>NW_027042478.1:0-1200000 GCF_035927105.1 Exophiala bonariae | reverse complement strand
ATCTCGCATAGTGTTCGCGAGTCTCTGCCTCCACCGCCAGGACGATCAACTCAAGTTTTTTGGTCCCGGCGGGGGTTGTGACTTGGTGGAAGAGCCGTAGCACCGAAGCCAACTCCGGGGCGGGAACACGAGCCAGCCTGACTCTGGCCTCATCAACGTTGAAGGGGACCACCGAATCAGTTCCGGCGTTGCTGGGGGTCGCCATGAGTGCGTATGAGAGGTTGAGGTGTGAGGGTGGAGTCGGGCTGCGGCAACTGCCCCGTGGGGATATACCGAGGCGCCGACTTGGAGGACCGATTGGTGAGAGAAAAGGATGCTGGAGTGGCGACCACAGACCTGTGAGCTGCGAGAGGATTGGTGGGAGGTTTTCGCTGACCTTTGATCGTCACTCACTCGGGGGGAGGGCCCGTTGGAGAGGGATAGAATTGCTGACCGTGGAGGACGACCGGAGCCGTTAGGAGTGCCCGGCCTGTGCAGTGACTGACGTTGCTGGAAAAGTATGAAGGCGTGGTAGAGAAGGGTTTCACTAGCCAACCGCGGAATGGGTGGCATCAACTCGTATTAATAACCACACATAGCCACAAGAACTCCAGTGATGGGTTCATTCCTCCATAAAGTTGTCAAAAGCGGTCGACAAAGTTCTAGAACGCCACTCCCCATGCATTCCGGGAAAACGTGGATCCTCAGTTTGCCCAACACCATAGATCCCGTGGTACTGGAGGTACAAAGACATCTGTTGATTCTGGGTACTGCAAGAACGGGGGTTGAAAGAACATTGAACAAACACACAATCATACAGGCAGCCCGGTTTGAGATTCGTGGTTAGCCGTCGGCGTGTGGAGAGGGACCGCAGCAAACAAAGAGCTGACGCATTTACACACAACACCGAGCAAACGAGATACACAAGGTCTCCTTCGGCGACCAGCAGGTACCTCTGACAGCCTTGCATGGGGTTGTCCCCCATCCTGGGTTCCCCAAACTTGGTAGGTGTAGAGGAGGCACAGGGCGGGCATTCCCGGGTGAAGAGATGTATCACCGACCGCTGTGAGACAGGCACTGACATGTTGTCCAGTGTGGATTTTTGAAGCCCGCTTGTGGATATAGTGGCTTTACCGCCTGCTTTATGAGTTCGCGCGGTGAGCCATTGACGGTCGGTTGAGGCCTTTGTCCAGGGCTTGCAGCGATCCAGATCGAGACAGGGTCTCACTGAGACCACGTCGTGCTGTTGGTGTGGGCACCCCCCCAATCGACACGCGAACGGGGACGCCCAACGAGACGGTGCCGCCTCAATTATTGTGGCCGAGTGTTTCACGTTGTGGTTGTCGATCTGGACTACTAGTAGGCCGGAGGGAGCTGGAAAGGGGGGTTGTACACAAGACGGGACTCGAACCTGATGTCGCTACACACTGGCACGTGCGGGAAGCCATGACGTGGTTCGCCTAACCTCCCCTATGGAGGGGAGGTCCTAGGGCGGCAGCGTTGGCCTCTCAACGTCGGGACAAAATCCCGCCGCCTGACGTCGAGCCTGACTTGTCCTGGTATCTTGCAATTCCCATCTCTTGATCCCCTAGACCTCCATCGATAAGACAGGTCTTGGTCGAGTTCCTCGTCCGCTTCAATATCCGACGAGCGTCCCGCCACTGTCTTTGAACATGACAGCTGCGTTAAGGATCGGCCGTCATTCGTGATCACCGAAATGATTCTGGTGTCTCCAGAGAGGAGTCCTTGGAGGCCCCTGATTTCCCGGTCTCGTAGCCAGGACGAGTTTGGAATATACCACGGTACGAAAATCGTGCTATGGGGACATCCTGGACGGACAGCATCCTCCATCCAAGTGGCTGTTGCCAACTTGAAGATTATCAAGTCGGCATTCAATTATTCTCTGAGCCTTGAGGTTGATCGCCTCGGCCCAGGAACCTCGCTCAGTGCTTGATATCTCTGAGCCTTGGGTTCGTTCCCTTTGGTTCTATGCTTGGTATCCCGACCTGGCCATGTCTTGTGCCCCGTGTCTGTACCATACCGGGAGCTCAGCCAGTCTAGATGCTCGTCTCAGACAATCATACAGCTGCTGAGACAACGTGTTGACCGTGTGAGGATGGAGAGGAGCACCGCAGTGGTTCATAAGTCTCTACCTTTCCCCAAGCCAGGCACGTATTCCGTTTCGACTTCCAATTCCAATTCCAGCTCTACTTCCAATCCCCATTCCAATCCCGTTCCCAATCCCCATCCCAATTCCATCTTCAAATCTTCGCCTTCAATACCGCCCCAATATCCAGTCCCCGACGCAAAAAGATCAACCCCAACACGCGACGTCTCTACCGCCCACCGATCTCCTTCCCCTCCAGGCTCCTCGATTCCAGCATCGACCCTTTTCACCTTCGTCCCTGCTCTTCTCAACATGGTCACTATCAACCCTCTGACCGCAGAAGCCGAGGCACGTGCGAAAATGGCCGCCAAACGATCCACACCGTCAACCACCGCACGGCCATGGACGCACAAGTTGTTGAACATGTTCTCCTGGTCGAGTCTCCTTTCGACTCCTAGTGCAACTCAATTAATCGTCGGCTCTGGATTGCAAGGCCTTAAGTACTACAGCTGGGACATCACCAAAGCTCTTGTTGTCGAAAGTCTTCCCCGGTTTCCGCGCTTCATCTACAACCTACACCCCACCACCAAGTGGCTCATGGTCATCCTGCCCGTCACTGTCGGCACGAGCTGGTTCACGGCTGGTAGCCTGGGAGCCGGCTTGTGCGAGAACAAAATGGTACCGGCGTGGGCCTGCCCAACCGAGATTTCCTACGCCGACATGGCCAAAGACCCGATCCAAATCGAATATTCACTCCTCAGTTCTGTCGAGGTCCCCGTGATGGACTTTGGCGACGCCGTCTCGAAGCTCCACGATGTCCACACGATACAGCCATTCGTCGGCGGCCCGAGCTCCGAGCATATGTGTAACGATCAGCTACTGCGTCTCCGCGAACACCTCTCGACTTTCTACGAAGACCTCCGGACGACGACCGATCGCATGCAAAACGCGCTGTACCCTCAACCCTCTGAGGACAGCTGGCTCGGCTTCCTTACTCCTTCACTCTCGGCCGCTCAAGAAGCAAGAATATTTTCTCAGGTGGTGAGAGTGCTCCATAATTCCTCACTAGCCACCAAGCTCGATCCCGTATACCGCCACCTCCCCACCCTGGTCCAGACGATCTTGAACGACACCAAGTCCCTACAGATTATCGCGTCCTTCCTACTCGAAGACACGGAGGATCTGGACGACTGTCTTGTCAAGGGCAATATTCATCAGTCTGGGACCGGTGCCAAGCTCAAATGGTGGGACCCGAGGAGCAGGACTTGGGCTTCGGTCCTGCACGGAAGGGAGGAGGTGGCAGCGACCATCGCCCGTGAGGGTCGGGATCAGTTCAACGACTGGTGCATCATCGCTACTCGAAAAGTCCGCATGTTCGTCCGCACACACGACGACGACACGCGCAAGGTGGCAGAGATCCTCGACAGCTTCTCCCACGCCCTCAAGATTGGTCCAGACCATTATGGTTCGCCCGTCCAATATGTCGACATGCTCAAAGGCTGGCACGCGGAGCTCGGGTCCATTAGCGTGGAATGGGCTCTCGAGTTCCTCGACCAACAGCAGCGTGGACGCGACAGCCGAGCTTCCGGTATCTAGGACGCCAACCCAGACCACCCGGACTGGTCAAGCTCCTCCGTGGTGTCGTTTCCAGCCGGCCTCTTGCCACGAGGACCTTGTCTCATTACTCCGCGGCGACTTTTCCGGTGCTCTCGAACACAATATCACTTTTCTGCCGGCTGCCGGTCCTGTGAGGCGACATTACCACGTCATACTGCTCGACGCAATATTTTCCTTTGTCATCATCTGGTTCCATCGATTCTTCAACGCCATCTTTTCTCTTTGCGAAGTGCCCAGTCTAGACGGCCGGCGAAGTCCTTTCTTGTTCTTAGGTTGGACTGCAGTGATGTCTGATCAGACGGGCTATTGTTGTTTGTATTGTTGGGCAGATATCCGAAGTGGGCACGAGTCAAATCGTTCCTCGCTCGATTCGGACTCTCGACTCGAGTTCTATGGATGGGGAGGGCGATGAATGGGACTTTGAAAGGGCTATATGTCGCTTTCGGGAACGTTTAGCATTACTGTATACTATGAATCGTCGAACATTAATTACATCCACGTTGCAATTACTCCACGGGGCGTTGGGCAAATTGTGACAGAAGCCAAGGCGCCTTGCTAGGGTTGTTCTCCACTCACCCACGACTCCGTCATATCAATGATGATGTCGTTCGACCTATCTATATAGTAAGGTGGGTAGGGTATCCTTCGCGACACCAGCCTTGAGAAACTTTGCCTGAAGAAAGTTCCATTTCTGTAACTTTTGGTGGTAGTGCCCCCAGAATTGTCAAAGTATTCCACCAATCATAGTCGAGTATGTGCGGAGTGTGGAGACGGAACAAGGTTGTTCCTTTGTCTACGTGACGGCTTCGCTCGATTTCTGCTTGAAGCGGTATTCTCCAAACCCTTCCCGAACTCCCCGCATTACGAGCCTGACACTCGTGAATGTAATGGATAACGTTTAGTAGTCACATAAAGCATTCATGAGTCTTTCCAGTATCTATAGCATGGTGAAAAGGTGAAAACTTCTCGTACCCGCCGACATACAATCGATCGCCGCAGGTCTCGCCCAATATTGACAGCCACAACCTCAATGCATCCTCTTCCACCTCACCCTGAAATCCCATTCGTCGCCCTTATTCACTGGCCAACCTCACCGGCCTCGTTTGCATCAGTGACGGCCCTACCTCGACGTCGACTGTCATGAGGCAGGCTCCAACCCTCTACCACCTCCCACGTGAAGTTGCTGGCCAGTGCCTGTGTGATCTTAAGCCTCGTAGGAAAGCTCGAGGCCTGGTTATCCTGGTGGTGGATGGTTAGGTATTCTTGGTACTCTCTCGCGGATCTTCGGATCTCTTCGAGCCGTCCATCTACCGGGAGGTCCTTGTGGTCTATCTTGACATGCGACCAGCGGGATGTGACACGTTGATAGCTCCGGGGGCCTACGCAAAGGTGACAACTCGTCTGGAAGTGCTGTCGGTCGACAATCGAGGATGGCGTGACCAGGTGAACGGGATCAAGGACCACAGCTACCTCATCCACGGACATCTCCAGAGGTAGACGATACTCAAACGTTGGGTAGCCCAGAGAAGCTACAATATTCTCGGGCTTCCCCCTCGGCGGCTGGTTATTCGCTTGCCTCAGTATGTCGAATTGGATACATAGGGTCTCGTATAGCGTGAGAGATGCATGCTATAGGTTGAGGCTTTCGTTAGTATTTTGCGACTCTATCCTTGGATATCTGAAATACAAGGATAAGGACTCACCTGGAGAAGACACGGCGGCTGGTGCTTTACACAATGTTTTGGAATAGGCATCCCATAGAGACGGAGTGTCTTGGCACCTGAAATGCAAGTATTACGGCTGAAGTTTTGATGTTTCTCCTCCCACAAGAGATGGTGCGGGTTGACACAGAGTCCATGGTGGCACAAGTGCGATCCGTGCATCTCGGGAAATTGACTGGTTTTGTTGCTAAACATGGTCGCCAGGTCCGTACAGTAGCGGGGCCATTGGTTGAACCAGGCCGCGGCACGGGCATACGCCATAGTCATATCGTCGAGGGAGAAAGTCTAGGAGTATTCGAGTTAGTATTGCTATCACTGAGATCAAGGCGAGTTCTCCCTACCATACGGCTTTCCGTGGACTCGTCGACGGGGCACCACGCGGGTTCAAATTGGTCCATCACGTCAAGAGGCGCCAGACCCACCCAGTGGGCAGGGAGGATGACACAGGTACCGGCATGAGCTCGTCCGACTCCCCAACGGCGGAGGAGCCTGTCAGTATAGTTGTTGAAGGACCGAAGACCACCCTCTTGGATAAAGTACACCCCTTTTTGCTGGTTTTTGGTGGGTGACATTGGGAACTTGAACGACTCCAGGTCGACCTTCACCACTGCTGTTGTCTGGCCGTCCGTGGGGCGTATCTCTTGTTCATGGTGCTCAGCCACTGGCGCCGTGGGGAAGCTTTGCACGTGGGTCGCACTCAAGGCGGGCTGCTCGTCCCCTGACGTTTCCAGTGCCGCCACTTCCGCCACTTCGGCCACAGCTGAGGTTTGAATGGCGATTTCGTCCACCGTCTCCCACCGCGTGGAGTGAGGTTGGGCCCCGAGGCGATCGCAGGCGGACTGAATAAAAGCTCTCCACTCGAGCTTGGTCTTGAGGACTGTCTGCATCGAGTCACTGGTTCCAAGGGTGGGCTTATGAATCCAACGGATCCAGGACATGACCCAGAATGCACGGCGACACACAATGTTCCAGGGGTTGTTTGTATCTTGCGCGGTATCTTCCCAACAGCGACCTGACTGACGGCCTTCAATCGCGAGGCGAGTGATGAACCTGATTTCGTGATCGTTCACGTCCCACCCCTCTTTGTTGACAGTGTCACCGACATATCGTTGACTACAAGTTTTCAAGGTGGTGATCGTCCGATCCAACTTCCAACGATGCGAATCTCTGCCCTGTAGACAACCATATGGATCGTGAGGCGAATCCAGTGCCTGGAGGTCGATGGAGGCGCCTTGGGTGTACTCTTTGTAGGCGACCACGAACCACGTCTGATTGAGCATCTCAACCACGGCGTCGCGGTCAGGGAACCCCGTCATGCACAGCATCGACTTGAAGAGGTCCATGCGGACATCGCTGTATGTGAGGTTGAGGGAATCTGGGGTGCGTGACCGTGCCGGACCTGACACCGAGATGGCGTTGGCGCGATCGAGGTTGGGAAAGGGAGTTTCAAAGTGGCTGTCGGGGAAGGACTTTGGAACGAGCGCCTCTCGCATCATGTAGTTGCCCTTGCTCTGGTAGGCTGAGAAGGTGTGTCGGGGAGCCTGCGGTGGTCAGATCAGCAAAGCGTCCACCTTCGCCAACGTCGTGCACCAACTCACCAGGACGGCGAGCTCTTCATAAATCACCAAGGCTTTGACGTTGGCCGCCAGGGCCGCGGTCAGATATTCAGCCACCACGAGATTGTCGTCTTCGTCGTATTCCTGATGCGTCCCTCGCTCCCCCGGTGGTCGGTAAAAGGGAAGTGGGTGAAGAGGTGGTTGACCGGCCCAGTCGCTGAGTCGGCCGCCGGGGTCGATCTTTACACCCAGATTACTGAGCGTTGTCAACTGAGACGAAGCCATGAGGTAGTCGGGAAGGGATGGTACAGGGCTTGATGTGAGGGCGGTAGATCGATGCAGTGGCGATGAGTGTGGGTGGAAAGAATGGGGAGGGGAAAGAGACGAAGCCTAAAAATCGCAGGCGGCAAATCCCTCCCCTTTCTTTGGAGTTCAACAGCAGGGGCTCAGAGGCGATGGGGCCACATGTTCGATGCGTCGGCGCGGAGCTTAGCAAGAGGTCCCTGAGGCAATCATGTCCTCGTCATGATCAACCTTCAGCCCCATCAGTTGGGCATGTCCGCTGGACAACGGGAGGACATCTGAGCAGGCATGTGCCTGTGAAGAGAGCCCGGAAAATCGTCATGATGTTTGCTGACCGCCGCAGGACCCTAACCCCCCACCTTTTGAGCGAGGGGAGAAGGCTGCAATACTCCGCGGCTGTGGTGGGCTTGACAAACGGTCATGGCGCGGACCGAGCTAGACCCCTGGGGTCAGCTTCATGTAGCACCGGCAAGATTACCCAGGCTCTGTTCATTTCTGAGGCTCTCAGTCCCAATTACGGTCGTCTGGTGGTGCATGGTGCATTGATATTGGAGTCCGGCCGTGTTGGTCAGGTTTCCAACCATGACCCACCGGTTCTAGGGGAGGTCGAACCGCCAAAGTGGGGTCCGATGGCGACAAGTGTGCTGAATTCCCGCATGGCACACAAGCATGACCAGCACTGGTCTGCGATTGAACCGAAGACAAAGAAACGCGCCTGCCTGAGACGCACCCCACGGGATCTCTGGCTGCTTGATCAAGAGCGTCGAAAATGAGGCTGGCTATTTAACGATAGGTCACGTCTGAACTTACCCGATGGCCGCCGCTACGAGATCCTTGATCATGATACCAGAAGTCGAATTGCATCGTGATCTGTCGCCATGTCCACGCGTGCACGTGCCGCTCGAGGTGAGACCTCAAACAACAGGCGCCGTTGGCTTTCGAGAGAGATCTCCAAGATGTGGAACAAGTCTTGACGAGGCCTCTGGAGAATCAAAACGATGGGTACTCCAGGTCCAACTGGATATTTGTCTGAACCGACTGACATAGTGTCTAGGATCGTAAAGAGACCGCTTGACTCATCTCCTTGGACACCACTGGTATGTAGAGTGGCCGGCCGAGGAATTTTCGGTGCTCCGAAACAGTCCGCGTTCGATGTTCGGGGGTCACGGATAGTATCCGTGGTTAGACTCGCCAAGACGACCTCTGGTTGGCTGCCCTCGGACGACGTGTGCTACCACTTTGTATCTCGTCGGACCAGGAGCCTGGTTCAAGCCACGATCGAGTGGACCATGGGGACCAGTCTGGCAGAGTACATGGCTGTTCGGTGCAGCCTGCAAGGATCGGTTTCCGTGTCACGGAACAGAGTTTGGCCGTCGTCCGGCGCTCAAAAAAGACCAAGACGACGATTGGGACCCGTAGGTCTCGTGATACCACAACTCAAAAAAGGACCTGCTGGCGACCGGGGAAAGGGTCCCTAATTTGACGACCGCCGCGATAGACGACGACCTGGACGCCTCATTATTCGCTGATGGTCATGGGGCAGTCTCGGGTCATTGTGCCAAAATGCTCGCAGAGGTATTTCCTCGTGCTTCGACGCCAGGTGCCATGAAACTAAAATCTCGCTCTTCCTCCATGACGAGATTCTCCTCCGTGGCTTGAATTTTTCACCACGACCTGGATTTTCCGAGTCTCAAAATCGCACCCATGGTGGGCAATGGCCGGGCCCCTCGGAAACAGGCGCCAAGTCCACTTCTTCGGTCAAGGGATGGGGTTTTAACGCAAGTCATTCCGCTCGCGTCGAGTTTGGTCGAGAATATTGTGTACATGAGCTCTAGAGAAATGCCGAGCCTCCCTAGACGGCAAGTTTCGAAAAGTGAAATCTATCTCGTCAAAAGTCGTATCGAATTTGGTAATTGTGATCTCATATGGCGCGTATGTAACACGGCTGTCTGGCCATAAACTCTCTGGAGGTGCTGTACGATGTTGGCATATTAGTCGCAAATGCCCACAACTAGTGACTCTGTATTGATGGTTCATGGTTCTCGTTCCTCTCGATGATATAGACTATATACCTACCTGTTTATCGATCTACGATCTCGCCGACAGCGAATTAGCTCATTCGATGTCCCCTCCACCAAGCCGGCCCGGTGGACACCTTTCGGTCTGGACTACTGTGCCACGCGGCTCCGCGATCTGAACATCGTCAAGTCATCCCCTCCCCCCCCCCCCAACTAACATTATAATAGCACTTGACAACCGTGGAATCGTGCTGATCAACATAAGCACAAGAAGAGATGGGGACGTGTAAGATCTATGTCACATGGATGAAAGGAATGAGAGAAAGCAAGCTGTATTAGCTGAAGTGAGTCACTTGAAGTAGTGTCAATTGGTTATTGGGCTGTCTCTGTCTATCTATAGGAAGAGAGAAAAAGAAAGAGAGGGAGAGCGAGGAGAGTGGCAGGGGGCAGTGGCAGTGGTGCCAAGCCCCACGTGACCTCACGTGACTATGGATGAGAGTTTCACAGGGCGAGGAGAATAGCTGATATGCGATGGACACCCCAAGTCTTCTTCAGTTCTGCGGCCGAGCTCATCTCAGCTTCAAGACAGCGTCCCCGATCGGACCTCCGACTGCGACTGAGATGGTATGAGCTGAATCTACACGCCCCCTCTGTGCACTTTCGAAGCAAGGCTTCCCCCCGAATAGCGTGACCTCCAAGGGATCCAAGCCAGCCGGACAGTCACATCAAGTGTCTTCCACAACACTCCTTCGACCCATGTGCCCGCGGTGGATGAACCTCTCGTGGCTCCAACATTCGACAGTGAGAGGGTCTACCGCTTGTGGCGCGACTGGGCCACTAGACCCACGGCCTCCGTTGGCCCCCCTCCAATCCAAGGAGTCTTCCACTAGAGTGTATCACGCTGCACTTGGTCCATGCGGTCACCATGGTCAGGTTCGCTCGTGCCGTCCTGCTCCTCCGAGGGAGGCAAGAACGCCTGTCTCTCCCCCAAAGGACCGTCACCTGGTGGAACACTCCCGTTGTGCTGTGTTCCTCCATGCCGAAGGAGAAATTCGTGGTGTGCTTTGCGGTCCTTGCCAATCTTGATCAAGCTCAATTCCACTTTGAGAAACTCGTAGTGGTTCTCCCGCCAGATGTCTCGCAGTCGTGCTTCGGTGAGGATAGATGAGGTGTAGAGCTCGCGTACTTCGCTCGGTTGTTCGAGGTACCACTCGTGGTAGGATGGGATGAGAGGATTGCTCACGTCACTTTGCTCTCGTTCGAAGTCTGGAAGCTTGCCGACAAACGACGAATGGAGTTGAACAAAAGCGTCCAGGTCGACTGTGTGGACGTGGTAGCCCCATCGAAGAATTGTGCAAAGGTAACCGCACAAGCCGACAAACTGAGGCAGCGGGAGGTCTTCGCCCCCGTACTGTGCCGTCATCTCACTGTGTACCTGATTGGTATGCCTCAAGTCTCGTGTGGCTGGTGCAGTGGCTCCCTCGTCTTGGTCAGAGGGGTTGCCGTCAGTACGCCTTCTTTTGTTTGGGGGCAGTGGTTGGGGCTCCTCCGAGTCGTCACGTCGTCTAGGCGCCATTGTCGACTGCGGCAACGTCGCGGCACTGGTGAGATGGAGAGCAAACGGCGATGCAGAGCTGGTCGTGTTGCTGTCCTCCTACATGCACCGCACGTAGAGAGGCAGCGAGATTGTGTCGACACCAGATTTTGTGCGGTGGAAGCCTGATTTCCGGCCAAGACGGATAGCTACACCAACCTCCCACCCCGGGTGGGTTTGTTCCTCACACAAGGAAGAAAGTTGTTCCTTTGTCAGAGGGGCCTTGTTATGTCGGAAAGGCCGTTACAATGGAGCAGGTGCGGCAAGGGCAAGCACGGCTTGCTGGCATAAAGACTTTGCTATTTGCGCAGGACGCAGCAAAGGCAGTGGAAGGGTAACGAGTACATCGACGTGCATATGGCCAAGCTCGTGCTGCTGCACAGGGTATATCAGGAGTCATGCCCCATGAAGGACAGTGTGGTCCACGCACAGCCTTGTCCATGTCCTCCACCGGCCTCCAAATCTAGAACCCCCCTTTCGTCCTTCTCATAATGGACCCTGCTGGTCGTGCTTCTACAACATTACCGAGTGGTGATCAGTCTTCAAACGTGAGTCCGCGTCCTGTTTTCCGCTCGCTAGATGATATCAACGCTGACTGTCGATCCACAACAGGAAACATCCTTCCGGCCATGCTGTGTCCGATGCGCCCAACTTTACCAGGAACATCCGTAAGCCATGGGGCCCTCTCTGATCGACGTCCCTACTGACTCTGACGATGACAGCCACCTGCAATGTGACCCCTACTTCCGAGACCAGAGGCCAAACGCCGGAATGAGCCGGGCCGCGGCGTACGGGTGCCAAAATTGCCGCATGTATAAACGAATGTGTGTCCCGGTAGGTTGAAACCCCTTGGACCCGTCCTCGATCCCATCCAAGTACTGACCAACGACGAACAGGTTGCAGAAGAGTTTCGGGAGGACCTCCACGAGCTTCAACGTCGTGCGGATGCATTCGTGGAGGCAAGGAAGAAGGGGTTCGGGTTCCGTGAATTCTTGAAGTTGCGAGACATTCAACAACGGTTTTCCAGGCGTTGTAAGGTGACGCGTCCGCGACAGCGGCGGGGTCAAGTTCGATAGGTGCCCTGGGGAAGTTGTGGTGGAAAGACAACGTTATGCCTGGTGGCAATGTTGAGAGGAGCACAGGGAGTTCCTCGCCGTCCGGTGTGACGGATTTTGAGGCAATCTGCAACACGCGGCCCCGATCAGGCCATGTATCAAAGTCATCGCAATAGCAGGCGGCTGCCACGTGGATTGTCCTCTTCACTCTCAATCTCCCACACTAGAAGTTAGAGTCCCTCGCGGTTCTGCCCAAAGGGTGAGCTCGCTACCCACCCCGGCACTTGTGAACATCTGGAGACGACCGCGAAACCTCGTTCGGTATATTAAGTGCACCTGAGCACCGGTCGTGGTATAATATATGACCGAAATTTGCCACAAAAGTCTGTCAGGTCTGTTTCCGATTCAAGTAGTGGTTGTCGGCCGGGACGAGTCGAGGCCTCGATCGTTGTTCGATCATGCCGTCGCACAAATAGGGGAGGTTCGAGAATAAGTACAACGTCCAATGTTATGCATTACAGTGAGATGGTCAATTCGAAGTTGCCGTTTGAGGATGGTGTACCTCTTGTACAAGTAAGCTCGTCTGGCTCTGAGATATCAAGCTCTACCGACCTAAGTGTTCTCACAACGGTTGTGTGGCATCCGAAACCTCAACACCCAATAACAGCCAAAGACATTCCGAAATCCACAATTCCGCACATTTCCCTGTCGTATGTGATGCAATCAGCTCGAGTGGTACCCTTACCACGACAACTCCGATAGATGTTGAGCAACCATCCCCTCCCGCTGCCGCAACTTCCTTCTCATTCCCGGATCCTAGTCGCCGCGGCGGTTTCTCTTGTGTGACCCAGATGGCTCCTCCGCTTCGTCCAGGTCCGTGTTGGCTCGCTTTTCACCTGGAACCCGTCAGTATATGGTCTGCATGGTGCGGACGACAGTTGAACCTTACCTCGTGGACCTGGTTGGGCTGGTGGTACGGTGGAGAATTCTCCATCGTCCCCGTTGCCATCTGATGCCGTGGTCTCTGACTCGTCATCTCGAGCCGCGCTCTTGCCCTGGGCAGCCTGGGTTACGGGCTGTGGTAGAGAGCTGTCGGCCGAGTTACCGAGCTTGGCGAGGGCACTCAGTCGTTGAGTGGCGGCACGGAGACGGGAGCACTGCTCATGTAATCTCTGACGTTCAGCCGTCGATGGGTCCTCGGTCCCGCCGATATGCACTAGGTCCTCGTCATCCAAAAAACTCACGGACTTGAAGCTCAAGGTACTAGGCAGTTTGGACAGCAGCTCCTGAGACATCGTCTGAAAATTGATCTTTTGCTCCATCTTGGCCTTGAGGTCCTGTATTCTCACATTAGCAGCTTGAAATCCAACTCGAATTGGTTTCTCGACTCACTTGACAGTACTGAACGGCACACTGAACGACCTCGACCGCCGCGAGCCGGTCGCCAAGCATTTCCGGGGGAATTCGTTGCGCAATGAGGCTCTGGACGTCGGCTTGGCTCATACTCATCCCTCCATGCGTATTTCGGTTCGTCGAACTGAGTATGGTCATGACCTCGGCCACCACTGCGCGAGTGATCTCGGCGTGGCGGGTCGTAGGGATCTCAAGCAAGGTGGCACTCTGGAAGATGGGTGCTGCGTCGAGTACCTGCAGATCCTGAAGGACGAGGTCCTCGAACCGCCGATGGAGCGCCTCGACGGCAGGAGTGATCAAGTACTGGAGGGTCCCTTGGGCGATTGACTCCTGGAACAAGTGCGAGACTAGGGTGACCATGAACTCGGAGATGATCTGCAAGATCGAATCGAGATAACCCTGGACGACATGGCGCCAATCGCGAGTCAACCGACGAACGACATCGCCGGCAACCGCCTGGTTGAACTGCCCCGGGGTTTGTTGATTGCAAAGAGTCAGCTGAGTCATCGTGTCTGCCAGGAGAGAGTCGTAGTCAATGTGACCATCATCTTCATTCGTGGCACGTGGAGAGACCTTTCCCGAGAGTCGTTCGGACTGAAGACACTCTAGTATGGCGGCAAATTGCGACCGAAAGTCTTGCAGGACGGTCACAATTCGTGTTTTGACGTGTGTTTCGGGACGGTCAGAAAAGAACAAGTCGTTGTAATTCCCCATCACGGCGGCGTAGACATAGTTGTAAAACGGCGTACATTGTGTACCGAGGATCCCACGAGTCTCCTTGACGATGAATGAGTTGTTGACGATAGGGAGACTGGCGAGCCGAACCTGCAGTTGGTCTATCTTAATCGCGATATCTTGAAGTAGGCCGGGGAGTTCTTTGGTGATGTGGTCGTGGTAGATTCGTGTCAGACGTGTCTGGAGGTTCACTGCCCCTTTGTACTCTTGTTTGATGTCTTGCCATTTATCCGTTGAGAGGTACTCGGCCTCTAGTTGTCGACGTTCGAGAATACTTACGTCACCTTGCTGAGGGCCTCGATTCATGACCACATGCCAGCCGAGTCCGAGCGTATGGAGCTTGTTCTGTAAGACTTGAATGTACTGTTCTCTGTCACCAGGGTGATTTTCCAACTCGTCCGGCTTGGTGACCACACCCAGGGTACGCCGGCCTTCTGGGTCGACCTCTTTAGCAATTGCGGTAATGGATTGAACCGCGACCGAGGCTCTTGCGGACATGACCGCGATGATGATGGTCCTCTCAGGTCTCATGTACTCGCGGACGAGCTCCTTGACAAAGGAGGCGTCGCCCAGAGTCTGTCCGGGTGCTTCGTTTTGGAACAGCCCTGGTAAATCTACAACGCTCAGGTTGAACAGGAAAGGCGCGATGTATGTGACTTTGAGGACATCAGAAAAGAAATTCTGTGTCTTTCCGCGGGCCATCTCCCTCGCGGCATGTTTGACAATATCCCCGAACTGGCTGATGTCCCTGCTGATGGTGGTTGGGACTGCCTGACAAAGTCGGGCCTGGTCCTCTGTGCTTCTTGTAGGGTCTGGTTTGATCGAGACCTCTACGATATGCTCCGGGCCACTCCCTGTGCGTAGATTGAGTTCTGTGGCGAAGCGAGTGCAGAGACCCTCATGTACTGGGAACTTCATCCCTGTCACACTCTCCAGTAATGAACTCTTGCCGCTACTTTGATCACCACAAACGATGATCCTAGGAAGGTCGATCTCATTGGCAAGTTCATGTTCCCCCTTGAGGTTTTCCACCACCGCCAGGAAGTCGGCAATGACACGTTGTAGCGGCTCCATCTGGAATGCAGGTATCGAGCTAATGTGGATAGGTACCTGGTCTGAAAAACGGTCTTGCGATAAGAAGTGGGTTGAATGGCGATTAGCCACAAGAATTTAGGAGGAGAAAGACTTGTGCGAATGAAGACAAAGAGTTGGACAAGATCAGGCGTCTTTAGGCACGTTATAGGGGTTCGTCGCCAGTGCTGTCCAGTCCCTTGGAAGCATCAACAGAGGAAAGGAGGAAACCCCAGGGAAGGGTGCGAACAAACAAGCCGCAGGCAGATATTGTTATGAACCTGACTGAGACCAGGCTGGGCATAATCAAGTGCAGCGCCCACAGAAGGCCTGCGCCAAGCCCCAGTCAGAGAGGCAGTTTGGCGACTTGAGGCAGTTTCCCTTGTCACCAGCACAATCGTGACGACGTCGCGCCTCACAACCGCACAGCAACTTGAAGGTGGCTCTCGACCGATCGTCCTCGTGCCGTTGTCTGGTCGAGCCATATCTTTCAAGCTCGTGCTGTTTCACAGTTTAGGTCTCGAAGGTCCCTCCGAAATCTGTAAGTACGACAGTGACAAGCGATGGTGGCAGAGGGCCTCAATTGGGGCCCCGGCGGGCTTCCCACCGAAGAACAGACTCTGGTTCATCTAAACTCGCCAAGCTCATTCGCCCAAGACACGAGGTCAGACAAGAGAACCATCAACGCGCGCAGGGAATATCGTGCTGCCTCCCACACCGGGAATGTTCAATGTTGGAAGGTCGGTAGCGAAGTGTCTCCCATGTCTGGGGTTAACAAGAAAACCCCAGCGGGCAAGGCTCGGCTCTCATAGACACATAGCTATGCGCCGGTTGAATACGGTTGGCACACCTCCGGCAAAAGAGCAGGAGAGTCTGGCAAGTGTGGCTATATAGAACAATGTTTTCTGTGCTCGGAGTAGGCTATTATTGTAGGTTCAATTTGGTGATGAAGAAGCGAGGATAAAGTGACGAAGACCAACATATTTCTAGTTAAATGAGGGGACGATGACTCGAGGAATGAGGCTGGCATGTTCTTACCAGACCAATGGGGGTGGAAGGTGACTAACTTGGGTGGGTAAAGTGATATATTATGGGGCACTAGCATTCGGGTGTAGCTTAAAAAAACGAAAGTTTTAGGTGCTTGATAGCCTAGAGTGTGTCTAAAGAGGTGGCTGAAGGGTCCAGCTAACTGTGCCGAGGGGCTGCCGCGCGGGCCGAAGTCCTCTTCTCCTTGTAGCCCCCAGGGCCGCCTGAGTACCTACTCTAGGCGATACCCACGACTCGTCTTTATACATGTGTAACGCCCATTATTGGAAAGAATTTTTCTGCGTTATTTGCTAATTCAGTAGCCATCAGAGTGATCCCTCAGAATTTCCGCCAGGAACCTCCCATCCCTCCTTGTGATCAGGCAATCAGAAAAGAAACCTTCAACACCATCACCTCAGAACCGCCTCCACATCATCGACCACCTCGTAAAGTACTCCCTCCCGCCTTTGGAATCTCCCCCCCTTTTTTTCAACATGACCATTCCTAAACTGCCAGTAGGAATCATTCAGGTCTGGCGAAGAACGAACTTGCTGTGTGGTGAGGACATCATAACTGCCCAGTCGACACTTTCCCTAACTTTATCAGTTCCCATTTGTCCTTGCATGACTGACGATTCATCAGCCTTCTCGCCTTGGTTTTCAGAAGGGACCCCCCCAGGAAAAGATTCTGGTCCCGGTGAGCTCAAAATATAAGTGTCAAGATGGCCAGAGTCATTATCATCAGCACCTGCTTGGGTTCCTCCCTGACCGCCGGCGCCGCTGGCAACGCTGTGAATAGTACCAAAACTAAGAGCAATATTTTCCAGAACCTCATGATCGATAGAAGTATTGCTCGCACCAACAAGGGAAGTAGCTGCTGTAACAGGAACCTGATCTACCAGTAGCACTTTATAGGCACTCCTAGACACTTGGGGTGTGGGGGATTGTTGGTGCATTTCATCCGGGCTATCCTTGGGGTTCAGGTCGTCATCCTCTTCCTCATCACTCTCCTCCTCATCACACTCCTCTTCATCACCCTCCTCTTCATCACCCTCCTCTTCATCACCCTCCTCACCACCCTCCTCACCACCCTCCTCCTCCTCATCATTCTGGTCATCGCCATCAACCATCGAGACGTCGGAGGAGGTGTCAAGCAAGGCATCAGGGCCATCACCAACCACCACCACGGCTGGGTTGACAGGGTCATTGTTCATGCGGTTCGCCTGCGGAGTGCTCCCACTCAGTGTGACCGTCGATACTCTCTTGTCGTCGCTCCAAGTTATGGCCTGTTGGGCAGGAGTCAGAGAATCTCGACTTGCGAGCTCTTCGTCGACTAAAACTTGCCGACGACGGTAAACCTTGACCGCAAATTTGAACTTTCTGGTGGCACTTTTGGCAACTTGTAAACGGGTTTTCAGTTGTTCCTCATCCCCTTTCCCTTGTCCCTGTCGATAAGAGCTTATCAGGGCAAGAGCACCATCTCTGTAGAGGAAGCCGACCATATCGGCCAGCCGCGGTAAGCCAGATTGCTCGTCACGTTGATCCACGTCCTCAAAGACCTCCAAGGCATCCTGTGTTGTTTCCAACAATTCAGTCCACGGTCGTTCCAGAGGGTTCGATTCCATCGCCTGAATGAGTCGGTCCTGTAGACCCTGTATCAAATCTTTAGGACTGTCAAAGACTTCGCCGTCCCAGTCATTTTTGACTTCTCCTTTATACATCAGGAAAGGAATCTCGATGGCGTTCATCTGAAGTCTGTCAAGGCGTTCATTGCTCTCCTTCCGTCGAGTTATAATGTTTGGTCTTCGTATCCCGGGCGCCATCCTGCTTGGACACTGACGCGTATGTCTGTTGAAGGCGAATTAAGTGGTGTTTGGGAGCGGTAAAGGTATATGAAGAGGAGTTGGCGAGCTTCTACCCGTTGATGACGGAGGCAATACTGATAACTATAATAGTATCCGCCAGCCGGTGAGCTCGGGCTTCATCCCTGGAAGTTTGATGACTCTTTGAAAAGAACATCTCACGGCCTGTTTGACGTTCACCCCGTCAGGAACCCTGCATAGTCTCCTCCGATCATCAGCAACAAAGAAAGCTTGGCCGTGAACTGCACGGCGTCGGTTAGGCACTTCAACAAAGTCCACCGGATAGGACTGATCAATGTTACATTGGACATCCAGTACGTAGATAGATTTGTGACCCTGATGAGGTCAATAGCGTTGTTGAGGGGAGGTCGGTAAAGTAAGACGAAGGGGCACGATCGACAATAGGCGTACTTCTAGATTCATTCTGATGCTTTCTCCGCCGTAAAAATCGTGGCCAAGGCACTTGTGATTGGGTCTAGTTGAATGGACCTTGTACTCAATAAGGCCCTTGGAAGTAAACTTCGATAAAGCGTCTGTGGTGATATAGCGATGAGTAGTGTAGTCCAATGATATTAGCGAATAGTAGTTATACTCCTTGCCGTATTCGGGCATTGTCTACAAAGGACGATTTATGCTGTATTTGATCTGCCTTTTCTTCACAATTCACAAGCGCTGAGATGGTGTAAACAGCTTCGGACATCGCCCGGCAGTGTCGATATCAGCTGGAAGCTGGCGCTCAGATATCGCCCACCGAGTATTAAAGGATCGATAGCGAACACCAAATTTGTAAAGAAAACATCGATTCATAAAAGGGGCTACGTGGGAAACCGCGCCACCATCGTCACAGAGCAAGAGCAAAGACCCCGAAAATTTCATTCTCCCACCACTTGTGACTGATTCGTCTCCCAGTAGAGATAGAGGCATGCCGCCCTTTTGTCTGTCTACCCTGGTGCCCCCTCAAAGCCCTCTCTCCCCTGTGCAACACCGACGGCAGTGGCCCACGACTTCTAGACATTTTGGGTGGTTTGGCTTGCACTTACAGATCTCAATTCCACTTGATTTCCTTTTCCAACTTGGCGCTGTCCCAATAGCTGGTACGAAGTCCATATATGGCACCAGAGTTGAGTCCCAGGGTGAGAAAAGACGTCAGGTTTGTAGTAGATTTGAGCCTGTTCGGCCTCTTGTGTGATCTTGGCTTGTATGATGGCCTTGAGCACCGAGACCACGTCCCCACGATCGACAAAGTCGCTTGTGTGAATTGAGATGGGGATATCATCGCCGCTGTCTTTACCCGTAGTAAGTACTGTAGCTTCAACGCCCAGTCGACCTTCAGCTGTTCGGTGTGCAACGATGGACCATACTTTGTCAAGATTCTGACGACTGACAAAGACGATCCATTTGCCACCTGTCACACCGTAATGGCGGGCTTGACTGAAGAGGGTTGCACGAAGCGACTTGATATCCCGTGGGGCATTGATGAGTTCCTGATGATCTTCCTCTTCGTCATCGGTATCCAGTCCGCGGAAGTTAGAATCGTCTTGCACCAGACTTGGGCGCGATAATAGAGCTCGATGGTATAGTTGCCTCGGGACACCAAAGATGGCACATCTGCCGGAGGAGCTAGATGTCCCGCCGGGTCCTTGATGCGGATGTGTTCACCAACAGGAGTGCAGACTGCGGAAGGGCGGAGGCGAGCCAGAAATTCGTCCACTTTTTCGTCGGCGCCGCAGAGGAGACATGGGTGACGGAAGGACTTTCTGTGATTGTGGCGGTCTTTGGAGCAGTGCCGGCAGAGGCTGAGGAGAGTGGTTGCTTGGAATCTGCCATGACGGCGGTGAACAGGCTATGATCAGACGAGATGAGGCTGGCGATGAAAAGGGGGGATTCTGATCTTGTTAATTACTTTCCCCAGGTGACCATGCTGCACTTACCAGCTCGATTGAGTAGGGAATTGGTGTTAGAGTGTCTGGAAGTGGTAGGAAGGAAGAAGAGCCTTGAATCACGAGATCCAGGATTTTAGTGGTCGAAATTGAAATTGTTTGCTCCTGGTGGCATTTCCTACTTAGGGACAATTTCAACGCTCCAGTGAGAATCGTGTAGCGTCAAAGAAGGTGACTCTAGGTTTGACATACCCCTTTATTCCTCAAGCAAGGCTCCATGCCTGCCTAAAATGAGGCGACACAGCTAGGCATGCCGCGGCTTCTCATGCAGGGACAATGCAGAAACAAGGAGCGGCCACCAGGCTTTCACAGCCTCGTGGGTTGAGCTGTAGAGAGAAGCATCGAAATGAATGGTCACCACAAAGACCGTCTCTTTTTGACGAACTGTGGTCCTACACAACGCCCGCACTGGGACAATACAGCAATCCTTTGAGGTCTCAACAGGAAAGTCGCTTGCTCCTGTTATGGAAGGCCATAGAGGAGTGAGTCGGGCCCTATTGTTAGATCTGCTCTTTGCTGATAGCAAGGGGGGAGTCGTTCAACAGGGTCTGGCCTAACTAAACATCGCGTCACAGCCGCACGGAGCAATCAAAGGAACAGGTGAACCTGCAGATCCATACAGCTTAGTGCAATACTCATCCTCAAAGGACTACCTCTTAAGTCCCACGCAGGTGGTCGTGCGGACAGGAGGCTCTCCTCTTATTTCCTTCAAGTTCGTTAGCCTTGGTCAACCTGCCACAGATTCACCTACCGATAGACTTCTCATTATGGAAGAATCCAAAATCGTCGTCAAGACGCCGCACAGCGGTACGTTCGCTCTCAAAGCAACGATATACTGCGTCTCAGAGCTCGAAATTGGTCAGCTCACAGAGCTAGCTATCGCACACGGTGTGGATCGACGTGGCTGTTCAACTCCCGCCTCGCTCATCAAGAAACTCGGCCAGGTGTCGCTATTAACGACCACAAAACACTACAACGTAGACTTCTGCAGGTCGCTAAAACTCACGGTACCACAGCGCTGCACGGCTGGTGAGGTGCGCGAAGCCCTCATCGCACATCTCAAGGTCTTTCAGTACCTACCAGTGGAACCATACATCGGTCCAACTGTCATAGAGATCTCGAAACCTATCCCTGACGAGGTAAGTTATTCTCATAGACGTCTTTATAACAACACGTTGCTAACTTATCCGGCCAGACTTACCAAGAAAACATCCTCGGTGACAAGTACAGCCACAATGGAAAATATCCCACACAAACCACCGCCGCCACCACCATCGCCACCACCACCACCACAACCAACAAGACTATCAACGAGCGTGGGGCTTCTCTCCGGTTGTCTAAATGGGCGCCAAAAACTGTGGCTCAGACGCTCGCACCGGTCCAAACACCCATCAAGCCGCAAGGCCAATCTGCCGATCGGGACAGATCACTCTGGGCGTCAAGGTGGGCCCCTGGTCGATTTGTACTCGTTGGAAAGAGAGTCAGCAACGCAGCACGAGCCACCAGTGGAGAAAGTCAGGCAACCCCCCGGACCTTGGGCAAGAGACAAGCACAAGAAAACAAATAAGCGTAAGCGCCAGTGACAGCGTAAGCGAAAGTACAAGAACAAGTACGTGCGAGAACTTACAAGATGTTTTCGACGAAGAGATCTAGCCGTTGAGTCCATATCACGGCGGGCAAAGAAATCTCGAAGTATTGAGACACTTCCTCCCTCTCTCTCGGTGGAAGTCTCTCACTAAACAAACACCAAACTTGCGGCGACTAAGTGAAAGCGCTCCGATGGATCGAAGGACAGGAGATTTCGAGGATTCAACACATGGAATGGATATTTTATGCATGAGGGGCTGAGAATGGGGACCATAATGCACCTTTTGCAAACTTGCGGAGAGAGCTATTCCCCCTGTCAGAGATGCTTGTCTTGTTAGTGACCTGATCAACCACTTTCAATTCAAGTTCCTCAAAATGGGGGGGGATATACTGGGAATCTATGATGTTTTTTGTACCTCCTACTTTGTACCTTAAGTACGCATTTCTAGACTTTGTCGCCGGCTGGGGAATCCTCCTTCCAATCTTTCTCTCTGCAGCCCCAGCCGGCTTGGCATGGCTTTCCAATCATGGAACTGCCTTCCTCTCTCTCTTTAATTATTCTAAATTATCTAATTACGATACATGTTTAGAACGCTCGTCCAACCTCTTGAACTTAACTTGTTCTTTTTTGCATCTTCCGCGACTAAGCAATTTTTTTTGATATTGTAGTAGAAATTCAAGTATTGCTCTGTATACCTTTTCGCAGCGTGAATTTCAGTACCAAGCAATATAATTGCACGGTACCTAGTAGGTCTGTGTACTCTTGTCAATCATGACACTCTCAACTCATCAGAGTGGCAACACTGTAGCATGAACCAATGTTAAATACCTAGGTAGTTAGTTAGGAGTAGCCCGAATGCCGGTAAGTTGGGCCTCAAAAATGATTGTTGGAACAAATAACATCGATGTCTTTGATGATAGCTGCCTAGGTATTCCAGCATTGGTACTGATTCCTTCAAGCAAGAAAGAACAATCAGCCTTGTCCTGGATAGCTGGGGCAATTCTTTAGGAGTGGTGCACAGTCGCCAGTCTTCGTGTCGCTCAGGCATCAGACAAAACATATTCGCTTTCATCCTCATCACACTGTCGGACACACGTGTGTAAATACCTCATACCTAGGTTGTCAGTAACTTCTCCATAGGGGTGCATCATTGGAAGCTCTGACACAAACTCCCCAGGTAATTAGTGGTATCGTCAGCAGCAACCGGAGTGGTGCGGTCAAACGAAGCGTCATCCTACGCCGCGAGACTGACTTGGAAGGACTTGGAAGGCACCTTCCGCAATTCACTCACCATCATGTTGGGGGTACCACAGGCATTGTCAAGAGTACGCCCCAACCGTGTCTTCAGTTCATTCAAGTTGTTCTCCAAGCTAAACATCCGCCAACCAAAGGTGCTTCAATTGCAATCGGCATTTTCCATCCCAGAAGTTTTGAACCCGTGGGCTCGCTTCTCCAGCAACATGACTTCTTCAACTAGCGGGATCACTTCATCGTTCGCAGCTTCATCTTCGCTAAGGCCACCAATTGACGACCCTGAGATCACCTCGATCCTGTCCTTCTGGTTCTCCAACCGCGAAACCAGCAAGAAATGGTTCGGCGGCGGCGAGAGCTTCGACCAAGAGATCCGCGCCCAGTTCGCCTCCCTCGTGACGCAGGCACGCAACGACCAGCTCGATCACTGGACCGAAACACCACAGGGCAGCCTGGCGCTCATCCTTCTCCTCGACCAATTTCCCCGCAACATCCATCGGGATTCGGACCAGGCACACGCTTCAGACGCAAAGGCATGCCAGGTCGCGGTGGCGTCGATTGCACGAGAATTCGACAAGCAGATTCACGCCACTCCTGCAGACTCGGACGCAGAGGCAGAGGGCATGGGCATGATACAGGCACTGTTCTTCTACCTGCCCCTGATGCACGACGAGTCAGTCATGTCGCAGATCGCGTGCATAGCGCTGTCGGAAGCGTTGGTCACTCGATGCGAGCTCGCCAACGATGACTTCGCACGCGACTACGTCACTAGGAGTATCTCTCATGCCAAGGGACATCGTGATACGATCGTCAAGTTTGGGCGGTTTCCGAAAAGGAATGCTATCTTGGGGAGGGAGAGTACGGAGGAGGAAAGACTGTTTCTTGAACAGAATCCAGGTGGCTTCTTTTATTCTGGTCCTCATTGAGCGAGATACGGAGTATGCCTTCGCTTTCATTCGGTAAGATGTTTCAGTTCGCTTTCTTCGATGACCTTCTACTTTACAAGATGAGCTTCTTCGTCGATTGAGGAAGAACAATCATTGGCATCAGATTCGGTTGGGAGATCACATCCAGCGAGGAGTGACTGTCAAGCCACCGCAAAAGTTGGTATAGATGAGAGAATATTGTACAACAAGTTGTTTTTAATTAGAGATCTCTTATTTACAGACTAGTTTTCGGATTTAAGAGTCCGATGTCGACCTCAGTTGCACCCACATCCTAAATGTCCTCTGTCCATGGCCCCATGGAATACCAAACTGTTGTCACCGGTTTTTTGGCGGGCCGTCCAAACTCTCCAACCCTTTCAAGATTGGTCTCACTTGATCCCAAACCTCTCTTTGGGGATAATAGCAAACGTAGTTCCGATGATCGCCAAGATAGATGATACCAAGAGCAAGGCCCAGCAACCCATGCGCTCTTTGGCACTGATTTCTTTTCCTTCTGAGCTGAAGATCTTGAGATAGAAGCTCACTGGAAGAATGATACACACAGTAAAGCAGAACAATGATCCCAACAACGCCATGAGACTGTCAAAATCTGGGAAGAATATCGCGAAACCCAGCTGCACCAGATTCGCCAGGATCCCAACGCTAGACCGCGCGATACGATGCTTCCAGCTCTTCTCGCTCCGAAGGCGTGCTTTGGGATCCATCTGGCGCAGATCAATGTAGAATTTCTTGTTGATAGTGTCCTGCATTGGTCGGTTGCTGAGTGGGATTTTGGTGATGGGAATGACGGCAATAAGCATGACAATTATGAGGGACAATGCATGGGGGTAGGCTGTTGAGCGAAGGATGTTTGCCGTCACCTCGTCCATAACTCTTTCTCCAAACATGAGGTAACCCAAAACTGCCATTGAGGTATCCAATCCATATGTGAAAATGTAGGTATATCGAACAGCTTTGACATATTTTTGTGGATGGCGCATGTCCTTATAAACGGCAGGAAAGACACTATGGCCACCCCACGGAGCCATGATCAGGCCTAGACTGAGAGGCACCGTCGCCCAGTTTTCGGGAAAGAGATATGTCTTGGACATCTCACGAAGCGATCCTGGGGCGTGAGGCTTTATGAGGCCATCAGCGAAAATGATGACAACTATAGACAAACAACAGAAGATTCCAATGACACTGGTAAAACTCAGGTATTTGAATGGGACGAAGTTCAGTGGGATCAACCCAATGGAGATAATGATTTTCCATGTAGTGTTGTCGAAGACAGTGAGCAAAGAGCTCATGCTATCTGCGAAGAGTATCACCAGAGCAACATTTGCACCGGTCAATTCCAGGATGAACAAGGATTCGACAAAGTTTCTGCCCGTTGTGTCAAAAGCAAGGAAGGCAATATCTCCGTAGGTGGATGAGCCAGTGTTTGTGTCAAGACATTTAGCCAGCAGCTTTGCGGTGTAAGAGGTGGCCAGGGCGGACAGAGTGAGGAATGTCAGACCGAGCACCCAACCTGCATATTTGATCCCCAGAGGCAAAGCAAGTATGCCAACTCCAATCAGGACGTTTGTTGAATTGAAGACAGTCATGGGCACGGTAGACTCGCCGACTATGCGCTGGATGACCTCTCCATCGGGACGGACTTCTTGCTCAACAACTCGGGGAGGTTCCTCTTCAAATTTGTCGTCCAATCCTTCTCTGGCGCGCCTGCTGGCCTCCTCCTGCTCCATAATGAGTATGGAAGCACGTTGTCGAGCGGTCACGGTGAGTTTTGAAGAGATACTTCCAAAACTGGTGGCATACAAACTGGGATTATGAGCGCCAGGACCCATGGAGCCGAAATGCGATCTTAGAGTCTGTCTGCTCTGGCTGGGTAGCAGTCTAGATGCCTCGGTTGGTGCATCGGCTTCTGGCTGGTCATCTTGGACGGCAGAGCTTGAATCATGGCCCATCTGGTAGTGTAACAGCTGTTGCCTCAACAGAGACCTGTTTGGGGCCGTGGACTGTTCTGCAACATCTTGCACAGCTTCCGGATCAGTATCTTGTAGAGTGACAGAGTTCCGACGCACGGGAGTGATCTCTCGAAAGCCGGCAGCTCTTTGTAAGGATTTGGCAAAGTTATCGATGCTATTTGGGCCACCCATTTGTCGGAGAGAATCGAATCTTTTGCCCAAGGACGACTTCCGCCTCAACCGTGCACCATCTTCTTGTCCATCTCTTTGGGGAATGTCTCGTGGAGTAGAAGTGGAAAAGAATCTTTGAGGCTGGTCATCCTCGGGCACGGATTCGAGGGAGCCGAAAGAACTTGCTCGGCCATGCTCATAGGTATTCCAGTCAGAGGGGGGTTGTTTATTTCTCTGTGACATGATGTTTGTTTAGTGGGAAAATGGGAGCAGTTTTGATGTAGTGCTGGGGTTGGAAACAGGAAGAAGCAGGAGGTTCAGAACATGATCTCATCAAGCAAACTAGTGTGACAAGACAAATACAACACAGAAAGCCACCAGACAAGAAAAATTTGTTTGTAGACCAGAAAAATATGCTAGGTCAGTTGGTAGTAGACATCAGGTAGCAGCAGGTACATGGGTAATCAGGTCAGTAAAGACCTTGTCGACGCAGGTCATGAGCCGATGATAGCCAGAGTGGTGCTCGTAGTGCAGCCACTGCATCGCATGGAGGTCAAATGGACTGAGGTTTGTTTGGCCAGATAAGAATGTCACGCAGCGGGGAGGGGTTCTTCTGGGCTCTAACTTAGGCGATGGGTGGAGTTTTATGGAGCCCTAGTTGGCTGCTAGGGTGCTCAGAGCCTCTAAAGCTCAACGGTGGGGTGGCCAAAGCCTGGCTAAGAGTGAAAATCACAGGGTTTGCTTGATTGGGTGGCAAAAGTCTATGGCAAACCTTGGAAAGCGTGGCCAGCCAATTTGGCATTTGGCAGAAAAGACTCGGAAAAGAAAAGAGCGGGGGCAGCGAATGCAAAAATTTGAGTCGGGGTTTGATAAGAGACCTCGTCCATACACGTGATGTAACTAGATTGCCGACCAGAAGAAATGGACCATACCGGTGCGGACCGAGGTTTTTTCCGACTGTCACGTGAAGCCAGAGTTCAGTGACTGACGGTGACTCTTTAGGGGTCATTTTAATTCATATGGGGTCAACTTAGGTGATCTTTTTTCCTGGTCAGCCACACATCTTGGGGCCTGGCACTGCCCGCACACCTCGCCCACCTACCTAGCCTGTCCATGCTGCCAGTGGCCTGCACTGCCTTGCCTCCTACTCCAACGAGTCTGAGCCTCTGAGGGTGTTTGTCTGTACATGCAAAACCCACAACCTAGTTACAACCCAACTGGATACCCACATCCCTCCACCAGCCAGCATCCACGTCGACTGAATACACCAGGACTCATCCTCACTAATATTCACTAACCACAAGTCCTGCTGTCTGAATTTCAACGTCATCCCTCTCAGTCTTCTCTCGACCAAACCTCCTACAATAACCCCTCCCCTCATCCCACATTCCACCTTCAATCTTTTTTGACTCTTCGCAATTTTGTCGATTTCTTCCTAGCCAGTAGGCCGCCTCTGGTCGCCTCCCGTTCGCAATTATGTCGGCTCCACAACCAAATGAAGCAGAAAAAAACATCGAGATATGGAAGGTTAAAAAACTCATCAAACGCCTCGAGGCTGCTCGTGGCAATGGAACCTCAATGATCTCCCTCATCATCCGTAAGGATCCCCGACCAGAAATCTTGAGACGCACTTTTGTGGTATAAATGCTAATGCCATCATGTCGTTACAGCCCCCAAGGATCAGGTGTCTCGTGCCGCCAAAATGTTGGCCGAAGAGTTCGGTACTGCTTCCAACATCAAGTCAAGAGTCAACCGCCTGTCCGTCCTCTCCGCCATCACCTCCACCCAACAGCGTCTCAAGCTGTACAACAAAGTGCCTCCGAATGGTTTGGTCGTCTACTGCGGTGAAATCATTACCTCGGAGGGAAAAGAACGGAAGATCAATATTGATTTCGAGCCCTTCAAGCCTATCAATACATCCCTGTATCTCTGTGATAACAAATTCCATACCGAGGCTCTCAGTGAACTTCTCGAATCCGACCAGAAGTTCGGTTTCATCATCATGGATGGCAATGGTGCCCTATTTGGAACCCTGAGTGGTAACACCAGAGACATCGTCCACAAGTTCTCGGTCGATCTCCCCAAGAAACACGGTCGTGGTGGTCAGTCAGCCCTACGTTTCGCTCGTCTGAGAGAAGAGAAGCGTCACAATTATGTTCGAAAGGTGGCAGAGTTGGCTGTCCAGAACTTCATTACCAATGACAAAGTCAATGTCGCTGGTATCATCCTGGCTGGTTCTGCAGACTTCAAGAACGATCTGAATCAGTCCGATATGTTCGACAATCGTTTACAGTCCAAGGTCATCAAAGTTGTTGATGTCTCCTATGGAGGTGAAAATGGTTTCAACCAAGCCATTGACCTCTCTGCTGAGACTTTGAGCAACGTCAAGTTCATCCAGGAAAAGAAATTGATCGGCAAATACTTCGAAGAAATTAGTCAAGACAGTGGTCGGGTTTGCTACGGAGTTGATGATACACTCAAGGCTCTTGAACTTGGTGCGGCTGAGACATTGATCGTCTACGAAAATCTCGACATTACTCGTTGGGTTATCAAGGCTTCAGATGGTACGGAGAAGATCCTCCACACCACAAAAGCCCAAGAAGTCGACCGTGAACAATTTATGGACAAAGAGACTGGTCAAGAGATGGAGGTTGTTGACCAAACCTCCTTCCTGGAATGGCTTGCCGAGAAATACAAGGACTTTGGTGCAACTCTGGAATTTGTTTCCGATAGATCCAGCGAGGGCAATCAATTCGTCAAAGGTTTTGGTGGTATTGGTGCCATTTTGCGTTACAAGGTCAATTTCGAGCAGTTGGCTGATGTTGATTCCGAGGATGAATTTTACGATGATTGACAATCCAATGACCTCGCAACAGAGGGCGAGGAGGTGACCATCAAGCTTCCGGTACATAATGTGGCACAGCCATATCAGAATGTGGTCTACAAGGCAGCCTCCTCCAACTCTGAGCGTCCCAGCGACGCAGAAGCCTCTCACTTGAATTATGGGAGCAACAAGCACGCGACCACCCGCCGGTCGCACTTCAACCATGTCAAATATCTGGACACCGAATCTGGCACATACCGCCGCGCCGAGCGCACATTGACGCCTTCGGCAACGCAAGACATCAGTTTGGTCCATGGTAAGTTTGAATTCATTGGATCAATCACATGCTAGCAGAAACTGATTTCCTCTCCTTACAGGACATAGCAACCTTCGCAATATGGTGATGGTCTGAGATGATGACGGCTTTCGGGTTCAGTTTCAACAAGTGTCCCAGCGCCAAGATGTTCGAGTTCACCTGTCTCGAACCACCATCAGGCATAAGTTGAAGACCACATCGAACCCGATCTAAGTCCAAAGCACCGACATCTCTTGTGAGGCATGGCCACGTTTCTGTCAGACCGTTGGCAACACGTTTCAGGGTCTCATCGTTCTACTGTCATCGAATCTATGAATCAAAACGGACTTGAAATTACTTGACTCCCCACATTCGTCAAACTGTCTGCTCAAGGCCAGCATTTCCTGTCCACGCAACTCAACTCATCCTTCTTGCATCCGACTTTGTCGTCCGCACGTAACATCGAGCTCTCATTCACTATCCAGATCTATGCATGCACAATCACCGAGACTTCTCATTCAGGATCCCAGATAGCCCGTGGTTGCCCATGAGGTCCCTGTCGAGGGATCTGAACAAACGTTGGTTGAGGTCTCGTTTTTACTAGCCGGACGGTCCAAAACCTTACCCTTGTATTCTACCTAGGTAGCCAGTCACTCATTTCAAGAAAAACCCTCACAGGATCAACACCATTCAGACAGCCAACAACCGGTTGTTCATATTCCAAATGCTCACGCTCAACTAGTGCTTTCATATTCATTGCTCTTCCCCATTCGTCTGCAACTGATCGACAAATCGTCCTAAATAGCGCAGACTCTCCGTATACGTTGCCAAGCCGTGCAAAATACTCTTCAAGTTCGCGTCCAAATCATTGGTATCATGGCCGCCCCCATGGTCTAGTGCTATTGCCTCCCTTTGACCTTGAGCGTTGTCCTCCTCTGTATCTGCCTCCTCACACTCGACGAAAAATACATAATGCCAATTCCGGCGCCGACTGGGCCTCGTATCAATACTAGTGAGATTGAAACCATGGGTCTTGAAGACCGCCAGCGCATCCGCCAGCGCGCCAGGCTTGGTATGTGGGATCGTGAACGTGATGAGGGATTTATGGCGGACATGTGCCTTGGTGGTGCGGTTCTCGACATCATGGTTGTTCGTAGTGGTGAGCTGTAACCGCGAGACCAGTGCGGAGTGGAACGCAGGATGTCGCGGCCGCAGGCGCGCGTTGCGCAGCACGAGAAACCGCGTTGTGTTATCGCCGGGCGAGTCTTCGATGTTCTCGGCTAGGCACGTCAGGTTGTGTTTCTGACCGGCGAGTCGTGAGCTGATCGCTGCTATTGTTGCGCCGAGAGCTGGAGGTTCTGTATCTGCTCCTGACACTGTTGAAGGGGCAGCTCCTTCACGTGCGACTAGAGAAGCCGCCGCTGATGTGCTTCCCAGATCGATTCGCTCCACGACGCCCGCGGGGAAGTGTTTCGACAGGAACCGTCCGCATTGGCCCCATACCTGCGGATGTGTGTAAAGGGTGGAGATGGGAGGATATTGACGGGCTGGTGATCTTTCCGGTAAAGGCGACCATGAGGACGAAGAGGCATCGACGGTCTGAGAAGGATGCACGAACAAACAGTGGTGGACGGGCAGGTAGTACTCGGCGCAAACCTGCAGGTCTGGATATTGAGCGGTTGTGCTGCTGTCGGTGTTGTTCTTGTCGTCGTCTAGGCCGCACTGGCCTAGGAGATCGAAAACTTGCACGACGGACCCGTTGGTGCTGTTCTCGATCGGGATCACGGCGTAGTCGTAGGGCTGGGAGTCGGGTTGTCCTGGTGCGGATTCTGTGGAAAAGGAAGAGGAGGTTCGCTGGACCGAAGAAAAGATAGATGTGAAGGAAGGTAGTGGCTGCAGTGTTATCTCTGGTTGTGAATTTGGTTCCTCTGGGTTTGTTCCTTCGGGTGAGAAGAGCTCAATGGCCGCCTGGTGGGAGAAGGATGCCTCGGGCCCAAGATAGGCGACTCGAAGGGTGTCTTCGTGAGGCATGGCCAGAGATTAGACTCCAAGTCAGGTCAGGCCTCAGAAGCCTTCCTCTTCCCTAGAATCATCAAGGTTGTCTTTTTCCCCTCGAGATCACACATCAACACATTGTTGACTTGGGTATTTTACCCCAATTTTTTTACAATGAATTTCCCCGCAGTCGGCACTCATCCCACCATGGGCCACTGCGAAAGTCAGCGTGTCAGTGGTATAAATGAGAGTTGGTGGCAGATCAATAGAAGTGCAAAAGGCGGGTTCTGTTCACTACGACCCTGCCACTGCCTAGCATGTGTAGCCTAACTGGTTAGAAGCTCTGATGAATACACATCTCCACCCAGGTAGCTACAACCTACAGGGGGGTCATGACATCTTGCGCAAGGCTGTTAAATCCGAACCTTAAGGGGGGAGGATGACAAACGCTATATGTAGGTAATCCTTATACTGCTATCAATAATCCAAATACACAAGGAGTCGATCCCTTTGGTCCTTACTGCGTTAAATTAAAAGTATACCTAGGTCGAAGGTTGGAATTAAAAGTGGATAGCCAAGTGGTAGGGGTCGTGCTTATAAAGATAGGTATCCATCCCAGGTCACTGTGCTGTGTCGACCCCAGGGAGTGAGTGAAGTCCCGGAACATGAAATGGGGTATATATGCATGTCCAATCCTGTGCGTTGTACTGTGTTCCAATGATCCCGCCATGATGCAAAGTTGTGGAGTATCCGACTCGTCTACTCACAAAAGCAAGTTCAACACTTCTCAAACGCCATTCCAGCCTTCCAGTCATTGTTTGACTGCATCTCCAGTCTTCTTTCTCAAGAAAACTCGCTTGATTCCGCTCATGTCACTCAGACTCATGCGGCTCTTGGGCCGAGACCCAGGCATTAGGCTCGCTCGACGACTCTTGGAGTCTGAACTCGCTGACGCTGTACTGGTACTTGGTGAGATGGTTCCCACACTGGCTGGACTTGATTTTGGGCTGGAACTAAAAATGGAGGCCCGCCGACTTCTTGGTGTCGAAGCAATCGTGGTCGTGGTCGTAGTAGTTGTCGTGGGGCCATTTGTGATGGTTTGAGACCCTCCACTGACTGCCCTGGCCTTGCCAACGATTCCTTCGACCCAGGCATCACGATTAGTGGTAGGCAATCCTCCATAAGTAGTTGCTCGTTTGCCATTAACTCTAGGTCCAGCAGCACCCAGAGGTGTGTAACTGGTGCCACCAGTGGTCGGAGGGGTGACCACAGTAGTGGTGGTTGTACCCTCGTTGACTATAGTCGAAGACCTTGCCCCTGAAGATGTGTTGGGATCCGCGAAAGATACCGCATTCGATGGTACATTTGGATCAATGTCGATGATTTCGGTGGTGGTTGCGCCATTAGAACCCGATGTTGTCATCATTGTTGGGGTCATCGTTGTGAACGATGCCGGAATTGCAGGGACAGGCGGGGGCACCCAGCTACTATCGTTTGTAACCACACTATCACCACGCTCAGCTGGTCGTGGTTTTGTAAGTACATTGCGAGGCTTCGTCACTTGTAGGTTCGACGGAACGCTGCTGTCGAAGCCTGTCTGGGTGATGATTGGTGACCTCGACTTTCTTCGTCCCTGGCTCCCAGAAGCTCCACTCGAACCGATCGAGTTTACAGAGTCTCTTTTGCCGCTGACTGGAAAGCTGGCTATCTCAAGTTGACCCTCGCCAGTTGTTCGACTGCCATGATGGAGACTGTATTCTTTGAGATATTCTCCTAAATCAGCCCATCCTCCTCCAACCCGAACCATGACTCGGTTGCCATCTCCAATAGTTCGTACAAAAAGCTTTACAGGAGGAGTATCTCGAGCTTGTCCAGCCCGAGTTAGATGATAGAGGCGGATTTCCGAGTCCCCAATGCTACTTCTTCGACTGCTGGGTTCATTTCTGACCGCTGATAGGGTCAACGCCGGTGTAGGGGTCGAAGCACGGGTCGATGAGCTGGATGAAGTTTGAGCCAAGCTAGAGGAATCGTTGTCCTTTGCCAATCGAATCTTAGTCGGTAGGCTTGTAAGTAGATCTTGGATTTTATCATCTAGTGACGCAGTCTTCTTATGCTTCGGTGTGATCAGTTCTGTAGGCATTCTCGACACTTTGCGAGAGATTGGCTCAGATCCCTGTTCAACAACTGGTGTCACAGATCCTGCACTTGAGATTGGCGTGAGTGGTGAAGAAGCGCCTCCCATTGCGATGGTATTGCGCTTACTTGATCTCCTAGGAAGACTCGGCAATATAATCGGTGTCAAGTCCTGTGGCTTACTCCGAACTTGTAGAGGCTCCACGAGTAATGAAGGGGATGGTGAGGGAAGAGGGGTGAGATCTTGGGTATGGATAAATGGCTTCAGATGGGCTGATGGCGTTTCCATCTCATCGGAGCGGGGTTCGCTTTTGGGAGACTCATGTGAAGTCAGTTGCTGCAGTGCTTTTGAAGGGGTGCTCGGGGCTGGAGACTCTGGCATGTTAGAGAGCATATCCCAGCTTGCGGATCTTGTCAATAAGACTCTCTTCAGCTGATGATTGGGGACGACCTCAATCGAGGTGGTCGAAGCTCGCTGAAGCATGGGTGGGCGAGCACCTTCACGGAGTTTGATGAGTGGTTTGGCACCGAACCAGACCGAATCTTCACCATTCGCCTTCAGAGGACTCTCCACAACATTGATCTTCGGGCTTGGTAAGACACTGGTCCTTGTGACATCGATAATTTCAGCATTAGAAATGTCGGAAAATGCCGAAAAAGTAGAATCGGCTACGGACACTTTCGAGGCTTCTCTCCTGTGACCTCTACTTTCGGGCAGAGCGATCGTCAATGAGGGTTTTCTTTTGACCTTTAAGTTTTGTTCGAGCCCGTCCAAAGTTGATGCATCAGGGTCGGAAGGCACCTTTACCGTGAAATGTTCGCTCGGAGGCTGATCAGCATCAAGTACTGTCTGAGTTGACGTCGCACTGCTTGAAGGTGCAATCTTCTCCTGCGTTTTCGATATATTCTTCTCAGGAGTTGAAGTTGGGGATGGGGATAATTTGTTTTTCAGAGCACGTTGTTGAGCATCGACCACCCATGTCGCATAGTCAAGTTCAACTTTCTCCATTCTATCAATCCAATTTTGGGGAAGTGAGTCTTCTTGTCCTTCCAAGATGTCCAGAAGTTGATCTGTTCTCCGTCCCAGGTCTGCAACCTGCTCTCCTAGCCAGAGTTTCTTGTGCTTATATGTGGAATCTGTTATGTTTCGTGATAGTTCGGGATCACGGAGTTCTTGGATGGCAGACTGAAGCCCCGACTGAACAGTAGCTAGTCCAAGACGAAACTTTGGCAGGCTCCGCAGAACCTTTAACCGTGTATCCCATTCGTCGAGAAGTAGGTTCAGTTTAGCAAGATCTGGAAGAGCTTGTATAATGGTGGCGGTAATAAGGGCAGTAAAGTCACGCATCCTTCCATAGCTAGTCCGGACCCCAATAGGTCTTATGCTGATGGATTCCCCCGAATTTTTACTGTTGGCCGGAACGTGAGCTTCGAGGACGTGATCCTTGATTTCCTCAATACCCAGGCTATCAAGGTCGTCTCTAATTTCCCCGAGCCTCTCTTCATATTGATCAACCAGATCTATGGGTAACGAGCCCAGGTATTCCACGCTGGAAGTTTCCATGTTTGGTGGAGGTGTAAAGCCGAGACCAAAGGCTCGTTCTCTCTTGCTGGGCCACCTCCACTTAGTCACTTCGGTTCTCCATTCTCGTAACTTTTGTGCAGCGAAAGCTGCCCTTATACCGATTTCGCGCTCAGCTGAGGAAGCATCGATGATGCTCGAAGTGAGAACATCCTGCGCGGTTCCGCCCGGTATCGTCTCAGTGGCTCGAAGCGCCTTTAAGGTCGAATCTGGTGAGAGGTTGGCCAGTAAAGGATCCAACTCTCTGATGGCGAACTGGGCTTTGCGGCGCGGGGACCGTGATGGAGATTGCGATTCCGTGTCAATGGGAGGGTCGAAGCGGGGAAATTGAGCGTTGGTAGGTGTTGTGAGAGCCATTGCTACCCAGATGGTTATACAGGCATGAGCAGACCAACACTCTCACAGGGTCTGCTGTTCTTCGAGACTCGGACAGCCAGCTTGAGAGCAGGCGTGCAGCATACTGGAGCAAGGTGGCAAGGCAAGGCAAGCCAGGCAGAAGTGGGCTTAGAATGCTCGGTAGAATATCGAGGCAGCTGGAACGTTCATGTCTCAATCAAAGTGAGGAACATGCATCGCCGTCATCTCCAGGCACCGAAGCAGAGTCACACGTGTTGAGATGGATGATGTGCAAAAGGGATCATATGAAACTGGTATCAGATAATGTGGAGATGGACTGATTCTAAGTCAAGAAACTTGAATTCGAATACCAGACTTGGGGATTTCAAGCAGAGAGAAATTCGGCCAGAACCAAGTATCGCATGACGCCCAAAGCCGGTTAAAGTTGGCCCCTGTCCAGGGTCCCTGGGTATTCTGTTCGTAAAACTCCCACGAACTCCATGCCCAGAGTTGCATTAGGCAAGGATGTGAAGGCAGATAAGCGAGAAGCTCCATCAACGCGCCTTGAGTACGGACTAAAGGCACGCCCGAAGCATGACGCGACGCGACGCGACTGTGCCCCCCGGGTTCCTGCCGTTTGCTTAATTCTCCGCAGGTACCAGGTGCTTCATATCTAAGATAATTCAAGGTCCTCTGGTCACAAAGTCGCTGGGAGCCATCGCTTTACAACCGCAACAGTAATGCGCTTCAAGTGCCAGATCAAGAATGTGAACCTCTTTGCGAGTATGGCCCCTGTCATGTCAAGTGTGATGCTCCCTTGCACTCACTAACAACTCTCCAGAGTTTTGTGCCTCCCTGGCCTCCCTCGGTCAAATCGCCTGGTGTCGTTTGAATGATGAAGATGTCCAGTTTACCATTGTGCCCGATAAAGGTAGTCAGGTATGGTCGGTCCTGAAAATCGAAACGGTGTTCGACATTGAGAGCTATATTCTTCAGTCGGCTTCAGAGAAAAACACCATCAACCTCGAAGTTCCCATCCAAGCCCTTTCTCGGGCACTGAGGTCGGCGTACGGAGCAACATCAACACAAATTCGGTTGACCAAGAAAGACAATGTGCCCATGCTGTCTTTGACCATCATCACCAATACATTTAGCAGTGGAAACAATGCCGTTGCAGTCCCGGCCGCCGCCACTGAAGGAGCCGTTCCAGACGAATTCGACTTCAACGACGATTTTGCTGCTCCATCAATGACACCCGCCAATCGTGGTGGTCCTCGAGAAAGAGAAACAATCATTACACAAGATATCCCCGTGAAAGTCCTGTCAATGGAAGTGGTCGAACGAATCCACCAACCGCGTACTCAAGAGCCAGACGTCAACATCTACCTTCCACCATTGGCCCAAGTAAAGACCATTTCCGAGCGATTTACCCGCCTTGCTATAGCTACTTCCAAGTCCTCTTCATCCACTAGCCCTCGCCTCGAACTCAGTGCCAACATGCATGGCTCTCTAAAAATATCACTCAAGACCGACGCTCTAAATATCACAAGCCGCTGGACAGGCCTCACCAACCCAGAACTTGATCCTGCACAATTTCAAGACGGACTAGAAGGTGTACGAAACCACCCGAGTACCAAGATGAAGGAGCTCGCCGGCCCCAATGGTGAAAATGAAGCCGGTTGGTCCAAAGTGAGAATTGATGCCAAAGACTGGTCCCGAGTCCTCAGTGTTGGGAGGGTCAGTGCTCGAGTCATTGCATGCTTCATCAACGATGGTGGTCTGGTCATGTATGTCTACTTACCCAACGATGAAAATGGCAGTGAGGATGAGTCGTGTTTAACGGTAAGCCTGGGATCCCTCACTTGTGATCCATGAGACTAATACAGTGATGTGATGGACAGTACTACATCAGCTCCTTTGCTAGCTAGTGGCCCACAATCCGGCATCTTGATTGCTTGATGCTCATACGAACACGAAGTTACGAAATGACGAAAGACCCTGCGATGACTAACGAGCCAGCTCAGAGTGGAAATAATAATAATAATATACACGATCACCATGTCTTGTGAGCCTAAAAACGTTGTCCTTGTCTCCTGGTCGAAGAAAAGACATTGGACCGCGAATTGAGCACATTATCAAGCTTTGGTTGCCATTCCCTTCACATATCGAAAGACCTGCAAGAGCGAATGTAAGCGTTTGTGGTATTTGAAATGATGTCACGTACCTCGTGTCCCTTGAAATCACCAACAGTACTGATCCTTCTCTCGTCCCAACCACCCATACCCAGAACAACCTTATCTATCTTCCCGTTCAAGCGGCATCCTCCCATAAGAGCAGGCCAAACCCATTCAACCAACCAAACATACATTTTGGTGATGCTGTCCGTGTTGTTCTCCACATGTTCAAAGAACAAAAACTGGCCACCAGGTTTTAATAGAGCCTGCACGACGGCGATGGTAGCTGTGAGTTGACTCTGTGGAAGGGAGCACAAAGATTTGATCGTGACCACTGTATCGAAAACACCCTGCTCAGGTAGGCTTGATGTTGTGCTGGACAGGAGACCTTGTTGCTTCAGTGCGGGCAGGAGACTTCCTGGTTGGCCTCCAGCTTCGAGCAGGACAACTTTCCCAGCCAGGTCGTGCTTGGCTGCCATCTGGAGCAGTCTGGGATGGAGAAAGGCATTTGGCTCTGCTGCATACAGCTTCTCAACATTTCCCGGACTGTAGTGATACATCTGATCACCACTTCCAGGACCGAGCTCGAGTACCCTGCCATGCGCTCGAGACAAGAGATCTCCGATATGGTTGACTTGGGTAGGAGTTGCTGCCATTTTGGGACCGACAACCGCCCAAAACTTGTCGAACCATTTTGAGCGGAATGTGGATGGGGAAGTGAGCAAGAGAAAGGGGCTAGACAGAAAGGTAATGATCAGGTAGACAATGGAGAAACAGATCAAGATCCAGGGTTCAGAGTAGGACTGAAGACGGATAGAGAGTGGAACACTCATTTCGATAGGAAGCCCAAGGAAAATGATGAGTACTTACGGGCAGGAAGATTGAAGATGTGGCAGAGACTGGGAAGGTCATGAAAAAGATACCTACCTGCATACCTAGGTAGCTAAGGTAGTTGGAGGGCGCGTCCTGTCAAAACAAGAGAGACATGCCAGAAACCCGCATCTCCTCGTATTCTCAAGAGGGTTCAGGATACGAACCTAGCTAACTAGGTACCTAGGTGATTCAGGTAGTGGGTTACCTAATACTGCTACCTGCAAGGTCCAAGTGAGAAGCCCCTCGGCAATGAGGGGCACCCAAGCAGTCTATCAAAATTGGCCCTTCGAGGACATGTCCGTTCCGCATAATCCACGCCTTGCAGCGAGCCGTGGGGAAATTTTATTCTAACTGGTTGTTGGCGGGCACGCTGGATGGAGGAAAAATGTTCGGTGATGTGATGGTGATCGCCATCGTTGTTATTGACTCATTTTGATCTTTCTCAACATCTATTTTCACCACCTGCGCTTCCACCTCAACCTGTACCAGATTTGCAACGCATCGCCATGGCTTCTTTAATCACCACCATTCAATCCAAGCTGGGCTATTCATCCCAGAAAGCCCTTCTTCTCGGCGCCGGCTTCGTCACAAAACCTACCGTTCAAATCCTCGCAGACGCTGGCGTCGAGGTCACTATTGGTAAGGCTACTTGGGTATTCGTGGCATACGTCTCGAGATCTACCCTGCTAACTTGGATCTGCTTCAGCCTGTCGGACGCTTGAAAGTGCCAAATCTCTTGCCGGAGGCATCAAGAACACTCGCCCAATTTCTCTCGATGTCACCAATGATGAAGCACTTGATGCTGAGGTTGCCAAGGTCGACCTTGTCATCTCACTGATTCCTTATACCTTCCACGCCACAGTCATCAAATCTGCCATCCGCAAGAAGAAGAATGTGGTCACAACCAGCTACGTCTCACCCGCCATGCTCGAACTCGAGGACCAGGCCAAAGAGGCGGGCATTACAGTTTTGAACGAAATTGGTCTCGATCCCGGTATTGATCATTTGTACGCCGTCAAGACTATTGAGGAAGTCCATAAGGCTGGAGGGAAAATCACTTCCTTCCTGTCATATTGCGGTGGTCTGCCAGCTCCTGAAGCCAGTGGCAATCCATTGGGTTATAAATTCTCCTGGTCAAGTCGAGGTGTGCTTTTGGCCCTTCGCAATGCGGCAAAGTTCTACAAGGATGGCAAGGTCGTGGACATTCCTGGCCCTGAACTTATGGCCACCGCAAAGCCCTACTTCATCTATCCCGGCTACGCTTTCGTCGCCTACCCCAATAGAGACTCCACTCCGTACCGAGAACGTTACAACATCCCAGAAGCTCAAACCGTCATTCGTGGCACGCTACGATACCAAGGTTTCCCCGAGTTCGTCAAAGTCCTCGTTGACATTGGTTTCCTCTCAGACGAGGAGCAATCTTTCTTGAAGCCCTCCGACAAGCCCATCACATGGGCCGAAGCTACACAGAAGATCATTGGAGCCACATCAAGCAAAGAGTCCGACCTCGCATGGGGTATCTCCTCCAAGACCTCCTTCACCGACACACCCGAGAAGGACCGCATCATCAGCGGCTTGAAGTGGATAGGCGTCTTCTCCGACAAGCCCATCACCCCTCGCGGCAATCCTCTCGACACACTCTGCGCCACACTCGAAGAGAAGATGCAGTACGAGAAGGACGAGCGTGACATGGTCATGCTCCAGCACAAGTTCGAGATCGAGCACAAGGACGGCAACAAGGAGACTCGCACAAGCACTTTGGCCGATTATGGTGATCCAAAGGGTTACAGCTCCATGGCCAAATTGGTCGGTGTCCCTTGTGGTGTCGCCTGCCTGATGGTTCTTGACGGTCGCATCAAGCAGACAGGTATACTCGCTCCTGTCACTTGGGATCTGGCCGAGCCTATCCTCAAGGAGTTGAAGGACAACTATGGCATCTTCTTGACTGAGAAGACCGTCGACTAAACATAGCCAACTGCATGCCAAAGAAACGCAGAAATTGATTGTAAAAGCCACAAGGTCAGGCGAGAACATCGGTTTGGAGACAGGTCTCTTACGTGCTCAGGTAGATAAAATCACAAAAGTACTTCTCTACGCCAACACACCAAGAGGTCAGGTTAGAGGAGCAGTAAAGAGTTCTGATTGCCCATTTCTTGATACAAAGTTATCAATTATTGCCAGAGATGGCCTTCCTTCTTTCTCGTCGTTTCTGTATCTTACAGGTCCTTGTTCTGGCCGCTTCCACGCATGTGACTTATATCTGGTAGCATGGATGATCGCGTCGAAGCGCGACGCGGTGCGACAAATGTGACATCTAGCCAGCTGTGTCTCGGCTTCTTCAACCAGGTAAGTGGTCGAGATGAAGTCGACCAATTATGTTTCGCTCTTCGACTTCAAGGCCGGAGAGCAGTCTTCACCCAACATTTTGCATCGTTGTGCCTTCCCTGATGTCGAGTGACGTCGACCAGATACAGTGTTTTGATTGACCGTGTACCGGAAGGTAACATCACGGAGTTTCCTGCCGGCGAGCTTGCTTGTAGCACCGTTGCCTCCATCTGTGAAGGTTTCAAATCGGTGAATCTGTGCTGTTGCTTCGTGCTGCTTCCTTCTTTGACACTGACAATGCGGTCGCCGATTTGATGGCACCTCGGTCGCCGCCGGGCAGTCTCTCATGGCTTCCAGGCGCTTCGAGCCCAGCTGCCAGAGCCCCTGCATCATCTTCAACCTCAACCTCACCCTCGTCCTGTTCCCCGTCTCTCGCCTCAAGAGCACGATATTTCCTCCGGCTCTTCTTACTCTTACTGGCCTTCTTCTTGCGATCGAACTCCTGCCTCTTCATCACACGGCTCTCATCCCCCTTCTCCAGCAATTCGACCTTCTCCGCGAGAATGCGACGTGCGATGTTGTAGTTCTGCAGGCGGGAGCGCGTCGCCTGCGATTTCACCACTATTCCCGTGGGCAGATGTGTCAGCTGTGCGGCGCTGTTCGTCTTGTTGATTTTCTGACCGCCCGGCCCGGAGCCTTTGAGGTAGACATGTATGATGTCGTCGGAGGGGAGTGTTGGACGCGGTGGGAGAGGTGGTGTCTTTTTGTGGTGTTGCGCGCTGGTACTGAAGCGCTGCAGGCCTTGGTGCTGCGGTGGTCGGAGTAGACGTACCGGTCTGTCAGGCATCGTGTGGACGGCATTGCTTGTATGGCTTGTGCCCTTTGCTACTAGTGATACGGCACTGCTGCTGGTCCGCAGCGTGAGCCATGACTGCGGGAGGCGAGGCATTTGCTGAGGCGCATCACACTTCACGAGTCCCCCCCACTTTAATCTCATGGTCCGAAAGACATGATAAGCTATACACGCACTCTGAATGATACGGATACTGCCTTAACGACCTTGGACGAAGGAGCTGAGGAACTGGAACGAGCGTGTAGTTCTAAACATCAAGGCATTTTCAAGTTCACCATGTTGTTCGAAAAGGCAGGTAAGCCGGAACCCTGAATATTTCAGCCTCGTGGTGGTGAAAGTCTACGAGGCTGCGAGTCGACAGCCCGCTACTCGATCAAATGAGTGGTAGAATCACTTTAGCTTGGGTGCTTAGAACAGCCTGTATCATTCACCGATGTACATTACCACCACGCCTCTCAAGAGCATCTCGCCATGTCATGCGCGCAACTCTGCTCATACACATCTCACATATTGCCAGGCTCCCGACTTCAAGCAAATCTCTCCCACAGTTCTTGTGCGTAAGCATTCAGAACTCCATTCAAGTTACCAGACTAATCGCGCCAACTCAATCCATCACGCCCACTCTGATTATGACACTAACTTCCAAAGCCTTCGCCTCCCTTATCGCACAAGACAGACAAGTTCGGCCAACGCGAGCAATCAAAGCATTGCGACCTTTCTCCGCACACCAACTCCGAACGAGGATGTCCCTCGTCCATAACTGGTTGTGCACCGCCTTTTCTGCTTGGACCTCACTTCCGGCCTCCACGAGACTTGGGGAAGCTTCAGCGGTTGACGACGAATTGGAGTAGAAATTGGACAGATAGTTTGCCTCACTGTGGCTTCGCTCCTGGTGACTGCTCTGCATCACTGGCGATCTCGCATCAACAACCCAGACCTCCGAATCATGACTCAGGCAAGGATTTGGGGGCTCGGCACCCGTCACGCCACCGTCACCATTTACCAGATCCGAGAGAGTCTTGGTCACGAACTTATATGTTTTGTGGAGCGGGTGGGCGGGAATGTGCTCATGAGACTTGTGCTTAGGCGGTTGTCTGTGTTGTTCGTAGTCCGCATCTGCGGAGCCAGGTGGGAAGGTAGCATGTCCGTGGGGTAATCGGCATGGGAAAGACGTGATGAAGTACACAGCTCGGTCAAGGCCATATCGAACCTTCTTGGTGACAATTTCGGCTTGGGGAGATGATTTTCCGATGACGCGTGGGGTCAATGTCAGCTCGAACTCTGCCCATGCTGCCAATGGATGTTCTGGACTCGAACTGGTAGCATCACTAGTCGATAGGTGAATCCTGATGTCCTTCACATCTAGTTGGGGCTTCGTTTCATCATTTAGAATATGATCGGTGACCATGCTGAATTCAGCACCCCGAATCCCGCCTTTGCCCATTCCAAGGGGAGTGCTTTCAATCGCGATCTTTTCGCCATCAAATATCCTTGGTCTTGAACGTGTAGTTGGGACAGGGAATGTCTTGACCTTAACCCAACGATCGGGAAATGGCTTCTTGCTTGTGTCATCCAGAGGCACAACATTTGGCGCAGAAATCCAGCCCATTGATTCCTTAGCACCATGCATAGGGGCCAGAACTCGACCCACAATGCAAGATTTTGACCACCAACTACTGCCATTGAGAACAAATCCCGAGCCGCGAAGGGGGTGGGTTCCATGACAGTCAAGTTTTGCTATCGTATTTGGATCGGTGTCATTTTCAAGTAGCGTGGAAATCAGAATATCGCAAATGGAGTTTCCGGGCAATATCAAGCCGGACAGCCAACTATGAGAAAGCCAGCCACCCACTGTTGATGAGGTGGCAGGTTCCAAGTCCACGTAGAAATTTCCAAGTGGTCGTGTAATATTGGCTGCTGGGGCATTCTTGGCCCTTTCCGCTATATCCACACAAGAGACTGCGTCCATTAAAAACCTATCTCTCTCCTTTGATTCTGGTTGACACAGCTTCTTGCGTAAACTTTCTTGAATCTCAAGAGTGCGTGGCCAGCCAATATTGTTCGCAAAACGTATCACACCAGTGACCATCACTTGTGGTTGACGTGGGAGGGCCGTGACATCGCAAGAATCATAAGTGTACTTTGTGTCGGGCTTCCTGCTCTCGTCGTTGTGGGAGAAAAGCTTCCCTATGAAGCTTGTGTGAGGCTCCGGGGATTTTGCATGCAGAGCAGGTCTTGTCGCGTGTTGACTGATGTGACCTGGTTTCTCGATCTTTTTGATGACACTCAAGGTTATAAACCTCCTTGCAAGGACGAGGTCCCAGTCAACCTTGAGGTTGCGGAGCTTGTTGAAATGATGTATTTCGTCACTGTTCAATTCGAATGACTCTGAGTGCATTGCAACACCAAGCCGTAGTGCAGCATCTAAGCGAATCACTAGTTCAACAGATAGTAGCAGCTGGACGAAGAGCCATTTCCGCTCTGGCTCAACACAAAAGTGGCTCGTTTCGCTGTTGTAGTGGGTGGTGTTGCTGTGCAAGATCTTTCCGAGTCGAAGTCTAGCTTCCGGTATGCTCAAGTCGAGCCAAGCACCAGGCGTCGTGAGCACTTTGACTAATGCTTCGATCTGAACTTTGAGACCCGAACTCTCATGTTTGATTTCATGGCCAATTTTCCTTGGTGGGAAGAGTATCTCAGAAAACAGGTGAACGTGCAGTTCAGCGGAGGTGATGTGGTCAAGGACAGTTGTTCGCCAGCCAGCATTGACGACCAAGTCTCGCCACTTCTGTATCACCTCGAAGCGGTCGGCTATCGTGCTCATACTGAGATCTCTGACACCGGCAGCTTTCCAAGCGTGCGGTCCGCCTTGTATGAGCTTGACCCGATCTAAGGATGGTGCATGCTTGCCGATCTTAGCATCAAGCTCTTCGTTCTCTCTAGCAATAGCAAGCTTTTTGAAAGCCTCCATTGCCGGAGCATGGGAGAGAGCGAGATCGAGCTCAACGTCTTTGCCATGCTCCTTTACATTTTCATCTTGGATACCATCCGCAACGGGTCGCTCGAGGAAATACCGCATGCTCACGGTCCCAGGCTCTTGGCCTTCCAAACCAAGCATGTTAGGCCTCTCAAAGATTCCAAGCTCGAACATGGGTCTCTTATTGGTTTCCAGCCTTTCATTTTTCTGCACCGGTGGCAGCATGCCCGGCTTCCAGTCAACTTCGTCCGGTATTGGTAAATGAGCATGAAGAGTTGACAAGGCAAAGCTTTCGTGCCGCAGGTATCTCCGATCTTGAAGATCGGATGTCTCAAGGTCATTGTTCCATGGGAAGAAAGCCTGAGGAAAGTAACGGCCCCTTCGTCCCTTTTCGAGAGTGAACTGTGGAGCGCCAGAAAAGAGCCCTTCTACATCGGCTTTGGTCAAACCAGCCTTGCTATTTCCTCGGCGATCATGTCCATGCTCGTGTTCTAAAACCCCAGCTTTCACAGCGACCGCAGCATCAACTTTTGTATCTCCTGTCGTTGTGATGGCTTGCCCTATTGATGAGTCGGGCTGTCCATTATGGGTAGGTGAAGAATTATTTACGGCAGGAGGCTTTGGTGCCATGTGAGACTCATCATCTTTGTTGAGATCCAGATGCAATTCAGCGATTTCTGGCTGTACAATTTTGTCACTCACACTGGATTGTTTTGAGGCATGCTAATCTCTGACTTCAGCATTTTCTTTTGCCAAAGCAATTCTAATGCTGGAGCAAAAACTTGGCGGAAGAGGGCAGGGCCGTACTCACATCTCTCTGCTCAATAACAGGCTGCTTCTTCTGACTTTCTATCTTGCTCGCACTGTTTCTCCGACTCAATCGACGAAAGATCGAGGGTTTAATCTCGGTACGGTCAGGCTCAGCCGAACTGCTTCTCTTTGTGCCAGTCGAATCCGTTTCATGCCGAAGATACTTCCTTGATGTTTTTCGCGAGAGGAAATCCATAGTGATGATTAATCTTACCTAAGTACTAAGTATCGTTCCGGTGCAACACCAAAACTAAGAGCTTTTGTGGAGGTTCCTGGTCAGACTTGCGAACGAGATGAAATTGTACAGAATCCAGGTGCAGAGATTCCACTTAAAACAACATTCTTCGGATTCATCTGCGCTGCATGATTCAACGCGTGGTACAAACGGTCCGGAGACGAGCCAGGCGATGATGGTCGTGTTCTACCTTTGTCATGAGCTTAACCTGGTTCCTGGAGAAGCCGGCACCTGGATGTGGCATAAGGTCATGTAACAAAAGCGAACCAGGTTATGTCAGCTTGGTGCATGCGCCAGTTGGGTGATAGTCTCGTCGCCACGGGCATTGCTACCCACTTTTCAAGTCCCCAGCCTAGGGACTTCACGTGAGGAGCTCATTAGCCAAGTTTGAAAATATTGGTGATGTCACAGGAGCTGTGGCAATATGACTTGAGACTTGCAGGGCACGTGTTACACCAAAAAATTGTTGGAAACTTGAGGTCATTCATTACCCAGGTTCTCTTTGTAATGAAACCATGGGACGATGCACCCGGTTAATCTTCCCACTATCCAAGGCCCGAAGTGAATATGTACCGAGGTGCTTGCTGCTTCAGCATATCAAGATCCGCTAACCTTTGTGAGCCACGAATTGTGCCGCTTTCAAAGACGCCCAGATTTCTTCCTGGTCTGATCAGCCTCTTCAACTATCCAATCTTCCTGCCTAAGTATGCATGCCTTTATATGTAGCCAGGCCGATTTCAGGCCCTCTGAGAACCGCTTTGTCAGGACAGCTTCTTCTCTCGAGCGAGCCTCTATAGTCCTTCCACATAGACTCAACCGCAGAGAGCTTCGACGTGAAGCTGCCCGCGATTCCTTTAAGGGGCGTTCAGCCTGATCTGGCTCTCGGGGACGAGCTTATTGTCCTCGACATAGACTTCCTCCCAACCGATAGTCCAATGCGCCCCAGACACATCAAAGAAGTTCGCCTCATCGTTTCGAACCTCGTTCAAGTAGAATGGATCTTCTTGTGACTTCCTGATGTCCGCCATATCCTTGACAATAAATTCTGCCACGCCGTCATAAGGCGTCAGACTCAGCGACTTAAGGTCTGGGTATGCATCGATGGCTGATTGTTGCAACGTGTCGCTTGTGTGGTACTGGGGTGGAAGATCAGTGGGAAGAAGAGATGACCATGATGTTCACCGACCTGGGTGTATTTGAGTATACCATACTTTTGTATCAAAGGCCGCACCAGTGGGCCGTGTATCTCACTCCAGTATCTATTGAATTCCTCTACACTGAGACCTTCTTTCCTCTTTAAATATATCGATACTCGGAAGACTTGAGTTTTCTTTGCCATTGCAGTGCCTGTGCTCTTATCGTCGATATGGCAGGAAAAGTTCAGCGTTGGATGCTGATGTCTAGGTAAGCAAAGGGACATAATACGTGCGATATAAGTATGTCCACCATACTATAGAGGTCCATCTCATTCTCCACCATGTGTATTCAGCTCATCTACATTGTAGGGTCGAACATCTTAATCAGCACTCTCTGCCAAGATAGATTTCTTCGGCATGGATCCCGCTGAACGGCGTCTGCTTACGGCTTTGCTGAATACCGATTCACTCTCCACCTTCCTAAATGGTTTACAAATTACTAGAGCCAAGAACCAATTTCAGGAGGCGGCAGGCTGTTGATTTTGATGAGCTATTGAAAGTAACAACCATGCTACTCACTCGAGTCGAAGTATCAATCAGAATCTTGGCCTATGACTGTTGCCCGGTGGCATCCTTGATTCTTTGGTAAGCATCTTTAACCTGCTTTACATCGTTCAATGTCTGGAACCACTTCGCGATTAGAGGGTGTTTGTCCAACGTCAGTCCTGCAAAATGATGCAAATAGATCCATGGTTGAAAGTGAAAGTCAACTGCGCAGTAGCCTCCAGGAAGAATACTGGCACCATCGGTTTTTTTCAGCTGCTCTTCCAAGACATCGTAACATCGTAGTGTCTGGGCCTGGTAGCGCGCCAGAGCATCTTCATTCTTGACCGGATGGTGCAGCCTGGCTCGCAGCAATATTACTAATGAGACTCCTGACTCGGGCATGGTGTGAATTGTTCGCCTACCTGAACCAATTGCACTGGCCACTCATGGGTGCCAAAGTTGTAACCAGGAAGTACATCCACTTGTCGAAGTCAACATGGTCCTGCTCAGTGCCACCTCTCGGTCCAATCATGTTGTCGTTGTCGTAGACGCGCCGAATGTAGTCCATGATGGCGCCGGATTCCCAGGACACAACGCCGGTATTCGGGTCTTCCAATGCGGGAACCCGACCATTCTCGTTGATCTTTAAAAATCGAGTCCCTTTGACTCCATTCTCCGGGTCATCACCGCCTTCCCAGAGTTGTACGTCGTATGGTACCTCCAAAAACTCAAGCGCAATGGCTACTTTGATCAGATTAGGCCCTTGTGAATGGGCATGGAGAAGAAGTGATTTAAGATTCCGAGCCATGATGAATGGAATCGATCGTAATGACAACTGTTGATATTTCAGTCTGCTTGATATCGGCTGTTGATGTTGATGTCGATGATGATGATGGTATATACCCTCCTGAACTGGCCATAGTAATCAACTTATGTACCTTCAACATATCAGGTTTGGATATAATGTTTTCTAAGCGCAATGAAATCACAGTTGCAAGTCAACACCGTCAACGCGCAACGCAGCATAACGAGCAAGTAGTGTAGTTCTATGAGCTTTGTCAGCGGTTCAATTGGAAAAACATGAAACTTACTGCGACAGATGGAAAAGATGGAATCAGATCGTCAACACCGAGCTGAATAAACACAATCATATCAAAGAGATACTATCATGCTCGTGTGTTGTGCAATTTCCCCGCATTCCGCTCAGCCAGGCGGTGTTTGTGAAACCCGTTCGCGGGATGCGGCATCTAAGCTGAGGCACCGCTTCGTAAGTCAGGAAATCTGCTACATGGTTCATCGCATGGGCGGAAGGGGGACAAGTATGTATGGTTCGGCTCGCCTCTTGATTGAGCAGATGGCAACATAATCCTTTATCACATACGCCCCCTTCCCAGTCGACGCAGAACTCAGAGATCTGTGACAGCCATGGAGCAACTCATCACCCCAATCAAGCACCTGCAAAAGCCCCTGGAAATTGGAGACATCACGCTGCGAAATCGGTTCGGTATGTCCTCGGTATCTCGCAATCGGTAAGCTCTGTAGCAAATAGCTTAGTGATAGGAAAATTTGACCGAGACCAGGGCTGACGGCACTTACCCTAATGCACTGAATGGAGAGTATTTCTACCAGCGGGCTCTTGGAGGGGCGGGCTTTATCTGCGCAGGAGGTGCCCTGATCGAGCCTCAGGGCACAGCTATGCGAGAAACACCTCAGATCGACACCCACGAGCACATGCTCGCTTGGAGACGGGTTGTCGACAGAGTTCATGAAGTCCCCGGAGCAGTTTTCTACTGTCAACTGTGGCACTGTATGCTCCACCTGGGATATGGCATCCCATGTACATATCGCACACAACTGACCTGCTCCAGGTGGACGTATGACTTATCAGGACGCCAAGATTCAGAAAGAGTATGGCAAGCCCACCATTGCTCCTAGTGCCATTCAAGCTCGTATGGGAATTGCGCCGGATAATGATGGTGTTTATGATTTGGAACCGGGACTAGATAAGGGATATTCCAAGCCTACCGCCATCGAAAACCCGAAAGATGTTATAGAGCAATTCCGTAGGTCAGCAATTCTGGCGAAGGAAGCTGGATTTGATGGAGTTGAATTACATGGCGCCAATGGGTACCTCGTTTCTCAGGTAAGCTAGACCAGCTGAAGTAACATCTGCACACGGTCTTTCAGCCTTTGCTAATCACTTAAAATTTGGCAGTTCCTGGATGACACTGCAAATATCCGAACGGATGATTATGGTGGGTCGGTAGAAAATGTGAGTAAAACGGTCTGACCCTGTTCTGAGCCCGTGATGACACGCCCAAGCGTGCCAGGTTCGCACTTGAATGCATCGATGCTCTGGTTGAGGTATGGGGTCCTAAAAAGGTCGGCATCAAATTATCTCCCGCCACTGGACGCGGCGACTTGGGTATGCCTGTTGAGAGGCAGATAGAACAATTCACCTACCTGATCAGAGAGTTGGATAAACGTCCATTGGCGTACATCAACCTTGTCAGATATTTAGGCATGTTCATACACTTTGGACGGAAGGAGCGGTCCCTGCTAACCAACGTACAGAATGGATGGACATGGAAGTGGATGGCAAGATGCGTGGGCCCTTGCACCCTGTCTGGGCGACCTACCGCCACCTAATCAAAAACGCGAAGGTGTTCTTAAATGGAGCCATTTCACTCATCGAAGCGGAAGAGCTGCTCAAAGACGGAACGGGTGACTTGATCATCTTTGGTCGTCCCTGGCTCGTAAATCCTGATTTCGCGAGTGCCGCGATAGCTGGAAAGGAAAAAGAGCTTCAATTCGAGTACAACTTTGATGTGAGTGTTGTATTGCTTGTCGCGACTCAAACGGAGCGAACCCATGTTGACAAGTTGACCTTAGTACTTCGCCCAGTACCCTATCGGAGACCCAGCCAAAGGCTATACTGATTATCCTTTCATCACGAAGCCAGATTACAAGGCCCCAGGTCTGAAAACATAATGAGGATGAGGTTGGCTCGACTCAGATACATCATTCGCGAATTGAAACAAGAGGCGTATCGTACGAGAAAGTAGGAGGAAGGAACGTAGTTCCAGAACAAGCTGTATTCTTAAATACTCGTAGCTCGATTAAGAGTGGCCTAAAGCAACCCCAATAATCTACCTGTCTATCCGCTGTGCTTAACCGCTTCGGGCAGGTCAGCCACCTAGGAGTAGAGAGGGCACGTACTAAATACGATTTGGGGCGACATTGTGCTCAGATTTCGGCTTTCCGGGTCCAGTCTCGCTGGTGGTTCACACGTGTTGTGCCGCGAGGCAAGCAATGGGTGTTTTGAGACGAATTCTCTGGGAACTGCGATGATAAGGGCGTGAGATAACTGTTCACTACGCAATATGCCAGCACTGGCAGGCCCTTCCGGCCACTGTCCGCCCAGCTCGGTGTTTCTCAACTGCGGTCTCTGCGTAAAAGATCGCGGATCCACTAATGGCCGCCTGTCGAGAACGCCGTGCTACTACCACTGGCTTCGACAGGACTCGATTCAGGAGCCACTTTCGCTACGTGTGTAATCAAGTCGACGGTGCGGCTCTATTTCCATGCCCCAAGCGCTCCGCTTTGAAGGCCGGTAAGTCGATGATGCCTACATGGTACTCATATAATGCTCTCTGGCCATCATTTGCGAGCGCTCACACACGTCTCAAGTCCTCCGGCCCTGGCAGATTCATGCTCCTTATCCTAAACATCGCTTAATTTCTTCAAACCCATAGCGAGAAAAGATGTCTATCGACAAATCGTGGTCGGGGTACAACAAGGGCATCGAGCCCGACGATGGCTTCGAATGGATCTGGCAGGATGCTATCCCGGCTGATCTGCCCGGTCGAGACCCCGCCGTTGTCTACATTCCCCTCGGCTACGAGAAGAAAGTCCTACCCAAGGGTTGGAGGAAGACACCTGAAAACAAAGCCCTAGAGCTTGATATTATCTTTGAGAAAGACGTTGAGTTTGTTATGCGAGACGGTGTCAAAGTACGCCTTTTCCCGGTTTCGATGACCCTACACTCAAATTCTACTCATGCGATCATTTGGCTTTCGTTTCGCAGGCCTCCCAACCACCTTGACTTTAATTTGCTGATCTTCGCCTTTTTTCTTCATAGTTATACGCTGATATCTACCGACCAGCGGAGATGGGTGGGAAGAAGGTTCCCATCATAATGCCATACTCACCATACGGTAAAGGTGGAGGAGGTGCAAATCTGATGGACGTTGTCCCGTATCGTGTTGGAGTCCCTAAGAGCCGACAAAGTGGTCTGGAGAAGTTCGAGGGGTGAGATAACCTTGGTGGATCTATCCCTCCATCTTTGTGCGGATCTTTTGCTCAGTGCTCATTTTCATTGCTCTCAGACCCGATCCGAATGAATGGTGTAGGCGAGGCTATGCCATTTTAGACCCCAATGCTCGAGGTTCTTTCGACAGTGAAGGTAATCTGCATTTTTTCGGAAGAAAGGAAGGTCAGTTTGTGTTCGGCTGACAAAGCGTCATTCGGACAAATGAATATCTTGCTCGAAGGAGATATTATCGGTTTCTGACTGCTAACACCGTGCTTTACTTCATTACAGGGGAAGACTGTCACGATCTTATCGAAGCTGCCGCAAAGTTCGAATGGTGCAACGGTGCTGTTGGTATGGCGGGTAACTCCTGGCTTGGGATTGCACAATATTGGGCGGCAATGGAGCAGCCGCCTTCGCTAAAGGCTATCGCTCCATGGGAAGGGTTCAGCGACATGTATCGCGAGCAACTTCGTCGTGGCGGCATTCCCTGGTCACCCTTCCTGAGGTGGGTTCTGATGGGCATCCCAGGTATGTTTGCATTTGACAACACCCATATGCTACCATTGATATCTGTGATATCTGACATGTGAAAACTGCTTGTAGGCCGCGGTCTCCAGGAAAATGCCACACTGATGAGTGAGAGCCGAGAACATTGGGATGCCTACTGGGAGTCCAAAAGGGTCGATTTCAGCAAGATCAAAATCCCGTCCTATGTGCTCGCCTCCTATTCGTCCATGCTGCACACGGTGGGGTCTGTCCGAGCCTTTAAAGAAATCGATTGTGACCAGAAGTGGTTGCGTTTCCACCCCCATCAAGAGTGGTATGAAGATTATCTTCATAGTTCGGTCGACGACTTGGATCGATTTTTCGAGCGATACCTGAAAGGCAAATCCAACGGCTGGGAAGCAACTCCGAAAGTCCGGGTCTCCATGTATCGGTATGGCGAGAATGTGTGTATAACCTTTAAGTATCCCCCAGACATCTTGTGGTACAACCGCCTTCCCTTTTCTTTGCTGACCGGAGATTTCCGTTATAGTACCCGGTGTACGATCAAGTCGAAGAAGATTATCCAATCCCTCGGACCCAGTACACAAAATTATACCTGGACTCAGCCAAAACTTTGCAGAATGAACTCAGTCTCACAGAGGCAGTACACTCATATAATTCAACCACGAAAGAAATGGCGACGTATGACTTCATCTTCCCAGAGCGAACAACACTGGCTGGGTTCTCGAAGCTCCGGATATTTGTATCGTGCAAGGAACACAACGACCTCGACATCTATGTCATGCTTCGTAAATTGTCCGTTGACGGTGAGCTTATGGAGCAATCCAATGTCCCTCTCCATGAGCTGCCTCCGTCTGTCAAGTCGGTGAAGGATGTCGCCAATGTCAATCCGACAAAATATCTAGGGCCGACAGGTATCTTGAGAGCATCCCACCGAGCGATCGATGCAGACAAGTCCACTGAATATCTTCCATTCCACCCACATCTCAAATCCGAGTACATTTCCCCTGGTGAAGTGGTACCATTGGATATCGGGATATGGCCTATGGGAATTGTGTTCGAGAAGGGTGAAGCCCTCCGATTGCAGATTTCCGGGAAGACAATGGTTCTACCAGAATGGGACAACCCCCATGTCGCTCATGCAGAACCGAATTTCAACAGAGGCTTCCACAACGTCCATCTAGGTGGGAAATATGCGGACAGTTATTTATTGGTTCCGAAATTGTAATAAGGCTTCAGTGTATCCTCCATTACAACATCAGAGCAAGGTAACAACAACCTTTCCTGCGGGAACGAACGTCCTTACAGCACGGTGTGTTTCGATCGAATGGTGCGCTGAACCGTTGGTACATGGCTTCCATGGGGATTCTGCATAGTAGGCTACACTTGGCGATCTGCTCTTTATCCGTGACTGGAACACGCGTTTGTCGAGACTTGGGCTTGCAGCTTTGAGTTGCCAACAAGTAGAGAAAAACTTTTTCGTAGTCCTAAAAGCTCCGATTCATTTCCACTCGTGGCTAGATCAGATTCTTTTTCCGAAATCTCAACGAGTCCTAGATAGTTTTGTTAGCAAAGCATCTTCGACATCAATACTCCTGGGGAAAGAATGCAGGGAATCTGGCTTACTCAAGCCACAATTTCCGATATCCCAGTACCTGCCGATCCGTCTTAAAACGAGTTTTATGAGCTGGATATGGTGGCTGTGGGTTGAGGCCTTGTCGACCACCAACGCTGTGTTGATCATTTCAAGTGACGGTCCAACGATGGTGCAGGTGATAAAAGGGCAGGATTGGGCAATGAACTCCGGAGCCCATGCTTGCATTGCTCGGAAGACGAGATGCGAGTCGAGGGGCGTTGGATTTGGATGAGGCGATTGATCTGCGGTTTGTTCATCGTGGGTCAGTCGTCGCGTTTCCCTTGCCTTTCTCAGCAGGACGCGAACCCTAGCAGGTCAGCTGAATCCTATATTTGTAACGTAAATTGCAAGGCGGAGTTCAACATACGTATGCAGCATCACGATCATGGAGATGATCCAGTTATAAGAGGCAAAGTTTCTCTCGTTGAACGGAAAACCCGCCGAAGTTAGGTCGTACTCTGGCGGCAGTAAGAGCATGAAAAGTTGTAGCGTTGCTTCGAATGTTTCGATGTCGTCTAAAGTTGTGTCTGTATGCAAGAGGAGATCATTCGCCCTGGCCATTAAGAAAGTGGAGATGAGAAACCAAGCTCGGGCACCAAGATGTAAATGGTCGGACAGAGTTTCCCAGATACGTGCTGTGTTGGTATTGATCATTGTGGAAGGAACAGGTGTGTCAGCAAACCACTCGTTGTCAGGAATAGGTAGCAAGACGGCCATATGCTCCTTGTCAATGCAATAAGGGCGTCTCAAGATTGTGGAGGAAAACACATCCAGCTCCCAGACAGCCCACCATGCCCGCCTTTTTTCTTCGGTAATGACCCACTCTTCTGGCGTCTTGCGCGCAACCTGTGGCTCCTGTGGTTCGGCATCAATGTTATTCAGGTCTAGTTCTAAGGCAAGCCGAACGGACGACCCTATGAGGAACCAGCAGGCAGTCGATGGTCGGCTGGTTTGCTCATGGAATGACAGTAAAATACAGCCTTGCAGTAGGGCCAGCGAAGGCTGCCAACGATCTTCATGAGAGAAAGCTGCATCATGCAATGCGCGTGCTTTGGCGGCGAACCTCTGGCCCCTTGTGATTGGGGAAGAGTTGTTGAAGAAGAGTGAGTTTGAGAACCGAGATGACATGGCCATGACGCCGTTCAGGATAAAAGCGTCTTCCTTTGTCAAATTCTGATAACCCAAGCTCTCATCAGTCAAGGTTTTGAACCTATGCGTAAACGTTGGCAGGTGAAACAGCGGGAGGAAACACTGTACGCGTTCGAAGAATAAGTCGATCCTGGACGTCAGAGTCAATAAACGTATGCACCTGGTGAAACCAAAGGTCTTACAACTCATGGACCACTTCTGTAGGCATACGTAGGTCGTGAGTGTCAAGCGTGCTGTTATTCGGGAGTGTTACATTGGCAACCGATTGGTACGGTGGACCTGGTTCGACCATGATGAGTTGACTAACTTTGGTAATGGGGTGATATAACTCTGACGGGGGAATCGAGGCGGCTTACCTGACTCTAACGGAGGCAAGGTCAGCTCGGAGTCATGCCAGCCCGCTAGAGATGCCCAAAATGCCAGGTCTGCATCCATATCTGTTGAGGGTGGAACTTCGCACTCGTTGATCGCGCCGACCACTGCGTCTGGCCAACTCCCCTCAGTACTGAACTCTACAACGGTAGGTGAGACCAAGACGTCCACTGAAGCATCACAAGACGTGTCGGCTATTGGCCTAGGCAACAGCTGCAGATCTGGACGTCGTCTCTGTAAAGCTCTCTGCAGCTGTTCCACGTCAAATTCATCTAGGAGAGGATCTTCATACTACATTTAGTATCTGGAAGGGTGTCTTTGCAGGCTAGAGTAGAGCATACCTAGTTCGATCCCGGAGCTCGATTGTCGGAGTTGATTTAATAGTGTTCGATACCTTGCCCCAGTCGATGGCCGTCGCCTTTGCGCTGGATAAACACATGAAGATTTTCCTTTGATGCACCTTGTACAGCATGGACGTTTCCGATCACCTAGTTGACATAAGTTCTCTAGTCAGATTTTCATTTGTTAAAGTTGGTTGGTCGGGAAGAACAATCTTACACTTGCTCTTCTTCCTACGTTCGCGTTAGCACGGATTGAAAGCCTCATCCCATCAAGGGAAGAAAACAAATATTCGTTTTACCTGTTGCATTGATCACAGGATCTCCTGGATATCACGGTCGGTTCACTTGGCGTGTCCGCCAGCCAGCCGGACCAGTTGGTGTCAACATCGTCTTCGGGAGAAGTCATGGTCTTTCAAGAGCACAAGATGCTTCTGTGAGATTGAGAAGGATCACAGCTTGATTCTCACCGCGTAGCTGTTTTAGGTGTGCGGGTAGATAGATTCGAGACTGGTTTTGAGGCTTCACAATCAGTTTGCAACGCCTTAGCAGTCACAAGCGATAATAGGCGGGATTGAATCAGGTTAGGCTTGAAAAGGCCAGTCAAGGAGCTAAGGAGCCACCTAAAGTTAGTGTCTTCCCCGCTCTTCATCCCCAGAGTTGAGCATCGTAGGAGATCAATTAACTAGTTAGTTAGGTATCGACCTCTTTCCGAAGCAGGTACGGATAGCTGTCAACTGCTATCCGATACCTCGTGGCCCAGTGTCTTGGTAAGTTGGTACTGGCGGGCATCTACTAGGTAGTTGGGTTACTTGGTGTGGACGGCTGAGTCCATGTCTTGGGACTCATCCACCACTGCTCATCGCCGGTCTTCGTGAACGCCGGAGTCATTCAAGCTGACACACCAAGTGCCATCTGATGGCCACCTGATCTGGAGATGGTGGACCACTACTCGACGGAACGCTTCGCCCATTATCGTTCAATACGCACTTGGCCATTCACTTCCCTATCTGAGCAGCAGCTTGGTCCGGTATTGCATGATCAAAAGTACTCAAGATTTGCGATTTCCTCTTGCCAGCAATAGATGCAATGTAGCCCGGATCCTCGTTGTGCTACGCGTTACCTGGCTCATGAAGTCAGCATTTATTCGGCAGGCTTTCTTGCTTAGCCCATGTCAGGGCGTCTCTAGGAACGAAATAAATGTACACGGGTAGCTGCGGACAGAATCTGGTAAGTAGGATATTAAGGTACAGGCGTCTCCTCGTTCTCATCATAATACAGTCGTCCTATGACAAGCCAACACTACTACCGAGTACTGAGTATGCCCTCGTGTACTTTTAACTAGGAGGCGCCAACCTCAACTGCAGGTGAGTCCACAATCATTGGGATGGCCGGTTTTCACGAACCCCGGATTGTGGGGAACGGCCATGCCAAGTGCCAGGCGGCCACCGCTTCCCCCCCCTTCCTCCCCAAGTGTGTCAGATGGCGAAAGCGTCGAGTACAGTCACCCGGCTCCACTTCGAACACTTTGCCTGAAGGGCCTAAGACGCCTATCCCTTGCGTCGGTGGGTGGTCACTCGTGGGCTGGGTCCAGGTCCATCCTTTTCTGACAGCCCTGAGGGATCAAAAGGGTCTTGGGCAGTTGTCCACCAAAAGTTTTGAGTAGGGAGTCTGCGAATGACAACCCTTATGATTCTTTGCCACGATACAGGATTTCCCGGAGCACGCTCAACAGGACATTCGCCGGATCTTCCACCATTTGATTGGCCCTCCACGCGATAAATCGATCAGGTCTGACGAGGATGCAACCGTCCTCCTCGATGTCCCTGACGTTTTCCCACTCCAAATATACATCCTCCCAATCTTGACGGAACCCGATCGAATATGCGACTACTGGAATCTTGAGATCCTCTGACGATTTGGTGGCTGCCTCTTTCCAAAGCTCTCCTCCAATGCCAGTCAAGACTGTAAAACTGCCCTTGCCGGCCAGGTCGATGGTGGAGATGGGCTGTTCCGGGATCGCTTTGTTCAGCCATACGTGTGGCAATCGCGACCCTGGGTATGTCGATCGAGTGTGATCAAGGATAGGGTCCCCTTTGAGTGGTGGCATCGCGCCCTGGTCGGCTCGATAGACAGCACCAGAGGCATATCGCTGGTTCATCTCAATCCCAAGCCCATGGAACTCGTACCTGGTTCCTTGAATGCTCTTGAAAAAGTCTTTGCGACGTTGCCGCCCCGCTGGACTATTCATAGAGAGTTCCGCAAATGCGGCGAGCCGCTCTTCAACGCTCGCTTCAAGAATCCCGACCGATTTCCACAGTGGAAAGTGATCCAGGAAGCCCTGGAACGCTCTAGTATTACGGATTTGAGTCAATGATTGGATCGATATGCGCTAGATCAAGCTGGCAGTCTCACCTTGACACTACGCCGGCTCCGACAGGCTGCCTTTCTTCCTCGTATGACTCCAACAATCCAGGACCGGCCATACCTAAAGCCACATGTTAGTCAAGTATTTTGACATGATACTCAGATTTCGGATCAAACCTACCCTTGAGTACATAAGCGACCTTCCAAGCCAAATTAAATGCATCTTGCACACAGGTGTTGGAACCAAGCCCATTTGCAGGAGGGTGTCGATGCACGGCGTCTCCCAAGCAGAAGACATTGCCCATTGCGTACTTTTCAGCCCATATGTTGTTTACCAGCCACTTGCTGACGTCAAGAATCTTGATTTCGACCGTCGCGTCCCCAATTATTTGTGAGATTCGTTTCTCCCACTGTTCACGAGTCGGCGGCACATTCGCTTGGTAGCCTGGGGCGGGAAACATGATGAAAACCCACTCGTCCCATGGCTTCACCATGCGCGGAAAGCCGATCCAGGCGAAATCCGGATGCTCAAGATCATGTTGATAGCACCAGTGTAAGTTACCCTGTCTGTGTCTGATGAACTTGCTTAAGTCTGCCTTAACCAAAACGTTCCATGCCAGACCCCCTCCTGGGTTCTGCTTCAGGGGCAGGTCAAGTTGTCGAAGAATCCGACTCCGAGCCCCATCTGCACCAAATAAATAGCGGCATCTTATTCGATGGATGGAGCCAAAGACATTGTCTTTGACGATCACATCAACCTGTCCTTTTGTTGAATCATCCTCAAATCTCAGGAACTCTGTATTAAATCGAGTTATGAAGCCGCTAGTTGCGGCCTTGCGGATGAGAAGTGGCTCGAGGCGTGTCTGCGGAAGGTCGACCGGTTCACAGGGGCTCGCCTCTGCGTACTTTGCTTCCAAAGCTGCACCATTGCCCCAGGCATAGAGACGTGCATACTCTTCGCCAGCCATACTATAGCCCCAGCGGGTATGCATCATGCTTTCCTTTGGGCTAGCCAACTCTCGACATTCTCCCTCCAAGCCGATATCTCTTAGACATTCTACGTGAATGGTTAACGATAAAAGCTGAGTGACTTCCCAGGATACGACGGGAACCAACCTAAAGCAGCCATATTAGTGATGTGAGCTCTTGGTGTCTCTGCCGTTGTAGAGGTCATCCCAATAACTATTCCTTGAATGCCTATTGAGTGATCGTTAGATACGGGGGTCGTCATCGCCTCTAGAGGTGTATGGATTTGAGAACAGACCATGTGAACCCAGGAAACTGGCCAGAGATCCTCCTGCCGGCCCAGTCCCAACAATAACGACCTGAGTCACATAGTCTGGCTCGATCGGAGCATCGTCACCTGGCATAGTGCTGCCCATTGTGTGACAGTGCCACGTTGATAGGATTAAATCCGTGAGCCGCGTTAAAGGGTTCAACGTCTGGATATGCTTGTGCTTAACTGGCTGGAGAGGTCAGCAGCATTACGAAATATACATACTCGCATACTTCCCTATCATATACGCCTGTGCGCACGACTGCGGCACGGCGCTATTTCCGCGCTTAGAAGCGTGTGCTGGTGAAGATGTAATCAAGGGAGGGAGCACGGGAAAGATATACCCCGGTTGATTCACAACTTGCCTTGCAGCTACGTATATCGACTCTAGATGTGATTGATCAATTCTACGGGGAGCACGGTCCCGTGGCTCCAATATCTGCCAAGCTGACTGCACCTCCGGTGTGCGACATTGCCGGGCGATGAATAGACGGGTATGACCCTCGCTCCAGGCTAACAACCGTGATAGCTTGATGGTGGGCGTTAAAACTTCTCATTTATCTCGCTGTAGTTTTCTCTGGCCTTTCGACTCCCCCCTCCCTGCCAGAATAAAGACCTTTTAGGAGGTCATTAAGCATTTCCCAATGTCTAAAACTCTTGGACACGACAAGTTTAATCCCTACGTTGCTTTTGACTTCAAGGCTGCCAACGAGAATTATGTAAAGAACGTGTTCAGAGATCAAGATCCTCCAGTCGGCGCCAGCTCTCGAGTGGGCATCATCACTTGTTGTGACGCCAGAAGTAGCCCCGACCATTTCTTCCAATTGAGTCATAATCAAGCATTTATCATTCGCAATGGGGGAGGAAGAACGAGCCCGCCGGATGTGATTCGAACAATTGCAAGCATTGAGATCTTGAGTGACATCAAAGAAATCATGATCATTCACCATACCGGTAAGAAACATTGATTCGCCGTCGCATCCTCAAGCTTCTTCCGGCGGATCGAACCTCCTTCTGACAAGTTATATTATACTGTACAGATTGTGGTTCCTTACACTGCAACGATGATTTCTTCCGAGCAGCGATCGCCAAAAACGACCCGAACATGAAAGATGGGCCATTCTTAGAAGGTGCTGACTTGTGGACGCAAGGCGTTGCGTGGGTACCATTTGATTGGAAAGAGGGCGAGACAGAAAGGCAGGTGCTAGATCGGAGTGTCGTGGATGATGTACACTTTCTCCGGCGCCATCCCCTTATGAAGCCATCAATTCCTATCACGGGCTGGGTATATGACGGATCCACAGGGGCAGTTGAAGAGATCGACTGTGGACTCGAGAAAGGACGTGATCCCAAGCAACTCGAGCTCCTGCAGGCGCAAATCGCAAAACGGGTGCAGAAGTAGATTCATCTAATCTAGGTAGACACAATGCACGGCTATATGTGTCTTAATGGAGCTCCCTTTTCGACTGCGTGTAACGAGGCAGGTGAATGAAAATCACGGCTAACCGAAAACTCATCAATTTTTCCACTTTTTGATTTCCCTTGAACTGCGGACTCTGTCGTCCACCTCTCGTTAATGGCATGAACTATCGCAACGGAAGGCAAGCTGGTTAACTCAGTCTAGTTTCCCCAAAAGGTCCTTCGAACGACAACTAGCCTCTGTTCGACTAGTATCCAACAGGTTAGCTAGCTCCGCAAGCGGTGTTCACCAGAGCCGGGCCAAGAACGACAACTGCTTGAGCATAAATCACGACAATCCATCGCGTATTGTAACACCCTTGGGACGATTTCGTGTTACTATCTACTGCCCGACCTTAGCAATTCGATAGAGCCTACAGTCAGTTTTGACCGAGTATGTCATCAATAGCGAAAGTACCAGATCGCTACATGATCCATGTGACACTCTACTTTGCGCCTGAGAATGTCCCATTCGCTCTAAAAGCATGCAGAGCTTTGTTTGATGAAGCATGGAAGGAACCGGGGCTGGATTTTTGCCAGATCGTACAAAATGCAGACGAGCCTGGCATCATTCGAATCCAGGAAGCGTGGAATGCATCGCGCAAGTATCTTGACGAGGTAAATACTTACAATCTTTGGCCAACGTTGAAAAGAGTTCTTCTTCGCTTTTCCTCAGAAAGGTTAAACAAAAACTTTTTGGGATTCAACCCTTCTGATTTCTTCTTAACAGGTTCAACTGCACAAACCCTACTACACACCATACTTGGAAGCCACTGAGCATCTGTGGTTGAAGCCACGTATGTATACGCACTGCACCAAATCCTGAAAAATGTGGACCATGTACTGATTCCCTTCCATCAGGCGAGATTGTAATCTTCGAACGTATCTCCGGATTCACGGCGATGAAGCCATCTTTTGCACATGATGACCTGAGACAGCAGTGAGACACTTACGCATGCTCGTGATGCAAAGCGACAAGGAAGCACTACTCCGAGGCGTATATGAACTATTCAATCGGATTAAAGCAAAATTCCTCAAAATTCTCCGGAGAAGATTTTGCACTGACGTATATCAATTGCTGCATATCCTGACCCTTGATCCAATAGCCTAGTATGTCTGCTGTAATAGCAATCTCCAGCAGAAGGAGTATTTATGGGAGAAACCCTTGAGCGAGGATGGCTTCAGATCGAATAATTACTTCTCGAACAGTTTCAGGATATGTGGGGGACTTCAGGATCTTGTTGCTTGACTACTTAGTAAACTCTGCGTCAAATGACTTTTATAGAGCACCACAAGCCTTCTATTCCTTCAGTCACGCTTTTTGTTAGGGGCTACCAAGAATCTCTTGCCTAACTCTAAGATATAGCTCTCCTTCAAATGCGTGAATTGGACCATCTTTTGGCCGCCAGTAGAGAGAATATATACTATGAGTCTAGCTTGAACTCTGGATATGAATTTACCAAACCACTTTGACTCACCGCAATATCTGTAGCTCTCTTTGTTCTCTTAAGCCTGATGAAAAGCTTAGATACTCTCACGCATGACAACATCAGGTACTTGCTTGCTCTTTTCTGTTTCATGATGCTCCTCGCGGGCAACTTCACCATTGCTGTCAACAGTCAATTCACTCGAATAGAGTTTGACTTCGTCCGCATCGCCAAAGATCGCCGCAAGCTCTTCCAGAGGCACTGATCTAGTCTCAGGAATCCAGAGCCAATATAGAACGGACCCAAGGGACAAGACCACGATGAATACCTATAGGGCAGCAATGAGTGAGTTTGTCAGCGATGATTGCCAGCATTGGGTGCATCAAAGAGGCCATTGGATCAGACAAACTCACCAGCAGAAATTTCCAACCGATGTTCTGGAGGGCAGTGGGGGCGGCTTCGAGATAGAGCAGGTTTGCCAGACTATTGACAAAGACGCAAAAGCAGACGCCTTTTGCCCGAATATGGGTGGGAAAGATTTCAGTGTAAAAAGGGGCACCACAGGACTCGACACCAAGGCAGTAGAATATGACGATCATGTAGAGGGCGGCAACAGCCCATCCGAGTCCGACTTTATTAGTTCCACTGGGAGCATAAACAGCCTGCATGGCAGCGAGAAGTGACAATGACACGATACACCCAACGAAACCAGTCATGATGAAAGGCTTGCGTCCGAAGCGATCACACATAATTGCACCAGTAAGCGATGCTGGGATCGAACCTGAATCAATGAATCAATGAGAGATCTGGAATCATATCCAACTGTCGATAGCAGGAAAGCTTACCCGCAATCCAACCACATTGGAGTATAAGGCTCTGCTTGACATTGAATCCGAGGGCCGCGTAGAGGGAAGGACCCTAAAGTTCCGTAGTATTAGTCTCCATTGTCACAGAACACTTTTATGCTGGAACACTCACGTAGGCAGCTGCAACAAGAACAGCAGTTGTCTGCCCAAGGAAGGTAACCAGGCAAGCCATAAGGGTTCGCCTTCGGTAGGAAGGCTTTCTAAACAAGTGAATCCATGAAGAGTCCAGGGTTCTGTCGAATTCAAGCTGTGTTTTCATCTGGAAGAACTCCTCCTTGACATATTCTTGGTTCTCAGATGTCGGATCGTAATGCAGTTTGCTAACAATTTTCCATGCTTCTTCTGTCCTTCCTTTAGTCAACAAGAAGCGCGGAGATTCTGGCGCGAGGTATAACGCGACCAGCAGACCCGCGGCCGGCACAAGGCAGATACCAAGTGGAGTTCTCCATTGGACGCTTGGATTCGTTGTGTATGAGAAGGCCAGACCCATTAGAGAAGCAGTGGTATAGCCACAGGCGATTGCCACACCAGTCATGCCGACGAAAAATCCTCGTGTCTCTGCCTGGGAGAGCTCGGAGATATACATGGACGCTGTAATATGCGCTTAGTGTCATTCTCTCATTCACATGCTGTAGATGCGCTCCACATTATAACATACTAGTAGCAATGAAGCTGACAGCAGCGAATCCATGAATGGTTCGCGCAACGATGAACATGGCAATGTTCTGAGCTGCTGTGACTAGAATACCACCAAGAATGTAAAGAGCTGTCAAGGCATACATGGTCGGCTTTCTGCCGAACTTGTCGAGGGCCCAACTTGAGACCAATACACCTATACAACCTCCTGCCTATATCGAGAGCATTAGCATTGCTATTGAGTTGGCTTAATGATAAGATATCGAGGTTGATGTCTGTACGTACGCAGAACAAGCCCACAGTGGTTCCGCTCAAGGCAGATGCGTTCGCCGCGGGAACGCCTTCAGCGTCAAGCAGGTGCATGTACATCAAGAAGGTTGGCTGGCCGAGTGTTGTGGCAATCTATGACATTCGCAGTCAGATAAATATGTTTTCAAACGAGCAGGTATAAGGTGACGAACGATTGAAGCAGCATAGCCGTAGGAGTAACTCCCTAGGGATAAGAAGCAGCAGCACCAGAAAGTACGCCAGTTCAGCTTCTTGTGATTTGCAGAGAACCCCATGTTGTGTTATGGTTACAACGTCGTTGTATTCTTACAAAAATTGGTGATCTGGTCTTGAAGACTTGATACATCGCTGAACGATTAGGTCTTATTTGAAGCAAGTGGACTGCTTGTTCTCTGTCACGGTCTTCAGGAGTCCCGAGTACGAGCGACAAGATCAATATGATCTCCTTCTCTAATGCGTGCACGGGCCACAGCCCAGGGACAGAAATACGGGTTTCGCGAAAACCGTTTTTAGTATATCTGATCTAAATACCTGTAGCTCTTATGCGCACCATCGATTGTTCTAGACCGTGAATGCTGTGTAGGTCAAGCGATCGGTTATTGTCTCGCCGACTGGGTTCCGAGTTGCGGAGAGTCACTAATCCCCCGTTCTACCGGTCAGATATTGAAAGACATGAAATAGTCAACATCCGACTTCACCACCAGGTCTTCGTTCCGGTACGAATTTCACCTTCCGACACCCAGATTTTTCATCCATTGCGTGAAGCATGAAGTCAGAGAACACCCACAAGCTGGGGATTGCCACCGTCTCATTGGGCTGGCACCCATCCCATACGATTGAGCGCAAGATTGACAGTATAGCCAATCAAGGGTATCTAGGGGTAGAGATCTATCACCCCGACCTGGTCACATTCGCAGAACAAAACGGATTGGCACATTTGCAAGCTGCTTCCAAGATAGGAGATCTTTGTCGAGCCAGGGGTATTCAGGTCATCGCGCTGCAACCACTCTTCGATTTCGCGGGAGTTCTCACACCATTGGAAGATCGACTCGAATCTGCGCGTCAGTATGTTCGCTTGGCCCGCGCCTTGGGAGCCGGTATCATTCAAGTCCCAAGTACGTACGAACCAAATTCTATTGGTGATGAGAACACCATTGTCGAAGAACTCCGAGCGCTAGCCGACGTCGGCAAAGAGGAGATTCTCGAATCTCCGTCATCTGAAGCAATTTTATTTGCATACGAAACTCTGGCATGGGGTGTTCATCATGCCTCATTGGATGACGCGGTCAGGATCGTCAATCTCGTGGATCGGGAGAATTTTGGACTCTGTCTGGACACGTATCATGTCCTGGCCAGGACTTGGGCAGACCCACACTCCGCCAACACCGGGTCTGGTATCATTCCAGGAGGGGTCGCTGCCCTTCACGCTACGCTACAACGCTTCAAAGAACAGTGTCCTGTGGAAAAGATCTTCTATGTCCAGCTGAGTGATGCTGAAAGATTGCAACAGCCTCTTTCCCTGGGTCATCCAGGCTATAAGTCAGAATGGGCTCATTGGGATGCGACCATGCACTGGTGTGTCTGGGGAAGATTATTCCCATTTGAATCAGAGTTTGGCGCTTATTTTCCAATGGATGAGATTCTCCGCCTCTGGCTGAAAGAGAAAATGTGGCAAGGATGGGTGAGTATGGAGATTTTCCACCGCGATATGGATAAGGAGTCGGTGGGTCCGGAGGTGCTTGCGGAGAGGGGCTACAAATCGTGGTTGAAAATCAAAGATCGCATTGGTCTAGACTAGCGACCTTTCTAATCGTGCCACTTAGTGGATCCTGACATTTGGTCTGTTGCTCAAAAGCATACAGTCCGGCCTCCACGAGGGCCGGAAACGGCGGCATTGAACCTGAGAGTGAGCCTTCGTAAGTTGCGGGCTGATCCATTAGTTAGCAGTTATCATAACTATCGTCTGCAGAAGAACAATTCAGAAAGTACCATAAGCTTCAGAGATCTCAGAACTTACGATTTACGTATTCAATGTTCCAGTGAAGACGATGCACATAACGGATCACCGTGAATGTTTCCCATCTGTTGGCTCTCAATAGGGGATGTAAACCGATGTTGAGAAGGGCCCCAAGCATTCAACCGTAAATTAATAGATAGAGTGAGAATTTCCTATCGGCCATGCAGGTTTGAGCGTATAGAACATAAAAGACAGGTTGGCTAAAAAGGGGCCTGGTGCAGGCAGCTGAATGCTGGTCATGTCAAGAGCTTGTTGGATCTAGTATTGCACGACCATTCTTTCGTTCAATCACCACTTTGTCATTCCGCCATCAACCAAGAAATCCTGACCGGTAACGTACCTGCTGGCACCACTTGCCAGGTAGATTGCAGCGCCGATATAGTCTTCAGGTACGCCAATCACGCCCAGCATTGTGTCATTCTCCCACTGCTTGACGATATCAGGATATCCCGCTGTCATAGCTGTCAGAGTATATCCTGGGCTGATCGAGTTGATCCTAATTCCACGTGGTCCTAGTTCCTTCGCGAGCTCGGGTACCATTCCCCGTACTGCTGACTTGCTTAGAGCATACACACTTGAATTGTGAGTCTTCACTGCTACCTGAGCTGCCGTGCTGGCGATCACAATGATGCTTTTGCTTGCCCTCCCGCCCGTTCCAGCCTTGCTTTCACTTTCGGGGCTGATCATTGCCTCTACGGCAAGCTGGCAAGTGAAATACACTCCCTTGACATTGACACTGAGCAGCCGATCAAAGTCCCTCTCTTCTGTATCAGTGAAATCTTTGAGCTGGTTGATTCCCGCGGCTGCAATGCATATATCCAGCCCATCGTCGCGGCAAAATGGCTTAACCGTGTCCTGAAAGCCTGCTTTCAATTCTGACACAGATGAGACGTCCACCTTACGGTACGCCGTGCGCACTCCCCAGGCTCCTGAGATCTGTTCGAACTCTGCTGATGGCGGTGCAATATCGAATACTATGATGTTCGCTCCCATTCGAGCTAGACCAATGGCCAGAGCAAGTCCAATGCCTTGGTTCCCACCAGTGACAAGCGCATTGCGTCCGTTGAGCATAAACTTATTTCAGGTGTTACACAGATTCAAGGCTTCCAAAACTTGGGTACATACCTGATCCATTTTTGCCGATTCGGTAGTTTCAAACTGCGGGGGCAAGAGGCTGATGATCGTTTCGCTCAAACTTCAAAAGTTAAGAAAGACACTCTTAACTGAGTTCTACTCAAGAAACGGCATTCAAACTACCGACCGCGGGAAGTTAAAGTCGTATTCATTAAGCAGATGCTTAGGTAACTTGGACACGAACCGCGGCTTTGGTGGGTTCCGTTACTTGGCTGATCGAAAGCATCGTTATGCTCAACAGTCTAACAGCAGGATGGCAAACCAAATACTATGGTCTTTAATAGTGTGAACTCTTTACACGTTCGTTGAAAAGTTATTTGAACCAGCTATCCAAAGCTCTGTTCTTTCTGAGGGAATTGTGCGAAGGCAGAATATAAGCAAAAGCAAGAATGGCAGAGTTACCATCTTTCACCAAAACATTCCATCGAGATGTCTATCCTGGCATCTCACCGAACCGACCAGAGCTATCAGCGGCCGGTAAAGTTGTTGTTGTCACAGGCGCAGGTGGGGGAATCGGAAGGGCAATTTGCAAAGCGTTTACGGAAGCTGGAGCCAAGCATGTTGCCATGCTAGATCTCAATAGCGAAGCTCTGCAGTCTGCAAAGGCAGAAATCGAGCAGGATTCAGAGTGCTCAATGTCTAGCCTTCACCTATTTCCTGTTGACATCACCGACCAAGCTGGGATCAAACAAACATTCTCGATCATCGAATCAGATCTCGGGAGTGTGAGCGTACTGGTAAACAACGCCGGCTTTCAAACCATTCCCACTCGTTATCGTGACGCAACACTTGATGATTGGTGGAAGGGCTTTGAGGTCAATGTCAAGGGGAGCTTTATCGTCACACAAGAGTTTGTACGGCGCGCAGCGCTAGCGCGTTCAAAGATCCCTGCGCCAACGTTGATCAACATATCGAGTGTATTGGCGCATTGGGGCATTAGACAAGATCATGTAAATGGTCATACCTCTTACAGTGGCGCCAAAATTGCAATGACACGGGCGATGGAAATTCTCCAACAGGAAGAACCGTGGTTACGAGTTTTCAATGTACACCCAGGCCTGGTGGCTACAGCTATGGCTGTCAAATCAGGTACAACTGCGATCTCTCTCGACAGTGGTAAGCCTCATAGATATCTCTAATTGCTGCTATGGCTAATTCACACCTTCAGTCAACTTACCTGCACACTTTATTGTCTGGCTTTCTAGTCCAGAGGCAGATTATCTCAAGGGAAGGTTGTTGTGGTCGAACTGGGACATTTCTGAGCTACAGGAACAGCGACAACAAATTTTGGATCAGGACCTGTTTAGGGTGGGATTGCATGGATTTCCATCCCGATGAATATGGACTTTCGAGCCATTAGCATTGTGTGGCAGCAGTAAACTACATTAGGATATTTTTTTAAACAAAAAGGATGTCTTTCTCTATTACTTGAATGAGAACATAGTGGCCTAGATCCTTAGGGATCATGCCGGCCTCAGCTGGTAGGTAATTTCGACGTTTCACTCCCCGAGACGCCTGCCAGGTCAAATCCATGTGTCCACGCAACCTTGAGATTTAACTTCCAGATCTTCCACACGCCGTCCTCTTTCACCATAGTCCAGTGATACACACCGCCTGCATCAAAATGCTGAGCTAAATTATCTCTGTCGTACAGCCAATGGGTGATACAGTTCGATCTCACGGCGGCAGTATTGCCATCTTGATCGAGTGAAATGTCAAAGTTGCTACTTTGCAAGTGACATTGTGGGTAAGTGGAAACTGATGGACCCCAGGCCCATTCGCCCAAACCCTTCTTGCCTCTATAGCTCCCAAATGCGTAGGTAACTTCAGCGTCCTGGGCGTAGAGATCCTCCCATTTCTGGCGGGCATCGAGATCGGTGAAGGCTTGGTCGTGCAGAGCCGTATAGCGGTCTAATAGAGTTCGGATAGCCTCGCGGTCTTGAAGGGTCTGCACAGTTCGCTGAAGGTGCACCACGAGCTTCTCCAACTCTGTAGATGTTGTCATGGTGCAAGTCGTCCACCAGCTTTAATATGAAATTGGCCAGAATGCTTCCTCGGTTTGTCGGGCATTTGTGTCTCACAGGCAGGTTATTGGGAGTGAAGAGCCCTTTTAACTTGGAGTGTAGACAATATATCACGTAACTTGCCGTCACCGAGAGGGCCGGTGTTGTAAAGACCGTGTCTCCTGTCCACAAGCTAGCCGGGCTGGGCAACACCGAATCTGATTTGATTCATCGTGATAGCTGATATGTATTCCCCTCATTCATGCTTCAAACTCATATCTTCGTGAAGGACTTTTAGTGCAGTTGTTTGTCCACATTAGGCGAAAGCAACAATTACGGTGTGTGAATTCTTTCCTAGGAATAGCAATTTTTCACCGCGAGCGTTCCTCCATCATGAGAAACATGTGTGAAGAGCAAAATGAGAGAAAAGTGCCTCGAGCATCAACACTGTCATCCAACAATGTCATCCTTTGTCGAAGCAAGAGAGTCTAGAAAAGGGGCTAGGGATGGGTAATGCAGGTATCGCAAGGGTGCAAACCGAGACAGTAGGGTCGCAAGCGGACGTGTGCTTGTCACTATAGCTTGGAGAATGCGTACCGAAGCAATAAAACTCAATGTAGCAGCAGAGTTCTGCATCTGAGTATTCGGCACTCGCTGCACAGACAAGGCTGTGGTGAAATTGGCCAACATACTCATCAGCTGGAATTGTTGGAAAAAGGGAGGCTGCTTTTAGCCTTGAACCATTTGTGGCTTAGCGTATTTTGATAAGCGATAAGAAATGTCTTGGCGGAGTTTCTCCGCCATTGCATTTTCCAAACTTTTTTTGAGTTCATTGCGCAGGTCTTGCCCAACTCCCAAAGTTGCTTTCACCACCTCCACTAGGCCATTTCCTGCTCTCATCTGTTCTAGCAAGATGTCTTCAGACGAAATAGTATGGCAGGTCATTAACCAGCAGTTCTGTTCCTTCAAGCTCAAGTGAGTACAACCAAATGAAGCCACTAGTCACCCAGCGAGAAACAATGGCTGACAGTTGACTTTTCTCTCCTCATCAGGCTCAATACAAAACAGCAGACCTTCTGCAGGAATGAATACAACTTGACAGGGTTCTGCAATCGACAATCGTGTCCGCTTGCCAACTCTCGATATGCGACGATACGACCGGATCCTGAGACAGGAGCACTGTGTCTCTACATTAAAAGCCCGGAACGAACACATCTGCCTTCAAAATGGTGGGAAAAGATCCGATTGCCAAACAACTATGAAAAAGCACTGGCGCAGATCGATGAAAAACTGATCTACTGGCCAAAATTCTACATCCACAAGTGCAAGCAGCGGCTCACGAGGCTGACGCAGGTGGCCATCCGACAGCGGCGACTGGCCAAGGAAGAGGAAAGGTTGGGAGAGAAACTGGTACCGAAGCTCGCGCCAAAAATCAGACGCAGAGAAGAGACAAGAGAGCGCAAGGCCGAGAGCGCTGCGAAGGTCGAACGGGCCATCGAGCGAGAATTGATCGATCGATTGAGAAGTGGCGCATACGGTGACAGACCTATCAACGTCGAAGAAAATGTATGGAAGAAGGTGTTACGGGGCCTGGAGCGGGCTGAGAAGGGAGAAGACCTTGCCGATGAGGAGGAAGAATTGGAAGAAGATCTCGAAGCTGAAGTCGAATATGTCTCCGACTTTGAAGAGAGCGAGGGTGAAGAAGAACATGAGATGGAGGATTTTGATGACTGGCTTGGTGGTGAGAGTGCCGATGAAGAGGATGATGGGTCGGATGCATCCGACAGCGATGAAGATTCAGAAGACAGCGATCAAGGCAGCCAAGATGAGGATGAGGATGGGGAAGCTGCACCCGGCGGGAAGAGGAAACGCGCTGCAGCGCCACCGAAGCCTCGCAAGAAACCTGGTCGGGTTGAGATTGAATACGAGACCGAACTACCGCCAAGAGAGCTCACGGTTGCTTAAAGCGCACGGAAATAGGAATAGCAGTTACGAAGTCGGCATGTTTGGAGCGTTGTCACGGTATATTACGTTGTTAGACTAGAGGCAACATATGTCTCAAAAAGCCTCGAGTATTCGTTCCTCAGGCTCCAATAATCCAAGACCTCAGGCCAAAAGCGTCAAACGTTCCATGGCTCCACGGTAATGGTAGGCTCAGAATCGACCTATCTCATAACCTCACTACTTCTGCTTCTCACTGCAGTGTCTGTATTTTCACATAGATCTCCAGCTTCTCGCTTAGCTGCAATGAAAAGCACGTCCGCCTGCTCGACCGAAGTTTCCATGCAGCTGACTACATCTTCAGATTTGATGCAGTACATTGGATTTTTGTTGGTGAAGGACGTATCCAGTTTTCCTTTGATCAAAGTGGTCGTGTTGATTCATTAAGCAGATGACGGCGATTCAAACGACTGCGGTGTCTTGGAACGACCAACATCCTTCTTCAGAATATCGTGTGGGCGGATCTGACAGATATCGGCCTTGCTCTGTTGAGGCAGACCATGTCGGTCTCAACGCAGGAAAGCGTCCCTTACCGTCCGTCATCAGCAGGACCAGCAGGAATATCAGCCTCCTCCTCTTCCCTTTTCCGCCTCCTCTTCTCCTGTCTCGCCATAGGATGCTCACCATCTTCAGGGACCTCTCCAGCCTTCAAACCCAAAGCCCTCCGTAGCCTCTCACTCTCGCGCTCCTTGGCCTCGGCTAACTCATGCACCTGATAACTCTTGAGCCGACTCTTGGAACCGGCAGCACCACCACCGCTTTTCTTCGAACCACGCTCCATTTCCTGAGTCAACCGTTCCCGTAGCTTCTCCGTCTCCTCTTCGATCTCGGTTTCGTCCTTGCCCTCGTCCTCCAAGGTGTCGTGGAGTTCCAGGACTTTGACTTCGATCTCCCGCAGCCGGTCGTGTTTAAGGATGTTCTCATCGGGCTTGCGGGTCTTTGGTCCGCCTCGATTGTTGCCGTCAAGGGTATATGGGACGCCGACGCCGGCGTCGCGTGGTTTGAGGACGGAAAGATTGCGCTGTACGTAGCCTGAAGTGCCTGAGCCGCGGGGAGTTGAGAGGCCGACGTTGGACGACATCGTGTGGCTATTGTCGAAGGGTTATATTTTATGACTTAGCATAGACGAATGCGAATGAAAGAGGCACTGGTGGGCGTCACAATATAATTCATTGGCAAAGGAAGGTGCTTAACTATGTAAACTTGCAATTCAAGAAACTTGAGACTGAGAGTCAAAAAGATCGAAGGCTTGATGCAAACCGGTTATCCGAGGGGGAATCATTCTTATCGCCACGTGATCAGGAGGTTTCCGAACTTCGACCCGCTGGAGATTCAAATATCCGACCCAATTCCACGCTTCTCCAAGTCAAATGGTCCTCCCTCCTTTTCATTTCAAGTATCGACAAGCCACTTCTTCAAGAATGCGACTTGTGTTCCAGCGTTCTGCTCGAACAGCCGGCCTGAGTACGCCTCAAAATGACCACCAGGAAGCAAGTTCAGCTGCTTAGGCTCTCTCGCTCTTGCAAACGCTCCAATGGCCAGGTCTGCCGGCGTCAACACGTCCTGAGCTGCGATTGTCATCAGAAGTGGGGTTGGTGAGATTCTCTCGATCAACTGCTGCGGCTCATAACCACGGAATAGCTCGATACTTCATAGAATATAGCGGTCAGCGGTTGCTATGAGCTGAAGATTCAAGGCTGGCAGTGAGTACTCACGATCTGACAGTCACAGTGTTCTTCCAGTTCGATTTCTTCTCCCAGGCCGAGAAGAATTCATAGCTGTCTGGGGTAGGTAAGGCGGATGACTTCAGGGGATCCGCATCAACAACCGGTACAAAGCCTGGTTCCCCACCAGTTGCCCTTGTGATTCTGTCTATAACGGTCGCGATGTCAGTCTGGTGCCTCAGGGGATATTGCGAATACCATCGACCCACTCACCAGCTGCGAAAACACCATTGAATCCCACAGCAAAATCGGGACGGACAAGGCGGTTGAAATTGTCCCATCCACTGACAAGAGGCGCCTGGCTGAGCACGGCCTTGACTCTCCGATCGACGGCGCCGACGTAAAGAACGTGGCCTCCACTATACGACGAGCCCCAGATGGCGATCTTGTCTGGATTAACCTCAGGTCGTTGCGACACATAGGTAATGGCGTCGGAATAATCAGAGATTTGAAGTGACGGTACGATCTCCGACCTGGGCTGTCCCTCGGCGTGGTCGCTGTCTCCGAAGCCACGGTTATCGTAGACCAACGCGGCGACGGGAAGCTTTGAGGTAAATTCTGCTGCGAATGTATCGAGGTCCATTTCCTTCAGGGCCGAGAAGCCATGGGCAAGCACGATCGCGGGGAGCTTGCCGCCGCTGTGGTTGTCTGGGGTGTAGAACCAACCACGTAGCGTGACAGCGTCATGGGTTTTGAATTCGATATCTTCCCTACCCATCGTTCGTTGATGATGCGCCCGTAGAGGCGATTGCGGGTGATGCGTCAGAAACTGTCAACGTGCTTCGCTTGCTAAATGATAACAAGAATCAAATGAGTCCGGCTATGTGGGTTCACAACACGTCAAAGAATGGAGCAATGCAAGAAACGAACAATCAGTGGTACACAGACAGACAGATAGACAGAACCGGAAGAAAGGAAGCCATGGATAACGTTCCCCAGTGGGTGAAGTGATTTTATGAAGGAATTGTATCATTAGTTAGACGCTCGTCCCACTTCTCCTCTTTGGCCACATAAGGTAGGTAAGTAGGTAGATAGTAGCTCCCTTTGCCAGAAGTAGAGTAAGCTACCAACACGTACATTCATTGGGGTCCTGGAAGATCTGGTTTCGAATGGTGGTGTCTGCTTTAACTTCGACTCGACCCCGCAATTGGTGTCATCGGCATCAGCATCCAGCGGGAGCGCTCGTTCGGTGGTTCCGCGAACCATTCTGAACGTTTCCCACTCTAGGGATGAACTGAATCAAACTTTGACTTCTATTTTAGCAGACAGGGGAATTTATTAGTGGCGGCATCAATGCGTTGATTAGTTTCCACGGACTCATCGCTTCCATCGTACGCTTCCGTCCATGCTGTCTGCCCGGAACCGCTCTCGACGCGTCCGTTCAGACTGGACTAGAGAGAGGTCTTGCACCACTGACTCGTGAGCCCCCATCAGCTGTGCGTGTTCCAACCAAAGAACGAGCAGGTGGTGTGAGGTGGTCAAATTGCTAGCGATCTGTACTGCGTACTCAGCACCACCGGGACCGCTCGAGGACAAGTGTCATAACCGAGGGCCGATTGAGTTCTCACCGTCCAATTTGTCCACTCCTGGTGCCTGTATCGAATCAGACTGACAGGCACAAATGCAATATTCCAGCTTCCGGTAATTGCCAAGTGACGTGTTAATGCATGTGTCCGTCCTCGCCATTCTCGACCAGACCGGGGTACAGCATATACCTGCATGACGCCAATGCAGGCCGTTACATGTTCTGCAATCAATCCTGATGCTTGCTAGGACCCAAGAGAAGTGACGATTTGTGAGTGGTGATTCAGGTGCCAAAAACCCCCGAACCGAGGGTAGCACTCTCATGCCTTTCGACTCAAAACAGGATGATGTTCAACTCAGCTTCCTTTTGTTCAAAAGACGTTTGGCCACGTTGCACCAGATGAGGCCTATCTGAGATGGAATCGACGAGCACGTATGAAGCACATTCTGGTTTTTACTCTTATTTTTCATTAGACCAAGTACCCAATTGTGGTCGGTACAACTATCATGGCACTTCCGGCTCTACCTGCGGTTGCTCCTTCACGGTTTCTTTGAGCTGCCCATCCCTTCTGGGAGCTATTCTGTATTCTGAAATCTAACACAACCCATTGACTCAATTCCCCTTCAATTCCTTTCCAATTGTGGTATCATTTCAACGTTATTTCTTGTCTTACAATTAAGTTTTCTGCCACTCTTGAAAACATTATCATTTGGAGAAGACTTTGTCGCTGTTATCGAAAGATGGCTCCGCTCTGTTGCCTGAAGCAGTTATTGTAAAGATGGCGCGAGTCTGACGCAGCCAAGCATTAAAAAAGTTGAGAAGATGGGTGGTGGGAAGATGGCGCATCTATTGACGCTGCCAGGAGGTGTTGGGGCAAAGGTCAGTGCTATCAGGTGTTGTCGATGGCGCAAAGTTCGGTGCAGCCGAGTGTTGAAGTCAAATCAGACAAAGGCACTCCTTGATCGAGTGGTCGCTGCGCAGAGCGAGACAGCGAGACAGGTCTCAATTCCGACGTGCTGCCCAGATCTCATCTGGATGTCTCATGTCGATGCCTTCATCGCCGGACAGATCATCCTCCTCATCATAGGTCAGCTCGAACCCGTCGGTTGGAGCAACTTCCGGCTCAGCTTGAGCCCATCTTGATGCTGCGACGGACTGCCATTGAGCCTCTTTTGATTTGGTGCGCGGGGCGGCAGCACTTTGGAGCATTTGCTGGAGTGCTGTTGATGGCAAATGCTGGAGTGCTGTTAATGGCAAATGCTGGAGTGCTGTTAATGGCAGCACTCGCTTCGGCTCATCCGGGTGTCGTGTGTATTGTGTATAAAGGCTGCCTGGATGACGAGCAGCAACTGATGAATACGTCGTCGACTGTGAGATGTTCGACGAGGTGTTGGAAGATGATGGCTTGACTTCAACGTCAACAGCCATGTGAATTGAGAACACCCTTGTGTGGGAGGGGTATTGACAAGGGATGCCTTCTGGCAAAGGAAGCGCGTCTTCCATCAAGCTGTCGCCGTCGTCGAAGAAGTCGTCGACAACGTACTCCAATTCAAAGTCCATGTTGTCGTCATAGAACTCTGATGGGGCATCGTTCATGGCGACATCCCCATTGTCAGCCACGAGAATATCCTCTTCATCGATCATCATCATATCTGGACCATCATCGACGACACCTTGGAAGCCAAAGGGTGATGATGGCTGAGAGGTCGACGGGGTATAAAAGGAAGAAGAAGAGACAAAGGAAGGAGCCGGGGACGAGGCTCGGGATGAGGTAGGGAAGAAGAGCTCGTAGAGCTTTGCGTCTCTCTTGCGCTTTTTCTCAGCCTGATACCCAAGGGGGTATGTGGCGAGACGATAGTCTGCGCGGGCACGAACACTGAGGGTAGCCTGTGCCGGCTTTGGTGCTTGGTTGACTCTGGATAAGCGGCCAGTTCCGCGAGGTGAAAGGCTTTTGGCGATGCCTGACGCGACTTTACCCTTGAAGGACGAGACGACGCCTTTCAGGTATCTGAGAGCCTGCTTGGCAATCATATTGGCGGATTTGCCGAGCGCAAGGAGAAGGAGAGGAAAGAGAAGGGAAGGCCTTGAAGAAAGGACGAAGAAAGGAGGTCGAGGTTTTGAGGGAGCGAGCAAGGAAGTACCTGTTGGCTTGCTGCTGCCGTGGGAGGGAATGAGAAAACAAGATCGAAGAGTTCAGGAGGATGAGCAATGAAGATTGAGGTGGATGCTATTCAAGAGCAAGTTCAATGGGCAGGAAGCAATACGAGTTGAAAGCGGAGTCGGAGCTTTGGTAGCAATAACAATCGTTCAATTTGAAGCAGTGAGTTGTTCAAGTTGTGGGTAGAAAGAGAAACGACGCGTGAGATGTGATGGGAACAAATCAATAGACAAGATCTCTCACCTGGCCGGACTGCCTTGCTTCACTGAATTGTGTCACCCGCAACCAGTCACCCCTCCACGCAAAGCTGGGGCGGAGCGGGAATCTTGGCACGTGGGTGAAGGAATCGAGTTGCAGTGACAACGCCATCGGCCCAAACGAGTACTGTACCGCGTTTGCATTGCTTATGATTGCTCATAGCTTGCCTGCCAGGGAGATCCCTTCTCTTATGGTGTCCAAGAACAGCGAACGGCCAGCACCGAGACCATGTGCAGCAGTACGGTCAACAACATACGTAGGTATGCAAATTCCACCCGTGACTTTTGTCCTTCTCTGGGCGGTCTCCTAGATTTGTTTATCTTGTCAGCCTCGTCTGTTCACGCAGCCGTTTTTGTTGCACATGGGCTTCCATTCGCTCGTTATATGCCCTGGCATCAGCGTAAAATCCTCCCAAGGGATACAACCAAGCCTCTCAGGTCCCTTTCTGGACGTGCTTGCCACTCTAGAGGGTGAGTCGATCATGAACGGTGTGGTTATGAACTTAGGAGTGTTAGCCTGTCTTTTCCCTGGTGCAGGCCAGGCTTCTTCCATGTCGCTCATACCAATGGCCGCTTGGATGGCTCGCTATGCAATCTAGCGCAGATGTGGTTTAGTCTCTCAGGTTATCTAGCTTTGAAGACGCCCCGATATCTTGTTGGCATTGTGAGTAAGTTGATTCCACAACAACGGACAGCCGAGCCCATTGAAGCTCCCTGCAAGCTCATACTTTGTATTGCTTTATCCACGAGTACCAAGAAGACAAATTATGGACGACAGAACGCTGGAGTTCATGATTTTGTGTCGTTGGAAGGCCACAATCTCTCTCATGGTCTATCCACCATCGAAGTTAATGTTGTTGTGGTAGGTGCGCTCTGGAGGATTGAGCCCCAGATCTATGGTCAAGAATCCGTCATCAGCAGGAACATGTTCCAGCTTGTTCTTTCTGTAAAGTACGAGATCTCTGAAGGGTAATATCGGCTCCACCAATACCCATTTTCAGCTATGGCAAGGTCGTAATCTTTTCGCTCGAAGGCCAGACATTCGTCGCCCACTGCATATGTCAAGTTGTTGCGGTATTGCTCATCCGCTGGAGTATGATCGCAAGGTACGTCCATAATAAACTTTTAGTGTCTTGAACCTGACCAAGTTGCTCCGTTCGAGCTACGGAGAACGAGGGTACAGGTACGAGCAAAGGATACAGCACCTTTTGGGACACGGTTAGTTCTCCATCTCGCGCTTGTAGAAGACACTACAGTTCCGCAAGTCGTGACAATGCGATTCAGACGTCGATGAGCGTATGCTTGCGATGCTCGGACGAAAGTGATATGACTCTTGTCTTGTCCATCGCAGCGTGTAGAGGTAGTTAGAAAGGTGAGCTTCGAAACTTCGAGAGATGTTATCCATAGTGTTTACAAAACAGGCTTGGCCCCTGCCAACAACCCCCCGAAATCTCGGAGCCCCCGAGGCGGAGATTCGCGCCAACAGTGGAACTCGGCGTTGCTGTTGAAGACACGCCTTGTGTCTAATCTCTCCATTTATCGGCAAGCTTTCCATTCAATATGGAGATATGTATATATATATATTTTTCAGTACCAGGTAGGTCTGGTAGAATACTCCCAAAAGGTAGTGATTTCGTTTTAGTCGAAAGACCTGCATAGGAATTCCACAAAAGGTCCGAGTGTCAAAATTCCGGGCATCTGCACCGTGTTCAATTCAAAACTCGAACAATGGCATCGAACGTGTATGATGTGATTGTTGTCGGAGCAGGATTGTCGGGCTTACAAGCAGCGCTGGACATACAACAGGCTGGATTGAAGTGCCTTGTTCTGGAAGCAAGAGATCGTGTGGGTGGTAAGACACTCTCATTGCGTTCTAATATTTCCGGTCAGGCTGTCCTCAAGTCGGAACTGGGAGCGGCATGGATCAACGATACCAACCAGAGCAGCATGTGGAAGCTTGCGCAGGAACTCGGTCTCAATACCTATCAGCAGAACATCATTGGAGACGTGGTGGTTCAAGATACCGATGGGTCATTGATCAAGTTCCAATATGGCGATGTTCCCAAGTATCCTTCGGTGGAGGACACTGCTTCATGCATCGCGATACGAGATTTAGTCCATGAGGCTTCCGTCTCTCAGTCACCGTCGATCTTCTTGGATGGTCCACACCGTCAATACCTCGACACCATCTCCTTTGAGACATATCTGCGAGAAGCAAAAGTGACTGCGAAAGGATTTGCGACGGCACAAGTCTGGACACATGCTATGGTGGGTTGCGATCCTAGCGAGGTTTCTGCCTTGTACTTTCTAGAATATTGTGCTGCAGGTGGCGGCTTGATGACTATGCGAGGCGATGGCAAGCACGGTGGTCAGTATCTTCGAGTTCGTGAAGGCACGTCCGCATTCGCGGAGGGAATGGCTCAAAAACTGATAGCAGGTTCTCTGAAGCTTCAAAGTCCTGTAGTGTCAATAACACAAGCAGCAAGCAACGGAAGCGTCTCAGTAACAACGAGAAGTGCTGATACCCGAACGTTCCAGGCCCGCAGAGTCATCATCTCCGTGCCCACACCAGTGTATAAGACAATTGCATTCAGTCCACAGCTTCCACCAGCGAAGACGGCGGTCACAAACCGTACACGGTACGGCTTCTACACAAAATACAATGTGACATTCCGCCGTCCATTTTGGTTGGACAAGAACCACTGCGGTTTAGCACAGTCGTTCATCGGACCCATTTCGGTGATTCGTGACACCAGCCTCGATGACGGCAAAACGTATTGCTTGACATGCTTCATGGGAGGCAAGTTCGGGAGGAAATGGGCAGCACAGGATGCTGAGGGAAAGAAACGCTCAGTTCTGAAGCAAGTAGCGGATATCTTCGCCGATGGTACGGACATCAGTGATCTCTTTGTAGAAGCATTTGAATCACCATGGATGGAAGAGGAGTATTCTGGCTGGGGTTGCCCATGCCCTGTGACGCCTCCAGGGGTCCTGGCAGAGGCATGGGACGCTATGTGTGCGCCATTTGGAAATTTGCATTTCGTGGGCACAGAGCTTTCAAGAGTCTGGAGAGGCTACATGGAAGGTGCGGTACGGTCTGGAAGTTCAGGTGCCGCAGAAACCCTGTTGGGCTTGAAGGCTACCAATCCGAAGCTTTAGCCTTCTCCTTTCCGGCTCTGGCCTCGGTGAAGCAAGCAAATCATACACCAAGAAGAGAGGTTGAAGTGGTTTAGCTACCGTGGGAATGTCTCTTCAGGGACTTATCTCAAGTACTTACAAGTTGGTGACCTGTCAAATCGGCCTAGTCAATTACCTCCCCTTCAGAGCATACGGGACGATGCATGAATACTGCTTGACAAACAAGATCCAAGGGACACTTCGATGAGTTATGGAAGTTGCAGATCTTGTTCCATATATGTGAATAGTTAGGCAGGTATGACTACACAAGACGAGTAACCAAGCATCGCTGGAATCCCCTGGGTAGTTGCTTTTGATCCGTACGTGGCCTTAGATCACCATGACTGAAAGCAGGACCATCGCGGGCGGTATCTGTACTATGACCACTGCTATCGTAAGCTTGCTGAATCAGACGATGTCTACAATCTAGAAAGCAGACTGGAATAAGTAACTACTTGGCGAAGCAAAAGAATATATGCCAGGTATTTTGTAAGGGAAATGAATGATGACGTTGACCATCTGGAGAAATCGATGAACCTCGATGTTGCCCCTAAAGGTCAATAATCCATTGTCCACTCGTTTCCCTCTATGATCCTTCGTAAGGATTATAAGTTAACTTACCAGTACCGGGACACACCTTGCTGGAATCCGAGCTACCTGGTTAACTTCGCAGGGGAAGGCACAATGGCACCGGAACCCCATGAGGAAATGCTCAAGCAGCTTCTCTCACCCTCAACACATCCACTATTCTCCTTACCGGTATCACCATGTAAGCCTATCATAGATTCATCACGCATCAGCGATCTATCACTGCACCCGGTGCTGGAATCATTGCTGCATATTCTCAACCTGGACTTACCCAGTGCGCATTTTCTGCTCCGGCACATGCAAGCCGCACCAGCGTATGAAGCCATGTACCTGCATGGCATCTTACATCGAATTGAAGGCGACTTGGACAATACAAGGGCATGGTACAGGGATGTTCAGGACTCCGATGTGTTCAGGGCCGTGTGGAGTGGGGAAGGCAGTGGTTTTGGTGGCGGTGACGAAGATGTGACAAGGGATCAACAGGCCCATTCTTCCATAGCTGACGATGCCACTACCGACAAAGACAGTGAGAATGCAGCTCCAGGAACCAACAGCATGAAAGTCCCTATCGAACGTGCACTTTCATTTATTGACCAACTCGCCAGAGCCAGGGCACCGATACGATCAGGTCACATTGCGCCGGCGAGTCTCATCCATACTTCGCTAGATGAGCTTTCGCGAGTATGGCAATTTTGTAAGGAGAAATTTGGGACCGAACCGGTGGTAGAAGCTTCCAATGTATGGGTGTCCATGGCCGAGAAGAATGCAGATATCGCCGAGAAAATGATTACAGGTGGTGAAGGATGGAGGGAATTCTAGATGCCTGAAAGAGGGTCTTGGACAAACGAGTTCATCATTGGCGTCGATATCGTCAAACCATACTTGATACGCATGCTGGATGCCGCCGATCTCCAAAGGGCAACGAAATAGGGAAGAGAGTATTAAGTGTAATAATTCATTGAAAACTGAAGCTATTGGATACCCTCAACCATGCTCGTCTGAGTGTCAGCTCAAGGTCTTTGCTGACAAGAATCATCGACCAAGAATACAGGTGAAAGTGTTCAGGAACTAGTTGATGTGATTCACAGTAATGTCGCGTGTTGAACTCTCAGGGCATGGTCATCCTCCACTCAGGCATGACGGTGTTGGCTCAAGCCATTGCTCTCAGGTCCAAGCCTATTTCTTCTCTCCACTGATAGTGTTGGCAAGGTCTAAAGCAAGTCAATATGTCAGATATGGTAACCAAATGAACCAAGGAGATATCTTACTCGCAGCAGTGTTGCTAGCAGCTTTCAATGCATCTGCGGCAAGGTTCTGTGCCTGTTCCAAGTATGTTTGACCTTGTTGACCAGCTGCACCAGTGTTTGACTGGGCCTGTTGGCTCAAGTTGGAAGCAGTCTCTTGTCCTTGCTTAGTGAGGTTGGAAGCAGTCTCTTGGACGTTCTGGCCAACAGCACCGAGCTTGTCAGTGACAGTGTCGGCAGATGAACCGGTCTGGTCAGAGAGCTTTTGGCTGGTTGACTTGCTGTCACCTGGGGCGCATAGTGTGTTAGCAAGGCTGAAAAGGCTGGAAAGGCTGGACCGTGGAACGTGAGGGCAGGGCGGGTCCTAACCAGGCTGCACGGCACCAGCAACGCTGTCGGCAGTGTCAGTGACACTCTCCTTAGCCTTATCAAGACCGGACTTCTGAGAATCAGGTGTAATGCTCTCGGAGAGCTCTGGTTAATATCATGCTAGTCAGCAAACGAATATACAGAAAGCGAGAAAGCATTGAGAAAGCCTTGAAAAACATGAGGACATAGACCTACGGTCAGTAAGAGGTTTGCGGCCGGTGTCAGACATCTTGAGTTGGATCTGGAGATGTGTTAGAGAGAAACTGTGATTCAATGAATGTTTGTTGAGCAAGAAGAATGTAAAGCTCAGTGATGTTTGAAGCAGAGTGTGAGAAGAAGGAAGTAAAGAAGCGATTCGTATTTCACCAGAGGTTTAAGGCTTGGAACTCTCGCAATCGCAATTGCCATGCTGCATCGCGACTCCCCAGGCAGGAGGGGGGTTTACGAGGGGAAAGCGCCTTTACGTCATTGTAAAAAGGAACATGTATCCGAGTCGTCACCGCGGCAAGTGACATGTGACAAACATCCCTGCTGGTGGAAGGAACGATTTTAGGTTCGAGATTGGCTGTGGTAATTGTAGAACCTGGAAGGAAATCTTCATTCTTTCTTTCTCGATATCTAAGGTAGTCCTGAAGGCCAAAGACTTCGTCGGAAACCCGAAGAAGAATTGCACGACCCACAATCCAACCGCTTGACCGTTCGGGATGATGCAAATCACTGCAAGGGGTATCTTCTCGCTCACTTAATGCCACACAATCGATCGATCACCAAGCCCCAGGAAAGCCGCCTGCACATCATCTCCACATGCTCATGAGCACTGTGTCTCTTATGTTGAGGCTGGTTGCTCTGCTGCAGCGGCCTCGGCCTCAACTGCTTTCGGCTCATCCTCCAGAGCGGGCTGCTTCCCTGCGCTGCTGAGTGCTGACCCTGTGCCACCATATTCCTTTGGCAGCAAACCTCCCAGTCCTTTGACCTTGCTGCTGGACAACTCCGCGGCCAGGTTCGCAGCGTTGCTCATCGGATGGAATTTCTTAGCGGTCTTTGCAGCAACGAAGAGCTTGATGAAGGTATAGATGAAGCCCATGATCGCAGGTACATTGACGAAGAATTTCTCCTTGAGCAATTCAGGGTAATTTTGAGCAAAGATCTTGATGGTTTCGGTACTGGCAGCTTTTACAACTGACTGTTGACGAAGGAAGCTGATGGATTTGTAGTCATGGACTTGGAAGATCTTGTATGGATCCCATTCTGCGGTGATTGGTTTGGTGGCCTTGTCAATTGCGAGCGCTTGCAATGCCTCCTCCATCAGAACCACTCGCCACTCGATAAATCTAAGAGGTGATCAGTATACTCGGGTCCATCCATGAATGATCACACCATGACTTACTCTGCCAGGTTTCCAAAAGTCTCATCGACATTCTTCACACGACCATAAATGTTCCAAGTGAAGACTTCTTTGAGTTCCGCATCGTCGGCATCGGCATCTCCAAAGGTCGTCACATAGCCCAGTCCTTCGAACTTGGCTCGATTGAATTTTTTATTGAGCAGATCAAGAGGCTTCATCTTTGCGCGCCATTCCAGAGTCTTTGTTAGCTGATCCTTGGCACCGGCGAAATCCCCATCATTGGCATTGAGATATTTCTGTAGGATGACCTGAGTTGGGATGTGTGTTGCAGGATCAGCCAGAGTGACACCCCAGATTTCAGGGTGGCCCTTGGATTGCGCCAAAGCCCAAAGGTCTTCGATTGGACTGGCTTTCTTCTCCTCTACTGGCGCTGGAGCGGTTGCTTCGGTAGCCTTCTCACCACCCCCAACCTTGTCTGCCGTTCCCTCTACTTTCGCCGCCTCTGAAGCAGGAGCGGTCGTTGTGTGCACCTGCAATCAGGTCAGCTTTACAATGACATCAAGAGATCGCACAGGTCATATCTTACTGGAGCAACAGGTGTCTCCGCAGTAGGTTTCTCGGCTGTAGAGTCAGGGACTACACTTGAGACCTCTGCCGGGAGCGTTGTACTGGTTGGAGCAGCCGTGGTTTCGGGCGTCGTTGTCGTGCTGGTGGGAACAGCCGAGGACGTCTCGTTTGTGGCCATTGTGGTTGAACGTGCTGGATGGGCTGAGAAAGAAAAAAAATTGTCCGGAGCTTAGGGAAAATGCTGACCCTAGGTGGACTGACTTGATTATGACGATGATCCTGGTGTTAATGACAAGGAGATGGAGTCACAAAGAAGAGGCGTGATGGATGGAAAACTGTTCTGCGAATTAGGTCTCAATGAGAAATGATTCGAGTTGTCGACCAGAGCCTTGCGATTGACGATTGACGGCGTATGGGTGGTCGAATTGGGAGTGAATGTCAACAAAAGGGGGTCAGGGTGGTGATTCTTTGGGTCTTAGGTAATTCGGGCCAGGCAGTCCGTATCCGTAGCCGCTGGGCGCCCCCGGGTCATTAGTACGAGAAAACCGTTACAGGGAGAGGAGGTTTGTTCTGAAGAAATTTCTAAGCCGCGCGAGGGCAAAGGCACGTGCGTAATGAAATGACAATGAGAAGCAGACTGTGATCCTCAATCACAACAGAGATTATCCTCTGTGGTTTCAAAGTCGTTGTTTTGATGCACATACATCCAAGTCTGGTGCCTGCCGTGAAGGGTTCTCGGGAGATCTTATCTGATGAACCGCCAAGACGCGACCATGCCGAAATCTGGAACATCTCCTCTCACGATGGCGCGATATTGAATGGGTATCTAGTACGAGTAGCCTGTACGAGTAGGCACCTATTTAAGCCACGCTGGATAGTCGCTCTGAGCAACTATCGATCAATCACTGTACCCCGGCGGTTTCAATGTTGTACGGACAGATACATACCTACCTAAGGCATGTACCTAATGGCGACCAGACATTTCAATCAGCCTTTTCCGTAACAGAACAATGAACCACTTTCTTGACGGATCTGGGTCGGTCAGGATTTCTTCACGGTCAGGCTCGGTGCACAGTAATTGTCGTCGGAGCACAGCCAAGACAAATAGGTAATCAACAACAGACATTAAACTCGTGTTGTACTTGTATGATGATGATGACACACCTGAGAATCATTGAAACTGAAAGCAAGTATTAGACGTGGATAGAAGTAATTGATTGGACGTATATCTATGCTCCTTCTTGTCTTCTTCTATACCCAATGGTGGTGCTGGGGTCGCATCCCAATGGACCACTGCATCAGGCGCTTGACTGACGAGCAGGTACTGGAGAGACGGGCCAACACCAGGAGCCCGTCCTGTGCAAGCCGCCTTGGCTTCCGCTGCTGGCAGCAAGAAGCCATCCCAGACCCAAATCCATCCTTCTTCTTCATCATCGAGAGTAGACAAAAAAACTCATCATGCGGCTCCCACTGCATCTATTCATTAAATTCTGGACCATTCTGGTCGTGAGGAAAACCCAATCCCATTGCGGTGCGTGTCCATTCTCCCAAAAGCAGTGGGTGAACATCCAAAAAACACATCAAAAGCAAAGTGCGCACTTCTGCTCCGGGTTGGCATGTTGGTTCCCAAGCAAGCCAACACCGAAAAAACAGACGCGATTGTATCATATTCATAAAATCACACATCTCCGGTCGAGTGGCTGATCAGCTCTCTTGTCCTCTCACATTATACCCCCTTCCTGACATCGTTCGAATTCACAAGGTGGAAAATATCCTCCTCGCACTTTCGCTCACTCCATATATATCCCCACATAGATTTGCCCGTTGTGTGCACTCTGAACCCTGCAAGTTGAGAGCCCTTTGTAAAAAGCCGACAGGTAGAAAGTAGAAATTCGTGTATCCCTTCCTCGTCAAATTCATAGCGAAGGAGCTGAAATATCCAAGAGGTCTATGTGCAACAAAAAACAACGAACAGCGGCACTCAACCCTGATATTGATTGGTTGAAAGTTCAAATCGAAAAAAAAATCTTTGGTTGAAGTGTCGCCTAGCCACGGAATGACCGTGGCAACTCTGGGGTTTCACAAGCTCATGGTCAACCATTCCCACTCTTGGCTATTGCCATGAGGGTTACCGGGCATGGTTTGCATACCTGGAGTTATCAATCCTCCTTGCATAACAGACGCCATGGTAGTTGCACCTGCTGTGACGACCGTACTAGCTGCTTTGGCTCTGGTGATGGCGGCTGGGACTGGCTTTGTGGCTGTCATGTCAAGCATGTCCGCCTCACTGCTTGAGACCTGAGTACCATTTGTTACAGGGAGCGTGCTTGTGGAAGCACGAGACTGCCTCCTTTGGCGTTTTGGCGTCACTTGCACCGGTCGTGTCAAACTGGGGCCTGGTTGCACAGCCGGCTTGGGGGGTGCAGCCGCTATTGGCACAACTCCAGGTTTTCCGCCAATTGTACCAGGGGGATAACTGGTGGGGGTGGTTACAACGGAGCCCGAATTGGTAGATCCCTGGGCAGAAGCTGGGGAAGCCGAATTTTGCTCACTGGCTGCATTGCCAGACGTAGGCGTGGTCGCGGGTGTTTGCTGTACCGAGTTTTTCCTGGTTGCCTTCTTTGACGCTCGAGTTGCTGCTGATCCGATGGGCATCGTTGCTCCACTACCGCGATTTCGCTTCTTGATCACATCAGTTTTGAGAGATAAAGGTCGGACGACACCGTGAAGCTTCAAGAACAGCCCACAGGCATTGCAGAGAGGGTGGCCCTCTGGATTACGCCTCCACAACGGTGTGGTTTGAGTGAAACAATTGGTGCATGTCGTTGGCACGCCATTCTGATCGGTGTTCTTGGGGCCAGGGCTGTTTGGCCGAGAAGGCTGACGGCTGCTAAACCCAGATTCTCCCGGTGAGCTCTCGGTCGACTGCATGTGATGAGCAGACAAAGCAGGTGTTGATGTCGTTCGAGGGATCTTTTGGCGCCGCAAATCTTGATCTCTATTGCGAATGTCACTAATGGAGGCAGCGGAGCCGTGGGTACGGCTCAGAATCGAAGATCCCCAGTCGGGAGGAGAGTTGACCATCTCTGTGCCTCCAATGCGGACTTGTTTGTTGGATGCACCATACCGTTGCATACTGCCAAACTCTGCGGCACTGGGTTCCCATTGGAGACCAGAGTTCAGGTCCAAAGTAGGATCGCCTATTTGGCCATAATCCGATTGTAAAACCATACTACGATCACCAAAAGTTGGTTCATCGTCTTCGTTGTCTGAGTCGGCTCCAAAATGGAATAGGTTGTCGTTGCCACTCATTGAAACACCAGGAGAAGCACGATGCCCGTAGTCGGGAATCAGAACTCGTGATGGGTCCACGTGCTGTTGCATTCCAAAGCCGTTCATGGTTGGTGCTGAGCCGACCCCATTCATGGGGGCGTACAGAGATTCGCTGTTGGAGTTGTAGGCGAATTGAGAGGCTACAGAAGGCATAACCTGTTGCGCTCTCTGTGCGGGATAGAAGGGCATTGGTCTCGTATGCCCGGTGTTGTGGTCGAAATAGTACTGTGGGGTATCACCCTCATGGCCTGGTTGAGGTGTTGAGACGGTGGAATGGAACCCAGACTGAGGTGGGGAATAAAAGTCGGTTGAGTTTAATGACGAAGGAATAGAAGACTGCGTGTATATGTTGGAGAAAGGACCATTGGTTACCATGGGCGAGGCGGCTGGGGAAAAGGTGAAGTTCTGTTGATACGGTCCGGCGGACGTAAGAATGGGGTCATCATGCAGATGGAACGAATCCAAATGAAGAGACATTTGACCTTGAAAGTTATGCTGGTTGCCGAAGTTGGAAGGGGTTGGTTGATCCAGTGCATAGTCAGGTAGACCAGTGTCGATGTCAGCTCCTGTTGCACCGTTTGGTACGACAATTGGGGGCACTTGAGGGGAGAATTCAGCAGGTCGTTTGCGGTTCTATGAGAGCCCATTAGTATATATGCAGAACAACCCACAAGATGAAACTCACTCCGCGCCTCTCGTCAATGCTGGTCTTTCTGACTCGCCTCTGCACATAGTCGAACTCGGAGGATCTGTTCAGGGCGATTGATGTCTGAGGCATTGACGAGGGTGGTAGATTCATGGGGATCTGGATTGCTGGTTTGTTACGAGGGGTGATCCGAATGCCAGAGCCTTGAGAGGCTCTGTTCTGGATCAGACCGTCTGTCGGCGCAGGCGATGTGATGCCCGCGGGCGAAGCAATAGAACTCGGAACAATAAAGTCATCGAGATTCATTGGTTCAGACGTCAAGTCCAGGTCGATCTGCTGCTGGTCAACAGACCTGCGTAGCTGCTGAGCGATTCCGCTTGGAGCAGACATCTGTGGCGGGCTCTTGACCTTTGTCTGTTTTGCACTATGGAGTGAGTCAGTACCGAGTTGTAGAGAGTCGTCAGCCGCTCGGGCATTCATGTCATACGCTGCCTGTGCTGCTTGCATCTGCTGCTCTCGACGACGAAGGTTCATGGCCATCATTCTCCACGTCAGATTTTCCATACGCTCTTGGTTGGGCAGTCGAGATTTTGTGCGGCTGTACAGCTTCCATATCTGGGTGCCCAGAGGGTCCTGTTTCTGCAGTTCATCTGGGTTGTCGAGAGTCGAGGAAGCAGTGTCGTGGTCGTCCCAGTCGGCGAAGGCAGAGTTCCGCAACAACTCATTTCGAGCCTGGGAATCGGGGGTGGAGAGATCCAGATTGGAGCTTGGGGTATCGTTGGACTTGAGCTTGGTATTGGAAGCGGCAATGTGAGAGAGATTGGAGGGCGACAGGTTGGTGGTTGAAGTATGTGCAGTCAAACGTCCCAAGCTGGACCAAGTGGAAGAATCAGTGTCATCAAGACTCGTGGAGGGAAGTTGTGCAGGGGATGGGAAATGGTCGGCCGGGGAGTGGACAGCGGAGGTTGCGCGTGAAGCTGCAAGTCCCCCACGTTCACCATAATCTGCACCCAACATCACCGGGGGTCGTTAGTCGTGCAGAGTCGCGTGCAGCAGGCTTCAGGCTGAGATGCAGTCACAGATTGGTTTCATCAGCAGAGGACGAAGCCACAAAAGTCGAAGCGAGAAGATGTCTGGTGTACGGATGGTGAGAGAGACGGAAGGGCTTGGGACGAGGACGAGTAGAAAATTAATTCGCAGCAGCGTAAGAGTGTCATCACCAGTTGCATGCGCAATGCATGAGACAAAATCGAGTCGAGCGAGCGAAAAAGGCACGCTCGCACTGACACTGCACGGCGAGAAGGGTTCGGCACCAAGGGAAAGAGGTGGGAGGGTTGACGACAGAAGGCAGAGGGCCGAGGACGTGCAGCCTATGATGGGGCAGTCTGATGGGCCCGGAGGAAGCTTTGGGGGGAGGTGTTCTGGCAGTGAACGGGTCAAGGCGCAAGCCTGGATGGGCTAGTGGCTGGATGGGTGGGCCGGGATCTAATTAGGGCGAATTGCTGCATGATGGAGCGTCGGCTTAGAGGAGGGTCTAGTTATTAGACAGCAAGCGATCGTGGGCTTCTGATGGGCATAGCCCAGGGTCACGGTCAGGATTAGCCATGACATGGGTTGGGTTGGGAGACCACTGGCGTTGGGCTTAGCTTTGTGGTACACCGGCGCATCTGCTGGAGGGACTTTGGGGGGGCACTGGAGGGGAATCTGCGGCGTGCCAGTGCGGGACATGTTTTGAGTTGCAGGCACCATGGCGTTCAACCAACGGCCCTCTGGAGGCCAAGCGAGACGATGAATCCCGAGAAAGTACATTAAACTTGTCACTAGCTTGTCCCTCGGACGGATAATCTGTAGTCAGAAAGTCGCTCGAGAAGGGGTGAGAGACTGAGAGTCTGCACATGAGATGGACTCGATTGTAACGCCTTCCAATTACAAGGTTTGGTGTGATTTGTCGGCTGATCGGTAATGGTGCTTCGAGTTCATGTTCTCGACTTTCGAGTGAATATCTGACAACCAGAGGCATTTCCTGTTCTGGGAACCCCATCGGCTACTCAATTCACTACACTTACCTCAGTACTGCTGAACGCTCGAGGTCGGGAGGTAGCATCTACCTCTTTTACCAGCATCCGTGTTTGCCTTTGCCTCCACTCGCATTTGCCGTTCGGTTGTGAGCAAAGTAACATGAGTCAAATTGGTCAGTCGCCGTCACGAGCCATCTCGTACGGGCGACAACATAGTTGTCGAGAGCAATGAGTACGGCTAAGTGTTGTCAAGTAAGCTTTACTGCCTCTTTGCTACTTCGTAGGTACGGATCTACTAGGCAGGGAGCATATCCCGTGGTGAAGGTGGCACGGAGAGAGTTATTGCAGTCCAACCAGGATGATGATCGGGATTGAAGTGAGAGCAGAATAAATATTTGATGGGCACGGGTGGGACAATTACGCAGGACTTCTACCGCACCGGCTTGCTTTATTCGTTGTTTTAAGTTCGGTACTTGTAGGGGAGTGTACAGTAGCAACGCCATTTGTTGTGAGCACTCGCTTCGAGACCAACTTGATTAAACTTGCAGCTTGTAAACATGGGTGGCCACCGGGATGGGCGCTGCTAAGGTTTGATACTCGGCCATTCTCGTGCAGTGCGAGTGGGAGGAATTCGAAGCTGAGCCAATTCGACCGCGGGCGGCTCGAAGGCTGAAGATCCCAAACCCGTGGGCCTCGGGCATGCATTCCAATAGGTTTTCCATCACAGTAAAGACCATATCGTAGTGGCCATCCATACTTCCAACCCGGCGCCAGGACGTTGATCAAAAGGCTCATTCAATAATGCGAGATTCCTTGGGACACAAGGCTCAGCAGGCTCAGAGGATACTTGGAATGTGGAATACTTCACATGGTGGCGCGCTGTTGCTGCAAGGAGTCCAGGGCCCGAGAGGCCCAAGGAACAAGGTTAACTGGATGTGCGTCCCGGGCTCCCAGTCAGAACCAACGGAAGGGCAGGCTTAAGCGGCCATGGCATGCACTCGTCTGCCACCACCCACCGCGACCCAACCAAACACAGTCCTTACTCAACCCTTTAGCGTGGGAGTGTTCATCATAGCCGACCAGGCCAAAGCGTGGGAGAAGCAACCTATTTTCTCCGATGGCCTGCGCCAAGGCAGCCCGTACCCATGGTCCATGGTCCGACGGTCCATGGATCCTTATTCGTCTCTGGCATTTGAACCTGAACCTGAACCTGAACAAAGTCCCCAAGTCATCCGTTCACTGTCACTTCCCTCCCCACCATTATTACTTGTAGCAATTACACATAAATCTCTCGGGGTGTCGACTTGATCCAGCAGCGGATACTATATTGGGGAAGTCCACAGATACAGGCAATAAATGGATGTATACTTAGCCCCTAGTAGTTGGCCTTCCTCAACACATACGGATAAGTACCGAGTCATTGGCCTTGTCAACGTCAAAGCATGTACCCACAAGGGCGCTGACCACTGCAATGAATGCCTGGTCCAGTTTAATCCCATCAATATAGGCTGATAGTCGATGATTATTGTTAGAATCATGATTCATTTGTTAATTGCAGTGCTTTATCTGACGAGGACGGATGGCCCTCATCGAAGAGTTGGGGGTGGCATGCGCTTGCAGCCTTCCTACCATCCAAGGCCCGTGGTGCAAGGCTTACACTGTAGTCCCAAGTAACGAGTACAGCCTGTGTATAAGTTCATGCTGCTGGGTACCCTGAATTCTGGGTCCATGTTCCTTTCGGCATGCCTAGAATCCACTCTGCGCGTGCGTTGCCATCATTATCGACTCCACCAAGGACGAAGGATTAGTCCCGGTTCAATGTCCATATTCGGCTTCTTTCACATCCCGACAATGGAGATATCCATTGCTCTTTCACCCAAACGGGAACAAGTCGGCATCGATTCGCACGAAGTGAGGGACTGTTTGATGCGGGTACGGGTAATACTCGTTGGGGTTTACTCCGAAGTACCTCCTTTCCTCGATGAGGCTACGGATAATCGATTGTGTCCAAGTCGCTAGTTGATATGACATGTTAAGAGAATCGTCGCCTGTTCCATGATTATCACGGAGGCGTGGTATGACATCCACGGTATTTGGAATGCCCGGTACCTGTAGCCGCCTATGGCAGTTTCGAAATTATGTCGGCTAGTCGTGGCCCTCCAGTCCCCATAACCATCAGAACCCTTTTCAAATTGTCGGGTCCATATTGGGAGAGCTCACAAAACAGTTCTTGGTGAGGATTCTCGAACGAGACCGAGGCTTTCGACTTGATACGATCAGAGGTCGGGTCAAAAGTGTGTAATAATGATTTAGCCACCTCACGTCCGAGATGCGGGCTGTCTGGCTCTCCCGGAAGTAGTTGTGGAAGGTCCAGAAGCATGTAACTTTCCCACCACGTCTCCACATTTGCTTCTTTCCGTGGCAAAGATCGAGGTACAGGGTACACCCACTGAATGCTTTCCTCAGTTCGGTCCGGGTGCAGACTGGCTCTCACCACATGTATTTGTACATGTGAGAAGTGAGACTTGGTTCTCGACTAGTAGAGTGAACGGAACCCCCCTGTTCTGCTGTCCCACTAGCATACTCGTACATTCCTTCAATGTCGACTTCATCGAATAGACAAACTCAGTTGGCAGGTTTTCAAGATTCACGTGCTCATCTAATACTCAGAAGTGGTGCTAATAGGCCAAGTAGCTGGAGGATGGAGCTTTCAGGGTAGATCCCACGCCACCAAACGTGTTGAAGTACGATGGGCCTTTGAGACGGCAGATGTGGATTGGACAACTCAATCATGTCCAGAGCACTCCCTTGATGATGGAAGCTTGCCACAGCGATCAGACTCGACATGTCTATGTCGATACCCGTCTTACAGTGGGCATCCTATTGACCCTTAGGGTAGAAAGTCAGGACCACGCCCACTTCTCGGGCTATGTCCACTTTGCTAGTACTCTCCACGGGATGCTGCCGGTAGACGGTAATAGCCCTTCTCATGAGACTCGAGACTCAAGATCTGAGAGCGTTGTTAGCATTTGGTTTTCCGTTGAGAAAGCATGTGCTCTCTTGAATAATTTCACATGGCTCTTGAGCCTTACCCACGTCCATGTCTTCTTCATCCTGGTCGGTTTCCCGACGAAGGGAGAACAAACTACAATCCACAGTCGCGCATGCAGACTTATTTGGTGAGCAAGTCCGACATTCGGCATTTTCTGGTCCTTCTTTCTCTCCTGTCTACGTCAAATCATGGCACTGACCAAGGCCGCCTCCCTTTGATCATTGGCCTTATGAGGCCGTGTCTATTCCTTTGCAACCACTTGCGGATAAATGCTTTAGCCAGTCGGCCTTGTTGATCACAATGTGCACAACCTATGAGGATGCTTAACATCTTAGCGCGGGGTGTCTTTATCGTCACCCGTCTTGTTGATCGTCTAGTTAAAGTGGCTGCTCGTTTTGAAGCCAGTACCCTTCTTGACGTACTCGTAGGGAACCATTTATCATCTCATGTCAAACAAACTTTCTTGACATTGCCAAGCTGGGTATTATCCCAAAGAACATTAAACTCTCCAAGGGTGGAATTGCACCCATCGTCTGTTGCACCAATCGTATTATAGTTTCCATGGCTAACGCGTCTTTGGAAACCAAAAACTCTCGGATCCGGATGGTTCAGACTGCTGCATTCCGTCCCCGTGCAAGCCATCTGAGGGTGTGATATCACGCTGCAACTACGCATACAGCTGAAAACCAATGGGTGAAATTCTGTACTCTGTCGTATTCTGACGACGACGATGCCTTCCAGGCTGACACCAACATACATGTGAGCCTCTTCTGTATACCTTTTTGTGGAGTCAAATGTGTATAGCATATAGCGTTTCCAAGATAAAACTCAGGAAGACTTGTGCCGTAAAGCCTCATGAAGGTTATTGTTCTACCCCGTGTCGAGCACCACAATAGTCAGATCCCAACTCCAGGGTTCAGAGGCTGCGCCCGTTTGCTTTAGACGCCCTCTGTTGATACTAGTGTATATGTATCAAGCTTCCAGACACCCCTTTCCCAGGAGGTATGCTGGAATTTCAGACCAATCCTGTGGAAGTCAAAACACCTATGTAGTTATTTGGGTATTAGGTTCCTGGGTGAAAGTCGTAGCAATGTTGTAGCCAGCAAGTCATGGATACCAAAAGCGACTGGCGAACATGATTCCGGTCACGAGTTGATTTTCGAACCTTCAAATGAAACACAGCTCGTATTCAACGATGTTGACGAGTAATTAACAGTGGAACATGTGTAGTATCCTCTCTATTAGTTGCGAATCAGATGGATTAATGCAAAGAGGTGGGTCTAGCAAGGGAATGATATCCTACCAGACAGGTTCCATTGTTGCAACTTGCGACTCATAGGTACCAGCACAACTTCATCTTTGGAAACTCGACCACTAGTAACGTCACCGAGTAGTTTCTTGAACGCAAAGTTTGGCGGCATGGATTAGTGACTTTCAATGTGCCAGTCCACAGAAAAGACTTATGTTTGAAGACAGATTGAGTTCCAATAGCAGTGTCGGGATTAGCAATATTCGTTGTCGTATTCGGGGCGGATCAGCAATGTTGTTGATTCGGGTTCTTGGGAGGATGGGTTGCGTTCGTGAATCGTGACGCTGCCCACCGTCCGACTCTCCGTACCCCATGCCGTCCATCCCTGGTGATCCACTTGTCACTCTCAGGCACGCGACCACTTCGGTGAATGACACCGAAGATAGATCTGTAGCTGCCAGATGGAAAAAGAAAACAATGTCTTCAGGTCGTCGACATCAAACCCACCTCAAGAAATTACGATGGGACCCTGAGGTGTTCCAGAACAGGATGACCATGCAGGAGGCAAGTGCATCTGGACTCAGCTTGACCGATAGAAGCCCGAAGGCGAGTGACATGTTCATCTGCTGCTTGACCATCAATCGTGACTCGGCTTTGGTGGCCGTACGAGTACTCGTGTCGTTTGACAGAAGTCCCACACCTGTGACTTGACCAGGGTAGGTGCTGGCTAGTGGGGAAAGTCAGATGCGTTAGGTGCATATGTTGGGTGATTAGCTGCATGATTAGGGGCGCCTCTTAGCCCACCTCAAAGTCGGGTTAAGCACATGTCGCTCTTCCCGGCCTGTCCTGGGCCTCCTGTTGGCCGCAGCTACCAGTTCTGGGCATTCTCTTGTCCGGCATTGAGATTTCTGGAGTCAGGCCTCAACAAGGCATTATCCACCGATCTCAGCCTGGCGGTGCCCCACGATCATTTCCAGTACTCCGTCGTTTGACACCTCAGCAAAATATTGGTGGATCATTGAGCGAAATATGTTTGATCGTCAACATTCTCTAGTCAACAGAGACGAGCGTAAAATTGCGATGATATCGAAGGGAATTTTCAGACATCGTCTGCATCAGGAGACGGTCGAAAGGGAGCCAGGATGGCGCCTCCGGTGCAAAGTGGTGCAGGAGAGTTTCCCCACGCTAAGGTCGACTCAATTCCTGCTCCTGCACAACCGCCAAAGCTGGCGAGCTTACCCTCCATGGGCAGATCCCCAAGTGACAAGAAATAGAAGTCTCTCTTGGTTTTTGGTGACCCCCAAAATTTGTGAATAATGGAGTTTCGTCAAGATAAACTAGACGCAGTCCGCTTTTGCCCGATTGTGAAGCCAGTCCCGTAGTCAGGAATTGCCTATGATCTTTCTTGGAATGCGCTGGCGCAGTCGCTGTGAGCCAGAAGACAGTGTGTAATGGCTTTAGGCAATGTCGACGAGATATGGGTTGAGTAGTCTCTTGGTCGCTGGTGGTTCAGGCTATGCGGATATGCATGTCCCAGAGCACTCGTACAAGTAGGCCACTGCCTGTGTCATGGACCTTGGCTTGTATTACAACACATGCGATGCGTGATTATGCTGGTCAAGCCTGCCTTGATAATTGCGGGAGTAAGGCATCAGTTGTCTTCGGGCCGATTAAGCTGGTGCAAATGGCGCCAGCACAATTCATCGAACGGTACCGACTGTAGCGAGGGTCATCGTGCCTCAAGAGTTGTACTGCCATTTCTGGATCTCCCCAAGCAGGTTTCAAGGTCCAGGCATAATCCTTCGCCGAAGTGGTCGACGCTAGAAGGCGGTTCAGAGGAGTGTTTGAGCAGTAGAGCAGACACATTGTGGTTGTCCTAGTGCTCGTTTGCTCTTATAGCAAGCTCAGGGTGAGGTGTTCTGATAAGGCCGTGGAGATCAGCGGGCAATGAAAATTTTCAATCAAAACCAAACGGGTTTTAGTTGGTCGCTTCGTAGATAGCAGAAGGCTCAGCTGCATCCCAAAATCCCCAGGTGTCGATAAGTCCTTTGACCTTACGATAACAGGGTCGTTTCGTTGATCATTGAGCGATAAAGAGTCCGGGGCAAGTGGCTATCGGTTCAGCGTCCCCGGAACTTTAGATCACGACAACAAACCATCATCAAGCCCAGATAACCAGGGCTTTCTCATATCTGACCTTGTGCTGTCGAGCATGTCTGTATTTGTCTATTAAGTGGACATGTTCTGGCTCTTATCTGAGTTGTGTTGGATAGCCCTGCTTTTGATTACTCTATCGCAAGGCCCGCAATCGTTATTGCGTGCTCAAATCGCACAATCAAAGTGGCATTGTTGCAATCCTTGACCGCATCACCGGCCTCCTCGCTGCCTGCCTATCTGAGATTGATACCATTCAAGGTTACTCATGTAAACCATATCAGTCCTCTTATCCAGGGTTACTTCCGGCCTTGCCTACTTTCTGCACCACACAACAAATGTAGTTGGGGTCGGGGAAGACTATAATCTCCTGGTATTTGGTGCGAAGTCTGAGTAATTGGACTTCGTCATCCTTGGACCTTGGGTGTTCTTCTTCAACTGACGCTTCTTGCCTAGATGTGGAAGAGTCTCTGTAGGATGCTGCACCTGTCATGCCGGAATTCCGAGATACGCTTCCGAGCGTCAAGCCCAGGGAGGTTGCGTTGTTCACGAATTGGAAAATGGAGGCAGCCAGTATTTCGACAGGTTCCTGTTTGCCTCGTGAAGGATCCTCCACTTGCTGAGCTCCATTACCCGGCTCTTGCTCTGTGACTTTGCTAATCAGCTGTTCATCTTGTCGTGATGTCGATGTTGACCATTGATACTGGGAGGTTGTGTTTGAGGAGAGTTGTTTGTCAGAGGCAATGACACCTGTAGCTCGGATGATGGAGCCGTCGGCTTTCGATAGGATCATCGTAGCTTGTACGTTGGGGCGATCTGTCAAACCCCGGAGCATCGTATCGATAGAGGAGCCATTGAGGCTGTCCTAAAACCACCGCTCATCAGCAAACATCTTTCAACCCTAGGGTGTCTTGGGAGAACAAACTCGCTCGGCCTGCGCCATGTAGATGGGAGACGTTGTGAGGACCCGGGAAGTCAATTTCAGTCCACGTGCAGCCTCATACTACCGTGTTTCGCAGTGATCCCTGCTTGAAAGGGCTTCTAGAACGCGTGACTTGCGCAGAACGCAGCCGGCCGTAGACGCGTCGGAACTTGAACCGCAGACTTGGTATGGAGTCAAGCCCTGGAAGACGTTAAGATAGCCTCACAGGGACCTAGCTGATGGAGATCCGGTGGCGCAATCGCACTCTAAAGATGTCGAGCATGAGAGGGGAACAAGGCTTTGGGATGCTAGAGTTTCTATTACGAGCATGAAATATGACTCTCCGCAAGTTTGGGATTTCGGTGACACAAGATTCGGAAACGTGAATAATTTGGACAGGGTGTTGACCGCGCGGGCCGTCCCGTCCAGCTCACGCAATTCAGACTTTCAAACATCTTTCTCCGTGGAACTCGACCACATTTTTTGGTGTGAAAATCTGGGGTTCATCATCATCATGTCGCCATTGAACTAGTCATTACCTCGTACTTTGGCCTACTCACGACTGACTCGGTGCCGTGTCGGACGTGGGGATCTCAAAGCTTGACATTAACAGGGTCTGCCACCTCTGATAGCCCATTTCTACTACCTTGCAGATCAAATCGAGATTTTCTCTGAAGAGGTACCGAGCTAGGTAGGCTGATTTTCACCATCCTCAAGTCACAAAATGGGGTCTAGCGCAAAGAAAAAGAGAGAGAAGAAGAAAGACTTCCAAGTGAGCCTCACCAAAGTATCAGCCACTGCCACAGTCATGAAACTGACCTCCTCCATAGAAACCAAAATTAAAGGTTGGGAAAGCAAGACCCAAGGCTGCAAACTCGACTGACACGAGTTTTCGTGCTAAAGGTCAGTCCTCAGATCTCGAAGATTGACTTGGGTGTTTCTAACCCCTATCCTCAGCCATTGTTTTGAATCAACAACTCGACATCAATGCTCCGACAGAGTCGGCCAAGTTTCTTCACCAATTATCACTTTTGACTTCTCGGTCGGACTCTCAAAGAAAGGACGCTCTGGGCTACTTGACGAGTTACGTGACATCGACGCCAGAAGGAGCTACTTTCCCGACGACTGCAAACTCGCTTCTCACCTCTTTGTGTCCACTCATCCTTGATGGTTCGACGGGTGTTCGCACTCAACTCTTGAAGCTTTTCCAAGTCCTACCAGCGGAAGAAGTAAGAGATCATGTTACCAAGATCTTACCCTACATGCGAGCCGGTATGACCCATCTATCAAAGGACATCCGACTTTCTGCTGTGGAATTTCTATCCTACCTGATCAAAGCAGCGGGCGATGAGCTCGTCTGCAGTCCCGGCGGCTGGAACCAGACATTGGAATGCTTTACTACGGTCCTCGGTTGGAGATCTTCAGATTCAAGCAAATGGTCCGCAAATAAAGCTTCCTTCGGAGGAGACATCAAGTCCACTGCTAGAATCATGGCCGTCCTTGCCGAGTTTCTCCGGGCAGGCTTAGTCTCTAATACTGAGTCAGACTCGAACATCAATGCAATTGCCATTGACTTTCCCTTTTGGCAGACCAAATCGCTGGCAATGCCCTCGAAATCAAACGCGTATTCCTATCTCAACCTTTTTGGGTCCCAGACCGAGGTTGACAACCAGATGCTTGAAGACCAGGAAGATAGATTGGAGATCTTCTCCAGAGATTTCGAGGCAGTAATCCTGGCTGGTATAGACGCAGCGAAAAAGGAAGGCGGCGAGTTGGGTCGCTCTTCAGGCTTACTTGTCAAGATTCTCAGTCTTTCCAACAATGGTTGATTTGAAACGCCATAATCTGGTCGTCGCTTGTCGAAAAGAACACCATCCTCTGTCTGTACACAGGCCCGCCGAACTCTCAAGCAGCAAAATCAATTCAAAGTCTGCTGTCGATGGTGATCCTGATTTGGACCATTGAATCCCAGACCCGAAATGCTATGCGCACAAAGATCTTCGACGTGCAACTCAACTCCGGGACCAGTATACAGATGAATCTACACTAAGTTGATCGTGTGAAGGAGGTATGCAAGTCTTTAGACTCATCTCAAACTCCTATTAAAAATTGTGGAATTGAACGAGGCGAAAGAGATGATAACAAACAGGTCCATGTACAACATTAATTGTACGACATAAACTTCAAGACCATCCTATGAGAGTCGATGTTACACAAAGAAATCAATCTTCTTTCCACGACCATCTTCATATCCTTATCAACGCCGAAATTATCAACACAATACTCGTCATCGAGACTACCGTTACCAGACAACTGACGTTCAACAGCAGACAGTGGCTAATTCGGAGCTCAACATTGTTGAATTTATCTTGGAAGCCTATCCCACATACGTCACCGCTGTTGCCAATCACTTCTCACCAGGCAACTTCACCTTCTCCCACTCCTCGCTAGTCACAGCATGCCACTCATCGGGATCAAACCAGCCGATATAGTTCCTGTCGCCAAAGCCACCAATCCAATACACTTCCTTGACGACGATCCTGGTCCACAGCCCCTGATGAGCAGCCCACTTCTTCCCGGGGAGCCACATGACACTATCGCCATGAGCACGGGTAAAGCAACCCGGGATACCTTTCTCGTTGGCCTCGTCCTGCGGAATTTCCTCGAGATAGCCGACGAGACTCAGACGCGGCAGATTGGCCGCAGACCAGGGCTGGTGGTGCGTAAGATGGATGTACTCGTCCCACCACGAGAGGGACAGCGAGACGTTCGAGCCCGCATTGGCGTTAAGTGTTGACGTCGAGATCGTCAGGGACAGGACGGTGGGGTTTCCACTCGACTCTTCACACGACGCGATGTACTCGGGAAGCCCGATCGGGGTGCGTGCAACGTCAGATGGGATTCGGGAGGATGTGATGTTCTCCGGGAACACGGTGGTGAGCACACCGGATTTCGAGAGGGCCAGTAGTCGTCGCCCGAGGACGGTCGACTCGTAGCGGGAGGGACGTAAGATGGAGGATATCCCGTCGTCGACGATTGGGCGGTCGAGTGATGCTTCCGTCTGGACTTGTAGATGGATTGGTTGTTGCGCCAGCTTCATCTCCAAGTCATGATCAACTGGCGCTGCTTGCACCGATGTAGTCAGAAGGAGGAGGAGCGTGGACCCCGTCCAGAAACCGTTGGGCAGATGCATTATGTCGAGTCTGTGTGATTCTCCCAACTCTTGAAAACTCCTTGCACTCTTTCCCAATATCCAATATATATGTATACTTCACACCGTCGACCAAACCACAATTGATGCCGTTATAGACAATGATGCCGTCGGAATTGGGCCTGCAAGTTTACTTGGCAGATGCTAGCGAATGGCTAGAGCGATAGGGATGGTCAAAGTAGACACAGAGTCGACCCGGCTAAGCCTCTGGCTCTCCTCCTCTTGCTGGCTGCCAATCGACTTCGCCGTACTCACTGAGCACAACGGCGATGCGACGCGGTATGATGCCTGTGCTGGATGGTAATGGAGCTACAGCACCGATCAATATGGACTCGGACGCTCCAGGCAGGGAGAGGACGTGGGTTGCCCTGACTAGTTAGTACCCAAAAAATTGTGGTGCAGTCAACGTTCCAGGTGAAGCAGTACAGCTTCACGAAGAGTGCAGGACAGACTATCAATCAGCAAGGCAGGCCTGGAGTGAACAAGCAAGCAGTGGAAAGACAGCTACGAAGTGAGCAAGGACAGTAGCAGCAGTGGCAGGATGAGGAATTGGATACTAAGTAGTTAATGTATTTGCAGGCAAGTCGAATCAAGAAGAACAAGAACGCCGAACGGTCGACTTTCAATGCACACATGACACACTATTTCGACCGCCCGTATGGAACCACCACTGGCGAAGCCCTCCATCTCTGGGGGGTCGAGTGATGGATGGGCCAAGGGCTCGAAGAACTCCAACCCATTTCATCGCCTATTCCTGAACACTCAAGGGGACCAAGAACTTGGCCTTCAAGCCTCCGCTCGAGTCCCAAGCGAACAGTCGTCTTCTCAACAGCAGCAGCAGCAACAACCACGAGAAGTCTCGACTCTCATCTCTCGAATTCACGGAAACATAGTTAAGTGGGGTGAAGAATGGAATGCAAAGGGAGCAGACCACCTATCTGCACGGCCTGGTTCAGAGCATCCTCGGACCGAGACCCCATCTGCTCTCGCTACTATGTACTGGTGCGCTTCTCCTCATCTTATCTGATAATCAGCGATATCGGTGGCTTGGCTTGGCGGTCGCTTTGGGGAGAAACTCCAGCTCTATCTAGGTAAGTACGTCGTATGTACATGCCTAGCAAGACGGAATTCCACGAGCTTTTCCACGGCGAACGGGGCGGATTGGGCCTCGGACTGGAAACACAGTCCTGCTCCTTCTCGCCCAGCCTGCCGGTGCTAGGCGCCGTTCGTGTATGAGGAGAAATGATTGGGCAAGATGCTGTTGAATGGGGTTGCCGTGGTGTTACCTGCCAGTGGTGCGATGGGGATCACTGATGGGCGATATTGGGAGCGCAAAATTCTGGACGGGCGGTGTCCAGTAGTGGTCATGAATGAGTCATCAATCATGTATCATGTGCTAAAGGCTGGTTCGGGTTCTTGTTCACCTATTCTTTCGCCAATGCCCATTGACTGTTGTTTGCCTGAGGTGAAATCCTGCTGTACGGATACATGTTCAGGGTCGTTAACCGGCTAGTTCATCAAATACAATACAAGTTTAGTCAGACAACATCATCAGCGGGTCACAATATCCAGGGTTAATAGATGGGAGAGAGCAATATATCAATATGGAAGATTATCTTTGAATGGTGAACACAATTAAATTCGTGGGACTATACAGTTATGCTAGTGTTGTAGACAGGGGGGTGAGGACGTATCTAAGTGATGGTTCAGGCACAGTATGTTTGATATTGTACTCTGGGTTCAATAGCTCAGAAGGTCTGGTTCGTTTGTGATGTGAGAATTAAGAAGGGTGCCTTGTTGGCTGGGGAGGTGGTACTGTAGATTTGGTTTGGGCTCTCAAGGCCGAAAAGGCTAGAAAGCCGCCATAGATGCATGCTGTCGGAGATATTGCGCTGCAAGATCTGGAGCAGACGATACACAGTGAAGTGCCATCCGCTTACTATCGTTTCTGTTTGGCAATGCCATCCTTGATGCTGCCCAAAACTTGGTTCCTTGTTGCATCTGTCTTGGATTTGGGTCAGGACAGGGTCGAGATGGGTCGTCAACCAATTCGCGGGCAATCTGATCATCAGAGTCACCTTGCAGAATGTACCGCACATGGTTCTGCACACATTCCGATTTGGATAGAGATCTCTTGTGGCCTCTTGGTAGTCGTCTGAGGTATTCTTCACTAGGTGCGTCGTAGTTTTGAGGTGTGGGGGTCACGCTCTGACTCGCACTGTCCATTTGTGAAGACAACGATAGCAGGATACGGACAGCGCTAGCCTCAAGACCGGTGGGTGGATTGTTATCGGAAAGCTTCGCCACAGGCTCTTCACTGCTGCCATAACCTTCATCATGAAGACTTGCGACAGAGGAGTAATGCTTATTGCTCAAAGATGAAGTACCGATACCATGCGAAGGTGTCGATACTTGCGTCAAGGGTGAGGTGTATTGGCCATTGCCGGACAACTGTACTCGGGGCAGCGTAGAAGGAAAGGTTGACCATGAAGAATTCGAAGATATTGACGAGGATCGTGATCGTGACGTGCCGCAACTGACATCAGATGTTACGGATGCCGGCGAAAAGACAGATGGCGTCGTCGACCTACTGGGGTACTCCTGAATCGTCTCTGCAGGACGTGTCCAAGATCTCACAGGTAAGGCAAACGGCTGTGATCGTGGTGGAGGGCATCGATCTAGATTCGCATTCATCATGCATTGTCGGCGCATACTTCGCAGTGCATCGACTGACGCTGAGCATCTCAAGGCAGATCGACCACCAGGTGTGGATGAATGATAGCCATCTGCAATGGGCGGTGTGCTCTGTGGTGTGGGGAGATTTTTCAACTGTGGTTGGCGGGGAATTGTCCGAGCGGGACTCATTTGCACAGGTGTTTGAGGAGTGTCGGCTTTGGTCGACTCGGTATTTCGTGATCTCAAAGAATCACAAAGACTGATATCGAGAACGGAAGCCATCGAATCCATTTCTGGGCTCGACTCATCCACGTTGTCTGATGATCTCTCGGGATCAGAAGACAATTCGCGATAACCCGGTACAAAGGTCTTCAGAAAGTCTTGGGTGAAGGTCTGATCCTTGACCATCTGAGGATCTAACCTGTGAATAATGTCTGACCACCAATCATCGGTGAAAAGGTTCTGCTCCTGGGCCTCATCAAGATGAAGCGAAGGAACCATGTCAGCTAAAGAATTGCCAGGACTGCCCCCAGAGGTACTGGAGCTTGCATCTGAGAAGTCGGCTTGGCATTGTGGTGATTTGTTGGACAGTCGACTGAGAGAAATGACAATTTTGCTCCAGTTGTCAAATGATTCTTTCGGGATGTGAAGGCTGTAGTCAATGAGATGGAGATAATCTCTCTCATTCTCGTTGATCTCGTTGCTGCGAAGACCAGATATCTTACTCCAGGCTCGAGCCGAGTAGTTACGATCTTGCAGATACTTTGACGCAAGCATGAGAGCTGAAAGGAACATCCGACGACCACACTGCATCGCACGGCATTCTCGTTCCCGGGATTCTCCAGGAGAACTACGAGAGGTTTGTTCCAAAGCGCCCGTGGGTAGTCGGGCCTTGAGGAGGACAAGGTAGAAGAGTGCGACTTGCAAAGTTGAGTAGCTTGCCCTGGAGCGTTTCAAGGTCTCTTGAATGAAGACTCTCAAAGGCAAAACTCCTGCTCCATTGAAGCAAGTCGACATCATTGGGGGCGAAGCCGACAATGGCCAGAATGCTGTGATGAGTCTTGTGGCAAAAATGATTAATAGTGTCACGAAATGGTCCGTACATTCGGTATCTCGGGTAAGCTTGCATGGTGGGGATTGGCCCTTGGTTGAAGCGCTCCTCCGCCGATTGCATTTCTGGAGTTGAGGCTCGGAGGCTTTTCTTCGAGGAATCGAGTCGCTCCGACTGTTCGAACATCGTTCAGAGCGTTCACGAGAGATCGAATGGTGAGCTACAGGTGGTGGGCATCGATCAACAGAGACGACGCTCTGGGTTGCGGTGCCTCCCAGGTTCCCTGCTTTGGTGAGTCTGATCAGGTGCTCCTGAAGCTTTGCGGGGTACTCTTCTTTGGAGCGGCAGGTATCTCGATCCTCTTCGTCCAAGAAATCGGTTGGGTCGGTAGCATTTGTGGAATATGTGTGAATCGATGAATCTGAAGAGTAAGAATCATGGTTGGAATCGGTCACACTGACGGAATCGTCAGGAGAAATAACACTGTGTTGATCGACATCGCTGCGGTCGGACCCGAGTTTGTAGTGTGGTTGAGGCCACGGCTGTTGTTGCTTTACAGATCCATAGTATGAGCGAGTGCTCGATTGAAGCCAGTCGGAGACGTGAGCAGGAACCTTCTGTCTGAGACCATGGTTGAGGGGATCAATAAAATTCTCGCTGCCCATATTGTGCAGCGGGTGATTTTCCAAACCTCGAAATTGAGGAATGAACAAGGATGAAGATGGCGACTTGCTATCTTCTGCGAGTAAGAACAAAGTTGAAGTACCAGGAGGGAGACTGGGACTTGAGATGGTCTGTGTCGAACCACCGCGAGTCAGAGAGCAGATTGGCTGTTTCTTGATACAAGACGACTTGATAGAAGAAGGACAGTGTTGACAATCGAAGAGAACCCGTTCAAAGTTGGATGTCTCTGGTAACACTGTCCTCGATCAAGAACAAATGGTCCTGGATGGGGAGGATCAAAACAGTATGCGACTCTGGCGGTGGACTTCGACGAGCAGAAAGATCTTGTGATATGTTAGGTATAGACCACCAACTCATACTTGCTTGTGATGTCGGATTATGACTGGATGTGAGTGGAGATTCGGGGTATGAAAGGTGCCGGTAGCGTTGGAGGACGACCAGGCACTTATCGGCAGGGTGTTGGAAGTGATTGAGCGATAGGTGTTGGCTGCGAACAGGCGTGAACAGATTGTATGTGTCGTTTGAGGTAGATACTAGATTCGGTGGTGTGAAAGTGAGATGGGATTCAGGTGGCGGATTCGGTCAAGGTCGAGCACGTCTTTCGGCGTACAAGGGTGGTGGTGGTGATTGGCAAAATGAGGAAGATCTATGAAAACAGAGTCTGAGGCAGACATTGCGAATTGAGTCAGTATGATGCTGTTTGATTCATCCATGGTTTGCGCAATTGTGCTCTTCTTTCTTGAACCGGTCCGTGGCAAATGGTGCGGCCTCGGATTGAGAGTTGAGTGTTGAGATGCTTACAGATGGACAACCAAAGGCACAAAAATGTGTCTTGCGTGTGAATGCGGTGAATTGTTGATCTAGATCACAGGAGGATCGAATACCGTGCAGCGTGTGCTGCATATCGTGAATTGGGTCATGTTGGCTCGTTGGTAGAGAAGGAAATCGGGTAACAGTGGTCGGCGGGCCTGGGGTGCTATATGGCAGAGGCAGAGGCAGAGGCAGAGGCGGACGGGCGAGGGCTGGGCGAGGGTCGGGGGTCGAGGGTCGAGAGTTGTGGGCAGTTGCCACACTGCGCCGCTCTGATCATCACCGGATGACTCAAAACCCCAAGTCCAAGTCCAATTCCAAGTCCACTGGGCAAGTGCAGGTGCGAAACCCGCCTTCGCCGCCCAACTCGACCTTCCCAAACCAAAACCCAAACTCAGCCAGGCCCTCCTCGTAGGTACCCATCTCCATAAGCTGCCATCAATAATGCCAACACCCTCACTGCCAGGCAGGCCGCGACACCATCCATCACCGGGTTGCATCCACACTGCCAGGCAGGGAGATGATGTAGAGTCACTCGTTACTGAGTCTAGTTGTACAGAGTCTGATAACAGGACACCGTTGTAAAAGGAGTCCCTCTAATTCATCTCATCAACATCCATAAAATCACTTCCTGGCTCTATAATAGAACGCTTGCCTTGCGCTGTGCCTGTCTTGAGGCTACGAATTTTGGTCTGCCTCCTTACTCTCCTTACTATGACTAACTACCTAGGTAGCTGGTGGTTGGCGGCAATAACTATTGATTGCTTCCTAACAGCTCGCATCGCATCACATCACTGATTCTTTCCTCAAGATCAACCTTTGATCAGGTCTCAGCATGGCATCTGGTACTCCCGACTCTGATCGATCTGGGAAAGCATGTGTAACACGATCAGAGACGTAGCAGCCACGAGAGATGCAACACGAAAAAGCAAAGCAACCATTATTGGTGCACCACCACTTACAACAAATCACGGCATCTCGCTGTCCAGGATCAAATGCGAATCGAACCAGTCAGGATCCCTCGTAATTATGAATCATCGCCAGCCTGATTCGCCCCCAGGGCCTAGGGCCGACAATCTTTCGTTGGCCAGTGCCACGAGAAGGTTGTGGTGTGGCCCTTGCACTCTGGGCAACCTGGAACTCCTCCCTCTGCTGCCTAGGAAAATTCAAATCCATCCCCAGAATAAATTGTGACTCAAAGCACTTGGTTTAACCATGGGCGGCAAAATTCCCAGGCTGCGGCAAACGCCACTTCAACTCAACCACTTTTCAATATTTCAGCATGGCTAGTCAAGGCTATGAGTGGGGAGTCAAAGCTTTCTGACTCTTCACGTGCATGTCTTTCGTTTTGTCCACGCTCAGCTCGCAAAGAACACTTCAATGTGGTCAAGAATAGGTAATCAAGCTGCGCCCAAGAGCACTTAGTTTTGGGGCCAGCTCAGCTCGGAGCCTTCGTGACTCTCGACTGACAAACGCCTACGTAGTAATCACGCAGGCACGGTGATGCAGTCCACCGTGGCTGCCCTTACAGTATCATTCGGCCGTCTCTGAACCTGAGAACTGTCCTGCGAGAGCGGCGCAGCTCCATTTGCTCTGAGTCCAACATCCGGATATGTCACCTTCGCCTTTGGGTTCCGAACTCTACTCTTGACTCGGTCCTCGTACTCAGGGGAGCCTAAAGGGTCCATCCATTCTTGGCTTAATCATACTTTCCTACCTGTTCCGAGAATACCTGTTTGTTGCCTAAATCCCGTCTCACCAACCATCAATTTTGAATTTATGGGTTTATGAACACTTACGTTGTCAATCTTGTACAAACTACGGGTGAAGATCTCCATACCTGCAGGCAAGATGAGAATAGGCCTAGTCTGAGTGTCGAAGATGGTTGTTAGCAGCCAAGATCATCCAAGCGAATGATACTCGTCGATCACGTGCGTGTCACGTGAGGTGCATAATTCTGCACAAGTTTGCCCTGGGGCCATCAGACAGACCAAACTGGCACAGTTTGTCATCAGCTTGTGACCTTCAACCGACACCCGTGGTAAATGTCCCGTGGCAATCGGCTTACACTGGCTTGCTTCCATCACCGCCGCTGCATCGCGTCAGAACAGCTGCCCAATCCGAGGCCCTTTGGTGTGTTTCGTCAGAAGTTTCAAAACGGACGAAACAAAACGCCTTGTGAGACCTAGGTACTTACTCAGGTTCGTCCGGATGAACAGGGACGAACTTCTCCCTGTCTTGATCTGGTCGTTTATCTCATCTCCATCGAAGATCGGATAAAATCACTACAGATGCGTCATGAAGCATGCCTTCTCGTGGTGCATAGTAAAGCACGACCTTTCGGAGCGGGCTCTCAAGTCATCCCGTCGCCGTACTTGTACCACACTTCTCGCTGATTTATTCTTCGGCCGACAGTGGTGCTTACTCTGATGAAGGATTATCGCATCGTCAACTTCGACCATATCGCCGCATGATCGTTGCACCCACCTAGGCACAGTCCTCCAATGACAATATCGGCTGTGCACACCTTCAGTCTTTCCAGAATGTAGGTCCTGTCTTCCAGAAATCAACTATGTTCACTGCTCGCGAATGTGGGTTCTTTACAGAGGTCGCTACTCGTCGGCCGTGACGACCCACGAACAAAGTAATCAGCAAGCTCCTCAGCGTCATGCGCGTGTCCCATCTGGTCTACACTCGCGAGTCGGTAGTGAGATACTTCCTTTAATGAACTAAGCTCCGTGAACTTCCCCAGAAGCATTCACTCGTCCAATACCACACATACTCTGCCTGTCGCTATGCGCGCCCTGTTGCTATCTAGGTTGGTCATCAATAACATCTACCGGACTTACTTTTGTCTTGCCCACCAGAAATTGCTCCAGACAGAACCAGATCCCACTTACATGGTCTGGACAATTGCAGACCCACCGTCTGACATGATGAGATGGCGTATTCGCATCATCTTTTCTCGGTGTGGATGTCACTGATTCAGTTCTCAGAGAGTCGTGGGCGAGAATATCATGTCTGCCTAATCGTGAAACACGTGACCAGCCCATACGCCAATCAGATCCATACTCCTTGCTGGTGCTGATGTTCGTGGCCAACCTACCGCCTTGGCCTTGGATGCTACAATGGACGATCCTGAGCATCACCAAATCGTCTGCCTAGTCGTAGAGGTGGTCCGAAGAGGCCGGTGACCCCAGAACCAAGTGGAACGCTGTTTGAAGAGCAGTGGCGACTACGATGTGTGGACGGGCTGCGTGCGGTCCACCAGCTAGTGAGTGGCGTTCCATGACTCTCTTGATGTGGTGTTTCTCGCACAGGAGTTTACAGCAGCTCGTTGTTTGACACATGCAGTGTACGGCGCACGAAAAATGGAACCGGTGAGTCGTCAACCCCGAGACTAAATCAGACTCGTACGGCGGCGGCAGCAACATGATTGAATCGAATTTGGCAGCCTCGCCTGTCCCCAATGGTAAGTTCGATCGAAGTACGTTGTTGCCCATGTCATGCTCGAGGACCTATGATCTTGGCCAATTTGAGATTTGGTCAAACACAGCTCGAGATCTTGCGGGGTATGGAACGACGATGATATTTGTCAAAGACGTGTTTAGTTAGCAGGGCGCAAAGAGTACACAGTCACCTGCCGTTGTGTGTCGTGGGATTTGGCCTCGAGCATGTCGGCCAAGAATAGCGAGAAATGCCATGACTGAACTGCATTCAAACAATTCCAAGAAGTAATCGGGGGTATAGAATAATCCTTCCATTTCTATCGTGCTTTTCTATAGTGGGATCATGGTTTGATGCGCGGGGAATTGGAGATATACTTCATATCCGCCGTCTCTGTCGCTCCACAGACTCTTTTGGTCCCCGATACCTCTCTATCCAGACCGCAATTGTTGTTCGCAAATATTCTTACAACCCAAAAGTCCCAGCCCGAGTACGCGATCTTTCGAAAGCCGGTCGTTTGCGGACGGTCGTTCTTCGATCTGTCCTTTGTTCGGTCTAATGACCGACAAAAACCTCCCATCAATGGCACCTCACCAATTTTACATCGATCATATCTTGGGCGTGGTATCATAATAGTGTGCCATCTCCAACCCGGCCCTCTTGAACCCGCACTTGACGTAGAAACCTTCATTGGCCTCGCTGCAGTCGAGAATGCTCTTATAACAGCCGACCTTCTCTGCAACAGAGTCGAGAGCCTGGATGATGCGCAGCCCAAGTTTCTTGCCCTGTTGATTCTTTGCAACGGCAATATCCTCGATGTGTCCGACCAGTCCCATGTTGTGGATGAACTTGCGCTCGACGATGACGGCGCCCGTGCCCACCACGGTCCCGGACTCGTCGCAGATCACCAGGATGTAGTACGTGTCGTTGCGAGAAGAGATGAAGTCGTATCGGGCATCGAATTCTGCTTGTGTGGGTTCGCCGACGGTCGTGAGCACCCTCAGTGTTGGAAGGTAGCCTATTGTCCATTTGGTCAGTCACTCTGCAGTCATTGCATTTCCATCCCATTGCCTCCTATTCTGGATGGGATGTGGGGGTCTAGTAGTGGATCTCTAACATACCTCCAAAGTAATCACTCCTTCTCAACGGCCGGATGGTATAGCCCGTGGGCAAGGTGGCCTTGGTCTCATCGCTGATGAGTGTGGGAGAGAAGAGAGGTGTGTCATCTTGATCTGCAGCTTCTGAAATCGCAGCTGCGTAAGCCGGTAATGTAGGTTCCGACGGTGCGATTGTGGTCGATGCTTGTTTCGTTTCTGCAGGCGTGGGTGTGGGTGTATGTTCAGAGGCAACACCGTTACTGAGGATGCCGTTGGTCTGAGGGATAGCGGTTGTGGGGGGTTCCGGAGAGGTCATTTTGTTCACGACTTCTGCTGCGGGCAATGTTGTTGTGGGTATGGACGTTTCCGTAGATATCTGCGACTCTGCCATGATGAGAGATTGTCAAAGGGATGATCGACGGAGTAGGATATGGGAGAGCTGAGCTGAGACAGGCGCTCGGAGGAGGTTCAGTCAATAGTCAATGAAGGGGCAATGCTCTGATGTGTATTTCGGCGACCGAGTTCAGCGATGAAGAAGGTTTTGGAACACTGAAGAAAGTAGGGATGGAGGAACGAGTGTAGACGTATACTTGGTGATTGTGGAAGGAGGGTTGTTGAGCTGCTAGATCTTCAACAACAATGGAGTCAGCTCCCGGCCTGACAGAACTGCAAGCAAACCCAGCCTGGGGTCGGTATGCACAATTGAGGCTTGAAACATTTTCTGGACACAGCCTCGGTTAGACTCTCCATGCGATCTTCAGGGGTGCGCCTATTAATAACCGAAGCTTCCACACATGCTTAACACTTTTACTGAAACTGAGGTTTAGACATCTGCTTCGTTCTATCTGAATCTAAGTTGCTACAATCTCTATTAGGTCTATTGATGCAGAAATGTAATTCGATCTGGTGCATCCTCGGTCAACGAGCATACCGACCTGAAATCCCCAAACACTTCCCTTCGCGATCCAATAAAGTCTTGGAAGTAATCCAGTTCAACCGCATGCTCGATTTCTTCGGCCGGTGGTAATCCAGGTGGTCTCACAAATCCGTCATTAAGAACAAGTCGCACAAACCGAATTTTCCTGTCGTCTATGGTTTCACAGACGATCCGTTCCAAAACTAGTCGCCCTCCCATTGGGACCACGTCGCTTGTCCTCCAGTGCCGATCAGTCTTAACATGGTCGGTTGGCAGTTCTTGCTCCACCAGCGGCTCATTCAGAAGTTGCAACGTAGCCAAAACTGGCACGATATCGCCGTCATGGACGAAACTGAAATACGCATCCTCGGATGACTCATTCATCAAGAGTCCTCTTGTTGCGTTCAACCAAAGCCATCCCATAGCTCCAGCGTAGTCGTTCCCTGGTCCTGCTCTGTAGAAGTGCAAGACGTCTCGAGCATATTCAAAGTCCAGCCATTCTTGATGCGAAAAAACCTCACACCATGGGCTCGAACCCCTCGCCAGAATCTCAAACCCACACATCTCCATCATACTGTAAACGTCGTACATGGAAAATTCCAGGCCGCTTGCATGTTTGGCCAATCTTTCTGCGATTGGCTTTGTAAACCTAGATTGCCATTGCGCAAGCATTGCGTATCCGGCGTCGTGGCCCCTGGTTGTATCTCGAATGTATCTCCAACACGTGTCTCCAGGTGTCAGGGTATCGCCAGCTCGGTCCTCGGTTTCGGGGATGATTTCGAGCTCAGCGGCATTTTGAGAAGCCCATTCGGGACCAAAAAACCCATCAGCAAAGTTTCGAGCGGTCTCTATGTCTCGTTCAGAGCCACAAGACCAGAACTTTGTGCGTCGGTTCGTTGGGATCAAGTGGTCGTATCGTTGGCGAAATAAGTTTCCCGTGTTATGTGCCTGTAGAGTTCCAGCATAAGGGCCACTGGCGGTGAGGTTCTCAAAAGCAGGATCACTCGGATCTGTGAAATATTTCCACGATTCCAAAAAGGATAAAGGACCGTCCAAGGTAATATCAGGGTCGTGCAGGCGACTTAGCAGTTGTAGATGTCGCGCACCTGCATTTTTCGTCGGGTATCGCTCTCCATGTCTCGACAACATGTGAACCTGATCAATTCGACATGCGCTCGGGAGTGGTACATCTGAATAGGCAACCGAGTTTCTTTTAGGTATCCAGGGGCCATTACCCCCAAGGTGATAAAACAAATCCCAGTTGGCCGATGAGGCGACCTCACATCTCAAGACTACCCTCAGAGATTTAGACGTAGAGCAAAGTCTATTCCTTATGTTGCATAAGGTTGGGAACAGTAAATATGCAGAAAGAGAAATGAGTACGATCCAAGACAGATGGCGACGTACTCGCCGAGGGGGGACCATTGGAGGAGAATGCAGAGGGAGAAATGCCAGTTTACTGTCAGGATGCATGCTTTAGAAAGAATAGAGAAAAGAAAAGAACGACTCTTAGCACCTCACATGACTATTCTTATAAATTCAGAGAAGGTGGTGAAGCAAACTGAATGCATGAAAAAGATAGACAAAGACGGTGAACTTGAAACCGCTTGGAAGTCAGGAATAAATTTCTTGGGTCCTCCTGCCCGTGTAACGACTTCACGCTAACGTCAACCCATTCAATTAACCATATTCCTATCTCCGTCTTGTATCAGGGCGGAGTTCAAGAAAACCCATTTGATGAGGAGCGCTCAATAAACATCGAAGTCGTATGTGATAGCAAAAGCGTGAGACCAAATTTTGTGACAACAGAAGCTTCAAGGCTGCCTCAGTAATGAACCGGGGGTGATGGACAATGGCGCCTCCCCTCCCCAAGTCCACGAATGACATACACTGCCACTTACACCGGCGAGATGGCCGTGGTAAAGCCGTGGTGCATCCCCTGGTGTTCTCTGTGTCGTCAAGGTGCGGAGAAATGCGACAGATTTCAGAAGCGGTCGGCTCGGGCTTGAGAAGCCGATGTTGATATGATGCCAGTGCAAAGGGCTTTATCAATGTTATGAAGTCCTGAGTTATTCTCCTCCTGTCACACATTAAACTGATTTTTACCTAGCGACCATAAGCCCTCGACATGGGCTCAGTACCAACAGCATCGATTTCTGGGGGTTCCCATACTTTTCCAGCGCCGAAGCCTGGGATTTATGTCCCTGCTGTAACTTTCTTCGACCCCGAAACTGACACTCTCCGACCAACGGAACAAGCAAAATACTATTCTTATCTGGCAAGTACTGGTCTAACAGGTCTCGTCATCCTGGGCACCAATGCAGAGACCTTTCTGTTGACTCGAGAGGAAAGAGCGACCCTCTTGAAACTGGCACGTCAATCTGTGCCAGACAATTACCCCATCATTGCCGGTGTTGGTGGTCACTCTACAGCCCAGGTGATCGAGTTCATAGGGGACGCCCATGCGGCTGGAGCAGACTACGTCCTCGTTCTCCCAGCGGCGTACTTTGGGAAACAGACGACACCCGCTGTGGTCAATAACTTTTACACTGCGGTTGCAAAAGCCTCTCCACTACCAATTCTAATCTACAACTTTCCAGCAGTGTGCAATGGTTTGGATCTTGACTCCGACACCATCGCTGCACTCGCCCAAGCGAATTCTAATATCGTGGGAGTGAAGCTCACCTGTGGTTCCGTTGGTAAGATTACTCGATTGTCCGCAACATTCGAACCCGAGAGGTTTGCCATATTCGGTGGCCAATCCGATTTCTTGATTGGGGGATTAGCAGCAGGAAGTGCAGGTTGCATAGCTGCGTTCGGTAACATCTTCCCCAAGACTCTGGTCAAGATCTATGAACTCTGGAAGGCAGGCAAGCATGATCAAGCATTAGCACTGCACAGATTGGCGGCACACGCTGAAAGCCCTACTAAAGCGGGGATCGCCACGACGAAATATGCTGCAAGCCAGTTCAGCGCGAAAGCAGCCGGTATTCCAGGAGATCTGGAGGCCTTACTAAGGCCCCGGCAGCCATATGAAGAGCCGGCAGCCGCAGTGAAGAAAAAGATCGTCGAGGTCATGACACCACTAGCAGAGGTTGAGGTTACCTTGTAGCCGTGGGTGAATATGCCTGGGTATCTTGTTGAGATCTTGGACATGTTCAGTTGTCCTACTGCAATTCTTAAATTCGAGAATGCTCAAATCTGTTTGAAAAGAGTAAAACACCAGCAATCTTCGAATTGAAGAATGGACTGGTATGTTAGACTATCTGCTCCAAGCACGTTAGGTACCCTCGAATTATCACGTGCGGTGGTTTTAGGGGTGATGGCAAGCTCCTAAGATAGGAGATTGGACAGAGACCTGCAGAGCATCTTTTCCAAATGCGAATTGAATGGTTGTTGCTCCTCCGATTCCGCCGCATCGTTCATACGTGTGACACTGACGCCGCGACGTGAAATGGAGTTGGCAACCGCCATCCTAGGAATATACCTCTTACTCTCACTAGTCTTGGTGAATGGTGGACGAGAATTCATGATCATGTCAGCCGGGAAGCAGACACTGGCGCAATCCCCAACTCGTCTTCTCCAGACCGCGAATGAACAGTACGATACTGATGTCCCTGGGGTGCCGACGGTTCCGAGGAAATACGCCTCACCAAGTTGCTGGGTCATCAAAAGCACTAGATAGGTGACGTTGCCTCCGTATTTGGCGTCGCTTTTTGACCAGTGGATTTCCGTGCTTCCCTTCCGAGTGATCCATGAACCGAGTAGGTACTCATGGCGTTGCTCATCATACCATCCTCCTCTTCAAGCAGCTGGGACTGAGATTGATCTCTTCACCACTGCAGACTTCTGAGGTGACTTCTAGTCAACCGCTTCCAACATCATCAGCTACTTTGAGACCGAACATCCTTCTGCAATAGCAGCAAATCGTATCATCTTCCATTACTGTCCTGTTTATTATTACAGTCATCGGCATCGTCCTCATAGGTAAGTCGGTAGCTGAAGAAGCAGGAATAGGATCCTTCTTCAAGAAGCCAGGCAACGACGAACCGTCGACTCCACCAGAGAATGAACTGCAAGCACTGATTCACGACGAGGTCCTCGTGGCTGCCACCAAACTCAGCAAAGACCTGGCAACTGCCACTCAGCAGCTTCGCGATGTTCAAATGATCAAGCCTCTCCAGGAAACGACTAGTAACCGCCAAGCAGAACCTACAGTATAGACATCAGATACCAGAGTGCAGCAACGAAAATCCAAGCAGATGCGAAGCCTCTACGCTTCTAGCATCAAGAAGCAGATGAAACGGCAGCCCTCATGCAAGCAGGGTAAGTCGAAATGGAGCTACGAGGGCGTTGTACCGAACGTGAGGTGTTTTGCTCAATGTTTGGCTTTGAGCTCGCGGACAAACCATTCAGGCAGAAGAAGATCACAAGTTCTGAATTCGACAGGTTGTTCGGTGACATCAGTCCTTCTTGCCGATACAATAGTTTAAGGACCACGCGGGAACATATGAATGTTCATTGGAATGAAAGTGTCAGGGACATATCGCATTCGAGGGAGAAAGTCAGATTTGAGAGGACAAGCAGGCAAGCATTACCGCCTTGCTATCGCCGTGGGACATCCCAGGAGAAGCCGATGGCCTGTTGTATGAGCGTATGGTACAGATGGGTATCCGGTTCGTCAGTATCGCCAGTCGTGGAGAAGTTCTTGATGTCCGAATACCTTACTGAGTATCTCGTTTGGCATAACTTTTAAGCTCTCACCCACAGGAAGAACAAAGCTTAAATTCAATACTCGGAGTTGGTCCGTGGAAAGGCCATGTATGTTATTCGACGGGTTCTTCATTCTCAATCAATGTTCTGTAGCGCTATCCGTACATGTGATGGACGTTCAATTTATTGAATAGGACCACGACTATGGCCACATTCGACCACATGGTAAGGAGCATAGAAAATAAATAGGGAATTCTTTCTGTTTCCGGAGCACAGATACAAATAACGTATGATTCATGAAGATCACCATCGTCTTGCTATCAGTGACCCAAATCCTGATCTGGATAAGAGAAGGTTGCCGGTTCCTTGACGGATGGTGGGAGCTTTTCCAATCTAGTCGTGACGGGCGCGAGCGATAGGCATCATAGTCACCGCCCCGGCCCATTAAGCGTCCAAGTCAAAGCCTGGAAGTTCGCTATTTGCTGCAGGGCCACGAGGTGTGCCCACTAATGCGATGGGCTATTAGCTCCCGCAATTAGCTCACTGACTCGCGCCCGGTGGTTCCTTCCATGCACCTCTTTTGGTGGTCACAATCACTGGCAGTTGTTCACTTATCGGCTTGTCGGTCCTCAATCTCATCGACGTCCACAAGGCAAAACAAGCCATCAACTCCCACCATTGTCCTTCCTTTCCATGTCACTCTGGAGTGTATGATCAATTTCACGTCTCATTTCCACCACCAAGCACTCTGTGCAGAACCGAACCAAACACCACAGGAAAACTCACCCATCTGACGCAAGTCTGCAGTGCAGGTGTTGCGTTCGGTTGTTCAACTAGAGGATCCATTCAGCAAACCCTAGCCACCTGTGGCACCCACTTTTAATGCAAGAGGCTGGTCTTCCATCTTGATTCCATACCGATACGAGTACTAGTACTCGCTACTGGTCGTATATGAACCTCACCCAGCCTCTCAAAAACGCATACTTTGTCCCACACGAGTTTTACGAAATTTCCACAGCAGCCACGCATCCGTATCACAGGCCTGGCGCCATTGCCACGTTGCTGGCACCATGGCGTCGGTGCACAAACAGTCAGCCTTGTCATGGCTAACCATTTGGTCAACTCTGTTCACGCTGCTTGCATTCAATGTGATAGGCACCACAGCTGCAGATGAGATCAGGTGGATCAAGTACACTGGAAATGATGGCATCGTTTGGCTAGATGATGCTCGCAGACCTTCATTGTATACTCAGAATTTTGGTGACTGTCAGGGGGACTCCCTCATCAACGTCACCCGCTTCGACGCGGCTTATTACAAGGATAACATGACTGTGCTCTTTCACTTGGAAGGCAATTCTGCACTTGCCAACGAAGATTTGATGCGTGAGTTACACTTCCCAGATTAGGTGCTGACATCCGCTAATCTAGCACTTCCAGTGTATATCGGAGTTTTCGCTTATGGCGAGTCTCGCTTCAACCTTACCTTCAATCCTTGCAATGCCAATATCGACAGCTTGTGTCCTCTCAACTCTTCAATTCCGATAACTGCGAACGGTATTATTCCAGTAGCACCATCAGATGTCGCTAACATCCCATCGATCGCGCTGACTATCCCCGATTTTGAAGGCCAGGCCATCCTGCGAATCTTTGCAAATTCCACCGAGTCTCAGATAGCGTGCTTCTCAGCTGTCGTCACTAACGGAGCCACCTTCAGGCACACTGCCGCTGTGTCCTCGGTTTTGGGACTGTTCACAGCCGTTGCACTGCTGTCGTCATTCGCCGTTACAATATACGGCCAGAGCATTCCTGAGACCAGGAAACACTATGCACATTCCATTTCAATCTTTGTGGTTTTCTCCGTTTACCAGCATATTTTCTTTACTGGAGGACTCTCTATGAACTGGCCCAGTGTCTTGGTCTCGTTCTGGAGCAACTATGCATGGTCGGCTGGTATAATCTACAACCAGAAAATGCAGAACTCGATCAACCAATTCATCGGTGGAAACCGTGGAAATATCAGTATGGTGGGCGCTGCCCAAAGTGGTGAAAATGCGGTTGGTCTTGGTGGAGGATATCAGATTTCTCAAATCTACAAGAGAACATCAGCGATCCTTTTTGAACCTGCGAGCACATTTCGACTGCCAGACTTTGAAGATGTCCTCAAGCGAAGACAAGTCGCAAACAGCACAGGACCCTCCTGGTATGGTGCCCCTGTGTACCCCGGACTGCCGCTGCCAGGAAATTATTCAGGCTTCGCAGGAACTCTGGGTCAGATGGAGATTCCGGCATCCAATGCCTTTTTGACTGGATTGTTGTGGTTTCTGATTCTCATTGCCTGTTTAATAGCACTCGTTGTGCTCATAAAGCTGGCCATTGAGTGCTTGTCCAAGCTACGCTGGATCAACAGTGACCGCCTTGGTTTCTTCAGGAGGCACTGGATTTGGTTTACTGGTGCGCTAGTGCTGCGAGCTTGTTACGTTGCGTTCTTTATGATGATGTTCCTCACAATGTTCCAATTCACCTTGGGAGGTGCCACGAGTGTAAAAGCAATAGCGGCGGTGACGTTTGTGGCCTTCCTGGTCGGCATGCTAGGTGTCACTGTGTATGCACTATGGTATAGAACAAAGTCCGAGCGGCTATCGGAAGAGTCAAGATCTGCGGGAAAGGCCGAAACCTCGATACCACAACCCAGTGATGATCCTGAACAAATACAGAAGTCCCCCAGTTGGATACAGCGCCACCTATCTAATCTGGACTCTGGACTCGTCCACGTGCATGATGATGAAATCTACACAACAAAGTTCGGCTGGCTAGCCTCGAGGTTTCGTCGCAGTCGATGGTGGTTTTTCTCGGCCTGGCTGCTGTATGAGCTAGTAAGGGCTGCTTTTTACGGAGGTGCTGCAGGCCACCCGTTGATCCAAGTCTTTGGGCTTTTGGCTTGGGAAATCATTGCGCTGGTTGCGATCGTTCTTTTAAAACCATTTGAGAGCAACCGCCTCAACATCCTCATGGTGTACCTTTTGGGATTCAGTAAGGTCTCCACAGTTGCTCTTTCATCGGCATTCGACCCCAGATTCAAACTCGCCAGAATCCTGACTACGGTCATCGGGGTTATCATCATCGTCATTCAAGGTCTGCTCACTATCTGTCTAATGATTGCTATTGCTCTTGGAGCCATTTCGAGCTACATGTCTCTCACAAGGTATCATGAAACGATAAAGCCAGCGTCATGGTTGAAGAACCGTACTCGTTATTTGGCACACATAGACCAGAAGGCTACTGACCAACCCAAGCCTCCACCACCACCGCCGCCACCAGAGCCGGAGTTCCCCAAGGAACCATATTTTACAGTATCTACTGTTCGCAGACAGCCAAAGATTTCCGATGAAGATCCCGATGATCCAGAGGATACTGCATCGACGAGGCAATCAGTCGAACCGGGAATGGGTGAAAACAGCGTCGCTAATCTGCCTCGTAATTCCTCAGTGCGATCTCGACCCAGTTCATCGACCTTACCATATGGAGCGAGGGTGCATAGAACAAGCTGGAGCACTCGAGATTTCCAGCAATTGGACTTGAATACAGCTTCGAATGCCCCTCACTCTCGCATGAGCATGGACAGCTTGCATGATGTTTCCATGAGGCATCGTGCGGCTAGTCTGAGAAATACCTCACGAGATTATCCTGATACGATAGTCTCGAATGTCGCGCCGGTTGAGGGGAACTACAGAGGACACGGTAGAACACAGTCTATGAAATATGCGCCGAAGCGGAACAGTTCCATTGTGGACGAGGAAAAGGAAGCTGATATCGACGCGATAACACCACGGTAGTGTACGACTTTGATGAACATATCTTAAAAAAGGGACAATATGCGATAAGACCTGCCGTGCAGGATCTGATTCCAGGTTTTTATGCATCAGATACAGGAGTATTATGTCTTTAATTCTATCGTGAGTATTGGCAATCAGGTAGCTAGCATCTCATGGCGCAGGTTTTGGGGACACACGTGTCCCGGAGGATGGTAAGCTGGACATACCCTACCTTGATAGGATCAACAGCCAAATATGTGATTCTCCAGAGACATGTCCAAACTGTAAGGATTCTGTCTGCTACTTTCCGGAAGCACGCAAGGGGCTGAAGGTCGTGAAGCACATATGATGAACAACGAGATCGCCATTTTTGTCTATTGGGTCCACCCATCCATTCTTGAGCTACATGCTTTTGGTCTGTAACTGTACTCTACTAGAGGCTGTGGAGAGATGTCTTCCATCATCATCAGCTGGCCTCTCTATCATACGCTTCGCACCGAGAGATCACTTTCACCACAACGCCCCGCCCGGGCTTTCAAATGATCACCATCCCATATTATTATCCCCTGTGCATGTATCTACTGGGAAAAACCGTCCCCATCACAGCGTCATATAAGCCTGCAGAACCTTTGTTGCATCGGGGCTCAGCGTCGCGTTGACCGTCTGTCCGATCCTGCCGTTGTGGCGCTGGTCCGCGGCCTTGAGATACTGGCCGACCCATTTGCGCAGATCCGTCACCTCGGCGAAGGGGTCTTTGACTGGTGGGCGCACGGTGTTGAGCTGTGTGAAGCCGACGCCGAAGCCCGAGTCTTCGACGTCGAGTTCGGTGATGTGGTCGTCGGCCTTGGGGGGCAAGGGGGGGTCTTCAAGCAGTTTAAGCAGTGCGTTGCGTGTTAGGGGCCAGCCCTTGGGATAGCGGGTCACGAAGGCTTGGGAGTCGGCAAGGGTTTTGGTGAAGGATATGGCTGCGACTTTGCGGTCCAGAGGGCGGGCGAGTTCCTGGGTTTTGGGTAGGATGATGCTGAGGTACAGCTGACGGAAGATGTCTTGCTGAACGCGATCGGTGGCTGCGATGAAGAAATCGGCTCCGAGTCCCTTGTCGTCTCGTGATGATACAAAGTGGTAAAATCGGATGAATTTGGATGTGAACGACTGGGTCTGTTTGTTTTGCAGACGTGCGAGCATGATGTTCAAGATTTGTACCCAATATTGATCCAATGCGGCGGGTGGGAAGGTCGAAATGACACCTTCCAGCAAATCAAACCCGAAATTTTCGTAGACCTTGGTCGATACCAACTTCTGGAAGATTCCCAGGACGTGTTCGACTTGGTTGCCACTGACCAATTGTTGTTGGGCTCGAACAATGATCGCTGAAAGAAGCCTTACCAGAGCTGGAACATTACCACGCTGCTCCCATAATGTGGGGGCGATGATTGGCGCGATCAATGGCTGATACTGATCAGGTAAAGGTTTTGATGGCTCAGCCTCCAGCAAAGCGGCCATCAACTGGAAGACGTAAGGTATAAATTCCTCGACACCACCCGATAAGATGGCGACTAATGGGTTGAATAGAACGGCCCCCAAGGCTTCTGACTGCGCTGCTGGGGTGAATCTGATAAGGGCGCCAATGCTTTCGAAGTGATAGTAGTAGAATCTGGGATTGCTGGGATTTGCTGAAATGATGGTTGTGATGGTTGTGAGATGCTGTAAGACGCTCTGAGCCACGGCAGAGATACCCTCTTTGATGACTATCAAAACTCTCATAATACAGCGCATGAGGAATTCATTCTCTTGGATTTTTTCCGGCGCTTGATCTTTCTCAATGAGACTAAAGAGATGCTCGAGCAGGCTTGGTGCCAGTGGCGTGATATTGGATGTATCGATGACTGGCTTGCCAGTGTCGTCCGTCAAAGCCAGCACCCTCTCGACTGCCACAGCGGCGTATGTGTACACGCAATAATTTGGGTTTCCGAGGTGATTGACAAGGAGAGGCATGACCGACTGCCACTGGTCTTTTGTGATGACACTTCTGAAAACGTACAGGTATTTAATGGCATCAACCTTGAGCAGAGGATGGGTATCATCGTTTTGCAGATCGAGAGCGAGGTTCTTCGAGAAGAAGTCGCCAATGTCCACGAGGCTATTTGTCTTGGTGACGCCATGAGTAGAGGTCGTGACACCTTTGGATGCAAGCGCAAAGAACAAACTGACAGCCATGTCCTTGGCTCGCCAATTCTCTTGTGGGTTACGCGAAAACTCGTCCAGGGCTTTTTGGACATAAGTCATGGCTATACCTGTCACGGATTGTTCAAATTGGTCACTGAGTTGGCGAAGAAAATCACCAGCAGCTCGTCTCCGAGTTTCACTGTCTGAACCTTCAAGATCGCGTCGAATAAACTCGATCGGTTCATCCTCAAAAGTCTCCACATCAGAATCGCGTAAAGCGACATTGGGAAGGATGACCTTCTCGATGATTTGTGTTTGGGTGTTTGCGTCGCCAAAGGTCTGCGCTTGCTCATTAATGCCTCCGATAGATGTCAAGAATTGCAAAGCCTTGCTGACAAGTATGTCATTTTTAGGGTCTGGTCCAGTATTGGTCAGCAAATGCCATGAGCTTCCCACGAAGTTGCCAACATATTTGGAGAAGTCGTCGTAGTATTTGCCAATGTAGAGTGTTAATGCTTCAAAGATGTTTGCCTTTATGTTTTCGAGAGGACCGGCTTCCGACTCATCATCTGTGTGTAGGAGGGGGTTGTCGTATTCCAGGTACTTCTTGAGCAGCCCGGAAATGCCCTGGAGATTGTCTTCGAACACGGGGGATAAGTCTTGACAAGAAAGATCATAGAACAACTGCATAACGAGGTCAAGCTCGGTGAAAGCATTTTGGAGGGCAACCTTGTCATTACTATGACTGTCGATGTAGGCATCGAGATTCTGCCATAGAGTGAGGAAGGGTTGGGCAAACTTAGAAAGTACGTGGTTGATCTCAGTGAATAACTCGTCCGAGCGGAACAGAGGCCGCCATCTTGCGAAGATTGAATGTGCAACTTGGAGCACACCGGCATTGACGACAGGATCATCCTTCTTGAGTCGAGAAATGAGGTCATCCACCAACGTATCCCAGCGCTCCCAAAAATCACTGTCAGCGATGACACTAATGGCCTCACCGAGCTGAGTTTGAATGCCTCGGGGTACAGCGATCATAAGCCCCACGAGCTCGGTCTTGATGGCGGTAACATCTTGTTGAGGTAGTTTGTAGTTTCCTTCCACATCGGTCCAGTTGCGCTTGATAAAGTTCTTGAAGAAGAGGGCGCTTGCAAGTCTCGTGTTATACTGGAACTCGCTAGAGGCAGTGATATGGAGGAGGAGTAGAGCAAAGCCAGGCTTCTTCTCTTCGGCTCTGATTTTGAGTTCCGCTGATTTGGGAGGGCATATTAGTATTTGCATCTGGACAGAGAGGTACACGGTGACTGACCTTCTTTGTTCTGCCTGGGATCAAGACTTGCGTCTAACAGCTGGGCGAGAGGGGCCAATGCAGCCATGATTGTCGTGAGAAGTCGGGGTAGTTATGAAATCGTTTCGTACTCAGCGCATGGTGGGGAGTGCTTCAGAGATATGTCAAGCGTGAAAAGAGCAAAGAGATAGAAGAGATCAAAATGTGAGAATCAGGCAGGATATTCTTTTCGCAGGAAATGATTTGCACCAGCGATCGTGAATGGAGTATGGAAGCAATCGATTGAAGGCTGAATCCTCATTAATGTGGTTTTGTTTACCACCGTCGGAGGTCGGCATAATAATGATTTCTGTCTGCCACTCCCACCACCACCGCCTTTGGGCTGCGTCTCAAGCGCCGGATACTTGGACGGAATACATTACGGTCGATCATTTGACACTTCACAGTTATGCAGAACTCCAGGACCCTTAGGCTGTGACGTCTTAGGTATCTTAGGTAGCCGTAACCAACGTCGTCAACTTCAACATTGGGTTTCCACAACGGCACAAAAGCATAAAATATGATTTTGACCTAAGTGAAACTCGGATCCATTGGACAGGGCATTCAAGAAAAGTCTTTTCCAAAGGTCTGCGTGCATGTCGCCAAAATGACATGGTCAGGTCACTGCGTCGAAAGAAAATTCTGATCCTGACCAGACAGGACGTTGAAATTGTGCAATTACAGGTGGGAAAAATGCCATGTCAGACGTTGAGGTCGCCACCTGGGGCACCGGGCACTGCCAAAGACCCCATTTTTTCTCTTTTGCAAGGCGCGAGGCGCCTGCCCACGGCCCATTGCCCACTATTAAGGGACCCAAAGATGAACGCCCCAGAGAGTCTTTTTGACTGAGAAATTTGATCCATCCGACTTGGCTTCACCAGCTAAACAGATGCCTACTACTGTACATGCAGTGCAGTGCATGTCACAATCTCAAGTTTCAACTCACTGCAACCCCGTCTTTGCATACTACACCCGCCTCAATTTCATTCCAACATTCCACCCCATCTTTTCCCTGGCGATGCTTCATTTCTCTAGCTCCTTTGATTGCTAGCAGGATATTGTTCATCCACTACTTGATACTTTTTTCAGTCCAACTCGAACCGTTCTGGCCCTGGCTCAAACCATCCCCCGCGAATAACTCAGCCCTGAGGGTGGATATCCCAGGTGTAACCACTCTCTTCATCATCATCATTATTATTGCGCAACAAATTCTATCATCACCACAATCATCTTCACAAAAGAGCCTCCCAGAAATTCAACTCTCCCAAATGCTCAAAGTCCGCCCTCGATAGATCTGCTCCATTCTGTCTATCCAAGCTCAGGTAAGATGTTCCATTGATGAAGCCACTTACCCCTAAGCCTTATCGATGCCTGGGAAGACCTTGCAGATAAGATAATTGGCTAGGCTTTGTCACTAATCTTCCCTGTCCTCCATCACCACCCTCCTTGATATCATCCGCGATCACGGGCCTCCATGTAATCTGCACAGCAGTCTGACCATGCTTGTCTTCATATGTTCATTCAAAGCCCTGGCTCATTAACTGATTCTATTCCAGGCAGGACAAACATTAAGTCGTATGTCGACAGAAAATGACTCACTAGAGGGAGCGCCCGTCGATGCTAGGCAAGATGTGAATCCCACTGGCCCATCTCCATCTCTTCAATCTGTCTCGGAGCAAGATCTAGATGGAAATCTCACAGCCTCATTCAGTGGTACTCCCTCGGAGAAGTCTTCGGTTACTGGATCGTTGCTCAATTTACATGAAGTACTCAAACAAGGCTTTGGATTGAGCGACTCTCCTGACGAAGCACGTCAATGGCTTCTCACTTTCGGTAATCACAAACCAGGAACTGATGTCTCTTATCATCTCAAGAAAATTTCCCAGCAGATTGACGAGGAATCCGATGCCACAAGCTTTCTTTCGTTGTTGAACCAATGGCTTGTTTTGTGGTCAGCAAAGTCTGACCGAGAAAGAAAGGAGAACAAGACTTCCAGAACTGCCTCTCACAAAGAGCAAAAGAATCTCGAATGGTTGTTACGATACACTTCTGATTACCTTGCACTAGGACACCAGAGTTCCACTATCCCACACCTCGCTCAGACTGTGCAAGCCACTACAACAATTTGTCTCAACGCTAGTCGGTTGTCAGATATCAACTTGGGAGTTGCTGTTCTGTACACCATAGCCGCCAATTTTGATTTCCCAGAGAGTGGTCTGGAACAAACATTGGTGGTTCTATGTGCATCAGCTGCAAATCTTCCCGAAACACCGGATCACCTCTTTGACTGTGCAAAAATCTTGGCCACAGGTTGCCACAGTCTACGGGTTCTTGAAGCACTGGGCGCCTTTATATTGACCCCAACCTCTGCCAACAACAGCAAGAATCTGTCCCATGCCCGAGGGGCGACTCGCATCTTACGCATACTTCTTCTAGAGAAGGAAAAGGGTGGTGAATTTGTCGTCGAATTGGAGAGCGTCATTGACGTATTGTACACTGCTAGCAGTCAGGGCATCCTCCGCCTCGGCCATGATATCCTTAGTACATTGCACTCACTCTTGTGCTGTGAGGCGAGGCACGAAGAGATCCTAGAGCTTGACTTCGGCAAAATTGTCGAAACTGTGCAATACTGTCTGGAGGCGAACCCACTTGGTTTTCCGCCCGGCAGGAGGGAAAGCCTTGTTTTGTTTCCCACACCGCCACAGGAAGATGATAATCGACAGTACGAGCGATACTTCCGTGATCGAGAAGCAATGGCTGGAAAAATCGGCCAAGACCTTGGACAATTATTTGAGTCTCTTCCGCTACCTTTTCGTGGTATCATCGACACATTCTTCCTCTCGTATCCGCAATTTGCTGAGTCTTCTCAGCTGATACTGAGTCTGAGCAATTTGCAGAATCGTTATTTGGAAGGCGACAAAGATGATGCCAGGAAAGAGTATGCCGAAAAGATTTATGACAATATTGTCCAAAACACTACGCTACCACTGGCCTGTCGCCTGAAAGGGATCGAAGTTGTTGTGCACTCGGGAGATCAAATAACGGACGCTGAAGCAGAACCCATGCAAGTGAGCACACGAGCTTATGGCTGGATACTGGATAAATTGCTCAACCAAATCGATGTTGAGCAAGACCGACAAGTTTTTGGCACACTGCTGAGATCACTTGAGTATATGACCGGCAACTACGCAGCGGCAGCGAAGGAGGCCGCGTTGACCATGCGGACTCTGGAAAAACTCAGCAGCCTCATATTAGTCGGTCCAAGATCAGGCTCTTGGAGCGGCGAACTAGCTATCTCGGCCACGAATGTCCTCACGACAATCTTTGCTTACAGCATGCATACCGATGCACACGCTGCGGTTCGAGCATTCGAGATTTTGTTGGAGGTCGCAAGCCCTGTGTGTAAATCCCGAACTGCACGGCTTATCTCGAAGCGGTTACTCTTTCGACTGCGTGCCGATGACGCGGGCTTCATCTACATCAATGCTACCAGCGAGAGTTCAAATATTGCCGCTGCCTTGCTCCGAACTCGGGAGTCGGCGGAGGCTTTTACGTACGAGATTCCCACGACGCAAAGACACTCAGCTAGTAGCACGAGCTTGTCAAGTAAATCGGAAGCCAATGATCCTACTTGGATCTACCCCGATACTGAAGATGTTGATTTCCCGTTTGCTGGACGCTCTTCAAAGATACTCAATGTTGACCGTGGTGCCGGTGCTGGCGTCCAAGCCGAACTAGACATGGACACCTGGCTGATGAACATCATCACATGTCTACACACTGATGTGGATTGGGAAACTTACGGCTACACGATCGTTCACGTCGCGGCACAGCTAAGCAATATTTCATTGTTTCTCAACTCCCTGGAAGCGGTAGTGAAGCTTCGGCAAGTGCTCTGTGGACAGATTGTCAATGCGACTTTTCGCGAAGCGCCTCAACCGAGTGGACTGAAGAAATCAGATGTGGCTATATGCATGTTTCACTTTCTCACTTCATTGATCCCATACGCGACGATGAAGTCAGAATCCATCCAGAAAGGGTTTGGAGACGATCTTGTTCGTGCATTCATTTCAGGGCTTGGCGCAGCATGGGAGGGTACGTCTCGAAATTGCATACATTCGTTGTCTGTGTGCAGTCTCGAGATACCATCTTCGGTGGCCTCGTTATATCCAACAATCATCGACAAGATGTCCAAGAACATGACTCAAGCACATCTTACAAGCCACATTCTTGAGTTTCTCACCGAGGTTGCTTTGCAAACCGAAATGCATTCCAACTTGAATCCTGATGAAATCCAAATAATATTTGGCATCTGCATTCAATTCCTCGAGAAGACTCGCGAGCAACATCAAGCATTTGTGACATCACCACCAGGTAGAATGAACGCAGGAACACGGCACAGTGGAATGAATTTTCGCCGACCACCATACCGAGCAGCAATGCTGGTAGACAATGGACTGCCACAATACGCAGCCGCGTTGGCCTACCATAACATGATCTTTTGGTTCTTGTCACTTCGGCTCGAAAGCCGGGCCAAATATGTATCATGGATTGTGCCTCGCCTTATCTGGAAGAATTCCAGGGGAGAAGAGACGATAGATGAACAGAGCCAGGTGCTGATTGACATGATGCAGAGAACGGCATATTCCGATCTTGGGGAGACAACTCCAGATCCCGATTTTGCTGGGCCAGATGATGGGCCAGTCTCCAACAAATCTTGGATCGTGGGTTTGAGTGTCATCACAGCGGCAACATCAGGACATACCGGCAAGACACAAATCACTAAGCGACAGGCATCAGGCACGACGTACGCCAGTTATCAGCAGCGTACTACACGCCTTCCATCCCATCACGCACCCAGTCAAACTCAGATCCGCCACGAGGAAGCGACAACCGAAATATTGCCATCTCATGTACTGCTTCAAATGATGGCTAGTGCGGCAACCACCAGCTTAGCTGATCAGCCACTTCAATTGCCGCAAGAAGACTATGTGACTCGAGCCTTAGATATGTTTGATCGAGTTCCGACTGTGGCCAGCCACAAGATAGGAGTTATGTATGTCGGACCTGGGCAATTGACCGAATCAGCATACCTTGCCAATACTAGTGGCTCTCCGGACTTTGAACGTCTTCTGGATGGCCTTGGCTACACAGTGTCGTTGGAACCACCACTTCGATTCAATCCACAAGGATTAGAATATCCTCGGGACGGAGAGAAGACAATAGCATGGCGTGATCGGGTGGCAGAAATCGTGTATCATATCCCAACCTTGATGCCGACTGAAGCAGACGATCCTCAATGCATTACCAAAAAGTCGCACGTCGGAAATTGTCATGTGAACGTTATCTTCAATCGATCAGGAACGACGTGGAAGATGGATAACTTCAAGTCACAGCTCAATTATGTGAATATTGTTATTAAGCCAGCATGCCGCGGCAGAGCGGAGGAGGATTTGGAATTTTTACCAGGGTTCTATTGGGTCCAGGTCATCACCAGAGATGGGCTGCCCAATTTGTCACCGGCGGCAGAACCCAAAGTCATTTCAGCCGAGAAGCTTGCGCAATTCGTTCGAGTGTTGGCAATCAATGCCAGCCAGTTCTGTCTGACTTGGAATACCAAAGATAGCGACAGAGAATATCCTAGCGAGTGGCGGACCAGATTGCAGCACATCAAGATGCTCAAAGAGCGGGTTTTGGCTAAAGCCGCTGACAAGCAACAGTTGGCAGCCTTGACCTCGCCTGCGGCAAACTCTTCTGCGCCAGGAACATCGAGTGGTAGACGAACACCAGTACCTCGAGACGAATCAACTGCAACACGCAGAGATGGGATGCTGGCAACTCAGCTTGATTTCAGTGCTTGGACGCTCTAATACAGATACCATATCAGAGCCTAAAAAACAGTAAATGGAAATGGGAACGGGGGAGATGGATGGGGACTGGAGGAGGCATTCAATACAAAACAGCATGGAGTTGGGGCATCAAAAAGTCCTGTGTGATACGGACCGGACCACAAAAAGCATTGCATGAGCAGGTTACAGGAAAAGTTTGTGAATTTATCTTGTCAGGAGCCGACAAAAGAGAGCTCGTTAATGTGTACAGCAAAAAGTGGGCATGGACATCTTGACCTTGACCTGGTCTATTTACCAAGCCGAGGAGTGAGCTCATGTAGACGGCCAAAGATAAGAAATGGTTCTCAAATAACGACGTCCAAGTGTGTTGTTGAATGCCATCAAGTACTTGTGTACCTAGGTAGGTAGTAAAGTGTGGCGTCGGAGTGATATTGGCATGTGCCACATTGACGACGTCACCCCTTCAAGTTTCCCCGCCATCATCATCTCGTCCGTCTTCCCACTGCCAGTGACTGCACGGGCATTTGCACCTCGAGTAGGCATCAGGAATTCCTGAACTCAATCCAACAACACCACGCCACTGGTATTGAATTATATTAGACGCAATCATGCGCATCGGTTTCCATCTACAACCATCACATATTCTATAACTATGGCATCCGATAAGTCTCCCAGGCCAGGTCCACCCTCCCCATCAGCCTCCTTCTACGACATGTCCGACGACGAAGAAGGCGGTTACAATACCATCACTCATGCCGCTACCACCAAGGGCGTCAAACTCCTGTTCTCTAAAAGCAAAGTCTATGTCCATCCTACCCCTTCGGCCAAAGACAATATCCCGGGCTTCATCGCTCTCGTCCAGCAAAAGTCCGCCCCCCTCTCCTCCGACCAACGTCCCACTTCTTCCGACTCGTCCAAGAAGACCGCCAATGCTGCATCCTACCTCCTCGCCTGGGTTCCAGAATCCTCACTCGCCCAAGATGGTCTCAGCACCTACGTCAAGGTTGACATGAAGGACAGCGGCTCACCTCCCAAGCAAACATATCTTGTTCCCCCTCTACCGCTCGCCACCACCTTTGACGAGTCTCCTGTTGGGCCCTATGCATTCTCTTTCCCTTTATCTAGCATATATTCTATTCACGTACGGCCTCCGAGCTTAGGTTGGTGGTACGGCAGCATAGTTATGAACACTCGTGCCGGTGCTAGTCTACCTGCATTGTTCTTCCACGACTCGGAATGCGAGAGTACGATATTACAGAAGAAGAAGCGAGCCCGGGAGTCCTTTGACCCCTTTGGTGAAAATGGAGAACTCTTTTGGGGTGGAGACGAGGTCTTGCGATGGCTTAAAAGATATGTCAATGTCGAAAGGAGCACGGCTGAGCCCTCAATTTACCTCATCGATCCCACAGAAGAAGATCGCCTCGGCTTTGGGCAAGGCCGCAAGTCCTTGGAAGGACGAGATGGGTCAAACAGTCAACCTGCAGGCTCCAAACAAACTCAGAAGCAACCGTCGGGACCTGGAATGGACCCTTTGACCAAAGCTTTGAAAGAAACAAGATGGAAGATCCTCGAACAACTATCCAAGGTCACCACATTTACGAGACGCACAGCCGAGGATCTTGCTAACAACAAGAGTATTCCCCCTCAGGTACGGCGTCTGATACAGAATCCAGAGGTTCAAACGTTGCAGGATGAGTTCGACAGCGCAAAACTCTATCTCGCCAGATGGGCAATGAGTATTGCAGAGCAGGGTGAAAGAGACAAGAACCAGAGAATATGGACAGCCAGAGACGCACTCGATTCAGAAGAAACTAGTGTCGGCGACTTCGAGATCCTCGACATGGAAGCTGGCCGAATGACACTGAGTGATAGTAAGAGACGGCCGGTCAATCTTCAGGAATGGAAGTCATTCTTCGACTCCAAAGGTAAACTTCAGATCACGGTTGATGAAGTCAAAGAACGAATATTTCATGGTGGTCTTGACCCAGAAGATGGTGTTCGAAAGGAAGCATGGCCATTCATTCTTGGTGTTTATGATTGGGCCAGCACAGAAAGTGAACGGCATGCCTATATGAATAGCAAGAGGGACGAATACATTCAATTAAAGGGAGCATGGTGGGATAGGACTATGGAAGGGAATGCGACTCCCGAGCAAGAAGAGTGGTGGAAAGAGCAGAAGATCAGAATCGGTAAGTCATCTTCAAAGCATCATCATCGATCCTTGCCTCATAATCTCGCTGACCTTGCCGCTCGCCATGTAGAAAAAGATGTACATCGAACGGATCGGCATATCCCCTTGTTTGCGGGTGAAGATATTCCCCACCCTGATCCAACCTCCCCCTTCTACAATCCCGATGTTCCAGGTACAAATGTTCACATGGAACAACTAAAAGACATGCTTCTCACCTATCTCGAGTACGACACGCCACCCTCAGAGACTTCTGCCAAAGGCAAATCCTCCTCGAAGTCCTCTCAGCCACGCTATCAAACTCGAAATCCACACCCGCAGAATCTTGGCTATGTCCAAGGCATGTCCGATCTGCTTTCTCCCTTGTACGCTGTTTTCCAAGACGATGCCCTTGCTTTCTGGGCATTCGCGAGCTTCATGGTCCGTATGTCCCGGAACTTCGTCCGTTCGCAAATTGGGATGCGCTCCCAACTCGCTACGTTGGACCAGTTGGTCCAAATTCTTGATCCCAAACTTTACCTCCATCTTCAATCTGCCGATTCGACGAACTTTTTCTTCTTCTTCCGCATGTTGTTGGTTTGGTATAAGCGAGAATTCGAATGGTCTGACACTCTACGGCTTTGGGAAGTTCTGTGGACGGATTACTACAGCAGCCAATTCCATCTCTTCATCGCGGTGGCGATCCTCGAGAAGCATCGTGATGTCATTATGGACCACCTCAAACACTTCGACGAAGTCCTCAAGTATATCAACGAACTCTCCGGTACGATTGAACTTCAGGAGATCCTCTTCCGGGCCGAAGGCCTATTCAAGCGGTTTGAGAAAACGGTGGAAGCCATCGACCGTAAGAACACCTTCCCAAGCCCAAGCACTGAAGAGGAAGGGGTGAGGCAGAGAAAACTCGGCGGCCTCGCCGACGCCACCGAGTCTCAGAGCACGAACACGACGCAGAAGAAACTCAATCATAACAACGCAAGCAACAGACAGGCCATCATGTCCGGCCCTGGCGTCCCCACATCGAAAGCGCAGCAACGCCAGCAACAATCCACAGGTGCCGCCGGTCCATCTTCCCCGTCAAAAGGGAGACAGATACAGTCTAGCCCTGACGGGCAAGAGAACAAGGAGAAAGTCATCACGCCACAGCTCCGGCTTCTGCTCAGCAGGAAAATCATCACGCTCGATCCGACGGAGGAGGACACGGCGGCGTCCCGGACGCGGGCGAGCGGGTTGAAGGACTAGATGATGATGACCGCTCATCACGGTTCGGTCCTGGTAGTAAAGAGTGTTGTGGCTTTGGCTTCTGGTTTTCATCCAAGAGATGCAGAAGAGCCGGCTTTGAGTTCCGGGGGATGGAAAATAGCATGTCCTGCCTGCCTTACATGTCTTGACTGTTAGACTGCAAAATACGTGTACACCGCTTATATATACCGTTGCTTGAGTGCGGTGGGCCCGACCAGCTACCTTGCGCCGCCTTTGAGGGGTTTCCATGAGTTTCAATGAGGGATGAATGCTGTACTAGCAATCTTTGGTATTGCTCTAACACTGCTATTCCGATTGTTAATGCGATAATGCAATGCTGTAATGTATCTGTTTCTCATCTTTATTCATGTTGAGCAACATTCCATCCTCGATTGATTCAACGATTACCCGGTGTAGGACCACTTCTTCAATGGACAGATATAACGAAGATGAGAGCTTCCTGCAAAGAGCCATCCTTCTGACAGCTCACACGCCAACTTTTCGAGCTCGAGTTTCTTGACCCAATTTATCTTCTTCACATTGCCATGATGCCGAATCTCTCCTTGAGCGTAGCTATCTTTCTCTCCGTCAGAGCTCGATTGAATTCTACATTTCCAGGAATGTAGACATCGCCAAGGTAATTGTCATAGCGGATGAAATCACAATTATTGCTTGTTTCTGAGGGATTAGCAGTCGGTAGATTGAGATGTGGGCACAAATGATCTTCAAGAAGTGATGCAACCTTGAAGTTGGCAAAGGGGGTGAGCATCGCGGTGTCTAGACGTGAGCGTTTCGAGGTGGAGTTGGGTAAAACGAGGAAGTCGACCCGGGACTCTAGCCAACCAGAGGTATCAATCCAGAAACTCGATTTGTCTCCCTCAGATTGTAAGGTGCTCGCAGCTTGTGCCAACACATCTGATATGATTGAGTCGAGCTTCTGCCTCTTGGTGACAAAACGGCGTGACGCAGTGAACGGAGTGATCAAGAAGATTGGAAGTGTAGATGGAGCCGAGTTGTATCTGTATCCTCCGTCACCTGTAGCACCAGATTCAAATTGATTGGTGGCCGAATCATGAGGGTAAGCCGTTTTCCTGATGTTGTGAACCAAGTCGATGATAGCAGCTTTCATTTCGGCCTTGAACTTGTTGATGGCGCGGTCACCGTGATTCTTCTTGTCAGCGAAAAACAACATGAAATCGACCAATCCGAGCTGCAACACCAAAACGGACGGGCGATAAGAGCTGAACGACCACGGGCGCGAGAAATGTGCCGTCGATGGTGAGCCTGAACGAAAGAAGAGGCTGCCGATAGTCTCCGGAGAGCTCTCACGTGGCAGGAGACCCAGCTTTGATGTGGGAATGAGAACCGTGTCCACAGACAGTCGCTTTCGAACGAACTCAGTCCAGGCAATTAATCGGCCAGCCATCACTCCGTCATCTTCGTTAGCTGCAAAAGCTGTGAGTGCGGTTTCAGAGCCGACAATTTCGATGGTTTTCTTTTCTTGAGTTTTCCAGCAAGAAAGTTTGGCTTGGACAAAATGGCCATTGGGACAATAAAAGAACGGATTACGCAGAACCGTTCTGGGGTGTTGACTGGAAGATTTCTCAAACGTTCCAGGCTGCAGAGGCTTGTCGACCCAGATACCCTTGAACTCCACTGTACCACTATCGGTACCAGGGCTACCAAGATGGGTGATTTTCACCTTGTAGGCCTTTGAAGGGTCCAAATCATCGGCAATTTCGATCATGCCGAAGGCATTATCATAACCGATATAGTCGTGATTGTCATTTACCTGGACCAGCAAGCTTACTTGGCGGGAGGGGGGTTGATTGGGACTTGCTGGCTGGAGGATGGCATGATCGGTATGTCGATCGACGAGTATTCTCTCCTCTTTACCTTGATTGATCTCTTGGTCGTCAACGCTGATATTGCTCAGCTCGCAATAAAGTGAAGTGGTGTTTGTAATAACAAATTCGAGGTAAGAACCTGAAGCAAAGGTCAGAAGCTGGATCGAGACGTGGGGAGCAGCTCGATGGCTTACCAGGAAGGGCGGCATCCCGTCTCAATTGGTTTGCGGCGGTGGTCCATCGGCCGACGAACTGCAAAAGGATCAGCTATGAAAGATGGTCAAATGTGAAGGCCAACGCACGTGGAGGAACTTGTGGCTGGATGGGATGAAAGTATGGCCCGTCCTGCCCATCGCCTGTCGAACGAAGCCATTTGAAAGGCGGTTGGGAATAGTCGAACCCGGGGGAGTGATCGTCATGGCGGCAAAAGTAAGCAAGCAGGACACAAGCAAAAGGGCAATGCCCATTAGCATACGGATGGAATTGAGAGCTTCCATGATGGGCCGCTAGACCATCTTGAAGGACATTCTGAAGTGCAGTGCGGAGGACAAGTAAAGTAAAGAAGGAGAATGGGATTGAACTGAATTGAGGTTGCTGTGAAATCGAATGAGAATGGTCCTTGGTCGTAACGTAACGCGTGAGGTTGAATATGGCCTCCGACGCGTGCTTGCCAATTAACCAGAGAGTATCTGATCTGGTAGGCACCTGCCCAAGTAGACACAAGTGAACACCTTCATTGATCACAAATAGGTCATAGTCCAATTCTCATCATCTTAATTCTTCCTGGATTGAGCCACTCCACACTGGCATCTCCAGGACAGATGGACTTGGCAAAAGATACTCATCCCTCATGAAAAGAAATATATCTTTACATCCAAGCATCCAGAGCAGTCATGGTTCACTGGAGAGGTCAATACTGATCAGGACCGATCCCCGAAGCCCACGGCTCTTTCAGGGAGGGTATGTATCAAGATTCAGCATGTCTCGTAGGTAAGTGATAAGCTACCTAGGTACCTAGGCTTTCAAGTTATCTGCTTGATCTTAGGACACATGGAAGGAGAAATCTGATGGCATTTGAGGTCGGCGACTCTCGTTAACTAGGTCCCGCCGAGGTGCTATTCGTATATGTTCTAGGCCCCATTAGGGCTACTCTTGCTTTTAGGACACATGGAAAAGGATGAAATTCGTGCCGCGGGGACGCCAAACGCCACCCGCCCGGGGCGATACGCTAAGACCCCTGGGCGCCCCCAGCAATGTCCAGCCACTAGAAGTCTCCCTTCACGACGATGGACAACAGCAACCTTCAATTGAAAGCACAGCTGGAGGCGTACCAGGAAGGCATTGGTCATGTGCACCAGTGTCAATATGGAGCAAACTCGAACCCCCTCCATCCTTCACTTGAAACGATCTCGAATCTCAGCGCAAAGCAGCTCGAAAGGCTCGACAATAAACAGAAAGCAGTCTTGGTCCCATTCACTCTGGTGACTGGACTCCAACAAGTCTCTAGGGAGACTGCCTACGAAGGGTTACCCCAGACTAACCGATTATGCCAGTTCCACACCCTCCTCCTTACACCGTACGATATGAAGTGATCTTAGGGTTCGGTATTTGAAAAGAAAGAGACGGTACGCAGAACACCTCCTGTTCTGGACATTCGACGTACCTCTCCTCTTGGATCTAGGGACTTTTCTACCACTACTTGAACAACAGCGCGCTCTACTGCCATCCGACTTGAAATGCCTACAGCAATCATAGCCACCACCCTTCAAGCCGCTGGCTTATCGACTCTCTCCAACGTTCTCGCACAATTTATCAAAGCAAACAGAGAGAAGGTACTCTTCCACCCCAACCCTTCTCATGCAATTCCTAACCTTTGACAGAGATCCTATGGCGTCAACATCCGAGCCCTCCTCTCCTTCGTCATCTTCACCCTCATATCATGTCCACCCAACATCCTCTGGCAGGAATTCCTCGAGCAGAAATTTCCTGGGTATACATACCATGCAGCGACTGGAGAGAAAATATTGGACAAGGGCAATACAGCGCGAAAGCTTCTGTTTGATCAGACCTTGAGTGCTTTCGTCAACACGGTAGCTTTTGTGGCTGCTATGGCTGCATTCAAGGGGAAAGGTCTCAGAGGCATCCAGAGAGAAGTTGAAAGAGTAAGTCATCCCAAACGGTGCGCAGCAAAACTGTGAGGAGCACCTGTTGACACGTGTAACCATGGATAGGATGTCGTTCCCCTCATGATCAACAGCTGGAAACTTTGGCCAGTAGTCGCCATCATCAACTTTACCTTGGTTCCCGTGGAGCGCAGGATCATTCTCAACAGTGTTATTGGCCTTTTTTGGGGTATCTATCTCAGTCTGGTCGCAGCACTAGATTGATGGCGTAAATCTCTTTGTTGGCATCAGTTCGACAATCATCAGATCGCGCCGGAGAGCCACGATGACCGACTGAGTATCAGTTGATCTTCAACGACAATGCAGTTCCGGACCGGGCCAGTTCTCCCATCAATGAGCACCTCTCTGAGCGAAGGCCAGCGCCCCTGGTTTACAGACTGCCCCTGCAAGTGGATTTGAGACCACTAAGGAATTTCAAAACTCACTGTCGACACCATGAGCCTCGGCCATGCTTAATCCTAGATCATCGATGCTACTGCACGACCAGGCCTTTGGCCCGTTAGTATGTCAGCCAGTGACGACCACGACACAGATGGAGCATTCGCGCAGGAAGCGAAGCTCCAGCTAATGGATTTTTGGGTGGGCTTTCTTCTGCACACTCGGCCCAAGTGAGCCGCGCTTGGGGCCAGAGCTACGCAAGCACTCACGTGGCCGACACTCCTCGAAAGAAGTATGGTCAATCGAACCTTCCACCATCAGCACATTGATAGGCGAGCAGTTCTGCTTGGGATGCGGTCGCGTCATCCGTCTTGAATAAGCACGCAAGTAAGCAAGCAAAGGCGCCCGATGCCCTGTTTTTTGGAGAATATACATATGACATGCACTCAATCAATCAATGGACCGATCTGAAGATGAGCTTTCTCCACACAACATGTCGAAATCAAGCCAGCACGAAAGGCGCTTTAGCCCCAGTAGATTCAACCTTTCCATGTCCAAATCTATAAGTAGGCACCACGCAATTTTCAACGGGAGTGCATGATGAATCTTTCTTCTCGTTTGTACTCCAGGTCAGGTCAGCTCAGGCTTCCCATCGATCGTCTCATACTTTGACTCGCCACTGTATTTGTATCTGTTGTTGGGGCGGGGCCAGAGTCTGTTGGATGCGTATGATGACTATCGCCTCCAGGCTATGTACCCTAAGATATGTAGGTCGTGAGATGTTGAGCGAGCAATACAATACCAGGTAATTACAAGGGTTCATCCACAAGGATGGCGTAGAGAGAGATCCCGTCATTACCAGGAGTCACGCTGACTGATCAAACTCATCGCCACTAGCATATGTGTGTTTTGAAGGAAGGAAGAAAAAAAGACAAAGAGAGATCGCGATGGACGCTTTGCGTATTTCTAGATCCCGCAACAGGCGGTAGCTGTTCCAATATATGTGTATGTATTGATTGTATTTATCCGTGTGTGCAGATTCCAATCCCGTTTCCATCCGCTCCAGCATCCGCAGGTATCTGCAGGAAAGGAAATGTTCTCCTCATAAATTCGTGAAAAGGCCGCACATGAAGCGGTCAGGCTGAGGTTCGGCCGCTGGAAACAATGCCATCCCATCCATTCAAATGCCGATCCAAAAAAAAATTTCCCCACCCCAATATCGAATTACGTCCGTCCATATATAGGTGTGTGTATGTGTATGTCTGTTCTCGGCACTGGAAATGTTTTGTCTGGTTGTCTGATGTTCCGACCATCGATCCCGGTAGAAATCCACAGGAAATGAAATGAAATCAAATCATAATCAAAAAGCCAATCGCCTGCCAAAAAGCATGTATGTGTATATTGTACAATGTTCTTCCCGCAAAAATGGTCGCTTGAGAACGGGTATCGTGCATGTCTTCTCTTTCTCTCTTCCCGTCTATCTATCCCGTAGAGCCTTGTTCGCTGCTTGGATCATCATCGCTGGTTGCCCAGGCACATCCAAGAGCTGAGCTCGTCGTTCATCGTGAATGGAGGTTCCGAGGGTCGTCAAGTTGTATGCATGTGCGTTTGAAGTCGTAATAGTTCGATCCGCGAATTTCACAATTCGCTCAAATCATATGCGGGCGCAAGGAACAGTCTTCGTCTGCTTGACTTCGTTCTCCTGATTCATTCATGCCAACAATATATGCAAAAGTCCTGTGTCGTCGTGTTCGCTCGGTAAATGTGGTAGTGTGATGTGCCGCTATGCCGACCAGTCATGGCAGTCCAGTCTCCCTTTCCCCTTCCAAATTCATCTATAGTACAATGGTTGTGGTGTGAGGAGCTTAACTTCATGCGAAATTATCCCCTTCATTCAGAATCAGCCTCGCATTGCAAGTCATTTAGTTTGTGCCGAGTGTGAGATTTAATGATTCCACAAACTCACACACGATCGAGTAGCGGAGCACTGGCGTTGTTCCGGGGCCGGTAAAACGTCCCGGGCCGTTCTTTCTTCAGCCTCTCCCTCGCTCGGGCGTGTTCCAGTTGCGATTCTGCGTTCTTTGCGACAACGGAGCTGCCGATTCCAAGACCCATACCAAGCAAGTTCTTGCTCAATCCTTCTTTGACCTTCGGGGCTGGAACCACTTTGGTTGCCCGCAAGCTCTTCTTCCTCTCAACCTTGGCCTGGTATTCTTCGATTGCGAGAACAGAATTCCTTCTCTTCGGTACATCTGTTCTAGCAAGAACTCTCCATGCCTTGAAGCTTACATTTTTCGTGCGTACTGCAGTCTCCATATCAGTCGACAAAGTCGCCACTGTACTGGGCCATTGGGTCTCTTCTTTAATCGACATTGGGCTGACTGAGGCAATAGAGGCACTTCCTGTCGATCTATGCCTTGAATGAGGTGTTGTATTCCCAGTCTTGCAAGATCCGCTACAGTAAGCTTTGGTATTCTTTCTAGCTGCTTTCGGGCTGATGAGATCTTGTGGTGTGGGTAACTCCACTGGAGAAACTGGACGTCGGGTTACAGCTTTTGCATCAACAGCTAATAACTCAACAGCTTTCTCCAAGTCGATACCGGAGCCGCTATCACACATGGCGAGTGCTTTCCTCGCTCGTGTCTCTTCAAACCCCAGTTCTTTGACAAGTATATTCATGGCTTTATCGACAGGATCAATCACTTCAAAATTTGTCATCGCAGCGCGTTCTGGTTGTTGGAAAGGTACTTTCGGCCCTGGAACTGCATAGTGCATAGGAAATAGCGTGGCCCCAAGCTTTGCACTTACAGTTGGCGCAGTGGCTAATCCATAGAAAGCCGATGGATCCGCTGAAGGAGATGTGGGTAGGAGGTTAGCAGGCCCAGGAGCGAGATTTTGGGGATCACAATCGGGACGAATCTCGAGACTGGTATTTGCCGTAATCATAGTTGAAACTGGTCTTCTCTTATTCATCGAAGTGTCGATCCGCAACGAGTGGCCAAGTATCACCGTCCCCGAGTTGGAGGGAGCAGTGTTTAGTGTCTCATCGAATGATCTTGTTGGTCTGTGAGAAGGAACTCTTGGCATGGAAAATTTGGCAGCTTTCAGCGCGGCCTCTTCCATCACTCGGTCTTGATAAACTCTCGAGATGGCTGTCAGAAGGAAAGTAGTCCGACTCTGTCCTGGAGGAGGCACAGGCCAATTCGTCGTGAGACCCAGCATATTCGCTTGTTCGAACAAGCAAGAAGAAACGGAAAGCACGGTCTGCGGTCCAAGTGTTACGAGATAGGCAATCCACTCATTCAGGTGCTCCTGCTCTGAAGTGTTTTGGCCCACTTCCCAGTTGTCGAAGACACCGAATTGTCTGGCTTCTTGCTCTCGTCCATGGAAACCACTAAGAAGACTTTGTAGGGAATGCCACAATTCATTGATATCTTCGAGTTCGGCGATGCTCAGGCCATTATCGTTCCCAATTCCGAAGCCTGGTCCACGTTTCTTGTTCTTCGCGGCTCGGGTGCCATTCAGCCAATCAACTTGTGCCTGAATCGCATTCGCTTGATTGCCAAACAGGACACAAAATGTCCAGATGCGTAGGAATGCATTCTGAATATCAGCCCTTCTCTGCTCACTGCGTCCAAGCAAACCCTCGAGTGTGGCCGGCTTAAAAGATGATGCGTGCTGCTGGAGAGCATGGTCTCGAACAGTCGCAAGGGTCTTGAAGTCATTCATGAAATCCTTCAAAGTGAAAATGTCAGAGCCCTCTTGAGCTAAGATGCTCCGTCGGAGCTCCCAAGCAGGACGCGATGATTTAGCGATGATATGGCTGACTAGGCTGGATTCGTTTCGCTGAAATGTCCTCAAGAAACCCTTACTAACCATTGCTGCGGAGGCTAGGTCGTCCAGGTCGTCCAAATTGCTCATGATCCTGTGGATGACACTTTCCGCCGTGGTAGCCGATATTAGGCTTCGTGACTGTCTCTGGTGACGTCTAGTAACCTGTAAGGATTTTGACATCGGAATGGAAGAAGGTGCAATGTTCATCGTGTGGCGTTTCTGAAGTGCAGGAGTAGTATTTCGAAGGCCTACATTTTCCGAAGCGGAGCGTTTCCTCCTGTGGTTGGGTGCTGCTGCCTTGCCTCGCTGTGCGTCTCGGATAGCCTTAGGTGTCCAGGCTGGCAATTCCAATATCGACTGCCCGGTCGAGGCACGCCTGATAGAAGTGGTTCGCTCGGGATGAGAAAATGTTTGCTGAGAGAGTTTGGGCGTTGGTGGTGACTTTTGACTTTGTCGACCCACTGATTTGACGGGCTGGCTAGAGTGGCTGAGAAGTAGATTTGGTGCAGATAATGACGCAACCTTCGTCTCATCTGGACCTGGAGGGAGTGGTTTGTCAAGATTTAACGGTGATGGAAGGGCGGGACTGACAGGTGGCACCTGCGCTTTCGATCTCGAACGATTGGTGCCTTCGTGGGAGCCACTGCTGGTGCGAGAAGAAAATTGTTGGTTCGATTTTACGATTCGGATTGACGGCCGTTTCTTGGTTGCTGGAGCTTGGGAGGCTTCGGCCCACGGCTCAGGGCAGGGCGAATAGCTTGAGCTTGAAGACTGTCTGGTCACCAGAGGAGAGAAGTCACTCTCCCGTTGGCTGGTTTGAGAATACCTGGAAGAGCCTGTAGAGTCGTTCCGGACGATGTCGAGATGGAGGTTGCTGTACTGATGCCCATAAGCCTTCTGGTTTGTCAAGGCCTGTGACCGCAAATCTGTTCTGGCGGAACCTGGTATAGCAGAGACCGAAAACGCTGCGTTTGCAGATTCTAGGAGTTGTGCTGCTCGTTCATCTGGACTAGGATAGTTGGTAAATTGGTCGAACAAGTCTGAGAACGACTGAGCATCGATTCGTGAAATGTCGGGCAATATGAGCTCGGGCTTGCCTTTGTTGACACCGCCATTGGTGCCGGACCTTCTGAATAGGAAGGAAGAGCGGTCTTTATTCAAACGTAGAATGGAAGTCATGCTTGAGTTGATGTAGGTCAATGCCGTAGGACCAAGCTCCCACGGGGCCCTGCTGTCAAAAAGTGCTCGAGAAAACGTTGAAGTTGCAATGAAGTCTCAACCCACGGACGCATTGCGCATGGATGAAGGATGGATCGGTGCGACGAGCAGGGTTGGAGTCGATTGAAGAACGGCAGTTCCTAGGTCAAGGCAGTTTCTTTTCGCTTGTCGGATTGTGCAACACTCAGATCCGATCATGCTTCATCTTTCGATTTGAGTTAGGTGGTTGGGTTCGACAGCAGACCCAAATAGACCCGTGCTGGGAGGGGACCTGGGATTATAGCCAAGTTGGACGATTCTGGGACCAGGAATGACCAGGCTCGCTGGCTGGGGCTCAAAAAGAGCTTAGCATGTCGAAACCCAGGTTCCAGTGGCGCGGGCTAAAGATATCAACGCCAATGGGGCGAAGTTAAGGCGCAGGCCTCCTGCTGGCCAATCTGGCTGGAGGCCGGTTCGACCTTGCGGCGATTGGCACTGAGGGAGGGCTGCCTCGCGGCGCCCTCCATTCGTAGGGTTCTGACCAGGGTCGAAAGACGGTTGACCCACGGAAGTTACAGGGGTCGCACAGTTTAGGCCTGCAGCAGAGCCCATGACATGGCTAGCGAGCCTTAAAAGCTAGGCTTTGTTAGCACTCCAGTGGTGGCAGGGAACACGAGAGGCCAAAAGGTCAGCCAAGGGTTTAACTGGGAGAAGCAACATGCACGTTTCTTGAGCATGCTGTTGTCCTTCCGCTTAGGGGACTTGGGGATCGCTAAAAAGCAGACCGCTTGTCTCACAATTCGTTTCTGGTTGTCCCACAAGGCCGGCCAGAGGAGCCGATTTCGTGCACGGGTGTCGTGAGAGCCACTGATCCAGCAGACCTCAGCTGGCAAGAGCCTGCAATGATTGACCGTTTTGATTAATCTACCATCCTTTTTGGGAGAATGTGCGACTCTGCCAGATGTAGCGTTGGATTACTCGTACCTGTAGAAATTACCGGCGTCGGGATTCCGTAGCTGGGCTTGACTCTGCGTGACAACAGCCAGCCCTGTCGTGGTCCGTGAGCAATGGACAGTCGCTCAGTGGGACACCCAATGCCTGAAATGAGTGCGGAGTTTCTTAACCGAAAGTGAGGAGGATCACGTTATTACCGCTTACCGAACCACCAGCGGTTGGTCCACCCTCTGCTACTTCGTCCTTGAAAGTTGAGAGACCTCGCATTGAGTTCAAAGCAAAACCCAGCTTGTCAATAGTAATAATCATGCAACACGGCTGAGGAGAAAACCCTATCTCTTGCATTGTACCTGGTACCTGGTTCGAGATGCCTCCAAAAGCAAGTTTCGAGGTTATCCAATGCGAAAATGGAAGTGGCAAGTAAAACATATGCACATCACTTCAGAAACGGGATCTGCCTTTGCCCAGGAACCTTCGCATGGCATTGTGTTCAATTGGGCAGGACGGTGGAGGCAAAATCCAACAGGCCACTAAAGAGCCTGACCCAGTATTGACCTACAAATCACGGTATCTGTGTCTGAGTGTCGGTGGTTTCCATAGCGTATTCGTCCCGAGTATCTTGATGTGCAACGTTACTCGTACGACTTCGGATCAAGTCAGGTCAGATCTGTGCCAGAAGTGTTCTCCGTAAGCCGTGCTGTTCAGCGACAAATCCTATGGACAAGATTGGAGGCGCCCAGGGGGGTCATTTCTCAGGCCATCACGGCGGATCAACGGTCAGGAAATGGAACCAAAATGAAGCCATGGACAACGTGTCGGTGCCAAATCTCCCCCTTTCAATAAAGGACTCTAACAACGTTGTTAGTCACTGGCTCGCTTATCGCCTTCTGAAATGTACTAAAAACGGATTACATTTGTCTGACTATGGAGTACTAGTCATTCACCTAGGCTAGGTACCTACGGAGTAACCGAGTCCGTAAGCAGTAAGAATTAAACAAATAATGGTTGTTCCATTATTGCACCGAGGCAAGCCATATGGCCAACCACAATCTCCGATATTCTCCTGAACATCATTGTTTATGATAAAACAAACGAAGCCTGACTAAACATCATCCAGCTGCATGGGCAAAGGTGACGTCTGTGCATCTCGGATGCATTGAATGGTGTCCGTAGCTCCTGGGTGGCTCCCACAAGGCAAGCCACATTGGCCTGGCCAATGTTAGAATTCCACGTCCTATGTGATATGGAGTGTTCGATCGCCAGCTAAATGTGATGACTCTGACCAGAGCTTGGCCTTCTTCTGTAGGTCTTCAACCCGCCGGAGGAGACTGAGCTTGCGAACTGATGGCCAAAAGTTCAGCCTTTCTTCCAGAGAGTCGGTGACACCACAGATATTTGGCTTTGAGTGGGCGGTCATAGATCAAGACTGATGCAAGTAATCGCCCTACCGCACTTGAGCCTTTCCAGGAACGGTGTGCCTCGAGTGGAAGCTGACCGGCGGTGTTACCCAAGGGGTTGTATGTATGGGAGCAACCTTATCAGTCAGCCGATCATACCGGGCCAGAAGGGAGGAGTCTTCAAACAAAGGCATCACGCCCACATGTTGCTCAATGATGGGATGGTCACGCCAGACAGGCTTCGCTTCTGTGTAGTTTGTGCATGTAAAAGTTTGAGGAACTCAACACAGCCATCCCACACTCAAGGCTTTTTCCTCTTGGCCATCAATTTCTTGTAGTGGTCCTTCTTACCACTTGTCGTCTTCTGCTGGATTTCAGCATATTTCCGCTTGAAGCGGCCGGTCTTGTTCTCGGTGGCCATGGCTTCCTCGACAAAATTCTTCATGCGGTCCTTCTTGTTGATTCTTGAGCTATAGAACTCTGTTGGTCCTTCAATGACCGTACCTGTTTGTGAAAAAGTGGGGATCTTCCCCTTGCGGTTGTTCTTTTTGTAATGTCGATGTGGGTCGAGAACAGATCGCATTTCAATGAGCTGGAGGTCTCGCTTTAATTGAGGAGTAAGATCCGTTTTCGGGAGCCCAAACCATTCGGGGCCGGCGTTCAGCTGATCGTTCTGGTACAATCAGTATAGATCCAACGTATGGTCAGTGATAACATTGAAATCAGGAGTAAGTGAAAGTCAGAGTAACTATGAAAAGAAGCTCTCATGATGGCAGGGCAGGCCAAAAAGGACTGCTAATCTGCGTCAAGGAGAAATTTGGGTATTATTTTCCTCATGTGGTTGATGAGAACGAAGGTGAACGGTGAACGTACGATCTTGCTTGTTCTCTTCGGTGCTTCGAGAGATCTCAAGTCTGTTGACAGTGGCGCATGGGCGGACCAGGGCCGGATCAGTGCCTGTATGTCGGTCTGCATAACGCCCCCTTTGTCCTTCAGGTAGGATGTTCGGTCAAGCCCATGTTGCAATCTCGGCAGACTGGGAGGAGGTGTCAGCAAAGAACTCTTCGTATCGAAGAGAAGATACGCACGGATTTCTGTGTTTCACTGAAGCTTGACCCGTCGATATGCTGACTTCGTCTTCATCATTAGTGGGCAAAACTTGACCTGCCTTTTCGCGCAATCGTGATTCTGCATCAAGCAAGAATTGATCGATTTGGGCATCAGTGAGGACGTCAGTCGTCATTGCGAAGCACGATCAAGGGGCTTCATGGATATGCGAGTAGATCCTGTTCGACTCTGGGAACATAAGCAGTCCTGCTCAGATTCTGTGCTAGCTTCCACTGCAACTGCAGCCAAATTCTGGATTCAAAAATTAATTCGTGGCGGGGTGGAGTCTAGTCTGGCATTTCGAGTGGTTGGGTGGGAAGGTTTGCCGATAAAATCTACATCACGTGATGAGACTATTTGTTTCTAAATATACCCCCGAATCCTACTTCGTACCGAAGCCTACAAGTGGTTGGTGACTGACGAGGCTGCCCAACTTGAATTTAGAGCCCCTGTAAAAGGATTTTATGCTCGCACTATTGCTTTGAATGAAGTCGCGCAGGAGTTCCAGACTGCCGGCGCGAGAAGTACTGTTCTGTTCCGCTCCGCTCCGTTTTGCAACTTGAAGCTACTATATACTCAGCGCCACGCCCGAAGGAGGGTTGGCACATGAGCTTGATGATCGCGTTTCGGGATCACCAATCAGACGTGTCGTTCAGGTATGAGGATCTGGCGGATAAGTAGCTCAAGACGCAGTTGTTTCCAGAAATATAGATGAGGATTTGTACCGAGTCCCAGTCTTCATTAGATAGATGGTATCAGGCTAAGGAAATCCCGGGTTTTTAGGTCAGTGGCCTTAGGCCACCACGGTATTTCACACTGCTGGAGCCAAAGAGATTAGAGACACGAGTACCCTCTGGGCACTTCGCATGCCAGAATCCTCTTACTGTGACTATCTCGCCTGAGGATTCAATAGCAAGTTACCACTTACCATCCTGCTCCGAACCTAGCAAGCCTCCCAGTAACAACCCAGGTCTCTGGTCTTGAGAACTTAAAGTCTGGGTATGGAGTTGCAATCTCTGCCCGACATGCACAAATGAAATGCCCAGATGGAGTTTGGCATAGAAAGCTATTCCATCGGAGGGGTATCGACGATCCATAATGCGTCTAACCCCACCGACTCACTCTTTGTGGTGACAATCATCTCGGGCAGTTGACACATGGAATGATAGGAAGCAGTGATGTCTCACAATGTGAAATGTGGTTGAGGTCTTGGGCAAATTACGTACATCTTTGAGGATACAGTATCGCCATGATCAATTCCAAGCACCAAGAAGCAAAGTTTCTGTGCATTTTCCATCCTATATCCCGGGCCACCCAAAAGGTGTATCGAACCCCAGCAGAACGACAAGCAGAATTGCACACATTGACAATTACAACTTTTCCAGTCAAGCCGTCCCATGTGGTCAAATTGTATTCAAGCTGATAACCTTGAAGGGTATGTACCAGGCAAAAGCCGCGACAGGTATGTTTGTTGCGCCTGATAATCTATTGCTCAGCCGTACAACTTCAAATCCATGCTTACCTAATCCAGTGGTGAGATCGAGCTGGAGTAGAATGACAACGCATAGCCCTGAGGCGGTGTTCATCGGTGCCAGGGTCATCTGCAATGATGCCCAACTACGATGCCATGAATGCAGCCTCGTTACATGGATAGCGACACGACCTCAGCTACCTCGCAAAGTCGGTCAGAATGAAGCGACTTGATTTCCCAAACTAGATCACACAACAACTCTGGGGCGTTTGCCTATGGTACAGATGGCGGTGGGTGTGATATGAAGTCTCAACAATTGGACTTTTCCCAGGTCTGGAAAGACGAGTCGAGCATCAACGCTTCCATAGTCGATGTACCTAAATTAGAGTTGATGAAATCCACGATGGACCATGATCATCAGGAACACATCTCAGGTACATGGGACAAGAGGGTTCATACGTAAGGCACAGAATGAAGGAAAGCACTCCTCATGTCATATGATAGGACCCGTGCTGCTTGTTGCGGTAATGGTGTCTTGACTCAATCGACGTGGCTGGCAGAGTTTTCTGTAGCGAACCCGGGTCGTCTTGTACCTGAAAACAACCTTGGAAGCCATCACCTGAGCAAATCAACCTGGAAAGTGAAGCAAGTCTATAGGGCGGAGTGGGAGCCAGTAGCAGACGTGATGTGGCAAGTTGTCTCCATCATTGGTCTTTGAACTGGGTCGCCCGATTGGCCGCAGAATGGTTTGTTTACAAAAGCCATCGCGAGTGAACGAGGCTCTGGTGACAGTGGTACTAGTAGACGATGAATTGCAGCCCGGGAAAAGGACGAGAGAAAGGCATATAAGAAGCAATGCTGGAGATTACAGAAGTCGAGAGGCGCCCGCGCCCGCACTGGCAACGCTGGCTGAAGAAGCAATACCCCGCCCACTGCACTCTCTGTGCCTGTGCCTGTGCCTGTGCCCGCTCTTTATTATACTACCACCGAACCCCAGCCTCTTTTGAGCCTCGCTCTCTCGCTCCTGCCTTGCGAGTTCCAGGTGCACCGAGTTTTGCACGCACTCATCGTAACTTCCAGCCGCACACCGACTTTGCTTCCCTCTTCCGTCATCCATCTGGTCTCCATTGTCCCTTGTTTCTGCCATACCCAGCTTCTTCCACGTCTATCGATTGTCTCCATCGTCCTACAAATCCCGTTTCCACGCCTTTGCGCCTACCATAACTTCCGGCGCATTTGACGGACCAAAGACAGCAATCGTCCGGATACTCTACCTCGAGCTCTGCAGTCGCAGCTCAACCTCATCATGGCTGAGCGAAAGGTCGACCCTCCAGTATATGATCCCGGCAGTGGATTGGGCCATTATGGTGAGTCAAGGACAATGGTATTGTCTAGGTGTGAACAAAGACTGACCTATGTGGATATACAGGAGCAAGCGCAGCAGTATGTAACCTCCCTTCTTTTGTGAACAAAGACACCAAGGGGCCAACCTTGCAATCTTTGCTCGTTGGCTCCCAAAGCTCTCAAAGCCCGATGCCGTGGGCAATGCGCGACCCATGCGGAATTGCCAATCGAGCATCATCCACCACTCCCTTCGTATTCTTAGCATCCCGCATCACAAGAAGCTAACTCTGAGGCATCACAGTTGTCGGCGCAAGGTTACGTACCCCATACTGAGCTCTACTCTGGACTATGGTCAAACGTAAGGAGAAATTCCAGCCTCCAGCAGATCATGGAGAGAGGACTAAACCATCTACTTAGATCAATCAAGGTCTGACCGGACCCTCTCGCGAAATCCTGGCAACATATTGGCAACAGACCATCAATCACCTTGAAACAGACACCCATGATTTCAAAATCCACCAGCTACCACTTGCCCGCATCAAGAAAGTCATGAAGGCTGATCCAGAAGTCAAGATGATTTCAGCGGAAGCCCCCATTCTTTTCGCCAAAGGCTGCGACATCTTCATCACTGAATTGACAATGCGCGCATGGATTCATGCTGAAGACAACAAGAGAAGGACACTACAGCGGAGCGATATTGCTGCAGCATTGGGAAAGAGTGATATGTTCGATTTCTTAATTGATATCGTCCCCCGAGAGGAGAGCAGTGGTCACGGAGGTTCTTCAAAACGCCCAAACACCAGTGGACAGGCTACAGCAACCCAAGTTCCCCAGCAGCAGCCGCCACAAATGGCCCCACCAGATTACGGTCTACAACACGGATCGATGGGACCGCCAGATAACCAATATGGAAGACCTCAGATGTATCCTGGACACATGGGTGCCGATGCACAACAAGATAATCAAGGCTATGGGCAGGCCCCCCCGATGTTTGCTGGTGGCGATCTTTACAACCCTTATCAAGGCCAGTTTGGAGGAGCCGGTGCACAACAGGTGAGTCTTCCTCGTTCTTAAGCACTGCGAATCTTCATCTTCCTACTCGTTGATTCTTTGAATCAAAATTGATTTGCTCTCCCAACTATAGATGTATACTGGGATTCCTGGGCAACGTCCACAGAGTCAAGGCTACGGAGGACCGAGGCCAGGTACAGCAGGCAGGAACGAGCAGGTCAATGAGCAGGCATATGGCCCTGGGTGAGCTGCAAAAGAGCTCAACTGCGAATATGAATTTCCTTCCACATAAATTGTCTTGTCTTCTGCGACTGCAACAACAACTGAGATGATACCATGGGTTCCTGAAAGAATGTACTTTGATTGGTTCGTTGATTCGAAATCAGTGTACAAGTGGATTCGCCAATGGCGGTCCTATGGAAAAATGCATTTAAAAAACAAGAATGATAATCTTTTTGGTTTCTAAGTCATTTTGAAAACTCTTGCAAACCTCTGTATTCTGCATGATGTCGCCATCGCCGATGAACATCTCCTATCTAAATTGTCGCCTGCTTGGGGGCCGTTGTGTCCCAAACGACAAAGCATGACTCGAGAGAAGCGCAGACGGAAGGATTTGGAACAGTCCTTGGTATGATACATGCCATAGACATTCTGCTATCAACCGATGTCAACGCTAAACCGAAGCGTATCGAAAATAGTCCCAAGTTATCACTAGCACACAAAACGCCCTCGCATGACATGACCATATGTTTTTACATCCCGGACCGGCCAATCCCGCTCATCTCCCACTGTGCATGAAGCGGTTCTGCAGCGCGGCAAAAGTATTCCCCGGAGCTCTACTCCCGGTGCTGCCGTGATGGCCGAGTCCGGGACTCTGCGTCCCTCCACTACTGCCGCGATCGCTGATGGTGGTCGGGCTGCGCACGTCGACGTGCACGACTTTCTCCAGCAGCTGCGGGCCCTTCAGCGGGTCGACGTTGCGGTATTTCTTGTTGCGCAGAGAGATGTCGTAGAACTCGTCGGGCTGGTCGGTCGACATGAGCGCCACGGTTTGCACCAGTTCGTCCAGCGACTCCAGTAGGATCGAGTTGTTGGGGAGTGTCTCGACGTAGGAGCGGAAGTGGGAGATGTCCATGGAGAGCTGTGAGATGGACGTTGTGGTGATGCGCTCGATGGAGGGGTTGAGCGGGAGGGAGAGGATCGAGGACGCGGTGTATGAGATGGCGTTGAAGAGCATGAGGTCTTTGAGAGAGGACGGGAGCGAGAGTAGGACGGAGTTGATGATGTTGCTGAGATATCGCGTCAAGGTGAGGATGTAGTTGGAGGGTTCGGACGGTGGGATCCGGCTCAGCCAGTCGTACTCGGCCGTCTCGATCAGGTCGGATACCTTGCTGTTGACGAGTTCGAATATCCGATTCTCGGCCGTCTTCTGATGGGTGAAGAACTGGGATGTGGCACGCAGCGATACGGCTGGGCCGGGGCTCAGTGAGGAGGCACGGGCGGTGGAGAGGAGAGATTCGAGTTCGTGGCATGCGGTCGTGAAATGGGATAGATTGATGAGGATCTGCACAATCTGCCCCAGGTACTGAGACGACAGCTTTGAGACCAGGCTTGCGCACACTTTGGTCGTGAGCAGGTCGTCCAGAGATGCCAAGAGCTGAGCGTCAATCTTGGAGGTTAGTGGTCCCGGAGCATCGTCCTGTGAGTGAAAGAAGTAGAATTGGTTGAGAAAATTGCGGATGTCGATGCAGCACAGAGGGTACATCTGTGAGAATGGGAAAACTGTGGGGAAGGTCATCTCCTGGACTGGTCGGTCGGGTGTGTACCATGACACATTGACGACCTTCTCGAATTCTTCAGCGTTTTGTATGGGCATTGGCATGTAGTCGTCGGTCGATACGATCTCGACGAAGTCTTCACTGAATCGTTGCTCGAGGAGTTTGGCATAGCTGTCGAACAAGATCAGGACGAATTTGGAAATGGCGCTCGTGTTGAAGTTGAAGGAATTCATGGTCTGAATAAACAGCGAGATGAGGTTTTTGATCTTTAACAGATGCTCGGCGTTGTCGACCGCACCTAACGCTTTGGACATCAGACTGATTGCTTTTTGGCAAAGTGAGTCCCAAATTTCTTCGACCTAATTAGATTTTGTGTTAGTCCGCGGACAAGTATATTCGATCGAGATCCATGAATCATTACTTACGTCTGTGGTGGATCGAAGGTCAGGGACTTTCTTCATCGTAGCCCGTTCCATGATTGCAAATCCAGCGATATCTTCCAGTAATGAATGCAGGTCACCCATTTCTTCATCGACAAGGGATATTGAATTTTGCAGCAATAAGTCTCGTTGTGCTTTGCGACTGGCGCTATAATCTTCTTTGAACTTGTCCATTTGGCCCAGAGATCTGTAGATATGCAAAGCCTCAAAAAGCGGTGTGAAATCAACCTCGAGATCCTCACTTTTCAGCAAATTCAGCTCTTCGCGCTCATCCGCCACAAGTTCAATGGCTGAGTTCAATCTGAAGTTAGCCAAGTACTGGTTTTTCTCAGCTCTCTCCTTGTGCCTCTTTTGGCGCAGGTCTGTATGATAGAACGACAGCTCTCCTAAATACTGAGACATCTCGCGAACTCGAAAAAGCCAGGTATTCAGGTCGGCCATGACGGCTTCGGCAATTGACTTCTGGGTAGCGGGCACAGAAGACTGAATGATGTCGCTCAATTGATACTGTGTCACGCTTTGTAGATGGACGCTTTGAAGTTCATCTAGAGCTCGCAATGCCGCGTAGTGTTTCTTCTGGTCACGTAGTTCCTGAACCTGGTTTGCCAACCGAAGGACCTCTAAACAATCTTGTAAGGCATGACTTGCCTCGTCAATATTCTGCCTAACACCTCGAGATTCTACCAATGCCTTTTTCTGCTCGACTAATGTCTCGGTGCTTGCTTGGATAGACTGGTTGAGTTGCAGAATTTCATTTGTCAAAGTTACCGTTCCTTCACGAATGCGGAGCAATTGCTGAACAGATTTCACGAATTCTTGGTGGTTCGTGTTACATTGCCTCTCGATCTCTGCCTCTCGGGCTGCTGCTAGATCCGACAGCTGCCCAAGTAGGTGTGAGGTTTTATTGCCATAGCTATAGTCCTTGATGTAGGGAATGAGCTGTTCCAGTGTGTCTGCATCTGACGAGGAAGTCACAATCTGTTCTCATTGTCAGCAGATGCTTAAATGCCCTTAGCTCACGTATGGCGATGGCGTACTTGTTGCAGGACGCTATTCATGTCATTCCTGTATGGGGCCATTGATGGCATTGTGTTCAACACGATTGATGGTCTTAAATACCCTCAAGTCCCGAGTGGTTGAACGTCTCAACTGGATACTTGCTGGTGGACCCCTATTGATCTCGCTCCTTTGCACGGTCACACTTGTCGCGGTGTTGAATCAATCCGTTCCCTCGAATTGCGCAATTCAGAGTCATGGAAAAGTGTTCTTACAAAATGACTTGCCAAAAACGTTGTCTTGAGTGCTGTATGTTTGTAGCCTCGCAGAGATCCTTTGACCAATTCTCTGTAGTTCACGGAACGGCGAGAGACGCCTGACAGTAGTCCCACGCTATCCGCGTTTTCGGCTAGCGTCTGCCAAGCGTGTCGGTAGAACTTCGGCCCGAGCGTCAACGACAGCTCCTTTCTCAGATGTAGATATCACAATTTTCTTTCTCTTGTCCCTCACCTCCGTCATAATCATCACAACTTAGTTATATGATCCGACCATGGAGGTGCGTGGATCTTTGGATGTGTCGTACATGTTGGTCAACTCTCTCGGGCTGCGGGACTATGAGAGGACGTGTGCACTGTCCACAAGTGGGAAACAGAGAATCAAATCACTGAACGACTTTGAGAGTCATCTTGACCTATGTGAGGACCAAAAAAGACAACCCACTGACCACAGCCTGCAACATACCTTTGAGATACATCACCAGTACTTGTTTGGTGATCGTGCGTGCGTGCTAGTCAGGAGAAAACAGAATTGATATTGCGTTCATTTGTGTTGAGCTGCTGCTCTTTTTCAACATGTTGTGCACAAGCCGTATTGGCTTCGTGGAATGGTCATGGTCCATGTTCCAAGAGGCTGAGCATTCGCAAGCAGAAAACGCATCGCTCAGGTTCTTGACGACTAAGCGGAACATCCCCTCGGCGATGTTGTCGCTGGTCAGGTGAGTGCTGTTTGCCAAAGCTGCCAAGCCATGGGCACTGCAGAATGGGAAGGTAACAGGAGCTGTGAGGTTGAAAAATGGCAGGCACGCAGCAGCTGATAGAGCATTCTCTATGCTCAGCGTCGCGATCCCATGAGTTTTGGTGGTCGCTCGCATACAATTTGTGTGCGCAAGACCTGACACCACCGACGCCCTCGTGGTCTGCGTGAAGCCATCGCCCTCGACAACCAGTTCTCCATGTCATCAGTTGGTCGGCGACATCATCGTTGTTGTGAATTGTCATCGCACCATTCCCCGTTCGGCGGCCACACAACCCAGCCGCTCTTTCCTCTACTCAACTTCCCACCTTGTCCCTCTCTCTTCTCCTCTCCAACCACTTTTCTCATCCTCTACCACTTTCATTCAGTCATTCCCTGTACCCTCAGTCTTTGAGCATCCGCTCTATCATTGGTTTTCCTATCTCATCACACTCTTTATCCCTGTTTCCCTGAAGACTGCATCTCTCATTGAGCAAGAACTCGTGTGGGATTCAGGTCAACTTCAAGGTAAGTCCAAATCTGGTGTTTTGACTCTTGCAACTTGCCTTCCTTTCCATGGTTTGCAAGTTTCATGTCCAAAGCACCCTCTAGTTTGTTTTTCTCCCATCAAAAGCATCGTCCTCATCCCCCTTCCTGAGACACCACCTCGTCATTGTGGCAGAGTGGATTGTCATCCTTGGTCTCTGACAGTCGGTCTTGCGAAAGGCTGAACTGGGCTATCGACACAACCCATCAACAACAGTATCCCCTGTCCCAGTATCAACGTGTGCATGACAAATTCATCTAACAGAAGCTCCTGAAGCAGCAATGTCTCGCCCTTCCGGTGTTGCCATGGCTTCCAGCCCTCCTGCTTCGGATGACACCAACTCTGTTGGAACTCCATCCACCAACATCACTGCCTTCACTCCCGGTGCTGCTCCTCCTGGCACTGCTGGACGTACTTCCTCTGGCAACGAGCGTCGTGGACCTCGCAACCTTGCGCCTTTGGACACTGCTAGGTAAGCTCCTTGGCTACAGATTCGTCCACTCTTCTCACATTTGCTGATATTCAATAGGACTGGTGATGACGTTTTCTTGTCTGCTCCAACCCCTACTGCCGCCACTAGATTGTCTCCCACTGCAGAGGCCTTCACTCCAGGCCAAGCTGCTTTCAATCTTCCAGTTGAGCGTACCGAGTTCGTCACTGAGCGTGTCACTCCTGTCAAGAATCCCGTCAAGCCAGTCAGCTTGCTTACCAAAGGCATCGAGAATTATCGTCAACTTTCCATGAAGAACAAGAACTTCAGTCTTCCTGCCGAGGCCGTCAATGCTGATGGTGTAGCCACCTGGCGTGAACTCGTTCTTCCCTATGCAGACCTTGTCAATGCTGAAGTTCCTGACGTTGTCACCCCTGTTCGTGTAAGTGTCCAATCCTCAACACCATCCTTGACCATACCGCCTGTCTAACCTCTCCTTCAGCGCTTCTACACCCAAGCTGAGATTGGAGGACCTGCTCTCAGTCCTAAGAACTGCCTTGCTCTCACACCCGAGGTTCGTTACCGACAGGAGTCTGACATGCGTACCAAGATCAGTGCCATGGGCATGCGAGTGGCTCTCCGCGTCAACCATAGAGTTGTAAGAGATGTGATGGCCACCGTTGATCTTCAAGAAGGTTCTTTCACCACTGATGAACACGTCTTCCGCTCCTTTGTCGTCGCTGGTATTCCGCACGACTTTCCCACTGCTGCCATTGCTGCAACCTTCTCGGTATGTCTTCCCTCCCATACTTCTTGTACCTCCACTGACCATTTAGCCTGCCGCATTTCCATCCTTGAAGTACATCAATGCTGTTCAGGTCATTCGTGATGGTGCCTTTACGATTTCCTTTGGTGATCTTCGTGATGCTCAGAGAGCCTACGCTATTGTTTCATACCTTCACCATGATGCTTATGCACACTACCTGAGCCCCAAGACTCTTGCTGCCGACCTCGGCCAGGATTCAGTTATTCAAACTGATTTCCATGCTCAAGTCATGATCAAGGTCATCTGGGGCGAGCATCATGTCATGGCTCGGGGTGTTCTCAGCGAAATCAGACGTCTTCTCAGTCAATGTGGTGACATCAAAGCATTCCACGCTGCTCCCCGTCAGCGTCCTGATGAGGTTCCCAAGGACAATCGCGAGCTTGTGGTTGAGTTCTACAGCACCAATGCTGTTGCAGCCGCCGTTGATGTCCTGACTGGAGACTATGGAACAGTAAGTGCCCCTCTTGCAATTCATTGTCATGTTACATGAACTAAATGTGCAAAAGTACCGCATTGATGCCAGCACCTACACTCCTGATGTTCTCAATCTTTTTCACCTTCTCGATGGCCGCAAGCCCCAGGATTTCGCGTTCACCACCCCTCTCACTACCCTCAGTGTCACTGGTCGTTCAACTGTTCCTGTTGATCCAGACTATGACCGAATTGCTGCTGCTCTTCAGCGTGGTGCCCAGCGTGCCAATCGTGATGGTCGTCGCGTCAATCATAATGCCAATCACAATGTTGTCGATATCAATCGCATCACTGCTGGTGTTGACGTGCGCACCACCGTGAGTGAGTGTTGTTCGTCCTTTCCATCTTTCTTGCTAACCTTTGCCAGATAATGCTCCGCAACATCCCCAATCGCGTGGATCAAGCCCTCTTGAAGGCAATTATTGATGAAACCAGCGCTGGTTGCTATGATTTCATGTACTTGCGCATTGGTAAGTGTATCTCCTGTGTTGACTTTGATGCGCACTAATCTCAGCTAGATTTCGCCAATAATTGCAACGTTGGCTATGCTTTCATCAACTTCATCGACGTGAGTCTCATTCATTCACTTCAGCTCAAGCAATTGCTAACCTCCTCCACAGGCTCAATTCATCCCTTCTGTATGAAACTTTGCCATTTTTGAGAGTTTGACTTTACTAACCTTTCACAGTTCGTCATTGCCCGTGCTGGTCAACGTTGGAATTGCTTCAACTCCGACAAGGTTGCAGAGATTTCCTATGCTAGTATGCTATCCCTATTGCCCCCTTTGGTTGACATCTCTGACAACATGTCACAGCCATCCAGGGAAAAGACTGTCTTGTTTCCAAATTCCGCAATTCGTCCGTCATGCTTGAGCACCCTGCTTTTCGTCCAAAGGTACGCACAATTCTAACAGTCACAATGAGCAGCACTAATGTCTTCCAGCTTTTCTTTACCCGTGGCCACCCAAATGCTGGTCAGGAGGAGAAGTTCCCATCTCCAGACAACCCCTCAAAGATGCGTCGCTCTGTCGAGAACGCTGAGCATGTTGGTCTGTATCCCTCTCGTCTTCTTCAAGATTCCCTTGAACCTCCAGTTTCCGGAACCCCTGTCAAAGGCTGCGCAAAGTGTTTGGTGTTGGAGAAGCGTCATCGTCTGTTGGCAATTACTTCCTTTCCATACCCAGCCCCATCTCCTAAATGCACAAAGTGTTCCATGGTGGAGAAGCGTGGCTGGTGTTCGCCCCCTGCTCGTGCCATCAAGGCCATAGCAAAGTCAACCGTCTATGTCGACACCAACTGCCCAACTGATCCCTTCTCTGGCATCGTCACTCGTCCTCTTCCGTGAGCACAACATATCCTCACCTCTTACACATGTGAATGAAGGCTAACTTTACTCTCCCTTCAGGTCTTTTCGCCCCTAGGCAAGGTCAAGCCTATCGTGAAGAGCAACGTCGTCGTCGATCTCAATATGATCGGGGTACACCTGGCGCAGACATCGAGCTTGGAATGAATCAGCGTTTCAGATTTCAGGATCCAGCCCTCTCACCCATGAACAACAACTTTCATTTTCATCATCCAAGATACTAGCTCAACATAATTCGTGGCGCTGGTCGTTCCATAACGTTTCAGGTCACAGCCGTTGGGTTTCGGTGTCTTTGGAGGTTGTTGAGAAATGAAGCCTGGAAACCGTCATCTTGTCTCCTGGAAAGGCACAATCTTCATCCATGATCCCCCTGTTTTTCAAGAAAGCTACCCACTTCCCCTAATACTGCAAGTTTTCCTATGTCATTTCACAAAGCTGGGTTGTCTTTTTCGCCCATTGAGGACATCAAAGTTCATAGCAACTTGCAAAGATGCAAGAAAAGAGTTCGCAATAATGATAATGAAAAAATTGCAACCAAACCCTGTCTTCTGCCTGGTGATGATTTGCACGTAGAGACCGGCATCACGCTGCCGGCGGCCCACAAATGTCTCTAGTGGGTGCCTGCATTCAGAGTGGGGATTCATTCCCCAATTCTGCAACTTGACTTTAACGACTACAGGCCAGCTTTTTACGTCTTTCATACCCTGCCAATCTCCGATGGCAACATAAGGTCGCTTGCAACAAAACAGGCTTTTCTCGTTGTCTATGGGACGACCACTGTGGTGGTTCAGTGAGTTGATAGCATGGCAGGTGTGGCACGCCGGGCACGTGTCTCATTGACTTCAGATCGTGGAAAGCCCAAACGTGAAAAAGCTGGGTCACCACGAAAAGTTAGACTCCATCCACCAAGAGGACGCAAGATCCAGTACTCCCCGAGTATCGTACAGACAGAGAAATCAAGTGTCACAGCCTCATCAGCCTCAAGTCCAGTGGCCAGAAGTAGAATTGTGGATCGAACAGATTTAGCCGACTCACTCCAGCTTCTCAATTCGCTCTTCGTGCGCAACAAGAACCAACACCGCAATCAACTCTGGTGGAAGCCATTCTGCCTACTTCGAAATGCCACCCGGAAATTTGTGAGTCTCCAGACACGAGAGACTGAGCTTCAGAATCCAGCTCCAGTTAATGCAACTGCCCCAGTCTCAGCCGCAAAAGACTTTCGCCGCCGCTTTGAGCTTGAGGCACAAGTAAGGCGTGAGAGAGAGATTGTGGGCGAATGGATCCGCGAAGTGCTTTGTCCACGGTGTTATGTCGTGTTCTCGGGAGTTGTGGCGGACACGCAATTTGCGAATCTTGGTGTTGTGTTGATGGGTGTGTTGAGCGAAATCGCGGGCGTGGTCGGGCTTCCGCGAAGTCGGACAGCAGAGACAGACGAGCGAGAGAGTTTAATGCAGCATGCACAGGCTACGAAAAAGCAGGCGAGAACTCTTACGGCACACAGTCTACATGTCACAGGACCAGACAGAGGAAATCTGGTAGAACGGGTGTATGACAGTGACGATCTAGGTGAAGTTGTCGAGCGGCAGAAGGATTCACCCCAGGGAAAGGGGTCTACAACAAGAGGACACACAGATGATGACACTTGGCTGCCACCATTGTCTGCTGCGGCAGAAGCCGTGGTGGATGAAGGTACGAGATTGGGTACGGCAATAGATCAGTGGCCAAAGGATGATTCTCAGTCACAGGATGACGATGCCGAGATGGTCGAGGAGTCTGCGGATGGTTCAGCCGCTAGCAAACCCAAGAATTCTGCACCGAAGAACAAAGGGACAGCCAGACCTGTTCTGCAAGACCAACTGACCAAAGCATCGACCAGGTCCTCCCAGAGTACACCTACCGCAAGTCCTCCTCCGCTATCGTCCAAACCTAACAACAATGATCCTACCATTCTATCTTCAACACCAAAGTCTCAACCAGCAGCCGTCAAGGCGAGCGCACCAACTCCCACGGTCAAGGCGAACGTGTTGAAGAAGCACAAGAGACCGAGCGAGCAGAACAGCCCCTACTTACCAGAAAAGAACGTGGGACAGTCAACTGAGAAGCGCAGCGACAGCAAGAGCATGGGAAAGAAGATCAAGAAGAAGAGAAACGCCATTGACGACATGTTCGCTGGATTTGGATGAATGTTGTCGCGGAAAACACAACCCTTACACCACCTCATTACAATGGCGAGACCCATGAGAGATTGGTCTTTTCGGATTTTCTTTCTCTGCACATCGTTCACCCCTCTCACTGAAGGATCCATCGCCGTACCAAAGAAGACTGAATCATTGGCATGGGTGCCCTCGCCCTGGAAAACCGGACAAGACAAAATCCGAGGAACGAGTCAAAGCCATGGAAGGCAGAGAAACAGGGAGCTGGTCACTATCCCGAAGACTTTTTTATTCTCCCAGCTATTGTTGCCCTCCTCTCGGTGGACCTGATGTCATCCTTGGAATGAAATGATTGGCTTGGCAGTTCAGCACACACTGGTCTAGAAGCAGTGGAGGACGCATAACATAGTGTTTTGATCCTCCACAAGAGAGCGAAGTATTTGGGATCGAGAAGAAGCCGTACGAACGGATGATTTATGAGAGAAAACGGAGATGAACTACGTTTGGAGATTAAGACGCATGGTTCAGGAGGTTAGTGATCTGTTGGTAAAAACAAGTTGATCATACTGAGGTTCAAGCAGTAGACTACCTTAGTAACTACGAAGTAGAGTTGAACTCAATGCTTGGTGAATTGATCTTCTTGTCACCAGACCCAAGGTCTGTTCCCAATGGGGTTCTCACAACGACAGAGAAAGTTCGATAGAGTACACTTGATGAACCTCCCAACCCAAATGGCGGGCCGAGCTCACATGCTTTGCTATTCCACCCTAAAAGCACAACCCAGGCTCCATTGGTGTATAATAATGTAGCATGTATCACGTCATGTATCTCATAGCATGCACCCACCGCTTGTGCATACTCCATCGCTATGCCGAAAAGGGGAAGGGAAAAAAAGAAAATGCTTGCAACTTGTAGCATAACCAGCTCACTGTGTCCTCAAGCTGCTGCGGCGATGACTGCCATGGTGTTGGTAGCCAGAGTTGTGGCTGAACCCGCCCTTGACTGGTTGCCGGTATGGTGAACCATAATACATGTTGATGATAGGTTTCTGTGGGAGCGCGTGCTGGAGTTCCTACCTCCGTCCGTTGTAAGCGTCTTGTAAACCCATCGGCGGCCCGCCTCCTCGCATTCCACTTTCACTTCCTGATCCACCATTATATCCATGATCTCTATCTGGTGGAAGATGTGGATGTGGGTGGCGTTCACGATCCCATTCTCTGTCTCGCTCTCGGTAGCCCAGTGCTCTGTCGCGATCGCGATCTCGTTCCCAGTCACGAACTGGACTTCGGCTTCGCGGGCGGCGATCGTACACGCCTGGAGGAGGGTGAGGAGCACGATCAGACTCATGTGTGCGGCCTCTATCTCTCGCAACACTTGAACCATTGTCTTCATAGCGAATTGGCTCATTATAACTAGGCATTGGACCATCTCTACGACCCTCGCCATATGGCAGATGGTCATCTCTTCGACGAGGTTTGGGAGGAATGTTTCTTGAATCGGGATCAGCAGTCGAATACTGTGGGATATATGTATCTCGATCATGTGGATGATTGGGACGCCGAGAATCAGTACCTTGAGGGGCACCTCCTGGAATACGTGGCCGTGAAGCTGGTGGTCCTCGACCATCATCGCGGTAAGCAGTCGCATCTGGAGGGCCGTGGCGGTATGTGTCCTCGGGCACAGGTGGACGAGGAGGCAGGGCATATTCCACGGGAGGACGACGGGCATGGCTATCATCGTATGGTTGTGGTGGGCCGTGTGTGCGTGGCTGATCGTATTGTTGTCGAGAGCCATGGCCATACGAAGAGTGATCTCGTTGAGGTGGAGGGCCTCGATAATCTGCGCCATGTGCGCCATTCTGACCATGTGGTCCTTGAGGACGTCTGTTGTAATTCCCATGATTGTGTTGGCCATTGCCATAATTTCTGCCCCCACCTCCAGGCACACGGGGGCCTCTTCCACCTTCATGAGGAAGTGGTCGACCATTGATACCCCATTCCCCCTCGGGACCAACACCGACAGAGCCGCCGGCTGGTGCTGGTGGTGGTTTTGATTTCTGGTCTCTGAACTTTTTACGATCGAGTTCGTGTGATTCCTCGAAGGTTGGTAAATCACCAGGTCTTGCAGGGTATGGCTCCGTGTGGAAGTAAGGGTGCTCAAGAGCGTCGATGGCATTGATTCGCTTCCTCCAATCAAGTGTCAACAACTCAGAGAGTAAAGAGAGTGCAGTAGGGCTGAGCTCAGAGAAAACCCTAGTGATGGTTGGAGACTTATTACCAAATTCAGTCACACCATCACAACCAGGAAGCGAGCGCCATCCGGGCAAGTTTTCATCAGTGGGAGAACCAACAAGATCAAATATGAGATGTGCTTGATTGACATCGCTGTTACCAGCCAAGATCGGCTTGCCTTTGTACATCTCACCAAACACACATCCCACACCCCAAATATCAATGGCAGTAGTGTATTTGCGAAGTTGTAACAACAGCTCTGGTGGGCGATACCACCTTGTGACAACCAAGGTAGTGTATTCTCGAGTTGCGACACCGCCGCCGTGGCCACGGCGCGGAGGCTCGTCATCATAAGGGCGAGCAAGACCAAAGTCTGCAATTTGGAGGATTCCCTTGTTGTTGATGAGTAAGTTTGCAGCCTTCATGTCTCGATGTAGAATTTTGTTCTCGTGAAGGTAGGCGCAACCTTCGAGGAGTTGCTTCATGTAGCATTTCCTTTGCGGTTCGGTGAAATGGACATTGGGATTCTCAAGCAGGCCAGATAAATCATGATCCATGTACGGCGTGACCATGAACATACTTGGTTTGCTGGTAGCGCTCTTTGGTCTTTCAACTGCCATCTCCTCAAGTTTCAGAACATTGATGTGGTCGAGTTGTTTAAGAAGTTTGATCTCTCGAAGCGCAGTGATGGGAAAGCCATCCTTTTCATTATGCATTAAGATCTTTTTCAGGGCAACCAAATTTCCTCTCTTCTTGGACCTTGCCTTGGAGACCTCTCCAAAGGTGCCCTCACCGAGTTTCCCCAGGTACTCGTACTCTGTAATCCTTGAGCAGCCATGGAATCGGGCTCTCCCATCGTCAAGCCTTTCGAGAGTTTTTCTGGAGGTCTGCGCGTCGCGAGACATGGCGAAACCGGAGGCTTGGGTAGCAGAGCGTAATCTCGAAGTCGGCGTTCACCAGATCATCGAAGTAGGTGAAGAAAGGATGCGTGGATAAATGGTGATGGATGAGGCTGAGCTGAACCTATGAGGGCTTTTGCTGTCGCTGTCGCCGCTGTCTTGGAGAATTTGTTTGCTGGTGGTTGTCAAGTTGGCCGCGGCCGGTTGTCTGCAGACGATATCATGATCTATGGTGGGAGATTTGGATTATGTCGACTTGCACCGCCCAAGAGCGAGGCTTGGAGATGATTCAGATTGGCGGGAGATTTTCAGATTGATGGGTGGGAATGGATCGTGGATGATAGAAAGATCTCTATGTGGCAAGTGAGACGAAACTAAAATCGTTAAGTCAAGCGCAGGCAGTATGGAGTGAAGGATGTGAATCAGGGCAGTCTATTCAATGTCGATGTTTTGACATTCACATCGGTACATACTCCCACTTCCGGGCTCCACCACACGTTTTGCATGCGCCTGCCACACCCCAACTCGATCGACCAGATTATGACCTGGAATATCATTGTTCCTCTCCGGTCACGTGTGCTCACTATTCTTTGAGGGCTTCAAGCCTAATGCCCATACGCTTTTTCAGCCTGATACACTCGACCTGATGTCCACGACACGAAATGACGAACGTGTGCAGCTCTCAATTTCGGGTGATTCAGCATACTAATTCTCTGCTCCAATATATTCGCCAATGTCTAATATGCACTGATGTAGGCCTCCTTGGTCACACCATGAAGGCTTTGCAAACCACACGTTTGATGCCGCCAGCACAATAGGAGCCTCTGCTCCGGAGAGCCTCAAAGCCTGCAAGTAGCGCTTCAGGCTGGACTTTTTTCTGGTCTAGGCATGCAACTGAAGACGACTGGATAGGGACAGGGCTTTTTAGGAGCATGCACATTGCAGAGAGGCTCAGCAAGCCTCGCTCTCCACCTGTCACCCTGGCACTCCCGGATAGCCATCTACTATTGGCTTGTGTTTCAGCCGCTTCGTGTCTTTATAGCCTCAAGCCCCTTCAATTAGACTTCTTCCCATCTGGTACTGTTACACGGCATACAGCCCGATCCAGAGCAACAGCCCTCTTCTGCGTTGCGCTGAACAATGGTTGGCCACTGGATTTTCTTTCAACAACACGTCCACAGAGCTAAAACGCCCCCAGGGCTGCGCAGTGAAGCCGGAAGCAAGAAAGTTCCAGATACATCGATGGGCGATATATGCCTGAGCCTAAGCACCCCCTGTTGTTGCGGCGGACTTATATATTGTCTGGAGTTCCCTGGGGTAGTCGGAACCTTGGAATTCTCTCATCATTTGTCATTCAAAGGTCTTGCTTCTGATTATTATAGTAACCTCGGATTCGTTCCCATCCCGATTCATCTTCACGGGGCTGATGGCAGAGACAAGTGTCATTCAGCAGGGCTTCAACTCGAATGCACACCCAGCCTATGGCCCGGCTGGTCATTTCTATTCCCAAGCCAGCAATCTACGATCACATGTCAAGCGGCTTGTGGATCAATTGAAGCAGACGGACCCTTCCAATGCTTTACGAGTTTATCTGGAAGATAGTGTACATGATTTTGGCCATTTTGGAGAAAAGCGCCTTCAAAATCGAAATGCAACTTCAGAAACACCGAGGCTGCGAGCACAAGATCTTCTATTGTCTCTCGTCACAGTTGCGGATCACTCAAGCAATCCTGTAAACCGGCTTACCCTGGGTGACGTACACTTAAACGACTTTCTGTCCGATCTGAGAGAACAGCTTTTTAACACTGGTGATCTGATGATGAGTATTTGGTAGACCAGATTCATTCCTCGAAAACGCGGGGCTGACAACACCACCCATAGTTGTTTGGCACCAACCCCATTTGCAGACGTCGATGCTATTATGTCATTGAGGTCCAAGATATTTGGCACACCTTCTCGTATCCGCCGAAAGCACGAAGCTCCACGAGTCGGTGTGATCCTTACCATTGACGAGTACTGGCTCTTTGGCAATCAGATTCGGGAAGATCTGCTCGGGTTGACAGAAACAGAATTGGACGTCTTGACACCAAATGAAGACTTTCACGCTCTAGGTAAGGCCATCCTGGCTCGATTCCAAATCGGTTTGACAACTTTCCATTAGTTTCGGACCGCACATCATTATTTCGCGATCAAGGGTGGACCATTTTTGATTTCGAATGGTGCTGCGTTGCCCCAGCATGGACTTGGTGGTTCAATATGTACATCTGGGCATTTCATACCACTCAACCAGGGGTCGAAAAGGTTACTTTGTACATTCAACAAATGAATCCCAGCTGCCAGGTGTTGCTCGCCTATAAACAGACTCAGGACGAATCATATTCGAATGTGAGAAAGTTCTTAATCGCTTCTCGAACAGCATTTGATGCAACATCTTTGGATCTGAAATCACCCCAGGTGGCTACAGTCCATCTATTGCTATCAATTCTCTTCCTTCTTTGTGATGGCAATACCAAGTTCCGAGACTCCTTCTTTCAGCGCATATCTCACATGGTAGGTCTTACATATGCGCCTCATTTGCGATCGGTGGTGTAGAAAAATATGCTAATGGCTGCTTTTGTCAGAGGTTGAGCGGTCGCAAAAACCCTTCCCGCTACAAGATCAATTTCCTCTTGCATCTGGATGACCACAGGCAGTGCGCACTTCGAGGTCTACAAAGAGCAAGAGATCTGGTACACGACATTGAAGACTTTGCGAAACGGCCGTTGTCCGTAAGCTCGCAGGCTTTAGACAGTATACGTGAAAGATGTGATGAACTCGGTACGAACCTGAGGAATCTTGAACATGACCTCAGCAGCCTCGAAGGGATGCTGATGCAGACTCGTGACATGGTGAGTAGCACAAAGGTCACAAACTGTACACCTCATATGTAAATCCTGACATATCAATCACAGATAAAGCTCCAGATTGACCTACAACAGCTCACATACTCCGGTGTTATTGCTCTTCTCGCTGCAGTTTACTTGCCCTTCTCGTTTGTAGCTGTAAGTGCATCTCCCCTCGTAATTACGATCGAGCAACCAACATTAATGATCTAGGCCCTGTTTGGAATGAATGTCAAAGACCCTTTGTGGCAAGCAAATGCATCACAGTCGATGAGCATAACCACGGCGGCCGTAGGCAGTGCCACTGAACCGAGTCTCCAGAATCCGACGACAAATATTGTCGCAGCCATTGAAGCGATCACAACGTCTACGACGTCCAGTCTGGTCGCAGAAGCTACCACGACCCTTGCCGAGGCTTTCATTGACGCTCTCGAGAGTCAGCCAGGCCCATATCTCTTCACCTTCAAAAACTTTTGGTATATCGCAGTCTCTGTGACAGCTGCCGCCATATTCTTACCCCTCTTAATCGGCGGTGCTTTCCGAGAGACGGTTCAATTTTCCTATAATCACAGAGAAATATGGATAACACTCGTTTTCATTGTTGCGATAAGCGGCTCCACTACGCTCAGCATATTTGAAGGCTTTATCGCGGCATGGGCTCTAGGAATGCCACAGGTTCTGTTAGCTTTGATCATGCTTCTTCGGAAAGCAAGAAAACCAAAGAAGACCAGGCGCTTGCAACGATGGATTGTTTACGCATCAATCCTGGTGGGCTGTATCCTTTTCGACATTTCTGGGCGTTCTTGGGCCTCATATCCCAGTATCTCGCGAGCCATATCTGGAGAAATGGGAGCCGAACTTGTCTTGCCATCGTTGACAGGCATTATAGCCCCATTTTGGCTCGTAGGGCTCTGGTTCTGGAACGATAGACCTCTTCCCAGTAATAGGGCTGAGATTGATCGTATATTTGATCGGAAACCACGACGCTGGCCGCCACGAATCGTCCTGCATTTCATTTTACTGATTCGGGACGGTTTCAAGAATCTGCCAGTTTCTCTTGGACATTCTTTGTTTTGGGGCATTATATGTGGAGGCGGCATCAATGCATGCCTGAGTATATCCTTACCCACCACCTTATACCTGGGCATGACGTTTACATATTTTGGACTGTACAGTCTTCTTGAGTTCCCAGATTGGCATGGGAGGTGGAGCTCGAAGAATGGGTTCATTTGGTTTTTTTTCATCTGTGTTGTCGCCTGTTCTGACATATTTTGGTGGCATTTTATTTGGGGAGTTTATACAGGTTCTCCGGTTCTGTTTCCAGTATTAACCTTAGTGGCTATTAATTCACGGGCTGTACGACGAATCTGTCGTCGCATTCGTGGCGGAGCTTCAACAACGGTATCAGGCGATCAAGCGCAGCAGACAAATCCGGGCGATCAACACGTTTGATGAGACTCCATGACCTTTGGACTCACTCGGATCAAAGCGCGAGTGAGCGCCATGGCTTGAGATGTAATGATTTTGTAGCCTAAGGAGGTGCCGCAAAGGCAGCAATAAGTAATGAAAATACATTTGTCACTTGATACTAAAGAGGTCCTGATATTGCCTTGGGCTGAGAACCACCTTTCTACACTTTGGGCGATACTATGTTTTACTCGACAATGTCGTAATATAGTCAGGAAAGAGAATGAGAAACCCACCGCTCGGGATAGAGGTTCGGCTTATTACACAGTCACGTGCCGTGCCAAGCATCGATCTCGCAGCTCAACTTGCATGTCGAGACCTCAGTGGGATGGTCCTTTGACAGCGATCACGTTCACCAACAACCACAACCGCCTTAAGTGTACGCCTCTATCTGGGGTTTCTGGTCATCGAATCTTCAACTGACATCTCGCGCAGATTTGAATTCTAGGAAATGGCCGGAGGCACGCACGGCAAGCCCATCTGGAAGGGCAACCACCCCGTCCGACAGATCAACCCGCAACGACCACTTTATCGGTTTGCCGCAACTGGCCTCGGAGCCGCCATGTGGTTCTTTGTAAGACCCTCCGCCTGAGATACCAGCTCTCAAGGCAACTTGGCTGACCAAGACAATGCAGTTATTCTACAGAGCGAAGCAGGATGGCGCGGCACTGCTTGGATTAAAACACCCTTGGGACCATTGAGCAGGAGGGTTACGATGAAGAGAAAATGAACATAAACTCCGAGAGAAGCAAAAAACATCATTGTACATATTCACCAGGGCATGGTATGAGGCGCAAGGGAATATACAATCGCCTGTCAAACTGGACTTCCGACCACGAACATTTCCTTGTGAACCGAGCATCGTCCCGCAACTCCGGTTTACTGATCAGGAATACTATCGACGAAGCTCAATATACCACTGTTCGCAATTCTGATCCGGTCGTCAGACCGCTGACTTTATTACCGGTAGCGTCTTTCTGACAGGGAAGTGGCTTCGAATACACATTCAACTTGGATCCCCAATCTACAAGTTCTATATTCTACCAGAATAGAGATGATTCCTGACACCATGCTTTCCGGCCAGCACAATCAATGCTGCAAATATTCACCCTGCTTGCCTGGACTCTTCTTCTCGAACAGGTAATGGCTCACTCCCCAAGTATCCCCACCCTCGTAGGCAAACAACTCAGCACAAGCCATGTAAAAGACCTGCCAGCGATAGAACCACATCCCGGCCTTTTCTTTACCATACGTCTCCTCCAAACCGGGCCAAATCTCCCTTTTGCTCGCGTTCATCTTGCTCAACCAATCCTCGCACGTCCGCGCATAATGCTTCCCATTCACCCACCACTGCCTCGACAGCGTCAGGTCATCTTGGAAGAAATGCAACAGATCAGCACTCGGCATCGTCCCGCCCGTGAAGAAATGCGTGCTCATCCAGCCTCCCTCAAAATCGTACGGCGTGTCCTTGTGCGCGAAGATGTGCACGAACAGCTTTCCGCCCGGTCGCAGTGCACGGCCGAGCTTCTGCATCAGCAGGGCGTAGTTCTTCATGTGCTCGAACAGCTCGATGCTCACGACGCGGTCATACACACTCGCCTCGAACTCGTGAGTCACCACATCGCCCGTCACGACCTTCAGGTTCGTGAGGCCCTTCCGCTTCGCCTCGCCTTCGATGTAAATCCGCTGCGTCCTCGAGTTGGAAAAGGCCGTGATGTTGGATTTCGAGAACCGCTCTGCGAGATACAAGCTCGCACTGCCCCACCCACACCCGAGGTCCAAGATGTCCTGGCCGTCCTTCAGACCCGCTTTCTCGACGTACGTCTCCAGCATGGCGATTTCCGCCTGTGCCAGCGTCTCGCCGCCCGTTGGGTACAGACAGGAGGAGTACTTCATCCTTGGGCCAAGGCACGCCTGGAGCACCGACGTGCCTACTTCGTAGTGCTGCGTGTTGGCCTTGTCGGTCTCGATGGCGATGGGCCGGCTGCGTAATGCGGCCACGTATGCCATCTTACGCTCCCAGGCTTTGGACAGAGACTCGGACTTGATTGTTTGTATTCGGTCGGCTAGTTGTCGGCGGATACCCAGTCGGATGACACTGGCGGGCAGCCAGCCATTGTCGATGAGATACTCTGCATGAACTCAGTTCAGTTCTTTCAGAGTAGATTTGATGCTAAATGTTCCTCCATTTTGCTGTAGCTTACCTGTGGGATCCATTGCCAGAGCAATATATTTCCCAAGTGTCGTAAAGATGGGCTAGCTAAAATACTGTGCTTTGCTTTACAAGGTCCTACAAGGAGATGAACAATTGAGGAAGAAAATCTGATTCCAATTAGAGGATGGAGGATGGCAACGATAGGATCCACACAAGGGCTCAGATGTCTTCACAAGCTTATGAAACCCTAGTAGTCTCGATATTGTCTTGAGTTTTGACCATGTGCAAAATGCTTCGGAGGAGGAAAGTGATGACGTCGTTGTTCATCGGATTGGGGCAAACGCAGCCTCGTGGTTTCCTTCTTTTCCCTCACAGGTTGTTGAACCACCCGTGTTCCTCATGAGTGGCTCTCACGCAGGGGCTACGGCACTCACCTTGATTCTTGTCCATGAGATGTACATACAGTATCAGCACGCTGTGAATCTGGCCGGGAGTGGCCCAATGGGCAAATGTTGGATGATCATGATATATTTTGAGTGATCAGTCCATCGTATCATCTCAACATGTGATGAACGGCTGCTGGGTAATGGACATCACTTTTCGTTTTCGTTTTATCCCATTCCTTTGGCTTATTTGCTAACCAGAATATCCTCCGCGATTAGTTTATACAGTTTCCGTTTTTTGGGATGTGAAGGCCGTAGGTACAATTTTAACTTGCCGACATATTTGGCCAGGACGGGTAGGAAATATCGTTCTGCAAGATATGCGCCAGCAAAGCCTGTGGTCGCAAGTGCAAGCAAGAATAACTCGTAGTCGAGTGACATCTCGGTCAAGTCCATGAAATTTGCTAGCCATTTGGCCGGGTCGAGAAGCATGTACAGTGACATGAGTAGTACTACGACTAGTGTGACAACGAATGGCACATTAGCAGTCATAGATTGGCGAAATGGTGGCCCAACGCTGAGAACAATTCCTGAGAGGATATATTGGAAGCAGGACACCAGAAATAGCGCAGTGTTTTGCGAGTTGTCGACACTTGATTTCTCCTTGTCCAGCTGAGGAGGTTGATACCACGGTTGACTTTGCACAGTCTGGAATGCAACGAGTTGCACCAGGATGCAGAGTAAAATCTGGCCAAGGAGTGGTGTGAGTACTTTTCTAGAGACCAGACTCGCAGTCGGGCGTTTAGTGCTCAAGACTGGATATGCTCCTGTCCAGCCCATGAAGATTGCTATCGGCAATATCAAGGCCAGATCAATGAACAAGAATTGAAAGTCGCCCAAATTAGAAGCGGATGCATATAGGAAGCTGACGGATGTGAACTGGATGGCCGAGTACAGACTCATGTATTTGAAACAGCAGAAACTGGTGACAAGAGCTGCACGGCCTTCTTTTATGAGGGCTGGGACACAAGAAATGTCAAAAATGTGGCTCGTGAAAGGAGCTGCCACAGAGGCTTCGGCTTCTGAGAGAGAGACACCAACGTCAGCAGCTTTTAGTGCACCGCAGTCATTGGCGCCATCGCCACAAAAGCCGCAGCAGTAGTCAATGCTTTGTAGCTTCTCGACCAACTCATGTTTCTCATCTGGTGACATGCGAGCGAAGACAGCACCCTTCACAAGCATGCGCTCCAGAATCTCCCTCGAGCCGAAATCGACGATCCATCGGAATGCATCACCTGTGACGGCTAGGGTATATTCTCCGATCGCCAATGCATCATAAGGAGCTGCATTGTCGTCCTCGGTGGCCAGTGGTGCGGGGAGAAGAGTATTTTCGTCAAGCTGATAGATTGGATTGTCCACACTTTCCCATGTCAAGCATGCCTTCGGATCCATTTTGTCTCCTTGGATGAAATGAGGGACGAAGCAGTGGGCATTTCGATCAATCAAAGCACATTCTCTTGCCACGCTGATAGCGGTAAGAATATTGTCGCCTGTGCACATGACATTGCGAATCCGAGCTTCGTTCAGCTCTTCAATGATCTCGGTCGTGATATCTTTGAGCTTGTTCTCGAAGACTATGAACCCGATCAACTGTAGTCGTGACTCAGCAGCCGTGCGATCCATTAGTTGAATCTCCTCGGAGCTGATTCTGGAAGCATACTTCGAGGCGCATGCAATAACACGAAAGCCTTTGTGCGTGTAGTAGCTGAGCAAGTCATCAAAATCGTCAGGTATGCTTGAAGCCGTACAGATATCTTTCATCACTTCTGGTGCACCTTTGACATACACATTGGCACCAGGATCTCCATACTGGCGGACGATGACGCTGGCTCTTCGAAGGTGCGAAACAAAATCGAATGAGCGAAGGACACCAAGCTCAACACGAATTGGATTACTCGTCTCTTGGGAGTCATCTAGGTCGTACTCCAAACCCTGAGGTGGGCGAGCAACGCTGGGAGCCGGATGATGAGTGCCTGGCTCAATAAAGTGGCTGGTATTTCGTGATCCTTCCTCGAAGGACCATTCGGTGAATTGGAACATTTTCAAGTCGAGTGGGTCCCCGATCAGCTCATCGTCCACAAGTCGCAATGAATGGCAAGATGCCATGGTGTACAACATATTCTTGTTGACGCGATAATCCACTGTAGGATCGCGATCATAGGATGCTGGTGGAAGAACTTCGTGTGCCTCCTCAAGAATGTCCCCAAACCGAATTTCTGGATGTTGAACAAGCCGAACTCCCAGCACATCAAGACCGTCTTCAGTCAACGTGCCGGTTTTGTCAAAGCAGACTATGTCAAGTTTCCCAGCCACATTGACCCTCTGCGGACTGATGCAAAAGATCTGTTGTTTTTTGAGTCGAGATAATGCAAAGTTAGTCCCGATAGTAAGAGTTGCAGGCAGTGCAGGTGGAACAACGATCGTGATCAAGTCTAGGGCTCGGACAACGATCAAATGCCACGCCAATCCAAGTTTAATGAAGTTAATGAAGGATGCGATGAAACCAATGGTCGCAACACCTCCCATGACTGAGATGTAGCGGAACGAGTCACGGTAGAATTTGAAGCCAGAGGGTTTGGGGAAGAGCATCGAACGGACGAGGGCGCCTTTGGTAGTATTGAATCCGGTCCGAACAACCAGCGCAAGTGCAACAGCCTCGTCATCGTCTGTGTCTTGCGGACGTCTTGCACGGATTATCTTTGTACCACAGAATAGAAAATGGCGGGCAACACTGGGGTGTATGGATGTCGCTCCAAGATCCACATAAAGTAGTGCTTCATCCGTAATTGGAATTTTTGATACTGGAATCGATTCCCCTAGACTTGATAAGCCTATGTTCAGAGTGTATGAATGTAAAAATCATACCTGTCAACATGCTCTCGTTGATGATGCAATCTCCTGCAAGAAGGAGACTGTCACACGGAAGTTGAGACAATGACGGATCAGATACTTCATACACATCGCCCGGTACAAGATCGCCAGACACCGCAGAACGCCCTGAGGAGATGTAAGGATAGTTCGCATACTAAAGGGGCTGAATTCACCTACAAAAGCCGTTGCGCAGGACACGCACATCGCACTCGAATCGTGAAATCTCTCTGAGTCGTTCCATTGTCTGTCGGGATCAGCGTCTAATTGCAGCCGAGGGGAGCTTGTGAACCTACAGATCTAGTTTCGATAACAGTGGTAGTTATTGAAAAGACCGAGATGAGGAAGATGGCAGCTGCGTAGTAGTAGTACTCGTCGGCCGACCACAAAATGAGACTGGCGATTTGAAATACGTAAAATGGATGAAATGCCTAAAAAGATTAGAAAGCGTCACGAGCGACATAAAGCCGATAGGGCTAACCTCGTCAAGAAGCAGTTGAGCAATCGGTTTTTGCTCAATTTCAATCATGTTCTTGCCAAAGACTTGATCTCTCGGATCTCTCTCCTCAGAGTCCAGACCTTCTCGAAGAGCTTTGACGTCGGTCCATTGTGGATCCCACCAATCGTTATTGAGGACAAACTTGTCTTGAACAGGGTGAAAAAGAAGGCGCATATATCTATAATTGAGGGAGCGTAGGACAGGTAAATCTTGATCGTCATCGTAGCGATAGCTGTTGGTCTTTTCTTTCTGAGATGGGGTGAAAACCGTGGACAGGGGATGGCCATACTCTTGTTCTGAGATGTAGTGGATGGAAAATTCGCCCCATTGGTTCTGAAGTCGTTTAGTCTTTCTTCGCAGCAGTTTCTGTGGCGGGCCATAGCTCACCTCTACAACGACCCAAGAGCATTTCTTGAGGGGCGCGGGGGAGCCAACAATGGAGATACGCCAGCTAGGGACCCAACGAAAGACGAGATAGCCAATGCCAGCAGTTAAGACGCAGATCGCGATATAAAGCATGAAACCAAGGGAGGATGTGGAGAAGCCGGCAATGACCATGGTGAGGTCTTCAGTCTCAATGTACAGCTTTTGACTGAAGCTACCTCCATCATCATGTTCTTGAATGTCGCTGCGAGCGGACTCATGGCGTCTAAGTAGAGGCTGATCGGAGGACGATCGTAATCTCCCAGACGACTTTCGTCGCAGAGAGTCCACTTCCCCGGCCTCCAGATCGTGATCCGTGATGGCTATGTTTCCATCCTCTTCATCACTGACATCTAAAACGGCTTCCTCGTCGGAATACTCGGGAGTTTCTTGCTCGTCTTGAAAATAGGTAAAGCTGGATATCGATCCTTTCCGCTGCCTCGGCCGTTGATATGCGAAGCCAGTCATGCTACTCGGCACGCTTTCAGAAATGGGCCCGGAGAATAGCTGGAAGGTGGGATCAGCATAAGCGAAAGAAATAGAAGAGAGTGCAGTAGCAGACCTCATCGGTAGCCATTTCGACCTCGGAGACGAAGCTGGCACTATGACAATGATTAGCATTTCAACAGCCTTGCTTAGATGTTGTGAACAAGTAGCTCACTTGCTCATATTGGAGTCGCGGCGACGCATTGTTCGGCGCGCAGAGCTGCTACGCCGGAGCGCAGCAGATGAAGGTCTTTCAGGAATATCCATGGCGATGAACAGAAGTACCACGAGGGCACGGGGATTCGAATGTTCAAGACATGGTACAGTCGAACAAGCAAAGATTGAAATAAGGAGAGAAGTACAGATCGATAGATTATTCGATGTGCTAGATTGCAGTGCTGGTCAGGAACTTTTTCTCCCTCTGTACGTGCAGTGATCGAGTGAGTTGTACTCAGGTTTGGAAACCCTTTTTGCTACAACAATAATGGTTGGTGGAAGGAGAGGTGTTAGTGGAGGCGGGACGCAGCTATGATGCAAGAAATTCGATAAGCCGTGGGTGGTGGTCAATCTGACTGGCCAGGTACGCACCCCGTAGTCAAGTTGGCCGTGGGCGTCAAGCATGCTGTAGTTGGGGGAATCGCAGGGCCCGAGGGGCCTGTGCAGCCTAATCCAACAATGCCAAGCGCTCGCCTCTCCTCTCTCTTCACCAGACTCTTATCGCCTACCTAGGTAGAGTGGCCACTGACTCACGTAGTGATGGTGTTGGTGGTGGATGTCCATCCCACTCTACAAACTGCATTGAAGTCCGTCACGGGTCGACGGATAGGCCAGTATCCTCCCAGTTCTTCTGCAAGAAGTACCGGGTACCTGCGATTCCTCTGAGCAAGGTAGTAATGGTGTTGCAGCATTAGCAGAATATCCCCTAGGAACTGCCTTGATAGTAGTCTAAAAGTGCTCCGTCGACGTAGTAGTGGCTACCTGGGAGCCCACTGGCTTCTAGAAGTCTGTGTTGGTGGGTGGACTTGAGATTTTCCTCACAGGAATACCCTCATCCTCTCCCACCACTAGTCACCACTGCATTGCACGACGACCACCATCCGAGTTGACAACAATTCTTTCCTCCCTTCTACGTCAACCCTTTTTACCTCTCCCTCTTCTGGCAAAAATCTCTTTTTCCTTTCTTATCCTGCACCACGACCCAGGGCAGACCCATCTGCTTTTATACTCCCTCTACCCCAGCCCTTCTTGCAGAGTTTGAGCCACTATTTTTCTCCAACAGATCCTGCGGGCCAACCAAACCTTTCCACCGCCATTACTCAATTCCCAACAACCATGGCTTCAGAAATTCCAAAAGGCCGCTCTCAGGTCACTGCACCGTGAGTCCATCCTGAATCCCCCTTCATCACTCTCTGTCCCTCTCGTGATCCTCAACTAACATGGCTTTACCATCCAGAACTCCTCAGAACAGTATGTTTTCCCCCTCGTCCGCCCACCCGCACTCTTTCACTCACCCATTCTAGCTCCCGCCACCAATGCGCCGATATCCTCTCATGCGCAGGCTCCTACGATCGGTGACATCCAGGAAGGTGAGAAATATAGCTGTCATATTCGTCTACGAAATGCTGACTGCCCGCAGAGGATCTTGACCGTGCCGCCGCGGCTTCCATATTTGCCAAAAACCCGGCTCTAGTCTCCATGATGCAGCAGAAGCTTGGTTCTCTCATTGGCCGGCCTTCCGGTTACATCGAGTCCCTACCAGAGAATGTTCGTCGTCGTGTCAGCGGCTTGAAGGGTATCCAGAAAGACCATGCCAAACTCGAGTCTGAATTCCAAGAAGAAGTCCTCCAACTTGAGAAGAAATACTTTGCCAAGTTTACTCCCCTGTATGAGAAACGGTCGGCTATTGTCAATGGTGAAGTCGAGCCCACTGATGCTGAGGTTGAAGCCGGGAAAGTCGACGATGAAGATGAGGAAGACGAAGCCGCGGATGACGTGGATCAAGAAGACAAGGCGGCACAAGAAGACGTCAAGGGCATTCCAGAGTTCTGGCTTACCGCCATCAAGAACCAGATCTCACTCGCTGAACTCATCACTGATCGTGATGAGGAAGCTCTCCGTTCATTGACCGACATCCGCATGGAATATCTCGATCGACCAGGCTTCCGCCTCATTTTCGAGTTTACTGCAAACGATTTCTTCACCAACAAGACCATTTCCAAGACATACTTCTATAGAGAAGAGAGCGGATATGGTGGCGATTTCATCTACGATCATGCAGAAGGTGAAAACATTGACTGGAAGGCCGGAAAGGATCTCACCGTACGCATTGAGAGCAAGAAGCAAAGAAACAAGAGTAAGAAAGAGCCTTTCCCCTTCTGGATGCAGTTGGATTTACTGACGTACTTCTAGACACCAAACAAACCCGAGTGATCAAGAAGACGGTCCCCACCGAGTCCTTTTTCAATTTCTTTTCTCCTCCAGTTGCCCCAACTGATGATGACGATGTCGCCTCTGACATCGAAGAGCGGCTCGAGCTCGATTATCAGTTAGGCGAGGACATCAAAGAGAAGCTCATCCCTCGTGCCATTGATTGGTTCACGGGTGATGCCTTGGCCTTTGAAGAATTCGAGGACGGCGAGGATGCCGAATTTGACGACGAAGATGATGAAGACGAGGAGGACGACGAAGAGGCAGAGTCCGACGAGGATGATGAAGAAGAAGGTGGTAAACCCCGATCTCAACAACAGTCCGAGTGCAAGAATCAGTAGGCCAGTGTATCGAGTTTGAATCAATGCAAATGGTGCATCGTGGATGTAATTCTACTCGTACAGCTTGGGCAGAGATTGCCTCGCATTGCTGAAGCCGAGAAGCAGCAATCTTGTTGTTGAAGCACGAAGGAGCAAGCGATCGACAGGCCTGTGGTCTTGTTATGACCAGACCCCATCTTTGACCCGCTTTCAGCATAATCGGCGTTTGAGATGCTGGGGAGGGCATCCGTAAACCGAAACGCATGTGGAGGGAAGCAAAGGTAACAGGCGATTGTACTAAGCCCAGGCGGTCCTTTTAGTTAGTTGTTCAGTTTTGCAGTGGTGGCGTTTGAGCAGTATTGAACCATCCAGCAACAGGGACTATCCAGTACCACAGTCGTGTCCGCCATTGCGAAAGTCCCCCAGGTAGTGGTGTCTATTGAAGTCCCTACTAAGAACAGGGCATTAATACCAAAAGTCTTGTTTATACGTTTCGGGTATCTCTGCTGTACCTAGGCAGTCTCAATAGGAGATAACCCAAAGGCCAGACATGCCAATAATGAAGGACCCTTGAGGGTGCATGGAGTTTATTTTATTCCGTAAAAAAGGGGGTATTCGTCCCAGTACCTAGGTAGTGAGAGAAGTCTCCATCGGTGGGCGGTGAGTGATGCTACGAACGATTTCTTGGTGGCTACGTTGGGAGCCCAGGGACTAGGGCAAAAGAACTCAGGCTTTAGCGGTACGCAGATGCCTTGACCTCGAGTGCCTTGGCTGCCCAGGTGTTCAACACCCAGGGGAAAGGGTAGTAGGGGGCGCGTTGAGATGAAAGAGGAATAGCGTCAATGGCGTACCAGTCGGGGTTGGTTTCTTTGCCATCGGCGCCGGGAGAATCAACTACAGAGCAGACAGCGCCAGGATCTGGGCGGGCAGTCACCTTCGTTGGTATAGGCACTGGCACGGGGCTTGCGGATACCTGAAAGAGCACCACTGGGTGCCACTCACCTCCCCTCTTGACCACTAATCACCGCTCAACTCGCCTGACTTCGGTTAGCCTCCTAGCCTCCAACTGTTGCTAACTTTCTGGCTGCGTTCCGGCGCGTCTCTCTCAAAGTCCCTGAAAGACTTTCTGACATGTTCCCCAAAGATTCTAACACGGCCAGCCGCACCTGATGCCAATTCAGCCATCAGCTATCAACATTCCATCCCTCTATCTTTCGAATCTCTGAGCCCACGGTATGCTTATTTACACTCACTCTTCTCTGCTGACACAGTTACGCACTCCTCGAATTTGGTGTGATCGTCACCGAATTACTGTTGACACGTCTTCTGCTTAGATCCCCGAATCGCCCAATCCGACTACATGGCTCCCATCGCAAACAGCAGTTGATTTGATTCCTAAACCCATTCCTTTCAGCTCCACTGCCCAATATGGCCAGTTGGGAAATAGGTACTCGGGCCTGGTTCCCCAACCAGGCCGAGGGCTTCATTCCTGGAGAGTTGGCTGCGAGAAAGGCAGTTGGCGATGGAAAGATTACCCTTGTTTTCAATCTCGCCGATGAGTCTCAGCACACGGTCGAGACCACCGAAGATGCCTTGCAAGACACCCAGAGTGCCGCTCTTCCTCCCCTGATGAATCCTCCCATGTTCGAAGCCGCCGAAGACTTGACCAATCTCTCCCACTTGAACGAACCTGCCATCCTGCAGGCCATCAAGCTTCGATATGCTCAGAAAGAGATATACACCTACTCTGGTATTGTCCTCATTGCAACCAACCCTTTTGCCCGAGTCGACTCTCTCTATGTACCTCAAATGGTACAAGTTTATGCCGGCAAGCAGAGAGCCTCCCAAGCACCCCATCTGTTTGCCATTGCAGAAGAGGCCTACACAGACATGTTACGAGACACCCGGAATCAGACTGTTGTAGTCTCTGGTGAGTCCGGTGCAGGCAAGACCGTTAGTGCCAAGTATATCATGCGATATTTCGCGACTCGTGGAGGCCCTGGCCAGTCCTCAAAGAGCACCAAAGGCAGAGCCGATGCTATCAGCGAGACCGAGGAACAGATTCTGGCAACGAATCCTGTCATGGAAGCATTTGGTAATGCAAAAACTACAAGAAATGACAACTCTTCTCGCTTCGGAAAATACATCGAGATTATGTTTGATAAGAATACAGACATTATTGGTGCCCGCATACGAACATATTTACTCGAACGCTCTCGTTTGGTATTCCAGCCATTGAAGGAGCGAAATTACCATATCTTCTATCAACTGGTGGCTGGTGCGACTCCCCAAGAACGGGAGGAGCTCGGTCTTCTGAATGTCGAAGAGTTTGATTATCTAAATCAAGGCAATGATCCAGTGATTGACGGAGTGGATGACGCTGCAGAGTATATAGCGACGAAGAAGTCCATGACAACCATCAACATCTCGGAACCCACACAAAGAGAGATCTTCCGAATCCTCGGTGCACTCCTACACTTCGGTAACATCAAAATCACTGCCACACGAACAGACTCTACTCTTTCTGCAACCGAACCTGCCCTGGTACAGGCATGCCAAATTTTGGGCATCGATGCGACGAATTTCGCCAAGTGGACGGTCAAGAAACAACTCATTACCCGCGGAGAGAGAATCACCTCAAATCTCACCCAGCAACAAGCGACCGTTGTTCGAGATTCGGTGGCAAAATTCATCTATTCAAGTCTTTTCGATTGGCTAGTTGAGACAATCAACCATGGCCTAGCAACCGAAGAGGTTCTACAACGACTGAACACCTTCATTGGTGTTCTCGATATTTATGGCTTCGAACACTTTGCCAAAAATTCATTCGAACAATTTTGCATCAATTATGCCAACGAGAAGCTTCAGCAGGAATTCAATCAGCATGTCTTCAAACTTGAACAAGAAGAATACATGCGTGAACAAATTGATTGGACTTTTATTGACTTCTCTGACAATCAACCGTGTATTGATCTTATAGAAGGCAAGCTTGGTGTCCTATCTCTCCTTGACGAAGAGTCGAGGCTACCAATGGGATCTGATGAACAATTCGTCACCAAGCTTCACCATCATTTCGCTGCAGACAAGCAGAAATTCTACAAGAAACCAAGATTCGGAAAGTCTGCATTTACCGTCTGTCATTATGCCCTCGATGTCACCTATGAATCTGATGGATTCATTGACAAAAATCGAGATACTGTACCAGATGAGCAGATGGAGGTGCTTAAGAACTCCTCCAATTCTTTCCTAGTGCAAGTCTTGGAGGTCGCTGCGGCGGTGCGAGAAAAGGACTCCGCTCAAACAGCCTCCAAGACTGTTGCAGCTGGCGGTGGTCGACGAGTTGGTGTGGCTGTTAATCGCAAGCCCACCCTTGGAGGCATATTCAAGAGCTCTCTCATAGAGCTGATGCAAACTATCAACTCTACTGATGCGCACTACATTCGTTGTATCAAACCCAACGAGGCAAAAGAATCTTGGAAGTTTGAAGGACCTATGGTTTTGAGTCAGCTTCGAGCTTGTGGTGTCCTTGAGACAGTCCGAATCAGTACTGCCGGTTACCCTACTCGTTGGACTTATGAGGAATTTGCGCTGCGATATTACATGTTGTGTCATTCATCCGAGTGGACCACTGAAATCCGTAAGATGGCCCAGAATATCTTGGTCAAGGCACTGGGTTCTACAGCTTCAGAGAAGCGCGATAAGTATCAGTTGGGTCTCACCAAAATCTTTTTCCGAGCCGGCATGCTAGCCTTCTTGGAGGACAAACGTTCTGCTCGACTGAAACAATGTGCCATTATGATCCAAAAGAATCTGCGGGCAAAATATTGGCGACACAGATATCTGGATGCTCGCCAATCGATCATCGATGTTCAATCTGCCACTCGTGCGTTCATTGCGCGCCGGAAAGCCGAAGAAACCAAACAAACCAAAGCGGCTACAGACATTCAAAGGTTTTGGAGGGGACAAAAGGAACGCAAGCGTTACAATCAAATTAGAGACGATCTCATCACATTCGAATCTATGGCCAAAGGTTTTCTGTGCAGGAAGAATATCCTGGAAACTCGGGTCGGAAATGCTGCAATCACGATTCAACGAGCTTTCCGTTCGTGGAGATCACTTCGTGCGTGGAGACAACATCGCAGAAAGGTCATCATCATACAAAATCTCTGGCGTGGCAAAGTTGCTAGACGTGACTACAAGAAGGTTCGTGAGGAAGCTCGCGATCTTAAGCAAATATCATACAAGCTTGAGAATAAGGTTGTTGAATTGACTCAGAGTCTCGGCACACTGAAACGAGAGAACAAGACCTTGACTTCTCAGTTGGAGAACTACGAAGGTCAACTAAAGTCCTGGCGCTCCAGACACACTGCTTTGGAAACACGATCAAGAGAATTACAAACAGAAGCAAATCAAGCCGGTATTGTAGCAGCGCGTCTCAGCGCACTTGAGGAAGAACATGCCAAGCTGCAAACCAGTCATGACGAACACATGGGAAATGCAAAGAGGTTGCAAGATGAAGACAAGAAACTCCGGGAATCCTTACAAACGTCAAATAATGAGCTCGAAAAACTTCGACAATCTGTCTCAACCCATGAGAGCGAAAGGGGTTCCTTACGTCAACAGATTAACGAGCTGCAAGATCAATTGGAAATCGCAAGAAGAGCACCCCCGCCTCCGCAACCCAGCACCAACGGTGTCAATGGCGATTATGCTACCGCCAATGGCAACGGCCAGCCAGCCAGTGGTCTTATTAATTTGGTCTCGTCCAAGAAGCCTCTCAAGAGACGAAGTGCTGGCGCGGCTGAGAGAAGTGAGATGGATAGGTACAGTGGTGCCTATAATGCTCGACCTATGTCGATGGCCATTGACATGCACACTAAAACTCTCTCTGGCTCTACCTTCAATCCAGGTTTGGACAGTGTGGAGATGGAACTTGAGAATCTCCTTGCACAGGAAGACGAACTCAATGAGGAAGTCACAATGGGCCTCATTCGAGGTATCAAGATTCCACAGCCTGGAGCTAACCCTGCTCCAACAGACAAAGAAGTCCTCTTCCCATCCTATCTCATCAACTTGGTAACTTCCGAGATGTGGAACAACGGGTTCGTCAAGGAGTCAGAACGATTCCTTGCAAACGTCATGCAATCCATTCAACAAGAAGTCATGCAACACGACGGCGATGAAGCCGTCAATCCTGGTGCTTTCTGGCTGTCCAATGTTCATGAAATGCTATCATTCGTCTTCTTGGCGGAGGATTGGTATGAGGCTCAGAAGACCGACAACTACGAGTACGACAGATTGCTTGAGATTGTCAAACATGATCTCGAAAGTCTGGAATTTAACATCTATCACACATGGATGAAGGTGTTGAAGAAGAAGCTTCAGAAGATGATCGTTCCTGCCATTATTGAATCTCAATCACTTCCAGGTTTCGTCACCAACGAGAGTAACAGATTTCTCGGAAAGCTGCTTCCTTCGAACAATACCCCTGCATACAGTATGGACAACCTCCTAAGCTTGTTGAACAATGTTTTCAAGGCAATGAAGGCATACTACCTCGAAGACTCCATCATCACCCAAACCGTGACCGAACTCCTTCGACTGGTTGGTGTGACCGCATTCAACGATCTCCTCATGCGCCGCAATTTCCTCTCGTGGAAGAGAGGCTTGCAAATCAACTATAATATCACACGAATTGAAGAGTGGTGCAAAAGCCATGATATGCCTGAAGGTACACTCCAACTGGAGCATCTCATGCAAGCGACTAAACTTCTTCAACTGAAGAAGGCCACCCTCAACGACATTGAGATCATCCAAGATATCTGCTGGATGCTATCACCGAATCAAATTCAGAAACTTCTGAATCAATACCTTGTTGCCGATTACGAACAACCCATTAATGGTGAGATCATGAAAGCGGTGGCCTCGAGGGTTACTGAAAAGAGCGACGTTCTACTTTTGGCTGCTGTGGATATGGAGGACAGTGGACCCTATGAAATTGCTGAGCCCCGAGTCATTACAGCACTTGAAACATATACCCCCTCATGTAAGTTTACACCCATTCTCGTTCGTGCTCGGTGCCGGAACAGACCACGATACTGACATCTCAAACAGGGCTTCAAACACCACGACTCAAACGACTGGCAGAGATTGTATCTGCCCAAGCCATGGCTCAACAAGAACGAGGGGATATCCCAGAAGGTGCCATTAGCGATACTGAGGCTGTCTAATTCAAGTTCCACATGTGGCTGTACAAAAGCTACGACGTCACGTCTCACGGTTAGGTACAGGAGCACTGTCGTGGATCAACGGATTATCATCCACGTCAGGAAAAACCTATGGAGGAACTGGTTTCAAATCCTTCGCGTGACCAATCCCAAGCGAACATAATCATTTTGGGCATAGCATTTGGTGTTTGGAGAAAATCGGAGGTCGGGCAACCTGGACCTGAGTGAGGTATCCAACTTGGAAGTTCCTGGACTCAATAATGTCCTCGATGCATTTTTCCGTCCGGCATCCTGTCGGGATGTTCGAACCTGCATTTTGTGATGCAAGATGGTCTTGAGCTCGACAAGGATATGGATTTGTTCTCAGACCTTTGGTAGAGGCCACTAGCATTGTCAGCTACTACTGATACAGCGTTTCCTTTGGGAGAACGGTAGCCCTCTTTCAATTTTCAATGGAGTTGTGCTTGAGCGTTCACTCTTTGACGTCTTACTCTCTGGGATACTACAGCTGGCAAAGAACGGACTAGCGGAACAAACCATAGTATGTAATGATGATGTGCGATTGGATATCTCATTTCCTTTTTCGTTATTCTGTCTGATCATAGTCGTGAATTTAGACGGAGCCACCTGGTGCCACTAATTCGTACCTGGTCACACAGTTCACACGATTTTGTAGACAAACTTCTCTGCGCTAACCTTTCCGTCCTGCTGATCCTTGAAGCCCGACAGGATGTCATCGACGCCCCCTCTCTCTCTGACACGATTCGGCTTGATCTTTCCGGACGACAATAATTCGGGCAGCATGCTCAAGTATTTCTCCCAGAATGCCTTGTCCTTGGGGGTGGCATCACCGCAGTTGTCAAAAGCTTTGTATTTGAGCGGTCGCTCGAACGCCGTGTACACGATTGTGCTTTCCAGACGGACTTTCGAGTTCTGGATCTCTCCAGAGTCGCGGATGTGGCCGATGGGGAGCAGAGTCACGATATGCCCGCCCTTCGTGCTGCTCAGGGCCTTCGCAATTGTTTGGGGAGTACCCTTCTCGGAGATGCAGTCGAAGGCGTGCTGTAGCCCATCGTGGGTGAGCTCGCGCACCTTGTCGGGCCAGTCCTGCTCAGAATAGTCGACGACGGCGTCCGCACCCAGCGACTTCAACAGGTCATGGTTCTTCTTCGAGCCCGTCGCCACCACAAACAGGCCCGCGAGTTTCGCCAGCTGCACGGCATACTTGCCTACACTGGAGGTGCCGCCGTTGACGAGCAGCGGAAACGCACTCTTGGCCGGCTTCGAGGGCTCCGGCAGCTGCAAGCGTTGGAACAACGCCTGCACGGCCGTCGCGAACGCCAGTGGCAGCACCGCAGCTTCCTGGAACGACGTGCCCTCGGGGATTTCGTAGACTAAACTATCCTCGATGACAACATACTCGGCGAACGCGCCACGCGTCGGCTGCACCGTCGTGCCTTGCACAAAGCCGGCGACGCGCTGGCCTTCGCGCCACCGCGACGATCCGTTCGTGTCCGAGACTGTGCCTGCGAAGTCACACCCGATGATCCGACCTGCCGGCACTGCGGCCATGGCTTTCCAGTCCGTCGGGTTCTGCGCTACGTAGTGCACTTTGACCTGGATCTCGCCGGCCGAGGGCTGAGGTCGCTCAACGCTCTGTACCGCGGCGGTCTTGCCTTCGATGGTCACGAGGGCTTTCATTTGAGCCATGTTGGATGGCGAGGGTCAGATGTCCGCTGAAGTGGAATCTCAATCGCTGCGGTGGTTGCGAGTGCAGGAATAGTAGAGTGGGGGAGTGGTTCAATCAGAGTCTCTCAATTTGCTGGTCTTGGGGGAAATTGGATCATTGATGGGATGGAAGTACCTAGTAGTGTATGTGTGCGAATGGCTGTTTTCAATAGCTAGTACTTGACCTCGGGTCAACGATCGGATGTCAGGAACGATGACGTTGCGGAGCTTCACAAAATTCGAATTAAATATTCCATGATCATGAATGACATGTGCAAGCTTCGCTTGACATCAGTGATCTCCAAATTCTGCATGGACAGTCTGCGTCAGAGGGTACTCTCTGTCTCTTGCTACGTCTGATCGTCACAAGACTGGTGTATGTCTTCCGAGGGTCGATAGCGAAGAGATACCCAAGGAGGTCGACTGGCTGACACTGGCAGCCTCAGGCTCGATCATGGCTCAGGTAAGCAAAGAAAACCACTAAGCCCAGTATGCACTAGTGCAGAATAAGTTCACATCCAAACTTCAAAGTGCCACCAGGATTTTTATTGGGATGTCAGACTATAGTTCACCATAACTACAAGTTCTCAACTGGCGATACATTTACTTACCCGGGAATTGGACTGCATCCACTGAGCAACAGAACCCGCAGTCATGAGTGGTGATAGTATGGACGACGTCAGGCTTGACCAGCCGGAGGACATCAACTACGACCACGGCGAGGAGATTTTATTAGGTGGGAACAAGAAATTGGTTGTGGTGAGTGCTGCTTTCCCGGCTTTTCTGGTCCCTTGGCTTGTCCGCAATTGAAACCTGGACTTCTGATTTGGTGGCCTGTGTTGGATGTTCCTCTTAGCGCTGGGCCGAACGTCATGTCGAACTTGGTGGAGGCTCACGGGCTTGACAATGAATGATTCATGGAGTGACTAACAGATTGGACAAACAGCTTCCAGGAGGATCTTCTCATGCAGCGTCGTTCCAAATTGAGAAGGAGGATCATACGTTAGGCAACGCATTGCGCTACTTCGTCAACAAGAAGTATGTCTGCTTTCCAACCCAACACCGGATCAGTTCGACTGCTGACCCAAAGCGTGTTTGAACTAGCCCCGATGTCGAGTTCTGTGGGTACACGATTCCACATCCTTCCGAAACGAAGATGAACATCCGAATCCAAACATGGGGTAAGTGAAGGATGTCGAAAGACTAGATTTCCCGCAACATCTGTTTACTAACCATTTAGCAGAAGACACCAGTACCACCGCGACAGATGCTCTCCGTAAAGGGTTGACCGATATGATCGAGGCATGCGATGTCATTTCTGAGAAATTCGCGGACGCTCGAGACGAATTCAATGCTCAAAATTCGTGAATGGGGCTAAGCCCTGGCTTCCCTTTATTTTATTCTGCCAACGTGCATTGCGGTGGCGCCTTGGAGTCTCTCTTTTCAAAGCTATGTACAGATGGTTGGGTTTAAAAAGGTTGGGAGGATGCTTCAATTCCGTCCCTAGAAATCGATTAGCACAAAATACCACGCAACAGTTGACTCGACATCGTACCTCCAAGAAACCAGAAATGAAGTTCTTCGGTAATCGTGCATTTTCGTCTTCCTCCACCCTAAAGTATTTCATCACATGTGTACTTTGTTTCCAGAAGTTCAGTGTTTCCTGTCGATTGTCCCGCGTCAGTTGACAGTCTCTCCACCTTGTGAGATGATGGGTGCCCTTACTTGAAATTCGGCGTGGTTCTGGGCCAGAAGCACATCGACTGCCTGTAGGTGGTTCACATATCTGTGCTTCTCAAACTCTTGTCTAATTTTCGTTCGGACCTTGGAAACGGGCATGTTCAAGGAGTACATGGTTTGGATCTCGGGGCTCTTGAGGTCGAATTGTCAGTGAAGCCGTCTCTTTTGATCACTCGTCCCCCCGGATTTCATACCGCTCTTAGCCACTCTCTATAGGACTTCAGGACTCTCCGGCGCGCATCTGCTGAATTAATTGCTGAAGTCATCGATTAGCTACGTTGGATCGAGATTGACTCCCCCGAGAGCCTCTGAACTCACATGACCGCGTCATCTGCGCGAGGTATGTTGGATTGATCGTCATTTTTGGAAATCGCAGTTCATACCAGAGCTCGAATGGTCGTGAGAAGCCAGAACAAGAACCAGTTGTAGCCACGCTCAACCTGCGAAGTCCAAGTTGAGGTTCGATAAGTGGAGCTTCAACCACCCGGCAAACCTGCATGTATTGTGGGAAGGATGGTGGCTAATACTTGTAGTATGGCACTAGTTAGACCGCCCGCCCTCTGTTTCGTAACCCCTCCAATTTTAGTGGTCGCAGCTTCTTCACGCTTACTTGTACACCGCCCTGAGCTTCATGTTTTTATTCTGCCATTCATCAGTCAACCAGCGTGACCTCAAAGCTTTTTTCAATGAGAAATTAAAATTCCAAGCCTTTTCAACTGACAGTATCACTCGCATTCATTTCTTTGCATTCGTATTAACCAGACGATCCTCGCTCAGATATTGTATTTAACCATGGGATCAGTTGAGCGAACCGTGCCCCAGATGAGCTCCCGCAGGACTCACACACTTTCCCGTATCACAAATGAAACAAAGGTTCAAATCTCGATTTCGCTCGACGGAGGCCCTTTGCTCCCATTCGAGACATCTGAGCACTTCACGGAACCCATATCAGCAGCCCAGCAAAAGGCTCATCCAGATGTCGAATTTCCTCTTCCCAAATCACATCATGCAACTCAAATAACTGCTTCCCAGCAAATCTCCATTTCAACAGGCATTGGTTTCCTTGATCATATGCTTCACGCCGTATCGAAACATTCCGGCTGGTCCTTGGCTGTTCGAGCAAAGGGAGATCTTGTCATAGATGACCATCATACAGCTGAAGATGTCTTTCTCGGTCTTGGGACTGCTTTCAATGCTGCTCTGGGCAAACGAGTTGGCATCGTACGGTTTGGCAGAGGCGATGCTCCTCTCGATGAGGCCTTATCTTGGGCTGTCATTGATCTATCCAACCGGCCATACAGTGTAATCGACTTTGGCTTCACAAGGGAGAAAATTGGTGACCTCAGCACCGAGATGCTGACCCATGGACTGGAAAGCTTTGCTCAAGCAGCAAGCGTCACCCTGCACGTCAAGACTGTCTACGGGCACAACAACCATCACAGAGCGGAAAGTGCTTTCAAAGCTCTTGCGGTGGCGATCAGACAAGCCTGTGAGAGAAGGGCAGAGGGTAGCGTGGGAAGTGGAGATGTTACGAGCACTAAAGGGGTTCTAGGTTCCAATGTCAACAACTAGGAGAATGACGACATATATCCTTCAATCGAGACTGGCATCGAGCCAGCAGGTATGCGACATTCGTAGGACGGATCAGGGCGAGTCTGCACGCCACCTCTGAATCACTCGGAGCTTTTCGTGAGAGACTCCGGTAGCATCACCAGCGCCAGTCATGGACTGGCTATCGAGACTCGCCTCAATGGGAGCATAGCCTTAAACAACCACAAAGCAACAGCCATTACGGAAGTCAAGTCCCACAAGCTCCCCGGCATATTGTCCAAGGTATCTCCTCCAGCTCAAAAGGTTCCGATTGGAAAACAGTCCCGGTTGGTTAGCACAGCGCCTGTGGACAAGACGTCTGCTGAGTACAGCCCTAAGAAAAGGATGAGGTCGAAGTTGGAATTCGACCTTTTTGCCGAGAAGCTCACTCCTGATAAGTCGAGAGTATCTCCAGGGCGCTCTAGGGCAGCTACAGCGGAGCCCCGTGTGGCAACATCCACGCCCAAAGCTGTCGCTGCGAAGCCAATTCTGAAGAGAAAACTGCTGCAAAGCGAAGAACTTCCCCTGGGTTCCAATGCGCTGTACAATGCAGCCAGAAAAAAGCAGCAACAAGTCGAGAGACAGAAAATGAGGCGAGAAGAGATCATTTTGAGCTTGAAAGCGAATAGCGGTTGAGCGTGACACAAAAGAGCTTCCAGCAAGTAGCTAAAGGCAAGGCCGTGAGCTAATCACTTGAATATCAACAAAATATGCCTTTCCTTTCGCTTGTGCGAAATTATGCAATATAAGCCTTGGCTGTTCTGCTGTTCCTCTGATGTAGATACAACGGTGACCGGATCCCTCGATTGATTTTCAACCACCCTAATTTCAAAACCCGCAAAGACACAATCCGACCCAGCTGTGGATGACCATACCCAGAGTCCTGCAGAAATAGGACCAACCACCTGCCCGCCCAAGACGCCAATGACCAAACGATGACATTTCATACATTTAAAAACTTGTAGTTCAAGACCACAATTAACCCAGACCGCCCCAAGCGCCCCGTAGCCTTCGGGCAAGCTGGATGTCCTTCTGCATAATCGTGACTCTCTTCCCATGTATGGCACACAGGTTAGTGTCCTCGAATAGATGGACGAGAAAAGCCTCGCTTGCTTCTTGTAGGGCTTGGATCGCCTGACTCTGCCACCGCAGTTCACGGCCTGCCGAGAACGGGAGAATGGACTGTGCAATTTCGCGGACGAGTCGCGAGAAGGGGAGCTTCAGCATCAGCAGGTCTGTCGATTGCTGGTACCGTCGGATCTCTCGTAGTGCGATTGTGCCGGGTTTAAAGCGGTGCGGTTTACGTCGTGGGACTGGGTCGCCGGCTGTTTTATGCAGTCAGTATCATTGGGAGGTAGATCGGAGGAAAGGGCCAGGGTTTGAGTACGTACGTTGTGGGAAATGGGGAAGGCGTTTTCCTCCCGTCCTTGACCTTGGAGACGGATTGGTTCGAGACGCCTGCCCTTTCTTGGGTGTGCCAGCTCCGCCAGAACGTCGGCGGGTGTTCTTTGTCTGTGCCATGTTGGGAGGTCTTTACACAAGATGCTACCGCTTTGCGATCATCGGCGGAATGGGGATGAGAGTCAACTTGCGCCCAGTTTGATACCCAGTAGGTGGGGGTCTCGGGACTTCAGGTAGCTGCGGATCAGAAAATATGGTGTCGGTGGTTCTTTTTAAGATAGCGAGTTGCGATGCTGGGAGAGGTGGAATGGAAGTCGTGGAATGCTGTTGGAATGTGTGAGTGCTCTTTCGTTGGCCAGGGTACTCTCAAAAAGTCGCGTCGTGGGCGCGTTCGCAATTAAGTGTTCGCGATTAGTGGCTGGTCTCCACTAGTGTCATACTAGTGCCTTAAACTGGCTGAGACCAGCAATGTTAGCGTTCGCGCTAGCTACTAGCAATTATCCCTCTATCGATTATCTTTAAGCCGCCTGAGGCTTTCGCAACTTCTCCCCATTCTTTCCTTCCTGGGTGACACCCTCTCCAACTCTCAACGGCCATCCTCCATAGAGGCCACCTACCATCATAGACTTTTCTTCCTTCGAACGTAGATGAATTTTTCTTTTCCAATTTTGTCTCCCATTCCACCACCAGACAAGATACATGATGATTACTCGGGTTTACGCTCACCCATTCTGACTCAGTCCGTCCTTGCGCCCATCTACACCCTGGTTCAAAACCCCGAATTCTTCCAAGACTTCTCCCGCCTCATCCTACCCTTCTTCCAAGTGATACCTTGGACCATGGCAGCTCTACTCGGTGGTGGAGAAGAGGCTTTGGGTCAACTGGGCCAGTTTCCTCTGGAACAATGGTTCTTTGAAATGCCACCTTGCACGCGCTACTGGACCACCGCGACCGTCGTTACATCCATCCTCCTGCAATGCAAGGTCCTCACACCATTTCAGTTGTTCTATTCCTTTAGAGCCGTTTACAACAAATCTCAGGTACGCTATGGCTGTGGGGTGGACTATTGAATCTCTCTAACTATGGTCTAGTACTGGCGACTGTTCACTACCTTCATTTACTTCGGCCCGCCCTCCATGGATCTTGCATTCCATGTCTTCTTCCTTCAGCGATATTCCCGACTACTAGAACAAGGCTCGGGCCCATCTCCTGCTGTTTTCTCTTGGCTGTTGCTCTACGCATGCACATCACTCCTGGCCCTCAGCTCATTGACCACTTACATCCCGTTCCTTGGCTCAGCATTGTCAAGTACTTTGGTTTATATCTGGTCAAGGAGAAACCCCGATACTCGCTTGAGTTTCCTCGGTGTTCTTGTCTTCACGGCCCCATACCTCCCATGGGTGCTCATGGCGTTCAACATGTTTATGCACGGTAACATCCCCAAGGACGACATTATGGGTGTCATTGTGGGGCATGTCTACTACTTCTTTGCTGATGTCTGGCCCGGCATGCATGAGGGCCAGAGACCTATGGACCCTCCGGAGTTTTGGGTCAGACTCTTCGAACGTCGAAGAAGAGATACCGCTGAACAAAACATTGATGGTGATGTCGCTGCCGCGGCTGCTCGGCCGGCTGAAGTGCGATGAAAGCAGTATCTAGAGTCTCACTCTCAGAACAATTGCCTAACCACCCTTACTATTTCTAATCAGGTGTCTCGGCTCGTAAGGGAGAGGAAGGTGGAACTGGGTCGCCATCTATCCGAAGTGGGAATTGAAAGTGCCGGGGCACAAATGAACAATCTCGGGCAGAAAGATTACTCATGCACATATCTCCAGCTTCAATTGCCAAACACCTGAGTGGACGGATGCCAATTGAATCCGGTAGACCCTGAACACACCGTTGTAATGTTGTGTCCGGAAACACTTTGCCACACGCGAAGTCTACGAATCTCACGCATGTCTTCGGTTTGGAACGCAGCACATCATTCTCAGTGTTTCTAGCCCACGACTAGTCACATGGCAAGTGTGATGAATACCATACACCTTATCGACCAAAGATTCTCCTCGAGTTCGACTTTTAATGCCATAGCGGATGGCGTTAGACGGCGGGCCAGTGTTACGCATCAAAATTGGCAAAGAAATTGTTCGCCTATGCCCATCACCCAACATAGATTGCTCTTTCAACATTGTTCACAACACCTAAAGATTCGACCAACTGCATTTCATGTTTGATATCACATATCAATTATTTGAACTGTATTGATTGCCTTCTCCGACGGAATCTGCATAACCGCCTCTAGCACAACTCCATGATATTCCAAGCAAGCTTCATCTCAACGGCCCGCGATGTGTCTAGAAATTTCGACGACATCCAGGTCTTTCTTTTGGGGGGAGGGCGGCCTCCCGGGAGCTATCGGTCAATCACAGGGAGATCTTTGGGGCGATTATCGTCTTGATCGGATGCCTGGAGCTTAACAACGGCACTGGGGATGCTTCGAGAGTTTTCCCAGGAAGCGTTCTACGAGTATCTCCATCTCATTCGCCTCACTTACTGGTGTTGTTACTTGATACTCATGCTAGACAACCTCACTTCCCAGATCTTTGTCTTGTCTACCTTGCTTGTCCTGTGATATTTTGCCGTCTACCAGAGTCTCCACCCTGGTTCTTTGGTCCTGTTCGACTTACTGGTCCAAGTAGTCGTCGTGTGACTCAAATTTTACACTCTAATCTCTTATTGACCTCTGCTCCACGTATCATTTCACTACACTTGATTTCGTAGAGCCTCGGACTGAGTGTTTGCTTCTCGATCTTCCGGGTAGCGACCGACCAGCAGTCACCACTGTACGCCTCGGACAGGGGCTACATAATTGGAGTTCCTTTCGCACGAGACCACTAGCATACTGGAGCTCGAAGATCTCCCCAAAAGGCTAACTATTTACTTTGACGGGAAAGTCCACGCTGAAGTACCTCGGTTGAAGTGCGATAGATGTGGAAGACGTCACGCAATGCACTGTGCATTTCACCAATACTAAAGCCGATGATAGGCCGGTTCTTCGCAATTAGGGAAGAAGAAAGTATATGTTTGCAACTCTGATCCTGTTTGTTAGCCATGCCGAACTTTCGCTGCTGATGCCTACCATAGGAAACTAGGAGACTCTGGCGGCTTCTCGGATACGTTGGAGTCGGCGAACTCCTGAACAATAGATATGGCCTCGCTAAGTGACAACGGTGACAACGGCACACAGCTGCGAACTCTGTCTCTGAGACGAGATGAGCAAGTTCTCCAGCAACCGTCGCTTGAGGGTCACGAAGAGAACGACGACGGCCCCGGCCTCGATCAAGTTGACCGTGGCCGTGCAGCGTGGAGGATGCTCCTCTCCGCCTTCATCTTCGAGTCCCTACTTTGGGGTAAGTGCAGAACACTAGGCGATGCAGTCCTATACCTGACCATGGTCAGGGATATCATCCATCCCTTCTTCCTTCTGGTGTCACAGCGTTGCGGTTGAAGTTCCACCAAGTGAATCATCCATACTTACCAACCTGATCTCCTCCAGGCTTCCCACTATCGTTCGGGGTGTTCCAGAACTACTATTCCCAACTGCCCGAATACGCCAACCAGCCCTACGTCTCGGTCATCGGGACCGTCGCCTCAGGCATCTCATACATGGGCGCCCCGATCATCATCCCGTTCCTTAAGCGCACGGGCAAATACCGTGTCTACATGATATGGGTCGGATGTGAGTTCGAGATCTGGCCCCGCCCCTTCCCCAGTCCACCCGGTTCCTAAAAAATCAAGTACACACCAACTGACAGGCAGAGTGGAAAAGGGAGCATCTGCATCCTCGGCATCCTAGCGAGCTCCTTCGCCCGCACACTGCCCACCGTCATCTTCACCCAGGGCGTCATGTATGGCGTGGGTTTCACTGTCTTCTACTACCCCATCATCGGCATGGTGAATGAGTACTGGGTAGCGAGACGGGGCATGGCGTACGGAGTGCTGTGCAGTGCGTCTGGTTTCTCCGGGATCTTTATGCCGCTGACGCTCGAGGCGTTACTGAAACGATTCGGGCTCCCAACGACGCTGAGGGCCGTGGCGGTCGGGTTGGCTGTCTGCACGGGCCCACTGATCCCGTTGTTGAAGGCTAGGAAGCAGCCGGCGAGGGCGGTAGGGGAGAGGGATACTTCGGGTCCCCGTGCTACTGAGGTTAGGGACGACTCGGTGCCAGAATCGACGACGGACTGGGGTTTCCTGCGCGTCCCGCTGTTCTGGATCTACACGGTGTCGAACCTGATGCAGGGGCTGGGCTATTTCTTCCCGGCGCTGTATCTCCCCTCGTACGCGACGGCCCTGGGTATGAGCGCCACGCAAGGCGCACTCTTGCTATCCATCATGAGCGTGTCCCAGGTCCTCGGCCAGCTGAGCTTCGGCTACCTCTCGGACCGCCGTTTCTCCGTCAACGTCTTGACCTTGACTTCCACGTCCGTCACGGCCATTGCAGTTCTAACCTTATGGGGTCTGGCACGGAAGTTTCCTGTTCTTTGTGTCTTCACTATGATCTATGGATTTTTCGGAGCCGGCTATACGGCAATGTGGGCGCGCATGGGGACGGCCGTCACGAGCGATGGTACTGCCGCATTTGCTGCTTTTGGGTTGTTCAACTTTGGCAAGGGGTTAGGAAACGTTCTCGCTGGGCCAATCAGTGGTGGTCTTTTGCTCAATTCCGTCGACACGGTCAAGTACGGCGCTGGCAGATATAAGGCTGTTATCCTCTTTGCTGGATCGTGCATGCTGGCAAGCGCAGCGAGTGCAACGGCGTCTTATTTTCGGCCTTGGAAGGCTTCTACTGCACGTCACTAATTTCTTAGGATTAAAGTTAAAGTGGCTTGGATGTTCGATGTGGAATACAGAGGAAGACGTTTTACGAGCCATGAAGATTTTGTATTCGTTCTACTGATTTATTGCCCGTTTGGGTGTGCTCCCTGCAATCTTGGCATTGGGAATTCTTTAGATCGTTGCATCTTGGGTTCATGGTCTGGAATGCTCAATAAGGAGGGCTGAAAATGGACGAATGATCTCGGATACGGACTCATCTCCTCCAAAAGCCCCGCCCCTCCGGTTCCATCATACATCGTTCTCGTTGCATTTATCATCAATTCACGTCTGCATGTCACTGTAACCTGGCAGGTTGGTTCTGGACATTTTTTTCACAAGTCTACTTGAAGACTTTTCCATCAGCCCATTCGTATGACTTGCCATTGACAGTGATTGGCTTATCCCACGACCATTGATCGTCAACGAAAGCCCTATCCTCAGGTTTGCTGGGGTCAAGTTTGGTGAATTCATAGGATTCCCAGTCTGGGGCAACATCGAAAGCTGGGAGTGCTTCATCACCGCGGACCAAGAAGGCACCTTGAATGGCCGAATCATTTGCGACTCCATAGACCGAGGCGGCACCAAAGAGGTACTTGCGCGAAGCCTCCAGACGATTGAAGAAACCACCTAATTAACGTGTTAGCCAACGGTGTGCTCAACAGCATGGAATAGATCTTACCAATGAGGTTGGAAGTCATGAAGACTTGTGTCAACTCGTCGTTGTACTTGTAGTCAACCTTCCACAGCGAGTAATCCTCCGGTTTGTATTGCTCCCAGAACCAAGGCAACGCAACGGATCGTGTGTCTTCGTTGGAGTACTTTCGCTTCCAGTCATCCAGAATAAGAGATGGCTTGGCGAGAGATTCGAGAGGATGCTTGGCCTTGACTTCGGGCTTGGGCTCATCTTCTTCTTCCTCCTCCTTTGCAGGCTTAGCTTTGGGGGCCGCAGGAGTGGCAGCCTTAGCAGGCTTGGCTTCCTTCTTTGGGGGAGTGTACTTGACAGCCTCGTCAATCAAGATTGGCTCCTCAATGATTGCCTTCCAGATTGGCTGGTTGACAATGGTCTCGAACCACCGGGTGGTGTTGGGGTACTCGGCGCGCCAGTCCTTGTCAAAGACGTATTGAAAGCCACGAGAGGCTTGAGAGGCAAGGAAGAGATCTGCAAGTGTGATACGCTCACCGACCAGGAAGGTGTGAACGAGGAAGTGGTTCTCCAACACCTTGATGACATCAAGAGTAGCCTTCTTTGCATCGTCGACCGATTTCTTGTTGTAGGGATCCTTTCCAATGAGCGGACGGAACCAACCAGACAAATTTGGTAGGACCTCGGAGTTGGAGAAGGAGAGCCATTTGACGATAGAAGCGTAGTCTTGCTTTGTCTTGCCAAGGAGAGTGGTCTTTTCGTTCTGAGAGGTAACTATTGAGGATCAAGAATCAGTGGGAGGACTTGAAAGATATGAAGAGGACTAGAAGAGAGGCCATGGATGGAAGAAAGTCTCAGAATGTGATGTGGTCAACAAGAATATTCAGACAGGGATAACTGTTTGATATAATATGGCTCATCTTTGACAGGGAGGAACAAGATTCGAGAGAGCCGGAAGTGAACATACAGTAAATAGCAATGGCAATGGCCTCAGTCAAGATGAATCCATTAGAGCCAACGAAGGTGGGAACTCGGTTCAAGGGATTTAGCTTGAGGTATTCGGCGCTGACATTGGGAGGACGAGTCTCGACAAGCTCGATGTCAAGGTTGTTCTCCTTTGCGACGACTAGAAGAGCAGTTGAGCGCGCATTGTCCTGGAAGAAGTGGGTGAGTCAGTCGATGGATATTGCTTTGAATTCACGGTGTCATGATTATTGGGGAAGCAGAAACGCACCTTGAAGCCGTAGAGCTTTCCGAAAGACATGGTGAAGGATGTTTAAGAGTCCAAGTGAGGGTTTGAGGTTGGTGAGGTTGTGGTCAATCAAAGTAATTCAGTCACAGAGGTAGGATGGTGATTGAGTTGCAAATATTTTTGAGGCGGTAGGCGGAGGCAGGAACGGGGCAAGGCTTGGCAGAATTGATCGATGAGCAAACTGCGCCTTCCAATTGCAACTTCAACTTCATTCTCTCTGGCTCTGCAGCTTCAAGTCGCCAGCCCTTACGATCCACAACACGGTTCCCTGGGGCAAGGCTTTAGTACTGCTTCTGCCCAAAGACTGGCAGACAGTTTAACCTGCTCAGCGCCATCCAACATGACAAAAACATCCATACAGCACCTCTCTTCCACCTCCAGGCTCTCATGGACTTGCTGCCAGTGCCGATCCCAATCAGCCTCACTGCGGCCTCAATGGCGACAATCTCAGGCATTCTCGACGACTACACGCTCTGAAGCCAATACTAGTATCCAAGCAGAGGACGAGATTCGCGCCGCCCCTGAAATCGACTTTGACAAGCCCGACCTTCCCAAGCAAGTTCCTGCTCGCATCATACCATCGTCCCCGTCCTACTTCACTGGATCTCCTCAGCTCAATGACAATATCCTTTTACTGCAATCTTTGGTCGAGAAATACGCCCACGTACCCACGGTCACCTCGGAGCACACACCTAGAGCATATTGGAAGTCGTTGGGCCAGTATCGTTCCTCACATGGAGAAAGAGTATCTGCTTCCAGCTATTCCAAGATTCTCCAACTCTTAAATCAGTTGAATAGAATTCACCCATCATTTTGTCCCAAGGAAGTCTCCACGATCATGGAAAGCTTCCACCGTCCCGGAATCGACAGGGTGTCGGAAGCGAAACCTGGAAAGATTGATCAGAGCGGCAGATCTCTAGGAGTTGGCCGGAGGAAGGAGGCCACGGCCAGGGTGTGGTTAGTAGAGGGTACTGGCGAAGTCTTGGTCAATGGCAAAACCATCGCCCATGCTCTTCCTCGGCTCCATGATCGAGAGAGTGCTCTGTGGGCTCTCACCATTACGGAGAGAGTGGACAAGTACAACGTGTTTGCCCTGGTTGAGGGTGGAGGCACAACCGGACAAGCAGAATCCATCACTTTAGCATTGGCCAAGGCATTGTTGGTACACGAGCCAGCCCTTAAACCGGCGCTGCGACGAGGTAAGCGAGATTTCTCCTGGAACTTGTACATCAAATACTAATTCGGAATTCAGCTGGTTGTGTCACTTCGGATGCGAGACGTGTTGAACGAAAGAAGCCCGGACATGTCAAGGCACGAAAAATGCCTACCTGGGTCAAGCGATGAGAAAGAGGCTACATTTGGCGCCTGGTGCCTCTTTCTTGTACCACATTTTCTCGCCTGTGTGTATACTAAACTTTGTACCATGTTGAAATCTTGTTGCAAGTCCAATTTGTCTACATTTCCTTTCCTGGGCGGATGCTCAGTGCCTGTGAAATTGATTTGAGATCATTTCTTTGCCCAGAGTGAGTTGGTCTCCATTGTTGGCCGGTTGCCTCGTGGAGAGAGAGACAAGCTATTAATGGTACCTCGCGTAAAACAACCCTCCTGTGAGCATGGCATCACCTCTGAGCCTCCCCGGGCGTCAACCAGCCTTGTGCCGCTGTGACACCTTTGAAGAATAAAGCATGATGAAGAGCACAAAGAAAACGTTAGCACGGGCTTGGCTTATTATGTGTGACGTTCACACGCCGACGACATTTGACGGTCAGGCATATCGTGTCACACAATCTGACTTACCAGACATCAGGTCTTTGGATCTGATCCAAGGCGGATCGTACTAGCTTTAGAGAGAACAAGAGAGTGGCATCTCAATCATCTGACACATCAATACCATATGTATTCCCGAGTAGAAGCCGAGGGCTGTGGTTGAGACCAGAGCTCGCATACCGCATGCCGCGGCCGTTTCCAGATTCCAATATTTACATGTTCCTTTAGGACCACCAAGTTATTTGAGCAATCCCGCTAGATAAAATGAGCATATGCAGGTGTCTTGAGTCGCGAGTCGAGTCATGCAACGATTTGTGGTTATTCCGTTCCTGAAATGCGGGTCCTATGCACGCAAGATTTGCATGGCCAGGGTTAATGTCAAGTCGATAGACCCTCGTGCACATGAGCAGGAATTGTGCTCATGTTATGAGCGAGCGCAGAAGTCGGAGTTCTAGATGTTTCTAGATTAGAAATCCTCCAGGCGCGGTTGGTCGTCTAGAGTCACGATCGAGTGTGAGAGAAGGCTGGATACGAGGTGCTGGGGATAGAATGCCACAAATATAGCTCGATGGCGCGGGAGCACTCGCAGATTCCCACACGGAATCAGTGTCATCGGTGTTGAACAAGCATGAACATGATCGCCGCGGACGACCAACGACTGGGTTGAAAGCGCAGAATGGTGCCGCACCAGGCCTGGTCGATGCATGACGATACAGAGTATCCGTATACGTAATGACAGAGCGATGGTCAAGCCACTTCTCCTGGGTACGAGTTGCGGGTACTGGAGAGATGAGGTCGATGGCAAATCTTTGATGAGGTGTCCATTCCTCGCAGACTCATAGTACCGAGTACCTCGTAAGCAGGAGCTCAAACAGGCTGGAGACCTGAAACACGCCCGGTCAAGCCACTTCAGACCTAACCAGATGCCCAAGCCACTACCTCGTACCAAGTAGAAACCAATCTACGAAGCAGGATCAGCAACGCTAGCACGAATACGCAATCAACAACCTCGCCAAACGTGCTTTCGGCACTTGGGGAACTCTGTTGGAACCCACCGGTTTGAACAGCACATCAAATTGACAGAGGCCCAACAAGGAACAGCGTGTTCACCAGCGTGAAAAGTCAGATCCAGGGTTTCGGCCGGGCCTGCGGAGGTATCTCGACGACTAGAGCCCATTAGTCTCAAAAAACCCCAGGTCTGAAACAAATGAAGCTGCAGGACTCCTTTGGTTCACCCTTGGCTGCCGTTGCACGGGAATTTCTTGATGCATCTGAGATTATGCCCAAGTGTTCATTGGCAGTCTCCCTTGGACTATGGACCACCATACAGGGCACGCGAGCCTAGTGGGAAATGAACAAGAGAGGCGGAACTGGATCAAAGCCATTCAGCCCCGATGGATACCACACGATGATATTGTCCATCCATCGATCACTTTCACGAGTGCCAGAGACATGGAGAGATGATCTCTCCAACAAAGTTATTGATTCTTGACAGGTCAAACGTGGAGGTTTCGGATATGATGGGAAATGTCATACATGTCATGGCACACCAGTGACACCGACACCACATACGAGTACTTGAATCCCTCGTCGAACAAACAAGAGCGAAAGCCGCCAGCCTGAAAGATCCGACCATCAGTCCATCAACTTGGGTCTCGATGCGGGTTGCCGCTATCCGACTGGCTCGGCACGGCAAGGCGTCACTTGCTTTCTGGCCCCAAAGAAGCCCTCAGCCACCACCATGCCTCTGGCTCTGGGGACCGAGGGCCCACGACGGATCAGCAAAGATCACCACCACTGTGTAGCTATCGAGCAGTAACTGGATAAGGTGGTGAGCATCACTTTCACACTGCTTGCCTCATGGCCAGGTAACTCAATCGTCTCAAAGATTGAAAGCGCAGCCAAGGTAGGGGATTGGTCTGGTTCTCACCTTGCAGCAACAATCGGCGACTTTGCACCCTGCCTAAACTTGAACCAGCCTTTTCGCCGGCTCCTGCAGCATACTTGAAATTACTGTTGCTTAGACTCCAGTGAAGGCTCCTCTGGGTACCTAGGTAAGTAAGGGTCTAGCCACAGTGCTGTGCCTACTGTCCCAAGCCAATAGCCACAATTGCACTTGCGCATGATAGACCCTTTGGGGGCTCCAGAGCAATCCAACATATCGGAAATATCCATTCTCATGACTCTTTTAAGTTCCGACGCTGGAACAATCCCTCATCTCACAGCTAAGCGATCATCTTGACGAGTCAACTAGATTTCCGCACTTGTTTTAGACATCAAGTGATACTCTGAGATCGATGGCAGCTGCACTGACCAACTACTCTACCAATCATCGTCACCATGAGGCTTTCCTTGACAGTTTCCTCGTACGGATCTTGAATCAAGCGCAGGTCCCTCTGGACAATTGTTTCCAGTCATTAGCCTAGAAACAGGGAAACAGCGATCCGGGGTCTTGTTCCGAAGCGCCTCAGATTCGATCGTGTGTACTCCGTAGGGGCTCCCAGAAAGGACTAAAGGCAGCCAATCCCTAGCTCGATTTTCTAGGCTGCTCAGCTTGCATTGTGATGATACTGATTCCCAAGTGCGTATGGTCTACAACCTTAGCCTGTTTGACCCTCTGGAGAAGGACATGGTCCCCTGCTGGTGGTCCTGGCACGCCACACTCTAATTCTCGCCTGACGCACCGGTAACTGGTGCCAAAGCTAATTGACAAAGCCTGTCGGACCATCGATGGGCTGGGCCTGTCTGTGTTCAAGCTTGCTGGCTGTGGACATGGACGGTGGCAGTGACTTCAATCAAACAGCACCGAGTGGTGACTCGTGAGCAAGGTCCTTCAGACTTCCTTAACAAAGTCACAATCTGCCCAAGCATCCATCGACCGACCGACCGCCAGCGGGGATGGACCCATCTCGGGTTCATCATCCTCGTTATGCCCACTTCAAGTTTGGAGCCCTGGGAGGGTTCTTCCCATATCTTTCCATGGAAGCCTTCCAACTCTTCTCAAGCTGCCCCACTACGAGGACTAAACTACGAGGGTGTCATCACTTTGTCCACCCATGAACCCTGAATCGAAATGATGGGCAGCGGCAGAGCTGCCACTTGGAGACCTCCCTTGAACTCGAGTCGTAGAATTGCCAGCCCAAGACCAAGCCCTACGGATTATACGACCGGGACCATTATTGCCCAAAGATCCATTACGAGGACGGCCAGCAACCACTGACCGGCGTCAGCCAGGCCACTTTGAATGATGGAGCCCACTGTCCTTCCTGTCTGAGTCCTCGATTCCTCGGCCCCAGAAGCACAGTCCCTCTTGTGGCGCTCGCCCAACGCCAGGCGAGTCCGTTTTCCCTTGTGCTCCGGCAGTGGCAGAGGCTCACACGCCTTGCTTGTTGGCAGGAACTTGCTGAAAACATGTCGCCCGCGTTTGAGAGGAGTCCTTGCAGTCCTTGCAAACTCAACTTTCACGTAGCAGGACAAGCGGCCCTCTTTCTGTCTTGCTAGAATGATCCAATGCGCCTTTCCCTAACAAGTTCCCCGAGCTGGGCTCAATTCCTGTGTTGTGTTGTGTACTCTTTTATGTTCCCGCCTGCCACCGCAGCTGCAACTGCACCTTGTATACGTTGCGTCCTTCCACCTCCCATGATACCTCCTTCCTAGTCTCTCTCCTACCCAACTTTCTCTCTTTTGACTTACGAAAACGCTCTTTTCATTTCCTTCGTGCGCTCCTTTGTTTGAGTGCTTACACTCGTCTCTTAATACTCCATCGTCGTTACGCCGCATCCCAGTATTCTGAGACACCCATCCCCCACTCGCCCTCAACGTCACGTTTCATGCCCTACGACCATACGATCTTTGCACAGGACAATTGTAGACTGGTGGCTGGGGCATCGTTCTCTCATTCGATTGGGAACTATCTTTGGGACGAGGCATTTTGCAGTCATTGGTCCATGCTTTCGATATCGACGCATTGAAACCCGCTCGATACACGGCCACTCTCTAGGAGCCTTGTATTTCGACCGCTTATCATTAACCGCCACAGGCGTGTATAGCCTTGCGGGAGTCTACCACTCGAGACAATCTGCCACCCTATTCCTGGAGTTTGGAAGGAAGGCTGTCAGAGGAATTCGTTGACTTGGATGAGGATTGGTCCCATTGTCTGGCTGGAAAGAAACTTTTTCCAGAATTCCACCTCCGATCTGATACGACAGATCCTCCCAATTTGCAGATCTCCACCTCAAGATTACTCGGGGTTTGTTTTATGCAGAAGCAAGGCTTTGCCAGTGGAAAGGGAGAGGCACTCGTGGTCCGGGAGAAGGAGGTTCTATCACAGGGTCTCACTTTTACTTGCAACTGGTTGTGGAAGTAGGCTGGCATTGTGGTCATTCTGGCGTCAACGTGCAGCGCGAGATCTCCTTCATGGACGGCAATGACCGTCGGCGCTCGCAGTATGGACAGCCATACCATTCGCAAGCGCAGTCAAGACCACTGCCTGGACAGCCCATGGGTCCACCATCTGGTGATCGCTATTCACAACCGACGACACCTGCCCGAAGTGATATTGGACGATCTTCAATGACGCGGCCGTATCTTCCTAGTTACGCAGGCTACGGCTATCCAGATCAGCAGTACAGTAGCTCCCAGATGCAGGGCAGTAGCCCGATGCAAGGTGTGGAGATGCAGTATTCACCTGCTTACATGCAAGATGCCTCGAGGCAGCAGTCGGTACAAGCATCCCCGTCGCAGCATCAACAGCAGTTTGCCCAGTATGCTCAAAGTTCTCTACTTCCTCCCGTGGGACCAGCTTCGCTCTACGATCCTATGAGCTACCAACAACGGCAGTCTGCAGCAATCGAAGTCATGGCAAGCCAGCTAGCTGTACCACAATACGTCGGCCAAACTGAACATGGCGGTGTTGGCGTTGGCGTTGGTACGGCGCCAGCCCACTACCTGACCACCCAAGCAGATACAAGCACCTACGGTTCGGTGGCAGTCACGCGGCCGTCACTCCCTCAACCATACGGCGCGACTCAAGCGGATTATCCCGGTATTGAACCACCAGAAGCTGAAGATACCGGTGCTCAGAGTGCCCAAGAAGCATTGGATGAAGGCTTGAGAGAATATCAGCAGCAATTGCGTTCTACATTCGACTCCATCATTGGTGGTAGAGTGACAGAAGCGAGTGAGAAAATTTTGGTAGTTTCTCGCTGGCTAGTTAACTCTGTCACGACTCTTGGTGAGAGTGAATCTCTCCCACGAATCTTACCTGACGTTTGCTGATGAGTTACAGGACTACATCACGATGACGAGAATCGGCATAACGAGCGAGTCGAGCTTTGGCGAGAGTTCAACCTGTCTTGGGAGGCCCTTGGTCAAAAACAAAAGGACATCACCGAAGAAGCACTGAGAACACGAAGACAGCCTGCAGACATACTTTCAGCTGAAGCGATAACAAATCTGGTCGACGAACTGATAGTGTTTTGCGATACTCTCGAACCTTATGGACTGGTTGATTTCGAAATGGGAATCTGGGAAGAGCAAATCACCAACATTTTTAGCGTGTGTATTGACCTCCTACCTCGCAATGCCTCCACCACCCAAACAACTCGAGCACAAGCAGATCCCGTTTGAAAACGACCTCACATCGCTCTCATCCTCCACCGATACAATACTGTTTCCTTTTGTCGACGAAACTGACGATCCGTGTTATGACATCCACTATCTTTCCCTTTGTTTGCGACGGATTATTGTTTGACGATTTTATACCTCTGCATGATATATGAATTGTATGACTAGCACGGTCTTCGCATTTTGCATGATGTACGATTATGACTGTTTGAGCGAGCATCGAATTATAGCTCGCCAACAAAAGCATGTCACCTGGGATGGAGATATTCTTGGGAGGAACCTGACTCGCGGTGACGAGCTTTGTTTTGGTCTATAAAATTGGGGATGCAGGAAGAAAAGGAGCCGTGTATATTAGCTGGGTTTTCTTTTATTGTTTCTCTGGCTGGCCTCGTGTGTTAACACCTTTCGGCATTTTGTTTGATTCCTCAAATCTTCCTCGTGTTGCAAAACTTGAGGAGGAAAGAGGACACGTTGGGCAGGCACGAAAATCACACGAAAGCATATGTTATACCTCGTTCACGAATGATGGTTCAAGATGGATGGTTTTCTTTCTTTCTTTTGTTACTGTTGTGTTGGAAAGCAACGCGGATGAAGAAGATAGCAATGAGATACACACTGGTGGCGGATCTGTTGATCGCTGAACCATGTCGACATTTTATCATCGCCTTGGGTTCTATTTTTGCTCCTGATTTTATTTGCTTTCCAAACGCTTTTCCGACATGCTCGATAGATAACAACGTCGAAGACGTGATGGAAAACCCCCTGGTTCGTGTGGGATAGGGGTCCAGCCAGCACTGCAGGGGATTGAGCAGACCAGATGACTCGGTGGACGCTTCTAGACTAACTGCCTAGGTGGTTCACTTCCAGCGAGCGCTGTAGGGGATATCCCTGGACACCGGCGGCGGCGGGCTTCAACGGACGAGAATTTTTCTGGCCGGGGCATGCCCGTCAATTTTTTTCTTTTCCCTCTTTCCTCCCTGCATTCTTTTTCCGGACATGTTTTTTTCTCTGTGCGAGTAGCTGCCTCGCCTCAATTGGAGGCTAAAACTTGAAGATTTACTTCGTGCCCAAGTTGGTTAGCTAGCCACGATCGCTATGGACCACTTCGCTATTGCGGATCCATGCCGATGATCGCTCGGTAGCCCAGCGCGAACCAAGAAGTACCAGCCTCACCTTGTGAGCTCAGGAGTCAAAAACCTTGCCGTTGTCCCTTCGGAGAGGAAAACCTTAAAGCCGATCAGTAGTAGTATCGTTCGCCTTGCCTCGCTTCGCTTCACTTCACTTCACTTCACGTCGCCGAGCACAAGCACAGTGTTCAGTTGGCATTCCTCTACTCGGTCTCAGCACACACGACAATGGCACGACGTATTATCGTTCGACCGACTGAGTGGAGTGTTCGTGCCCACGTTCCCTGGATTTGGATTCTGCGAAGGTCAAGACTTGAGACCATCGATCGCAGGAGTGACAAGACCTGCCTCCGCTGGGTAGGCATCTGGTATGAGTAGGATCTAGACGGGTGCCCAAGGGGACTCAATGACACGTATGGATGTCTACCAACCCAACCGATGATATTGGGCATCGAAGTTTCTCTCGTGCCCGGTTTCTTCGGCAACAAACAAAAGCTAAAATACTTGCTTCTGCCACTTACTCACTTGGCTTTGTGAGAGGGCCCCGAGGTCGTCATCATACGAGTCGTTCATAGTCCTCACCTGGCTGATCGGCTAGAAGTCGTGGGAAGCGGAGCTTTGGGAGGTCGCACATGCCGCCATCGCCATCGTTACGCTAACTAGTACGGCGGCTGGCAACAATAACCTCGGCGCGACGTTCGTTGTCACCTCATGATGGCTGGCACTCCCGATCATTTCGGTGTCGTTGACTACTAGCCACAACATGTAACGGAGAATCGTGTCGTAGACCAGATACGAGCAGTTCACATCATGTGCGTCTTTGACCACGGAACTCCCTCCGTTCGTACGTCGTCCCAATTTGACAGACGAGCCGACTAGGGGTATTGCGTCTTTAGCGATCTGCAACTAGACAGCTAGCTTGTTTGCACTATAAAGGTAATCCGTCCGAAGTACAAAGTAGGCAGGAGAATGGAATGATAACAGCACAAAGTCTGACTTCGGTTTTCCCTGTGCTCCGCTCCTCATGAGTGTGACTGACTGGCTATGATGGCTTCTTCGGGCACGGAGCTGGTGGAGAATGTCTGACTGATCTTGGAGTAGGTCAAAACGGGACGGAAATCCTTCCATTATTGTTGACAGATGCCTAAGTACTGACATGGAATATTTGTTGCCAAAAGGTAATACGATTGTCGGTGGGAAGGAGTTCGTTCAATTGAATGGTCAACCAAACTCATTTGGGTTACTCGTTGAGTGCTTCATGCGACCTGATTCTTCGTCTATCACCCGTTAGAGGCATGTCGAGATGGAAGCCTTGCCTTGCCCCCTTTTCACACGCCAGCCTTGTCAACGCCCGAGGACCATCAAGCCTGGCCCAGTCACTAACAACGATGTCCATTGTACTCAGGGCAACTTGGCATGTGATTGACTGCTTTCTTTCGATCCCCATCGGTATTATCTATGTACTTGTATCGCGGGGTTCCGCATACCGACTCAAATTTCACTGGTGCTCTGCCTGGCAGGTCGATCAATAGGTGCCATATATTACTCTCGCCGAGTCCCTGCTGGCTACGAGATAGCCATGGCGGCCACGAGGCGAAGAAGACTACGCAGAGCACGAAAACGATGAGTGAGGATGGGACGATGCTTGGATAGGTGAGAGGCGGTGCTCTACTTTGCGATTGTTCTGATGTTTGTTCATGAGTCACGAATTCTCCTTTGCCAGGGCTGATCTACACATGACTGACTGCCCGCGAGGCAACGGATTATACTGAAACGGGTGCAGGATAATGAGACGACACCGTCGGGGTTAGGGAATGAACAGGAACAGGAACAGGTAACTAAATACTCCTTGAGCGGTCCCCTGAGCGCCCCCCTTCCACCGTGATTTCGTGTCGGATTGCAGGAAGGCCAGAGAATCGCCGCGCTGCGTGCATAGCTATGTATGCGACATGACTCTCGACCTTCTTCGCTGGTTCTCGAACATACGTCCAAGAATCTTAAAGCTGATATGCCAGATAAGAAGGCAGAGAGCGGCACGGGAGGAGGATGAAAGGCAGAGGTCAGTCCCCAGCCCAGAGTGGTTCCGCGAAGGAATGGAATGGGTACGTCAATGGATGACCCTGTGATCTACCGTCAGCACCAAGCTCTGAGTAGATGCGCTGCGCTCATGACTCTAGAACGGCTCTAAAAGAAGTACTGCAGGAGGAGCGTGTACCCAGGGTTGGGAGCTGCCTGCTTCCGTGTCTCGGGCGGAGTCCTTCATTGCTCTATCGTTTTCTCTGATCTTTCTACGCAGCAGCCCTGTGCATTCATCGTCATCAGGTTAGTTCTTGACTGCAATGTTGAACTTCAGGCAACAGAAAAAGTTGTGTCCAGCTTTAAACTTTGTACAATCTCCAACCATGCTTCATTGACACCATACTATACAAATTAAAAAACTGTAAAGCCGGGTATACCAAATGAGTTAAAAAGCCAAATATGAATCTTACTCGTTGAAATTGGCTGAATTCGTGCATCCCTTTTCCCAAGGCTTCTACGCCTTCCACTGTTCAAGCCAATGGTGACACTGGCCAACCAGCAGCCCCGGGGGATGTGTCTACCTCCATCATGCTTACACCAAGTGATGTATGCCTGCCAGGAGGATTTCGTCATAACGCCATGCTCTTTTGAAACGCTCATATGCCTTCAAATTCCATGATGAAAAGGAAAGAAAAAACAAGCCCAACAACGATCGACAGAGTGAACCACAGTCAAACTTGTGTCCTTCTGCGATCAAAGCCAGTTTGCTCAGTGTTCAACATCACTGCAGTTTGTCCTTCTCAGTTGCTGTCCTCGGTATCGTGCTTTCTGTCGGAGCTGTATTAGGAGGGTGCTGAGACTCGCCGTCGCGGTCCGCTACTACCGTGACTTGTGGGTCAGGGATTTGGATGTCGAGGTTTAGATAACCTGTTCTGCGTAAGGGTATTATTTTGACTCCATCTCTTGCTCCAACCGTGTGATTCCAATCGATTAGCCACTCTTCCAACGCTTTCAGTTGGCTCTTGACACCAACTGGTCTGAGATCTTCCCAAAACCAACCCGTCATTAGTCCAAGAAAGCCATCGAACCAATTCCACGCCGAAAATGGATCGTAGGCAACACACAAGGTCTGATTGATATGCTCAATCACATATCGAAACTCTTGTTCCTGCATTAATGGGTCGAGGATTTCGGGGTAAATGTTTGAGAAAGTAGGAGCTAGGTCACCAACAACCATCCAATCTCTTCGGATTCGGATTATTCGTGTTGCGGTATATTCGCGCGAGTCGAGGGGAACATGGGGATTCAGGTGTGGAAAGCAGGGGTGAGATGGACCCCATGCAAGCTCTTCAGCGACGCTGCCCTCATTATCTTCAGTGTATGGTCGTGTATCGTCCTCTTGAGATCCGCTGCCACCTAGGTGGCCATTCAGGTTTCCTCCAGCATAGGCGGAAGAATGCAGTGAAGCCGCTGACTGAGCATGGCTCAGAGATCGATGCGATGTGATGCGACGAGGAGGATGTAGAGCCTCATCTAGTGGATTGACACCATAGCTTTGACCTAGGACTGAGGCCTGCTGGGCTTCTAGGTCGCGATCTCGTGGATTATATCTTGAGGTAGATAGATGTGTTCGGTCGGGTTCTCGAACACCGTTGACCTCTGGCTTTTCGGACTCAATCATCAGACCGGCGCCCAAGGGTGTATCGTCTTGGAGATTCGCGCGTTGCTGATTTGAGGGAAGAGGGACACTGGTTCGATCACCTGCAGGAGGACCTAAACGGGGGCTATGCTCGACTATGGGGTCTGTGGGAGAATGCTGGCGGGAGCGGCGCTGCTCTGGGAGGGTGAGGAGAGTGTTAACTTCGCCGGTGCCGGTGTCAAGGGACGAATTCTGTCGTTTATGATGAGAGGGATGTTGGACTGGAACCGGAGTTGGGCGAGGGATGTAATTGATTGGGAAAAGGACCTTGGACGCGGTTGAACGATTGTCGGGAGGAATGACCTTCTTTTGGCGAACCAGCAGAGCTTCGAGGAAAGATCTCCTCTGGACTGGCGGTTGAGGCTGCGCCAGCGTCAAATCGGGTGGGTCGTAGGGAGTGGCAGAAGGACGATTGGCGGTGGAGAAGAAGGAGGAGTAATCGAATGAGGTGGGAGGGATGTTTACTGAAGAGTTCACAGCATAAGCATCTCTGGCAGGTTGCTTTTCAAGCGCCCTCGGTGATAGGTATGAGGACGTTGATGTTGTGGGATCCGTGATGGTGATGGGCTTGAATTTGGTGGTGAGAACGAGAGGGAAATTGCAGGTGGAAGTTGCAGTAACGGCGGTGGTGCCTGTGGGAGCGGCAGCGGCGGTTGGCGGGCAGAGGCTAACCACGCCTGCATGGATTCATGCAGGAACAATTCTTTAGCTGGAGCCAAATTCTGGTCCCTATTCCTGGTCGTGTTCCTGATACTGTAGACGCCGACACTCTTTGAGAGCATGCTGCTGTGATACTGGTTGTGCCTCGTAGTTGTTGGCGACAAAGTTCTCTGATCAATCCAAGAAATCCAGACCTTTGGACATTCTGGCGAGAAAGTTCCGGTGTCAGTCAGTGTCAGTGTGGGTGTGCCCTAAGCTTGAAGCCTAAGCCTAAGCCTAACAAGCCCGAAAAGTACGGGGACGGGGTACCTAGGTACTGTAGTCTGTGTCTAGGTCTTGGTCTGGACTTCAAGTTGGATCTGAGGAAAAAAACTACTGCAGAAGCGGAATGACAACTATTAGTATAGGAGGAAGTCAAGAACCCTTTTGCCTGGTTTCTGAACATATTCCATTCAGGTCCATATGAGAACTCCAGACCAGGTACGGACTACCTTACTCGTACATAAGTAGGGCGTGACTCGTGAGTTCGTGTGTGTGCCACCATCGCCCGGAACCAATTGCCCTCATGGTTTGAGCCACTTCTCACCATATCCATGTTCACACTCTTCGTCCTCCGACTAATTGCCAACTGTTCTTCCCCCCAAGCGATCCGTAGTCTCATCGCTTCATCCCCTTTCCGGCATGCTGCCCACCCTCAAGACTCAAGAGATCTTCACTTGCACCTGTTGGGGATATCTATGCCAGGGGCATATCAAGTCTCCAGGATCTTTGTAGGACCCCCATCCAGCCGTGAACCACTAAGAGAGCATACGGAGAATTGCTAATCACCTTTTGCCTACAACTATCCGGCTGCTATACCGAAAATTAAATCGTCTACGTCCGTGCCCGGTTCCCACTGTACTGGTTGGGGACTTACTAGGCTCCTGCGGAAGTGCAAAGCTGCCCAAGTATTGAACTTTAGTCAGTGCCAATCTTTCCACTTTGTCCTCCCTGGAAAGGGGAGTCGATTGTCAAGGCACACTCCATCGCGGAAAAAACGAGACCACCTTGTTTCTTCTCATTGCAGCTCAAGTTTCGAGTATGATTGCTCCAAGGGAGAGCATCGACGGGTACATGTCTTCCGAATCAATGTGGACTGATGAGGAGTTTCATGGCTTTCCCCAGAATGACAGCATTACCCCATCGTCTGTCAATGTGTTCCATTTTGCTGCAGATCAAATCTTTTCTCTAACTCACCTTGCCGCGTCGCGCTAGCTTGCGTGGCTGCAGACCCGTTGGCTCGGTTATTGGTCGCCTTGCGAGCGGATCAACGTGCATGAACCATTCTCGCGAATTGTCCATCTCAATGTTCGTATGCGGTATGACCATTTCCGGATGTCCTTGGACTGATTTCGCTTCAAAAAACACCATTCCTTCACCAGTTGGCAATCTACACGGGGCTTTCATTCTGCATGGGTACCCTGCGGCTATCAAAACGCCTGAACGGTGATCATGACTGCGATGAATCCCGACATCATCAAGGTCTGCCACGGCAAGATGTACCGACATGATTGATTCGCCGTTGCGCTTGCGCTGGTTGTGGAGCTCGCCATAGTGCTTTGCTGAGGACCTGTTGTTGAAGGGTCTTTCGAACTTGCCATGGACGTTTGTGCCGCATCCGAAGTGCTGATTGACTTCGAATCATATCCGGAAGTTGAGATGTCAGTAACATTGAGCACCGGAGGAAGGCTTGACTGGGTTGGTATCGCAACGGTAGTCAAGAGAGGGTTCGACGTTGTGGTAAGAATAGTCGCTTCTGGTCCGATCGTAATGGGCACGCCCAAGATTGCACAAAGCTCAGCCACCACGGAAAAGGTATCTATACTTGGTCAGTAGTGAGTTTTGCTGGTGGGTATGATTACTTAGTATCTGGGGGCCATCGATTTGCCTACCTTGTTGGTCCGCAACATCGCAAGAGGCGAAGGTGCAGTTGTTCATCCGCTCAATATACACATCATTCGCGCAAAGACAGGACCATTCACTAGACACGAAGTCAGTCCAGTCGTTTTATTTCTGAGCTTGCAGTCAGTGCTAAGCCTCACCTCTGGCTACAATTCGTTGAGCTCACGTTTGCAATACATGAGAGCTTGCATTCAAGTCAGCTTGATATCCAACTTTGGACTGCTCGCCAAGGGTTTCTTACAGCGCATTGATCGACATCGTCCTGAGCGAGACCAGGAAGAGCCAGGAGTGACAGCGTCAAGATATGCATCAACATCATGACTTTCTTGGTCTTTGACACGAAGGGAACTCTAATTCATCTGTTACGTTGGTGCCATGCAAGGTCAGAATCAATAGTAGCCGATGTTGGAGCCTCCGATAAGAGTGTATCAGGGTGCGTAGGTATTCTTAGGAAAGTGACGATATGGTCTAGGTCGTGGATCAGGAGGAGTGTATGGATATGAATTGGATGGAAATCCAGGCAGCATTCATTCGCACCTAGCGGTACGTCCTGTTCTCAAGTTGGGAGATCGGTATCAAAGGCACATCATTGGCAGGCGCCACTCAGTCTCTTTCCATCCGACTGTCAAGGTGAATCAATCAGGACCCAATTGTAGCGGGGCATTAACTTATGATGAGGATTGTTCTCTCACTGAAGAATCACAGATGCATGAAGCATGGGCCACCAGCACCCTCTATTTTACAGACTTCGTATGACGTAGTGACACGATAGTGGAGATACGCTACACTTGCGCTTCAATGGTTTCGCCGTATCAATGAGCGGGTTGTCTTGCATCACGTGTGACCATCAGTCCACACCTCCAACGTGGTCATCAGTAACTCCCAGCTGCCATCCATGACTCCCGGAGTTTCTCTCACAAGTGAGACCGGAGGAAGATGAGAACGATTTTTGGAGTATGTTTAGTTTATATCATTTAGAATTACCTAAGTAACTCCGTCTGGTTTCCCAAAGAACTATGAATACACTCCTTCATCAAAGTCTTATAGTAGTAGTGTCATCAATCTCGTGGCTGGCAGATTTTCCCCCATTGTAATTATGCTCCATCCAATGCAATGGTATCCAAAGAGCTCGCAAATAAACAGAAATTTGGTGCATCGATGCCGTTTACAACGCAACCATAGTCGCGAAGATAGCAGCGATCAAAGCACCGCAGGCACCGAGACCGCGAATTGATGGAGCACTGTTGCCAGAGCTGCCGGTGGTTGTGGCAGCAGCGACAGCCTGGATACCGAAAGTGGTACCGGTGAGAACTTGAGTCGAGCCACCAGTGGTGACGGTGGTGGTGATGGTGGCAGGAACAGGAGCGGCGGTGGTTGAGCTGCAGCCAGACCATGTGCCAGTCCACGAAGAGAAGGGGCCCCATCCAGCAGTCCAGGTTGTCCATTGATCGCAGTTGATGCCGTTGGCTTTGGTTCCCCATGGCCCGAAACCACCTGGGCCACCTGGGCCACCTGGGCCGCCGGGACCTCCATGACCACCCCAGTTACCTGGGCCACCCCATGGGCCGGAGCCACCCCAGCCGCTGGGAGCACCGGGAAGACCAGTTGAGCAGGCGGAGACCCAGCTTGACCATTGGGACGAGTCCCAGTTGCCGCCAGGGCCGGCGCCGGGACCGGCGGTGATTTGAGAGGGCCAGGCAGAGCCACCTGATGTAGCACTGAATGTGGCTTGTTGGGAGTTGGTGACGGTGACACCGGCGTTTGCGCAAAGCTGTGCAACTGCACCATAGATGGCTGGGGTTCATGTTAGTTTGGTGCACTGTGTAGAAAGTTGGGAGTGAAGGCGACATACCCTCTTGATCAGTTTGGTTTGTGCATGAGGTCGCAACGCAGGTGTTCAATTGAGAGATGGCGGTTTGGTTGGAGCAAACGCAGTCCCAACCACTGGAGGAGTCGCAAGACGTGCCATCCCAAGATCCCAGACAGTCAGTGAACTAGGACGAGTTAGTAAATGATAAGCTTCGAAAGCTGCGTAACATACAGTGCAGGAGGGAAGCCATGCAAGAGCAGAGGAAGCAAATAGGGCTGCCGCCAGAGGGAGAGCAACGGAAGACTTCATGGTGTATGGGGTGAGACGAGGTTGAGGTATGGGTAGACGCTAGAAGAATAGTCTATGTCTTGAATATTGCTTGAGGAGATGTGGGCAAATTGCTGGAGAAACAAAATCGAGAGTATGGAGCAGAGGAGGAAAAGATATAGAAAATTGAAGCCCCCGTACCACCGCTCAGGCAAGCCGACCAAGAGGTTGGCCGTTCGTGTTGTGAGCGGCACAGCCTTGCTTGAGCGGCCGCAGTGAGTGCATTGCTAGGGCAGTCAGCCGTTGCTTGGACTCCGAAGTTAGAAACTTTGCCCTTAGTGCGTAAGGGGTCGGTGGTCGGTGTTAGGAGGACGACACGTCATGCAAGCGGTGGGCGTCGCCAGGTGTGTGTCTAAACGAGAAGGGCTAGGTGATAAGCAAGGGAAGCAAGGGAGCCAAGGGCACCAAGGGGCATACCCAGGCACCTAACAGGTCGGAAGATTTGAGGACTCTTGGGACGGGAAAGCCTATCTCACAGGCCTGTTGTGGTTGGCCTGACAGCCCGAACCCAAGCTCTGGGTTTGCCAAAGTCCGACAAGCTAAATCTAGCACCTCTAGACCCAATCTGGTGCCGGATAGTGGCGATGATTGCATTGTTTCGGTCGTTTCATTCGTCTGCTATTTGCGGAATCTGGGGAACCGTATTCTCAGCCTCAGTTTGACCCAAAGATTAATTCTATGAGGTACTCGACGGCCATGTAGCTGGCAATATCTTATTACGACTACGAGATAAACGGGTACGAGAACAAGCACATGCAAAGCCTACAGGTCAAGGGAGTTGGAATTATTGCTTTCACCCGCAGAATGAGGCTATGATGGACGGCGAGGAAAGCAGGCGACAGGCGATACACCGTCCACTCCGTGCAAATCAGACGGTGCTGGTGGAAACAATTATTCGTATCAGGCAATCCCTCTCTGATTTCCTTGTCATATTGCATTGTACTTGGTGGGATCGAGTAGCCAAGAACAGAAGCGTTGTGCAACCACGAATATGTCCGATCGCAAGTCAAGCTCAACTTGAACGCTGCGTAAGTCATTACGAGGGGACACACACATCTTGTCGTCAACAATATTATTATCGAATCCTCGGGCGACATACCCTCAAGGACGGACACAGTACTCGGTAGTTTTGCTCATTAAATTCGTCACAAGCTTCCTCATCGTGCCAATGCCAATGTCTAACTAGTGACGATCACCAGGGTACTCGTCCGAGTAGTGACACGCAAGACTCAAATTGGGCTGCAAAATGTGCCCTTCCCGATCTACCATCGATGATAAGAAGTGTGGGAGTTTTCGTTTGCCTCGGATCGGATATCGGTGTACAACCACCGACTTGACGCGCCAACCTCCCCGTGATCTACAACATGGGATTGGTGGACATTGCATTGCCAAGGGTGGTTGTCGCGGACCCTGTCACTCCTGGTCATCCTCTGGTGGTACGGAGGACTGTGTCTCCCCAACGGGCAGCCTCTTGGCCCCGCGCTCCTCATCTGATGGGAAATTCGTCCGGTTTCAGCTGTTCAACCTTTGAAGTTGCCCTTTTCCCGTTCTTCATGGGTGCTCAAACAGATCCGGCTTCATGTTGATCTTACACAATTTCGCCAAACATCCGCTTAGTTGCAAAAAAGATTGAACCCCCTCCAATATTCTCATGTGTGTAAAGCCAATCTCTTTGATAAACTCCAACTTGGAGTGCTCTGAAAGTGTCGGGATTGTCTTAGTCACCCGGAACATCGTGCTGATGATGTCGTGCGACGAATATCCTAGATCCCTACATTCCATGCATGCAGCGTCAGTGACGCGGCTCCATTCTGCGGACTTTCTCCTCGTGATCACTTACCAGAGTTCTGTCAGCGTGTCCACCGCGCTATCAATCTTGCCCTCCCAACAGGCCTTGACCATTGCTTGCACCTTGACTGGATGTGGGCTGTCCACGACTCGGAACACATTGTCACCACTGACGAATCCGAACCCTGCCCAAGTGCTTTGTAGGTTATTGATGGCCTGACGCATGTCTCCTTCAGCACTGAATACCAAGGCGGCCAGACCATCTTCGGAATATTCCACCTTTTCTGCTTCCACGATCTGCATAAGTCGCTGGACAACTTGCGCGTCTGTGAGCCTCGAATACCTCAGAATGGCGCATCTCGATTGTAGCGGTTCAATGATCTTATTTGATTGATTGCATGCGAACGCGAACCGAGTCGTATTGGAGTAGATCTCCATGGTTCGTCGTAAGGCTTGCTGTGCACCCGATGTCATGCTACCACCAACAGTTAGACCCAACTTGCGCGTGTGTCAGCTCATCCGATCATGACATACCTGTCTGCTTCATCCAATATCACCAACTTGTGACGGCCGGGAGGCAACGTCACCTTCTTTTGTGCGAAGCCTTTGATTCTGTTCCTTACAACATCGATACCTCTTTCATCGCTGGCGTTCAATTCGAGGACCGCTTCTTTGTACGCGTCGCCGAGTAGGGTTCGAGCAAGGCACAGGACAGACGTAGTCTTGCCAATACCTGGCATCCCTGATATGATTACGTGGGGCATGTTGCCATCTTTTGCAATGATTTTGAGGCGTTCAATGGTTTCTGAATTGCCGACAACATCGTCGAGATATACTGGCCTGTATTTCTCAACCCTATTCTCAATCAGCGGATTGACCTCAAGAGGTGCACCTTTCTCACCATGGTAATTCGTATTCAGGTGTGGCTCCATTGACGTTGGCTTTCAGGGCCTTTTTGGCACCTGCAGACGACGATTCAGGCTGTCCGGACATTTCTGTGAGTCAATTTGGAGGATGCTTTCTCGATGAATACACGCTGCGATTGCGTTCGTGGAAACTGGATTTCTCCAACGCTTGAGAAAGATTTGGTTTGGCGCGGGGCCACGGCGCGTCAGGACGCGTATAGTGGTTGTTGGTATTTGGGGCTCCTTGGCAGCGTGACCGTTCAGTCTACTCCGAGTCCTCGACAACGTGACCTACCTATACGGAGTAGGTACCCAGGCAGGTACCGAACTTAGGTACATGACGGAGTATCTAGGTACCTACCTAGGTATTCAACCTACTCGGAAACTATGAATGTCAGATAAATATCTTAGATACAGTCATTAAAGAAGGCTGCCGAAGCCTACCCAGGTACCACGTAATTGAAAACTGATTTCTTGGTGCCACCCAAACATGATCAGTGAAGTTTAGGTAAGTAGTTAAGCTTTCTACCATCCTAAGCTATCTCATGGTGAGTTGGTAACTAGCTACCTGGTCCTGAGATATCCTACGTTCGGAGAGAATGACGCAATTGTACACACCACTGTGTACACCAAACTCACAGCTTGAACTTGACCGTGTTCGTAGTTGGTGCTATACAGGATGCCTGAATTCCATGACGGCCAGTATTGAGAATGCTGACAAGAACGCAGTCCAGCACTCTAGCGACACTAATTACGCGTGGACCTTTAACTTGTATGATATTCTGGCCTGTCAAGTCTCCATCCTTGAGCGCTACCAGTCCGTCTTGCCCTTGTCAGCGCCTTGTTCTAGCTGGGGAAGCATCAAGGGCTTTTCGGAGAGGTCTGTGACCGGGTCACTCGAGGCAGGTGCTGCAAGTTTAGACCACAAACTTTTCCCATACCTCCCAAAGGCGTTCTCGGCGCCGCCGCAATCCAGGAGTCTGCGTTGCATTGTGCCTAATTGAAAGGGGAATGACTCCCAAGTGCCCTGCCCGTCAACATCCAAATATACCACAGTTCGATCGATGTCGACCTTAATTTCCTTTTCGTCGGCAACCAACTCCCAGAATCTCGGGCTCTTCATCTCGAATCCTAGCAAGCCCAAATTAGGCTGGTTACGCGCATAAATGAATGCAAAGGACTTTGCAATGACACACTGCACACCAGCACCCTGGAGTGCGAAGACCGCGTCCTCACGACTGCTACCACAGCCGAATGCTTCGCCGGCCACGATTATAGTATGGCCATCCTTGACGCGTTGACGAAAACCCGGGTGTGTATGAAACAGGCAGTAGCTGCCGAGAATCTCCTTCGTGACATTGGCGTGTAACGCACCTTCCGCAGGTGCGAGTGCGTCTGTGTCGATAAAGTCACCCAAGAGTTGCACTTTTCCGCGAATCATCGAAGACAAGGATCCTGGTTCGACATCGGGTGACGCAACTCGCACATCGAGGTCTGCGAGAGGACTGACCTGCAGGTGGGATTTCTCATTGGACGCAGTGGTCTCGTCTGTGCTGCTCTGCTTTACTCTCATCTCTTCGGTTGATATACTGGGTTTGGCTCCGGGCTCGACATAACCTAGCTTTGACGGTGGGTCCTGCTGGAGTCCAGGTGTCATGTAGTCATGTAGCCGTTGGATGTCGATGGCGTCAAGCAGTGAGCCGGGATCTGTCACCTTCATATCAAAACTGCTGGCTGCCACGGTAACTGCAGACGCCAGATTGCCGAAAGCCCCTACCAGATTTCAATTAGTATTCTGGATCTGCTGCAAGGAGAGGAGTTGAGCTAGTAATACCTGGGCCCATCCTATTCTCAAAATTGCGATTCTGGCTTGTCAACCAAGTTTCCCCCTTGGCAGCTTTATCAGCGGAAGCACCAACGCAGTAACTACAGCTTGGGACGCCAATCTCCCACCCAGCTCGCTGATAGATGTCGACTAGTCCGGTGCTGCGTAGTTTGTGTAGGATTGGGAGAGATCCAGGAATCATCTTTCTTATTCCAGTCCTGACCGGCTTTGCTCCCCGCTTCATGGCTTCCTCAAGTACTAATGCTGCCAGTACGAGATCCTCCTCTGCCGTCGTGCATGCTCCAATAAAACAGCCTTGCAATTCAAGCCCAGCGACCTCACCCACCGGGACAACATCATCGGGCTTCGGATACCTTGCCACGAACGACTGAACCTGAGCAAGGTCTATAACGTGCATCTCGACATATTGGGCGTCCGGGTCTGGACGAAAATATGTCGAATGTGATCGATACTTAGGTTTCTTTCGTTTGTTGATGAACTCTTGCGTGGTTGTATCTGGGACGAAGATCCCAGTTACACCTCCAAACTCCTATTCAGTCGATTAGTGGGTGACTCGGCTCATTCTGGCTACTTAGAACACTCACTGTAGTCATATTTGCAATTGCAAATCGAGCATCACACGATAGATACTCAATCCCTGGCCCTGTATATTCCACTACACGTTCTGCAGCCACGGTATTACGCTTGAGTTCCTTGAGGATATACAGAATGATATCCTTTCCTGATATACCCGGTTTTGGCTTATTGACGAAGCGAATCTCGACTGTCTCTGGAATCTTAAACCAGGTCTCGCCCGTGACCAGGGACAAAAGTACATCGGCAACTCCAAGCCCTATCGCAAGACAGCTAACCGATCCGGCCGAGCATGTGTGAGAATCTGATCCTATAACGAGCATCCCGGGTTGGGCCCGCTCGCGGCAGAATTCGGTGTGCATAATTGTATACTAATCGTTGCGAGTTAGCTTTAGTCCAACTGTAGCAGCGTTTTTAGGCATTATATTAGTCGTCTTAGAGACCTACATTCATACCCTGGTTTTCTGTCATCCTGAATTGTCTTTTCGCACGCTCGGCCGACTCAACGTAGGGTTTGATTTTGGGGTGTTCCATGATACGAGGATCGACGAGGTGATCTCCAGCAAGCCAAAAGCGATCGTTTCGATAAATGCCAGGCTTTCCTAAGCGATCGTACCATCTTTCCATACCCTGTCCGCTGTTAGTTAGTAGGGTAGACGATTAGTGGCAAGAGGCCGTCTCGGTCGCCCTGTAAATCACCTTGAGTACAGGGGTGCACTTACCCTCCAAGAGAACTCGGATGCAATGATCCAATCAATGTCCACTCGAATCATATCGCCCGGCTGGACTTCACCTCTGCGACCGACATCGTGGGCGGCAAAGATCTTCTCGCTCAAAGTCATCCCTCTCCGCCCACTTGGTCGGACAGGCAGTGGAACCACAGGCTCCCTGGCCCTATCGGCCGAATTCAAGGCCTCAAGTTGGGCTGAAACTAGGAAAAGCAGCTCCGCCGTGTCTTGTTCAGAGAATTGTTCGCTGTCATCTTGACGCAAGCCAAGGCCGCCAAATTGTGTAGATGTCATGCCCAATTCATGAACTTCCAGCAAAGCGTTGGCCTCGAGGGGATATCCATGATTGTGAAGGGTGAACGCGAGAGTTTTCAATTGTTTGAGAAGATCGGTCCCTTCGTGAAGCCCAATATCACCTTCCGACGCCTCATATTTCTCGGCCACATTGATCCCTCGACTGTCCTTCAGCAGCTTGACTATGCTCTGTGTTTGTCTCGAAAAAGGCCGCGCAATGATGACATTTCTGCCTGAGAAGGGCGTTGACATATTGGGATACCAGCATTGGTTGCTGTACAACCATTCTCCTGGCACAGGAGACTTACTGCCGTGGCACTGAATCGATGTTAAAGGCCTTGTACATTATGGGTCTGTGTCATCCGTATCACTCGTGAGGCGTACCCTCATTGGCCCGGTGTATGTACTGAAGGCTGCACGCCGATTGGGCTCTGCCCTCGGGCCGGAGTGTGGCGCCCTATCAATTTACATACTTTGTTGGGAGTAGCATACGACACTTGCCGGGCTTCACCAAGGCTAGATGTATCCTGAGTCCTCATGGCTCTTAACAGATTGGTGATGTCTGGCGTTATCGTCTGTGATGCTTGTCAGGTTACCAGAATCTGATATTCTAAGGAAAATGGAAGACACACCGGCCGCAAATCTACGTCGTATGCTTTTAGGAGAAAGTATAATCGTTGTCCCAGGAATATATGATGGTTATACGGCTCGTCTCGCACTGGCGGCAGGTTTCGACGTGTTGTACATGACTGGAGCTGGCACATCCATGTCTCGACTAGGAATGGCAGATTTGGGAATGGCAACGATGAACGAGATGGCAGACAATGCGAGCATGATAGCGGGTATCAATCGATCGATTCCACTCATCGCGGACGCTGATACTGGATACGGCGGTCCGTTGATGGTGAGACGGACAGTACAGGAGTATATCAAGGGAGGGGTGGCATCCTTGCACCTTGAAGACCAAGTCCAAACCAAGCGCTGTGGACATCTTGCGAATAAGGAGCTTGTGGATGAGGATGTGTTTATCTCAAGAATCAGAGCAGCCTCGCTCGCCCGAGATCAGATGCCACATGGCGATATTGTCCTCATTGCGCGGACAGATGCATTGGAAAGTCTGGGCTATGATGCTGCTGTCGGTCGTTTAAAGAAAGCCATTGCCGCTGGGGCAGACGTCGCTCTTATGGAGGCTTTGACGTCAATTGAGCAGATGAAAGCCATATGTCATGACTTGGCGCCAACTCCGGTGATATTGAACGCGGTGCCAGGGGGAAAGACACCCGATCTGACCGCCAAGGAAGCAGAGCAGATGGGTTTCAAGATGATCGTGTTCCCAACTCTCGCTTTGGCTCCAGTTCATGAAGCGGTGTTAGGCGCGGCCAAATACCTCAAGGACAACGGAAAGGTTCGGGCGACAGATATCCTGGCCAAGGGTCCCAGAGCACTCTTCGAGGTTTGCGGTCTCTCTGAGCTCATAGCATTTGATATTTCCGCCGGTAGCCAAGCCTTCCAGAGCAACGCATAGAGATGCGTATCGGATGGTGAAGGTGACGTGTGTCGCAAGACGGACAATGGCCATTGATCTAGAAGACAGAGCTTGTAGGTAGATGCACAAGCTGAAGAAGCAAGCGTAGGATACGTTCTCCCATCGCTCCCATTACATGTTGCGATAACACTTGACTTATGCCAGTAAGACAAAATAACTTCCATTGATGGTCAAGCTGCAGCATCATTAAATCTAGTCAAGTTCTCGTACATCCGGTGCTGAGAGGTACTGCTTGATTGTCACTTGAATTGGAAGTGCTACCTACAGTACCTAGGTAATTAGTACGAGTAGGCATTTAAGAACCGGACTCGCGTCGGTTTACACTCGGACAAACACTTAGGCTCGCGTAGTTAGGCTTGAGCAACTGTCTAACTTGGGTAACCAGTTAACTATCTCTAGGCTAGGTAATTAGGTCAACCCTACTGGGTACATGCCTAGGCATGGGGCTAAGTATCTGGGGTTTCCTGGAGTTGCTTCCCCCGCTCCCGAGGTCGTCTGTGCACCTCTAAATACCTCTATGTGCCACTCTAGATCAGTTGAACCAACCGTCAACCACTTCATCCCCATATTGTCCGCCGCGGCGACGCGTGCCAGCAGATCTTGAAGCCATTAATCAAAGATGTATGCCCGAACACTGGCTCCGAAGCGTCCAAAATCCCCTGGCATCATTGGCCCCTCTTCAAATCTTGTTGAATCTGCACCAGACAACTTCGGAGATGTAACGAGTCACGGTCGAGTTGCAAAGCGAAGGCGAACCGCCTGTCAGTCATGCAGACAATCCAAAGTAGGTACGCATCAGAGATTTGGGTGCATCTTTAGGCTCGCTCGTTGGGAAGTTCGTCAGCTTGCCTCGCAATAGCTGACTTATCGTGCACAGCTTCGTTGCGAGGGTTCAGCCAACGGCGAAAGGCCATGTCAACGATGTTGCGAGCTCTCCCGACCGTGCATAGTCAACGCCGACGGCAACACGGTCAAGAGAACGTATGACTCTCTATCTACGCTCTTTCTGCATTGTCATGACACTGCTGTGTAGGGTATCGCATCCCACAAGAAGTCAAGAAAGCCAACCAGTTCGAGAGCTGCCCAAGACTGCCCAACTTGAATTTACAACAGCGCCAGACCCAACAATATATGGATGCAACCTGGCAAGCGCACCAGAAATTCTACCAATTGTCGCGTCCGACATTGCATGGATATCAACAAGTCATGCTTCAGGCAGCCCCTGTCAGCCAACAGATACTTCGGACCGCCTTGCCACGACGAGTTCGGGGCTTCCAGTCTCGAAAGATCTGAATGAGGGTGCTTCTCTACAAGATTCGGGTGCCCAAAGCGCGCGTACAATTGATTCGGTAACGATCAGTGCTGAAAGAATTCGCCATTTTTTCAAGGTGTAAGCACATATTTGTTGCCCAATCATGACGTTGCTAAAACTACGATCAAAGGTATTTTTTGTACTATCACCCATCGATGCCCATTCTCAGTCCTTCACCCTCTGCCGACGCCCTTTACGGGGTTTCACCTCTTCTCTTCTGGACGATAATTATCACGGCTGCCCGCCATGATAGAACGGACTTGGCTCTGCTGGAATCCTTGTTGCCGGCGGTGAAGACCTTACTTTGGTCCACGGTCGCCCGACCACCACACGTGCTACCATCTTTACAAGCCATGACTGTGTTATGTGTCTGGCCTTTACCGGCTTCATCATGGAGTCAGGATATTACTTACATACTAAGCGGCGTTCTGAAGTCGGCCGCTCGGCAAGTCGGATTGCACCGTCCGGAGGTATTGCCTCACTTCTATCGGCAGATGCACTTCTTCAACCAGACTGAGATACGTGATGCGGTCCGAGTCTGGTGCTGCATCTATATCTCTATCGAAAGGTAAATATCACTGAAATCAGTGGCATTTCCTCATCCCTCGTGATGATCGCATACATACTGATAACAAATCTCTTCCTTCAGCGTGGCTGTTATGATGGGCCAACCACCATATATCCACACAGATCGTACGATCGAGCAGGCATCAACTCCGTCAAACCAGTACCAACTACCAAAATCCTTACATCGCACCATCTCGATGCAAATGTTCTGTAACAGAATCCATTTGGCTATGGCCGACGTTGACAGGCTGGAAGGGACGGCATCCCACCTTAATCGGAGTTCATTATTGAAATCACTGGAGTTCGAGCTCCAGGAGATAGAGCGCCAGTCCGGAGAACTTGACTGTCGTAGGTACGATCATCCTCATCGCAGGTCCCAATCATTAAACTCGAACAGCTCAAGCCCAAATTGGCCTCCTGCTGGTGGCCTTTCAGCTTCGAGGCTACTGGCTGCTCGATGACCAAGAGTCGTCATCCCGTCGAGAAGGCATGATTCGTGCGTATGACACTGCGATCGAGTTAGTGGCCCTCATTGAATCGAGGGAGAAGAGTGGCCACTCCTTCAAGTATCTCACGTTATTATCCTCCATGGTGTGTTTTGCAGCCGCCGTCCTTGTCTCGAGAGTTATACACTCAAGCTATAGCCAGCTAGTCAACACCGAGAAAGGACGACAGACTTTCAGCACATGCATATACATCTTCCGGCAATGCAGCGTTGAAGACAATGACATGCCCGGTCGGGTTAGCAAGACATTGGCGCAACTGTGGAGTATCCACCAAGGGTTAGACAAGGACTGCAAACAGCCTCCGCGCCTTAGTCTCAAAACTCGAATGTTCTTCAGTATCGTGCAAGACTCACTATGGCTCTGGCGCGAGATGTACGGTGGCCAAGGAGCACCATCACTCCCACCTCCGTTTATGCCAGGCACGCACTTGGGTCCATCGTCGTCTGGACTGCCACTTTCACCAGCTGCGTCAACCACATGTTCCGAGCCCAGAAGAGGAGTCGACCCATGCTTGACTTTAACGCCCATGCTGAGGGCAGACGGGCAAGAAATGAGTATGACATGGGATCTTGGGCTCTTCGACCTCAACAACATGGCGTTCGATATGTCATTACCCGATCTTGATGTGGCATTGTAGGTACAAAGGAGTAACGGCAAAAGATAAATAATTTCATAAGTCAGACATGGATTCAACCAGCAAATGTCACGTACGGCGAGAATGAGAAAAGGAGCTCACTACTCAATAACTGCAATACAATATGATCATGAAGTCAGAACATGAACTACGGCCTAAACACAATGTCCTGTCAAGGTGCTCTTCGTCACCTTTCACTCTCCAAATCATGCTTGTTGCCAATGCGTTGTGGCTAAGCGCTCGCGTTCCCAGCAACACACTCGAACCAAAAATTTGCAGTGGTGTGTAAATACTTTTCAAAGCATACACTAATGTCAGGTCCTAGGCGAATCTCAATTCTTCGAGGCTATCATAAATTGACCTTGTTGGATCTGAATAACGACTAGTGATGCAGAGGAAAGGCTCTTTGTCTCTTCGCCTGCATTTTCTCAGTACTGAAGAAGCCTAGCGTTCGAGAATTCCATCTGTGAAAAGAGACATATAGCAGACCGAAGCCCTAAGCAGCAGCTAGCACTGGGACTGGTCTATCCCTTTCCTGAATGTAGATGTTCAGGTCGATAATCTTAGCCGAAAGTAAAGCGTGGACCTTAACGGGCCGATTTGGTTCGGCCAAACTCAACTGGAACGTTTGTATTAGTTGTCTGCTATAGACTCACATTTGGAGGGAAGGCGACGTACCTCAAAGAGCCCAAATAGCGTTGATATTGATTTGTACAATTCAAGCAAAGCAATGTGCTTGCCTATACAAGCTCGTGGTCCATAGCCGAACTCGATGAACTTCCTCTGCATGCCGCGAAGCCTCTCACCAAACTCCGCCTCAGGTTCGTCGGCCCCTCGCAGCCAGCGCTCCGGATTGAATGTATCAGCATCCTTGCCAAAAACATCCTGGTTACGATGGACGGGCCATGCATTCACTCCCACAATAGTACCTGGCGGTAATTCCTCCCCGGTAGAGAGCACCAGACCGCCAGCACCCACTTTACGCTCCAATTCAACTGCAACAGTGGGATGGATACGAAGCGCTTCCATGATGACCGCGTCGAGGTAGGCCAGTTTTTTTACCTCACTATACCGGGGTGGGTATGTCAGGGCGTTGTCGTCAAGTTCCTTCTGCAGCTTGCTCATCACCGTGGGTTGCTGTAGTACGAACATCAGAATAGCCGACAGAGCAGCTCCTGTCGTGTCGGACGCCGCAAGCACATTGGTACTCGCGTAGGCTTTCACCTGCAAGTCCGAGACCACGTCTGGATGTTGCTGCTGTGCGTCCAGGAACCTTGAAAGAAAGTCCGGTCTTTCCAAGTCACCCTTTTCCTCCCCACTGGCCCGCTTTCGAATTCGCTCATTCGTGAATGAAACTAGATAGTTTGGGGTCTTAACCAGTGCCAATAGCAAAGGGTTCTTTAGGAGGAAGTAGTCAATCCACGGCATGAATCCGACGGTGCCAATATATATGAATTGCATATCCAAAGTGAACATCATATTGTTGATGTCCTTTGCGGCATCGAGAAATCCAAATCGCTTGCTGAAAGTGGCCTGTCCGATGAGATCGAAGGAGAACCAGTGCATCCACTTGTCGATGGAGCATATCCGCTTAGTGTCACCTTCGACGTACTCTTCTCTCAGCCGACGGGTAAGCCTATTAATGTTTTCGTCCACAATATTTTCGTAACCGAGGAGCGTGCTCATGGAAAAGGCTCCAGCAATTGGTCGTCTCCGCTGGGCATGGACTTTTGAATCAATCGCGGCGATGAGCATGGGAAGAACTTCACCCTCAACTGGATTCTGCATGGGCTTGACATGGTCGCTCTTATCCAGATTACTTTTCAGTCCCAGGATCAAGTCGAGAGCCTCCGGATCCGCCACAGATACGCAATTGGGACCTAATCGCACGACTGGGCCGTACTTTTTGTGTAATCGCAAAATCGTTTGTTCACGATGCCCTCGACACGCGTCGACAAAGCGCCATACGTCGGTGAATCGTGCCAGAAACGGCCCAGGGATTTTTCCCAGTCCGGGAGTGAAGTAGTTCAACAAGAGCTGGCATATCACCAGGCTTGGAACAAACACCAGCGACACCTGCACCAAGGTGGAGAACATTTTTCGCCAAGTGAAACAGTGCTTTCGTCTCAGCCAGCAAGATTCGAAGATTCGAACTTCTAAGGATGGAAATATTTTCTCTGTCTTCTAGCATGATGTTTGAGGCGTTGACGTCTATTTTGACCATGTTACATCCATTGTCGATCACAATGCTAGAGTCTTGGAGCGCAGAGCATTTGAGGCATCTATCTCCCCGATTGGGCTTGTGGGAATCCGTGAACCGATTGGACAGTTCAGCCATGGATGACTGGGGAGCAATTGGATATCTAGGAGCAATCTTCTCCGACCCCGAAACCCCCACGATTCAGGAATGTGGGGAATGAATGATATCTGCTCTGTCACTGCATCATAACACTCCCTACTCAGAGAAAGGAAACTCCCATAGCGAATCAGGAGCCATTCATTGATCAACCCATTTGGATCTGTCATCATCGAACAGCTGTTGTATATGCTCTCTAAACCAGGCTCGTGAGACCAGTATTCAGCTCCAGTCTCAAGTCTAGAGCAAAATCAGCGTTCGAGTCCATCTAGGGCATATTCAGACAGGCATGGAGTCTCTGACTTCAACTCTGGACGCAGCAAAGCTTCAACCTGGAAGTTCACACCTCCGCAAGCAATTGCGCACACAGAAAACACTTGACTTTGAGGGATCAGTGGTTCTGATCACCGGTGCAGCTTCCGGCAAGTGCATGGAGCTCATATGGGGGGTTTGGGATATGTTCTGGCTGACCCGTACGGCGTTCCGCAGGAATTGGACAATGTGCGGCTTATGAATTCGCGTTGCATGGCTGTCAGAAACTATTTTTAGCAGATCTCTCGAAATCTAAGCTCGAGAACACCAAAGGTCTGCTACAGAACGACGGCCTTTATCCTCAGATGGAACTGTACGAAGGAGATGTTTCCGATGAGGCGTCAGTAAGAGGTATGATGGAGCATTGTGTGGAGGTCTATGGCAGAATCGATGTCGCGTGTAACAATGCTGGAATCAGTGGCAATTCTCAAAGAACAACCGACATTTCTGTACAAGATTTCGATCTCATATGCGCGGTGAATGAACGGGGCGTAAGTTGCGCACGATAGTTCTTAGTGCAAGGATGCCGTGGTGGCTGATGGTTCAATACTGATCCCTCAATAGGTCATTCTCTGCGAGAAATACGAGCTCGAGCAAATGATGCGACAGGACGTCTCATTCGGTAACCAGCGCGGAGTCATTGTTAATACAGCGTCAATCGCCGGTCACTGTATCATCCCCACGGCCTCGGCTTACACCGCTTCCAAGCATGCCGTCGTTGCGTTAACGCGATGCGACGCCTTGAGGCATGCACAAGACGCCATTCGAATCAACTGCGTCTCGCCTGCTGCGACCTGGACACCAATGATATCGGAGAGTGTACTGCCAAAGGAGTTTATAGAGTTGGGAGCCAAAATGGCGCCTATGCATCGATACGCACAGCCTATCGAGATCGTCAACGCCATACTTTTCCTGGCTGGTCCCAAGGCAACGGCAATCACTGGTGTCAATCTACCCGTAGACTGTGGTAACACACTTCTACGATGTATCTAATAACCTTCATAAGTCGTAGACGAGTTTGTTGATATAACCAAGAAAGATAGTCTCAATTCTCTTGGAGTCGACTACGGTGTGTAACCTGTACATGTTTTATGCTCTGCTATAGTCGAAGGGCAAAGTAGAACCGAAATCTTGACTTGTAACGCATCAACCTCAAGGAAGCCTCGTGTAGTAGGTTCTGTACTCAGCCGATGAGTATTGGCCTATCGGTGCTTCGCGTTGACCGAGGCATATTGGTTCGGGTTGACGGCTCTAGTTTAGTAGAGTCTTGGGTGGAATCTCAATCTGGGCATCAACCATTGTATTTATCAACTCAGTCTAACAGCTCCACCAGATGACACTCCGTACACTGCTTGAACGGATCTCTTATCTTGCACAACAAAGTAGAGGAATATGCAGTCTCTAAGGAACGGATGTGCACTCATCACTGGTGCAAACTCCCGTAGGTATCAAGACCAGGTCTTGCCCCATGGTCCGTCATCGCATATTGCCGTCAGTACTAACTTCTGCCTTTGACAGCCACGGGATTTGCCATTGCGCTGGCGTGCGCTAACCACGGCTGTGAGCAGATCATTCTTGCGGATGGCTCGCCGGGGGAGTTGCAAAGCTTCCGTGACAAGGTGCTTGGGCAGTACCCTTCCGCCGATGTTCATGTCGAGGCATTCGACCGGTCAATCGAAGATGACGTTGACCGTGTATTTTCAGCAATCCGAGAACGGTTCCTTCGTATTGACTTTGCTGTCAATGTGGTCTGTCAAACGCAGGCTAGAACTTGCCAGGATCTCAAGCCCACAGCACTGGATATCACCCAGTACGATCGGAACTTTGCTATATACCAGAGAGGAGTTCGTGATAGACAAAGACCTGCCATGGATACCTTCTAGCTGACTCTTGTGTGACCAGCTGTTCCTTATCGAACGGGCCCTGCTCCGGCAAATGCTCAAACAAGACGTGCTAGACGCTACAGGCTGTCGAGGAAGCATCGTCAACGTGGTGGACTATGGGCCGATACCGACCTTGTCAAATTGCCCTATCGTGGCAGCTATCGCCAATGCGATAGTCGGAATGTCTAAAACTGATGCGTGTGACTTCGCGCAAGACAATATTCGGGTCAATTGCGTCGCTGCCAGTGAGGTTATGATCACCAAAGCTGAGACCGAACTACCTGGTGGTGTTCCACTGCCGAGGAAAGGGAGAACGGACGATGTTGCAAACGCTGTCATGTGGCTTTTGTCATCGGGAGCGAACTGGTTGACCGGGATGGTCGTTCCTGTCGACGGAGGTCGCAGCTTGAACCATTTCTGGTAGATATTTATGGGATATTCGGATTCATTCGTCGGAGTCCTGATCTGAGAGCTATTCTTTCAACTAAAATTCACATTTGCGTGAGTGTAAGAGACTTTGTGTATGACTATTATGTCAATGTAAGCACTTATGCTACTGATCAATTACTCGTAAAATGACCCACTGCGACCGGGTAATCCAGCTTCGCCTTCCTCTCCCAAGTGGTCAAATTCCACCGCACCCGCGCCCAGATCCCCATTTCTTGTCTAGGTGGAGGAGAGTAATCTTTGTAGTTGAAGTTGGCTGGCTGCTTATACAGGAAGAAGACATATCGATGTGCGGAACTGGCTGATGGGGGCTCCGGTCCGACGTAGTTTGAGATAAAGGGGGTCGTTGTAGTCAATGTATCTGACAACCCTGGCGCCTGGAGATCGGACTGAATCCAATGCAGTATCGGCGAAAGAAACGGTAGGCAGGGAAATGGAGCATCAAAGTCGAGGCAGATCACAATATATTTGGCGGTTGGCGATCTCGCTGCATACGAGATTTTGGGAGCAGAGGCAGCATCTATTAATGTGCTGATATGTGAGCCGTCTGATGGACCGGACATAATATGCCGTACGCACCTGATCGAGGTATATAGTCCCCATTTTTGATGTTTTTACCACCAAAGAACAGGGTGAGAGCCTCCGTTGTGTCATTTTTCTTTTGGAAATCTAGGAATAGCTCCATGCCCTACACTACTAAACCTTGTAATCAGATCGTCCGTTTCCGCAACATGAGATAGAAGCAGCAAGCTGGCAACCTGATATACACCCTCAATTGAGGCCCATGGAAGCGATCGCTGTTCACTGATTGTGCAAAACTCAATTCCGATTGGACGTTCGAGGCCGACTTTCGCGGCTGTTGCGATTGGAGGACAGATTACATTACAGACTACAAAGCAATGCTGGGCATATGGATCGGATGCTGTGCGGGAGAGTGGGAGACGATAATGGAATTAATAGCGTTGCAGGGTGCGAGTCCAATTTCATTTGCCATGTTGCCATGTAATGGCTTGCTATCCAGGTCTACTGGATCTTTGTACCCGTTCTTGAACAAATTCTTATTTGTCCGCCAGGAGACCTCTAGACTTGAGCACGTCACAAAGAATTTGTTCAATGTTCTCATCAGGCAAACCAAGTCTTGAATTCCATAATTCCTTCTTCTTAGAGAATGCACAAAACCCGCCATAATTCATCATCATTACCATAATGGCCTCTATCATAGCCATCTGATATGTGGGACCTCTCCCAGGGTCAGATTGCCATTTTTCTCGGGCAGTATCATGAAGGACCCTTTTGCTCCCATGCTTAATGTCGAAAACATTGCTGGTCGCATCTTGCAGAATCTTGAAGATTTGATTTTGAGTTACGGTCGAGCTGTTGATATGGATATACTTGTTGATCGTTTCATCCAAGTGCTTGTCGGATAGAACGGCAGAGATTGCTCGGCTGATTTGCTCCATGGATGTGACTTCGAAGGCTTCTTCGCCCCCATCATAGACTGTTAAAGTCTTCGCAGGCAGATCGACGCCAAACACTCCTGGAATATCATACATGGAATCAATATACCCTCCAACAACCACTCCTGTCCAGGAGAGACCTGTGTCCTCCTTGGATTTGAGATATTTGATAACCTCTCGTTTGATTGCTGTTTGTGGAACAATTTTCACAATGTCCTCCTCGGAGGTGTCGCATCCATATTCAGAAGGGATGAAACGCCGCACACCGGCTTCGATAGCAGCATCTATCACTGAATATTGCTTGTCCAGGTGATAATGCTGAATGCAGGAAATTACGGCGTCCTGTTCTTGCATTGCAGCCACGAGAGACTCATGAGAGTAGTCTGTCTTGATGAGTTGTGCCCCGTAGTGATCATTGGTTAGTCGAGCAATATCAGGCTGAGGCAGGACGAATCCTGAAAGTAATTTGGCTCGTTCTGCAGCTGTAGAACTGTCGCGACTGAGGATCGATACCTCGAAGCCTGCTCGTACCAGAGCCCGGACGACGGCGGCTCCTGTCAAGCCAGTTCCGCCCATAACAATGACTTTCCTGATAGGAGCTGATTTTGACGGCATGGTTTCGGTTTCTGAGCGTAATGACACCTGAAAGAATACATGCAATGCTTGAGAACTGAGGATTCTTGACTACTTAGCGGATATGGTCCGCCCTCTAGTAAGCTCGCATGTTTATACCTTGTCCTATAGCCATCGAAGTAGCACTAACGACCCATCAAAGCACAAGACAACGCGGGGAGGATTTCAACAGCTCAGGGATATGTCTCTGATGTCTGGTTGGATATTTGCTTACTCGGCCCGACATGGTTGCTCACATGGGATGTGGATTGTCAAAAACCCGCTTGGACTGAGACCTGCCTGCAAACCCCGAAAGAATCAAGGGTGAGTAGAACATTTCGATTCGTTCAAACACCTGAGAGCTATGGCCCTAATGATCACACTTGGGCAATAATGAAGCCATGTTCTCGGGAGAGTCTATCAGTAGGGTAACAATCGTAGTTGATACTGTAGGTTGGGATGCTCGGGTTCTGGGTAGTGGGACGCCGTCTTCTCGCATTCGTAGTGAAACGGCAGTGTGTCTCTGATCCGACGTAGAATCATTGTCCATCTTGATTCTTTGATCCGACGTAAAATATCGTCCACCTCGATCCTCACCAATTCCTTCATGACCCTTATACCAAATTGTCGAAGTCCATGTGCTATTCCTGTCCCAAAACCAGTAAGATATTTATCAATTAATATTCGACATTGCCAGCATCTGTTAATCGTGGGATGCCGGACGATGCTTCGGCAACCAGTAATCGGCACATTATTGACATCTCCTTGTCCGGTGCAAAATTCCGCTCCATTGAGTCATGACGTTAATACTAGTTCAAGACGCCTCTCACTCGCTCCACGAGCCATGGGGAAACATAGGTAGGATCGCTTCCACAATGGTTGTATGAGTGTGTGAGTATCAGGCAATGATGCGTCACTCATACTCGTCATCAGAGGAATATATGCCTTGTTCTACCAATCCGATCTCCGAAACGGCGGTTGGAATGGAGATATAAATCACGTTTCGAGAGATATAGGTATTTGGGCGATATATATTCGTGAACTAGCAATTGAAGCACTCTCGCCATCTACAGAGATTTATCCAAATTTCTGCAGAGTCCCTTGTCACAAGACTCTTCTTCCATGCACAAATCCACTAGAATACTAGGCTACCTCCAATCGAAGAGCACTAGTCTCGTGCACCGAGCCATTCAATTTGATTCCATCAAGCCCAAGCAGCAAGGTCTCACATTTTCGACCACAAAATCCCTTGGATCTCAGTCGCCCTTCAGCACAGCCGACAAGCTTGAGGCACACAAGATGTCCAACCCGTCCGGCACAAAGGTCGACGCAACGACGAACTTCCCCAAAAATACCGGCGCAACACCGGGAGAAGCCTTCGAAGTCCGCCAGACAGCGACAAGCGAAGACTACAAACCTGATCCATCCAAATCTCTCAAGCTCAACCCGGCGCGACAAGCCCTCGTCGATGACATCATTGCACTGTATTCATGCAAACCGACCGTCGAGCGCGTCAAGCGGTACACACCTGACTGTGTATACGACGACCAGTTCGTGTATGCGAACGACCGGTACAAGATGGCGGGCCAGTGGTTCGCACTACCGAAGCTGTTCAACGATTCCAAGAACGAAGGCTACGAGATCATCAAGAACGACCGCGACCTGATCCAGTTCAAGAACGAGCAAAGCTGGACGTTCAAGCTGATCCCCAAGACCGCCACTATCAACGCCTTGGTTAGTCTGAGCCTGGACCCGGATAGTGTGGGTGAGAACGAGGATTTCATTCGTATCAAGTATCATAAGGACCAGGCGAATGATAAGGATTATTCACGTGAGTTTTGGTCTTCTCAGACCTCTATGAACCCAGATTTGTGCACATTTATCCTACTAAAGTCGAATATAGATGAAGGAATTGGTTTCAGCTTCAAGAAGTGGCAGGCAGATAACGTGGCGAAGTGGATGGACAGCAAGGAAGTCGAAGCATTCATTGGCGATAAAGATGCCGCGAAAGAGACGGTTAGGAAGTACGGCGATGGGACTGGTGATGCGCCTAAGAAGGAATTCTAAAGCCATGTTCGTGCCGTGCTCACGATGACTCGTGCGATCTTCTTAGGAATCAACCCACATCCTGGCGACATCTAAGTTACAGATCAAAAGACGTGAATGCGGCGATTGTGATTGACTTTGAATCTTCATTCAGCAGTTATGCGAACAAGGATAGAAAAACTGCTTCGCGTTCCAGGGTATCTTCCTATAATACAATAAAAATAACTGACCCATCCATATTCCCCATAACAGGAAACAAGACTCAACAATACAACTTCCCACCCACGCTAATGATTCACCCTGGTAAAACAAGGAAATGTTGTTACAGCTCCACATCACCACGCATCTCCGGCATGGATAAACTATTCAGTGACCAAAAGCCATACCGGGATGCCAACTAGAGCGGCGCTGTTCCGGCTGAGCGGCCGACAACTGGTCGACGACGGAGTTATTACGGCTGGCTGTGATGGTCTCTTCGTTACCGGGTTGAGCCTTCTGGAAGAGTCCCCGACGCAGAGGCACGTCGTAGATCCGGACGGGCGCTTGTGGCTCGTCGGTAGGGAGGAGGAAGTCTGGGATGTATTTCTTGAATTGCATGTTTGCTGAAGAGAGTTTCGGAGGAGTGCTTGAGTAGTGATTTGATGATAAGGGGAAGTTGAGGTTGTTGTGGTGTTGCTGGGAGAGTTTATGGGTTGTTTATTCTTTGCTATATGCTTGTGCCGGTTGTAGTAGAGCTTTGAGTGATCAGACTGCTATTGATCAGGTCTAGGTGTGATGAGCATGGAAGATGTAGAGGCCAAGTATGTTCTGGTCTGCTGTGCGACGTGTTTACATATACTTATTTTTCATACATAATCTGAATGTAGTCACACTTGCGTCATCGCGACGCGAAAATGTATGCAAAAATGTCTCAGTCGGAAGAGGTCTTGAGACTATGAATAAGCTCGCAGAGAAAAGTTAAGCAACAATTCTTTCCAATACGAGAAGCTTGGTCGCCAGGCTTGCCGGAAGTTCGGAGTTGCTGAAAAGTGGTTGTACAAAAGATTTTCCATTGGAGTTGAGCGATTTAGTATGCTGACAGAGAATGACGTCAATTTCGAAATAATCTCAGCCTTGAGCTATTTCCAGGGTTCCCAGCCTTGCATTCGCGCGCTTGTCTCACGGGGGCAGGGAACAGAGACCGACTCTGTTCTACAACCGCTGGTGTCTATGTCTCGACTCAGCAGTCATACGCCAGCCAGTGATGTGAGAGTTGTTCAGCGCCATTAACAGTTTTCTCCAGTATATCGTCTGCAGGGTCCTACGTCAGCTCCCATGCTCGTAATCTTGTCATTGTGCGCGTAGAGGAGAAGGCAGAGGAGGGAATTGCAACGAACAAAATCACTATGGAGTGTTTGAGATTCCACACATTCGCGAGCAATATTGGAGCAGACTGAAAGGACTGATCAGCAACCCTTGTAAGCTCCAAATTCCCGACAACGAAGAAAATGCTTCATTGTGTAATAATGTTATACATAGCTCTGCCACGAACATTCTATGCAAGTCTAGATCGGAATGGCTGTCAGAATTCATCCTGCAGTGGGATAGCGAAGATAGTTTGGGTGGAGAGAGCTGCCTTTCCACGATGTGTTGAAGCCGTTAGAATCAAATGGTTCGTGCCTGCTCGAATTGGTATAATGCACAACGTGCGTAGACGGATTAAGTGTGACATGACACTTGAAATGGTGCAAAGCTGCAGAGCCGCAATAACCTGCGGTTCTCATAGCATGAGTGTCGCCTCCGATAGCCAGGATGTTGATAAGTCTGGAGACGAGAGTTATTGCTCCGACTTGAAGACCATCTATCATTCCAACCACCTCTTATCGTTTATGCAAGGTCAATTTCGGTGAGTTGTACAAAGTCTTGACCCTCATTAGACCATTCGCCATCAACATCCAGAGAACATTTTGTCGTTTTATTTCCCTCAACAAGGCTGACCTTCATTATACCCTCCGAAGTCATTAACTTCCGCACCCAGAAGAAGGGATAGTATATCGCGTGACTGATTGATTGGGTGATGAAGGAAACAGGATTGGATGACTGGGAGGAAGAAATCTGTTCCATAGGCCGCACGAGAGTTTGTTTTACTTTGAGATTAAAGGGATCAACGATGTGGGGTCTGGGCCGCATGAATGCTACAGGTCTTCGTACCAAGACGAGGAGCTTCACAGTATCATGTGTCTTAACGAGGTCTATGGAGCGAACCATATTCAGCGGCCTGATGAAGGCGTAACCACCAATGATGGTGGAAGTGATGATCCCCAGTCGCCACGCGACACTGACAAACCAATGAAGCTCGCTGTTAGGATCGTATGCATCGTAGTTGAGAAAGGCAAGGCCACAAGCACTGAGGAGACAGCTTCCAGCGATGATATAAGAGGCCCCATAAAGGCCTACGTGTGAAGGAGCTTTGTAAATATTTGTTTGACCTTTGTTGTAGAGATGTGTGGCAAACCAGCGCTTCTTCAACTGGTCGTTCTCGAGTTGTTCATAGGCTGATGGTAGAGTGGAATTGACATCTCTAGGCCTGATACGGGATGTTCTGTCTGTAGGCGCTGTCCGTGCAGGGGTTGTTGGAATTTGTGGTTTTCTTGGTTTGGCAGCACGTATTCTTGATGTCTGGAACTGCCGAGCATGGCCTGCAGTACCGCGACACTGAGCGAAAGCTGAACGAAACAGTGATATGGAGCACATTTTTAAGGTCCGGGGTGGAGGATGAGGACGAAGGTTCGGCGAGACAATACAACGACGATGCGAACTTTCTCGAGCCCGTTATGCAATGGGGGAGGAGGAGGAAACGTAGTTCATGCGACAACAACTCCGAGTTACTGCTCGTTCATGGCTGGTGAGATGTCGAACTCAGAAACGATTATCGATTCAATCTGTCTGGTAGACTCGGAGTTCTTGGAGATTCTTATACCACTTGGAGTACTGGACATGGTGCCCATGGATTTCAGTACGTGGACTTTAGAGGAAGGTGAGCCGAGCTGATCGTCAGGCATCACAGAAGACGATCACTTGTCCACCAAAGCTACCTAGGTGGCTACTTAAATGCCCTTAAACTTGTCACAGCCGGAAACTCGGAAGAACGTTGAATACAGGACTACTGTTCTAGGAGTCCTGGAAAAGAATGATGAAGAATGTGAGATCCGGTCTAGACAGGCTTCTACACACCCAACCAACTCTTCCTAAGAGTTCCCAAGATCTTTTGGGCATTGTACACAATATTTTTGCTGTGGACTATGCTACCGCAAAAGCTTCATCTAATTCATCAAGCTTCAGCAGCTCCATTTTAGAGGTGCAACCCGGAGTCTCCTGGCCCCTTGATGGTCTCAACACCCGCATCGTGTTGAATTGCTTCAAGGAGTCGAGGAGAGATGCCCTGACTGTTGTTGTCCTCCACAATCCCAAGAAGTTGGACGAAAAAATCTTGCCGCAATACCTCCATAAGGATGTCACTGGAATCAATCATATAAGATGCTGCATAACGTAGCAAACCTCCATATGGTTGGTCGTCCCCCTGGCCTCTGGTGTATTTGGACTCAATATCGGGCAAGCTTGAGGTCGTGACGGTGGCCCAGCCAAGTGAAGCGATTCTAGCAATGAAATCGAATAGTCTTCCCTGGGAGATGGTAACCAGATGCAGACCCTTCTTCGTGTTGATGTCTCGTTGAGTGGTTGAAAGTGAAGTCCACTCAAAAAGAATGGCATAGACTTTTGCATCGTGAAATATCCTCCGCCAGAGAAGCCCTTGCCCTTGTGCTTCTCCTAGACGTTCTCCAGCAGACAAGACTGTAACACTATTCGTGCTGTCGACGGCAAGTAGTGCCTCGATTGCTTCCAGGGCTCTTTCTGCAACCTCGGTGTTTTCGGAGGTCAACCACAGAGTGAGTAATGTCTGAACGAGGTCTGAGCTTGCCGCAACGAACGAGGCTCCGCTCGGGGTATCCGCAGCCTTCTGTAAGTACGCTATGCACAACAGCTGAACAGCAACCGAAGGTGCTTGTAAACCTTCTTCGAGCTTCTCAGCCGAGATAGACTGCTTCAATTCGTCGAAGGGAATGAGGGAGATGTCCCGTTGCAGAAGCCGAGTCAAAGAGCGAGGGTCCTGTTGTAGCACCTGGAGTAGGGCTTCACCCGTGCTGAGTAGCTGCCACAAGGTTGATCTGGGTGTTGAAGTGTCGATTGACCTTTCTGCACGTTTCAATACATCTTCATCAAGAGTCACGCCTTCTGTTTTGACTTTTTCGAGATGAGAAAAGAGCTCAGTGAATAGGGCATCTTGGTCTTCCACATAGGTGTCCATGGTGATATGAATTTAGATGAGGGATGCTAGGATTGACTGAGCTGAAAACATCACCCAACCATTACTGTGACCTCACTACCGAGCTATTCATCTCATGGTTCTCAAAAGGGTAGACTGTCGATAGCATTTCTGTGTCCCTAGGGATTTATCTTCTAGGCGTGGTGGTGTTGCGCGTGAAATGGCAGCCTTGTCCCTTCCCCACTCCGCGCCTTCCCCTCATTCTCACGACTGCCAAGAATTTGTTCAGCCTGGTCACTCACGTTGGCTGCCCTCACTGCCTGCGAATTGAACTTAGATAGATTCCATATCCCTCAAGGGAAACATCACCATCTCAAGTGTAGCACCTCGTGGTTCTCACTCTATCACTGATTCCCTCACTTTTCCAAAATGGCCGACCCTCAACTGAATCCCCTGCTCTCGACGAAGCCATCTGACGCTGGTCTCACCGTCTCCCTCCATCCTCTCGTCCTCCTCACAGTCTCCGACCATTTCACCAGACATTCAGTAAGGAAGCAAAAGGGTCCAATTGCTGGAGCACTTCTTGGCCAACAGAAGGGTCGAGAGATTACAGCAGAATACGCTTTCGCCACAGACCTAGTCCAGAACTCCGAGGGTCAATGGCTTTTCGATGTTGCTTGGATGGAGGACCGGGTGCAGAAGTGTAAATGGTCAATCTTCAGTTTTCAGTCGACTCCCCAATTAACGTTGATATAGACCGAGACGTTCATAAAGCACCTGCACTGGAATTTGTGGGATGGTACACTCTGTTCCCAGAGTCTGGCCCGTCAGCGGCAATAGTCCCTCTACAACGACAAGCAATCACCTTCTATAATGAGAGCGCCGTGTTATTAGCCCTGCATCCGGAAGCTATTGTTCAAGCTGATACAACTAATGCCCGTCTCCCTGTGTCACTATACGAAAGTGTGGATGAAGTTGAACATCAGAAGGATGAGGGCTCAATGCAGGTTGACGGCGACGAGTCAAGCTCATCAGACATCAAGTTCCGCCCACTGCCTTACACAATCGAAACCGACGAGACTGAGATGATCGCAATTGACTATGTCGCCAAAGGCGCAGGAAATGCCACAGCTGTAGTAGAGACCACATCAGACATCACCGCTCCACCTCCACCTCCAGAGCCTGTGACGGATAAGAAAGGCAAGAAGCGCGCAGACACGCCATCAGCTGCTGCAGTCGCAACATCTGAGACTGGTCAGAACTCGACCAACGGTGCTTCTGAAGCCAATCCACTGATACCGGAGGAAGAAGATCAGATTGCTAGCATAACCACGCGGCTCAACTCGGTCAAGATGCTTCAGACACGTATCTCTCTCCTCCGACAATTCATTCAATCCCTTCCCCCATCCTATCTATCGGATCAGGCATCCTCCGAGGCACCTGACCCTTCACATCTTCCTCACCTGCGCAATATTCAGGCTCTCGTGACCCGCCTCTCACTCTTAACGCCTGTGGAATCTTCATCTGCTATGAAATCACTCTCCGCCGCCACACAAGCTCAATCTAACGATGTCGCATTAGCCAGCGTGCTCTCTTTACTCGGCCAGGACATTCAATCCTTGAGTGAGCTTGGGCGTAAGTTCGCTACAGTGGAAACCCACCGAAACTCCAAGGTAGGCAAACTTGGAGCCACTGGGCTGGGTGGAGGTGGCGGTACAGGGAGTTTGGGCTCCAAAAGCGGAGGCGGAACAGGTGGCTTCGGCGGCTTGGATGAAGGTGATGGTCGATTTGGCGGGCTTGCTGGGCTAGCTGGATCCGGTCCTGGTCGCGCTATGCTCACCTGAATGACGAAAGCAAATGTTCTGTCTCCAGACTAGAATCAATGATGATCGCTGCGTGGGAGACTTGCAGTGTCACTGAGGGTCCTTTCCAAGTCTAAGCACTAGGGAAACTTTCGCGAGCGAGGAGGTGCACGAATATACTCGCTATTATCGGCGCTCGGAGCAGGCAAACAGGATATGACCCCCTTTCGGACTTTTCAACTATTTCAATATCTACGTCGAAATGGTTGAGAAAGACCGCTACTCCTGCTCGAATGACTGACACAACAACAAGGCTCACCAAGATCAGTCCGGACTCCTCTGGTCAACCTTTTCTCCCCGCTTTCAGTCGCGGGAATGCAGCGTTTCATTTTAAGCAATTGCAATTAACGGTTACATATCCTTCGGCCGCGGTCGATGCGGAATCGGGTCATAGAGGGATCGGGCTTGTAGACATAGACCATGTCAGGCGTGGGGCAGGGGTGGAGATTGGTACCGAGCCACAGGCACAGATACCCACCCACCTAACTGGAGCATAGCACAGCACAGTGGTAGGCGTTTACTGTCCACCGAGAACTAGATAGCTCTGTCGTGAAGGACGGGAATGTCAACGACGAATACATGATGAGAAGTTGTGAAAGTGATATATACACTTGAACCCTCTTAATCACGAAAAGCACATACTGATCAATCACTGACAAACAAGGAGAAGAAGTTTCGAGACGGTGAAATCATAGATGTTATTTCTTGCCCCTCGGGATCTATCTGGCCGATCTTTCTGTACTTGAAAGGCGTAAATTGAGGCCTAGTATCACCGGGGATGGGCTCTCCTGGATCCTGCTTGCGCAGCCCTCCTCTGTCTTTGTATCTCACCCTCACTCCAAAAGTAGAAAACCATCCTGCTCTGTGGTGCAGGGAAAACATCTGGCTACATGACATGTAGCGTCGTTCAACTCAATTCGATCAATCAATCAATCAATCAATCAATTCACGTCCATTCAATCCCTGTTCTGATCCCTTCGTTCAACTCGTGCCCCCTGTATTGGGAAAAGGGGGATAAATGAAGCCAATATATGCGGTCTCCCAATATGCTTCGTAAAGAAGATGCCTTGAACGGGAACGATGCTGGCCTTGGCGGATGGTAAGACATATTCGCCCAAGAAGTAAAGTGTGTTTTGCATTACAACAAATCGGGGCTGATCTTAAGTCATTAAACTCTGAGTGGTAGGTCGATGATGGCTGTTAATAAAACATGACAAAAAACAACATGGTGTTGTCGAAGCTCGCTTTTTGTTGCTCCCAAGAGAATAAAATCGTGCTCTGACGCCGACGCTCATGCTGTTTCGTGGTAGAGAAAAAGGCGCAAATGAAGAGAAATATATGTGCGTGAAACTGACACAACAGCAATGAAGAAAATATGTTGCTCGAAACGAAACCGACAGGCCAATCATCCTATGTAACAAGGACATCGACAGGTCGATGATTCCTTCTCGTGAATAACCGCAAGTGGAATCGTTTCTTGGTCTGTTCTTCGTCGCGAGCTGGGGGATATGGAGTCCTTGGCGCTTCCGCCTTGGATGGTTGTACTTGGCGGGCTTTCGTCGTCACCGGTAAAGGTGGTGGAGCGTTAGATGTTGAAAGACTTCTGCCCTTGTCGAGAGCAGTTGTACTCTTTTTCTTGCGAATGGTCTTCATCAGTCGGCTTATGTGAAGTTGTTTTGGATCTTCCGAATTATCAATCGGATCTGCCGGCGGTGGAGGAAGGGATTTGTTCAGATCTGGCGCTGAGAACCGAAGTGAATTGACGTTGTCCATGGATCTCAGACTGCTACCACTTTGAGGTCTTGAATAGCCGTCGGTGACCAGACGAAGAGTTCGCTTGATGGCCTCTGTCTCTAAAGATGGATTCGTGGTGTCAAATGATCTGTGTAGGCCCGAGTTGGAAGTTTTCCTGCTCTTGCTCCGTAACTGAGGGTCGTTGCGGTGGACGTTTCCAGGTTTCTGAGAACTATTATAGGACTTGCGGGCGGCGTCTGAGAATCGGCGTGCAGAGTCTGCTGGCGTATATCCAGCGCTTGTAAGAGGGGTTGAATAGTCTTGGGTTGAGACTGTGTCCCTGTGTGAGGACAGGGAGGGAGTAGCGGTATCTGGATTTAGATGAAGGAAATGTTGCGTGACACTCTCGGTATTGGAGGCATCGATTCTTTGTGCCGGTGCAGATGTCCGCTCCGACTGCTTCAGAGCCTGTTGTGCGGCCTTGCCTTCCTGGATTTGAGCTGCGATATATTTGAGAGGATCGTCCGACATATCATCCGAATGTGGGACATGGGCGAGGACCAATGTACACGAATATTTCAGCTCCGCCTCGTCCTCGTCTGAGAAAAACTGGCGCTCGATCCATGGCGAATCGGGGACGTAGTGAAGGTCGTCCGGTTCTCCGAGATACTTTTTATGAGTCTTCGACTGGCTGGGGGTTAGATGTGTTGTAGTGGAGTTCTGAACGAGGATTAAACTTACCCCAGTGCCGATAGACAATGGCACCCTCTTGCCAGTAGCAGCCATCGCAGTTGTGGTTTGAGTCTGAATCTCAAAGCTGGTCTTTCCAGCCCGTAGGGCGGTGCGGCGCGACGGACAATGTTGGTTCGGATTGGGAGGTGCTCTGGGGATGATTCGGTTCAAGTGTCTTGATCACAATGATCCAGCTCGGAAGAAAAGTGAGGATGTTGCAGTGTCACACAGAGAGCACCGGATAAGAAGTGAATAGTCGAGTAACACGAATCTCATGAAAGTCACTGTAAGGGCCCGGGAGCAAAAAGTGAAGCAGAGTAAGAAGGATCAGCGAACGGGCAAGAGCCGGAAAGGCAGGATGTCACGGCGCTGTAAGAACAACAGCAACAGCGGTCGTGTGCATCGCGACCGACTGGAGGGCGAAGTTTCATAGAGATCAACGAGTGGTAGTCAGCATGAGGTTTCAGTCTGGAGCTGACCTTCGATGAAAGGGTAATTCTCTATCTTGTGGGTGGGCCAGGCTAGGTAGGGTTGCCAGTGGTGGCTTGTCTGACCAGCTGGAGATGAGGTTAGCATCACAACAATACCTCGTATGAGGAACATGGTCGCTGGCTAAGCGAGGCTCGATTTCGGGTGATGATGAAGTTTGAATTGAGAACGTGTGAAGGTGGAAAAGGGACGTTGGGAAGTGTGATTGGAGCTGGAAATTGGGATCTGGAAAATGGGCACCAGGGATCCGTATTGCCTCCCATCGAGGCCCCGGTAGCCTAAGTTAGCGCCCTGGGTCCCCTGGAGCGAGATCATGCCACTAGGCGTGATAGGCAACGGGCGGGCCTAACGAAGGACCCAGAAGGCCTCTGTTGCCCACTGGTGGTCCCGCTTGACATAAACCTTGCCGGACTTGCAAGGACCCCGGCCAGGAGATGCCAGGGCCCAGAAAGTGCAATATCCCGCCAGCCGGCGGACTGCTTGCCAAGACAATGTCGTTGATTGTCTTTTGGCTCCCTCGACTTCAAATCTCCCAGAGAGCTCAACTCCTGAGTCTAAAGGCTAGAACACGGAAATGATTCTATTTTCGACCAAGGCATGGAAAATCAAGCAGATGGCATCAATTCCAACGGGTCTCTCCCTGTCTTGGGAGTTGGGACCTGGGACCAAGCAGGCATTTTCCCAAATGGTCCAACAAAGATCTGCCACTACCATCACCCCCAGACTTCTTCAAGATGTAGACGCACACGCCTTCCACAAATTCTCCGAAACTTCAACTGCATTGCATTGCATTGCAGTCTGCAGTAGTATAAGTTTCGGGAGCAACTGCATGCATAGTCCAACCACAGCATTTGAGATTGACATGTTCTTCAGCAGTGATGAATACCCGGAACCCGTAGCGAGCCAGGGCTCGGATCTCTTCGCTCGTCACAGTGGTAACTAGCCTCGCCAACGCTCCCGGCTGAAACAGTCCAGATCTCTCTTCACACCCCTAAGTCAGGATAGACATTCGTCTTTGACGAAAACTGACCTCACCCTGTCCCCATAGCGAGGATTCCATGGCCGTCCTCCTTCAGCGTGTACGAGTAAATTGTCAGACCCGATGTCGCCCTCTTGGATCCTCCTCTCACAGGCCACGCTGTTTATCCTGTCTCGATCACTTCGTCACCGGTGGGGGAGTAATCTCTCGTCAGATTTGCCTCTTTTTTGGGGGTGCGTCTCTTCTATGCGGAAGACCCGGGAGTCGCGAGTCAGGATTGGGCACTGCTGGCAGCATCGATAACAATGATGCTTGCCATCATTCACGTTGATCGCACTGACAGAGACATCCACTGCCACCCCGCCTCCCATGGATACCCAGGTCCGATCAGCCAAAGGATTCGAAAGTCGTGAGAGTGACCACCCGCCGCGGACGTTTCAGGTCTCGTCCTCTATCCGTATCTTCAAATCTTATCGGCGAGATGCGAAGTTATCTAGGTTCCTACGGAGCACCTATGGAGTACGATCGGTAGGTGTTTATGCCATTTACGGGAAGTTTAAATTCTTCTGCTACAGCCTATGAGCTCGACCAGCTGGGTTCATTTGTTGACGTGTGACTGTGCCCGTTTCCCCGCCTTCGTCATTAAGATCAAAGGGGTATTCAACGCGGTTCATACGAAGTACCCTGCTGCAGACCTACAATATGGTGCTCTGCCTGGATCTCGGTATGGATACAGCTACGTAATTACCAAGACTCTTTGCTTGAGATATCCCCAGGATCTTAGAGAACGGAATCAGGACATCTTTGTCACAGGGACGTACTCAAAATACCGAGCATAGCTGAGAACATGATTCACGGGAAAATTCGGGCTGGTAAGTTCTCATTTGCATTTCTGAAGACCCTTTGATGGACCATCCTTAACATACAGGACATAGAAGTAGGCTCATCTCAAAGGTTGTGTCCACTCTCTTGGTCTATTCAGCTTCAGGTCACCACAGGAAGCCGGGAATAGCTATTTCATACACGTGTCTGCCTTGTTGGTCCAATTTGCATCGAGCGTCCTTTTATCCACTATTCTCTCACAAGCACCCATAAGCTGGCCCCAGTAGGATGTTACGAACATTATTACACGGATCATCTCCAGCGAACCGCGATCTGATATTGTTGCTTCTCAGTCCTCAGATATACTCCCATGCGGCCACTCCCTGAGTGTAATCAACCGCTAGTGCAACGAACGGTAGACACCCGGTCCGGTTCACATTTGACCCAGTGGAGTTGGAGAAGTCCAAAAGCACTTGATACCGGCCATCGTTATGTGGACATGCTTGTAGCCCATGAGGTCCAAATGCTCTGGTGGCATTGGCACTCAAATGGCCAATTCCTTCCCAATTCGGAGTTCCATCAGTGGTGTATTGGAAGGGACAAACGATTGAATCCAATGGTGGAAAGCCTGAATGGGGCTTTGTGTAACCGATTTCACCATTGGGCAGAGCGAATATGTGCTGTCCACCAGGGACGATCACGTCCTGTTTGGAGTTCAACGTTAGTCTTGCACTCGCGTCGCGGCGCAAGGGTTTGACTTACCATGCCGCAAAGACCAAAGGCGGTTAAGTCTCCGGGAGGACAGTCACCAAGATCTTGAACGAGCTTTGGGCAGTACGATTTAGTTTGACCACCGAGCCAAAACCGGAAATCAGCAGCGTTGATTGGGAGGAAATGTATTGGAGAACCTGACCGAATGGCGACTGCTGAGAACGGAAGCGTTGGGCGGCTTTGAGAAGAGCTGATGGTTGAAGTCGAGTTGCTCACAGCACCACTTGTGGTCTCTGCTGAAGGCTCCGTTGTTCGAGTAGTGTGGGCAACAGAAACAGTACCGGTGGAATTGTACACAGTAGTATAGATTGTGTGATTTGCGTAGCTGGCATTCGAAGTCGTGGGTACATCTTCTTCAAGTCGAGGGATGGCCGCGACCAACAAGGCTTCGACAACGAGAGCAAGGAGAAGGTTGATGAAGTGCATATCTGCTGATCGCCCTGCGTTGAAGTGCTCAAGTGAATCGATTGTGTAATTGACAACAAGACAAAGTCGTGGATGAGTCGGAGAAAGTAGATGACTCAGTGATAAAGTCACAATCATGGAGGCAATGATCGAATGTATACTTCCAAACTCGATCCTTCCTACCTACCAAGGTATGTACCTCGTCAATGCATCCGCGGTCCTGCTTCATGGCAGTCAGACAGTCGCAGTTACCCATGTTCTGTGTGACTCTTGCGACGGATACCCTCTGAATATCCAGGTCCCGAATAGATTGTGGAAGGCCCACCATGCGAATGACATATCTAGAAATTTGATATATCACTTTGGAAGGGCGGCTCTACATTGTCAGTCTAAGTCGTCATCGCAAATATCCTCCCTTCCCTCCGTTATCTGTCAGTCTCCGTATGCTTCAAACGCAGAGGTCTACTTTCAAAACCCTTGTGCAAGGCCATCGCTCTTACTCGGCATGATTTGAGAGCGAAACTTACCAAGCAGGTGCTCTTCAATCACCATCATAATCATAGACCATCCGAACATTGACCGTTTCGCCATTCTTACTGGTGACATTGACTCGGCGTGTATGCTTCCTTTCTCCGTCAATCTCCTCGAAACCCCACAAGTGAGTGGCTGTCCATGCATCATCTGGTTTCTTGCCGACGGCCTGGATGAGCATGTCCTCACTGTCTCCTTCCAGCCAGATACCGTCTGTGCCGCTGGCGCCGACATCCTTGTTGCTAATCCACCGGCTGCGGCCTTCAATATCACCAAAGAAAGCATCGTGATTCTGTCGCCACTGCCAATCAAGGATGTATTCTTCGGTCGTCCCAGGAATTGACGCCGCGGTGGCAGTTTGTTCCATGTGGATTTCTTGTTTGGACGGCTGACTGATTTTGAGTTGCACTGATGCTACACTGATTGCCTTGCGTAAAAGTGCATTTACACCTTGCATCGCGAGAACCTGGCTGAACTCATCAGACTGGATTCCGTTGAGCTTCCATTTACCTGCCAAGTTCTGTAGCGTCTTCTCAGTAGGTGCGGCCACTTTGGCTTGTAATCCTTTGTGTTCGGCCTTTAGGTTCAGGAGATCCGGGATAACATGTCTTCATTTCTATTCCATTTGTAGTGTTGACAAGATCGAGGTCTTGATGTCATCGTCAATGTCAATAGTATCGTCATCACTCGGGATAGACATGCACTTCATCTCAGTCCAAAGACAAGTAGTAGGTCAATCTTCAGCTAGTGTCGAGATCAAATGCTTCTTTTCCCAACAATCTCAATCGTATGCGATTGTTCTGCCAATTGATCCAAGCAAGTCCTTGGAGCAGTGAGTCTGCTAGGTCGTCAAGCTTCCCAATCCCACCATTTGCAGATTTCTTATCCCTAGCCTCCTTTTTCCATACAGAGGTGAAATCTTCCGTGAAAGGCTGCAGTTGCTCACTGACAGTAAAACTTGAGTGTTTTGCTTTCCCTTCCAGCATTCTGCAAACCAGTGCGATTTTGGCTTGCTTCACATCTCGACTGCTCAACCTCTTCCCCTGGGCCGTCTTCGGGGAATCAGAGCCCTCTAGCCAAGATCCATTCACTCGTGCAGGCTGCATAGGGTCGATATGCAGATTCAATTTTCGCTCCCCTGCCAGTGCGCGCAGCACTGCGTAAAGCATACCTTCGAACACTCCCACGCGGATTGTCCATTCCTGCACGCTGGCCTGTCCGCCCGTTCGGAACCTCTGTCTTTCTATCAGAATCTGATTCGGCTTATGTGTTTTCAGCACATGATCAATAAACCGATAAGCATGTGCAGCGAAATCAATGGGTTCGAAAGACTCCTTCTTTGCTTTTGCACCTGGTGCGGGCCCTGATCGAAGCCCATTTTCTTCTACAGGAGGGCCAGCTTTCCTTGCCTGGACACTCGTAGTAGACCCCTCGGGCGTTGACACTGATAGACGTTGCCATGTCTCGATCATTGGCTGTCCATATTGATAAAAGCCATCTGAGCCCAATATAGCCGGGGCTTTGATATGGGCGAACGCAAGATTCCGGATTCCCATGTCAATACTCAGCAGACTCAACCCAGTCGATGTCTTGTCAAGAGGAGCTGCCTTGTCAATCGCTTCGCGTATGCCGGCAATACGGACTGCTTTGGTGCCTGATGATGGCGAGCCTATGATGGTGGCCAATCTCTGCAGTTTCACAAGCGTGAGACTCTCGAGCCATGACGTTTGCGCTGGCATCGAAGCCCTAGCCCAGAGATTGAGGATTCCTCGGTGCTGTTAATGGGATCGATTTCGTGGTAGTTTCCCTTTGGATAAGGATCACCAGTGCGCAGTACGTGTGCAGAGCAAAGGTGTCTCACGACGCGTTCTAAAACGCGTCGCCACGTGACAAGAGCCACTACTTGAGGGGGCCTCAGACAGAATTGAACGGTAGAGAAAGGATCGTGAAGAGTTCTATTAAAATGAGTAAAAGAATCCCACCGGATGCGACGTCTTCGCAAGCTCCTGATGAACTTCTGTCAGAACTATATGACTCGAAGAGGATAAAAGGCAAAATGGAAAACCCCTGCACATCAACTCCTAAAATCAAACTCTCCACCAAGATGATAACCGCGTACTCCATCAGTGAAGGACGGGGTATCTATCTATATACAATGCAATGCCCAAAAAAATAACAAATGCGGTGGTCTTCGAGCAATTCGTCCTATTCAACCTCAACGCCCACATCTTGCTCGCCATCGGCTGTCAAATACACCATATCCGCCCAAACTCGCATGTGAATGACCGCAATGTGGGCCAGTTTTCTAGCCATATCATCCTCAGTCGGCATCTGTCGCCACTGTTGGAACTCATGCTGACTCCCTTGTCGAATATTGTGGTGACGCTTCTGTATTTCCGAGATGTTCAAGGTCGTCATGTTGTCGAAGACGTGTGCATGCGCCTGTGCAGCTCCCTCCAGGACTGTGGCAAATTCCTGTGCTCGACAACCATTCAATCTTTCATCATCAAATTGCATCTGTAAGTTTCTTGCTGTGGTTTCAATTTCCGAGTCGGGAAGAAAACACCCCACGCGTTTGCAGACACTGAAGGCTGCGTTCGTGAGCTCCAGCGCGATTGCCCCGCAGTGTTGAGACCACATCTGCGCCATTGTCTCGTTGGGGTTCATGTGTCCGTCGGTCAAGTCCAATATCCGACTTTGAAGATCCTTGATGCGGGTCCCCAAGATAGGATGTAGATCGGAAGGGTTGAATCGTGAACCCACCAGCCGCTTAATCTGTTCGTCAAACACTAGTAGACAGATGTTGATGTGTATGATGTCTTGTATTTGGTCTCGCATCGCGCCCAGACGAGGAACGTCGTGTTTAAGGGTCTCTGGGAAGTTGGAATCGGCATTCACGCAGAGGTCAACGAGACCGTGAAGCATCGCGTGCAAAGGTGTCGTGCGCGCGAATTCGTCGCCGTTTTTGCAACTTTGATGGTGCCCGTTGACATTCTTCAGGAACCATTTTCTGGGCTCTTTCACGTTGAATCTCTTGTTTCGAATGCGAACCCGAAAATGATCTTTCTGAAATGCAACCGTGTCTTCGATGAGATGATAACGAAAGCTGCGAATTTGATGGTTGGCCACGTCAAGCTTCATGGCCTCCAGGAAGTCAAACAGCTTCTTGATACCATCCACGAGCGCCTCCATGGAGCCCTGTTCAAACCCCTCTCTGATCTTTTCCGCCATCTCTTGCGCATAAATATCGCGCATTGGCGCACAGTGGGTAGTAAGAAGCTCGCATAACCATTTCCCTAAGCCCACCACATTTATGACGCCATAGGTAGCCATCTGGGTAAGCAAAGGGATGTCAAGGTACTCTGATATCTGATCTTGATCTCTATCGGGGACTAAGATGGTCAACAGCTCCTTGAGATTGAGGAATAAGTCTGGAAGTCTGGGATAAAATTTACTCTCAACAGTGCTTACATCTCCACCAGACTTAGATATCGCTTTACACTCACTGCATGTCTGGAGAGAATTGTAGTGTTGTGTTATCCGAAATTCAGCCACAAGGCTCTGCCAATACAGGACTGCCTTCAGTTTCTTCTTTTCCCCTTTGAGACCAGAGACGGGGGTGAAGTGAAGGTCATGGTCATAGTTTAAATCGACTCTTAGATTTATGTTCGATTGTATCAATGTTAAATCTAATTCGCGCAGAGAAGCTTTCGTGACAGGAGGCTGATATGGCGCGTTCAGGAGTGCCTGCACGTCTGCTTTGGATATGCAGGGAGGAATGATGATCCGATTACCGGGCTCATTCCCACCTCTTGCGATCTCCTTGTTGGAGACATCGGCTGTCGAAGGCTGCAGGCACCGCACTTCATTGGGTTGAGGAGGTTCAGACTGCTCTTCCGGGAACTTACGAGTTCCTGTATTGTATTGCCGTCGTGAGTATAGTGTCGCATCCTGACTATTGTCTGCGTGGGTGAAACGCTGGACGTGAGCATTCTGCTTCATTTTAGAGGACGGGACATGCGACTTGGAAGGGGTGGCATGCTGGTGTCTTGTATTTGTAACGAGGTCGCCTTTTTTTGATGATGTTGGCGATTTCTTCCCTCTTGAAGCACTGCCCCTGGCTTGTTTGTTCTCCATCTCAGCGCCACTTTCACGATCTTCTTCGTGGGCTTCTGCTGCATCGCATTCTCGCATTCTTCAGGCTCCTTCATGTATGGTAAAAGATCGTCACGCAGAATAACAGGGCGAACGCCCTCATCAGGATGGGATCGACCGTCGAATCATTTCATTCTGGGAGCCGATGGTGCGCTTTTGGTTATGTAGGTAGGAGTGTTGGACAAGGGATTCTGGATAGGATCCACAAGCCGCCCAGCTGTAGAACAAGGCTCCTGTCGTGGCTGGCTCGCGCTATTATACACCGAGTGAAGGACGTGGAAATCAGCGATGCACCGTCCGATGGCTATAATAGAACCAAACAAGAAAAACACGGTTGTACGAAGTAAGACGTCTGGAGGCCGTTTACTGGTCCGTGCCCCTAACACTGCCCCAGATTTCAAACACGCTTTTGTAACAAAACCAGGAATAACATGAGAGATGGAGAAAAGAATTGCTTCACTACGAAAACCCACCGAAGTCTTGAAGCTTAGAAGAGGTTCCCTGCCCCGGCATCCGGATGGGAAGGACCACGGTGTGATTAATCTATCGCGTCGGGGTCCAAACCTCCCTAATGGCTGCACGGAGATTACTGGAGTGGCCCAATCATCCATACCCAGGGATGAGGGAAATCTAAGCAAGGCGTGAGCTTCCAAGACATTCGCTGCTTCTCTCCCGATGCTCTCTATTCGTATTTTGGAAAGGGAAAAAACATCTGTGTATCTCAGAGAAGGATAAAAATCATCCTCACAGATGCAGGCGTCGAATGACTGCAAACCAGAGCGAATCATGGACAAACAAAAGGAATGTGGGACCGCCTAATGGTACCTGGGGCACCGGGCGATATTGAAAGCATGGCTTTCGGCTACGCAGACGCTCAAGTTATCCACACCTGCAAGGTATCTCCTGATATTGTTACGAAGTTCCGTACTTCGTACCGAGTATGCCCTGCTCCCGCTTTTCTGGATCAACGTATGGTGCCCGTTGATCTTGATACCCAACTTCGATGCTAGCCCTACCTGTGAGTCCAAAACAATACCCATTCGGAGCGCCACACTGCAGTCACTTCCTTGGCGGAGCTTCCATGGAAATAAACAATTTCAGAGTGAGGCGCAGTGGAGCCGGATTGACATCAACCAGCGCTATCTGAACTACTTAGAGGGAGGCTGACTGTTATTGTGTCTTGATTCTTGAATATCCTTTAAGAACCTGGCAGTGATCGCCCAGTCGATCTGCTTCACTCTGATGTTTCGGGCCTCTTGTGAACCTCTTGTCAAAGAGTAACACAATGCCTCAGCATCGGCAATATCATGGCACAGAGCGCATGTTCGCTCAAACTCACGCTGCTTTGAGAGGGCGAGGGCACGGGAACCTACTCGACTTCGGACAAAAACCTGTACCAAGCTTACACCGTTTAGCAACACTGTCTCGGCAAGGAGAAGCAAAAGCAACTGCAGTGTTCCCTCTAGCAGGTCACAAGGACTGGCAAGAAGCAATACCTTGTCTGCGACGTATGTGGTCCCCCAGAATGTCACGAGGTCACACATTGGAAACATTCTCCATACCAAAAGGAATTCCTCGCCAACTAGATGATGGTTGCAAGCCAGTTTGGGCTACGACATTCTTGAGTTCAACGGTTGAGCACGGCATCCCGTGCTGTGAGGGTCGACCACCTTGCCCCAAGATGATTTGCACAATGTGCACACTTTTCTTCTCTCATACCCAGTAGGCTACTTGCTCAATACAGGACGATTTAAAAGCTGTGGTGCTTCGAATTTCGACTTGCAATCTTGTCTCACTATCGAGGTAGGACCTAGCAGCCTCATACCGGAAATGCTAGGCACGATTGGATAGAGAGTTGTGCTCTGCCACCATCACCGAGTGCTGAGCCAGGAGTTAATTCTGCTTTGGTATGAAAGTGAAGAAAGAGATTAAGGAACGGGTTGCAACCTAAATTTTCGTTCTTCTACGTAAACCAATTGACACATGCATCCTCTGGGATAGGAGTTTGACAACCAGTGGCAGACCCAACTACGGATCTTGAATTTTGACCACCACCTTGCGAGAGCCCCCTGCACCCGATACCTGGTGATGATATGCTTTAAGAGCATCATCGAAGCCACCCTTTCCAATAATCTCGTACTCGCTTGGTTTCAGTTTGCCGGTCTCAATCAACGCGACAATGAGTGGGATGTACTTCTCGATCTTGTCATTTAGTTCTGTACCTTCAGGTCGACCAATTTCTCCAAGTTGAACTTTGTAAGTTCTCCCACCTTCAAAGTCGTGGATTGTTGGGTTCCAATCATTGGTTGTCGCAAAGAACTTATCCGAGGCTTTTATTGCCTTGAATAACTGCTTGCAAATGGCTGGGTCGTCGGAAGCCACCGCATCAAAGACTTTCGAGGCTTCGCCTGATGTGATGTCAAGGACTTTCTTCAATTGTTCCTCGAGCGGAGCCTTGTAGTCAAACGGAACTGCGCCTAGCTCTTCGACAACAGAAGAAGACTTGCTGGAGCATGATGCAGCAACCTTGTAGCCACTTGCCTTTGCCAATTGGATAGCAGCCTTTCCAACGCTACTCGCGCCGCCTAGAATGACGACCCATTCGTCCAAGGCTGCAGGAAGATTCTTGGGATCGGGAAGGGGAATATTGAGCCCTGCAAACAAACCTAAGCATGCTGTTTCCACACCAACACCCAAGGTAGATGCCTCCACGAGAGATATATTCTTCGGTTTGGGGATGGTGACGCGAGCATCCATCAGGTAATATTCTTGTCCAGCTGAATACCCTTTACAACCTAGTCTGGTGCAGCCGAACACTTCGTCACCAGCCTTGAGTCCATACTTTTCTGTTGCTTCATTTCCGGAATCGGTGATGACACCAGCAGCATCGACTCCTAGGACAAGAGGCCAGTTAACAACGAGAAGACCGTATTGACTCATGAACGCATCCCTGAGTGATTGTCAGTAACTTATCTTAGCACATGTCGACCTATGGCGCCAGAGACGATGTTTGCACCGCATGGGCAAATCGTTGACCTACACAGGATTGATAGCAGTCCAGATAGACTTGACCAAGACTTGATCAGGTCCGGGTACTGGTACAGGAAGATCATCGACAACCTTGGGCTCTGCGCCAACAGCAGTGAATACAACACCCTTCATGATGGATTGTAATTGAGAGGTGGCCTTGGAAAAGGAAGATAAAGATTGGTGAATAGTGAAAGCAGATCGATTACTCTATCGGTTCTATATAGACGGGCACGAGAGACGAGACATGCCCATAGAGCGTATTCAAGCAGGCACCAGATGCCACGCATAGCCGTTGAATCAGCAGAACTTATCTTCAAGTCTTCGCCGTTTAGAGTTGAACAACGAAGCCAGGGATCGGATTTTGGAAGACGAACCAGATACCAGCTCCGAAAGCTAAGTCGTTGAAGGGTCATGCACAAGCGGCCTGAAATACGAGTTCGAGATGGGGATAGGTCAATTTGGGGAAGCGACCTATGCTAATTCATCACCTCCCCTTGGTTTGCCTAGTAGGCTCTTCATTGATCATGGTCTGGAACAACCACATAGGGGAAAGCTCGCGGTCGTATTCAGCAGACCTGGAGATGGAAATACGAGCACGTGCGAATTGCGAACAAAAGTTCCGTGGTTTTTAAGTCTGCTATGACTCTGAGGACAGGGGAATAGACCATCCGTGGCAAAAGAGAAGCTATGATGGGAGCTTGAGAATAGCATGTCCCCAAAATGGATAACAGCTTCTTGATACTGATATGTTAATACTCTTGAAGACAAATAGGCAACATAGGGAGACGAAGCATTCATATGAACAGACACAAGAGGCTCAAGGGGGGGGTACCGTAGCCAGTGTGCCAAATCTGAAGTAGGACGATAGTTTGGGCACAGGATGGTAGCGACGGTAATCGGTGAAATACTCTGCCGTAGGATTATACTGCGGATCTCGTATGGGTAGAGCGTAGTAGTTACCACGTGAGCTCGCCCAACAACCCAACTTTTTTCGGAGTTGTACTGTCCAGAAGCGGGAGCTAAGCTGGGGCTCTCAACTCGCTCACTCGTACGCCGCAGGGATACTTCTCAACACCACCAGCTTGACTTAGTTTTAATCCTAATCAACGTACCTCGTCCGTCTGCTCACGCTATCTAACCTGCCTTACATCCCTACGAAGCCCTCCCCTTCCTCAGTTGTCTGCGTATTCTTTTTCCTTCTGCCGCAATGGCGGCCAGACAGTCCGTTCGGCTGCTTGCACGCCAGATCACTTCGCAATGCTCACACTCCCAAACCCAAGCTCGCCGGGCTTTCTCCTACACCCCTGCCTCTCTGGCTGCACAGAATTTTACGATGCCTGCAATGTCTCCCACTATGACTGAGGGCAATATCTCAAGTTGGAAGGTCAAAGAGGGCGACTCCTTCTCTACTGGCGATGTCCTGCTGGAAATCGAAACGGACAAAGCCTCCATGGATGTGGAGGCCCAGGAAGACGGCGTGGTGGCTAAGATCTTCTCCAGTGACGGAACCAAGGGTGTGAAGGTTGGCACAAGGATAGCCGTCCTTGCAGAACCCGGTGATGACATCTCGAGTCTTGAGATACCAGCAGACGAAGCGAAACCGGTATCCTCAGAAGCCGACAATGTGAAAGGAGGCAAGGATTCTAGCTATGAGAGCTCGGGTGTTGAAAAGGAAGTCGAGGGGACACCACAGAATAAGAGACCTTCAAAAGACAAGCCTAAGACAAGTCCGACCGGGCCAGGCCAGAATCCCAAATATCCCCTATACCCCTCCGTCATTGCTCTCGTCCACGAGAATCACCTCTCCGACGCGGACGTGGCCAAGATCCCTGCCACAGGACCGAACAATCGTCTACTAAAGGGCGACATCCTAGCCCATCTTGGAGCGATTGAGCAAGACTATCCCGCGGAGCAATCAAAACGTATCACCCACCTAGGTCACCTCGACCTCAGCAACATCAAGATCCAAGCACCACCAGCCAAGTCGCCCGCCACATCTGCAGCAGCAGTAGCATCGGAGCCAGAGCAGCCCAAAACCACCTCTATCGCTCTGAACATCTCCCTCTCGGAAGTCCTCAAAGTCCAGAAGCGAATCAAAGACACCCTGGGCCTCTCCGTACCCCTTTCCACCTTCCTCGCCCGCGCCATCGATCTTGCCAACGACGACCTACCTCTCGCTAAAGGCGCCAAACCTTCAGCAGACGCCCTCTTCAACGCCGTCCTCGGCCTCGACACCATCCCCACCACATCAAGAGCCGCATACCTACCACAGATCGACGCCTTCTCAATCCCCCTGACTCCCGCTGTCTCAAGGCCATCCAGAGCGAAAGTCCCCGATATCATCGACATCCTCTCCGGCAAAGTCATCCGACGCACCGCGGCGTCATCACGCTCCACCGCTCCCCGCCCGGCAAGAAATATCACCACCACAACCGACGGTGCTGTGAATGTATTCAGCCTCTCCGTGCCCGTGGGAGAGGAGAAGCGCGCGCGCACGTTCCTCGAACGCGTCAAGACCGTCCTACAAGTCGAGCCTGGTAAACTGGTGTTGTGAATGTCCCACATCCCATGCTTCTCGGACTGTGGCTGGTAGAATACGAGCTCGATATTCCCAGCGGACAGGTTGGCGCGTATATGGATGATTGGGAGACTTCTTCTTTACGTAGCGGTTGGCCAAAATTCTAAAGAACCAGGTGTGAGCTTGGCTTCGTCCGTGTAGTACAATATTATTAACAGCAAGTTGGCTTTGGAGAAACAGGAGCGTACTAGCCAAGTGCGGACCGTGAAGAAATCATTCAACTACAATAGACGCAAAGTAGAACTGTGCAATGGATTTTGACTCTAGGTCTTCAAATGTGTCGCATTCATTGTGTCGACTAGCTCACCGAGATCATATCTGGTGCCAGGAGAGATGAATTCTTCTATCACTGTGCTATGTGGCAGTATCTCCTAGTCAAGTCTCCCGCCATGCGCCAACGCTCGCGAAAACCTATGCCCAGTAATAGCAGAACAACTTCATCAAGACCTAGTTCCAATTGTGATCCATCCCTGCGCCATGCCCATCAGCATTCCTAACTCCAGGTCGTGTCATACGATGATCATAACAATCTGCTTTCATTCGCTCGCTCGCTCGCTGGGCACGCACTGCTGTTCCGTCCGTTGTGATGCCGCAAAGCTGTGATGTGTTCGCTCTCAAGATTCAACCACAGAATGAATGTAAATAAGGTGTTCGCCCAATCCAATTAGCCAGCCAGGTGCGCCAATCTCTGTTTCTTAGGAAACGCAAGCGCCGCTGTACAAGTTTCCCAATATGTGTCATGGAATATTTCGTCGTTGAGATCTGGGAATTCTTGTGATAAAAACTTTTGGGGTAAAAGAATTACTGGTGTTGTGAATTTGCACATGTCTCGTAAACTCGGAGACTTCGATCGTTAAATTTTGGTGTCGAGAGAAGACAGATGAAGTTGCTGTCGTTGGGATCGTGCCATTATCGAATCGAACCCCAGTCTCCCAGTCTGCCACCCGACATTCCATCACCAGTTCTTCCTTCGTTACCCTTCTTGCCGAAGACTCTCCAGAACCGGAGAGTCTCGTCCCCAGCTCCGGTCACAACAGTCGTTCCGTCAGGACTGGCGCTCAGGTAAAGAACACGGTAAGTATGACCAGTCAGGCTGACAACTTGCTCCATCTTTGGATACTTCCAGACCACAATCTGATTCTGACTGTAACCATGAGTGCTGACTATCTCATCACTGTTCTTGCTCCAGGCCAAATTACAAACCTGACTTCCTGTATCAACTTCTTTAACAAGAGTTCCAGTTGAGGTATTCCAAAATTTGATAGACCGATCGGCAGTTCCGCCACCAGATGCCAGCAGGTGATGTTGATGAGGACTCCAAGCAATGGCCTTGACCGCCGCCACATGGTTGGAGAATCGATACAAGGGTGTTTCCGAAAGCTTGTCCCACACACAGAGTTTGTTGTCGTTTCCACCTGAAGCGAGCTGGCCATCCTCGGTGTTCCATCGTAAGCCACATACTTCTTGCTTGTGGCCCGCCAAACGGCGGAGATATTGATCAGGACTTCGGACATCTCGATGATAAATTAGGCGGTCTCTTGAACCTGATGTCAAGATATGATCATTCCAAGCGAGAGCTCCAACACGAGCGGAGTGACCCGTCATGGTCCGTAGTCGTCTACCTTTTTCGGCATCGTAGATTTGAACAAATCCTTTGTGAGTACCAATAGCAAGATGCGATCCACGTTGAATCCAAGCCACCGATGTCACCAAATCATTGTCGGGTAGCTTGCAGAGCTGTGTCACCTTGCCAGTAGCACTGTTCCACATGTAAACGCAAGAGCCCAAGCCAACACCAAGTATGTTGGCAGAGCCCCAATCCACTAGATTCAAGTAGAAGTCGTCCGCCAGTTCAGGAGCGTCCAGCACCTTGTAGGGAACTTTGGCTATGGGACGAGGCTGTTTGCGGGGTGTTTGTAGAATGGATTGTGATGAGTAATTTATAGGCGAGATGGAGTATAAATCAGACCTGGCATTCAGATTGATTATTCCTGGATGCTTGCCAGTTCTAGATGACGGTGTCGGATGACCAGATCCTATCACTTTTTGAGGAGATTTGTATGAAAACATGTTCTTGTGAGGGGTTGTGGGGGTGATGGAAGTAGGTGCGGCAGTGGCGGATGATGGTTGACCAGGAGGTGTTTGTCGTCGACCGAAAAGCTCGTCTGGTGATAGAGATCGATAGTCCTGGGGAACGGAGTCGCCCATTAATTCATTTCGGAGGACTTTTGAATAGGTTCTATTGGCTTCTTCGGTTCTCTGGAAGTGGAGTTCACCATGGGGCGTCTTCTTTTTTGATCTTGAGGGGGTTGCGGGTGATCCATCATCATGGAGAAGGCTGTAGCTTGCTTGTAAATCTTGTCCGTCTCTATTGGGTATGAATCTAAAAAGAGCATGAGCCGGGCACTTCACGAAACCAGACCTTCGAACTCACCTGTCTCCATACACGCGCTGTCGCTTCCGACTAGGACTTCGGCCTGGAGTCCTCTCTCGCTGTCTCCCAGCGTTTTCTATTTCCTTCAACCTTCGATTCAAGGCATCGGCTTCCATGGCTTCAGTGGCTCGTTGGACAGCACTCATGCTATCAAGTTTATCTAGAAGCCGCCTACTTGAAATTGTCGGAGGGGTCTTGGAGCCAACTGGAGTAGGTAGAGAGGGTGTTGTTGGGCGCTCGGCGTCTGTAATCATGATGGAGGAGGGTTGGTTGTCAGCCATGTTGACTGGTGAGTTGTTGTTTTGGGGACGGGATTAAGCGGTTCGATCGACTCTCATACAGGTGAGCAGACAGTAAGGGACGAATGAAATAAGAGTGAGGCGGTCTAGACGAGGTTGGTGATGAGGCAATACAAGCAACAGTTGTTGAAGCATGTATTCCAGGAAACAGCGGCGAGGGACAATGGCTCAGATTCGACGTGGCGGTCGACTTCTAGAAGCCTGCTTCCCTATATTTATGATGAAGGCATGATGGACGAGATAATTTGTAGCGACAGTATGAATGAGTGATCAAGGGACGTGATGAGGATATGGCGCAGGCAGCGTGGCTTGAATGTGGTGGTTGACGATCACAATCAACAGTGATGGGATAGAATTGATGTGGTTGCGGTTGCGGTTGCAGGAGCACCTTCCAGTTATTCGCATTCAGTAGGGGACGGCAAGAGCAGCTGCCACCGCCGACGGAGTACAATCCACCACGCGCACTTGCCCACTTGTCCTCAGCGCACGCTTGCCTCCCGGATCGCCTCCAGAAGCCTTGGCACGCCGTTTCCAGTCTCATTTACAGCTTAACTTGACGATATTCAGAGGGTTCATCTAATTTATCATGTACAATCCATCCTTGGGCAGACATTGGACTACAGGAATACTACTTTGATACTATTATTCCCATCTACACATATTTTCATCGATGGTAAGAGCTTCAATTAGGTGATTCCAGCTCTTGGCCCGAATAGGAATCATAACAAAAACACTTTACGCGGCCGTTGAAGCGACCACTGTTAGTGCTCGTACGGAGGTGAAGAGATCATTGGTACACTAATGATGTACTGAGTACTTCGAGGTTCCCATAGAATGTCTGAAGCGGCAAGTTGAATAACATGGAACAATCTTTGTCCCCCCTTAGACAGTGTTTTAGAGATGCTTGCGGATCTGATGAATGATTCGGCGAGAGGGCTGTTTCAGATGGCTCTCCAGCCAGTTGGCGCTTGCGAGGCTCAGACCGGGAATTTCCTTAAGTTAGGCGCTTGGGGCTGCCGAAGACGATGGCCTTATTAACAATGATCATGATGATGGGGAAGCTCAAGCTTGGACTTACTTAACCTCTAGCTGGTAGGGGTTGCCTTTTCCGGCGTCACCTGCGGGCCAGGTGCACGCCCACGCCATCACCTGCAACCTTGAAGCCTGGTTGCAATCCCACTCAGTCCAGAAGTACGTGCATATATCTCCAATAGACATCCCATTGATCGCCTTCTCGTTCGTACATGCTGCTGCGGCTTCTGTCGAGATCTTTGCCCGCAGCCCGCCCATATTCCACCATGGCCCCTGCCAGCATCAAGGTTGCTGCGAACGATTTCCTTGATTTCGTCAATGCTTCTCCAACACCTTTCCATGCGGTCAAGTCTGTCAAGGAAAGATTGAGCAAAGTGGGCTTCAGAGAGATCAAGGTCAGTTAGCAAACAACCCAAGGAGCAAAGTTGTCACAACTGAATCCTTCAACAGGAGAAAGAATCATGGTCGTCTGCCTTGAGTCCTGGTGGTAAATACTTCCTCACGAGAAATGGCTCTACCGTCGTCGCATTTGCCATTGGCAAAAAGTGGAAGCCAGGAAACCCTATCTCGATGATCGGTGCCCATACCGACTCGCCCTGCTTGCGAATTAAGCCAGTGAGCAAGAAGCAAGGCGATGGTTTCCTCCAAGTCGGCGTTGAGACGTATGGCGGTGGACTATGGCATACCTGGTTCGATCGAGACCTTGGGCTGGCAGGACGGGTTATGGTACGAGGAAAAGATGGCAATGTGGTTCAAAAACTCGTTCATATTGACAAACCTATCCTGCGCATTCCTACCCTAGCTGTCCACCTTGACCGTCAGGAAACCTTTTCCTTCAACAAAGAGACCCAACTGTTCCCTATAGCCGGTCTAGTCTCAGCAGAACTCCAGCGTCAGGATGATAAGAAGAACAAAAATTCACCCGATGAATCAGAAGACGAGAGCAAACCCTTCTCTCCATTGAAAGCCATTACAACCCGACATCACCCTCATATCGTCGAGCTCATTGCTACAGATGCCGGAGTTACCCCAGAAAATGTGGTTGACTTTGAACTAGTCCTTTACGATACCCAGAAGGCTGTTCTTGGAGGTCTCAGCGATGAATTCATTTTCTCCGCACGGCTTGACAATCTCAATCAGACATACTGTGCAACCATGGGCTTGATAGAGTCTCTGAGCTCCTCCTCTGCTCTCGAGGATGAATCATCTATTCGCCTGGTTGCATGTTTTGATCATGAAGAGATTGGAAGTATGACAGCCCAAGGTGCCTTTTCTGTGATGCTTCCCGCCATCATTCGCAGACTTTCTGTCTTACCGTCTTCGATCTTTGCTGAAGACGGGTCCGAGGAGTCGTATGATCATGCCGGCGAGCCAGAGTTTTCCACGGCCTATGAGCAGACTTTGTCGAGCTCATTCCTACTTTCCGCTGATATGGCACATTCCGTCAATCCCAATTATGGTGGCAAATATGAGAATGACCACAAGCCCGAAATGAACCAAGGCCCTGTCATCAAGGTCAACGCCAATGCCAGGTATGCCACAAATTCCCCAGGCATTGTGTTACTACAAGAGGTTGCTCGAAAGGCCAGCAAAATGATTGCTAGCGATCCCGAGGGTGTTCCACTGCAATTATTCGTAGTACGGAACGACTCAAGTTGTGGAAGCACAATTGGGCCCATGCTCTCTGCCCATCTCGGTGCACGAACACTAGACCTTGGCAATCCTCAGCTATCGATGCACAGCTGCCGTGAAACTGGAGGTGCTGATGATGTACACCATGCAATTCGATTGTTCAGCAGTTTCTTCCAGCACTATTCAGCTCTGGAGAAGACCATTTTGGTTGACTAATCCGAGTCCTCTGTATGACAAGTGCTCGGTGCTACGTGCGACCACCAGTATCCCGCCCTAGGGAAGGTGGTTACAGGATGAGCAGAATTGACTAGGGTCCGTCGACAGCTAATTTGATGGAAATTCTTGTGCAATCCATGACACAGGTTTCTTGCGAATATATGCCCTGTTCGCCTCTCGTGCCTCTCGGACGATCATCGCGATTTAGGCAGGCGAGTCTTTGACGGCTTATCGGCGTGGACGGGACAAACTGCAAGACCAAAGACACTGGAAACCACTCGTAGACTGATATGTCCCATGCTAGATTCTGAACAGCTTTGTTCGTTGCTTATTTCTCAATGCTTCTGGTAGTTTCTTGAGATCTTACAGAACTGGCAGTGTACAATGGCGAGGGGGAATGATGGGCTACTGCGAGCCTACGATATATTGAACACTGCAGGACTTGAGAACAATTCAGTACACAATACAAAATAGCCCCCGCCAGCAAGATAGCCACATTCATTAGCGAATGGACGACATCAGATCCCAGAAATGCGGGAGTCGTAAAGCTAGATAACCGTTGAGGATTGAGATAGAGGTGGGGCATCTTAAGCCGTCAACCGACCCAGAATCAATAATTTCCCTTCAGCATATCTCTCGCCGGCAACATGTCTGCCCCAGTGTATCTCAAGGGCGACAAAGCTGGATTGAAGCAATTCTTAGACAAGTACGATGTCTGTCATTGCCCCATACCTTGCAATCATCAAAACCACACCCAATTCATGACACTCGTCTATTCCTCCACAGAAAGATGCTAATAGCCATGGACAGGTCTTCCTCTTTGACTGCGATGGCGTTCTCTGGTCTGGCGACCACCTGTTCCCGGGCAGTGTTCCCACGCTGGAGATGCTGCGCAAGAAGAACAAGCAGGTCGTGTTCGTGACCAACAATTCCACAAAGTCCAGAGGTGACTACAGAAAAAAGCTGGAGAGCATGGGAATACCTGCGACCACCGAAGAAGTCTTTGGTTCGTCCTACTCTGCGAGCATCTACATTTCCAGGATCTTGCCACAATCACATCCCCAGCTGAAGAAGAAGAATAAAGTCTTTGTGGTTGGTGAAGCAGGAATTGAAACCGAGTTGGATTCTGAGGGTATCCCTCACATCGGAGGGACAGATCCTGCCTACAGAAGAGATGTTACCCCGGAAGACTACAAACTACTGGCTGCAGGCGATCCTTCGGTGTTGGACCCAGACGTCGGAGTCGTCCTTGTGGGCCTAGATTTTCACTTCAACTACCTGAAGATGTGCTATGCCTACCACTACATCAAACGCGGCGCCATCTTCCTAGCGACCAACGTGGACTCGACGCTCCCATCTGCTGGAGCTCTTTTCCCAGGCGCGGGGAGCATGTCTGCACCTTTGATCGCCATGCTGGGAGGTCAGCAGCCCATGGCATTTGGCAAACCCAATCAAGCCATGATGGATGCCATTGAGGGTAAATTTCAATTCGATCGCAGTCGTGCTGTCATGATTGGTGATCGTGCCAACACTGATATCAAGTTTGGTATCGAGGGGAAGCTTGGAGGCACACTGGCCGTGCTGACAGGCGTCACCACCAAGCAAGAATTCCTAGAGGGCGACACCAGACCAGCGTACTATGTCGATGAGTTGGGAGATCTTCTAGAGGGTGCTTAGCACCAAGGGGGTAGCTATTATGCGGAGACCACTTTAGACCACCATAGAGCACAAATCTCACTCCATGTGAACAGATCTCGATCTCGATCTCGATCTCGAACCATTTGAGTCATAGAGCCATGAATTCTTTGAAGGAGCGCCCAGTGTGCTTCATCGTTACAGTTCACAGTAAAGTCTTCCTACACTCGTCAACTGACTCCCTTGACCTCCCGAAGACTCCGTAAAGTTGCTAGCTCTCCCCACCCAAGTTCCAGTATCATGGTTTCCAAAATATGCGTACCGCTCAACCCATGGACAAGCATCCAACCACGGTAGAGCATCTCGGATAAAAGCCTCCACTTCCTGAACAGTAGCTTCGCCATTGCCCATGCGGGTGCAGGCGAATTCATTTAGCCAAACCGGCAAGCCGTAGGTTGAATGCCAGTCCTCAAGAAAAGCGCGCATGTCGTTGAACGACAGCCCATACCAATGTACAGCGAGAAAGTCAATGCCATCTTGGCCACCCAACTGTGACAAGAACGAATTCAACCAAGGCTTACTTCGTCCAACATCGCTGCTCATGCCAGGACTACCGAGGCGGAAGTTGAACTTCGCTTTCGCCGGGAGCACGACCTGCTTCCACAGCTCGACCGCCTGCTCCACGGTCATGTTCGCCTGCTCAGGAATCTCCGGTTCGTTGAAACCGAGGAGGGCTGATGTCTTGAAGCCTCGATTGTTGATGATGTCGCTGAGGAACGCGTCGACGTCCTTGACGTTTGCTGGCGTTCGCACACATGGAACCCACTCGACTTGAGACGGAAGGGATTCAGGCACCCAGACTTCCCAGTTGAAAAGCCATGTTATCTTGCCGGTGGTGATGTATGGCTGATAGAGTTGAAAATGGGCTGCAGGTTCATTCCACGGCCATCCTAAGCCTCGCTTTTTGCTTGAGTTCGTCGCTGTAGTTGGTTGAGATGAAAGTGCTTTGGGTTTTGGGGGAGGCGGCGGTGGCCTTGATTTCTGGTCCATGATGCTGGTGTTCTACCGACACTTGCGAGTTCATTCATTCACACGCTCTACAATGATGATTTGACCCACCTGTGGATTAGCTACGATATCGTTTTAACGGTCGAGCTAGGGAGGCGTGGACATCACATGCAATCCAAATCTGTCTGGAGAACTTGGAAAGTTGGCTGCTTCAAAAGAACGCGCGTATGCTCTGCCCTTCAACTCCGGTAAAGCATACGCCGTGACGCGCTCTGGGAAATTCGTGGGCAACATTGAACACGTTACAACTTCGAGGCACCTAACGAGAGTACTTAGGAACAAAGCTCCGTGCAGGATGTGTATATCGATGGGGCATACAGAGCAGTCGAAGTTTTTCGAGAAGTAAACCATGATGAGCTCAAGTCGAACCTTCGGCGATGGATCCCGGAATGATGAAGAAACACTAATTGGCTCTTGATCATTGACAGAAGCAAAATAGCCGACGGTATTGTGATGTTGGGGGCAAACCATGGACGACTACTACGAGTTCAGACCCTCTCCGGTGGGTCACATATGGTTTCGGCAGCCTTGAACCCGAGATCCTGCTTTAAGACGATATACTATACGTACGGACTCGACGTGGCACGGTGAAGCTACCAGCGACCCGATAGTTCGGAGATTGTTAGCGGACCCAGAGATTTCCTGTTATCATCAATTTTTGCATCACGGAATTTCTTACGATAGCAGCTCATATGCGTTTCAGCAGGACAAGTCCCGAGTGTCCCAATTGACAAATCCTTCTCAACGTCTTAGGGACCAACTCAGATCTTGAAATTCATCATTTCATCTCCCCGATCACCAACGACGATGGTGACTCGGTCGGTAGAAGCTGAGGGGGTGCTGGCTCGTCTCCCTCCATTGGTCATGGGAGGAGCCGGCTTCAGCTATCAATTGAATTCGAACCCAGAGTCTTTACCTGCCGTGGAGATCATAAAAAGAGGCTTCGATCTAGGCCTGAGAGCTATCGACACCTCGCCATACTATGAGCCCTCGGAGCAGATAATGGGCGCTGCCCTATGTCATCCTGACATCACCAGCAAATATCAAAGAACCGACTACATCTTGATTACCAAGGCTGGCAGAATAACAGTGGATAAATTTGACTACTCTCCGACCTGGATCAATCAATCAATAGCTCGTTCATTACATCGTTTCAAAACGGACTATCTGGACGTGGTCTTTTGTCATGATGTCGAATTCGTCACCTTCCAGGAAGCTATCGAAGCAGTTGGAGCATTATTTGAACTGTCAGATCGCGGAGTGATCAGATGCGTCGGTATATCGGGCTACAACATCGACTTCATCATTGAGGTGGCCCAGAAAGTCCAGATCAAGTACGGTCGGCCGCTTGATGTGGTTCAGATCTGGGCACAATTAACATTGCAAAACACGAAACTCGAGCAGAAAGGCCTGAGCGCTTTACAAAAGGCGGGTGTTGGAGCCGTCTTTAGCTCAAGCCCCCTGGGCGTTGGACTGTTAAGGAACGGGGGAGTCCCTCTGGGAGCACTTGGAAACTGGCATCCTGCGCCTCCTGAGCTAAGAATGGCGGCACAAAGAGCAGCTGAGTTCGTAGAGACTCAGGGTGATGTGTTATCGTCAGTGGCCCTGCGCTTTGCAATCGCTAAAGCTCTGCAAAACTCTCATCCGGGGTTCACAGTTTCAACTATCTTCGGAGTGAGTTCGATATCGGAGGTGGAGCAGAACGTGGCCACTGCCCGACAAGTGCTCAAAAGCAAGAATGCAGATGTCGATGACCCAGCCTCAAAGCGTTCTGCCTTTGATCAATCTCACACTCTAGACGACGAGGCTATCAAACGAGATGATAGACTGTATGAGGGAGTGAAGAGGATATTGGGATCCTGGCTAGATTTTGACCTTTCCACACCCCATGCCACCACAGACTCGTCGGAAGAAAGAGGCCAAGCTTCCAATGGGGAACTTTCCGGGCCTTCACATTCCATCACTAGCCGTCTATAGACTCTGCTTAGGTAGGGACAATGCAATCAGACCATCATGCACCACCAGCGTACATTATTTTCATCCCGCTGAATACGCTCGTACACAACGGGCAGTCCAGATATGCTGAGACTGCATCGTGTCTGGCTGTGGTAAACGGACCGCTTTACAACGGTGGTTGAAAGTCGCCATCGTCGACAGAGATATCGATGCCAATCTCAGAACTCGATACGCTTATCTGCAATCCACAGTCACATTCCTGTTCACACCCGTATCGTTCTTTTCCACCCCGGGAACCCATACTCCAGCCAGGTTGTGCTCGTCGCAAGTTGAGGTGCGCCAGAAAGATGACTCGGTGCCTCTTCCCAGATCATTCACTGAACAAATCGAACAGTCTCCGCATAATTTAGAGAGCTCAGTATCATGAAACATGTGCACACGCTACCTCGTCTTGTCTTGCACAACTTCGAACTTGCCCGGCATAGCCTCGGGCATTGCTAGAATGCTTGAGAGACCTTCCCCTCCTTAGTGATTCGTTCCGTGAAGGGGGTTTTGCTATTCGATCTAGCCACTTGGGAAACCGAGTATGTAGCTTCGCATATTCAATCATGAGTTGCCGGACAATTATTCGGCAGTGCCAATCACTCACAGAGGATGTCCAGGCTAAATGATAGGGAGGTGGTCCAATAGGACTCCAGTTCTGAAGCCTCAATACCACGTCTTGGCGGACCAGGGTTCCTCAATTTAACCCGGCGGATGATTTATGAATGATAAGCTTCGCCCTCATCGAAACTCACTCTCCACCATCCTTACCAATTAACCAGCGGATCTATCCCCGCAGAGAAAGCCTTTTTCCTTATGGAGGCTCCCCCTAGCCATTCGGCTCCACTGGGCCATGCCATCGATATGCAAACCGCGACGGCTGCCAGACCTCGCAAAAGAACGCGCAGAGCTTGCGATAAATGCAGTAGCCTCAGGGTCCGGTGTGATGGAGATGCTCCTTGGTAAGCGAATTGAAAGATGCTCTCCAAAACTAAAGAGGGATCGAGCTGATGGTCTGTCGTGAAGTCGGCGTTGTCGAGGTAGGCATACCCAGTCCTAAGAGACAGGGGATTGAGCAGACAATGGCTCTGACAAGCAAGGTTAGAATATGACCAGGAATGCAACTATGCCAGAGATATTCGAAAACGAGGCAGAAAACCCAGCGTCAGACCAGGACCGGGTGATGGGATAGACATGCACGATGGTCGAATTTCAGAAACCCACACCCAAATCGATTTCGACATCATTTACCCTGATCAAGAAGAACACCACGACGCCACAGATCCAGGCTCGAATCCCGCTGACGATCACGAGAGTACCAGTATTGATGGCAGAAGCCTGCAGCTCCAACCTCCATTTTTGCAGTACCGGAATGCGTCTTACGATACCATTATCCAGTCCTCAGTGGGCGACAAGGATGGTAATCTTGGATCTGCCATTCCACAAGTAGTAGACTCACCCACAGAGCTTCCACGTCGAACGAGTCAATTCATGCAGGATATCAGCAGTGTCCTCAGCCCGCCTCTACCAACAAATACAGGTCTGGTTAGCTCAAGACGTGAGCGCCAATCGTTCGGTGCCTCGTCCATATCAAGTCGCCCCATTGGCTCCAGAGAATTTGGCTCAACCAAAAGCCCCTTGAAATGTCTGGCGCCTGTATTGCCCCTCCTTGTGGGCATAATCAGCCCGGATGAAGCATGCGAGCTATTGGAGTTCTACTTCGATGAGGCAGGTAGCTCGCTGTTCCGGGTCGCATCGCCTTACGTGTTGACACACGTGCTGAGGAAGCAGTCGCTGTTGCACCCAACACAGCCTCGTGAGACAACCGCAGCTCTTCTTGTAACCATGATGTGGGTCAGCGCACAAACAGCGGATATTGCCGTCCTTCTCATACCCGGATCAAGACCTCGGATATGCGATGCCTTGCGCCGGCTATGGATGGAATTATTAGAGAAAAGAGATAGAGATCACTGGCATCGAGCTCCAGGTATGAACATGAAACTAACTGGCCTTGTGTAGCTCTCGGCGGCATTGGGCTGACGTTTTGCAGGTGGACATCTCGTTTACCAGCAGGACTGTTTCAGGCGGGAATTTCGAAGTGAAGGCTACCACAATCGGGAGACTGGACCACCAGATGAAGTGATCGATGATGTACTCACATTCATCCTGTTATGCATCGTCATATCCGGCGGCGACTTCAAGACTGACTGTATCCCATGGTGGAATAAAGCCCTGAGGTCGGCCCAGCGCCTAGGGCTCAATCGACAGGACGAGAAGTGTAATGCATCCAGCGCCACTTGTGTCAAGATCTCCTGCTCAGCGCACAAGCCGAGCGCGACGGAGACTCTAGCAAGCATTGAAGCACAAGAAGAGCGCCGCAGAGTGTTTTGGCTACTGTTCTGCCTCGATCGACATCTGGCTCTCTCATACAACGCCACCATGGCGATTTCGGACGACGAGTGCGATGTCTTCACACCTCTACCCGATGAGATGTGGGAGAACCTGGAGACCATCCCGATGGAATTGCTGACACGACGGTCATACGGGCCGAGCACCTCGGTCACTGGTATTGGATTCTTCGAGTACTTTTTACCATTAATGGCGATACTCGGCGACATCATCCTTCTACATCATCTCAAGAATCATCCACGATTTGGAGCACTTGATGACCAAGCGGCAACCTCATCAGTCGAGAACCTCTTGGAGAACTGCTCTAGGAGTGTCAACGATCTGGCTACTCGCTATGGAGTCGAACGAACCGATGAGAGCACGCCGAGTGGGGAGCTGCTCACCCCGAGTCCGAACGATGGCCAGCCACACGATCCCTCGATCAATATGCGAAGGTCAAAATCACGCACGCAAGCGCAATTGGTTACAGCCTATGCCACGTTCATCATCCATGTCCTTCGAGTCCTCCTATATGGTAAATGGGACGCGGTATCGATGCTCGAGAACGACGACGGCTGGATAACGTCGGTGGAATTCATGAAGTGTGCCTTCCACGCCATTGCAGCCTCGTCTGCCGTCTCACAGATTCTCCGCCGCGATCCAGAACTCACCTTCATGCCGTACCTCTTCGGCATCTATCTGTTACACGGAAGCTTTATACTCCTGCTTTTCGCCGATCGCATGCCGCAGCTTGGCCCCAATGAGTCCGTCGAGAAGGCCTGCGAGACCATCATTCGTGCTCACGAGGTGTGTGTGGTAACTCTCTCAACGGAATTTCAGAAACGTTTTCGCAAGGTGCTCCGCTCCACATTGTACAGCGTCCGAAGCACCAGTCCAACAAGTGAAGAGGAGATCATTGCACGGCGCAGAGCCTTGTCTCTCTATCGATGGACAAAAGGTGCTCGGGGCTTAGCCTTGTGATCTTGGTTCAATGAAAGGAATGATAAAGTACTAAATCCCTTGTTCTTTCATCGCAATCCGTCTACACTTTCTTCCCATCTCTCACGAGTTTGGGAGGCTAGCCATTCGCATCTACGAAGAATAAACTCTACAATATTTGCCGATCCTCCGCCCCTTGCTTCCCGTTGTCATGCCTCATGATGCTCCCCTCCGCAAAAGTGGGATTTCAGACGTTGCCTCGGTGGATTGTAAAGTTGAAAAGGCAAGAGGCACGTTTCCCACAAGAGTTCTGGTCATTCCACAGCCAGAGTGACATGTATTCTCGACCTTTAAGTTTTCTCAACTTCATGGACTTCGCCGCCCATGTTTCGACCATCCCGAGTCTGGACATTTTTCTCCTCATCCAACTTGGAGTCTGCTGTGTTGACGATCCCAATATCGCTCTCACCGACTAGATCGGCAGGAATGCGGTAGTAGGGGACAAAATTGACACACATGGCGTAGGTCAGGGCGGCTACCATGAACTAAATTCAATGATACATTAGTAAGTGCCTTCAAACACAACAGCCCCTCATACGACTAACGCTGCAGTGGGTATTTGGGGGAGAGCTTACCATCTCAGGAACCACCATGGCTTTGCCAGTGTCGTTGTATATATCGGCCACTTTTCCAGTCAAAGCGGGCACGCAAGCACCGCCCAGGACGCCTGCGACAATGACGCCCGAGCCGCGTTTGTAATGGCGGCCCAATCCACGAATACCGAGAGCGACGATCGTTGGGAAACAGACGCTCTCGAAAAACAAGACCATGAACAGCATGGCCAGTCCAGTGTTCTCCCTGGTTCCAGTTGCGGCCCCGAGGAAGATCACCACACCGAACATATATGCAAGAAACACCATTCTCGGTTTGGCGTACGCCATGAACAACGTGCCAGAAAAGCGTCCAACTGTAAAGGCTCCTTGAGCGCCCGCCAGGAACTTTGCAGCCAACGCACTATCGGTATTACGTCTGGTTTCGACGACGTAATTGATGAAATAGCTGGCCACCGCAACCTGGGCTCCACAATAGGTGAATTGCGCGAAAGCAGCGTGAAAGAGACGATATTGCTTCCGGAATGGCAGTTCAGATCCCTCCACATGGGTCTCTCTTACTTGAAACTCCATGTCCGCATCAGTCACCTCTGGGATATATGAGGCGAAGAAAACAAACGCCAGGATGAATACGAAGATCGCAATGCCTAGGTACACCCATTGGACGTTCTTCAAAGCTGCTACAGAGTCCTCCGTTTTCTGGAAGAACACATACGAGCCTAAGACCGGGCCCACGACTGTCCCGACCTAGGAAGCATTAGATCTGTCTGTACAGCAGAAGCTCAACTGACTCACCGCGTTAAATGCTTGCGCGAAGTTGATTCTGATCTCTGCCCAGCGCGGGGGCCCACAGACCGCAAGATAGGGGTTTGCAGCGGTCTCCAAAGACCCCAGACCAGAGCCGATGATAAATGTGGCACCACAGAATCCGCCGAAGGAGCGATAGACTCCAGCCGGCCACATCATCAGTGCCCCAATGCCATAGAGGCAGAGACCGAAGATGAATACTGATTTGTAACCCCAATGTCTCAGCATCCAGTTGGCATAGCCTAGCGAAGCCTGCCAAAAGTCAGTCTACACCATTTCTTAACAAATTCTTCGTCAAACCAGCGGATAGGCCCCAAAATACGCCGCTTGAAGTCCTGACGATCTAGTTCGCGTGATTCCGAGGGTATTTTGAAAATGTTTGTTGAGGGTGTCGAGCAGTCCATAGGCGAAGCCCCAGAGGAAGAATAGGACCGTCACGATGGTCAATGGCCATAGAGATTGACGCAAAGTGAGTTGTGCAGCGACAGTAAGGTCTGTGTTCTTGGTGCGAAGGGCTGATCGCTTCGAAAGCATCTTCGCGAAGGCCATTGCGACTATCTGGTCTTTTGAAACGACACTTTGAAGACGAGGGGCACCCGACTGATGAAGAGATGAAAGAAATCTGAATGAGATGTTCAAAGACCTGAATCCTTGGCCTTTTGTAGGATCGACATCTTGGTCTCTTCCCCCCAGATGTGCTTGTGGACAACCCCGCGTTCTTGTCTATCGAGCGGAGCCTTGACTCTATCTGCCGTTGCTTTGAGAGGCTGTTTTGTGGAGCTTCAAAGACCACAGTGGAAATGGTTTGTTGCATGATACTCATGGCTAGTTGCATATGGTAACATCTGACGGTTATCGTGACGAGGGAGGAGTCGTCCATACCCAGACACCGTAGATTTCCAGAACCATCTCCGCTATACCGGGATTTTTCTTGAAGTAGCAGGAGAGCGGCCGCAGCCTGCAGGTAAGCTCATGATTGAGTTGTTCAAGGTGCTCACTGGGCAGCCAAAGCAGGGGGGTTGCTCTTGGATCTCGGCCCTTTCGGTGTAATGATTGTTCGCCTGGGAATCACTCCCTCAGTATAGGCACATGACGACAGCCTGTGGTAGGGTAGAGTTTGACATTACCTCAACAAGGACATGGGTGTAATATCGTTCGATGGAACATGAAGACGTTTTGAGGAAATGCAGGCTTCCAACCCCACTGGAGCCAAGTCTTCTAGTCCGGGGTTTGAAGATCAAATAACGGCGGCGGCTAATTCTTGATTTGAGGATCATCATCATGCTGGGATATTGATCTTCGTCGATGAAATCAGCCAAAAACTCAATCATTCATAGAATACTTGAAGGAGACAAAGAAGCGGTGGTCATTGCATTGAAGCACTCCTTGATTAGGTGATCTGTCCATGCTAACATGAGACCATCTCAGATTCGTGAGTTTGCTCGGAGACCGCATACAAGGCTTGACCGCATGCTAAGTTATCAATACTAAGTATCTCAGACTGTGATACTCCTCTCGAAAGTTGGAATTGCTAGCATGATCATGTTGAGCTTATTTGTCTCTCAGCTGGCCCGTAGATTCAAGATTTGTATCAATGGTCAAGTTAATTACATTGTTCTTCTTCCATCTCATCAGCGTCTCGATTTCGGGATCCCTGTTAGTATTTGAAGGATAAACGGCACGAGAAATGGATTCATACCACTACACTCTGTAATTCAATCTTACCTCTTCATAGTCCATTTCCACTTCGAGATCTGAGCTTGTCGCCAGTGGTTCAGTACCATTGTCGAGTCGTAGGGTGGCTCATACTTCATCTTGTTCTTCTGAACCACGACCTAGTTTAGAGCCCCCCAAGATGGTGTCGAGCTATTGGACCATTTCGTTTAGAATCAGTGCCGAAACATATAATAGATGAGTTCGAGGGTGAGACAATACCACTCCTGAGAGTACAGTAGTGCCATATCCGGACAATATAAGTTTCATCCAGCAATGGTAGGATATGTTAGTGAACCAGAGCGAATCAAGGGGCACAAAGTCAGGACAAGTCAGGACAAGTCTTTCGTATTGCATTCGGCTTTAAAAAACTCCGTAGTAGTTGCCAGACCTGATTCACGCGCCTACAAATGATGTTGAATCTTAATCAAACATGATGTTCCTGCGGAAAACTCCAGCATCAGGTGGGCACTGTAAAGCAGGAGAGCTCCCGATGTGGGCTGGACTTGAGCGCATGATCACTGATCATGGTATCATCCGGACCTTTAAAAAGATTGGCGGTCATTGTCCTTGCAAAAACCCTGAGAGCAGCTTTTTGAGATAGGCACCATCTTGTTCCTTGACGCCCAAGAGGTCATTGTCAACTTCAGAAAAGAATCCGAGTCGGTCACCAAAGCTCATCTTCATGAGAAACCCTCTGACAGCATCGGCCGATGTGTCACCTTTATCCAGGGCCTCCTGGCTTTTCCTAGCGGCTTCGGCGGTGTCGATTTTGAACATCGGCCATGGTTTCTCGGGTGCCAATTCTTTGGCATATGCAATGAATTCGTTCTGTGTCGCAGCGATAGTGTGGATCAGCAACCTCTTATTTTTGAATCGATCATCGTTGCGATGTTCAACGGCACTTGCAACTGCTTTCCCAATGTCTTCTCGGTGCGTCATACTGAGTTTTGCCTCACCATCGTCAAAGAACATTGTCGGCTTATCACCCTTTCCGACCGCATTAACTATCATGCCAATGCCCAATGCCCAGTCCAGAAACAGGCCAGTCATGATGGCAGTGTAAGTCGTCTTCGTGTCCGAGCTTGGGATCTTCGAGAATAGGTAATCTTCCATCTTGGCCTTCGTTGCCACAGAAGGGTTGCCATGAACTTCTGGGACCCTCGTGTCCAGTCCAAAGCAGGAAGGGATAATTTGCTCAACACCTGCTTCAAGTGCTGCATCAATCACCTTTATCTGTGCATCTGGCTGGTCACGGTTGATGAGGCTGACGACGCTTTGATGATCTCTCAATGCTTCCGTGAGACCTTCGGTCGAGGAGAAGTCAACCTCGACAATGGTGATCTGGTCATTTGAGGTGAACCCTTGCCTTGTTTTCGATGCGTCCCGGGTCACCAATGTTATCGAATACCCAAGTTTGAGCAATTCTTTGACGACTACTTGTCCCAATGTCCCATTAGGCTGTAGAAAATTAGTAAATCTAACACGAATGATATGTCACGATCATTGAACTGACCCCCACCACTGCAACTTTCGTACCTGTAGTACTTGCCATAGATGTGCCGTACAAATAAATAGCACAATTGAATTATTACAATGCTCAGAGTGGTGCTAGTGCTTAGCAGTTATTGAGTAGACAGATCTCAAATCACAAGTAAATAAACCCGAGGAGTAGTCCTCATATGTATTCGCCTAGCTTTGTGAAGCCTTTGATATCGCAGATGAGCCAGTCTCGGACAAAACGGGTGGCCCTATTGACCCCGGTATCTGATCACAACAATGAGAAACATCGAACCGCGGCCCAATCGGAATAGGCAACTTAATAACTGCCCCATGCTTACCTATATAGGCATTCTTTACGAGTCCGAGGGCCTTTTGAGCGCTCGGTCTCACTGAGGATATGCCAAAGCAGGTAGTTGGTAGGCCCGCCGACATACTGTAAAGTGTTCCCCTTCTCGGCAGTTGAATGTGTCAGCCATGACAAGATCCACGATTTATAGGGCAGCCTCGCTAGCCTTCGCGATTCGTTCTCGAACCCTCTCGTTGGCATTTTCGATCGCCACACGCGCGCCTCCCCAAGCCTTTCTCCTATCACTCTGGAACAGTCGCAGAAAATGAGGACTATATATTCCATCCATCAACATCTTACAGAATTCCTTGTCTTCATACCAGAACTTCCACCCAGTCAACCCGTAACCAAGATGATCGGATATATGGACGCCAGCCGCTTTCTCAGCCCATTCGGTCCACACTTGCGCATCAACAAACCTAGGATCCAGTTTCCCATGCGCGAGGATCCTATTCGCCCAGGCCATGTGCTTTGCATAGGACATTTGTCGCTGTTCTTTAGAGGGCATCAACTCTGGCTTCTTCCAGTATTGTGCAATGGCCTGTGATGCCAAGTCAGCACTCACAAAGATGGGAGTATGAAACGCTGCGAGTCCTGCAAAGGCGAGACTCTCTGGAAGATCCATAGAGAAAACGTTGCGGTATAGCCTAGGTATAGCCCTTTGATGCGGTCCTGCTTTGCCGGTGATTGTGGGGATGTGGCCTTCGTGCGATTCCAGCGTCGGGTCGTATTCCCCCAGGAAATCGTATCGCCAGCTATACCCCGTGCACCAGACAATGACGTCGACGTCAATCACAGAGTTATCTTCGAGCTCCAATTGCCGTTCTCCATTTACCTTCCTGAGCCCTGCGACTGACTCAATTCTGCCACTATGAAGTTCTGCAATGAGACTGTCGGACACGATGGGTAATGCATGAATCATGGATGGGGAGTCGAGTTTCCATTCAGGTTTGATTTCAAATGCTTCATCCTGACGCTTCTTGACGTACTTGTTGCTGATGTTCTCGGCGAAACTGGGTGCCCATTTGGCCATGGAAAATTGGATCTTCGTCATTCGATATGTGACACCCTGGTCTAGGATATTTCCATTTGGCATTTTTCTCGGTATCTGCAATAATCAGAGATGCCGAGCCAAAATACAGTGTATGGCCTTTACCACGAGTGCACCATGATGGTGCGATAAGTACACTTGTGAAGCAATGCCGCAAAGAGCTGTTGCTGTGTCGGCTGCGGTATTCCCGATTCCAACGACCACGACTCTCTTGTCTTGGAACATGGCTGGTCTGTGGCCCACAGCTGCCGTTAGAGTCTTTGATTAAATAAAAACATCTCAGTATGGATGATACCTTTTAAAGTCCTTCGAGTGCAGTATCTCTCCTTTGAAATCTTCTTGTCCTGTGAGTGTGGGGATCTTCGGCATATTATTGGTACCATTAGCAACGATTAATTTGTCAAATGTCTCCCGAGCTTCCTTGCCGTCAGATGTTCTCAAAGTGAGAGTCCATTTCTGCTGTTCCTTAACGCGATCGATTCGGAGGACTTCAGTCTTTAGACGAAAGTGGCTCTCAAGCTCGAAGTGCTTGGCATAATTGTCGAGATATTGCTGGACTTGCGCTGCGGAGGGGTGCGAGGGAATATCTGCGACTCGTCAGGGGTAATGGACATTGGTAGCATAGTCGCTAGGGAAGACTACCATCTGCGAAAGGAAAGTCGGTAAAGCAGCCCTAGCAGCGTCAATGCACAGGTCGACTTGGAGGGACTACCAACTGACTCTCTCTTTTGATATGTTTACAATGGTGGCTTGATTCCAATCAGTCCTTAAGATACAGAGCCACTGTGCACAAGCTCACATTCTAGTGCTGATGTTTGACTTGCTTCTGTAAATCTCCAAAGCCCTCCAATGGAATCATTCTTCTCGAAACCAGTGACATCAAAACCCTCTTCAAGCAAGTTCTTCAACGTGACAATGCCGAGTGCACCTTCCAAAAGGATCCCATTTCAGTATAAACGACAACATGAGTGACCATGAAACAGGTGGACCTACCCAATCCAATGATAGCAACAGTAGGCGTTGAGAGCGCCATACAGGGCCAGATGTTGAAGTCAGTTACGATTCCAGAGTGCTACTCTTGGGAAAACAGCGAACTCCGTCGAAGTCGAGCATGCTGGACAGCCCTGATCTTCTTGTACTGATTTTTTCCAAGAGCCTTCTTTGATAGCTGAATAAGCGAGCTGTGGCGCTTACTGCTTACCTACTAGACAGTAATGTAGAATGCTATTGCCGATTTCGGATTGAGGGCCATAAGCCGCCCAACTTGTGACATCTTTTTCCATGCAGCTATCCTCGCCTGACGCGGTTGTAGAATAGTCTCAGTCTGTGGCTAGTTGCTGTATTCGTGGACTATGTTTGGATCTCGATCGGCATCATTGGCGCCATGAGTCTTGAACCCACATGGTCCTCATTCTCATTCGCATTTGGTAAGTAATGGAAATGAAAGTTCCGCGACTCTACAGCGATGTCGGAGGTATGAATATCTTCTTGGGTATCATGTCGAGGAGCAGATATTGTTGATGGGAGACGGCAAGATTGCGACCAACTAGATAGTTCTATGGTATCCATCAAAGCAAGGGCGTAAGCTGGTGGTTAACTACCTCCCTACCTGAGGTCGAAAAGACTGGAAGCTTACTCCCTAAAAGTGGTCGGGGTTGCCCAGGTGGTCCGAGACTCCGAGCCGACCACGGGTTTGAAAACCCGCTTGATCCACTTACAGGGGCATGGCTTCAGGTAGGAGGCGGTCGAGGCGCCCCAAGTCTCAGGCCTGCCATCGGGTCGTTGTCAAGCATGTTAGTCAATCAAGTCAAGCACATGTCAAAAGTACTTTATCTGGTCGACCTCACCTTCCATCATCCGTTTCCACCATCAGATGTACAGGCTATTGATGCTGACCTAGGATATCTTGTAAATTCTTTGTCCTTACCATGGCCCATTTCTCATCGACACAATATAATTCAATTTCTAAGGAATATGACGCCGTGAATGGATTGCCTATATCAAAAGCCATCGTGATCAATGTCGAGCGTGTATTATCTCCACACATCAAAGGTGCAAAGGTATTAGAGCTGGCATGCGGGACAGGTTTTTTCACGCGTCATCTTCTCAGATGGGGAGCCACTTCAGTTGTCGGAATTGATATCTCGCAAGGAATGATAGATATTGCACAAGCTGATTTTTCAACAACACCTGATGCATCGAAATCCAAGTTCATGGTCGCAGACTGCACACAGCCATTCGACGTCGGCGCAGAAGGATATGATCTTGTGTTCGCAGCATGGTTGCTTAACTACTCTCCAGATGAAGCTACAGCGGCCGCTATCTTTGAGAACATTTCAAAGCACTTGAAACCTGGGGGTCGGCTAGTCACAGTGATGCCACACCCAGAAGAAGACCCGATAGTAAGTCGTGTGTGGCGTTTGAGCTCTGTGGCTTAACATATCATGATGGTTAGATCGCTCACAAAGTCCTTTTAGGTGTGCATAAACAAGCTCGATCCCGTTTTTGACAAAAAGTACGGATATAAAGTCGTACTCAAAGAGAAGCTAGAGGTTGGTTATCTTGTGCATTTATATTTCAGTACCGACCCGCCAGTGGACTTTGGGAATTATTTCTTACCCAAAAGTGTCTACGAGAAGGCGGCCAGAACCGGAAACATGAAGGGCCAGCTTTCTTGGGAGGATATCTCGCTCCCAAGTAACCACGACGAGGTCAACTCATATATGGCAGAACCAGTGCCGGAACGCTACTTCGATGACTGGTTGCAATATCCAGATTTTGGTATTCTTGTCGCAGAGAAATGACTGGGCAGATAATGATAAGCTGCAATTGCGTGTCCTTGTCCGGTGAAGGACAATGGCTCAATATTCGAAGGCAACGATTGATGTTTATACATCCCAGCTGCGGGTTAGTAAAGTCGGGCGTCTTTCCGCACATCATCATAATGTCAAGGCCCACTCACTTCTTTGAAAGCCTTGCACGAGGTTCGGCATCTGACAATCAACGCAGGCGTTGCAGCCACCGGAGTTCGTGAGCTTGATAGCCTCACTGCAGTGGGCATGAAGTGCCATCTTGTCATCTTGTCATGTTGTCTGCCTTTTATATCTCTCTCTGCGACTCTTCTCATCATCTATTGTAAGTTGCAAGACTTTCTATAGCTGATGTCCCTATGTCCCATGCCCCAAACTCTGGTTCTCTTGCGTGCGACACCTATCTAGCCATGACTTGTTGCTTTTGTATGGCCAAATACTGACCAGCAATGGCTCGTGGTAAGAGTATGGCCTTGTTCTAGCGAAGCTTCAATTGGGTTCAGCTCTGGTTATGGTCTTCCACAGTCGAATTGATGTATTTTTTATGAAGAAAGGACAATCAAGTATGAAATGCTTGATCGTTCAGCTTCGCCCACGGCTATTCATATGGCTTTGTTTGAGCCTCAGAGGTGGTAGCCTACCAGCACAAATGACCACCTCAGACGCTAAGACAAAGCCTTGACAACAGCCCGGGGAAGCACGACATTGATTTGCTTGTAGAAGATGAGACAGGGACAGGTCTGATCCCAAGTCATTGATGAAGCCTGTATATTAGGTTGCGCCCTTCTCGCCCGGTTTTGAAGCCCATCTGGACAGTTATACTGACCACTATTGTCTCCCATGGGTCGCAGCGCATGGGGATGGCCTTACCCCGTGATAGCTCAACGCCGAGACAAAACGAGATCCTTCTGGATGCCATTATCGTGGACACCGAGTGCTTTACGCCGAGCCATTGCAGAAGCAAGACTATCCACTAGGCTATGTCCCAGATCTCACTCTTCACTGTCTCTAACAACCCTTCTCACTATCTGTGGATGAGGATTCGAAGTCGCTAGACCCTTACCAATCACACAGATACTCTCGAATTCAGTAGATTGAGGTGCCTATCATGGAGCGATACAAAACCCACTCCAGACTATGTGCAAAAGCAGCGCCCTTCATCCCACGAGCACCGCTTGCGGTAGAGGTGAATTCGATGCCGGTTGCGATTTCGAGGGCCGTGCCCTTCGGCCATTACTATCAACCTAGTCATTCCCACGTTGGATATCCATCACAAGAACTAGAACAAGGCCACCCCAATAATGCACTCGAACAAGCTTACATTCCTCCAGGCCCGACCAATGACGACTTTGAGGCTGTACTGCCTCAAGGGGATCGACCTAATCCAGTCAACCGCCTACTTCAACTCCGCCATATCGTAGGTCAGGGGCATGCACCTCCAGAGGCATACGAACCTGGTCACTATATCAGCTCTAGCTTGAACCCAACAGCGCTGGAGACCAATCCTCACTGTCCTCCTGAGCAGTACCTTCTCAGTCAAATCAATCGAGAGGCCGAACACAACGATCCTATGGGTGGTCCTAGAAGAGATTGTTCCCACGCCTCAGGTTCAGACAGCGACATCAGCTCTTCAGGTGGACCAAGCACCGTGACAGTCGTTCCAGCCAACCACAACTATGCCATCACGACTCTTGAAGACCTGGTTCGCGAGAGCGAGAGCGAGCGCGACATCATGATCAACAACTTGAACGCGAACGACATTAATGCACAGTACAATAGGCCTTCTAAACCCGGCGATCTGATCCCCACGGCGATCTACTCTCCAGGTGGCACACTGCTTGGACTGGTGTACTACCCTACCTATCGCGACTTTCGATCCGAATATGAACGACAAGGACAACCGCAGCAAAAGAATCAACAAGCGCGGGGTAATAGAAAGTCGAGTCATGTTCGTACTGGACCTCTTGTGATGGCGACCTACACTGGCGCCTTCGGATGGCGTGCCAATCCGAGAAGATCATATGCAGCCACGAAATTTGGCGCAGTGGGTGAGTGGTTGCTTCCGCAAGCGGGGGATCAAGAGGGTGCGTTAGAAACGGCTGCTGCAGACGAACACGACTTGAACGGGGTCGAGGATCAGAATGGCAAGATTTGAAATGACCGCGGGGGAAGGGGGTGGAATGTAAGAACAATTTGTCCGTTGCTTGGAATGCAACTTCAGGAACAACCATGGTAGTTGGAGTAAAGAAAGTGCTATTGGAAAACTCTCGAGTCACCCTGAAACCAAGTGCTGACTTGCTTTCCATTGGACTAACGCCTGATGGGTATCAACCTCGTCCGTACTGAAATAGTCACAAGCCTTGTCAAAGTGTCCAAATGAAACTGGCGATTTGCCAGTCCAGAATCGTGAAAATTCATAAACTCATTCCATGTCCCCAGCAAGCCTAATCCCGTGATCGAACGCATCCACCCCAAGCACAGACCACCTTTCTGTTTTCAGCTTTCCGAGGCCGAGACTCCCTTCCTATCAACAAGGCTGTTGTCCGCGTCATTCATGACACTGGCCCCCGTAGCTTTCGCAGATTCTGCGCCAGACTTGGTCTCATCTAGCAGCGGAATGCGGTCGATGCTATTCCTTTTACCGTGACCGCCTTCTTGGGGTTTTCCATCGGCATCCAATGGTCCCAGGGGAGGGCTGAACACAGCGTCTGGACTGCTTTGCCACTTTGCAACATCTCGTTTCATTTGCTCGAGCTCTTTTTGGAACCGCTTGCCAAACACCTCCATGTAATAATTGGCACCATTCCAAACACTCCAGCTAAAGACGGTCATGAGAAATGCGGAACTACTCCAGCGAGACCAGAACCAAATTGGACATGGGAGAATGGTGAGTAGCGCATATGAGTATTGAATCAGCATGAATGCTGGCTCTTGTAAGACTGGAGGAAGTCCAATAACCGCTTTGCCAATCCAAGAGTTTGCGTATGACTTCCGAAGCCAGGTGAAAGACGTGGGACGTCCCGCGGCTATCTTTTCGCGCCTGCGAACAGTGATGAAGAAGTGATATGAGAGTTGCCAGATAGCATAAGGTACGGTGGCCCATATCAGCATCGCACCAAGCGAGTAGTGTTCAGGGGAACCAGCTTCGCTAAACTTGATATCATAAACCGCTGGAAACCGGTCACGAAGGATGTCAGCCGGCGTGAGATGAACAAGGCAGTGAAGAGTCACGGGTGGCATGACGTGGATAAAGAGGCTCGTAACCTTATCCAAGGAATGAAACACCAGCGAGTTGCGCCACATGGCAATAGCCACCGCATTGTTGCCATACGCCAAGCAATACGTGCTGATGAAAAGGCGTTTGGACCTCGGGGCAACCCAGATCGTCAACAAGCATAGCGCATTGACAAAATAGCATAGATCTGCCAGAAAGTAGTGATAACCTTTACGATGATAGGTGTAAAACCGAATGGGCATGAAATAGGCGATCTGAGCAGTGAACCAGAAGTAGAAGTATTGGGGGACACCACCGATAAGATAACCACTGATGAAGACATTCAGGACGGCGGAAATGAAGGAGACTTTCTCCTTGAGAGAGATGGTCGCTGTATCGTTCCATCTCTTGTTGATATTGTCAACAGATTTCTTCATCCGGCTCCGATACTTAGCCAGCTGCTCGTCGGTGGAGGGAACTCGTTTCCGCCATTCAGCCACGGCACGGTCTTTTGCATTGTTGCCAGTTGTCCTTATTCTCTCCTGGCTTTTGGAGAACTTCTCTTTTTGTGCGGAAATAGTAGCCTGCCAACGATCAAGTTTCGACGGTAAGGCGAGGTTATCGAAGATGTCGAAGAAGGTCAGCCTATCTAGAGGTACATCCCAGTCTTCCTGTAGGGACTGGCTCCCGATATAGGACGAGTTCCTCGACAAGAGGTAGGGACTGCTTGGAGTGGAAGACATGTAGCCTGGAGTATGTGAGTCTGGAGCCTCTGAAACGTTGCCTGAGATGTCTGGCGGGGTGGTATCATCGAAAGCTGGAGGTTCGGATTTGGACCGAGGAACGGATAAAGTGTCTGACATGGTGAAGCATGCGATGGTAAATGCGGATGGGCACGATATATAGGAACGTTGAGCAGGCAATGCCCACTACTGATACGGCAAATAGTTCCAGAGCGCTCTCACGACTTGACGTGGGGATGCTAGTTTCGAGATCGCTCAGAAGACGTTCAGACTAGCAGCATCGTATACCAGCTGACCATCGATATGGGTGTGCCACGCATTCTTTGTGTTGAATGATATGCTTTATTGTGATGAAGCGTGCTGGAGGGACGTAAATTCACTGGCCAGCAGCCTGAGCATGCCCTGATTCAGCAGGTACGGCCGATCGCTGAGCAAAGAACGCATAGTATTGCCAAGCAATACGGAGGAACTTTGGGCCCGCGCCCGGACGCGAAGGAACTACTTGTTCGCATCAAACTCCCACTCCAAGTTCAGGCCCAGGATTACTGATGGCTTCAACCAAGAGGTAGCGAAGTACGTCATACTTACAGCTAAAACCAGAAGGGATAGCAAAGGCGTAACTTGCCTGTTTCGCCAGTGAGCGACTGCTTCTACGATGATACGAACATGTTTCTTGAATCCTCCACGCCCTTAGTTCGACGTGGATTGCAATGGCTTACCAAGACAGATAGTTATCCCTCCCCTATATAACAGATTAACTTCCAGTGTTGGCTTCAAAAGCAGGTAGGTCAAGATTTCACTTGCGAGTCTGGTGGGCATCATGGCAACATCACGTTCAATCTCCATTACCTATGTCCCTGCGGACTGTGGTTCCATCATCCCTGGGAAGTCTAAGGCACCCAAGGCCTTCCAAGATGTCGGTATCGTCGAGAGACTTCATGAAGCAGGTTTCACGATCATTGAAGAGCACCACGCACTAGACAGACCGGCAACATACATCGCAACAAGTTTCACCCCGGGCGGTGTTCGGAATGAAGATGCCAATATCTCTGTCTGCGAGCGTGTACGAAGCACCATTGCAGGCAATTTGAAATCTTCCTCCAGCCAGATCCCATTCCAACTTATTCTTGGTGGTGAATGTTGCATGTCACCAGCCATTCTCACCGCATTGTGGCACCATGCGGATTCTCTTTCACCTCCACAGCGAGTTGGGCTACTTTACATCGATGCAGATACTGATCTCTCATCTCCAACTGACCCTGGCTGCACAGGGATCTTCGCGGGCATGAATATGACCCATCTTCTCCGGACGTCTGGCGCTATGCGGCGCATGGAACAGTTTTCCCGCTCTTCGGGCGAACCTGTCTGCGATCCCTCCAATATTGTACTTTTTGGCATGAATATGTCTGCCTCGGGAAATAAGTCGGAGCACTTTGCCTACCTCTTCGACAACAGTTACAAAGTTGTCAGCTCGGCATCCGTGGCACGGGCCCCGGAGCAACGTGCGCGGGAGGCGCTGAAATACCTGGAGGATGAGGTTGATGTTATAATGGTTCACTTGGATGTTGACTCTATCGATCCGCAATTGTTTCCACTCGCGAATGTACCGAATTTCACAGGAGTGACATTTGATGAGATGATGCAATCCCTGGGTGTATTCCTGAGGAGTGACAAAGTTATTGGGTTGACGATAGCCGAAGTCAATCCAGACCACGACCCTGGGTTGAGAATGGTGGAGCGATTGACGGCGGAGATAGTAGATATGTTGGGGGCACGAGGAAAGTGATGGGTTCCGAGTTACTGTTAATACGTGGACGCCTAGAGTGGCCCTTTAACGGAATCTATCAAGTGAACCCCCCTATCAAATACAAAGTGGGGCTCAAGTCTCTTTAGTATTAGCATGTGCTTTGATACTGCGATAACATAATCAGAAAGGATGAAATACGAGATGTCTGTCGTCCTTCGGCTGATTAGAGCAATGGTACGAGGAGCCCATATGACGGCTTGTAGGGAAAAGGTACAACAGGATCGAAGTATGGTATTCTGCCGCGAAGTGAGATCAACGCTGCTTTACCAGTGGATCTGATAAACCTGGTTAGATATTTGACTACTGTAATAGAGGCGACGAAAGCGCTGTGGCAGATCAGCACGTGACCGAAGCCGAATCTACCATTCAGTTGGAGATGGTTTTTGTCTACTGCGCATCCCGTACCACGTCGATGACCTCCAACAAACAGTTCAGTTTGTACACAGGGTTTATTACTGTACAATAACCATATCCTGGCTTCAATTGACTTGTCCCGTTGACCACTTCTCTCATTCTCCTTAGACCCACATTGTCCAAACTTCTCACATCCAAGAACGCAATCGTCTTTTCCTTTTCAACCCCAACAACATGGACCGCAGTCTGGATGAGACAATAGCTGAACGACAGGTATGTTGGATTCCTCTTCTCTTGCCTAGAATACGCTACTAGAGCCTTGGTCTAACATCAATGTAGAGGCAGCCGCGTGGCCCTCGTCGTGGAGGAGGCCAACCACCACGCAGCAACAGAGACTACAACTCCAATTCTCGCAATTATCCTCGCGATGGCATCAGAAAGGTACCATCCTCGACACTCTGTCTGCCTTTCGTCGATCTTTGTTCTCACAATCTTTGCATAGGTCCGAACCTCCTCTTCCTCTTTCCTCCATAACAACCACCTGTCCTGCCAGTCGGGTTGATTGCCGCTTCATCTCCAACATCCTCTGATGTGTTGCTTCGACTTTCGATCCCTATTTCAGGCCAGGCATGTTTGCCCTTCACTTTCAGCTAACCACGTATTCCCCCACAACAGTCTACAAAGGATGACCGAACAAACCTCGATAAGTAAGGGAAATCCATATTGAACGACATAGGCACTGCTGACTGGCTCAGCGACTGGGTTCATGACCGATACGAAGACGACCCTGACAGTATGCAACACTCCGGTGGCATTCTGCTATCACATGTTGACACTGTTTAGCATCACGCCGGCCCTATGAGAAGCCGAGAGAGCGAAGGGATCGCAGAGATGACCGTCGCGAAGACGATTACGAGCGCACCAAGTTGGTCTTGTCGATCCAATCTGCAGGTTGCTGAGGCTCACCCATGTCTAGAGAACCACCCCATGCCAAACTCCGAGTTGAAAATCTGAACTACGAATTGACTGAGGAGGATATCTACGTATGGCAATCCGTGCAAGTCCTTCCTCATGACCATCCTGACCAGTACAGGATCTCTTCACCCGTATCGCTCCGGTTCTGGATGCGAAGCTTCGCTATGATCGAGCTGGGCGATCTGATGGCATTGCCTTTGTCACTTACCAACATGTGGAAGACGCTAGAGTTGCAATACGTGAATTCGATGGCGCCAACGCAAAAGGACAACCAATCCGAATCACACTGCTTCCACCACCACGCCGCGACAATCCATTTGACAGAGTTGAGAACCCGAAAAGTTTGTTTGACCGAATCGAGGCCCCTGGTGGACGCGATCGAAGAAGAAGCGGAAGTCCGATTGGAGAGCTTGATGATGACCAGGGTGCACGCAGACGAGGTCCGGGGCCGCGAGACAGAAGGAGTGATGTTACAAAGCCTGCACCTGATGGTATCGATCGTTATATTCCTGGACAACGAGGAGGGAGAAGTTCTAGTCATCGTGGTGGTGGTCGACGCCCAGGTGAAAGACGCGAGCGTTCGACTCGAGACAATGAAGGTCAGAGGACGTCCAATGGGAGACCTCGGAAGACTGCTGAAGAGCTTGACGCTGAAATGGACGATTACTGGGGCGGCGGTGCTACTAAACCCGAAAACGGAACTGGCATAGGCGCTGTCCCGACTGTCTCTGGACCTGTCGGCGGTGATGACATTGACATGATTGAATGAAAAATTCATCCGAGTTGTTGATTTATCGACGAGACTTTCAGGATAACGGCGGCATGTATTGTAATGAGACTGAAAATCGACGGCCTGGAAAATAACACGATACCGCGGAGGGGTGGAAAAGTGGAACTTTCAGCCTTTGGAGAGCTATCGACGGCAATGCAGTCACAACCAATTCACTGCTGCGCGCACAATTACAACTTGTTCTCGAGACAACTTTGCCAGAGCTGACCCTCGCTTCAGTGCAACACACTTGTCTCGTATCTCTACTCAGTCCTCAGTTCTCAGTCCTTGGTGTGTCCCTTGCCCGGAAATACAGCATTCTTCTCTATCCTCCTAATTTCGAAAGCATGAAGTCCTCTACTGTATTCAATCCCTCGTCCGCTCCACTGCCCTTCGTGGCACGTGGAAACATGATGTACCCATGGGGACCCCCGGGAATGATTTTGACCACCGCCTCACCACCCGCCATCAACCACTTCGTACTCATGAACATGGTATCGTCCAAAAGACAGTCCTCGGTGCCACAGGTGAATAGCGCTGGGGGTAATTTACCCCTGAGCTTTTCCAAGTCCGCAAACAAGGGGCTGACAGAGGGATGCCGTTTCTCCTCGTCTGTCATTCCTGGCAGGAACACTTTAATGTAGTGGTCCATCAAGTCCCGATCCAGTACCAAGATCTCCGACTTCTGGAAGTTATACACGAAAGGTGTCCAGATCATGGAATAACACCCGAAGTGTAGGAGAAGACCCTTGAATCGGAATTGCGCGTAACGAGTATCTGCATGTTGTAGGAGATGCAGGGCGACCAACGCACCAAGATGTCCACCAGCACTTTCGCCGCCAACGAAACCCAGGGGAGCTCCAAACTGCTCCTGTGCGTTGTCGATCAACCACTCTGCCGCATCGTAACAATCATTGGGCCCGGCCGGGAAAGGATGCTCAGGTGCCAGTCGATAGCCAACTGAGAACGCCAGAACGCCTGTCTTGTCGGCAATGTCCTGCAAGAAGGGGTCCTGGGATTTTTCATCTTGTAACACCCAGCCGCCTCCGTGGATGTGGAGAAACACCGCTTTTATCGGTTTCCCATTCTGCGGGCGTAGAATTCGACACGGAATTGAACGACCTTTGTCCCGAGATGGAATGCTCGTTTGCTCTGCTGCGTCCAAATACGTGGCCTTGGGCAAGGGTGTTTCGCCTGCAGCCCGCATCTCTCGATACCTTTTGGCACCAACCTTTGAGACAACACGACAGATCAATGTAAGTATCAACTTATGCATCGTTGAAGTGAGCTAATTGAGTGAGGGACGCCTACCTCATACCACTTGGGTCCTTTGGACATGATATCCATCAATGACTGATTGAAAGCATGCGTTTCATCTGATATCGCTGCTGAGCCGAATAGGCTTGAATCAATACTCAGTGCGCTTGCCATGGTTTCGATTTCAAATTTAATTCAATAGAACGTCAAAGACTTTGAATATTGGTTGATGGTTGCTTGACACGTGTTTATTTATCGCACATAAGACAGTTTATTGTCAGTAACACTCTGGGGGGTACTAAGAGTATTCTCCTTCAGATATATTATATACGCAGTAGTATCTTGAAAAGCCATGGACCGATGGATATCTCCGCATCGCTGACTGATTTGTCTGTTCACCATCTATGGAGGTACCTATGTTTGTATCACCTCGGCGAGCTCCTCTTGCTCATCGCACCGTCATCAATGGGGTAGGCGTGCGGGGGCCATGGACCTTTCACCACCCATACGAGTTCGTCGCGGTGGTCAATTAACCGCCGCGGAGTTTACCTTGGTAATATGCTTGGGAATTCAAGCACTTGAAAGTAGCAATATACCCGCTATCATATCCTGGCAACGTTCCAATATGACAAAAGAAATCAGACCTCCGCGGTTATCTAAAAATGCTGCAAGTCGATAGGGCTCAGCCTCGGATCTAGAGGTGTCCGTCAAACACGATAAAAATGCCAAGCTCATATGGCCGGAAGGCTGGCGCTAGTGCTAAAAAGGCTAAGGTCGGGTCTGCTCCAAATACTGTGCCCTCGTAGGAAAATGCTTTGGAATCTTGCACAAGATTACTTCGAGATCTCGTATCTCCCTGAACAATCATCGCATTGGTCTGAAAGGGAGAACGCTGTGAGATACTACATAGTAAGTGAGAGAGTATTTGATCATCGGTCGTCCGAGTTTCTCACACCGCCGAGATTTCTTATTTGGCGAGCAAGCCGGGTGCCTCTTGCTTGAATTGGACGCGTGTCAACGCTGTGGAAGAAATCATAGACCTGGTCTGAGAAGTCCTCGAGTGCAGCAAGACTTTGCCGTTGCGTCTTTCTCATGGACGAGGACGAGCTAAGGGACTTCCTCCCAACCTCTTTCGGAGGTTCGGGAGGTGGATTTGACCCAGAAGCACAGATCGAGGCAGCGAGGCGGAAAGTGCCTGGGGCTGTGAAAACATTGAAACCCGCCAAGTCGACGAGTTCGAAGGACGAAAACAGCTCGGATGATGATTCAGACGACGACGACGACGACGAAGATGACTTTCCCACAAGTCACGAGATTGTCTTCAAAACACATAATCGCCCCATCACCACAATCACTGTAGATCCATCTGGATCACGGATGATAACAGGCTCGACGGACTGTACCATCAAACTACACGACTTTGCTACAATGACGCCGAACACTCTAAGGGCGTTCAAATCTGTCGATCCCTCGGCGACCAAACCGGCGACAAATTCTGAGACTCATCCAGTGCACATCGCGAAGTTCAACCCCAATTCACCTAGCCAAGTACTTGTCATATCCGCCACCCCTCAAGCAAGGATACTGTCTCGCGACGGTGAAACAAAGGTCGAATTCGTCAAGGGTGACATGTACCTTCGAGATATGAACATGACCAAAGGCCATATCAGTGAGATCACATGCGGGACGTGGCATCCAACAAATTACGATCTCTGTGTCACAGCCGGAACGGACAGTACGTTACGGGTTTGGGATGTCAACATGCGAATGAAGCAAAAGGATGTCATTGTCCACAAGTCGAAATTGGCAGGTTCTGCTGGACGGAGTCGAATGACTGCCGTGGCATGGGGCAGTCAAGTTGATGGGGGAAACAATCTCCTGGTCGCAGCGGCCCTAGATGGCACAATCTTGATGTGGGGGGGAGAAGGACCGTACACGCGACCAAGCGGCGAAATTAATAACGCACACACGCCGAACACCTGGACGAGTGGCATCGACATAAGTGCTGATGGTCGCTTGGTGGTCACGCGAGGTGGCGACGACACAATCAAGCTCTGGGACACCCGCAAATTCAAACAACCCGTGAACACGACCACACACACCTCGACATCGAGCCAGTACCCAACATCAAACATCCAATTCGCGCCCAACTCATCCTCCATCATTACAGGCTCCGAATCCGGCGATCTCTACATCCTCAACCCGGCAACACTCAAGCCTGAACTCGCCACTCCAATCACACCGGGCTCCTCGCTCATCACAGTCCTCTGGCACGAGAAACTCGACCAAATCCTAACAGGCAGTGCCAATGCAGAGACCCACGTACTCTTCAGTCCGAAGAACCCTCCAAACACCAAAAAGGGCGGTGCCTTGATGATCATGTCCAAAGCGCCGAAACGACACCACGTCGACGACGACCCAACACTCACAACCGACATGTCGCAAGGCGTATCTGGCGACGCGATCATCAACCCGGGCACAAGCAGCGAATCCATCCAAGGCCGCAGCACGTTTTCGTCGCGCCACCCGACCATCGGACTCACAGCGTCGGGGAAATCACGCGACCCGAGACGGCCGCACATTCCGGCGACGACGCCCTTCTCGAAGAACGCGCCCGACGAAAAATCCATCAGGGAGCGCATCCCGCTCAGCTCTATGCGCGAAGAGGATCCCCGCGAGGCGCTGCTCAAGTATGCGGATAAAGCCAAGAATGACCCTCTCTTCACGAATGCGTGGAAGGAAACGCAGCCGAAGACGATCTATGCGGAGTTGAGTGATGAGGATGAGGATGTGAAGGAGCCGAAGAAGAAGAAGGTCAAGTTCTGAAACGGGCATGTGTTTGTAACTCGAGAAGGGAAAAGAGAAGCATATGTAATTCGAAGTTCGCCCCGTACATCGGTGCTGTCATTAATACATAGTAGCTCGTTTTGCTATGACTTTTATCCGCTCCAAAGTTCGTACATATGCATGTGATTGGAACGTCCCTTCCTCAATAGCAAGAAAGCGTGGATCATGGTGATTCAGCCGCTAATCGAGTACAAGATCGAAGATCCAAGACGATAAAAATGTCTCCCATCCCAAAGACGATACTCATACAATGCAACTCCAAAGCCAGAATATCCAAATCCCAAATGTCCAAGTAGATCCATACCCCCATCTCCTGCGTTAGATAAGAGTCATGATTTCACTCTTTCAAAAAAGTGGAACAGTAGGAGGCTGCTCCTTGCTGTGCCCCCGAGTCGAGTAGTCTGTGACTTTCTGAAAGGGTTTGCACCTAGTCTTGCTTGAACTTCACGGGGGTTTCAAAATGCCCGAAAGTTTGTCTTGGGTGTCTGGAGTCATATCCTAAGGGTCTGACACAATGTCCTGAATGTCATTCATCATGTGTCATGCTTTCATCACTGGTATCTAATCCGAGACTGTTGGAATACTTCCTTGCGGACACCGTCCCGACGGTGAAATTATACTTTTGAATCATGCTGTCTTGAAAACGTCAAATATTGGTATGACCCACTTAGACCTGCTTCTCCGGATGGCCCATGATAGCTTCTTTGATTCCCTTTCTCGTTGGGCGTACCACACGCTTTAGACCGATCCAAGGTGTATTGATTGGCGATTCGCCAGTGTAAATGAGAAGATCGTACATGAAGCCCCCGAAGGTGCAGCCAATGAATGGACATATCATAGGGACCTGATAGAAATGTAATATCAGTATAAACTTTCTTCAATAAGAAGGCCTGAGAACAGGCGAACTGAGGTTGACGTACCCAGAAATAGTAGTCACCCGCGCTCCACACTTCATGGCCATATCCCACAAAATACGTGAACAATCGTGGCCCGAAATCTCGAGCAAGGTTAATCGCATAGCCAGTTTCCCAGCCGAGAGTGGCGCCGATGCCAAATATGAGGAAGAATAATCCGATGGGAATCAGGTTGCCAGCACCAAGGTTGGCATCATCCTTCATGGCGAAGATGACAAAGACCAGCACAAAACTTGCAATGATCTCCGAAAAGCACTGACCAGTTTTGCTGAGAAAGGGTTGTGGGTATGTATTGAAAACACCAGCTGTGGCGGTTTCGGAGTAGCCAGGCACAGTGCGAATTCCAGGACCGCCCTCGAACTCGTCAATTGCGGATTTGTAATTTCCGTAGATGACTGCCGCACCGCAGAAACAGCCCAGCACCTGTGCGGAAGCGTAGATGGGGAATTTCCACCAGGGAAATTTCCTGAAGAGACAATTGACGAACGTGATCGCCGGATTGAGATGGCCCCCAGCACAGCCAGCAACGTAGACTCCTAACATCACACCAATGCCCCATCTGTACAGGTTTAGCAAATGCTCAAGACCATTTGGAATGATGGACTTACCCCCACGAGATACTTTGATAGTCCCCTTTGTTCTGACTCGATGCTGGAAGATTTGGATTTGCGCTCAACATGACTTGTGCCACACTACCGTCACCAAACAGGATCATGATGAATGTACCCATAAACTCTGCGAATGGGTCTCGTAGTGTATGTCGCACTCGACTCCAGAACAGATTTTTGTGGTGCTGATAGTCCTCCTCGGCTTCATCGTACTTCAAGGTATTATCAATGGGAGGGCCGTGTTCTGCATGGTAAGGATAGTCATTGGTACTCTTCTTGCGGAGATGCTGATCATCTTCGCGGTGTGCAAAAGTGACTTCGTCGCTGGCTGGTTGCGATGAGGATGATGAATGTTGGGCGCGGATGACAGGCGGGTGAGAGGTAGGATGCTTTTGCTTGTCAAAATCATCCATGATGTTTGATAATTTATGTACGAAGTATGTCACTGGGGAAACAGGATTGTAATGGGAGGGAGAATAACAGGTACAGTTAGGTGAAGAAGAACGATGAGAGGGGCAAGGCATCAGCGCACGATATCAAAGTCAAACGCTCTGCTTATGTATGAGTAGTATGCTCATATGCGACCCGAGGCTCCGCTATCTCAAGCATCACATCACCAGACGGAAAAAGTGTTCGAATCTCATCCCGTGGTGGGCATGGCAAAGAATGGCTGCTCCACTGTTTCCAGAGACTACCAATATGACCACGCCACTCAGGCCTTCTTGGCCTGTAGCCTCGACGAATTTGTGATAGAGCATGCAGCACGAACGCTCTGTGCAGATGAGCTAACGTTTGAGACGCGGGGAATTTCGACTAGGACCAGGGGCTAAAGAGTCTCAATCGCGGTTGTTGCAATGGAAAAGCATTCATTTAGCAATGAATTGATGGGAATTTAGGAGGGAGGATTTCTGATGGTGGTAAGCAACGTCAGTGGCACTGACATCCTTGTAAAGATGGGGGCGGTATAGCTCCCGCAATGGGGCGCCCTCAACGGCCAAAGCTGCTGATTGGATATGTATAACGTCATGTATCGACCACAGATACGGGCGCCAAGAAAGACTGGTTCATGGGAAAATCCATAGAAGCCAGAGCCCACAGGGTTGCTTCGAATAGAACAATGTGTGAGGCTGGCAGAGAGTGTCGTTCTCCATTCACCGTTACAAGCGCCATGGCTATCAGTCCGGGATATTGATTGATCGACAATAAATGATCTAACAGAGGAGCATTTTGAGCAAAATTGGATCGGTGTTCGTGTCAAAGGCAGTCCGAAGAACTGATGTACGAGACGCCAGATGTTTCCATGTAGCCTGGATCGTCGATTGTCCAAAGTCCTACCTTATTTCTCATGCACATAACTTGTGATTCTAAGCAGGTGTAGCATTATTCATTATCGAGTTGAGAAGAAGCTCCGTGCTCATGTTCGCATGAGAAGTGCGATGTCCGAATTGACCTTTGGGCGCCTTTAATGCTCAACAGTCCTGACGTAATTTGCAAGGCGCAGATCCGCCGTCGTATTCATCGAGGAACATTCGCACACAGCATCATGGGCCAGAAGCATACAATCACTGGCGAATAATGATACCTTTGAATAGGCAATGCTTCGAGGATATTCAGCAGCTCGATTTGGTGCTCTTTGCAAAGCGTTGGTACCTGGTACATTGAAAGTGACCAGACAAGACGACGGATAAGATAGCCGGGTTCACGTGGAGATAAGAAAGATAAAGAACATTGCCAAGGATGAGGACAACTGACGCCATCCTCGGAGACGACATGAGATTGGGAGATTGGGACTGCGACCCCTTTAAGTATTGCTTCGAGCCTCAACCGCCGCCATTTTCTGATGGCCTTCTTGATCTGAAACTTTCTCTACGACAGAGCTTCAGATGGAAGCAAGAATTATCCTCATTGGGCAGGTCAACGGATTCATGTCCGTCTCCGACGGCCTGATGGAACTTTTAGGTCTCCACAACCCTCTGGATGAGGGGTAATTCTGGTATGAACAAGTCTGAATTTGTCGTTCGGGGATCAGGAAAATTATGAATCACGACATACATGTCTCGTGGACCTCCAGGCTTGTTTCAGTCCTTGTTCTTACTTGCCAGAAAGCTTTCTTTTAGCTTCCTCCTGCTGTATATAATCCCAAGATTTCAAGAAACAGAACCTGTACAGAAAAGTAGTCGCCGTTTTGGATTCGAAGAGCTTGCGCCATGTCGGATGCAGCCACAGCAGCAGCAAATACCCTACGGGCGAAGCAGAAGCCACTCAAGGACAAGTATCGAGCAGAGCCTTCGTCGGCCCTCGTAACGCTGTCCTCCTCTGGGAATCTTGATCCCACATCAACTAGCCTGACATGTTCATTGTCAACTGGAGCAGCGATTAGGAAGGTTGCAGGCCTGCACAAGGCGGCGGGAGGAGAGGGCTTTGACGCCTCGGGAGAACTTTGTTCGGGAGATATGCTCCTCGAATCTCTTGTCGCTTGTTTCGGAGTCACAGTCCGTGCGGTAGCCACCAGCCTCGGAATACCTTTGCAAGGGGGAACAATCATTGTGGAAGGAGATCTCGATTTCCGTGGGACTATGGGTGTGAAGGATCCAGAGGGCAACGCTGTGCCTGTGGGTTTCAAGAAGATCCGATTGATTGTCCGACTGGAAGTTGACGAAGAGCACCAATCGAAAGCGGAGAAGCTCATAGAGCTCAGTGAACGATATTGCGTTGTTCTTCAGACCTTGAAGGGGGTGGAAGTGGAAACAAAGCTGGGACATGTCGGTCAAGCCAGGCCTGATGCCAGGAGTGAAAATGGTACTAGTGAGAACCCGAAGGAGGAATCTGCAAATGGTCGAGATGTGCCTGCAAACGAAGATGTCATCAGGTTGAATTGAAGCTCTAGAATTGGCAACAAAGATATTGGGAGCTGGGCTCTTGAGACAGGCCGAACATTAAAAGCGGTGAAAAACTTGGAATCATCCAGTCTGCACCCATTGCAAAAACCCGTGGTTGAATTCTGGTTTCCAGCTTCAGTTCAGGAATTTCGTCCCCTGGTCATCACTAGCCCCGTCATTGACTGTCCCCTCTGCAGTTGCCATTGCACCTGATCGGGGATCTAATGCTTCAGAATATCAATAGTCAAGGAGCTTTATGATCTAGAGATAGTGCTTTTAGTCATCGATCTTTGTGGCATGTATTACATCCCCCAAAGAGGCTGTTTCATGAACGTGGACAAGTTTGATCATTTGGAGCAACCGTGGTGTCACCTGATAAGGCTGGCCTTGGCAGGAGTTTGAGATCAACACTCATGGGTGAGGCTGCGTGGCTGATCTTGTTGCGAATGCATACCTAGGAATTCTACGGTACTGGTCGAATGTCTCTGGTGGCGACCCGAGACCAAGCATGCCCGGTAAGTTCGATTCTGATGCCCATGGGAACATTCACATTCGTTTCCACCTTGAGATTTCAGGGTCTCACTGGGAGAAGCTCTGCAGGTGAATTCTGATTTCAAATGAGCAGCGTGAAACAATCAGTGACAAACCACATAAGCGACGGTCGATGTGGTTATGTTTCACCTCATCGAATCATCCCGGTGGTTTGCATTCAGTGAATCATTTCACTTGTTCTTCACCACATACCTCGTCATTCTACCCTCCATGTCTACCTATATAAACTCTCATCTTCTCCCTCCCATTTTCTTTCTCCTTCCAACTCTCTCTCCACACCATCTCTCCCCCTCTCCCCCTCTCCCCCTCCTCCTTCTCAAGCCTCCCTCTTCGTTTTCTTCATCCTCCCTCGCTACTTTCTTTGCATCTCATCTCTCTCCTTAACCCTCTCAGCTCCTCTCCTTCAACAATTTTCATCCTTTACCAAACTTGAAAGCTCCTCTTATGCCGATCGGCGAGAAAGAAGTTTTACTCAACCTTTACCACAGATGCATTCTGAGAGCAGCAGATTCCAATGATGTTGAAATTCAACCATTCGGAAAAGTGGTCGACGACGAAGAAGACTGAAAATAATGAATCGCGTGACTCCGACGGTGATTCTGAACAGGACGACATTATAGGCGACAATTCTGGCCTTACATATTCAACGCGTCGTGGCCACAAGAATGACAAGGATAATGACGAGACTATCGAATTGAGCACGCTGACGATGGCTCTCTCCACTGACAGCAATGATGAGCTCGCCGATATGCGGTCTGAAGTTATTGAAGAGGGCGACTGACACCACACTCAGTCACACCAAGATTTGGGTATTTCTTCACTATGTCCTTCCTAGTTTTGTCCTTCTCATATGCCAGTCTTGTTGTGCTGGAGAAACTACTCGTATCGACTTGATGAACTGGATGGAGTGATTCCCATGTACCGGCGTTCGTGACAAGAAGTTTTGCCCATACTGGACCAGGGACATCACGGGCGTATTGGTACAGCCCGTAGATGGTGATTGTGATTTTTCGATTGCCAGCTTCTTTCAGGAGGTCTCCAGAGGGAGGTGGTACGTTTTCGCCGCCATCGAGGGTACTATGGGGCTCAATGATAAGACTCCCCTTCCCAGTATATATAGGTAACTAACGGTCACGCTTAGTCACTGGTCATGGCACAAGTTGAGTTCGTGATGCGCGAATCAGTCAACTCAATGGGTGACTGAAGTTGCTGCAAACGAACCCAGGCATGGCTGGATGGCGAGACCATGATTGCAAATATGTCTGTCAAATACTCGAGACTTGACACCTCGAAGATCACAATCGAAGAAGTCAACAATGACATTGAGGTGATGGCAGCCCATTGGAGCGTGCGACTAGGAGCTCAGATGAGAAGATATGCAGCACTCAACCGCAGCATGGCTGAGGCTGATCACATTTGTCGATCAGTCGCAGTTGGCTCCGATGATGGAAATGAAAACGGGGTTGTGATTCCCAAAGATTTCTATTTGCTGCCTCGCCTCAGTCAGACGATCCAGAACATGACCCAAGATGCCGACTTCATGTACAAACTATTCGACCCCGTTTGCAATGATATCTTGGAAGCGATTGAATTCTGGAAGAAGTCAACATCACAGAAGCAGAGTGTTGTCATGGCCAAGATACAGGCTTTGAGTATCGCGTGCCTTCTTTCAAGATCAGACACCGATCATCGGGTCCAATTTGACCCGTTCATTGGATTTTCACAGATGCGGACCCAGACCTACGACGTCAAACAAATCAAGCTCACTGCTGGCATTGCGAACAATTTCAGAGCCGCACCCAACACACCAAATGCTCTCTCATGCTTTTGCATCAAGCAATGTGGCAACTGTGGCGACCAATCTAAGCCATGGCTTTCCACCTGTTCGACACAAGATTGACGACAACCTGTACACGAATTTGAGCTTTGGTGACTACTTCGGAGATATGGGAATTTGGGATATCGCCACTCACCAGCGAAGGATTTGAAGACAAGGCGTGGTTTGAACCTGGAAAAACACAAGCTAAACATCTCTCCTTTTGATTCACATAGCCAATCAAACAAAATGACTAACCGGAGAGAACTGTTCTTTGTTCTTTGATTTCGTTGTCCCCGCAAACCCTTGGCATGTCTGATGGCACTTCCCACCTCCTACTAGTACCTAGGGAGGTAGGTAGGGACCTCAGGGCAGCGCGCTCCCGGTTTAGTTGGAGCCTTTTCCTTCCATAATCAACCGTATTGAATCGCCCTATCAATGCGGGCTTCCTGCGTGATTTCTGTCGGACTGAAATACATTCCGGGAGGACGCCTTGTAAAGATCAGTGTCCACAACTGCAGCACCCCCAATTCTATGGACTTTCGTTCGGTAGGCGGTGGTATTTGCGTGAGCGGAGCATGCAGAGGGGTATGCTCTGGGTATTTTTGGAGCGCATCAGATGCTGATCTGGTGCTCGTCGACGTTGAACCAGTGGAGGGGAAATCCTGAATGAAGTAAATGCAAGCATCGATCGTAATACCGCAGCTTCGTCTCACAGCTGTGACCATGAGCACGTGAGGAAGATTCATTTGTGAGCTCCGGCAATCATATAAGTAAGCACCCAGAACCCAGAAATCTTTGTTTGGTCGAGTATTGATACAGAAGCTTTCTCATGCTCATGGCTATTCAACTTTCCTCACCAAAAGGATAGTTGAACTTCAACAACCCATTCAGACCCCCCACCCAGCCATCATCAGAATCAGCACCAGCATTAACTCGCCGCATGATGCAGGGTATTCCACCTGTGAGAATCCCGGCTTCGCTCCTCACAGTCTCGCCTGAGACCCGGAGTTCAGTGCCAACGCCAATACCATCTGTGCGTCTTACACCATCAACACTGACTTCAACCTCTCGACCACGATTCTTTTCACTCAATTTCAGAGTAATAGGTGTTGTTGCTGGCAAGACAAGCGGTCTGAAGCTCAGACTTCTTGGGCATATTGGAGTCAATAGTAGAGAAGACACCAGTGGATGAATGATACTACCACCACTGCTGAGACTGTACGCAGTACTACCAGTGGGGGTGGAAATAATCATACCATCGGCAACAGCTTCGGTGAGAAAGCGGCCACCCACATACACATCGACAATAGCAAGATGTGGATCTCGCCCTCTATGCAAGATTACCTCATTCATGGCATGCATGTCATGCAAAACATCCCCGTTGTTGCTCAATCGATTGCCTTGGGCATCAAACACCCCGACTTTGAGACGCTGTCGTACCAAGATTCGAGCACTTCTTGTTGAGCCCATTGACTTGCCCCTTACAGAGGACCAACCCGTGAAATGGCTTTTTGATTCTGGCAAGTCGGGATCTTTATTCTCGATGAGAGCCTGACGTTCAGAAGCAGATCCGGACATGTATACCTCGCGAAAAGCTCGTTTATGTTCACTGAACTTCCACTCTCCCAAGAAACCCAAGGTGCCCATGCTGAATGAGAGAATTGGGGGAACTTTATCTGAGGTTGCAAACAAAGAAGCAGCGTGCAAAATGGTGCCATCACCTCCGAAGGTGACGACCAAGTCTGCTTTCCGGTGGATTTCTTTTGCGGATTGAGTGTTGTTCGCCGCGGTGAATGTTTGAGCTGGTAAGTCGCGGCCTAGATTTGCCGCTACTTGTGGCTCAACCAATATATTGACGTCTGGATAGGTGGAGGTGACATGCTTGGCGAACTCTTTGAGTGCGTCGGTAGCATCGTCTGAGCAGTCCTTTTTGATCAACAGGATGTTCCGAGGAGGCTGATGCCATTCAAGACAGAGGAGTTCATTGGCAGGAGTTTGCTTCAAATGGAAGCCTCCACGATCAGGCAAACCGCTGAATGGAAATTTGTTCGAGCGGGGAATAGTGGAAGAGAATGGTCGATATTGCGATGATGAGAGTAGAGACGATGCGCTGAAGATGGCTTTGTCTTTGCGTGGAATAAATGAACGCTGAGTGCTGGGGAAGAGAGATCTAGTACATATGAGTGTCGAGATCCGTAATTTCGGCGCGCGCCTGGTCATCATCAGGAGTGTCACGAAAGTGTAGTTCTGGTCGTTGATGGTTCATTCAGAGAAGCGAAGTTGAGTATGGTTTGCAATGGCCAAGCTATCCCCAGCGGCGAAAGCGACTAAGGCCAGACCAAGTGGCAAGGCGCGAATTGCTAATATAGTACATAAGAACGATCCAAACGATCTAGTGAAAAGAGCGACCCAAAAACCAAGGAGATATATCAAAGCATACAGGTTGAAAATAGTGTCGAGTTTCGATCTCAGAATACGCGAGGAGGTGATGACACCGGTCACATGATTCTATCACGTGACATTTCTCATTGCTGAGTCAGCCGGGTTCGGCGTCACGGATAGAATGCAGCCGAATAATAAGCGTGCGGATCAGGCGGACGATGACCACCACTTGCACGTCGTCTGTCCGCAGCCTCATCACTGCGTGGCATCCGGCAACATTGATGGAGCGTGCACAAGACACACTCAGACTTTCAGCTTCTACCAAATTGACAAACTATCGATTCTCTAGAATAATGACTCATTCTTTTTGACGTCTCTATCGTTTCTCGCTCCTCGTATTTCGCTTTCCTCTGCAACACAAACCTCGAACAATGACATCTCTTCCCTGACACATTTAGTGCCTAACTCCGCCTACAGATTGGTGCCTGGTACAGCCTCCACCAGATGCCTCACACCCACGTGCCCGAGACCAAACCTCAGTGCAAGACATTTCGAGGATACTGCTCCTATAACTATCGATCTCCTTACTGGTAGCCTCTTCTTGTTGTCAAACTACCCCCTTGAAACCCAAACCACCAGACGATCATGGATACCACCAGTGATGATGCGCTAAGAAAGCGCACTTCTCAGTCCACTGCGAAAACCAACGGGCATGACAATATACCCAAAACCAATGGAGTGACGAGTGATCTACTAAAGAAGCATGGTCATCCCGCAGGAGAAATTAAGCATGGAACATTGACACAGATCGTTCGGGCAATTCTCCTGACAACATTCTTGAATTGTTGTACGTTCAGCATCGCTGCCACACAATTCCTTGGTGCGCCTCTGTATTGGTACAACCGAGACTATTACTACGCATACATGGCTCTAACAAAGCAATCTTTTGGAATCTGTGGCACTGCAGGTACCAAAGTATTTGCCCCGACCAAAGTTCGAGTGAGTTGGGACCCAGAATTAAAGGGACAATTTCGCGTCTCGAGCACGGGTCGATTGGAGACATCATTCCCAGAGAGACTGGTGTATGTCGCCAATCATCAAGTCTACACAGAATGGCTATATCTCTGGTGGATAGCGTACACCAGCCGCATGCACGGACACATCTACATCATCCTCAAGGAATCTCTCAAGTATGTCCCAATTCTCGGTCCTGGTATGATGTTTTATGGATTCATCTTCATGGCCCGGAAATGGGTGTCAGACAAACCACGTCTACAACATCGCCTGGAGAAATTAAAAACTCGACATAGCGGCCCGCTGTCCGGTTCCTCAAGTCTGGACCCCATGTGGCTATTGATCTTTCCTGAAGGCACCAATCTGTCCCGCAATACCGTCAAAGGTAGTGCAAAGTGGGCCGAGAAGCAGGGCATTCCCAACACCAGACATGTACTTCTTCCACGAAGCACTGGACTGTTTTTCTGTCTGCAGCAGTTAAAAGGCACAGTTGACTGGGTGTACGATTGTACCATCGCGTACGAAGGCACTCCGTAAGTTGTCTTCTTGCTATCCGAAGTTCCGGACTGACTTTATCCCATAGAAAAGGGGGGTTTGCCCCTGAATACTTCACCATTCGTTCCACCTATCTGCAAGGCCGACCTCCCAAGTGCACGAATATGTACTGGCGACGATTTGCCGTTTCCAGCATTCCACTCTCCGACGCCAAAGAGTTTGACGAATGGTTGCTAGCTCGATGGCGCGAGAAGGATGATTTGTTGGAGCAGTGGTATAACACAGGTCTCTTTCCAAGCGACGTCAATTCTGCAGATCAATCAAAAGGTATATCTAAGACCGGCTTTATTGAAACTGAAATCAGACTCAACAGCTGGTTGGAGATCGGTCAGATCTTTGTCGTTCTCGCAGCTGCGGCCCTGGTGGTTAATGTGGTTCTGAAGTTCTTTGGGTTGTTTATGACTTTGAAATGATTGATAGATTGGTGTCGCCACTGTTGGTCCTATGGTTGGGTCCTGTTCTATGTGGCTTCGGATAATTACGAAAATCATGATGGCGGAAGACTGGTTTGCATTGGATGAAGGAGTAGTTACCTAGAGACCTAGGTACTTATTGGGCTGCATAAATCTGATACCTGCCAGAGGACAGAATGCAAATGGGTAGATGATGCAGATTCTGCTGGTCTCATATAGCGGAGCGCTCTACTCTAGACAACGACTCAATGTTGTCGATATGGCTCTAATTTCTTAGCCTCCATGTCAGTTACTTACCTTAGCTATCTAGGTACCTAATGAATGGCTTTGTTGAGACCCCCTAACAAGCATAATCGTCGGCCGAAGACCGGAGAGTAAATGGTCCGGTCTTGGCACGGAAATGACAGTGCCCCTCAATTCGATGCCGATTCTTCCCCTCACTACTGCTGCTGCTACTGACTTCATTCCGTGCTTTCCTCCATTGTCATTGTGGGTGCTGGATTACGCCTTCTCTCGTCCTCCTTTTGCTGTTCGTCTAAACACAAATTCTTCTTAGATTCTCGATCATCACACACTCTTGATACCTCAATCCATCAAAATCAATCTACCAAAACATACCGACAATATGGTCAAAGCAGGTCAGTCGAGTCTCGGTCCTCCTTCTCCCATCCCCGCACTTCCTAGGGTTGAGATGCTGCTGGCTGCATTTTGTCAGCACGTCTTCTCGAACCATTGACACCGAACCTACTCAATAATCCCTCTTCCCTGGCTCTAAATCCCCAATCAGCCATGGAAGTTCAGCAACTTCTGACACCTAAGTCCTATAGTTGCCGTTCTCCGAGGAGACTCCAAGGTCACTGGCCAAGTAACCTTCGAGCAAGCCGACGAGAACTCTCCTACCACCATTAGCTGGGATATCACCGGTCATGACCCAAATGCCGAGCGAGGCTTCCATATTCATCAGTTCGGTGACAACACGAATGGCTGCACCAGTGCTGGACCTCATTGTATGTCCGAACCCTCCTACAGACTACAAACGAGAGAGGTTATGGGCTGACAGTTGCAACAGATAACCCACATGGAAAGACACATGGTGCTCCATCCGACACTGAACGTCACGTTGGTGATCTAGGCAACATCAAGACCGATGCCCAGGGAAATGCAAAGGGCAGCGTCACCGATAGCTTGATCAAGCTCATTGGTGAACAGAGCGTCCTAGGTGTACGTTCTCCCAACTTGAAACCTCCTTTGGATTGGAAGTGCAGAGAGCTAATATTTGCACTATAGCGCACTGTTGTCACCCATGCTGGCACCGATGATCTCGGCCAGGGCGGGACCGAGGAGAGCAAGAAGACCGGCAGCGCTGGTCCACGACCCGCCTGCGGTGTCATTGGCCTCGCCGCATAAACCCACCTAATCTGGAACACATTCATCAACATGCAACTTGTCAGGAATTTGTCTCCGAGTGATCTCCATCTGAGTCTCAAGCAGTGTACAACTTCCAAAGAGAGATGTTACAGATAACGCTGGATGACCACTTCTGTGCCAGAGAATTGTCTTGTTTGAGAAGTTATGTCCTAATGTTCACGACAACACATCAAAAGCTAGTCCTTGTGTACCAAACTCTGTACGGTAGATAGCAAGCAACATAAATATCAAAATGGTCGTTGAACACAATATATCTCTATATACAAAGAAACATTCTTTTTCAAACTTTAGCTCTTCATGACACCAATGGAGGTACGATTAACAAAAGAGATGGGATGCTCTTGCTTGGATGAGACATCGAGGTCATCAAAACACAATCCAGGGTCTCCATCCACAATTAACATTGTAGTTAGCAGCTGTGCAATGTCGAGCAAGAGTCCGGTCCGGCACTCCACAAAAAATATATCAATAACAATGGTATATGGTATATAGAACGATGTCGGAGCAAGCTACTACGAGCGAGAGAGACCACGCAATCCTGTCGTTGCTGTCCCTCCTCCTCCTCCTCCTCCTCCTCCTCTTCCTCCGCCCTTCTCATCGAAGATGCTCATATCTCAGACCAAAGTCGCAACCAACCAACAAACCAGACAGTGACTCGGTCAGTCACTCTTCCCCACCCTATTTCGCGTCCATGGGGGATAACCGAGCACACCTACATACAGAGGGGCTATTGCAAACACGGTGTCATCCATCGCAGTGCCAGTGCGGTTGCTGTCCGGGTTCGACAAAGTAGACAGACAGATAGGCAGATCCTGATCCAACCGAAACCCCGTAAACCCCCGCCCAGGTTCCAATGCCAAATCCAGAGAGAGTCCAATCCTTACCGGCCAGCTGTATCTCGACGTGAACCTACAGACATGCAGTCGCCTGTTCTGTTCAGTTCAGGTCTGCTCTGGTCTGCGTTCTCAAACATCAGACAGACTGACAGACGGACAGACAGCAAAAACACGTCAACCCAGTCTCCCTCCTCCCTCCCCTTCTCCCTTCCCATTCAATCTACCAGACCGCACAGACTCACGACTTGACTTCGGCCGCAGTGACAAAGCGCTCGATAGGGGGCCGGCCGAGTTTCTCCGACTCGATGGCCAGGCCTTTACTGGCGTCGCTGGCGACGAGGACTTCCGGGTGGGCGGCGTGGCCGTTGGCCGTCGCGGGGATCTCGGATACGGACTCTTGCGACAGTGCCTGTGCGACTGCCTCATTCATCTTCTTGACGTGCTCTGGGAGAGGTCCGGATTGCGGGAGTGCTGGAGGGTGGGCGTGGGGTTTGCTTTCCGTCTGGGGTTGGGCGTCTGATGATGTTGTGGGTGGTGCTGGGACGGCGGCGACTGCTGGTGTTGGGTTGGTGGGTGCTGCTGGTTCTTGTTGTGGTTGTGCGGTCTCAGGGGGTGCTACTGAGATGTTGCTCTTCGAGGAGAGATATTCGGCCGTCACGGCTGGATGGGCCGGTTGGTGATCGGGCAGGTGCACGGCGGAACCGTCAGCTGCGGCTCGCAGATTTTTGCCCTCGGTGTCGACTTCCTTTGCGGGCTCTGTGCTGGCTGGTTGTGTCACCGGTGGAGGTGCTAGCGATGTCGAAGTCGGCGATTCTGCAGTCTGGCTTTCGGGCTCAGTCTTGTCGGTTATTATGGCTGCTTGAGTCGCTCCTCCTGGTGCGGCCGTCTCCGCTGCAGCTTCGGCTTGTTGATGTGATTGCGCGGTTGCATTCGTCTTTGCTGGTTTCGTGCTTCCCTTGGACAGTTTGCGATCTGGATGGACTGGTACTTCGGTATAATCTGCTGCATAGACGATGGGTAATTTGGCCTCGACATCGCTGTCTGGTCTTCTCAGCTTGCCTTTCTCAGCACCAACCACCAGTCTTTGATTATCGAGCCAGAGAGCAGGGCCTTTAACCCAGCCTTTGTTTCCATCTCTTTCCAGTGCCGTTCGTGTCTCGTCGTCCAAGTGTGGTAGATCGCCCCAATTCCACTCGAGATCACCTCCGTATCTTTTGGGGAAGTCCTTGGGATCGATGAAGGTGGAGAGGGTGGATTTGACTTCATGTTTGCCGAGAATGAAGATTTTGGAGACGGTGACTGGATCGAACCATCGTTTGATCCAGCCCCAGACGGTGGGAAAGAAAGCGGGTGCTCCGATTATCTAGTCGAGTCCATTGATTAGTTTCAGAATGATAGAGAGATGGCTCGCTCAACTCACAAATATCCTGTCAAGTGTCTCTGGGTAGTGTGCTGTGGCTAATACACTGGCATCCTGCATGTGGGCTTTCAAATTCCAAAACTGCGTCAGACCAACACCGGAGATGTCGACAATGTTGGTAGAGTTCGTGACTGGGACTTCTGGGTTGGGTCGTTCGAGGGTTGAGACGAAAGGCATGACGAAATTAAGTAGATTTTGGTAGAGAGCGAACAGAGGGATTAACTTTGCAGGAGTGGCGAGGGTCTTGTGGTAGGGAAGGCTGTCTTTGTATGCTTGCGACTCTTTCTGGTATTTGGCGACATTCTTGCCGTCGAGGCCCTTGATGTGGTAGACGTAGATGGGAATGCCTCGCTTATCGCGGTGGCCGGTCCACTGAGGGTACTGTTTTGAGGATGAATTAGCTCACAACCCCAGAAAGCGCAGTGGATTCGCAAGATTGCACTCACCATCAGACGGGCTCGCTCGTAGAAGTCGACATCAAAGTGATCGTAGAGCTCGACGACGCGCTGCTCCTTCATCCATTTCTCGGTGTCGGTGAATTGTCCAATCGCGCCTGCGATGTCGAACTTGCGGGCTCGCAAATAACGACTTTTGGGGAGATTTGCAATTAGTATCCAGTGTGGAAATGGGATTGCACAATGAGGTCTTACAGCAACGTCCCGTCGTCATGCGTGGGCTTCCCATTTATCCCGTCAGGCGACCACCAGCCACCCTTTTCCAACTGCGCCTTGAAATCTTCCAGTCGTTGTTCTTGTGCAGGCGTAAGATGGTTTAGTGTCCCAGTAAGAGGATCGGTGGTGGTGGTCTTGGTCAAGGTGTTTTGAACGGTGGCGGTCGAGTGTTCGGAGTGATGCGACTTTTGGGACTGACTGGTGAGGGTCCTGTATAGATTCGTCGCCATGTTTCCCAAACAGTCTCGTGGTGTTTTTCCCTCTTGTGTGGAGAAGCCAGTCAAGTGGGAAAGTTGGAGTATCTAAATTAGCTCGAGACCAACTCGAAACTCTGAATTGTTGTCGGAGGAAAGTTGAGTGACTCTCGGCCGTTGGGTGCGCCCGCCGTTGAGCCTCGTATCCTTCTATTCCAGAGCCGCCGACGAAGAACGGGAGGAGAAGAGCGACAGCGACAGCGACAGCGACAGCGGAGGCTTAATGGAGGGGAAACCTGTGGAGAGGAGGAGCGAGCGGTGCTTGGCTTCAACAGGATTTAATTAGGGAGCAGGATGAGGAGGAGGATGAAGACACAAGAAAGAATGAAGAAGAGGATTATTACAGGATTACAGATGAGGTTATTGCTACTAAGAGTAAGTCCAAGATGTCAAGAATCTAAATGTAGCAGAGTTAGGTAATTGTCCCAGAAACTAACTAATTCAGGCGTGCCGACAGATGCGAGGAGATCCCAAGAGCTAGAGAGGAATGGTGCTTAGGTACGGGATAGTGTGAGATGAGATGAGAAGAGATGGATGTCCAAGTGCTATTGACTCGCACGAGATCCCACAGATAAGACCGACGAGTACAAACACCTCGTGTCCATCATGGTTAAACTATATGGTTCGGAGTGACCGGCCGCGGACAAAGGGCGGTTCTACGAGTAAGGACGAGAGGGGATGAGATAGGCAGAGCAGGCATGGGGACACCTGGGGCATTCATCTCGGAATTGCACGTATTATTACTATACAGGCCCAAGAAGCCCCAAGCAAAAGCCGAGCGGTGAGTGCAGCACGAGCAACAAGTGGAAGGGAGAGTAAGTAGGTATCAGCGTCAACGTCATCGACAGGAAGCTCATGGAACAACTTGAAGTCAAAACTCTGTGATTGCTGATATCATCATGGCAATCGTGCCGCCAACAGCCGCCGTCTCGGAGCACCAACAATTATGGTCCCGGTTCCCCATGCCATCCATGCAATGCACAACCATATCGACTTTTATCCAGCCTGCATAATTTACCCACTCCATTTCCATTTATTTGAAGGACCTTCATGTTCCGATTCATTTCGTAGAATGTCAAAACTCAAGATTAATGGCTCATAGCTGAAGTCAACTGGCGATGACTTTTCATTCGCCTGTCAGCTGAAGTCATGAACCTTGGTCTAGTCCCGAGAAACGAGGTAAGCAACCTTGTTATGGGAGCCCAAAGGTTTGGTGCCTCGGAATCTCGGGAGGCCTCACTCACGCAAGGCTGGCCACATGCAGAAATCGGACCAACCCAATCTCATGTTAATTATAACTATCATCATCACGTTCAAAGTCATGGTCAAATTCTCTCCGGACCGGCCCATTTGCTAGTCATCCCTGTCTCAAGAGGAATCGTCTAGCTCAGGCACCTGCATCATGCACGTTCGCATCTGCCGGGTTCCAAACCACGGTCTGGACATGGCTAGCCCTAGCCTCCACGGACTGAAAAGAAACCTCATCTAGTCCTCAGTCAAGTCTCCATATTCCCACATACCGCGACGTGCTTTCTTGGCCTCTTCTTGTAGTTTTCCCAGTTGGCTCAGTGTCTCAGTTGCCTGCCGTTCCCATCCCTTGAGTTTCGTCGGAATCATAGCAAGACCCTCGCGTACCACTTCAGCATTGATACTTTCTTCAATCTTGGTAGAGATCTTAGGGTCGAAAAGCGTAACGTAGAGTGTGCCATCGACAATATAGTCGACATTCGCTACCAACTCTCGACCATCAGTCTCCTCCCCAATAAAGCCTACCGCATCCGGTAAGTATTGCTGCGAGGTGGGCAATTGTATAAATGACAGCACTGCATCGGTCGCTTGAGGCTTGAGCTTTTGTGTCGAAAATTGCGGTTGACTCAGTGGTCGTAGTCGAGAGAATGGTACCGTCTCCGAGTTGCCATAGTCGAGATACGTCACATCTACCTTCTTGCCTTCACGATCAACCCTTCGAACCTTGGCTCGATACCATTCGTTATCCACGGTGAATTTGCCAGCAACAAGATCTCCAACCTTGGGAGGTCCTGCTAATGGCTGGTCGTTGGCTTTGTTGAGATGGAATGACTTGAACGCATTCATCAACTCCGTCAACGCCCCAGTTCCACTGCCAACTTGTTGGATCTTCAGTTTTCCTGCCTCGTCAACATGGGTCACCACCACATCACGATAGTCCTTTTTCCGTGGAGCGGCCTCGGCAGCATCTCCATTGGTTCCATTCGAAGGCACTGGTTGTTCTTCCACCTCCGCATCTTTGCTAGGATCCCAATCGTGCCACATTCCTTTGCGTCCTTCCTTGGCCTTTTTCTCGGCCGCAAACAGCTCATTCGCATTGCCACTTTGCTCAGCAGAGTAAGCATGTACTTCAGCCAATCCTTCTTCCACCAGTGCTCTAGCAAAGTTCTCGCGTCCAACGTACAGGGTTCCAATAAAACCGCCGACTTTGTCCGTGGTTTCCACATCGATTTCCACATCTCTTTGCAGAGTTCTGCGATTCGCGAATTCCAAAGCTTCCTGTCCAAATGGCTCAGCTGCCTCACCTGACTGACGAGCAGGCTTGGGAGTGCGAATTCCAGAAAGGACGAACGTCAGCTTGGCATTCTCTCGAGGGACCAGTACCACAAATCGAGCACCAGACCGCACAAAGTCGACCACAGCTGGAACTTTCTTTTGACGTTGTAGTACTGATGCTTCCATCTTGGCTTTTTGTAGGCTTTCCGAGTAATCTTGATATTGCTTGGCTGCAGGGGGTTTGGATGACCAAATACCCTTTTCATCTTTCTGAGCGGCCTCTTCGGCAAGAAGGAGAGCATCATAATCGGGAGAACGGTCATCGTCATCTCGGCGATGTCGAATCACTGAGACGTATCCGGCCTCTACCAAGGCCAAAGCAATGTTCTTACCATTGACCGTCACAGTTGCAACTTCTTTCTCTTCAAAGCCCTCCGAGGCCGGTTTCTTGCCATCGATACTGACTTTGACGTGTTTGCCAATCAGTCTCTTTCTCGCGAATTCCTTGGCCTCGGCTCCAAAAGGTGCCTGTTTGGGATCCGACGGCTTGGGTTGTCGAATACTTGAGAGGGTCACCTTTCGTTCATCACCAGAGCGAGTTCGAATGAAGATGGTTTCGGCATTCAGAACTCTTGAGACTGTGAAATCGGCATCTTGGACTCCAGAAGCTTTGGAAGCCGAAGTACCGGTGAACACACCTTTTCGAGCATTCTTGGCAGCGTTCTCTGCTTGACGGAACTGTGCCATATCATTCCCAAGTAGAGTAACGTGCTGATCATTGGATCTAGCCAGCCCAGCTTCGAGTAGGAATTTGGCAATGTTGCCCCTGGGATGAAGTACATTGGCGATGAGTTGATTCTGGGGTGTAACTCCCAAGAGTTCGACTTGTACCTTTCGCTGGTGTAGTCTTTCTTCCACAAAAGCGTGTGCTTCGGTGCCAAATGCCTCTGCGGGAACTTCCTTGCCTTCGGGTGTGGTCCTCTTGGTTGCGGGGGTTCTCACACCACCTAGAACTAGCATGGTCTGAACATGCTTGGTTGGACTCAAGATCACTCGAGCTATGAGGCGATCACCAGTCAAGACACGCTCAACGATGGCCTCGACTTTCTTCCCTTTGAATTTCTCGACCAGGGCATTAGGATCTGAAACCTCTGAGGAGTTTTCTATCTGTCCACCTTTTGACCAGACACCCTTGTTATTTGACTTTGCTTCGGCTTCGAGTGACTTCAGCTTATCAAGATATGCCAATGCAGTCTCGTCATCCTCTTTCTTGCCTGCATCTTCTCGAACCTTGGCCCAGCCCTCTTGGACAACCAGGTCGGGTAGGTCAGGGCCATTGGGAAGCTTGACTCGACCATATTCTCGCTTGGTGGTGGGTATTGCGTAGAGGACTTGGAATTGAATGACTTTGCCCAATAATAGCTCTCGAATGAACTCGCGAGATTGGAAGGCAAATGGCTGGGAGGGAAATTGTTAGCATGCATCGAGGGTATATTAGGGGCCATGGTTGAGGATACCTCATCACCTTCTCTCTTCAATCTTGGAGCAGAGATATAAGCCAAAGAAAGAGTACGTTCGGCACCTTTTTGGTTAGTGATGATCAAGGTGTCACCAGAGAGGACACTCTTGACTCGAGCCTGAAGGAGTGCCATGATTTTGGAAATGCCACAAGGAAAGGTACTTGATATTGAGGGAAAGGGTAAAATTCACGGATGGGCGCTATGCAAGGAGCAGGACTTGAAAGGGAGGTTCAGAAGTGGTATTCGAATGCAACAGAGTGGTGGGAGGGAGGGCAGGAGGTCGTGTGTGCACAGTAGAGAGGATGTTCAAGATTGGGAGCATTGAGAATGTTTGTTCGTATGGAGGATGGAAAATGGTGGCATCTCATTGTGGGGTAAACCGTAAACAGACTGGCTTTAGCTAAGCATCATGATCTTGAACATTTATCAGATGACAGCTGAGCTGGACCTGGATCCCAACTTTTCGAGGGGTTCATTTTGACTGAGATCAATTTACTTACGGCGGGGGGAAGATTTGATTAGGTCGGTAGTTGAATATTGAGAGATAGATAAAAGATTAAGATGGAAGAGCTGCTCTGAATACAAAACGGTGCCTGCCACATTCTTGGGTCTGCCGACTCCCTTCCTTCCTTGTCCGACCGCTCCTACCCGTTCCGGTTTACAATTAATGGGTACCTAATGGGAGTGCGGGGTCGTGCCTTCCATTTCACCACCTCAGGCTCCAATCTCACCAACAATGGCTATTGTGACCGAGTCCAGGTACACAGGTACAACACAGTCAAGTCCATATACTCAGATAGCACCAGATGCCCGAGATGAGGTCTGGGCGGAGAACAGCGACTTGTGGCCAGTCTCCTGCCCAATTCAGGGTCTTATCTCGAGTGCTGATAACTTGCGGGGTATCTCCAGTAGAACTTAAATGCCAGAATGGCCTTCGGTATAACAATTGATAATTACATGCTTCTTTGATGAATGAAACCTCCCTTTTGTTTAAAAAGTATTATACGATTGCCCTAAGAATCCAAGTCGCTCAATTGTGAAGCATAGAGACAGTCGGGTACCTGTGTCTCTATTTCAGAGCGACCAAAGAACGGAACAACCCTTGCCCCTTTTCCAGTCCAGCCTCGCCTTTCACCTCACCTTCAACGTAGCAAACTTACTTACCTTACCATGAATAACACCGACACAACCCATCGAAAAGGCATCATCGGTAACCCCGCCTCCAACAACTTCTGGCTCTATGACTCCAAGGATGGCTTCGACCTCACCCACCCACCAACACCAACAACACCCCTGGCTTCGGGAACCACCACCGTCAAACTCCAAACCACCACACTCCCCATCACCATCTCCGTCCAGAAATCCGCGCTCGTCATAGTTGACATGCAGAACTTCTTTCTCTCCCAATCACTCGGCCGACCCAACGACTCCAAGGGCATGCTCGCACAGAAGCAACTCCTCGACCACGCCATCCCGGCGGCGCGCAAAGCCGGCATCCAAATCATCTGGCTGAACTGGGGTCTCATGGAGACGGAACTCACCAACATGCCGCCTGGGACACTGCGGGCACTCGGCTTCGAGTCTGTCCCAGCGGAGCACTTCGCCCAGTGGGCCGAACTCGACGCCTCGCAGAGACAAGGCACCATCGACTCCCACGGCGTCAACGAAGGATGCCACACTTTCCCAGCACAGACTGTCAAGACCGAAGTCTCCAGACCCACCAAAGATCCCCGTCTATACCGCGGCTTCGGCTCCGACATTGGGGATGTCACACTCGACGACTCGACCGTGGTGCCCGCCGGCAGATTGTTGATGCGTGACACGTGGAATGCAGACTTGACGCCAGAACTGCGCGACAACTATGAACGGCAGGGCCTCGCGTCCACGACCAAAGTCCCCGACGTCTGGATCCACAAGAATCGCATGTCAGGCCTCTGGGGCTCCAGCACCGCCTGCACAGAATTTCTCGACAACCAAGGCATTCGAACCCTCCTGTTCGCCGGTGTCAACACCGACCAATGTGTCGGAGGAAGTTTGCAAGATGTAAGTTCACCCGGCAACATCGACTTTGATTCGATTCGATCCAATTCGTTGTTCTCGTTCCCATCCCATTTCGTACTGACACTGAGTTTCTCTGCTCCACCAGGCCTTCTCAAAAGGATACGACGCAATACTACTGACGGACGGTTGTGGTACGACGAGTCCCACGAGCAGTCAGGAGAGTATCGAGTTCAATTCGGCCAAAACCTGGGGTTTTGCGACCTCGTGTCGAGATTTTGCCCAGGGGGTTGATGCTTCGCTTGCTTCTTGAGTAAGGACTTGACTGGCATTGTGAAGGATTTGTTGACGGTGTATTTACTTATTTAACAAGGGCAGACACTGATGGACCACTTGAAATCTGATACGTATTGAATTTCTCATAAAAGCAAGATCGCAGTGGCCATTTTGTAACGTCCCTCCGAGTTTCGAGAATCTTTGTGTGAGTCGACTGTTTCAGTGGGCTCCGGTCTGCTTAAAGGTTGGGATTTATGATACGGAATGAAATCACAGTTCACGTGAGGGATCGTTCATTCCTTGAATCTCCAAGTTAATTTTAAGTTCAATTTCAATTTCGGTTGCAAAGTTCAGTATTCAATCGTCAAGACTACCTAATGTAGCCTGCAATATGGGTATCAATTTACATTCATATGTGACCGTGACGAGTGATAATGAAAACCATCAATCACGACAACGATCCCAAAAGCCATATCATTCTGACATCCATAGCTACATTCCACTCTGATCCATTTCGGAAGAAAATCCTATGTCACGCGTGATCTGATCTGATCGAACACGCTCGCTCACTCACTGCGGACCAGGCTTCCGGTACTGATTGCGGGCAGCCGTTTGGGCGTCTCTGGCGTCTTTGTTCTGAGTCTTCCACATAGCCCGGTCCTCGGCTTTGCGTTCCTCTTCCTTGGTGGCATACACGACACGCTGCTTTTGGACTTTTCGCCCGGCCCGAGAGCCACGTGGGCGGGTTCTCTTCTTGGGTTCCCCGGTCGAGGAGGCGGATGGTGAGCCTTGTTCTTCTTCTGCTTCTTTATCGTCGTCGTCGTCGTCGTCGTCGTCGTCGTCGGCTTCTCCTTCTCCTTCTCCTTCCTCGTTACCCTCGACAGGACTGCCGTTCTCAACTGGTGTAGTCCTGAAAGGAGAGATAGACAGAGGGTAGCGAGCTGATACGGGGGTAACCACGGAAGCAGGTGAATCAAGTGGTCGGATTTGGGCCGTCTCAATGTCTATTCTCAGCGATTTGGAAGGATCGGGGACTATTTCTTTGCCTTTTCCTTTGTCCTGTTTGTCCTTGCTGATGGAGTGGATGAGATCCGCGATCTTCTCGGCTATTGGAGAGTCAGCGGTGGCGGTTGCGGTTGTTGTGGGCGGTGTGGCATTGCTGCCAGTGACGATCAGAGGCAAAGCTGGGGTGGTTTTCGGCTTAGAGGGTGAAGTTGAGCTTGTCGTTGAGACAGCTGGTTTCTCGGTGCTGACAGTGGTATCTACAGGAGTCTTGGATAGGGTAGGGGTCTCAGCGCTGGAGACAGCAGCTGATTTGGATGGGGGAGGGTTTCCAGCGCTGACAACAGCAGCTGATGAAATGGTGGACTCCTTTGAGTCGGTGGTAGGATGCTTGGGGTCTTCTGCTTTGGCACCAGTCGATGCCCAGATATTACCCAGAGCGGACCCGGTCCGAGGAGAAGCATTTGATGGGATACGACCACGGCCAGGTTGGATCTTCGCGCCAGATTGAGCGGAGGATCTTCGAGAGGCTTGTTGAGCAACCGCAACCTCGCTCGGATTCTTCGCACTGATGTTGAGCTCCGGCATCGACTCAAGCTTCGGAGCGAAGGCGGATTTGGGAACGGGAAGTGGGAAGTTCACAGCTCGCCTCGATGGCCCACGATATACCTCGGTCTCCACTGGACGCTCAATCTCCCCCAGGAACTGTGAGAGCAAGCTCCTCGTCTGTGAAGTCGTCTCGGCCGGAGGCTTTCGGGATTTTGGTTCTTTTGTTTGTTCGGACTTGTGGCTCTGAGGGGTGGCCGGTCTGACTTCGCCTTGCTTGGGAGTTGAAGAGCCGAGCGCTGGTGCTGACTTCTCAGAGGCGACAGCCTGCTGTGATACTGTCTTTACCGGAGTCTTCTTTGAATCCTGACTTTTCTCTGGCTCGGATTTGATAGGTCCAATGACAGCTGCTTTGGTTTGATCTTGCTCAAGCTTTGAATCAGGAGATGTTTGCATGTTCTGAACCTTATCCTCCAACATTTTGATCTCGGCATTCTTTGCCTCGATCAGCTCCAAAGCTTCTTTGAGCTTCTTCTCGGAATCTTTGAGAAGATCTTCATTGTAGGTCCCTTTGAGCATTTCTTCACCCAGTTCATTGCCAGTATCTTCGAGCTCACCTCTCAATTTGTCGCATTGCTTTGTCACCGCAGAAAGCTCATCCTGAGTTTTGGTTTCCTTATTTTGCTGGGCAGAGAACTCTGCTTGCATGGTTTCGAATTGCTTCTCCAAATCGTTGATCTTGATTGCGGCGGTCGACTCCTTCTTTCTAAACGATTCTTCTGCCTTGGCTTGGGCACTTTTGTCACGACCAGAAACTTCCTTCAGTGCCTTGTGTTGCTTATTCACAGCGTCGAGCTCCTGACCAAGTTTCTTGGATTTTTCCAGGGCTTTCTCCTTTTCCGCCTGCAATTGCTCAAAGTCGGCCTTTGGGACTGATTCGGTGGTAGACAGCTGTGCGCTGAGTTTTGCTTTCTCGTTTTCGAGATCTTTGACAGCTCTTTCTTGCTCAGTGGACCTGTTGAGGATCTTTTGATTAGTTTCTTGGAGTTGTTGAACCTCAGTGCCCAGTTTGGACAATTGTTCGGAATGAGCAACGGCTTGCTTGTCATTGACTCCTTTGAGACGGCTGATCTCGGCTTTGAGTTGATTCCGTGCTTCGTTGTGTGCAGGGGACTCTTGTTGGCAGAATTGCTCTTTTTCAACCAATTGTTCCTTGTGTAGCCGGGTTTGATTTTTAAGGCTTTGCTGCGCTTCCCCCAGTCTTCTTTCAAGAAGTTTCCGCATAGCACGAAGGTCAATCATCTGGATTGAGCAAAATACCAGGGCGATAGCTAGAACGAGAACAGAAGCAAAGAATATCAGAGTAACTTGATTGGGAGTTTTGCGACGAGCGTCCAGGTGAAGTTGCTCAGCAGCCAAACGTTGCTCGAGTATCGAGCGAATTGTCGAGCTGGTTACCGAGCTGAGTATCGCGCTGATTTTCGAGACGATCTTTTGATCGATTGTTGAGCTGATTGTCGGGTTGATTGTCGAGTTACCATCGTCGTTGACCTCTGAAACCGTGTCGATTTCTACGTCGACAGTCGAGACTGTCAACGGTTTCAAGGGCATGTCGTGCAACACGAGAAGTGACGGGAATTGAACACCGGGGCAGATTGGTTGAAAGATGGTGTGCTCTATTGGGAAGAGTGCACAAGTTTCGATCAAATTGAGGCGCGCGGCAATCCCTTCATTTGAGGGGTAGATATCGCGGCGCTCGAGGAAGTAAGGGGTTTGATGATCGAGTCTCTCCAATTCAGGAGGGTTGAGGATCTTGTTCTCTTGGATGGTGAAGTCAGGAGCAGGGCACAGCCAGCCGTTGAAGACGACGACGCTGGCCCAGCCAGCAATAACTCCAAATTGCGACAGGCGTGAAATTAATGACATGGTTTATGATTTATATTGGTAACGATGTTGTTCTGGGGAAAGGAAGAGGAGGTGAGGCGAACGTGTGGGCGGAATTTTATCTCGTTGATGAGGGTGATTGTGTCAGGCTTGTTGTTCTGGCGACAAAGGGGTCAAGAAGGATGACGAAGAGCGAGGGACAAAGACTAGCATCCACAGGCTCAAGGAAGAGCACTGGGGTAGTAGCCTTGTCTTTGATGTCTCAAAATAAGCAACAATGCTAGTGAGACTTGTGCTTTGTGTGGATTTCCCCAAAAATATGGAGGCTGACGATTGTGTTGTTGTGTGATTGTTCTGAATTTGAATTTCAAGATATCTGAGAGAAAAGTCGCAAGAGGACAGCAGTACAGATCAGGTGGTCTTGAGTCAGGGCCCAAACACGATGATCTTGTCAGTTGTCAGGATCGGAGGGGATGGGTTAGAGAAGATGTTGGTAAGATCGGAAGAGAACAAGTTGGGTGGAAGGTGTGGTAGAGGGAGGAGATGAACAAAGGTAGGAAAAAGTGAGCGACAAGACACTTTCACTGCCTGGAGAAGTGAACCATCAACTTGAAAGTGAAGACAAAGTATTCCATACTCATGATCATCCGCCTCAAGCAGCAAGGCTTCAGCTCAAAAGGGGGTAGTCAATATACAATTACCAAGAGTGCAATGTGGGCAGTCATGAAGAGAGAGACAATGATGGCACGAAAACAAATAAAATAAAGAACCGATGAGCTCGAGGTCTCGGAATGGGGTATCGATATTGTACACTCACTGCCACAACCACAGGCAATGCCATGTTTATCCTACCTAGGTAGGTGCGAAAGATCCAGACCACTTAGCACCCTAAACGCCTGTAGTGAGATGTAGCCTATCTCATCATATATATGCTGGGAACAGTACGGCCGTCATATTCATTGGTTCGGCATCATTCCTTCGTTCAGACCATCGTTCAAGATAAAATCATTAAAGCCCTGTTGACCAAACTCCGCTGCCCAATCCCATTCAAAAGTCATGGGCATCTGCCATAGATCTTGAGGGACGAAAGGTTGTTGAAAAGAGCCCAAATTAATTGGTGACATGGTAGAACTTGGCAAGGTTTGATTCTGCATGTCAGGACTGAGACCATTATTGGTCATCATATCAAGATAGTCGCTGTCGAAAGGTGCCAAATTGGAGAAAGTGACACCAGGATTCATACCATTCATATGAATGTTGTTCATCGGTGTGTTAGGTATGGCAGTCGATGGCAGAGTGGAAGCGGTACGCGGTGACCCTCCATTCGCGCTTGACCTTCGTGAACCAGCCGCACGCCCATTGAGTTGTGATTGTATTTGAGACATGGCTGACTGATTTACTCGGAGAACTTCTTCAGGTACTAACCTGCGCTTTCGCTTGGAGCCCTCCTTCTCCGCTTTGTCGATAACCACTCGGGCGATACGAGCAAATTCTCCACATACTGTCAGCATGCGGTTGAGTGAACCAGTATCCTCATCATGAGAGACGTTCGTTAGGAAGCTGACCACAAGATCCATGAGCTTGATATCGGCCCGGGCGCGAGTATCCTGCGGGTTTTGCAAGATATTGGCAAACAATGTAACCAGTGCAGAGACTGGGAAGTACAAGACAAGCCAGACACAAGCAAAGTCTCCTTGTGGAATATATTTGATCAGATGAATAGAAGCTCGAGCAGCTGAAACACAGAGTGCAGCAGATGAAAACACTCTTGGATTGAGTGGTCGAGCGTTGAGCCCCTGTATGGCATACTCTGACAGTCGGCTGGTCCAGTAGCCATGATGGACCGACATTCGATGGATTGTTGTTAAGCAATTATAATAGGAGAAGTGGAGGACAACGATGTGGAGGATGAGAGGTGCGTGAGCAGTTTTGATTTCGTGCTCCGGTCGGAAGTCGAGTGGGATACTGTCCTTCCATGCTTCCAATTCTTTGTCCAGTTCTCCTATGGTATTCAGGAGTTCGCCATCACTCTGCTTCGAAGCTCTGACGGAGTACAGCTGACGGTACACCTTCGATGATATGATTGCAAACTCACACATGAGACGGAACAAATTGATTTTGCCCTTGCCATCTGCTAATGGAACATTGCCAATATTATCCGGAGGATCTTCAGAAGGAAGCTCAACGTTCATGTCGTCATCATCTTGCGCAGGCGGTCGACCGGCACGGAGACAAGTATCCTTATCGAGTAAGTATGCTATCCAGAAGACTCGTTTGCGCTGCTCAGCCTCGATCGGGTTCAAGTTGAATGCGGAACCGCGTTTATGTAGACCGATGGTATGTGAGCATCGAATGGCGGCTGATATGAGGAAAAACGAGGGCTGGGGATTAGGTGTACCTTGAAGGAACAACGCCATCCCGAGGAGGGCTTGTACACTGAGAAGATCAGTGTTTCGCATCGTCAATTCAGTAATGACTCCCATGGCATTCTTCAGGTACAGCCAAGCTTTCTGGTCATCTTCTTGTGGGACCACATTACTCATGACCCGGATTCGGTAAGCTATCGCCAACGCAACATTGATGCTGGCCCACCATCCACTGCCTTCGTAAGGGTCTTTGGAGTATTGTTTGTCGACGAGGTGCATGAAAGTGGGTTCGTGGAACAAAGGAAACATGCAGTTGAAGTTCTCAAAAAAGTCCTTGAACAATGACAAGGCTTCTTCTTTTGGTGGGAGCGGTTTGAAGACACGGCGAACAAAGATGTCTCCGAACACCTCGGGTTTCCAATATTGCCACTTGTTGTCTTCTTCGTTGACAGCGTTCTGGATCGTTTCCTGGAAAGACGAATCTCCAGTCTTTTCATTGACCCACTCGATACCTTTTGATGAGAATATTGAAAAAGCCGAGGATGAGCCTGGAACGTGTTAGGCTATTGGTCCATGGTTGGTACTACATGCGAAACTCACCAATGTATCTTGTCTCGCCAACATTGTTCGTGACCAGTGAACACATGGCCTCTGACAAATTTTCCACTTCTTGAGCAGTCTTTTCACCTTCGGTGCTCGGGGAACCCACGGTGTCACGGGGTGTATTGTTTGAATCTGGTTGTGAGCCGGGTCTTGGAGATCCCTCGGCCATGGAGGCTGTGCTACTCTTGACGCCGGCGGGAGAGTGTGTCCCGTTGACGGGAGTTTCTTTGGATGCGGCAGAGGCCTTCTCGGCCAGTCGTTTCTCCAACGTTCCAAGATCTGTCCTGCCGGCTTCTTCTTCTGTCAACAGACCGGACATGCGCAGCAGAGATTCCATGCGACCAAGTCGATTCTCTAGACCTTCGATATATTTTGCTCTGTAAAGATAGTTAGCCCCACTTGTACGGTCTTCCTCGGTATCAAGACCTACCCTTTGGGAGGATTTCGTTTCTTCTCAACCTGGGTAAAGACACATTCGGTTTTATAGTTGATACAATGGCCACATTTGGGCATCTTCCCATCACACTTGATCTTTTTCTTCCTACACATGTCACAAGCCTACATTGAAAATGAGAAGAGTGTTCTGTCAGAACTTGCAGATGTTTAGAAATCATACCCGGGCAATTCTCCTGCGCTTGGGATCATTATCGTCGAGACCATCATTGAGATCGCCAAAGTAATTCCCGGGGGGTAGGGTCGCAGGTATAGGGCTTCCGTCGGGATGATAGGCGCCGAATATCTGAGGAGGTTGCTGCGATACGAACTGATTTATATCATAGCCCATGGCATCGATACTTCCACGATGGTGATCCATGGTGACTCGGGTGCCGTCTCTTGCTCCTGCTCGGGTCTGGATCCGACGATGACCAAGTCAGGCTCGTTATAACAGATGGATACAGTCTTTCGAACGTCAACTATGAGGCGTGACCAGCCAACAGGCTCATCCTGCAGGAAGAGGGAAGAAGGTTGAATCGACAGGAAGTTAATCGCGAGCAAGGTCGGGTCGGATGTCGAGCAACCTGCAAATACAATTGTTGGTGCTGGTGGGCTTGGGGTGGGGGAATAGAAGCACCGGTGCTGGCATGAGTAGAAGTCCAAGCTCACGAACTCATAGTGAGGAGGGAGAAACGGAGGCAAGACGGAAGTTTGAGAGAATCTGAAGCAGAGCAAACCCGCAGCCAGGGAAGTAATTGGATGTGGTATGAATTATTAACGCATCCAAGTGGCATTGGAAAGCGATACGAAGGAATTACGAGACGAAGGGCGGAACAGGACCAGGGGTGAACTGGGCAAGCCGCCGCGCAGTGGCATACGATTGAAGTGGGTGCAGGGAGGGGAGGGGAGCACGGGGGTGCGGATAGGCCATTTCCCTAAGGTGTGGGCATGGTGTGGGCATGGAATGACGAGGGTCGGAGCCTGAAGCAGTGAAGACTCTAACTAGAGTGCCCGAGAGCCCTGTTTCCTGCAGGTGGCAGCCCTGAAGGGAAGAACAGCAAGTCGACTCTGAAACGTCGCGGCAGAGCTTCAGGCCTCAAGATGGCGCAGCCAGGCACCTACATTTGTCCCCTGTCAGGCACTAATCCTGGCGTGGTCCCGGCGACACTAGTGACTCTTGGGTAGGACATTCTGGTTAAAGATTGGCTTGGACCAGCCCAAGATGGTAACCATGCTCAGATGGGACGTGATGCTAGCCCCTCGCTTGGGTTTTACCATTTCAGGGTCATTCTTTTGCATTTCCTGACGTAGTCTATGCTGACTCTCGGGGTTAACGATGACAGCAACCTCTTGATCCATGGAGGTACGACTAAGTCATGGCACAGAACGTGTATCAGGCTTGATTTTCCACACATTTTTTCGGGCATCCTTGTATCAGCCGTATCAGACTGTTGCGAGAGTCTAACCCAAAGTCGTTCCCATGGTGCCATGTGTCGAGGCTCTTTGTCTTGGCTCGAGCCTCGAGAGTCGGCATCTGTCCACTGTCCTCTGCTCTCTACTTGACATTATGGAGTGTGGGTTTGCTCTAAATGTCGACTCAAAACTCTACGACAGGCCGACTCTACGACTACACCCGACCGATTTCTTCCTCATCCATGGAGTTTCCGAGTCCATGTGATAGAAACGGGGTCAAACCTTCGCTAGGTAGGTAGATCACCAAATACTCCTTGCCAGGTGCTGAACCTTGACTTGAGGTCATCGGTCAATACGAGTACATCCTTGGCCATCCACGACAAAGCTTGATCGCGATCGTGCTGCAACTACCGTTCCGCGTATTCAAACCGAGTCTAAAAGTAAAGATCCACATTCTGCATGGTCGACGGATTGCGGAGTGAATAGTCCCCGAAATCTCCGCCGCGCCCGAGAGACGACTTTGTCTCCGTCCGGGTGGTTCGATTGAACGAGGCCATCTTTCATCCAACCATCCGTACGGCACGCGAATGGTACCGAGTAACTCGTACATTCCATCTGTAGACATGGAAACTGCAGGAAACCAACAACCTCACTAGCCATCAGTCGCACTCAAACTAGGTCCGACAGCCCGACCCCGATATCCCAAGTTCTCAATGGTGATGGTTCATCGTATTTGGGCCAAAACCTGAACCCTGCTTCATCGTGAATACCTCTTGTTAGATCTCATCTAGACCCAAAAGGGTTCGTCTGATCCAGCCCTGTTCTGACAAACCACAGGCTCTAAAGTCACCAGCAATCCTGAACATGGTAAAGCGAACGAGTTCCAACCTCCCAAGATTGACGTTCAATCCTTGGGAAGAGAAAAACCAAGGATGGTTTCGGCCGAAAGACACCGCACAAACGGGGTGATCAAAGTCCCTAGACTCCATAGGTAGCCATGCAAAGTCACACAGCTATCGGTCGAGTAAGTCGTCCACCTCCACGGACTTTGTTTTCCATCCATCATCGAAGAATAATCAATGAACGTCCATCCGTATTTCCAATCCCCTGTTCGTGCTTTGTAAATTCCCTTTCCCTCTCTACCTGCTCACCATTCGTCCGCCGTGATGCATTCCCCAGCCAATGGAGCATTACCCGACGCCGCCCGCACATCCTCGCTCTAGAAGACCGAAAGATAATGGTCATCCTCCCATCATCTCAACTGGATCGCCTAGCCCTCTCCCAGGATTCCCCACTTGGGACCTTTTTTTCTGATAGCAAGTGGGAAACGAGGCGTTCGGCTGAGCCATTTTTCCCTACCTGTCATGTTCTTCCAGTATGGATACCTGTATCATTTCCGGTAAGCTACATGGGCAGGTTCTGGAGTCTGGAAGGAATTGAATTGAGAGTCGAGATCGATAAGCGTGGAAAGTGGAACACTCGGTGAGTTGATCACCTGGGGTGGATACCGCGTTACGCTTTCCCTTTTCTCGTTCTCTCGTTCTCGTCCATCGACTGCGAGACGAAAATACTCTGCAGATGAGCCTGAGGTCTTTGTTCCTTTGCTTTGTTCTTCAAGTCGTGTGACTTGCGAGGGTCTCTGTTGCTGCCACGTGAGTCGTGTGGTCCACACGATCGTTTTTGAGGTAGGTGGCAAGGGCTCTCTTGTGCCCTTTGTTTGTAACTTAAGACTTGGCGATCCCGGTCGTCCATGGAAGCAGAAGTGGAGTTTTCGAAAGAGAGGAAGAAGAAGTATGTCGCTAATAGGTAAGTACAGCTGGAAGTCTACATGGGAAGAGCAGCGATTGGACTGGGTTGTTTATGTAAGAAATTGCATTCGCATTGTGGTCTGTATCAGTACCTTGTGGATCTACATTCAATCACTCCGAGAGCAACCGGTTAGTTGACTCTCAACTTGGGTAGGGATGAATCTATCATTCATCCTATCATTCAGTGCTTAGTATTGTGCTCAAGTCTTTGACTGGCCAATCTCTATTCCAGTGTGGTTCACGTTACTCCTGCTCAGCTTAGACACAGTGCCCCGGCTGACGCCCTCAAGCCTGTTCTCCATCTCATAACCTCCCCATGTTGTCAACTTTTTGGCATATCATGTGGATGGTGATATTCTGCTTCTTGCCCTAGGGTGTAAGACAGTCTCATTCATTCTTCCTCGGACTCGTCAGATTCATCTTCCGATTCCGATTCCGACTCATGGTCAGGTAGCTCCCAAGTTGCAGGATATCTTAACCTGGCCACGACAAGCTCGCTCCGAGTAGAAGCGAACGTGGGATCGCTTTCCAAGAAATGTTGGCCTAGTGGAGTGCGTAACCACCCCGGATTTCGTACGACCCAGTCATATGCGACTCGTTCTTGGTTGCCTTGTCCGGGAACAGGCTCGAATTCGCGAGGAAGATCTGGACGAGTGGGAGCAACTTGGTGTTCGGCCAAAATATTCCGAATCTGTTGCAAGCCTTCTTGATATAGCCTTTCTCTTTCAGCATTAGAGTCTGTGTCCGACAGATCTTGATCGGGATCTTCCCAGTCTTCGCCGGCATTTGATCCGTCTTGACTCGGGAACTGGGCTTCAGGGTCCCCTGCATCAGAGACAACGTATGGTTTACCATCGCTTTCCGACTGTGACTCGTATGCAGTGTGCTCCTGGCCATCATCATCGGCGTAATTCTGGTTTGGCGGGGACCGCCTGCCCAGACTCGAACCATTGTCGCCGGAAGGGCCAGATCGAGGACTGTCATCGTGGTCAAGGAGCGCTCTCAAGTCTTTGTCGGCATCATCGAGTTCCCTTCGCGACCCGTCGTCGAAGTCGGCGTCTTCACCAGTCCACCCTGCTTTGTTGGCGTCGGGACCCTCATCCTCATCAAATGGGATATTGTTGTCAAGCCATTCACCTGCAGGACCGGGTGCCTCAAACTGATCGGCGTCCGCATAGACGCTTTTGTTCAACCAGTCTTGGTGAACCTGATCATTCCTCAGACGTCCGCTTAGAGAAACGTTGGGATCGGCGCCTGGTCTGAAAGCATTGCCGAACCGATCTTGGCTGGCCACGGTTGCAACTGGATCCCATGCCGAATGCAAAGTCTGATCTTGTGGGACTGGGGTGCTGTTGATCAACAATCCACCCTGCTGATAAAAGTCCCGCACCTCTTCGTCTGTAAAAGCCACCGGTCCATAGTTTGGCTCATTCCACCGGTCGTCTTCCTGGAAGTCTTCCAGGGGTTGTTGTGCTTCTTGGAAGTCACCCATGTCACCAACATATTGATTGTCGAACTGCGGCATCATAGCAGGCACAGTATCAGCTGGTTGAGTCATGTCAACGTCATCCATATCCACGTCAGGATCTTGCCAGTCTCCATCCTCATCGCCATTTCCATCGACTGTCATTGGCTCTGGAGAGCCCTGCTTGGAGTTTCTATCGCCATACAAGTCTCCAGATTCAATGCCCTGCTGAGGTCTGCCAAAGCCTGGAAACGCCACGGCTTGTTCTGCCACCGTTGAAACTGGTGCTTCCACCGTGGTAGCCGAGGGAAAGCCACTGTTTGTAGGCAGGGTGGGTTGATACCCGAATCGGTGGTCGAAGGCACTGGCGTCTGTCCCGTAGGCATTTCCGAACATGGCTTCCATGTTATCCTCATCAATCAGGACATCATCTTGTGCTGGATCATAGCTTATTCGAGAGTGAGCCTCGGCGTGAACTCGTGGAGCTTGTTGCGGGCCGTGATGACCCCCAGATGGTCCAGGGAGAGTTGTGGCCGGTGGATTGGAAGGAGCAGACGGGCCGTCACGGATATGTTCCATGTCATTGTTGTATTGCGGGCTGGGATTTGCTGCATCTTGGATGAACATCTCTTGGTCTTGAGGCTCCTGAGGAGGATTGAAAAACAGCAGAGGCAGTGGAGTATGCGCTGCTTGTAGAGGAACATCTTGGGCTGCTAATCGCATCGTTTGAGCCTCCTGTTGCACTCGTGCTTGTGCCTCCTGTTCCGCTTGTGCCTGAGCCTGCTGAACATATCGTGCTTGAGCCTCTCGAAAATATCGTACTTGAGCCTCCTGATGCGCTCGTGCTTGTGCCTCTTGTCCCGCTTGGGCTTGAGCCTGTTGAAGATGTTGTGCTTGTAGGGCAGCCTGATCCTCTTGGGCTAGTTGGAACTGCATTTGGCTCAGTACATCTGTCATGGCCTGCATCGAGAAGAATTCTTGTTCCTGTTGTTCAGGTGCCTCAAGAGTGTGGTTTCCAAGCGTTGGAGCCGCCGATTTAGATTCTTCATCGGCTTCCAAGTCGATAATGACTTGGAGAGTCTCGCTTGTCGTTTGTGCCGGTTCTCTTGCCTTCCGTCGACGGACTGGGAAATCAATCTCGTCATCCCCTGGCGTGAAAGGAAGGGGCACTTGCGCTGGATCGATCTCAGCCTGTGTGGACTCGCAGCTGGATGGTGCGGGAACTGTCGCCTCCTGTTGAGAATCGGGGAAATCAACTGCATCATCTCCTGAAGTGTAAGGAAGCGGTATTGCTTCTGGTTGGGCCTGTGGAGGGGGGTCAACGGTGTATCTTCCAAGAGTGAAAGGGGCGGTCGCAGGTGCTGCTGGTTGAGATGGGACTTCAATAGTGTACGGTCCAAGCATCAGAGCAGCCGGTGGTGTAGGCGCTTGTTGTTGGACCATAGAATTAAAGTTGAAGTTATATCCCGTACCAGGACGAGGTGTCGAGAGAGAAGTTTGATGGGTATTGCTGCCTCCAGCGTCCATTTCGGACATGGTTTGTTGGAACAGCGATGGTCGATCGACGTTGGTCAATTCTCCAGCTCTATTTCCTCTAGCCCCTGCTTGTACACGCGATGACAGTGAAGCGGGACCTCGCTCAGATCTTCCACCTGTGCGGGTATTTCGACCATACGGACTCCACGCATTGCAGGGTTCTCGAACACCCTGAGGGCGTGAGTTTCTCGATGTACGCTCGTTGATTAGAGCCGCTTGTGGAGGTACTGGAGCAGCGACTTCGATATTCTGGTTCTCAGCTAATGGGACAATACCACCAGCCGATTCATTTGAGGAGAATGCTTCTTGAGTCTGCCCTGATTGCTCGCTCGAAGTCTCATCCTGGTTCCCGTTTACAGATCTTTCTTGAGCCTGCGCCACATTGTTTTGAACAAAGGCTGCAGTGAGGTTGCCGTCGTCCGCAGAAGATGATGAGTCGCTCTCCCAATCGTCTTCATCGTCTTTTTCTTCAGTCGAGGTGGGAGGAGGGTTGTCGGATTTGGGTGCGGCTGGTGGATTGGTCTCATTTTGAGATCCATGAGCGGAAGGAGTCTGCGCCTTGCTGTTTTCAGTCAAGGCTGCAGTTTGTGGTTCCGCGTCTTCAGGTGGTGAGGTGATGCTTTGTCGCTCACCTTCATCGTGAGACTTCTTAGGTTGATCGTCCGAAGGGTCATCTTGAGATCCATAAGTAGAATGGGCCTGCGCCTCAGCATTTTCGTGCGAGTCAGCAGCAAGTTTTTCTTCGTCAATTTTTGATTCGTCAAACAGAGAATCGATCTCCTCAGCCTCGTCTCCAGTTGGCGCTGCCGGAGATTGCTCGGTTTCGGTTGTGGCGGATGGATTTGTCTCATCTGTGGTGTTCTCGACCAGTTTGTCATCTTGCTCGTGGGCTCCAGCGAGAGATGTGGCCTCTTGGATCTCCTCAGTAAGTTCAGCACCCTCCGTCTGGGCGGGGAACTCCTTTTCCTCCTCAGTAGAAATCTCAGCCTCGTCTTGAAGAGATTCTTCGACAGTGGCTTGAGCTGAGGCGTCTGTATTGCCATCTTCAAGCTTTGGAGAGATGGTTCCATTCTGCTCGTTTTCAAGTTCTGACTCAACAGACAATTGAGGGTCTTCTCCTGTGGATTTAGAGACCTCTCTGTTGGACTTATCGGCACTAATCGGGGCAGTATTCGAAGTCTCTGCTTCTGGAGATCTTTGGGATTCTTCATTTGTTGACAATTCCGGAGGATGCTGTGTCTCATCGTCATTTGCAGTTAGGTCTTGAGCTTCTCCTTCTTTTTCGCCGCTCTCGCCTTCGGAACACGATTCAGTGCTAAAATCCCGAGACTTAAATTTTTTCAGGCGCGGCTTCTGCTGGTATGCTTCATTTTTGAAATCTTCCACACGCTGCAATAGACGGGGTACAGTAGCATTGCCAACAGATACGGTTCGAGTCTCAGCTCGGCGTTTCCCAGCAGCCACGTTTGATTGCTTGGGAGAAGAATTGGGACTCTCGGCGTCGCTTTCATCATCGAGGTCAGGCATTAGAGGGAGACATCGACGGACTAGACTCTCTGCACCTGGAGGTGGTGGATTGCTGTCGTCATCGTTGTCGTCGTCATCGTTGTCGCCTTTGTCATCTGAGTTTTCATCTTCATTCTCAGAGGCAGGTTTGGACCCGATCGCGTCCTTCTTGTCTTGATCATCCGTCGGCTCTGGGCCATCAACTTGACTGGCTGTGTTCGATCCAGAAGATTCACCACCGGGAAGACCCTCGATGGCTCTGTCTTTGCCCTTTCCGCCATGACCACCTGCGGAAGAGTCTGGTCTATTCTCGATTTGAAGGTATGGTGCTGGACCATTGTCAATTGCCAGTGCTTGGCGCAGCTCCTGTCCTCTAACTTCTCTTTGGATTGCCCGGCTGGACTTGATATCTTCCAGGTCTTCTTCCAGAATCACAGTCTGTCTGCTTCGCTGGACTCTTGCGAGGGCATTATTGTGCTCAAGTGGCTCATATTGTTCATCTTGAGCTATTTTTGTTGCACGCGCTGTTTGTTCGCGCTCGAGCGTTCCTTGCTGCTCTAGATGCTGACGCTGCTCTTGTACGTAAACTTGCGGTCTCAACTTCGCCATTTGGGCACGAATTTCAAGGGCTTCGCGTCGCTCGAGTCGCTCGGTGTTCCTCTCAAATGCCATGTCACGTCTGGTATTCCAAGTTTGATGACACATGTAGAAGCAACTCGAGATCATATCGCACAGTTTGAGGATTGTGAAGGTTATGGACTTCACAAGCGCCAGTAACCCTATGCACCCTAACAAAACTACCTGGATGACCCGGACCACGAACAATTCTCCTTTCTGGTGTTGGAATTCGATCATGAAGTCGTACACGACATCAAACCAAGAACTGATCGTTGCTGGATCAGGACTGTTTGTCAACAAGACTCGGACGGCTGCCAGTAAATACGGCGCGTCGTCATCTGGTTGGGCAGCTGGCAGTAGAACAGCTGAGTTGTCGGGTCTGTACGGCTTCTTGTGCAGGACAGGAAACACAGCAGGACAGATCGATTGGTGTGTGAAGTAGGCCAGAGGGATGTTTAGGCACTGGTCGGATGGTATTGGAGTGTCGGTGCTGACATCGACAACCTCAGAGGTGACTTCCATGACGGGTTCCTCCTTGCCAGAATAGACGACTGTGTAGTGGATCACAGAAGTTGTTGCGGTCGGAAATTGGCCAACGGTTTGTGTGGTGGTTATGACCGTTTTGGTAGGTGCGAGCCATTCAGAGACGTCAACGTCTTTCTCGGTTGGTTCGTCGAAGGTGAGTTGTTCCACTGGAGGGCTGAAGTCGGTGAGATTGGGGCTCGAGGACTGGAAGAAGTGATACCAGCCTCGGTTTGTACCTATTTGATATAACGGAATGGCAGAAACACCGAGACTCAGACCTGCAAGACCTGCAGGCGTGCCAGCGGCTTGAACCACGACCGCTCCATATTGCACTCCTTGTTGCGCCAGAGGTGCTGCGTATTGCACCAGGCGAGCAATATTAAAGGCGGCGGCTGCTTGAGAGAAGAAGAAGAGGAGGGAGAGGAGGAGGATGGGATTTGAGAGGAACTTCATCTTTGCGAAGTGGGGATTGTGATGGACGATAGAGATGCCGGTGTCCACTTTACTGGGGCTTGGGTTGCCACGAAGAGAGTAGAGAGAAAGGGTCAATTTGTTGTTGTTCTTTCGAGAGAAGAGTCGTTGTCTTGTTTGAATTGTCAATGGGACAAGATGTGTTTTGGTTTGGAAATTGTTGCTTCAACAAGGGTAGCATGATGGTTTATCTGTCGATTTGGTAAACGAGAAGGATGGTTGAAAGGTTTGTGGGAGTGTGACAGAGAGGGAAAATGCCAGAGACTGGGATTTTAGTGTGAAGCGTTTGAACAATGCAGGCATTCATTCACTGCCTGTGTAATAAATTCACCAGTGAGGCAGTCTTTGTGAATAGAGTCACCACTTTCACACGTGAATGAGCATTGGTTGCCGCGACAAAGTCGACGCCAGTGAAGGACAATGGGCCGCCGTCTTGAACAATGCAGCACGAATAAACACTGTGAATGCCATCAAGACCTTCTCTTTCATGGCCAATCCTTTGGTCTTTGAGTCTTTTTGCCTTGATTCTGATTGTTCTGATGCTGGTGGTCGTCCTTGTACGGACGAGGCTCGCGATCCAGGGGCCCGCCCCGGGTAATGAGCTCCGACAATCTCCACCAGCATTCAAGCAGAGGCCACACAACATGATGAAGTCGATGGATATAGAATGGCTATGCTGTAGTCCCTTCGCCAGTCTTGTATTTATTGGACAGATGATTATCTATTCACCCATGTTTGATGTCTCGCATTCAATGCTTCAGCCTCAAGGTTGATTTAGACAATGAAGGCCAAGCCTGACGGGGCTGTAACAAAACATGACGGTTTTGTGACAAGTGCACCAGCCACTTTTTCTAATGACACGAAAAACCAATACCTATCCAGTTTGAGCTGTCATTTTGTAGATCGTATGATGTCGATGGCTTGGACTTCGATTCCCAGACTCGACTGCACATGTCTTGATGCCTGGGGGATCTAGGCATGGATGTGGCCTGAACAGGGCAACCTTTAGGTCTGAAAACCTGTTTCTGTAGACCGTGCTTTTCGAGTGTAGCCAGGCACAAGTATCGGGTATATCTATGCGAACATCTCTGGAATTCTTTCCCGACCTATTCTGATTTCTCATCTCCAACTAAAACGTCTTAGACATCAAAGAAGGTCGTCTTCCCAGAGTTTGATCCAGCCCCATTTCCCCCAACAAACAACCACTCTACCTTAAACATATACATCAAACATGTCTGAAGACGCAGGCTTTTTCAAAAAGACATCTGAGGCAGTTGCATCTGCTGGAGCGTCTGTTGCTGGTGCAGTATCTGGCAGTCTCTCACTGGGTGCCAATGCATCTCACAAAAAGACAACTACCACCAAGACAAAAACTACGCTTCCTGCCGGCGCGGGTTATGAACAACAGCAGCCTATTGCAAATGGAGTGCCAGCTCAAGTTGGTGGTGGGCAACAGAAGCGCCTGACTCAGCAGCAGGCCGATGCTTTGTATGAGGAGAGGATGGAGGAGGAGTATGCGAAGAGGGAAGGCGGTGCATGAGATTGTCCTACCTTCGCATTGAGTACTTTTCTAAAGACCCGAGTCCATTTCTTCTTGAATTGGAGCTTGGTGAAGGCGAACGACCACGCCCACGGATTCAAATCTCTGAGACAAACGACATATTGGGGTGGCGAAGCTTAGAGGTGAGACTCGCAGCATTGTAATTTTAGAACGTTTGTAGCAAAGTCAACTCGATATCTACATATATGTGTCCTTTCCTGAGCGAACTTCTCCCCCATGATGTTCTTTGATGGCCATGTCTCTTTGGCTTCGAGTTCAAGTTGTCAAAGTAGGTAAAAGAACATGTGACGTCATCGTACATGGCTTCCTGGGAGGCCCATTCAGCAACTCACCTATCACAACTCGTTTAATTTCACTCTGGTTCTGTGTGATTTTTGACGAGATTCCCGTAAGGTCCGAGGTTCAAGTTGTGCAGTTCACACCCGGAGAACATAGCAGCGAGGCCAGAACTCACCTCGTTCTATCAAGGCTGTACATATTTATCTACGAAGATGGCACCAAATCTTTCCCAAGCGATTGAACGGATTGATGCTGCTCATAGCGAAGACCCCACCAAGGTCGACATCGATGGAGAGCCAACGCCATATGAACTGATCTACGCCAAGAAAATGTCCAAATTCCTCGAACTTCATACACCGAATCCGGACCCGTTACTGGCTACAGCAGCACGAGCGCAGCATTTTCGGAGATGGGAGGTCCCTCGCGATTCGTATCCCAGGACGAAACCTGGCTATTTTGCTTGGAGAACCTTTCTCAAGAAACGACAAGCTGATCAGGTTCGGCAGCTGTGCTTGGATTGTAACTACAGCGAGGCAGAGGCAGATAAGGTGGCGGCTCTAGTCGCCAAGGAGGATTTGAAGAAAGGTGAGGGGAAAGGCGATGCAGATGCTCAGATTATTGAGGATGTTGCATGTCTCGTGTTTTTGGATGATCAATTTGACGAATTTGAAAAGGTCAGTATGTGTTGTTAAGGATTCTGCTTCTCCGGATTCTGTGGGCAGTCTAACCAATCTTTTCTTGCTAGGGCCATGACGAGGAGAAAATCATCGGAATCTTGCAAAAGACTTGGGTCAAGATGGGAAAGCGTGGACAGGATCTAGCATTGCAAATGGATCTTAGCGATCGAGCAAAGGAACTGGTGGGAAAAGCCCTTGCTGGATAATAAGATCTTCAATATCACCCAGATGGCTTACTTTCGGATCGCGCTTTCTCCCCGTATAGAAGCCGTATGTACCGGGAATACCAGGTGCACAGGTATCAGGTCGTCCATACGCCATAAAAGCAAGATGAGAGCATCTTGGAATCACTGCAGGAGACCAAACGAAAACGCCACCTGAACTCGATCTGGAAGAGCGGGATATCCGAGGATAATATGGGACGAGGCTGACATTGGCAGTGGGAACAGTCAGGCTATGTGCAATCCCACCTCCCACCGTGGGACCGGACACCCTCCTGTGCACGTATTCACAAGTCATCCAATAAAACATGTCCAACACCGGTCTTATGTCCAGCAGTTCAGACTATGAGCCACTTTTGGTCATTGGTACTTGTGGGAATCAGACTGAATGAAATCTCCCAGTTCACGCCTAAATTGTCAGGCAGCGTGCTTCGGAGGTATCCTCGGATATCAAATGAGAAAGCGAGTTCTGGGGTAGACCATTGATCAAGTACTCACCACCTAAATACGTAACTAAGGTACTGTATACTCATCGTTCCCATAGGAAGTATTCAGATCGGGTTTCCAAGCCCAAGACACTTCGGTTCAGGCCGTCAGCGTAGTAATTACTTAGACACCTAGGTAGATGCCAATCGGGGAAAGATAGGAACCACCAGGACTTAACGATGTAAAATGCGGAGTCCAGGGATGTTGCTAGGCACGAAATGGATGCTGGTTCACACTGCTCCGCACTCCGATCAACCCCACCTAAGCCGAACGGTCAGGCATATTATTGTACGACGTCCGACAACTTGAAATGTAAAAGGCACGAATTCGTCCCGGGCATTCATTAACACGCCTCCAAGTTGTCGAGATTCTTTTTTACATACTAACTATATTCTTCCCGTGCACTTTAGTCACCGAATATGACGAGCCCCTACGCAAAGATCGATTGCCACTCCCACTATCTCCCGGAGTGAGTATTCTCTTCAACCATACCCTGAAGGTTGGACAGTAAGGCTGACATCCTCGACCTAGAAAATACCGAGAAGCACTTGCAGCAAATGGCCACAAGAACCCAGATGGAATGCCTGCCATTCCTGTAAGTTGAATCCAGGTTTCTGCTTGACTACTTCTCCGACCAAGTGAATACACATCTTATTCTACTCTACTCATGTCACTCGTTACTCAATTCAACTACGAAAGTCTAATGACCATCTCTGTTCCCAAATCTAGCATTGGGATGAGCACGAGCACCTGGAGATGATGAAGGACATGAACATCACAAAATCAATCATCAGCGTCAGTTCCCCGGGCTGTTATCTGAAGAACGGCGAGACCCAGCTGGCACGAGATCTTGCACGACACGTCAATGAGGTAGCGTCCGACCTCAAGAAGCGAAGACCCGAGCAATTCGGATTTTTCGCCTCTCTACCCCTAGCCGACGTCGAGGGGTCCCTTCAAGAAGTGCCCTACGCCCTGGACGAGCTCGATGCAGACGGATTCGTGGTCATGACGAATTTCGGCGGGCGGTATCTGGGCCACAAAGACTTTGACGCGATTTTTGATGAGTTGAATAAACGGAAAGCCGTTGTTTTTATGCATCCCACCACACCCTGCTTACTCGACGGCACGGCGGCGACACCCATCACAGATTTCCCACGTCCCATGTTCGAGTTTCTCTTCGATACGGCGCGGGCGGTCATTAACCTGTTCTTATCCGGTACGGTCAGTCGGTGTCCAGATATCAAGTTCATCGTGCCGCATATGGGAGGGACTTTTCCACCACTGATCAATCGATTTGCGACGATTGGGTCGTTGCTCCAGTTGCCCAATGTCGACCGGAATGTGAGTCCGAGCTGGGTCAAGGAGCGACTGAACTCGCAATTTTACTTCGACACGGCGGGTTGGGCTTTCCCGGATCAGATCAAGGGCCTACTTGAGTATGTCACAGTGGATAGAATGTTGTATGGCAGTGACTACCCCTTCACGCCGGCGAAAGCCGTGGGAGTGTTGTCTGGGGACCATGACACCCACATGCCCAAGGTTTTTCCCAATGAGGAGGATAGAGAGAAGCTTGCAAACAAAAATGCTGTCAAATTGTTTGGCAAGAAGTGATGTAAAGCTCAGACATAGGGATGGTCTCAGGACGGATTGTCCGCGGGTTGGAAATCGAGACATCGAACCCGACCCGCCACCCTTGCCACGAGGGTTGAGCAGCCAAGGGAAAGTGAAGCGTTACTAGTACCATAGACTCCAATGCCATTCATTAAAATCGTCCATGGGTGTTGGAAACTCGATCTTTGAGACGCCAAAGATTATGGCTGTGCATAGTGGTGGTCGATATCTTTTGCCCGGAAGTTGAGTCCGAGCCTGGGCATGCCCACCTCGTTCCTCGGCAGCGTCATGGTGCAACACTTGGGTGAAGTCATGGCATTTCAAGGAAACCAAGGAGTGCCTGGGTGTTCTGCTGGGCATGGGGTATAAGAATAGAGGAGGTCGCGAGCCGGATGTAATGGCATTGTTGATTATTATCTAGATCATTGGTATTCCATTCTGATAACTATATTGCAAGCGCACCTACCATTGAATAAGACCGAACCTATCACACTTTCAACGAGATATCTTCCAACGATCATACCAAGTACTAGTATTTGACATCATAAAGCCTTGAGAGGCACAAGATCTTGAGTCACATCATCAAAATGTCAAGCACCCTCAACGGTATGCAGACCACGCGGCCCTGAGCAATGAGGGGCGGTCCTGACTAATAAATCAATAGCCCCAGAGACAACAGCCTCGCATTCCGAGCTATTCGGACTCACAGGACAGAAGCGACCATCAACTACAGCAGGTTCCGGTCCCGGGACAGGAATCATTGGCACCAGCGGACACGCAGGAGCAATCAACAAGGCAGCAGACACATTAGGATCCGGGTCCATAGCCTCATCCGAGACGGCTGGCATGCAACAAGGTGGAAAGAGCAATGCAATCATTGGCTCTGGAGGAGAACAATTCACACCGAGTCAGGGAAATGGAGATGTTGGTCGAGAACGACAAGAGAAGAAGAGTCTGGTTGATAAATTGAATCCATTGAAGTGACAGAGGGTGCCGAGGTTGGGGGAAAGAGAATGTTGATGATGATGTAATCTGGTCTCCATGATGAGCATATCGGGACTGGACACCAGGTATGATAGAAGGTGATTTTCAAGCAATAATGCAATGAACTGTATGATATGATAATTATTTATTCAATTTCTGGGTATTATCCTGCTGCTTCGTCTTGCATGTTACGGAAGGGAAGGTATCTGTAAAAGACGCTGAAATACCTTGTGGCCAGTGGCCACCGTGACGCCGAGTGGAAGCTAGGGGTGCTAGTGCCTAAGCAACAGAAGCTACGGGGCATCTTAGGTGGAATTAGTAGCGGCCAAGTGTGACTTGGGGGCGCTAACCCTGCGGTCAGACTCCCTCTAGAAGCCCTTAGTGCACCGTTATGGGCAAGTGCCATCTGGGTAAAAGTGGCAGGGTAGGGATCTCAATCCTGCTCCCGCCTCGCCGCATCCGCTCTCTAACTTGGAATGGATGATTGACACTGCACTGACTACCACTACTCTTCAATCTTGTTCTCCATCCCACTGCCAGTGCTCGGGGTATTTGCCATCTATCATCTGCAGAGCTCGACGTCACTCAAGTCCTACCGTTTTATCAGAGTGAAACCTCACAGCAACTCTAAAGGAACCTGAACAGCAGAACGAGGTCGCCTTTTTGTTACCAGCGGTCGGTCAACAAGTTCCTGGCGCGCCATTCCCCATTGGCAACCAACACAGGACTTGCTCCCACTGCGCGCTTCCAGTCCAGTCCACCTCAATCCAATCATTCCCCTCAACTAGACTCGTCTCACTATCACTCATCAACTCAAGCCCAAGCCCCCCTTTGTCACCAAACCAATTGCCCACCACGGCGTTGACGACCATCAACAATCGCGACGCTGATCCAGACAAGATTGACTTTGCTCCTCCGCCTCAGTTTTCCGGTTCAGACGTCGCTTCTTCCTCAGGTCTATCAGCACGACCTCCACCTTTCTCCTCCCTCTACTTTCCTTCTGCAGCCGAACTTGATCGCCTGAGGGCCACTGTTGCCGAGACTGCTTGCGACAATCCGCTCGTAACTGCTCCGGCGCCCTCCTTTGAGGAGGCTCTCGCCGACGACGAAGCCGAGTCCAAGGCTCAAGCCGATTCAAAGGCCACCCTTCCGCAGGACTCAAAGGCCCAGTCTTCAAAAGCAGTCGTCGACGAAGGAGAACCTCCACCTCCCTATACCGAAGGTTCGAGTCCTTTAGACTCGTTTTCCTACGTCATGGCCACTGCCGGTGGTCCTGCGAGTATCATCACACAAGTCCAGCAAAGTGCCGGTCCTCCTATCAATACTCTGGGAGGTAAGATATATTGTCCCCATTAATTTCACGGGGTGCGAGGCATACTAACGTCATACAACAGCCGGAGAGGCTACGGATGAGCACATCACTCTGGATTTGAGGTAAGCCAGTTACCCAGTACGCAATCGAACCTTTAACTGACACGGTATAGAGGAACGCAATTCACATTATCTCGCGATGAGCTACTGACACTTCCCGAATTTGTACTATTATCATTATTCCCCAATGGTCTCCTGCCAGACGGTCATATGAACTCATTCCACGATGGCGATGTCTATCCTGTTGATGTAGGTACCATTACACCTGCACACGTTTTGTCCATTCTTAGCAATCCTTATTATTACATGGGAGATTTAACGTATTTTTCGCAGTATGACCCAGCATCGCTTCAGTATATGTTAAACTTCTTTCGAGACGTTGCTCAATCCATACCATCCACAACTCCATCACCAACCACACCGCCCGATGGCGATGCCAGGGAGATCACACTTGAACCTCCCATGTCATCCACCAAAGACATGCTTCAAGACCGAGCAGGTATCATTGTCCTGAGAGAGGATCTCGATTTCTATGTCATTCCTCCCAAGCCAGATATTGAACAAGCTGAGATGACCGAAGTCAAGAGAGCGGCGGGCAAATCATTACTTCGACAGAATGGAATCTTTTCTGGACTGAAACGGAGTGAGGAAGCTGGCACCACTGAACAGCATCTGATAGAAATGCTGACTGCTGGGTAATTGAATGAGACTCGTCGACTGTTGTGTGCAAGCTAACGGTCAATAGGGGGTTCAATCACGATGACGCATGGGGTCACCGGGCAGGGGAACCCAACAAGGCCGTCATCTGCAGTTTAGCACTTGCTCGACTACGCACCGATATCAAAGGTGATTTAGCTGGGGGAAATGCAGTTGGCATGGCCCAAAAGCTTCTGCTCTTCTGGCGGAAACCAGCACGAAGATGTTGGTGGGAAGGAGTTGACCTTGACAACGTTGAAGGAGTCGAGGGCAGTGTCAAGGTGTGGATTCGAAGAGTATGGACTTTGGAGATGGTGAGCATCCCACAATATATCTGGAAATCGGTCTCGATGCTAACATGACTTACAGAGTGTCATTGGATTACGGTGATCTTAAGAACACTGTCTCTCTTTGTTTTGTTGCGGTTGGTTCAAGAAGTGCGAAGTCTTCAAAATCGATTTAGTGATATCCCATTGGAAGGCATTACTGGGAGCATTTGTTGCGTCTGTGGTGCTGGAATGGATATGGCTTTACCCATTTTGAAACACCCGAGAACGATGCTCCTTACAACGGCGTCATTGAACAGGGCTAAGGGTCTGCCAAAGTGCTCGATCCTCAACTACAGCGAGAGGACTCGGGATCTGAAAAACTTTTATACAGTCTTTAATATTTACAGATAACCCACGCTAAGAACATGTTGGGGACTCTGGTGGTAGGTATATATGGAGTAGGATGCTTGCGGGATTGAAGTCAGAACTCAGAACTCAGCATCCCGAGCCCCGAACGACGTTCGTCTAACTTGATTGTCCGCTCAGTTATTCCCGACTAGATAACTGCAGTCCTGTCGTCCTGACACGTGATCACAAAGACGTGGCTTACATAATAGTCGCGATCTCAGGCTTGGCATTCTAAAGGCGAGCCGACGTCGCGACTTTTGAATGTCGATATTTCCGTGAGAGAAACCAACACCACCGTTCACAAGTCTTAACGAAACACGGTGCCACTGTTGACATCTCTGGAGCGCATGAGCGTCTATTCTCCCTAAACTTATCATTCTGGCCATGTTGTAGCGATCGTTGCCGTTTTCCACCATGGCTCCGGCGCAATCATTTGTGACCAGCTATCCCCCGCGGGTTCGACAATACGCCAACACCCTTCTCCAACCTGCACCACCAACACAGAATGTCGCCCCTGGTGGCCGAACTACGAAGAGAGGCACTACGATAATCAACTACGCCGACGATGCATATGATGAAGATGACTTTGAGGACAGCGAGGGACCTCGACGACCTACTGGATTGCGATCCTTACGAAGGGATGACCCGGACAAGAAAGACGCACCGCCCGTCCGACTCGGGCGAGAACTACATCACCCCGTTGATCTCCAAGCGATATACAGAGACTGGATCATTAGGAGGACTGCCCGACCAGTGTAAGTCGCGCGCTGAGAAGAAACTGTTGTGAATCAAGACTGATCAAGAATTGCATTAGTAGGACGGACGCTCAATCACATATCCAAGCCCAACTTCCTCTGACACTCATCCCCATTCGAATCGATCTTGATGTTGGTCCGCATCAACCAGACCCTCCATACCCTATGCCGCGCACCATCGACCCAACTGCTGCCTCACTCATGCCTATGTTCCGACGACCTGATCCATTACCTGGTTACAAAGTTCGAGATATCTTTCTGTGGAATCTCCATGAAAATTTGATGACGCCGGATGATTTTGCATTGTGCTTTGTCAGGGATCTGGACTTACCAAATCAAACTGCCGCCGCCATGAATGTGAGCCAGCAGATTCGAAATCAATTGGAGGACTATGCCGGTGTCGCCATGCATCCGTTGTTTCATACTCAGCCGAAGCGGCGAGGTCAGGTGGCAGAGACGACAAATGCCCCCACACCTTCAGTCCTCCAGAATGGAAGCTCTCGAGATGGAACTCCCAGATTGATTGGAGCCTCGATTTCGCGACCTGCCTCAACGGCACCAGGAACGCCAGCTCCGCAGACACCTCGACCTCCTTTACTTCCCCATGGGGCGACGATCGCAGCAGTTGCCTCGCCTATGCCTGCCCCAGAGATTGCACCCGACCAACTCGAAGAGCCATACGACCCTTACCTCAACCCCGATGATACCTACCGCTGCATCATAACACTGTCTATATATCTCTCATCCAAACTCTATCAGGACAAGTTTGAATGGTCATTGCTCCATCCGCCGGGGGCTGCAGAAGTGTTTGCCAAACAAACGTGTGCAGATATGGGATTGAGTGGTGAATGGGTCATGGCCATCACACATGCCATTTATGAGGCTGTCTTACGGCTGAAGAAGGAAGCGTGCGAAGGCGGGATGATCATGATTGGGGGAGGCACTTGGGGTGGTGGAGAGCTCGACAATCAAGCGATGCGACACGAAGAAGGGGCAGGGTGGAGGTATGACATTGATGACTTTGGAGCCGAGTGGGAGCCCAAATTCGAAGCGTTGAGTAAGGAAGAGATTGAGAAGCGTGAAGGTGATCGAGAACGACAGCTCCGCCGCTTACGTAGAGAGACGGCCAAATTCAGTTCGACCTCGGGCATGGTACTTTCGGCACGAGAGCAGGAAGCTCAACAACGTGGAAGCTACTTTGATTATACTGGTGTCGGCACGGGAGGCGATGAAACTCCTCTCATGGGTCGTGGCGAGCGGAGCAAGAAGAAACGACGATTCCGATCCCTCAGTCCTGTGGCAAAAGCGCAAACTCCAGAAGGAGGAAGTTCGGCGGGTGCTGGTTGGGGTGGCGAGGGCAATCGATTGCAAGATTATGAGAAGCAGAATTGGCGGTGCAAGCACTGTCTGATATGGGGCAATGCCATTTGGGCAGTGCGAGATGGACCACTTGGACCAAGAGTGAGTTATTACTTGACGTTGTCATGATTGAGGACGTGTTAGTCACTAACTGATGTTTGAACAGACACTTTGCAACAACTGCGGCTTGATTTACGAACGCGACAGGAGATTGCCGGTGTGGTCCAAGGAACTACATCGATTAGCACAGCCGCTGGGACGATGATACTTGGGTACGACAATGGTTGCATCACTCTTCACGGATTCATGGGCATTTGGTAGCGCGAAGACCATCCTAGGAAGAGGGTTTTATGGCTTGGAATGGCCCGGGATTGACAGCAAGGCGTTCTTGATTAACGGGCATGCTACTACTAGTTAATTGGCAAAGGGAGCCATTGTGTGCTCATGCCTGTAACACTACTTGGGGCTTGAAAACGGCGCTGTCTGTAGGTAGGATTGAGCCGATGGGAGAAGAATGACCCAGATGCGTTCTAGATACCTTGTGGAGGATTGGGGAATTGTATGTACTCTGTATACCATGGTTCCTACCTACATACATCATCCATGTAGGCTCCCATACTACATACAGTATATAGTAAAGTGATAAGATAAGATGTGCTGGAGTGCGGGCGCAATCGTGGAAGTTGCGGGCAAATCAAATGACAGTGGCATCAAGTTGGCGGTCGCGACTTCCCACCTGCACCCTGCCGGCGAAACTTGAAGTTGATGCCAGATCACAAACTCAACAACAACATCTCCACCACCTTACCTCGCACACAACCTTCTCAGAGAAACCCCGGTATCTTCCTACTTCTCTCGACCTTGGCAATAGAAATGCGGTAGAGCAGCTGCAAGTCCAACCACATCACTCCTCGTTTTTCCTATTTCCCCTGTTGTCACCATTAAAAGCCACCGAGGCTGCCTTCTCTTCAAACATGGTACGTTGAGCCAAAGCTGATGATCCTACGTGTCGCATGAGTGCAGTTCTTGTCATTCTGAACCGGGGAGTCTAAAGACGATAACAACAGTACTGATTTTTCTCTTTCTACAGGCGCAAGTCATTTCCACCTCCGGCCACGATGACATGATTGTATGTCCCACTCCTAGATCATCCTTTGATCTCCTCTGGCGAAGGCCCAATTTCTATAGAACCCACGGTCATCCTTAAGCCACATTCGAAGCGAGACAAGAGAAGAATATTACTAACCGTTCGTTCGACATTTCCAGCATGATGCCGTTCTAGATTACTATGGTCGCCGTCTAGCAACATGCTCGAGTGACCGAACCATCAAGATTTTTGAGATTGAAGGCGATCAACATCGGTTAACAGAGACATTGAAAGGGTGAGTTCCGCGTTACCTCAAGAGCCGCATTTTCTGGCACACCTCTAACACCACGGCCTTATGAAATAGCCATGAAGGAGCAGTCTGGTGTGTATCCTGGGCCCATCCCAAATTTGGCACCCTCCTCGCCTCATCCTCATATGACGGCCGTGTTCACATCTATCGAGAAACACCTTCATCACAAGCCACCTCAACGACTCAACAATCTGCTCAATCTCAATGGTCTCTCGTTTTTACCTCCACCATTCACACCGCCAGTGTCAACATGGTCGCATGGGCACCCCCGGAGCTTGGATGTCTTCTGGCGTGTGCTAGCTCCGACGGGAATGTCAGTGTCCTAGAATTTCGCGACAACCAATGGTCTCACATCATCTTCCCTGCCCACGGCATGGGTGTTAATGCTGTGAGCTGGGCACCAGCAGGTGCACCAGGTGCCATTGCCCGCAAAGATACCGGCACAGCAACTGCAAATCCCGCATCAGCATCAACCACAACTCGCCGATTTGTGACCGGAGGCAGCGACAACGCCGTCAAGATCTGGGATTATAATACACAGACGCAATCCTACGAGAACACACTGATACTCCCACAAGGTCATAGTGACTGGGTGCGGGATGTGGCATGGAGTCCCACGCTCTTATCCAAGACTTACATCGCCTCAGCCAGTCAGGACCGAAGTGTCAAGATCTGGACGAGTTCGAACCCCAATGATCCCTCAACCTGGGCCCTGGCCAAATCTCTCGAGCTGGACGCTGTTCTATGGCGTGTCAGCTGGAGTCTATCAGGCAATATACTGGCTGTTTCCGGCGGTGATAATAAGGTGACACTATGGAAGGAAGACCTAAAGGGGAACTGGGAGGTGGTAAGGGAAGTCACTGAGTAGCGCTCGGGAGATGGACCAAAAGATGACGCACAGGGTGGCACTAGAGGAATAGCCATCGGGAAAAGTCTGCTGGAGATGTAAAATGCTAGAGATTCACCCTATGTTTGTTCCCCTATCATAGAACGAGGCTGTACGCAAAAGTTCCATACCATGGACAAGGAGAACTGGTCTCTACCTAAGATGACAACTCGTATCAAGGAAGTGTCGAACTAAATCTGGCAACTTTGCATCTTGACCGTGGTTAGAATAGAAATGCTCCACGTCAAGTATACATTCAACCCACAGAACCCCAATGTTCATGAGCCGATTACACAAAGACAGGCACTGAAAATGGAGTTCGAGTTAGATACCTAGGTACTTGCTCATCTTGCTACATGGGGAATTCTAATCTGCCGGCTGCCGCGATTGTCGAGGCTCTGGGAGCTGTTCCAGTCCGATGCGGCGAAGTGGAAATTGAGTACGGCTTGAGGTGGCGGAAGTTGGAGTTTGATGAGCCGAGCGCAGTGGGCGGACCTCGTTCGGGGAATACGTATGATTGAGAGATGCGTCTATAGTATGTGGACATTCATGAAGCCAAAGACAGTTTCACAGATCCGGCATTGATGCGGAGACGGAATAGAAATTGTAACACAATCATACAAACATGTAGAAGAAGATAACTCATGTCCCTACTCGTACATCGCTGGGGTATCTGACTAATTAGGTAGGTATTGGTTGTCCAGGGTCTTTCTTCTCCTCCACCTGGGCATTAAGAGTATAGGCATTCCACTCCTTGTCGATTCGCCTCTTGCCATCCGCATCACCTTTCCACCCCTGCTCGTCGAGCTTGAGTTTCGTCAAACGCTTCTCCATCTCTCTCGATTGTAGATTGGCTTCCTGAATCCTTGTCACGCAGATGTCACGGCCCAAAACCTCCATGCTGTGTGAGACTGGTGGGCCGGACGTGCTGCCCAGCAAGGCCCATCGGAGATACTCATACAGCAGCGCTTTCCACGTTTTACCCGAGACAGTCTCGTCAGGTGATTTCCCCAACAGTCTAAGGGTTTCACTGTGGGTGGTTTCAGTCCACTGTTCCTCCGGTATGAGCATGAAGGTGGAGGCAGCAACACGGAGATGGTGCAACATATTGGGTTGACCATAACTGATGGACAAGTCTGGTAGTACTTTGGGCGGGCCGAGCACGAAAGCAGAGAGTCGAGTGGCAAAATCAGAGGGATTTAAATAAACCAAGGATTTCAAGCGTAACATGTTCTCCAGAAGATCCTTCAATGGCCGACCCCCAGCGAAAGCCAGGAATTTCTCAGTCCCGTATTGTTGATTCAGAGCATTGGCCAGATCTCCGACAATTCCGTCCAAAGCTTTACCACCCTCCTCGATTTTCGCTCTCATGTGATGACTCTGAAGATAATCAAGTTTGCTGAAAGTAACAATGGTGTTGCCCTTGGTGAGCTTCATATCGAACAGCTCGATCAAACGTTCGACGTTCATGATTTCTTTCTTTTGTCGGTGGGACCATCCCAGTAGAGCAGCAAAATTGATGAGGGCCTCGGGAAGGTAACCTCTAGCGCGGAAGTTGGCAACATCAGTGTCCATGTTGCGTTTACTCAGCTTCTGGCCTTTTTCGTCAACCAGTAGTGGAACGTGGGCGTATTTGGGGGGAGTCCAATCGAGAGACTGATACAAAGCAACATGGAGTGGTGTGGAAGACATCCATTCGGAACCACGAACGACATGGGTGATTTGCATATCATGGTCATCACACACATTGGCCCAGTGGTAGGTCGGATAACCATCCGACTTGATCAGAATTGCATCTGCGTAGACGAGTTCATCAAGCGATAGGTTTCTGAAGGCGTGCTGGCCATGACCGCTTGAGCCAAAGACCATGTCCCTGTACCTGGGCCAGATGTTTGGGGCACGGAAGCGGACGACGTGCTGTTCCCCGGCATATGCTCTCTCATCGGCCTCCGCTTTTTCCAAGTGGGTACATTTCCGATCATAACCTAGAGGGAGACCTTTTTCATGGCGAATGCGGTTGAGTTCATCCAGTCTCTGGGGGCTACAGAAACACCGATACGCATGGCCCGAGTTTAAAAGGAGTTGGATTTGAGTTTTATAGAGGTCCAGTCTCTGAGACTGTCGATAGGGACCGTGTGGACCACCAACGAGAGGCCCTTCATCCCATTGCAAACCGGCCCACTTTAGGTCTTCGTACAGCTTTTCCTCAGCTCCGGGAATGGTTCTTCTCGCATCTGTGTCTTCGATCCTAAGCAGGAATTGACCATTTGTGGCTTTTGCCAATAAGTAGTTGAATAGAGCGGTTCTAATGGAACCAAGATGGAGATTGCCGGTGGGAGAAGGAGCGAAACGAGTGCGAGCTGGGGAAATTGGAAGCTTCCCTCGCTTGGTGGAGGGTGTAGGGGTCGAGAGAGAGGGTGTGGTAGAGCAGTTGCGGGCCGACACAGAGGGGGAAGGCTGTTTACGTGTGACCCAGATACTCCGGCGAGTGTGGGCAGTGGCGCGACAGGAACTGCATATCCATCGAGTGGCAGGGGAAGCGGAGGATGTGATCATCGAGTTGATGATTAGGGATAGCCTGTAGTGGGTTGTAGACTCTAGTAAGTGGAAATGGAAGGGGCGAGAAAATGCGAGATGTGAAAAGGAAGGTGCGAGTTTGACTTTCATGGCGCAGCCTCGTAAGGCGAGAACCGAGGGCTCAGCCTTGCCACGTTCCTTGAGTCTGCGTCTGCATATGACAAACTCTGCGCCCCCGGCTCTTTCCTGCTGGCCCCAAACCTACAAAATTATTCATCAGTTTCATCCCCCTCCCCATCTGACTTTCATCCCCAATTTCTGCCTGGCTGCTGCCACTTCCTTGTCTATTTGATTTTCTTCCAATCTGACCTACTTGGTGAACACTGCCCTCCTTTCCTCTTTCTCAATCAACACATTCCAACGCTTCATAACTCACTCAACATGAACGGTGCCGGCCCTACCGAAGAGATCGATCTCTACGCCATTCTCGGTGTCGAGAAGGATGCCTCTCAAGCAGATATCAGAAAAGCGTATCGAAAGGCCGCTCTCGCACACCACCCTGACAAAGTTGCCCCCGAACAGCGCGAAGAGGCCGAAGTTCGTTTCAAGGCTGCCTCCCAAGCCTACGAAATCCTTTATGACGACGAAAAGCGACACCTCTACGATGCCCATGGCATGGCTGCTTTTGATGGCTCAAGAGGACCTGGAGGTATGGGTGGAGAAGTCAACATGGAGGATATTCTGAACATGTTTGGTATGGGAGGAGGTATACCAGGAATGGGTGGCATGGGTGGCATGGGTGGTGGTGGGCCTCGCAAAATGCGCCGCTCTCCAGATGAGAACCAGAAATACGAAGTCACTCTGGAAGATCTGTACAAGGGCAAGACGGTCAAATTCTCCTCCACCAAAAATGTCATCTGCTCCAAATGCACCGGTACTGGTGGTGCTGACAAGGCCAAACCAAAAGAATGTTCGGCTTGCAAAGGTCAGGGCGTCAAACAAGTCTTGAGTCAGGTTGGCCCCGGCATGTTGACCCAACGGATGGTCGAGTGTGGTGCCTGCGAAGGTACAGGACAGGTCTTCAATCCCAAAGACAAATGCAAAAAATGTAAAGGCAAGCGAACTGTGGAGGAGAAGAAACAACTTGAACTCTACATTCCACGCGGGGCACGAGAGGGTGACCAGATTCGTCTAGAAGGCGAAGCCGACCAGATTCCCGGTGCTGAACAGACCGGAGACATTGTCTTTCACCTGGTGGAACTGCCACATGAAACTTTCCAGCGCACAGGTAATGATCTCTCGGCCAAGTTGGAGATTTCTCTGGCCGAGGCTTTGACCGGCTTCCGCCGTGTAGTGTTGAAACACCTTGATGGTCGTGGTATTGAACTTAACCACCCTCAAACTCCCGGTCAAATTCTACGTCCTGGAGAGGTTCTCAAGGTCCACGGGGAAGGTATGCCATTGAAAAAGACCGATCACAAAGGCGACCTGTACCTTGTCATCGAGATTTTGTTCCCCGAAGATGGCTTCTTTACCGACCCTGCAGCTTTGGACAGCCTGCAGAAATTGCTGCCCCCTCCACCAGAGGCCGTCGAAGCAGAGGAGACAGACGAAGTCAGCTTCGAGGTTGCCGATATTGATGATATTGGTGGTGATGAAGCACCAAACCAGTGGGAGGATGAGGATGGCCCACAACAAGCACAATGTCAGACACAGTAAATGCCTGACGGGCCCAAACTGCCGCCTATCTCAATCCAATTCGTGGCTACACCATTTTTACGACGTGATGAGTTACGAACTTTGATCGGGACAACAAGGGGAGGAGATGGCTTTGGTCGACCCCATTTTCTACCCCCATACCCACTATGCTCACATCTTCCTCCCAGGATCTGATGGGGCAAATCCCCTTTATGCATTGGGCGGTGTAACTGTTTCCAAGTTGGACATGAATGAAAAAGCATTTTCCTGGCGTTTTACATAGATTGAAGATGTGGACTGGCGAAGGTATCTCTTTCCAACATGAACAAACCAATCGGTCAGAGATGCATTCACCAGCGCTTGCATGAAATCTGCAAGGACGCAACGAGAAGGATTTTCTATAATTTATCTACTCTTAGCACACAACTCAACGATTAGATCAGCTTTTCCACCAAGATCATCGGTTGCATTAGGGACCAATCCGTACATTTTGTTTTTCGGCCTCATGGCTAGTATTCTCTTACGTCATCAACAACTTTGAACGATCCTCTCCTATTGGGTGCCTACTATGGCAGCTTGCAGGTTAGGCAGTCTAACAAGACCAAAGCCATTCTTATGACTCGCTCCTGTATGCAGCATCACGTATGGCACAGTGGACTCAACATAACAATCATCTCTTCCAGGAGATTAGCGACTGAGAACGCGGAGTGTCTCAAGAAATAGCACAGCCCAGCAATGGCCATACAGCGCCTCCACTAGTCAACCTTTCGTGAGTCATGTTAGCAGTGGGACAGACGCCTGTTCGTGACTCGATATTAGTCGCGCCAATAGTGCAGCAATCTTGTTGCGATTAATTAGTTCTAAGTCTGCTATGATCCCTCCGAGTCTTCCTTGTTCATCCTTCCTTTCATGAGAGCAGGTAAGCATCTTTCGACATTGGTATATTGCGACTTGGTGAATTGTTTGGATATTACAAACCAGTGGATTCAATTTGAAGTGCGTTCCGCAATCAATACTGTTGAGATCTGGAGTCTTGAAAACCCCCCGCGGGCCTAGCGCAACTCGCAAACCCTTGAGATGTCGGCTGGTGGTGTGAATAATCAAGATTCCAAGCTGAGGTCTGCGTCAGATGATGTTGATAATGACCGGGAAACCACAACGACAAGGCGATACCCGAGACGTAATCGCAAAGAAGTACTAACAACGAGCAATAAAACTTCTACAGCGTCCGTATCTATCATTCACAAGGCCTCTCACAAGCGCAAAGCCGTGTCGCCAAAGCCGCCTGGATCAAAGTCCGAATTAGGCACGATGGACTCATCTTTCAAAGAAGAGAGACAAGTCAAAACAAGTAGAAAAGCACCGAGAAAGCAATCTGGAAGTGACCGAGGTATACGAATTACTGACAAACATATCCTCTTTTGGGGCAGTGTGTTGTCGAACTGGAACTTGGGATCAACGTTTCCGGGCAGCAGACTCGTGGAACTACTCATTCCGCGTCTGGTTGAGCATGGAGTCGAGCATCCACGTCGGACTTCTGTCAGTACTAAATTGCTCGAGCACCATAACTTTGTCTGCGGTGAACAGGCCATGATGGCTTGCAAAGCCTGGTTGTTTGAAAAAGGCCCAGTGCTGGAACAGGACGTTGAGGAATTGCAACTCACCGACCCGAGTTCCTTCTTCGACGTTTTCCAAGACCCGGCAGCTTTCTCGGATGTCAGCCTGCCCAGGAATCTTGGAAGTGCAAGCGATCTTCTGGCGAAAGCACGTAAGACGTACTTGTGGCAGATTCTCCTCAACTCCAGTCCTCGCCACCAGAAAGGCTTGGGACGCAAAATCCCAAACTTTTCACCTGACATATGGAGCACTTCATGTGTCCCCATCGTGGTCAGTGTATGTATCGCTCGTGCTGAATGCGAAGATGAGCTCAAGAAGCTGTACCGTCATGTTGGAGATCGGAAATTCGTTGAAGGCTCTCCAATGGATCGCATCTGGGGTGTGGGATTGAGATGGGATAATCCACTCGCAGACGCGGAAGAAAATTGGAAGGGAACGAATTTATTGGGCAAGTGTCATGACCAGGCGGCTGCGTTTTCTAACACTGGAGACTTTTGAGGGCGTCGAACTCGTATGGCGAGTGCCCGCGCAGGATTTATTTGTCGAAGAACCAGGAGACGCCATGCGTGGCTTTGGTGGGTCATTGTGATACATAGGAGTTGGGAGTTTGTCATTGGTTGTTTTATTGTGGTTGTATCAAGAATGCTGCTTGTAACATGGTCTGTCTCTAAAATTCACTTCATAGTTACCTGACCACTCTTGTTTCAATCGGTGTCTTCTTGTGTGGTTCGACACCAACAAGGCTGACCAACAGCCTTGCCGAGCTCGGTACAATAATCGACCGTAGGATGTTAAGTCATGCAATATGGCCCACCGTATCAATTTGCGAGCAGATCCCGCAAACTTGTGCCTCACATAAAGTGCATCATTGTCCATTGCCTGCACTGCCTAGTCCAAAGAAATCAACACTGCATACAGGCCAAACATAGCCGTCCTCAGGATCGTACCGAGCATATCAGCTCGTGGCATCCAACGGCTTGTCCAAAGATCAGTCGTATAACACAGGGGACAAGAGTCTCCTGGTTACAGTGAGTTCTTTTCTTCTCAGCCTACAACATGGCAGACAGAACGAGCAGTTTGCTGAAGAGACCTCACACTGAAGACGGCGATGGAACACAAAAACGTGCCAGATCCAACGATGGATCTCCACGTCCGACCACCCCGAGTGCGCCGCCAAAGCAAGATGTCAGCCAGATGCTGGCAGCCGCAAAAGCCAGAGCTGCGGAACTAAAAGCAAAACTGGGAGCTGGAAAGTCTTCAACAACAAGTGCACAATCAACACCATCCTCTCTGCCAAGTGCTGGTTCTGCTGCCGACAGAATAGCTGCTCTCAAGGCTCGAATCGCAAGCGCCACGAATAAATCATCTTCGGCTACGCAAAGGACGTCCGCGTCCACACCACCCGTCTTCAATGATGATATATCCAAAGCACGAGGTGGACTGGATATTGGCCTACACCCTGCATTACTGGCGGATGCTCAGCAAGATACACAGCGATCAAAGACACGAATGCCGCAGCCTAAATTTGCTACCACCATGGGAAATCGAAGAGCAGAAGTGGATGGTTCCAACAAGAAGGCAGCATTAGATCTTTCTGGGCCTTCTCTTGAAGAAATAAAAGCCAATCCTTATTTCGACCCTAGTCTGGGCCAGGCCATGGCGAAAGGGAGGGCATCCAAACAACTCATCTTCAATCAGAAGGGCAAATACATTCAACAAGCCGCGGCGCTTCGTCGACAGGCTCAACTCGAGGCTGTGAAGAAGAGAATTGCAGAGCGTGCGAGACAAGCTGGTCTGGAGGAAGATTTGGACACGGACAGAGCATTCCTAATTCCTGCCCCTCCAGATATCGAGTGGTGGGATGAAGGCTTGGTAGATGGAAAGTCTTACGACGTGATCTCCGATCCATCCAAACTCAAGATCGACACTACCGACTCTATCATAACCATTTACATTCAACATCCTGTCCTCATTGAACCACCACAAGAGAAGAACAATCCCGCCCCCAAACCCATGTATCTGACATCCAAAGAACAAGCAAAACTTCGTCGCCAACGCCGCATGGCTGACCTCAAAGAAGTCCAAGCTAAGGTGCGACTGGGTCTCGAACCTCCACCACCACCCAAAGTCAAGAAAGGCAACCTCATGCGCGTACTCGGCGAAGAAGCCGTCAAGGATCCCACTGCAGTGGAAGCACGAGTAAATCGAGAAATCGCCGAGCGAAAAACAAACCATGACCAAGCCAACGCCGACCGCAAACTCACAAAGGAAGAACGCCACGAAAAGCTCGCGCGCCAACAGGCCGAAGACGCCGCCCACGGGATCCACGTGCGTGTCTACAAGATCTCTAGCCTTGCCAACGGCAAACACCGGTACCAAGTGAACGTAAATGCAGACCAAAACGCGCTGACGGGTGTATGCATCATGCATCCGAAATTCAATCTCGTCATTGTCGAGGGCGGCGAACACAGCATCCGCAACTACGACAAGCTGATGATGCAACGCGTACACTGGACGGAGATGGAAGCCCCCCGTGCGGTGCAGGAGGGCAATCGCGAAGCCCTGGCGAAGTGGCTGGAGGCGGAGGATGAGGATGGGAACTTACGCGACCTAAGTCTCAATCGCTGTGATCGTATCTTCTCCGGAGAGGTCAAGCAGCGCCAATTCCGCAAGTGGCTTGGTGCTCGCGTCTGTGAGACCGATACCCATGCGAAGGATGTGCTGACCAGGGCCAAATATCCTGAATTCTGGAATATTGCGAAGTCGTGGACGGCGGACGAGTTTTGATTTGGTTGTTGATGATAGTCTTGTAATCATGAATGTGCCGAGCGAGATGCAGAGAGAGGCCGATGGACGGAATGTCAATTGGCGGCAATGCGCTACATACTGGGTAGCATTGACAGTCCCGACACCATACACTTGAATATACTACACGATCGACGCCAATCACATATCTCCATCAGGTAGTGAGCAGGGACATCACTCACCGCCTGCTGTCCCAATTATGGCATATTATGTACCATCAATGATTCCCTTTCTGCTGTTCATAGGCCCTACTTACGCAATGCATGAACTTGAACATCGCCCACTTCATCAGATCCTGTACCGTGAAATAGAGTTACATAACAAGATAAACAAACATCCTCGTTGATTCCCTTCTCCGTCTCTTCCACAAGAATGAACCGGGAGTACCACGTGGGCGACTTAGTTCGCCCTAGGTAGACATGAAACATGGAACACGGCCAGCACAATGCATCGATACATACGCACTACAAATGAAAGACGACATGGCAGAAGCATACTGGATGAAAACGACTTTTCTTCTCAATCGTCGAATCTACCTAGGCACCTACTGAGTGACTTCACGAACTACCTTACTCCGTACATTGACATATCTAGTAGAAAAAGAAAATATGGACAGACACTCATACTTTGAAAGAACTCCAGGCCCTGGTGGCATAGCATAGCACATATGTGGATGTGGGAAAACGAGGAAACCTCGCATGGGAGGGGAAAAAGTATTGTCCAGGCGCCAGGCTCCTCTCTTCTGACTCTGACCGCACCATCTGACTGCACTTCGACATGCGTCCTCTGACGATTGCTCTTGGGACTCAGCGCAACGCTAGCAGCTCCATCAGCTCTAGACATGCTCATTCAGCGGTCGGGCTTTTTATGTTCGACAACACGATTCAGATTTCGTGCCGCGGTCTCCATGATCCCCGCGATTTTCTTAACCTGCTCAGCGGCGTAATCCCAGTGTCCCTCATCGACAGCGTCACGGATGGCAGGGAAGAACGCCTCGTCGTAGCCGCTCCACAGCTGGGGTGCGAAGAGAACGTGTTTGAACTGCGTTCTGTTGGCTAACCCGCCGCCTTCGGCCAGGTCGAGGAGGTCGGTTTCGAAATGCGCGAGGCGTTCGTTGTGCTCAATGCGCTGTATCGCCAGGGATCCGGACTCGAAGCCGCCGGACCCGAAGAAGAAGTCTCGCCATGTCCCGTCAAAGGAGTGGAAGGCATGTGCCTGTTCTGTGAGTACGCTTGCGGCATTGCGAAGAGGGTTGAGGTCGAGTGATGGGGAATCTCGCTTCTGTGGAGAGTTGGCTTTTGCTTGGGCGTATGTTTCCAAGTCATTGATGTACTTGTCGAGGGCTTTTGCATAGCTGTTTAGATCGAATGGAATGATGGGTTTGTCTGCTAGTTCGAAGAGAAGCAGCGCCCAAATCTCGCCCATCGCTTTGTGATAGAAAAATTCCGGGTCACCGAATTTGGCCATCCATTCAAAATTGTCATAACAGCTGTGATATGGATACTCTTCCCCCTTGAAGAACATGTCAATGGACGAGGTACCGACAATGTCCTGGAAAGCGACATAGTCGCTCCCAGCCCCGAGACCGGCTAAACCTTGAACGCTGTTATTCCAAGCCCCACCAATCGAACCTGCTCCAGAAGGATCCCAAACTCGGTCCAGAACGCGGACGAGGGCTTTTTCGAAGACGGGTGAGCCAGCAGCGCGGAACTCCGTTCCTGAAACGCCAACATCAACGTTGAGATAGGCAACACCTTCGTTGCGAAGCTCGGCTTCACGATTCTCGACGTGCTCAGTACTGCCAATGAGGTTGTATTCCTCACCATCCCAGCTAGCGAACTCAATGGTCCTTCGTGGTATCCACCCAAGTTCGGTAAGCAATCCAAAAATCCGGACGACTTCCAGCATAACAGCGGTGCCGCTACCTGGATCGGCAGCTCCTGTGCACCACGCATCACGATGATTGCCAACGATGATGCGTTTTTGAGGTTGTTCCCAGCCCTTGATCTGGCCAACGACATTGTAAATTGGCTGTTTCTTTTCTTCGTCCTGAAGGTTCTTCAAATTGACCTTGGGCGAGGTTCCATCTCCAGTCCAGTACTCAGTTTGTGGAGTGCCTTTCCATTGCTCTGTCATTTGCACACCGTGCCCTCTGATCGAGTTTAGCAGATGTTTTGCGTCATTCCAGGAAATCGGTAGTGACGGGATTTTGTTTAGACCTGGGCTATCCTCCGGCCTTAAATGTTCTTTGTTGGCGGGAGTCGATGCCCATCCGGGAGTCAGAACATCACCCACAACCCAAGACATAAGACTGACCGCTCCTCGCTGGACCGCATCATCGGGCATGAATCTACCATTTGGGAAAGTAGGCCCTTGAACGAATCCGTCTTGCGAAGGGTCTGAATAAATAATACAACCCACAGCTCCCGCCAGCTCAGCGGCCTTGACTTTCAACGCTCGGTCGCCCTGTGAACCGTAGTAGCGTACCAATACGATGGCATCTTTAACAGATATGCCCTTATCTGCAAGTGTTTGAAAGTCTTCTCGCGAACCGAAGTTGGCGTACACAAGACGACCAGTGACATCTCCGGATTTTGAATGTCCATGGAAGACAAGTGCTTGCTCCTGAATCTCCTCAAGATATGCCTCCCATTTCAGTTCTTCAGGTTCCACGATTGCGACTCTTCTACCATCCTTTCTCGGGTAATTTAAATAGACGTCAAATCTTTCCATAGATACCTCTGTGAGGCGAGAAGCTTTAAATGATTCGGCCACCCACTCTCCGAGGACATAATTCCCCTCGGTGCCGGCAATATGCGGAAAGTCTGTTATGTGTTTGAGATTCGCCTGAATACCTCCGCGATCGTTCATGTGGTTCTGAATAAACAATCTTATAGATTCTGGATCGAACATCTGACCCATTCCCATTCTGTTTCTCGTAAATGACAAGACGTCGGAAGCTATAAGTACATAAAGAATGCCCATGATCAAGAAAACACCAAAGAGTCGACCGATGATGACAACGCGGTTTGAGTCGAGTTGCTGGTAGTTTATCTGAGGCCAAGGTATGTTGGAAAAGTACGAACGAAAGGAAGGCAGCGATAGGGATGAGAAGGAGTTGGTGATACTGGAAAATCGTTTGGATAATTGGTAGCGCAAGAGGGAACGATTGGAGGATGTGTCACTCAGAGGATCTTCTATATCCATCTGTTCTATATCTCGACGTCGTTCCTCTTCCGATTCTTGCTCAAGCCCGTCCAACGAATCCAGACTGCCCCGAGCAGACTCAACGGTCGGGGGTTGGTAATTCCCGTGGGAATCATTGCGCAAAAGGCCTTGTCTTTCGGCATCGTCACTGATCTCTTCAGGGCCGACTCTCGATTGGGAGGAGGTAGGTCGAGAGGAGGTGGCTTCTTCATAAGAGGGGATTGGTAGGTGCTCGTAACGTGATTTACTGTCCATGATTGCAGTAGCTGAATGGGGGTGTCAAGTGATGTCCCGAAGGACGCACTCGGGCTCGGGCTTATTGTTGGGTCATCAGTAGGGAGTTTTATTGTTGCCAGATAAAGGATCAGGTCTAAAGGCAGCGACCATGGTATTGATTCGCGATGTATATGATGTGAATAGTATCAACGATAGTCTCACCATGATCGGGTCTTGAGACTGGAGAGACTGCGCCTCCTGGCAAGCGGCCGGCCGCCGGAACAAACCACGCACCAAGCTGAGGACCAAGAGATCCAAGCGAAGTCGTCGTCAACCTGCCAAGGTCTTGTTTTAGTATAGTCCGTGCTAATGACCACTAGTGGGCACTAGTGAGCACCACTAGCAGTGATAGTGCGGATTAGGTCAATCTGGCACTTGGAGATATGTCCTGTAGTGATCGAATCTCCCTCCCTCTTGGATCTTTCAACAGTCAGACTCAGGGTACAGCTCTCGAGAGTCTCTTCACCTATCACTATCCCGTACTGCAAGCAAGGTGCTACACGAGATCAGCCATGCTTGCTCAGATATCGAATAAATCTACTTCTCAAAGTAGGATTCAATTGCTGGTGTTTTCAGTCTCTTTGCAGCAAAACCATTTCCCATCCTGGTGCAGATACAACGGGTGTCTAAGAGCGGTCGGGTGACTCATCGTCGGATTATGGCATCTGATACGCCAAAAATGAAGCATTGGCCCTCTAGTAGGGCGAAGTCATGTGCTCCAAGCTTCAAACACATCGAAGAGTCTATCAAATGCATGAATTCGTGAATACACTATCTAAATTGCTTGTAAAAAGAGCAGGAAAGTAAACCCAGGCAAGAACGATCAAAATCGGGCAAACTCCGATGGCCGTCTTCGCCATCGAAGAATTACACGCAGGACTTGCCCTTCACGAGAAATCTCAGAGGAACCGAGAGTCCATGGACTCCGAATGAGTTTCGTTCCGGCTGTCAAGCTTGGCTTACCCCAACTGCCCGCAATATCGCCCACATCCCGAGGTGAATACATCGAAAGATACCGGGGAAATCATGGGGCCTCAAATTGATGCTATGTGGGAGACTAGTTACTCCCTTGTGCCCTAGCCCGTCCAATGCTACCTACTGTTGCTTATATCAACTCCCGAGAAAGGGCGGTGATGATTTAGTTGTTGCCACAGCCACAGAGTGAGCAAAATAACAATAGCGTCTATTCTTTATCAGCATGGAACAGAGTCAAGGTATTGCATCTCATGGATGTGCTCTTGAGAAGTAGACTGATTCTCCAATAGTGTACGGATTTGTCCCAACTCAACATAATGACACATATCCTGCAATTGATCCCACGAAATCTGACTACTCTGGCAAAAATGTCCTAATAACAGGTGCATCTCGGGGCTTGGGCCGCGAAATGGCTCTTTCTTATGCGGAAGGGGGCGCCTCAGGGATAGCGATTCTTGATATCCTAGACTCTGCTCATGTCGAACAAGACATTGTGAAAAGCGCTAAGGCAGCCGGAAGATCCTTGCCCAAGGTAGTGTGTCTGAAAGTAGACATTACTAATCTAGCCTCTGTGGAAAGCGCGCTCAAAGCAGTGGCCTCGGAGTTCGGAAGCCTGGATATTTTGGTCAACAATGCTGGATATGGATCGGTCTATGTGCCAGTCCTTGAATCTGATCCTGAAAAATGGTGGCGCAACTTCGAAGTGAATGTCAAAGGAGTATATCTCATGGTGAGAACCTTCTTACCGCTTATTCTGAAAGGGCAGGACAAAACGATCATCGTCCTTTCCAGCATCGGAGCACACCACGTTGTCGCAGGAGGATCAGGATACGAACCAACGAAACTCACCGTCTTGAAGTTCAACGAGTATTTGATGGCTGAGTACGGGTCTCAGGGCTTGTTGGTATATGCCATAGCTCCTGGTGGTGTGCTCACCGATATGTCATCCGATGCTTTCCCTGCACATCTTCATCATCTACTTCCGGACACGCCACGGTTAGTCGCAGATACGTTGACTTTTTTGACAAGGGAGCGCAGAGAATGGTTAGCATCTAGATACGTGGACTCTAAATGGGACATGGAAGAATTTATGGCTAAGAAGGATGTGATCGTCAAGGAGGACCTCCTCAAAGTCCGCTTGCGGGTGTGAACGGTTCATGAGGTTGTCATTCTATAAACCACAGAGAGAGCTTTCATATTAGTTCAGGGAATCCAAAAGCTCATGACAGTACTTCACATACATGATTGATTCGAGAGAGCCCTCGCCAATCTTTCGTGGGCTTTCCATTTGCAGCCGGAACCAACGTTATCTATTCTTGTCATTTTAGCCACGTGGAATTTAACGCTACTATGGGCACAGCGGGCGGTTCTGTGAGCGATGGAGAAGTCACCGTGCGAATTCTGCAGGAGAGAACAGCTTGAGAGCAGTGTTAATGAAATGGTGGAAAGTCAAAATAGACGGACAGCGGATCACAAGAACGGGGGCAATGTACATAGTAGCCAGAATGACGATTGATATCCTGCCAGATCAATCTCATTGCAGGCGAGAGCGAACCTGCTAGGGATCTCATATAAGAACGATATTCATCATGGTCACAGCTTTTCGAATCTGACACGCCATAGTAAACAGGCCTTAATAACATCTGGTTCTCGGTGAAAAACAGATAGAATGATGTTGACTATGAATGGCTATCAGGAACTCAAATATGTGACGAACCAGTCCCTCGAAAGTGAAATGGAATCCTCCTTGGAAGTCGTGTAGGGCGAGAAGTGGTTCCCTTTGATGATCTGGAGGGATTTAGGCTCTTTTGCTGCGTCAAACGCCTCCCTTTGACCAGGTATGAAATCGCTCTCAGCGAGAATGAACAAGAGCGGAGTTGGTGCAATCATTTCGATAAAAGGCGTCACATCAGTGAAAATCGTTGGTTTGTAACTCTGAAGGGTGAGGCGCCCTTTGTAGTTGCGAGTCTCTTCCGGACTCAACTGGTCGATATACGCTTTCTTCACTTCGTCGTTCGCTTCTTTCACAAAAGGGATATATCGGGCCGGTTTCCCCAAAGCTCTGTTCGTGCGGTCTTCGGCCAACTCCTGGTGGTAGCGATCCATGTCGTCGCCATATCCACCCATACGAGCACCAGTCATGGAGGACCACTTGATAACTGGTGTCTGTGATACCACAACTTTGACTCGCTTATCGAGGCCGGCCACTGCCAGGACATCTCTGCCTCCCAAGCTAGTCCCCCATATCCCAATGCGTTGCGAATCAATTTCCGCCAGGCTTGTAGCATAGCTGATCGCATTCTGCCAGTCCTCCAACCGACCTATGTGATCGACCTCTTCACGTGGTTCACCCTCGCTATCACCAACATTCCGATAGTCAAACCACAGTGCTGCAATGCCGGCCTTGACGAGAGCATCGGCAAGTTCAGGAAGAGTCCACTCTTTCAAAGCACCAAGTCCGTGTCCCAGGATGACCAATGGATGTTGTGTTTCACCTTCGGGCAATCGTAGCAAGCCACTCAAGGTGAGTCCATCTGACAGGAATTCAATGTTCCGCTGCTTGTCATTGTGACCGTTTGCAATCATACTTGTCCGGAGATATAGATTTATATTGGACTTCAATAACTCTGTGTGTTCAGATGTCCATCAGACATATAAACCCAGGTTTCATAGTCTCATTGAAAGCATTTTGTATATTCACTACAACACAGACAATACTTCCCTTTTGGGTTGTATCCTTTCTGATTGGCTAGGTTGGTAGAAATGGTAAAGCCGTTCACTTCGCCGCGATCTCCGGGAGGCACCAATGTACCCCGCGTGCTTGGACCTCCATCCCCGGCTCCCAGTCCGAGCAGATTTACTCAACCCCACCGAGGCCTCACGACACTTCTTTGGTCGCACAATGCAGTGTGGTGAAGGAGTGTTCCTTGTCGGAGCCTTGAGAATCCTGGGATTCACATTGATGCATTGAAACCTGGGAGTCCTCTGAGATGCCTTTTCGAGGGCAAGCAGAGCATCACGATCACACGATGTCACGAAATGGAAGAGCTAGGAGACCAATATCATGCCTACCATGTCGGGGACGGAAGTATATCACTCCGTTGAATGTGGTTTCGGTTTTTGTGTTAATTACCTGACCAGGTTGAGATGTGATCGTGCGTTGCCAGCATGTGGTAATTGTGTCAATCGTGGCGACATCACAGCTTGCTGCTATGTTCCAAGAAAATCAGAAGCACGCTCAAAGCCGCAAGAGTCGTCAAATCTTTCGGATGCAGCACAAGCAAGGATAGATCACCTGGAGAGTCTGGTACTCAGTCTGCTGAAGAATGACCAGCAGAGACAGCGTCAGGTCGAAACCCCTTCAAGTTGCATCGAAATCGAAAATGATGCAAACGATGACGAAGAAAACCATCCTTCCGAGGCCCATCAGGATACACCATTATCCAATAAACAAACTCCCATCAGCACTGCGAGGCCTAGTTCGGCCTTGAATATTAGTGCAGACCACAAGCAGACCCTGTCTGTTGATGATGGTCACTGGGCCTTGCTTCTGAATGAGGTCTGTTGATCGCATGCGCAATTCTAGCGAGCCAGCTCTGACATCAAAATTATCGCAGATTGGTGAAGTCCGTTCACATATACGAGCGCAGCAACAAGAATATAAGGACCAGACCAAGAGAATATCTCACCTACTTCGAAGGTCATCAGAGAATATTGGACCTACATTGCTCTTCGGTTCCTCGGGACACGCGAGCCGGTCGGAGATCCTTTCGCAACTGCCTTCACGATACAGTTCAGACATCATGGTTACAAGGTTTTTCTCTCATATGTATCCAGCAATCTGTAAGTAGAGTCGTCTGTCACGAATGTTCTCCTTTTGCTGACTCTGGACAGATGTCCTGCATGGACCAACATTTTACAAGCAGGTAAGACATATGCTAAAAGATGCCTTCGTCGTTGGCTGAGTTTCTCTTGCCTAGTACGAAGGATTTTGGAGCGACCCAGAAAACAGTCCAACTGCCTGGATTGCTCTCCTATTCGCAATTTTGAGGATCGCAATGCTGGACTACCTAAGAGAAGGTGATGAGCCTGTTGAGTGGGAGGGAAAATGTCATGATCTTGCGTCGACTTATCGAAATCGGTTTACAGACTGCTTGCTGATTGCCGACTATACTCAACCGCAAGAGTTTCTCATCGAAGCTCTAATCATGCATCAATACGGCGAGTATGTTGGGACCAGGGATGCCAAATCAAGTATGTGGGTACTCAGCGGAATGCTCGTGAGACTGGCGATGCGTATGGGTTACCACCAAGAGTCGCAACCAAATCTACCTTGCAGTCCATTTCAGGTATGATTGTCAATTAATGATTTCTTGTGAGATAATATTGACCGTTGGATCAGATAGAGATGAGGCGCCGAGCGTGGGCATTCATCCGACAATGCGACATACTCGTATCGTTTCAAATGGGTCTTCCTTCTATGATAACTCCACGCTTGCTCGAAGCGCCTCTTCCACGAAATATCCATGACGACGATAGCTTCAATGAGGATTGTTCTATCCTTCCACCAGCACTACCCGACTCCGAACCAACACAAGTATCCTATCTAATCGCAAAAGCGAAATTAGCCTTCGGACTAGCCCGTGCTTTGGACGAGATAACTGGCAGTGATCCAATAGGGTGGGAACGAATACTTGAAATCGATCGAGAATTGAGACAAATATACGACAACGTGCCTAATTACTACAAGATCGGTCAGTTATCCACCGAAGATTCTCTGGTCCTGGTTTCCTGTCGGTTTGTTCTATCCAGTATTCATCACAAATCTCTCTGCACCGTGCATAGTAGATTTCTGGAGATTGCAAAATTCGACAGCAAGTTCATCTACTCCAGAAGAGTGTGTCTGACTTCCGCCATGTCAATACTCAGGTTTCAGGCTATACAAAATCAAGAGATTCCTGTGGATGGTGGCTTACGAAGTCTGACCAATTATCAAACGTCCCTAGCGATACACGATTACCTTCTTGCTGCAACAATCCTGGCGGCAGACTTGAGTTCGAGTAACTCGGAAAATGCGACGAATCAACAACCATTGCCCGGTGTACCCACGAGGTCTGAGATGATCAAGGCGTTGAGGTTGAGCGCACAAATCTTTGGTCAGATGCAGAATCAAAGCATGGAAGCCTATAAAGCAGCAGATGTCCTTGACATGCTTGTACGAAAGTTCGAGGGTGGGGATCAGAACTACATGAGAGGTTCGAAAGGACCACAGAACCTGGGTCAAGGGCCTGTTTCAAAATCCAACATCATGAGACCACCTCATGTCTCTTCCAAGCGTCAGACGTTACTTTCCAGCTCTTCAGATATACCCAACAAATCTCCTATCATTAGTCTAAGTTCTGGAATAAACCTAGACTTTGCCGGCCACAAAAGCACACAGCAGCCATCGCGTACGCCATCACGTCTGGCTCAAAGCACTAGCTCAGAATACTTGGCTACAAAAAGACCAGGTACGATAGAGTCGTCGAGTTTTGATATACTCACGAGCTGGCCACAACTCCAAGATTCAGGTTACGGTGCGCCTGGGACCTTTATCCCACAGATGTTTCCAGAACTTGAAAGCTCGGCCGACTGGATCACGCCCGATCGTGCAGATATGTCAACGGTGAGTTGTTGAACCCCTTTGTTCTGCTACTCGAACCGAGCTAACGCAAACACCTGAACAGTCGATCATGGAAGAGGGCAATTCGAGTGGGCCAGACTCCTCAGCGAATACACAAGGTATATCATATTCGACATCATTGGCTCTCACGGATCCTATGTCTACACTGTGGAACTTAACCTCATGAGCCCAAGGAGCATTTCTGAGAAACATTGTAAACTATGATCTATGAAAACAAATTTATTGCAGTAACATATGCCCGAGAGACTCTCAAGCCTTAATGAAATATCGTACACGCCGCCATCATGACTTAATGTTTTCGTTGATTCTACAGCAGAACGATTGGTGGTTTGACACAGTCCGTGCAGAAAACGGCAGTAGCTACAGTACTGAAATCCAGACGCTTTCTGCAATTCCTGGTGAAACTGCATAGTAAGTAAATTGGGAATCGCCGCGTAATCCGATTCATGTAACAATCCTGCCCGTCATCTCCGTCATCTTTTGTTCCTTTGCCACGGGAGAGTAGCGGAGAGGCGGGGTCATTTCATTCCACGTTCCTTCCAGCTCATGTTGACTCTACACTCCTTCGATGTTCCCCAACAGATGCAAGTGCGCGTGGACAAATGCATAGGCGGATACAAGTCCTCGGTCTTTCATACTGATTCGCTCAAGCCAGTGGGTCGACAATGGGAAAGAACCATGTGAAAGCCATGACCCCAATTGTCAAACTCCCGACGCGATCCAGAGGATGGTCTGCCCACTTCAGATCTTCATTCTTGAAATTTATTCTTCAACCAGAGACTCAGTGCTATCATATTTATTTCAAACGAAGAAGAACTAGTTTTCGTTCAAAGGCCTCGATTTTAATTCCTTCAAAGCCAACAAGCTCGCCCTAGTGGTAATCGTCGCTTGCCTTTAAGTCTTTGCTGAGCCCAACCATTGTTTCCGCTTCGTTTCAAGAACACACACAGTCATCTTCTGGATCTCAAACCCACGAGAAAAATGCCCAACGCCGGAGGTCTCACCGACCGTGAGGCGGCCATCGACGCGATGATTCGCTTCGTCTGCGCTCTGGACGAAGCAGATCCCGAGCTCTCGGCCTCATCTCTGACGGAAGACGCTGTCATGGATCTCACGCCCTTCAAGAAGATTGGCATGGACTATAGCGCAGTGGAAGGACGAGACTCGATCGTGCAGCGCCTGATGGACGCTGTGGGCAAACCACTCGACACAACACACTGCGCTACGAACATCCGCTGTACCGTCACGGGCGACACCGCCGAACTGACCAGTTGTGTCATGGCGCAGCATTTTCGTGCTGGCCAGGGACCTAGTCCTGAGTATCAGGATTACTATCTCTTTGGGAATCAGTATAAAGCTAGCATTGTCAGAGAGGGAGAGTTGTGGAGGATGAGGCATTTCTCCATCACGCCGGCTTGGGTGCAGGGAAATCCTGCGGTTATGAAGGTCACGTAATGGGCTAGAAATCATGAAAGATAGTAAAGGAGATGGGATGTCAGACCTGAAATCGACAATGACACATGAGATCATGTTCAACGAAGCTTTCTCATAAATGTTGACGTTGTTCATGGATCAGTGTGTAGGGAAAACGAACACTGAATTGGATTTGGCAGACTACATACAAAACAGAGACCTCGATTCTGTTACTAGCTTATTGAGCCTTATGCATGTGACTGACAATCTGCGAATCGAGCGGCTGGCTTCCCATGCCCCCGTCCTGAATATGTCAACCGCGTATCTGCAATCAGAATAGCAAGTGAGACAGTACAGCCGAGAGCAGATCGTGAAACCAACATTTGATCAGGAATTATGAGACCCACTTTCCCGACCACTGCACAATCTGAAAATCCCCATCATCTGACTCGGATATCACCCAACCGTTAATCTCACTAAGGAAGAAGACAAAATGAACGAACAGGACTCCGTCCTTCCGCCACGACGGAGATAATGGGAAATGGGCTCGCCGAGGTCTTTAAGCGAGATGGGTTTCCCCGCACAAGTTTTCAGGAGGTCGAGCCTTGTTGCGGGGAAGTCTGACCACACTTGGGCGCATCTGACCCAACGAGAGAATACGGAGCATGAAGAGCAGAACCGAGAAGAAAACCAGGGTTGGCATCTGGGGAAGCGAGATAGTGTGATTTCTGTCCGGCCGACCACGAACTTCTTTGCCCGAAGCTTCCGGTAGTGTGCTTCCCCATCCATCACCATTTGGTCATGATCCATCAGGCCGGGGTAGTGAACATCTGGTGACTCGCTCCGCATGCGACCCGACGAGATATGAGGTGGTCTTACAAAGCGACGAATAGTCTTTGAGCCTTATCAAATCGTGATAAAGTGATCCTTTGGGAAATAGTACTCGTCTGCTCATGTGAGTCCTACTCTTTGGCAGAGACGAGAGCTATCTGTGAATGAATTGTTCATTTTTGTAATAATGGCATTGTTATCTGCCATCCTGGAGACCTCTCCTACCAGACTGGTACTCATTGTCACTGTTGGAATTCTCTTGAGCGTGATCGTCCGAAGCTTTCTCAGGGAAAAGAAAACCATTCCCAAAGGTGCAAAGCCGCTACCAGGTCCCAAAGGTGAGGATTCATCGCACTGGACCGACCAACTATCCAACTCACCGTCAACATTATAGGCTGGCCAATTGTGGGCAATGCATTCTCGATCCCAAACTCACACGCATGGTTGAAGTTCAAAGAATGGGGTGACGAATACGGGCCGATATACCAGCTCCAAGCCTTTGGCACGACGTTGGTGGTTATCTCGAAGGAATCCATCGCCAATGATCTTCTCAGTCTCCGTGGAGCAATCTACTCGGATCGACCGCCGCTGATCATGCCCGGCCTGATTTCCGACAATGGATTTCTCGGTGCCGCGCGTTGGGATTCTTACTGGCGACGGGCTCGAAAGTTTACGCAGTCGATGCTGAGCACGAGTAACATCCAGCAATCGATACCAAAGCAGACGACGGAGGCGAGACAGATGGTGGTCGATCTGATGAAAGACCCTGACGAATATACGTATTGGCTTGAACGCGCCGGTGTCATGGTTTCCATCAAGCAGATATATGGGCTTGATGAGGAACGTGGACCGGTGGAGAAGAAGCATGTCCACGGAATATGCGGCTTCATGGAGAATATCGAACGAGTTGCTATTCCTGGTGCCTATCTGGTGGAGTTCATTCCTGGGCTCCTTCATCTGCCTACCTGGCTCGCTCCATTCAAGAAGGAAGCAAAGCAGCTGGTGAAACAGCACTGGGATTACCTCGCGCCCTTGGTGCAGACACAATCCACCAAATCTAAGACCAACCATCCAGAACAGCCTGAGAGTTTCTCTCAAAGATTCTTGAACAACAAGAAAGATTGGAATCTCGACGACCGTGAGATCGTTTGGGCTCTCGCAAGCATCTATGGTGGTGCGGCGGGTACTTCTTCAACTGCAATGCAGTCACTCATCTTGAACATGTGCCTATTCCCAGACTGGCAGAAGCGAGTACAGGATGAGATAGAACGAGTCGTGGGCAATGAGCGACTGCCTGAGTTCAACGACTCCAGCAGTTTGCCCACGGTCAGGGCAGTGATCAAGGAAACCATGAGGTGGAGGCCTGTTCTTTCTGGAGGTTTGTCAAGCGGTCCCATGAAGCCCTACCCTTTGGCATGATGATCATCTCACTAACACACGAGGTACTTTTCCAACATCTAGGATTTCCACATTCCGTAACCAAAGACGACGTGTACGAAGGATACCATATCCCCAAAGGGGCAGTAATCATGCCGAACCAATGGTCGATTCTGCGCGACGAGGAACAATATCAGGACGCCGACTCCTTCAAGCCCGAGCGATGGCTTGAACCATCATACTTGACCTACCAAGAACCATTAACAGAGTATCCGAACTTGAAGCGATTTGTCGCCTTCGGCCACGGCCGTCGGATCTGTCCCGGTCTGGAAGTCACGGAGAAGGCACTGTTCCTCCAGTTCTCAAGCCTGCTCTGGGCGTGTAACATCAACCGAGCGAGGGATTCAGCTGGCAAGGAGGTTGACATTCCGTTCTATGATTACACGGGCGTGTCAATCTCCACGCCGCGGAAATTTCGATTCGCTGTGGAAGAGCGGGAGGCGGGACGCTTGAAGCTCATGGAGGAAGCGGCTTTGAAGGACCATAGAGCTGAGCTTGCCGCCTCTAAAAGTTCCTGAAAGTGGTTTATCACCAAGGGTTTCGTGCCCCTAGTATAAATTGGTATTCAATCGTGAATCCGTACTCAACCCAGGTACCCGTTTAGGACTGGGTCTTACTACTTTACTTCACTATAAAGTGACCTAGCTCAACTCTGGCTCTTCTTAAGCTACTTAGCCTACTTAGGCCTAAGCTTCATCTATTTGTCTATCTCATCAACCGTGCTTAGTGCCACTTCTAAACCTGTACTTTTGTTGTAAATCCAAAATAGCGCCTTTCTGTTCATGCATGAGGCCGTTCGCCAAGATATCTAACAAGCGCGTCAGTGTTCTACAATCACTGCCACCGCATCGCCCAAAACGGCATGTGGAAAACTCTTTGTGTTTCTGACTTCGTCCGGTCCTCCGCCAAGAGTGTCCATCAAGGGATCAGCCAAATCCCCGAATGTGTGACTCGATGTGCCTCACATCGACTACCTTCCTCTGGTGCATTTCGGGGCATATAGACCGCTAGGGTGTCTGTATGGCAGAAACAGGTTTAGACAGATCTCGGGAGGACAACGAAATGGCCATCACCACGACAGATCAGCTCGAGCAATATCTCCTTGTTAAACAGATGCGTGTTAGCAAGATCACGCCTGTCTCTGGAGGCAGCTCGAATTATGTCTGGCGCGTCGTTACCACTGAAGGTCAGAGTATGCTCATCAAACACGCCGAACCTTTCCTCGCGGCACACCGTGATGTGGCTTTCCCCTTGTACAGGATGGACATTGAAGTTCATGCCATCAGGACCATCCCTGGCCTCATGCCTGCTGACGAGACGGTGCGACTTCCTGGGCTGCTGGATTACGACGAGGAGAACCACGTCCTCAGGCTCGAGGATGCCGGTCAAAGGAGCTTGCATGATTGCTATGACGACCCACGGCTCGATGTGCGGCTGGTGGGAGAAAACATCGGCAGGTGGCTCGCTCGACTCCACAAGGTCACGACAGACGAAAGTATCCGATGTCACTTCACGCATCCCGTGATGAAAAAGATGTATCGGTGGAACTATGAAAATCTGGCGGGCGCGCTGGAGAAATACGGATTTGACTCGGCCTTGGGAGAGCGCATCAATGCCAAATACGGGGCGCTGCTCGACACCGATGATGTCTGTGTGTGCCACTCGGATATGTGGCCTGGTAACATCCTCCTTGGGGATACTGTGGGCAACGGCGCCATGCCGCAAGTCACGGTCATCGATTGGGAAGCGGCGCGAAGAGGCAATGCTGTAACGGACATTGGGCATTTCGCAGGCGACGCATGGTTCCTAGATCGGCTACGCGGGGGAAGGGGCTTACTGGATGCTTTCCTGGGAGCATATTCGAGGGAAAGACCGTTGCGACAAGAAGAAAAGGAACGAGTCCTCGCGCAGTTTGGAACGCACATTTGCTTCTGGCCAACCGTATATGTAGGTAAACGGACTCAGGCGCGACGGGAGCTTTGGAGCTTTGCTAACACTCACTCTGTCGTATAGCGGTGGATGGCCGACAAGCACAAAAGGGAGGCTGCTGTCTATGGCAAAGCTGTCCTCGAGAATGTAGAAAGTTGGAATGTACAGTGGTTTCGGAACAGTGACCTGGAGGTTCTATTTCGAGAAGAGGATTGACGGCGATATTCAGGTCAGGACACAGCAATGGGCCTTGGAGACGCCAGGCTTCGGTGCCAGGTACTGGTGGAGGAGGATGATATGCCAGTTGAAGGCGTGCGGCGACCCTAGACCGCAAAATCAAGACGAGCACCAGTCACTTCTGCGTTTGAGAGTTGGGAAATCTTAGAGGAGGTGAGAGGAGGGTGAGTCACGAAGAAGTAGGTTTGTATCGTGGTTTTCGAGTTGGCAAATATCTGTAGTTTAACCGACCCGACACGAACGTTCTCACTAGTAAATGGCCCCCCCGCATTACTTCCGAGATAGGACTGTCGAGATGGCTGCGTTTGCTCCCACCACACTCCGAAGGCCAATGACTTCTTGGGGGGAAGGGGGAAGCGTTGACTCCCTTCGCCGATCTCAATGAGACTATGCAACAACGGAAGAACCCTAGGATGGCCAGGCTAATTAGATTCCATTATCGTTGTGCTAGAAATGAAGGTGGTGAATGGAGAAATTCTATGCCCTCCAAGAGTCAAGACACTCACTCAGTCCACTTTAAACTTTCGGACTAGGAGTTCGACGCCTGTGATATCAGAAGGAGACGCTTGTCTTGTCCCGAGGTCTAACGGTTTAGCATATCAACTTGAGGTGATCTTTGATTGTAATATCTCGCTCGCTCAGTCTCGCTCGAGTTTTCCCCTTGGGTCTATCTAGGTCGTCACCCGCAGTGTCTGAGATTGCAATCACCGGGGAACGTGTACACTACCTACAGTCAAGTCGAAATAGCCATCAGAATGTCCACCACCACCAGCACAACGCGCGACTCGTATGACAAGATCGCAGCACGCAAGCAAGCGGAACGGCAGAGCCTGATCCCCGAAGCATGGCGGCTCCCCGCCGAAAAGCTCGCGGAATACACATCGTCGCCCACGGCGAACGTGCTGCACGTGCCGCGTGAAAGCGGCATCTTGAATGAGCGCGAGCTCGACATAACGGAGAACCACGATGCCGTATCGCTGCTGGAGAGGTTGCGCAAGGGGCCCAAGGACGGCGGGTTCAGCTCGGAAGAAGTCGTCGTCGCGTTCTGTAAAAGAGCCGCTTTGGCGCAGCAGTTGGTATGTGACGAAATCGTCCGTTGCGGGATTCCTCGAACATTGCATTTTGGTTGCCTGGTGATGTTAATCGTGAAATTCACCAGACAAACTGCGTGACGGAGATTCTCTTCGACTCGGGCATTGCGCGTGCAAAGGAACTCGATTCCCGCCGCGCGGCGAATCCAGATGAGGCCTTGCCTCCGCTGTGGGGACTTCCGATCTCGCTGAAGGACTGCTTCAAGGTGCCTGGCTTCGACGCATCGGCCGGGATGATCCTCTTCGCTGAGAAGCCGGCGACCGAGTATTCTGCCCTGCCGAAGCTGCTGTATCAGCTCGGAGCGGTCTTCTACTGCAAGACAAATGTGCCGCAGACGATGATGACGGCGGACTCGGACAATAACGTGTTCGGGAGGACGCTGAATCCGAACAACAAATCATTGACCGCTGGGGGGAGTTCCGGAGGCGAAGGCGCATTAGTTGCGATGCGTGGGAGTGTGTTGGGGATTGGATCCGACATTGCTGGCAGCATTCGCATTCCCAGCTATTGCTGTGGCACCTATGGATTCAAACCATCCGCCAATATCGTCCCGTACGCAGGCCAGACAAATCCAGCTGCAGACGGGATCCCAGGCATCCTACCCGTGGCGGGTCCTCTGGCGACCAGTATGAGAAGCTGCAATTATTTCATGCAGGTCGTGATGAGCAACCAGCCGTGGAAAATCGATGTCGATTGTCTGCATATTCCATGGCGAGGCATTGCGGCGCCAGAAAAGGGCAGCAAGTTGAGAATTGGGATCGTCGAAGATGATGGCATCCTTACTGCTACGCCTCCCGTACGCCGGACCTTGAGGCAAGCGAGGGAGAAACTTGCTCGAGCTGGTGTGGAGATTGTAGATATCAAATTGCCAGGTATAAAAGAAGATAGCGCGACAATCTGGGCTTCATTCGCCATGGAAGGCTGCAAGGTCAGTGTTACCCAAGAAAACCCATTTGACCACTGCACACACTGACAAAACATCACAGACGGTCCTGGAATACATCGGAGCGGCAGAGGAACCATACGTTCAATCTGTGCAGAACATCGGGCTGGTGGCGATGAAATCGATGACCATGGAAGAACTCTTCGCGTGGAATGTGACACGCAGCAAGATCGAGACCAAGTACCGAGACCTCTGGCTCGAGAACGACCTCGACGCAATTCTGAACCCTCTGACCGCACACACTGCTCCCCCTCTGGATACCTGGTCGTCTATATCTCAGGCGATATGGAATCTGGTCGACTACCCTAGCTGTATCATTCCAACTGGGAAAGTCGAGGCAGAGGATGTGGTCGACCAGGCCGCCAAATATGGCGCTGACGATGAGAAGATATATCAACTGTATACCGGCCCTGAAGATTACAAGGGCGCACCGACCGCTCTTCAATTGATCGGCATGAAACAAGAGGATGAGAATCTGACTCTGTTGGCAAGTTTTGTGGATGGAATCTTGAATGAAAATTGATGTTAGATTGTTGTATCTCATACAAGAAATATATGACTGCGTCATTTGGCAGACAGCCCTCGTGAGCTTCTTCGCCTTAACAATCCTGAAGTGGTATGTTCGCTCTCCATACTCGTACCGATGCCGGAATCTGGATGAAACGACCTTCCTCGAATCTCTTGCGAGTCGCCTTCGTCATCTTCATCGTCGGCAACCTCATCGGCGCCGACTTGCTGCGTGATGGCATCATCATTGTCTGCATCCCTGCTAATCGCCGATAGCGGTGTCTCATCAAGAGTCTTGGGCGTTGCTGGCTCCGTGTCGTCTTCCTCAGTCTTGATTTTTGTACCAGTATCCGATTCTTGGTCTGTCTTTATCTGCTTGACCTCAGATCCCTGGTTGATCTGCTTCGGCTGCCATTCGTCATCCTTCCCCGCGGCTAAAAACGACGAAATCAACGCCCAAGCAAAGGCCATGGTCGTAATGCTTATCGTATAGAAGAGAGTAGTGAAAATGGCAAAAGCCGTCACACGATAATTATAAATCAGATAACGTAGCCCCTGGAATTTGGCCCGGAAGACGAGCTTAGCACTGTAGACTTGAAGAAGACTCGTGGACTGAAGTTCAAGCCGGGCATGGGATGGAACATTTCTCGACCCTCGTGGAAAAGACAGCAATTCGAACATGGGAACGACGAGATGAGACGAGTCCAGATCTCGAAAATTGAGCAGATGCCACGGCAGATGCAGGAAAGTGTGGCTGAGGGAGACGACTGGGGAGGCGTAGGGAAGGATTGCAGGTCGCCGAGAATGATGTAGAACATTGTCCGCGGTGATGTTGGTCAACCATGAAAACAGTGGATCGGGTATATTCTTTGCATTCGTACCGGTTCCCAGGAGAGACAAATCTAGCATGAAATTGCCAGCATCAAGGTTGACTGGTGTGCGTGGCATGTCCAACATTAGGTCAATGTCATATGCTTGTTGTGGGATCAACGCTGAAGTGTCAAGGTCTGTGGTGGCATGAGGATGGAGACCATGATCGCCATACTGGAGGTATAGAACGCGTTCAAGATTAATCTGGGGGATGTAGTTGTAGTAGAAGAAGCCATAGGCGGTGGACGAGATGGTCAGGAGGACGGTTGATGTGGTTAGAAAGAGAAGCGTGCTGAGATAGGCCTTGATGGCGGTGCGGGAGGTAAGCAATCGAATTGGAGCCAGAGACAAATCCTACGCCATGTTGTCAGTTGTACCTTTCGTAAGGGTCTTTATGGTTGTTGCTTACCACTGCGCGCTGGATCAGAGAGGATTCCATCTCCCCATCATCACTGTAGCGAGATTGATCCGCCATTGTGAGACGAGTATACACGAAAAGTGCATCGAAGTCTCAGTCAACTGCCATCTTCCCCAACAGATCCATAGTCGCTGAGTCCGCGCTACGTCGACGGAAAGCAAGCACAGACGAATGCAATGCTGTCAAGGATTGTTTTCCCCGGGTGCATGTGAAAGTTGAAGTCTTGATTGACCCGCGCAATTGACGCGACACGTCGAGTCGTTACGTCATAACACGTGGTCAGTCACACTATGCTTTGGGCACATTTCCACGAGAAACTGCGAGACAAACTCGACGAAACAATTTATAACATACATTAATTTAATCGTATTAAAGTACTTTGAGCCTGAGCCTTTTGTGTTCCGTTTAGCATGCTCCGTATTCCGGTCGTCCTGCTGATACCACGCAGAAGTAATGCCCAATAGTTTAACTCCTCATGCTTGAAAATAACAGTCACTGAACCATCCGAGCACTTGTAACATTAGTCTGATCACCCAGGGGTTTTCCTCAATACCTCACCACTCTCTCCCAGATAGGTGCCTGTGCCAGTGTCTCTTCGTTCCAGACCAACTTGTTCTTCTCGTCAAACTCGGCGTGCTCATCAGTGCTCAGTAGTCCAGCTTCCTTGTTGTCGTGAACTAATAGCTTGCTAACTCCACATTTGTCCTGTGCTAACCAGATGATAGGTCTAGGAGATGTGATGGCAGGGTTCAGGTAGGCTTGCTCATACTCTTCCGAGGTGTAGGCTGGCATCGGCATCTCAGCATCAGCTTGTGGCACAATAGACTTATTGGACTCGTAGTATTTCTGCACCAATGGTTCCAGACGACGGCTGAGAGCGTTGAATGGCTTGGTCTTGGGTTGAGGAGCCTTGCCATCAACATGAATCTTCTCAGGTACGGTGGTAGCTGAATGCTCCCTGCTTGATGGCTCGCCGGTTGGTTGCTCTTGTTTCATTTGGTTCTCATCGTCCAAGTTCTGATCTATCAACATGTTGCTGAATTTGTTTTCACTTAGCAGATCCATAGGAATGTGTTGTTCGAGTGGCGCAAGGGCTCGGTCGAGAAGAATCTGGAAGATGATGACTGCCACAAGGAAGACCACCATGACGATCAATGGGCCAATGCTAGCTCTGCTCTTGCTGATGCCAATGCCGAACAGTCCAATCAAACAGATTGACGACAAGTACACACCGACCAAGAGTTGTTTTAACCCGCGAGTGTAAGATTCACCCTTCATGTCGATGTCATTTCCGAATACAAACAACCAGTTGTATCTGAACATGATGTAGAGCAGGCAGAACCCAATCGTGGAGAATCCGAGAATAAGAGGCGAAATGCACGAATAGGAGATTGCAATAACCCCCAAGTTCGTGAACTTGGGATAAGTCGACCCCCAGCCGATGCCAGCAAGTTTCACAAAGCGATTGAATCGCTTGCGGGGTGTCTTGTCCAAGAACTTGGGACCCAACCAGCTAAGCATCAGCAGGGGAACAATGTTGAGAAGTTGAAGCCCTGCCTGCATAAGACCGAAGAGGATGAAATAGCTGATGTAGAAGTTGGAGGCTTTTGGCAGATTCTCAGCCAGAAGAGTAGGAGCAGAGCCTGGGTTCTGCACAATTTGTGAGGCCACAGCGGAGGCACCTGGGAAGAAAGTTAGTCGATCAATTCAAACTTGACGGGGGAAATCTTCTCACCTGAACTGAATGTCGTGATTAGGAAAACCTGGACGACCTGGAAGGAGAAGTACCATGACTGGGTCTTCAGCTCTACCGCGGAGAGAGTAGGCTCACCCGCGAACTTGGCGAGGAGCCGGCAGAAAATGGGAACCAATGCCATCAAGACGGCAAGCAAGACCACAGGTAAAAGACCAGTAACGACACCAAGAATGACCGAGGGGATAGAGTTGATGAAGCCAAGGAATGGCACCTTGTTTGTGAGGTAATTGATGTTTGACAGAATACCGACAAAGGCGACAGGAATGGTCCAGAACAAGATCATCAACCAGATAATGATTGTGGCAAGCAAGATCTTGACCTTTCGAGAGGCTTTGGTGACGCTCAGGTTCTTCCAGACAACTTCTTCGGGTTGAACACCGATGTAGCGTGGATCAAACTTGGTTCTGGACTCTCGACCGACAGTCTGATAAGCATGATGTGCGGCAGATTGAGAAGAAAACTCAATAAACGCTGCTGTCAACTTGGCATGCTTCAGATCCAAATGCTCGGTTTGTTGTTCACCGACGTGTCGGTCCAATTCCGAAAGGGTGCCTCGGCACCAATTGAGAGTATCGACCTTTTTCCAGAGTTGGGGCATAAGACGGTGGGATGGTCGTTTCTTGGCATCAATCCAGTGGTTGGGATCATTGTTTGCTGCTGGGGCGTCGTTCTTCTGCTTCTTTTCCTGCTTGATACGAGCAGCATTGGCCTGTTTGATCATCTTCATCTCGGCACCTTCAAGTTTCAACGCAGTCTTTGTTTGCAATTTGACGTCCTTCTCGAGCTGCTTGCAATCTGTTGGAATCCACACCTTTCGTACACTGGCTCCAAACATTTGTCGGAGTGCTTTCTCCTCGGTGAACTCCAAAGGCAGGCCCATGATAAGCAAGGTTCGGGACGAAAGTCTCTGTGCATGGGCAGCCGACAGGAAATATGCCCGACGCAAGCCAATGAAATTGATACGTTCACGGGCAATCAACAGAACAACAAAACCAAGGAAAACCCAAGCCATGAAGGCATGAGCGTAATATCTGATTGGATTGGCGATATTGCTCATGCTGAGTTTGTCCAACTGCTCTTGATTTCCACCACCCGTGATGTTGACGGGGAAGAGCACGGGCCATGTGACACAGCAGCCGACAAAGCTGATCACGATGAGGACTTTGAAGAAGCGTAGCCAGAGATAGCCATCGAGGGAGTTGTGCTGTAACACGTAGGAATCGGGAAGAGCAGTGCGATTTGTCAGGATTCCGAAAAAGCCTGCTCCCGTGCGAGGAGTTCTTCTCTCTTGGATCAGGAGGCGCTCATCGGATCTTGGTCGATAAACACGTGCTTGGCGAGCTCGTAGAATCAGAAACAAGGTGAAAGCGACTGCTGCGATGATGAGAGTTGGAACCAAGGTTGAGATGATGCCAGAAAGAGAATTCGAGCCGCCATCACGATTGCTGCCTTGCGACTATGTCAAGAGAGTCAGAAGGATGAAAATCATTTTATGGCATGAGTCAAGTTACCTGGCGAGGATATAACACATGAGTCCGTGTGCTATCCATGATGAGAGTGTATGTGGTGGAAGGCTGACCACGTCTTCAAACCGAAACGATGATGAAAGAAAAAGGATGGGAATGGAAACTCCAAACCGTCTGGCAGTGGAAAGGAGATGGGCCAGGTGAAGAAGAAGGCGCGCCACGAGTGTGGTTGGGCGTGTGTGGAAATATGTATATAGAAGGAGACTGGGGTGGAAGCAAAAGCATTGATGGCGCACGCCCAGAAACGGTATGACGATGCTTGAGAGGAAGGAATGAAAGCTAGCACCAAGGCTGATCACATCGGTGACTGTCACAACTTCACAAGTCAACGAAGGTATACTTCCGCTGTGCCAGTGTGGCTCCATCATGACAAGCAACCACTATTTGGATTGAGGCTTGTGGTCTGAATGCTAAACAACTTCAGCTGGCAATGGCACCAGGAAAGACGTCCTACGGTGATGTCAGACGCAGCAATGTGGATTCTACAGGGGTGCCAAAACCGAAATCTGCAAATTAACAGTGGCTGTCAGGGACACGGAGAGGGATCGATCGACGGAATGCATTGCTTGGTGACACGTTAAAAAAGTTGGACAGAGGGCACAAGGCGGAAGCTCCTTCTCGGAGATGGAGGCGGTGATGTCAACGGTGGATGCTCCTTCTTGCCGGGGTGTCATTCCACACGAATCATGTCCACCCACTAACTCGATTGACTTTGACACTTTGTGTGTCGGGATCTGGTCTTCAAACCAGGGAAATCGTCTTTGCTGATTCTCTCTCCCCAAGGCCACATCCTTGAGAATCCGTCCATTCAAAGCATATCGGGCTCACAGGAGAGACTCGAAATGGAAGGGATTTGGACGAGTCGGGACTCGGGATGCACTCGAAGATTATCCGTCAGCGAAAATAAAGTATCACATGTGGGGGGGGGGGGCGGTCGGCCCAGTGAAGAAGTGATGGACCACTAGTCCACTCGCCTAACCTTAAGCAGTCAGTCTAATCTCACATTGGCTTGGACCACTGGCATCTCAGCTTGGTTGGTTTGTATCGACGGGTCTGGCCACTGTTCAGCCTGACATGGTCTTCATTTTTCGACCAATTTGCTTCTGCTCTATTTGACACCTGTGGTCCATCAGAAATTGAACATACCGAGTAGGACACAATGCTCAAACGCCACATACTGAACGGTGTGCTCAGACCGCTGAACATATGTACAGCCACAGCCACTACGGAGCCACCTCGAAACTCGGTTATTCGTTGCTTCAAAATATACCTTCATTCAAACCATTCTATGGTACACAAAAAAGGTGTGGTGGATAAGTTTGACAATTCATCGTAGACAAACCCAGAGGCTGGTGTGCATATTCCCCATTCTGCATGCACCTCAGCCCTTTGGTCTATCCCACAGTCTTGCACCATACCATCGACAAGAAAACGCCTATGCTGCCTGGTCTTGGGTCAGTGCCATTAAGATAACATCACTTTTAGCAACATCCATTATCTTGAATGCCACCGCAAAACTCCCTCATTGCTCATGCTGCAATTACATCCTTTTTCTTTCCTCCCTTTCCTTGCAATGGGCTCCAAGTGGACAGCCATCCAATCCTCAACCCTGGCACATTGAACCCATCACTCCATCGTAGATATGCAGCGCACAGCCAATGGAAAAATGCCCTCACCTGGCATAAGACGTCGCGCAAGAAAATTTGTACAAGAAGCTGACTGGTTCATGTCCAGTCGGTATTGGCTGCCCCCTTCCTCCAACTGCTTGGATTTCAACCTATTATTATGCTACAACCTCGTCCCCGTGATCATGCGCTGTGCTGTCGCCAATCACCGGTTCAAAGAGAAGTCCGCATGGCCTGTTGGAGACGCTGCTGCATGTTGCTATCAGGCGTGATCGACTCCCAAAAGCCATACGTGGTGTTTTGCTGCAATTCGAGGAAGAGAATGCTCATACCCCAAACGTGTGGCCGCGCAACCGTGAGTCTTTCATACACAACACGAGCAATTTGTTCTCGAAGTTCTCGTTGTGCTTCGTCCACGGTCCCACTTCCCCACAAGTGAAGCAACAATTTGCAGAAGAAGTCGGTGTGAGTGTTGGGGTAGCGGATCTGGTCAGCAATCGCGTTCACCAACTGATATCGCCCGCTGTAGTCCAGTCCAAAAGCAAGTTTCATCAAGAATGAAACATGCACTGAATTGGGATCGAATCTTCCAGGCGCGCTGTTCAAAGCTTCTTGGCCAGTAAAAGGGACCAGAGCCGTGATGATTTCCACATTCTTGGGTGGAGCAACCGCTGATGCTTGTGTGCTATCGACTTGAAGCGCGGCCTTGATTTGTTTCAACCCGGCTTCAATATCCATGGTTTTTTGGACGATATTGTGAATTGTTTCCTTCAACCCTTCGTGCTCAAGTGGCGCATCAAGATCGTGAGCGAGAATCGGGTTTCGCTTCATTTCATCCAGCCGCTCGATTTTGAGTCCAGGCGTCATGGGATCAGGAAGGTCATGATAGGCCGATGGCTTGGCCGTGAGAATGAGGTTTCTCAATTGTGGAATTCCATATGAGATTCTGGAGCAGAAATACGAATGGTTCTCGCAGAGGAACTCGGGGTAATCATGGAGTAAGACCAAGATGCTTCTGAGCGTACCTTTGTACAGATCGAGGTTCAGAAGATCAAGTCCAGGCGTCTTCGACAATTCCGAGATATACAACAGCAGTAACCCGAGAAGTTCTCGATAGCTGTCCCACCCGCGTTGATTGTTCGCTCTGAGAATTCCACCGACAAATACTCGGTGTAGCACAAGACTGTGCCAGCCATACGTAAAGCTGGGAAACCATGCTGGCTGCAAGGATTTGAAGCACTTCGCAAAAGCTAGCATGAGATCATTGTGATCGGGTGTCTCCTCCAGTCTAGCTGAGGAATATTCATAGAGCATGCTGGTGAACAGGCGATTGAAGAGGCGTTGGTGGAAAGCCACCCCGCGCATGACCTGATGATGATTGAGTATCAGCACCAGAACTGTCAGAATATTCTGAAGATATGTGGCTTTGTTGATTTGGACAGCTCCGTTATTGTCCCCCTGGAACCTAACCAGCAAGATCACAAGTCGAGCGAGTGCGTCGGCATGAGAGAATGCAACGTCCACACTACCCCGAAGGCTTTGCGCCTCACGCTCGTAACAATCAATACAGGCTTCGAGACACAAGCGCAGAAATTCGGTGAGATCTTCAGTGCTATTGATCGTCTGCTCTTTGTGAAGCTCCTTGAGGAACGCTGCGCAGGTACCTTCATTTGGACCAATGTTCTCAAAGATTCCCACCCATTCGTCGAAAACGTAGCGCATTTGGTCTTGCTTCACCTTGACTTTGTCGGGGACATCAACGCTCACAAATTGTGAAAACCCGTGTGCTTTCAACTTTTCATTGATTTCGGTTGCCAATGGGACCTCAGAGTCTTCTTTGAGCCATGCTGACATGGCAATCATGCTGTTGGCAAAGTCAGCACGGAGCGCTGTTGGCTCATCGGTGAACAAGGTCTGGTCCAGTATGTCTGCGAAGACCTGTAAACCATGGTGATTGCGAGCTATTAGTACCGTCGAGATGGCGACGTCGACTCTGGCAAACTCCATGAGACCCACAGCCAGCAGAGAGACCACCACATTCGAGCTTCCCAATAAAAGGTCTTCGTTGGCTGTCATCCAACGCAAAACATCCCGAATGATGAGCTCGGAAAGCTGGCAAAGCTTGGACAACAAAAATGCCAAGACCTCCGCTTCGAGAGATCCCTGCGGTGGCTTGGACACAAATATGTTGCATATCTTCTCAGCAATTTGCCTAGCCAGCAAATCAACTGCTGGGCGAGTCGATGAGGTAAGGACAATTAGGATTTGGCGGAAATCCTGAAATATGGAACTGTTCTTCTCCAAATCTTTCAATCGGGTCGCCTCGGATGCGCGGGCCGCTTTCTGGACATCTTCGATAAGGATGGATATTCTCTCATGGGGAGGAAGTGCTTCAGGAAACCCATTAACACGGGGCTGTTGCAACGCCGAGAGAATACGGTTTTCCTGCTGCAGTAGAGGACTCTGGTGTGGCAGAACAGGTTGTTCAGCTGGTGTAGACAGAGTTGGCATGGATAGGGCTTCCTGCAAGACATCGGGTATTTGTCGTCCAGTAGAGTCCACGGATGGATTGGGCACATGGTTGGCGCTCATTCCATGAACCCGGCGATCGAAGTCTTCATACACAGCTCTTTGGGCATCGTTTAATCCACCCACAGTTTGCTTGTATGGTTCAGGGATCCAAGCTGACCAACGGTTAATGCCAGAAGGAATGAAGTCTCGACCACCACCCTCGGCAACAAATCGACGTCTCTCTTCCAGTTCAGGCTCTATGACTTGATCAATCTCGGGGACAGCGCGTTGCTCAGCAGCTTGCTCGACGAAGCTACAGGCAAGGTCCAGATTGTCATTGACACACATAAGAATGGCACCTTCCGGTAAGAGTTGCTCAGGCAAGTCTTCCTGCGCTGGTCGGCGAATATAGTTGGAGATGCTCATTCGGAGAGGCTCTTTGCAAGTGACCAGAGCCAAACTTCCTGCAAGAGCTTTGACCATGTGGCGAGCAGCTTCGCGATATTTGTCTGCATCAGGTTCAAGGGCATAATCCTTTGCCACGAGTTGCGCTGTAGAAATCGAGGCAATGGTGATCGATCGCTCGACCACTGGCGCGATGATTTCTTGGATGGCTTGATCAAAGGCCCGATAGATTATGTTCTTGACCATGGCCTGGTCGGCAGGGTTGTTTGAAGTAGGTGGATACTTGAGCACCTCTTCCAAATTCGGAAGTGTCGCCATAATTTCTGGAGCTGATAACCGCTCACGCACACCACGATTGATGGCACCATTCAATGACATGTCATCAAAAGACTCGAGGCCGTCCGGCAGACCAGATAGATTGGTGATTTCGTCATCCGCTTGTGGTCGGTCTCTTATGAGTGTGGCAGGCTCTACTTTCTTGAAATCGATGGAGAGATCTTTACACAAAACCTCAATCTCGAATTTCAAGTTCAGTTTGAGTTCGGCAAAATGATACAATTCAACCAAAACCTGGATAATCTCCATCAGCCACGGATTTGGGGGCATGAACACGACCGAGCGTGCACTTTGTGCAAGAACTTTGCAGGTAAATGGGATTACCAGTATCAACCGTTGGGTCTCATAACCTTCAATCAAAAGGTCGACGAAGTAGATATTGCGGTGTTTGATCGGCTTGTCTTGTGCCAAAGTCAGAGAACCAAGCCAGCCACCGAGGTTCTTCAAATGACTTCGCTCTGTAGCAGAGTTGATTGTCGATTCAGCACCCATCATCTTCGCGACACTGACGTAGGTCTCTCGAATGATTTCTGAAAGAAGGAGAGGATCATCGGCTAACTTGATGAATTGCATATACATCTCTTGATTATTGGGTTCCAGCCTAGCACGTTGCTCGACGAGATATGATGCAAACCACTGGTAGTGTTCCGAACTGAATGATTCCTTCAAATCTGTAAACTTGGTTGACATATTGTCCTTGGAAAGGTTATTGATGACAAAAAGAATTTTTTCTTGAACTTTCTGATCAGGATCTCGGAAATTTGATCGAGGTGGTGGTTGATCTGCACGCAACCCTCGAAATCCTCGACCAGTATCAAGTTTTGTGGGCTCTTCACCATTAGTTGTGATTGCTTTGGTGGTTCCATTCGTGCCCACACCATTGCCGCTTGCTTGTTCTGCTCTTAGGCCTTCTTCTGCCCGTTGCAGGATTTCTGGATGCTGAAGTGAAGGCTCTTGCAGTAGTAAACTACAGAGGCCTGGCCACTCGGCAAGCTGATCACTAATCTGCAACAGCGCCTCGATACCGAACCGGTGCATGAGAGACTCGCCTTCATGGTCGCGGACAGCTCGCAGTATGAGAGCAAGACCAAATTCTCGTGGGATGGAAGGAAGTAGCTTGTACTTGATGATGCTGCCGAACAACAGTGCAGTCTTCTCAAGTGCATCTTCCGGGTATTCGTTGTAGCAGACATATTCGTCAAAAAGGCCATGAACAATGCAGCAGAAGAGATCTTGTTGATCGGGATCTCGAGATGTTTTGAATCTTCGCATCTCATTGACCATGTCACGGATGGACAACTCAGATCGATACATCCTTCCAAAGAGTTCCGACATTTGCTTGTCAATTGCTTCAGGAAGCTTGTTTCCTTTTTCCTCGCTGCTCTTTTCGAGAACATCATCGAAGCCAGCACCATAATTCATCAGCCGCGGATATGTCTGGAGACAGGTGGTCTGGGCAGCTTCAAGAAGTTCTCGGTTGTCGAGATAGTCCTCTAACTTTTCGAGTAATGTATGGACGGTCCGCAAACTGAGTGGGGTTGACTGTGGTGCGGTTTCGCCTCTCTGAACACGGAACTCATCGTCCGCTTTTATTCGAAGATATTTGCATAGGATCATGCCAAGATTGGGTTGGGCCTCAGCTGCCTCTGAAATGTACTTGTCAAGGTCGAAGTCTGGCACCGTCTTGTTTCGAATACAAGCAATGTCTAGTGCCAATGGGTTGGACCAGTGCTTCAAAAAGCTCTCAGTCCACCCAAACTCCTCAGCTCGATCGTAGATCGTCTCTGTCTGCCGAGGATCAAGCTGAAAGACAAGGTGACAGAGGTCGAACAGGAATTGCGGATTTTGAGATGAGAGTGTATCAAGGACTGGTTGATAGCCAGGTCGTTGTTTTTCAAGAAAGACACTGAAGCATTCGGCGATGAACTTCTCTTGATCAGCAGCCCATGGCTTTGCGTTGATGCGAGACAAGTACAGCAGAAAAATCGCTGCATGAGACTGATAAACATCGTGTAAGATGTCTAGACGATCTTCGCCATCAGGTGCTGCATTTGGTCCAAGCACGATCTCAAAAATTGCCTGACAAGCGTCCGCAGAGACATAAGGACTCGCAAGTTCTGCGTCGAGTAATTGCTTGGTTTCGCTAGATTGATTGTTGAACTCTTCCAGCGAAAGACTGGAACGGAGGTTTGGGATTTTAGTGACTTGAAGCTCCTTTGGTGAACCAGCCAGGTAGCCCCCCAAGAATGAAATCTGAGTATCAGGATTTTGCCATTGGCCACCCCACAACTTTTGCAAGTCAAAGGATGAATTCTCTGCTGCAGGCCCTCTCAGTGCATTCAACAGGCGCGAAAAGCAATCCCTTCGCAGACGAAGTCCAGCTATGTCGAATCCTTGCACGACAATATTCCAATCCAGTTTCTTTGGTTGAAGGGCAGTCACCAGATGATTGATTTCGTACTGCTGGTTGAATGAGAAAACTAGAAACAAAATTGCATTGGCAACCTCGGCCTCATTCAAAAGTCCATTCTCAAAAGTGCCGATAAAATCCTGAGCCGCTTGCTTGCTTGCTAGAGGTTTAGGGCCACTTCGCTGTAGAGCACGTGCCAATTCCCGTGCATCGTTTGGCAAGCGTAGTAGTTGTGAGGACGTCAAGGCAGGGCTGAACTGGTCTGGCTTTAACGCAGCATAACGTGAAGATAAGGCAGTCCAAAGGTCGATTTTCTGCTGCTGAGTGTTGATACCTGTCGCGAGAGCATAGTATTCGATGACTGAACAGATACAATCAATGGAGAAGGCTTGAGAATTACCACGGTTTTCTGCGAGTGTACGAAGCGACGATGCGGCAAAGTCAATCAGAAAAGCTTCGGCCTTGGCTCGTAAATCAGTTCGACCACATCTTGTAAAGGCAATAGCCAAGATGACTTGAGGTAGTGTGTCATTAAAGAAGTGTTGAATGAAGGTAGTAAGGTCAAAATCTCGGAAAAGATCTTCTTTCGAGTTGTCTATTGCTTCAGCAATCTTGGAGGACTGCTCGTAGTCCCAAAGCACTTTGTCGAGTTCCTGTCGGAGAAGTTTATAGCTGCCCTGATCAAAGTCTTTGGCACCGGAGAAGATGGCAGCCGAGTTGAGGATGACAGTTCGGCGGAAGAATTGTGCGAAGACCTCCATGCCGTTTGAGTCGAGGAGTTTTCTGACCTTTTCTGCTTTACTGTCCCACTTGGCTTTGCCCTCCCTCTCACTGATAGTATCTAGCAAGAGAAGGATTTGAGTGGCCGAGATCTTGGAGAGAGAAGAAGGGGGTGCAGCTGCTGAGCTCACGTTGGAAGATATGCTAGGAGAGCGCTCAAAGTTGAGAGCAGTGGGCGAACCAACGCCAGTATTGCCAATCAAAGAAGGGGAGTATGCACCACTCCTGCCGAAAACACCACCACCTCCGGCCCCCAGGGCTGGTTGAGAGAAGGTGCCTGCAGTGCCTGCAACAATCGACTGGGACGGGGTGATCGTTCTGGATCTGGGGGATGTGATGGAGCGGGATTGATAACTCTGCAGCTGATGAGCGCCAGTTTGAAGACCGGTGATGGGCGAGTTGGAATGAGATGAACTTGGAGGCGTGCCTCGGCGCGAGCCAAAGCGAGCAGTGGAGCTAGCCACTAAAGGAGGGAAGTTGTTGGAAGAAGGAGAGATGGAAGAGTTGTAGAGGTCAGCGTCGGAAGGAGTTTGAATGTGTTCCCTGCGCGTCGCACTGGCACTGACACTTGCAGAGGTTGCGGACGTGGGTGCAGTGGTGTTTAGTGTCAAAGGACGTCGGATAGAAAACGGCTGTCCCCAGGGCGACTGCTGGGGTCGTGACTGCCTGGAAGAAGTTTTATCGGAAGAAGAAGCAGTCGAAAAAGAGGAGGGGTTATCGAAGCTCATGGGAAGCGATCATGACCCTGAGAAGGCAGACGTGGATGGAGGAGGTGGATGTTTGTTGAAAAGATGGGTGATGGTACGGGAGGCTGCTGCAGCGGGGCGCGGGAGCAGCAGAGACGAGCAGAGGGAGGGAGGTCTGAGATATTCTACAGAAGAGGTGAAGATGGTGGAGAAACGCGTGAAGTGAGGATTAATAGCGTGAGATGAAGATGAAATTGATAGTGAAGGTAGAGGCAAGTGTTAGTTGTGACTTGTTCTTTCACTTCTGTACTAGAAACTCCACAAATCGATAGAGACGCTGCTGGCACTTGCGAGGATTGCTGGTCTGAAGAAGGCTTGGCTCACGTGACTGCTATTACATAAGGGTGCATTGTATCCATTTGAGGACCATCTCAATCACGTGAGATTGAATTTCAATTGTGGTGGTCATTGCAACTTTCTCCTATCCTATAAACTCACACTCCAAGGTCTTGGCCAGACTACCTTGTAGAATCTCATGATCAACCCATCCTTGCTCACATGGATAGTCCTGGTCCGAAGTTCAAGATTGATCCCCCTCGCTGAAAAAAGAACGAGCACGAGATTTCAAGATCCAACCATCCTGTCACACAGGCCTGATTGAAATATAGAAGCAGAATCATTTTCAGGAAGCCCAATTCCACATAACCCAAACCGTCACGTCAAGTCCTAGCCTTCTTCGCTTCCAAAGCATTTCCCACAGCGCCCAAGTCAGGATTCACTTCATTTGCACTTCGCTTCTTTGCCTTTTGGGATCCAGCACCTCGACCAGGCTTCAGCCTAGGCCACGAGTCAAATGGACTTCCCTTCTGTGAACTTCTCGAACCTTGCTCTTCAGGGCTGCTGCGGTCAAGAGCTGCCAGCGTGCGCTTTTTGGTTCTCATTCCACGTCCAAGCTTCGATGCAGACTCAAGTGAAGTGGAAGTCGAAGGACCGTCTCTTGCATCATCAGTATCATCTTCGATATCCGTGGCTGCTTCTTCTTGTTTTTCTTCCTCTCTTGCGCGTTTCTGAGCATCAGTTTGGAACAATCGCTTAGGTTTGATTGAGCGGCGAGACAGAGTTTTGAGAGGTTTCACTTCAGATGCGCCATTGGCGGTGTACTCCAAAAGACCCAGATCTTCCTCGTCAATTGATTCTTCTTCATCCCCTCGATCGGTGAAACGTCGATACACCTTCTTACCGCGACTAACAACGATTAGTAAATCTCAGTTGGAACTGCAGCAATAAGAACTTACAATACATAAACCATGCCTTCATCCTTGTCGATGGCATCAGTAACTTGGGGGTCAATCCTCGTCCTGGCGCTGACTTTACGGCGTTTGGAAGTTCGCACAACTGTAGGCGGCGTCGTACTTTCGCGGTCTCGCTTGCGCTCGATGAATGGATTGGTCAGGGTGTGATCAGCTTGCGGCACACGATCGCGCGAGTCTGTGAATATCTGAATTTGACCTCCGTCGACATCGTTTTGTCCAGAGACTGTCTCAAGTGAGAAGCCATTGAAGCGCTGGGGTTTACGAGAGCGACGGGGACCTGGCTGAACTGGTGCCAGTTGAGCAGTCATTTGCGGTTCTTGAAACAAAGCTCTCGCAGTGGTTGTCGCATTTGCGTTGACGCTTTTCTTTTTGGGTGTCTTCACAGGAGTAGGTAACATGCCGTCCAGGATTGCTGTGGTTGTAGACGACTGAGGTTGAAGGTGTGAATTGGATTTAGTGGGTGGGGGATGAGTAGCGGAGGACAGCGATGTAGGATTAGGAGAGGGGGGGGACATGATCTGAACGCGGCGCAAATTCCTTGTCTTGGGAGTCACTTCTGGTGATTGAAGCCCTGCAGCAGTCTGTGTCTTGGACCTGGACTTCGGAGAGCGGGGGGTGGTTGCTTGCTCGACTCTGGAACTGCGGCGAGGAGGATCTGGAGTAGTTTGCTGGCTTCTTGATGTGGTTTTGGTCGCAGCGCGGGTTGAGCGCCTGGTAGGAAAGTAGCTCGACCGATCGTATTTGGCACCATGTAGGGGACTAGGAGGTGTAGCTGGACTAGAGAGAATTTGTAGGGGAGGCGTGGCAGCCATTGTGAGTGAATGTGGTTGCGCTGTCGACAACACAGTGAATGGTCAAAAATCTTGTCACACGCAGTCAGCGCAAGGCTGTCCAAAATAATCCAAATGCGCTGACAGCAATACCAAGGTATATCAGGGCTATAGGGACACACAAGAAAGTGCGATTAAGGATAGGACGACAGCAAGGTCGAGGGCGGCCAACACCATCGACCATCGCAATAGCCGGAGGTTGGCATTCAAATTGCACGGGGCTGGGAACATTGCAAACTAGCCAAACCAAGCAAACAGTGCAAACAGTACTAATGCCTGTCTTGCAAATATGCCAAGACCTCGAGTACGCGCTCACTACCGTGACTCGCGTAGAGTGTTGGGTATGAGTTTCTGAGATCGAGTACCCCTCTAACTGTTGCTCCTGGTGATCCATAATAAATCCGGTCGACGATCCCATAAATATATCAATTCTTGTTCATCATGGATCCAGATTCCTCCACTTTCCAGGAAGATCAAGAAGGGGAATCCAGCCTTTGGGATTCACCCATCAAGCCTAGTCAGGATAAACCACGAACCACTTACGAACAACAGGAAGCCAGGGACTTGGAACTACGTCGTGAGCTCGAAAATATCCGTAAGGTCAATGAAGCCATAGAGGGAGTCATCGAAAGCCTTGGAAAAGCCAAAGCCAATATTAAGGTTCGCAAATACGGAGTCAGTACACAATAACCAAACGCTAATAAAGAGACAGGCCGTGAATACCACAGTCAGTGCTGCATCAACATTACTCAATACTTGGACTCGGATTCTTTCTCAGACGGAGCATAATCAGCGTCTCATACTTGATCCAAATTGGCATGGCGCGACCCAGGATATTGCCAATATTGAACAAGAAGCAACTGAGAAGCAGAGAGCAGCGGCACGCCAGGAAGCTGAGGAACTAGAACGAAGATCCGCGGCCGCTCAACGAGCCGAAGAAGAGGAAAGACGCAAGGCTGACCTGCTGGCTAAACAGTCTAAACCCACCAGGGGAAAAGGTTCAAGCAGGATTGGCACTACAGGAAGAGGTTCGAGTTCATCAACTTCTACTTCGTATGTCCAAATGGGTGGCTCAACGAACACTACGACTGGCACCAGAAGAGGGACGAGTTCATCAAGAAGAGTCACCTCTGGTATCGGTCGAGTAGGTGTAGGCCGTGGCGGTAGAGGTTCTGCGTGAGCTAGTTTCTCGCTGTCCCTCACACGTTCCCACTCCAATACTGGTGTATCTAACGGAGCACACCCAACCGCAACTCATCAAAGAATCTCACATCCTAGTCCTGCAAGAGACAGAGACTTTGTGATTCAGACTATTGTCCAAAAATATGCACAGATGTTGAGCATCGTCGATTGTGCAACTCCACAGCTGTTAGGCAAACAGATGCACCATATTTACCTTATCAAATGCCTTTACTGTGCTTGAACATGCCATTCTACAGTCTTCATTAGGGGGTGTCTGTACGAGAGACTGGTTGAGCAGCAAATGTTGCAATACTGCATCATGGAAAGGCATACTCTCCATATCATTAAGGAGCACAGGCGTGCGAAGAAGAGCAAAGAATGTTATATGGCCGTCGATTGAGATTGCCCCACGCCCTGTCTAAATCCCAGTACCAAATGAAATCACAGATCAAGATCAATGGCACGTTTTTCGCGCATCGATCGGTCTGCTGCAAGCACCACAGCAAGAGAGCGGATAGCATCATTCATGTGCTGGGTTAAGTCATGATCTTCCCGAATTGCTTTAAGCAGGAAATCCTGCTCCCGAGCGCAAAGTCCATAATGATCAGGCTCACCAGCCATGGACAACATCTTGTCATTTCCATCAGAAACGTGGTTCACTCGGATCCGAGAAGTCCTCGTATGACTATTGATGTCTGAAGATCCTAGACCCTCGTCCATAACGATGGAAACCGAGCCTCGTGGTCCAAAAACATCCTTGACGAAATATGCGGTTTCGGAAATCATGGGTCCCCAACCTGCTTCGTACCAGCCTACTGAGCCGTCTTCGAAAGTCACCTGAAGATGGCCATAATTGACCTGATTCGGATCGATCTCGTCCGACAATCGAACACCCATGCCACGCACTTGCACTGGACGACTGTCGGTGATTTGCAGCATCACATCGATATAATGTACACCACAGTCAACAACAGGACTTACACTCTGCATAAGTCGCTTGTGAATGACCCAAGCATTGCCCGTCGAGCGCTGGTTGAGATTCATTCGCATAACATACGGTGGCCCGAGGTAGCGTGCCTGCTTGATGAATTCTATCCAACTCGGATGGTGTCGCAGGATATACCCAATGACAAGTTTCTTCCGGGTTCGACGTGCAGTCGCCACGACTCTTTCTGCATCTGCGACTGTGGGAGCAAGCGGTTTCTCGACAAACACGTGGGAACCAGCTTCCATTGCCGCCACAGCATAGTCTGCGTGAGAGTCGGTGTGGCTGTTTATTGAAACAACGTCTGGTCTGAGTTCCATAGCAGTCTGAAAGTCAGGTAGCAGGGGATATTCTTTCAGCTCCTCGGGAATGGTTATTTGACCACGATCCACCAGCCCAATAATAGAGAATCCTGGATTTTGATGGTAGGCCAGAGCATGGCTATCTGTTAGCAAGTTAGCGCAAGGCTTTTCGTCGCATGCTCCGCGGCCAAATCATCGCAATATCACTAAAACAGTACCACTCACGTCCCATTTGCCCCAATCCTATCACAATCACTGTCTGCACCTCTTTCTTCAACGCAGTCCTGTTCGCTTTTTGAGATGAGTCGTTATCATCATAATACGACATTATCCCCCTTTGGTGGTTGAGAAAATAATTCCTTGATCCACAGAACAATTGAAAAGGCCACTGAGCTCGAAGGGTGTCGTGTGTGGTTCCTGAATCGCCCCTGTCTTGATGGGTATCAAGACAATATCAGGGATTTTATGTTTAGTACCAGGGCAAAAGGAGACCTACTTGATAGTACAGGATTGGTCAGTTTTCGACCTCGGACCTTGCCTTCGGAAACGGTTGCATGCAATGGACATGTTGCATTATCACGACAAAGTTGGCAGTGATCACCAGAAGCACGACCGCGGGCATACGCGCCAATGCGGGGGAGCCCGGCCTCCAACCATCAATCAACTTCGAAATACAAGGGTTTCATCTAATTCAAGATCTGGCATAAGATCATGCGGATCCATTTCTCAGCATGGAACAATCTATGTCTTCATTTTATCGTGAGAAAATGCTCCTGGCCGCTGGAAATCTCTACTCTCCCATGACACGCGATGGTCGAGAGCCAATTGTACCAAGATCCGATATGTATCTCAAGACATAAACTCTGGATATGGCGTTTCTGTCTATCGACATTACAGTTCGGGCGCTGAGGAATAACTACTTCAGAGTCTGGCTTTGACGACCATCTCCAGCTCTTTTGCGTCTCTTTTGGCCCATTCCTTGATCAACTTCCGCACGATCTTACCACTGGCTAATTTAGGGACTTCGTCAACAAATTCAATGCCTCCAGCTAGTCTTTTGTGCTTTGCAACTCTTGTAGCAACAAAGTTCTGAATGTTTGCGGCCGTGGTTCTTTCCGTTGCACTCTTCTGGAGGACGACATACGCCCGTGGTAACTCCTCACCGTGCAAAGTTATACCCACCACGGCAGCATCCGCTATGTCCTGATGTTCGAGCAACACTGCTTCTAGTTCCGCAGGAGCAACTTGGAGTCCGTTGACTTTGATCAGCTCTTTCTTGCGATCTACAATCCACCACTTCCCTTGTTTGACCACAGCTACATCACCGGTCTTGAACCAACCATCAATGGTCAGACTCTCTCGCGTGGCTTCTTCGTTCTTCCAATATCCTAGCATGATCTGTGGACCTCGCAGCCATAGTTCTCCAGGCTCCCCGTCGACGATCAGATCTTCATTGTTTTCATTCACCAGTCGAGCTTCGGTGTTGGGGAGGAGGCTTCCTATACTTCCCGTGAAGTCCTTTGTGAATCCCGGAGTTTTTATTCCAGCGCAGGTCGTCTCTGTCATTCCCCAGGCTTGACAAATGACCATGTCATCAAACCGACTCATCAGATCGTTTTGAAGATCACTCGACAATGGGGCTGCCCCTGAAAGATAGTGTTTTACACTGCTAATATCATATTGTGATATTTCAGGTCGTTTAGCCATCATGACCAAGACGGGTGGCACTAGCTGAATCGATGTTATCCTAAACTGCTGGATATTTCTGAGATAATCTTCAAACACAAATTTGGGCATGACATAGACTGGAATCTGCAATCTGCATGCAATGTTCATGGTGAAGAGTTGTGAATATGCGTGATAAAGAGGAAGAAACGCTAGCCATCGTTCAGGCGGACCAGGATTCTGGATGGAATATCCTGTTCCCTCAAATTTACTATAGATGGTTTGTTCGGAATTGGCGATTAGGTTGTGGTGAGTGATGCAAACACCTTTTGGGAGACCTGTCGTCCCACTGGAAAAGTTGATCACCGCAGTGGTATGTAACGCTGCCTCGCCTTCAAGCAGATCCCACCCCCATGTTGCAGCGTCGATCTCAGAAGCTGCTATTACACGCCAGTCACGGACACCGGAAGTTGTGGGTTGTGCCGAATCCGAGAAAAGGAAAAGCTTTTCAAGTGGGATATTGGCTGATTTTGCTGCGGCGAGCCCGGTCTCCAGCAACGTCGGATGAATGAGCACCACCGCTGCACTGATTGCTTTCATCTGGTGTGCGACTTCATGGACTGTGTACACGGGATTCGCACCAGTGAAAAATCGTTGCGAGCCTGCCGCCGCGAGGTATGCCATCGGTACGAAGATGTGATTGGGGGTGAAAACCATGATGGCCTCTTGTTGCGAGATGCCTAGTCGATCAAGCCCGACCGCGAACCTCTTGATCCAGGACAACATTTGAGCTGGCGACAGGCTCTTTGAGGTATCTGTGGCATCTATCCATATCGGCTTTTCTGAAGGCGATACTCCTGGGGGAAAGAGATACGACAGAATATTGCATTTCGGTATGTCAAGTGCCGGCCACGGCGACGTGTATGGCATGTTGATGGACTGATAGGATTCTAGGAGCGGATTTCCATGCTGCTGTAAGTCACCCTCTTATGCGGCATTCATGTCTTAATAAGCAAATCTTGACAAGATATTGGCAATTCCCTACACTCAATTCCGTCGTCCAAATGTGTAGTCAGCAGCTCCGAGTACCAGTCTTCAGTTGATCTTCAGGAACACCAACCGCAAATTGATTACAGTCCGATATTTCCGAATATATCAACAGCCGCTGTTCGAAAAGAACGGCTGTAGGCGAATGAAACTGTTTCGCCCCTCTGACGTGTTCCGAATTGCAGTATCATCTCGACTCTATGGCAGGTACACAGGTCGTCATTCCCAACCCAGATATCGCGCCGAACGGCATCATATGACGGTTTCAGTGCTCCAAGCAATCTCCGTTCCTGTCGTAGAGTAACGCGGACCGAAGCCTGAACGTACGAATCATCAATTGCGTCGAACATCAGCCAGTATTATGGTTGGCTTAGATGTTCCTATGGGGTAGCGCTTTTGCCCCTAACCTCGCGGACCTTGGCATGTCCTTCAACCGCCTTTGACTAGCCCCTCGGGAGTCGTATATTCGAGACTATGGGCCATAGCCTTCGACCGGCTCTCGTCGTGTCATTAATCTGAGAACCCATGGTCTTCGCATTATGCAGTTTCGTTGCGTTGCAGGACTCCGGGAAGTCCGCAAAGGTGCAGGCCTCAGGATCTAGTGCGTAATGATGCTCGGCAAGAACAATCCGCGATCTCCAGAAAGCCATGATCTCCGAAACGACCGCTTCCTCCGCAAAACATTCACTTCCACATTTCAAGAACAAACACACATGTCACAGCCGGAATGTAGATCCTTGTATCGATTCTCACGTGAGTATTATCGCTCCTCATCCCCTTACCAGTGGATATCCAGCGCTGTGCCGAAGACTTGGGTCTTCCCCGTCTGTCGCCCCGAAACCATGGATACGCTCCAGACCGGACTCGACCCTTGAAGTCTCTTCTCCAGAGATTGGGGAATTGGAAATTGTGCGCCGGCTAAGGTGTGGAGCCTTGCAGTGAAAAATGACCCCGAAACGCCAATCGAGATCCATTATCGACCTGGGGCTCTTGGGGGAAATGTGCGTATAAAATCCGGGGTTCTCCAGGCCACATGGTCCTGCTCAACCGAGATACACAAGCTGTGTTGTCGAAATGTTCAACAACATCGAGACCAAACGGAAGCCCGCTTTCGGGAACTCGAAGCAATTTACATGGTACAATTTTTGGATCTGCTTCCTCATAGCTCTCGGTCAAGTGGCGTTCGGCTACAATGCATCAATCATCTCGACCACCATGGGACAACCATCGTTCTTGTTGTACATGAAGCTCCGAGATCCGGTCACATTCCTGCCTACCTACAACGCCTCCGCACTTGAAGGAGCACTCTCGGGTATCTTTTTCGTATGTCTCCTTGGTCCTTCACGTGGCTTTGGTTGCCACAAGCTCATGTTTCTCTTCTAATGATAACAGGCTGGATCGTGTATCGGCGCTCTCACCTCCAGCTATGTCAGCGACAGATGGGGCCGCAAGGTCGGAATCATGTTCTGCTCCACACTTGCCATAGTGGGCGGCACAATGTGCTGTGCGGCTCAGAACGTGGGAATGTTTATCGCTTTTCGCTTCGTCGTGGGAATAGGAGCCAATGCATTCGTCCCTGTGACTGGGGTCTATGTATCTGAGCTTGCACCTCCTGCTTTGCGCGGGTTCTTCGGCGGCTTGTGTGGTGTGTTCATTTTGCTGGGATATTCTCTCGCCGCATATATGGGGCTAGCATTCTTCCACTCAACAATTCCGGCGGTTCAGTGGCGGACTCCATTGGGTTTGGCCATGCTTTTCCCCGTATTGATGCTACTACTCCTGCCAATCTTCCCGGAGTCTCCACGGTGGCTCTTACTCAACAGCCGAACTGAAGAGGCTGAAAATGTGGTTCGGAAGCTCCATCGTGGTGGGGCTGATGATAACTTTGTCCGAAGTGAATTTTATCAGATGCGCACACAGGCAGAGTTCGACAGAACGCAGAATTCGTCTTGGAAGGAGCTTTGGTCGACGCCATCCTACCGAAGACGAGCGCTCACCGGTATGCTTATTGGTATCTTCAGTCAATCGTCGGCAGTGGTCGTCATCAATAATTTTTCACCCATGATTTATGCAGCCTTGGGCTTCGATGTTGAGGAAACCTTGATTCTACTTTGTGGTTGGATCACTGGTGGCATTTTCGCTTCCTTGATAGGTAAGCTATCCTCAACGCTGAACAATCAGGGATTTCTTGATTAACAATCATCACACAGGTGCATGGCTGATGGATGGATGGGGTCGGCGACCACTGATTATCTTTGGGTTTTCAGGCGTGCTTGGATGCTTGATTATAGTAGCAGCGATGATTGCCTCTTTTGCAAGCCCTGTCCCAGAGAATCCAAACAAGGCAGCATTAGGCACTGCAGTCGCGTTCCTGTAAGTGTCTCCTGAAAAGACAAAGCATAGATATTCAGCAGCAGCAAACACTAACTGGGGTCAATAGCTACCTGTATATCTGGATATTCGCTTCATGTCTCGATACGGCGATTGTTGTCTACATACCAGAGCTGTTTCCCAACCACCTTCGAGCAAAAGGAATGTCTCTGGGCATCGCTTCCCTGGCCTTGACCGATCTCGTGAGTTCAACAGGGGACATGTTGATCGAAGCCGTCCTAACGTGAAATCAGGTCCTGCTCCAAGTCACACCTACGGCCATGAGAACGATTGGCTGGAAATTTTACCTGGTGTTCATCTGCGCTACGACGGTAGCGGTGATATGGGCCATCTTCGAGGTCAAGGAAACCAAAGGCCTACCTCTTGAAGAGATTGCCGCTTTGTTCGGCGAGCGAGAGCAGGTGACAGTCTTTGCTGCAGATGTTCATGTGGACCATACGAAGGACGAAGTGGTTGTTGGCTCGGATGTAGGAGATGTCGAACACCGTGAGAAGAGCCAAGCTCAGACTGTTGAAGGGAGAACGATCCCAGAGGCTTGAGAGATTAGTTGAATTGAGGGTAAGTAGTGCGAGCTAGTCACGGCCATTTTGAAGTACTGCTATCTAGACACTAAGGTCGTGATTGTAAGACAGTGGTCCAATAGCCAGTGGCGAATTCCTTCAAGAGAAGCTTTTGGCAGATCTCCAGTAGATTTTATTCGAGTGAATTTCTTACTCAATGAATAAGACTACTTCATAGTCGGTATAACTTCTGAGGGGAACATTGGAATCATAAAACAGCATACCATCAAATAGAATATGCATGTGAATCCCAGATTTGTGACAACGCCTGATGCACTAAGCTAGGGATTCTCCTTGACTAGGACGTTCCAAAAAGTACCCAGGCTCGAGGCTCGAGCTTTTCGTGGCCTAGGACTTTAAACGAGGTGCTTTGAGTTTTGCGCTTACAATGATGACTGGGATCACAAGGCTGTATCTCCATGATCGACCCACGGCACAGGGCGGCACCAACTCCGTTCCAAAAGGAGAATAGACCCATTGCCGCTTTCACCACCTTAGGGTGGCAGGCGCAGGCATCTCTTCTTCTTTCAATGCTGGTCAGCAACGTCAAACCGCAGAAACAAAACAAAGAAGGGGATTAGGGGCTCAATGTCTGCTGTTTTAACGAGAGACACCTAAGTTTCAGCCCGCACAATCTCGTGGCTGTTTGCGCGACAACGATATCCCCATTATCAGATCAGACCACTACGCAACAAAAGTAAACAATGGACTTTGCACCCTACCAGGACGGGTCTCCTGAGTTGTAAGTATCCCATAGTACATTTCGTTCAATATACTAACGAAGACGCCATTTAGGGAGCGCGCTCTATCGCCTCCACCCGGCAAAAGAGGCTCCTTGGAATCACCACGAGTTCGATCTCCTCCGCCTCAGAACAGGCCTTCCCAAGGCATCACACGTGCCATCTCAGATGTACAATCCCTTCCGCCGCCGAGCTCCTTCTCCAACGATGCGTTCTTAGGCGGTTCGTTATCGCGAGAAGAGCGAGGTCAAAATCTTGAAGCATTCCAGACGAGTCTACCAATGCGTCTGGATCACGAAGCCATGCTTGCGTACTTGCTGCTTCCTCCGGCCGGAGGTGTACTTCTGCTCATTCTCGAGCACAAGAGTGACTATGTACGATTCCATGCATGGCAGTCTAGCATGCTATTCTCCGCCATCTTCGTCTTGCATTTACTCCTGTCCTGGTCGAGGTTCCTCTCGTGGATTCTTTTTATCGTTGACCTGGGTCTGATTGGCTTTTTGACATTACATGCGTACCGGGATGTAGAAAATCTGGATCATTTCGAGGTTCCATTTTTCGGCCATCTCGCCAATTCGTTTGTCGACAATGAATGAACGGGAGTTTGAGGATTCTTGCATCGGGGTTATATGGATAGGGGATATGTGAAGCCTGGGCAGGGCCTTTATTACGAAATAATCAGTGATTCGATTTCTCATGCCTCACGGAGCCTGGCTATACAGAGAAACACAATGGAACCCGTTCGGAGTTGACCTTTAGGCAAGGACGTGGAACTCCGAGCAACACCAGTCTTATTGGACTTTAATTGGATCTCATCAAAATGAACTTGTAAGCTGTCTTTCACAAACCTATCAGTTATTATTACTGATGAAGAGTAGAATTATGACCAGAAAAATCCGCATCGGAATTCTTGTTCCATCCTCCAACACTGCACTAGAGCCATTGGTCTATGCCATATTATCTTCCATTCAGTCAGAAGATATCTCCATATCAGTGCATTTTTCGCGCTTTCACGTTACTAAGATCGACAGTTCAGAATCTGCTGATGCACAATTCGAGCTTGAGACGATATTGGCAGCCGCTCGACTCCTCGCAGATGCACACGTCGATGTCATTGGCTGGGGCGGTACATCAGCAGGTTGGCTTGGCTTCAATATTGATGAGAGATTATGTGCCGCCATAAAAGCCGAGACCAAAATTCCAGCAACCACTTCAACGCTGCCCTCAACCAGGCACTTTCATTACTCGCAGTGAAGGAGCTTGGGTTGGTAACACCGTATGTGGAGGAGCTCAACGATAAAATACGCTCAAACTATCTCAAAGTAGATATCGTGATTAGAAAATCACAAGAACGCCATCTGGGAATTACGGACAACAATGAGATTGGTGATACTAGCTACCGGGCCTTGGACCAGATGGTCCTGGAAGTGAGAGACCAAGGGGCTAGGACAGTGACTACATTCTGCACCAATCTGCATGCAGCAAACCGGGTGGAATATTGGGAGAATTGTCATGGTATCGTGGTTCTCGATACGGTCAGCACGGTGGTCTGGGGCGTGTTAAGGATTGTTGGAGTTGATACTGGGCTCGTCAAGGGCTGGGGTCACCTGTTTGAGATAAAAGAGACGCCATCAACATCGATCTGATCGCCGAGCGGTACTTAGGTAGTATTCAAGTTCAGTCCACATAATGTTTCCAGCAACGTTCACGTGATACGAAATTGACGTCTTGGCAGAATTACATAATGTGGTTGCTGGGCCAACGCCATTGAACGGAGGACACCCAAACAATCGTCACCTCGAGTTCACATGTACAACCACTCCCGTCAAGATCCGAATATCCAATTTGCTAATCATAGTTCATTCCTACTTGATAGAGCACAGACTCTATTAATGCCCTCTGACCAGCCTGACTGTCCGGTATAGTCTCTCGAGCTTGCGGTCACAACAATAATCCACACCAAACCGAGCAACACATACATTAACCGCTGGCAAGATGCCGGCTGGCGCCGCCCTCGAGTTAGATGGGCCTCCGACTGTACCTTTGTGTTGTAAGTCGTTCTGTTATACTGATCGACTGAGCCGATTTCTGACCATAATCTAGTCTCCAACAACTTCTGGGGACGAGAAGATGCCGGAGTCGAGCCTCTATTGACACGAATGCAAAATGCCCGAACCACCTGCGACGAAGTCAAAGCCTTCTATAACGCGCGCGCCGCCCTCGAGGAAGACTACGCCAAGAAGCTGATCGCCCTGTCTAGGAAACCTCTGGGAAGTACCGAACAGGGTACATTACGAGCAAGCCTCGATGTGGCCCGTGGAGAAACCGAGTCGATGGGCAAGCAGCATGCATTGATTGCCCATCAAATGAGAACCGAGCTGGAGGAGCCGCTGGCGGCGTTCTCTGGAGGCATGAAAGAGCGCAGGAAGATTGTGCAGAATGGAATCGAGAGACTGCTAAAGACCAAACAACAACAGACTGCACATGTCTATAAAAGCCGAGACAAGTACGAGCAGGACTGCTTGCGTATCAAAGGCTATCTTGCTCAGGGACATATGGTCATGGGTCAAGAGGAACGTAAGAACAAGTCAAAGTTGGAAAAGACCCAGATAAACATGGCCGCAAACTCGAATGAATATGAGATGGCAGTCAAAGTTTTGGAGGAAACAACCGCCCGATGGACGAAAGAGTGGAGAGCAGCATGTGATAAGTTTCAGGATCTGGAAGAGGAGCGACTTGACTTCACAAAGTCCTCGCTCTGGGCCTTTGCAAATATTGCTTCAACAGTATGTGTCTCCGACGATTCTTCATGCGAGAAAATCCGTCTGGCTTTGGAGAATTGTGAGGTTGAAAAGGACATCATCACCTTCATCAAGAGTTGTGGAACCGGCCAGGATATACGTGGTGCTCCTCGTTATATCAACTTCTGCCGTGGGGATGCCGATGCGGCCTCGGAGATTGATGAAGATGACAACTACACAGTCGCCCAATACTCAAGAACCACCAACCCAGCTTTCAGATCTTCATCTCCCACACATTCTCATGCCGCTACCAGAAGCACTCGGGACGACACTCCTCAGCGTATGTCCGAAGAGCCAACGGGTCCGGGCGAGGACGATATGCCAACTCCATCCAATGCCAACAGTGGGCGGCCTGCTCCGTTGAATTACAAACAACCAACGCCTAATGTGCCACCGAACTATTCTCCTCAACAGCATGGTCATGTTCCAAGTGTGCCACATAATCAATATCCCACTGATGGGATGACCATGTTCTGCAGAACTGATCTTCCCCCCTCGGTGAATGGTTCTGCATTGTCGTCCAACACTCGACCAGAAAGTAGGGACAGCCAAAGTGAGTATTCGGCTCCTAGCTCATTCACGAGTGCAGAACCTACTTCGGGAGCCACTTCTCCGACCAAGATGGCCCCGATCAATGGAATTCCATTACCAGGCATGACATCTCCAGACAAAAGTGTGGTGAAGAAGAGATCAGGCTTCTTTAATAGCCCATTCAGACGAAAATCACGGAAGGAACAAGAAAACCCAGTCACCAATAGCTCTTCGAATCGGAACACGTGGAATCTTTCTTCATCAGGCAACGGTCGAATCAACCTCAATCCAACAGTATCTAGCACACAATCTAGTCCGACAAAATCTCCGACTCGTCAGATCCAGAATCCATTCAACAGAAATGCCAGTGCTGTGGCTCCTGAAGGGGAAGAAGCCGCAGATCCTCGAGCTAGCTTTCAGCTGAATGTTGGGAACAACGTTTTTGATGTAGCCAGTCCTGATGGTCAACAGTCCACACCCAAGTCGAGTGCACAGAACAGTCGCCGAAGTCAGTTCCTTCCACCCTCGTCTATCGGAGATGACATGCACGATCCAATTGCACGAGCCCTTGCAGATCTCAAGAATACCTCTGGTAGCACAGGAATGTCTAAACAAGCTAGCACAAGAGTTGCAGTTGATCGTTACCATGGAGTAGCAACTCCAGCTCCAGATCAAGAAGTGGCCACAAGACCAGCAATCATGAGTGCGGAAAGTCAGGCTAGAATGGCGGCTCAACGTGGGACGCCACCTCCAGCGTATGATACTTCAGGAGGAAGAGCTCAAAGTGCTCTGGGAGTTCCTCAGCCTGCTCACACTAAAAAGGAGATGTTGAATCGAACGCAAACCTGGGGAACTGACTCTGTTGTTTCGGCTCCCAGAGGAAGCCAGCAATCAAGACCTGGAACACGTGATGGACGAAGAAGCCCGGGTCCCGGGATGATGAGGGCTGCCAGTCCACAACCTCAGCAATATCAACAGCGGTCAAGGAGTCCAGCTCCCGGCATGGTCGCTCGAGGTGCAAGCCCACAACCTCAACAATACCGGTCTCGAAGTCCAGCACCTGGAATGCAGCGAGCAGCTAGTCCAAACCCTCAAAACTATCAGCAAAATCCCAACATGCGCGCCCGTAGCCCAGCCCCTGGAATGATGCATCAGAACTCAGGTTCTCAAAGCTCCCAATATCGGGCAGCCTCCCCGAATCCCCACGCCAGACAACCTAGAGGTCCACCAAACCAAGCGTCACGGCAAGGAAGTGGTATGGAGATGCAACTCAGCTCACAAGATGTAACGAGGTACGATGGAACGGGAAGTGGACGTAACAGACAGAACATGAGACCAACCTCCAGCTTTGGTGGTGATCGTTACCAACAGCCTCAGAGTCAGGGGTATGACAATGGTAGAGATCCAAGAGGCAGAGGTAGTGTTGAAATCGAACTACGCAGAGAGAGGAGCAAGAGCCTGGCCAACATTCCATTCAGACCAGCCCCACAACAACAAGCCCCGTTGTACTATGGTAAGGCCCCCTTTCTTCCAAGCCGAAACCCCATATGGATGAATTTATCAAGACTCACTAACGATATTTTACAGCACGTGCAATGTATTCATATCCAGCGGCGATCCCAGAAGAACTCAGTTTCAGCAAAGGAGACATCCTCGCCGTCATGAGACTACAGGACGACGGTTGGTGGGAAGCAGAGGTGAAGGAAAGCGTCAAGGGTGTAAGGGGAGGTGGGATTGGTCTCGTGCCGAGTAACTATCTCCAGCGCTGTTGAAGCAGTCGTTATTGATTGAGCGCGTGTCTTGCTATGTCCTGATTCTTCGGCAATTGTAAATGAAATGGGAAATGGGCAACGCAACGTAACAGTGGTATTTGAGCCCCGGGGACCATCAAGTCGAATAGGGAATGCGTTGGAATGATTTGTACTAGGTGTGTGTGTGTGTGTGTGTGTGTGTTTCAGCATATCAGAGAATTGCCGGTGATCTTCATTTCCTCTGCTTCTGCTTCTGCTTCTACTTCTACCACTTGTTCTACATGCGACCAGAGCAACCTTCTTCCCTTCCCAGCGCGCCAGAATGTCAACAGGAATGTGGATGCAGGAAGTGTGGAGGATCTGCCCCACCATGATGTCCAAAGACGGATACGAGAGGACAGTGCAAAACAATGATTTTCCGGGGTAGTAGCAACCCTGGTTAGTAACTAGTCATCTGGACCCGGGGGCCAGGGGGGTTGCCCATCTTCTATTCTTGTTCTTGTTTTTTGTTTCTCCCGGGCTTCTATGCACGCATGCACGCACACGCGCACGCGCGCACGGACATATGGAAGCTGTGTGTGGCTTAGGGTAGTCACGGTCGGATACATGTGTCGGCATAGTTGTGAATACCTTGAGTAGCCAGTCCATTTCTCTCATCTCGTTGGGGAAATATCTCGTACAGCACCGCCAAAGATAATTAGAAGTGTTTGAATAGGCAGAATGCAGACGAACAGACGGACAGGTTCCTTAGGCTGGCCAGGTAGCCAGGCCTTGCCAGCCTAACTAGGCAGGCGTTTTCTTTTTCTATTGTTTCCGTTCACGCTCACGTTCAGACGGAGATGTAGGCTACGAGGAAGCTTGGGTTGTTGCGCGACTGCATTTTAACTACTTGCTTTAATTAATCAAGGCTGTCGAGGAACATCTGTGCTGGAGCGTACTTGTGGTGTTCGGTTTCACGGCAATGAATGACTATGTTAAGTATACTTGGTCCGTTACTCATAGGTAGGGAATACAATATGGACGTGGTGTACTTTGCAACAATTTACTAGAGGGGATGAAGACGTTCGCTCCGCCCTCACGTTTCAAAGAACCTACCTACTATCGACGACGGTTTCCCTCTTCCGGAAATCACGAAGTTGATGTTAGTTGGATCCCCCAGCACAGAAAAGCCCCACGAGAAAGTCATCATCATCGCTCGATGAATGTCAATCCCTGAGGACTCCCCGAAGTTCTCTCGTGATCCAGGACTCATAAGAGGCACGGCTTAGAGCGCAAACATTCGTATCCCAACTCGGCATATGTTGTTCATTTTTACTCACTCACTCCACTCCACTCTCCACGGCGGACTCGGGTCTGGGGTGGAAAGCTAGCTAGCTACTCGTAGTTAATTCGTCGTAATAATGGCTAAATCCCCAAAGCCCCGGGGGCCCGAAAGGACCGCCGCAGTTCTTCCGAAAGTGTGGAGCGCGACAGCGAGGCTTTCGGCAGTGCCGGCGAATTGCCCCATACCCTGGCCTGCTGTGGCCTGCAGCATGCAGGGCCTCAGCGAGCAATAATAAATATTGGAAAGAAAGTAATACGAGGCTGTTCAATAGTGGTAGCCTAATCAGATCACTCGTCGGGATACGATGCAAAGGCGACTGCCGAACTGGCAGGCAGGCAGGCCTCTGCAGGCTCCCCAGAGGAAAGCAAGAAACCCCCTGATAAATTTGAGTTGTGTGCAAATTAAAATCATCATCTTGATCAATTCGTGAAGTGCTCCCCTGGGGCTGGTTCATGCTGGCAGTCATTGGAGTGTTCGGACCGGCACAGGACACAAAATTGCCTGTTTTGACCACATCTAGTATCTCACACTGTGGTTTCAGGTCATCATGATCTTCAGGCAGCCGGCAGGTGAGTCCTCCCTGGGGAGAGGGGTTGTCATCATCATCAAGCCTGGGAGGGAGAAGAGCTATTATTCACACGCGTAAGAGAAATCAGGGGTTTTTGGACGCGCAGAAGGCTGGGGGGCCAAAGACAGGAGAGAAGGAAAAAGCAGTGCCGAATTTGGGCGGCCAGTTTGAAAGGTACTTGTACGTTGCGCAAGACTGCCGTATGTAGCGAGCGAGAAGCGAGAATGGTCAGCCTAAGTTGAGTCTTACTTGACTGTCTAGGTGAGTCTGAGGCTGGTTCTGGTTAAGTCAGACAAGGGAATAATCGATCACCCAAGGAAAGGACAATCAGCCTGCCACCGGAACATGAGAAAGTTGGAAGGCTGTGTTGTTCGGGTAGGGTCCCCGGGCGTGTATGCTTGTAGGGAAACACGTATTTGCAGATTGCACCAGCCTCAAAGAGTCGCGATCTTTGGCTATGGTCGATCGTTACTTTTTACCCCGTATGGAGGGGTCGGGGTCCGGAGAAATAAGTGTCTGGCATCATATGGCCCTTTTGTGCCGCATCATGGTCCATGGAGGAGGAGAAGACCAGGCGAAGAGAAATGTCCATGGACACTCCTTTTTCACGCGGGACGCATAAGAAGCCACAGCACAGCAGATGCCCCCGGCCATCATCAACCCGTAGTAATGTTGCAAGCTAAACAGTACCCGTTTCAGTGCTGGCAAAGGGCGCGAGCGAGCGACACACATGTTTTTGATTTTTCGATTTCTCCTTGGATTCAATTTGTTTCTCCTTACCTCGTATCTCTTAGCGAGCCAGAGCCTGACTCTCTCGAGATGAGTCGGACTCGGAGATGGCCTCGGTGTTTGACACTGCAGGCAGGTTGACTTCTGTTAAGGTTTTACATCAGATTGATAGGGGAGGAAACCCTACCTATGTAGGTAGGTACCTCGTACTCTCATCACTGTCTGGATACTCGGTAGGGTTTGTACCCGCGTTTCTGCTGCAGCAAAGACTTTGATCCTCACGTAAAATTGCCCAGGGACCGTGGTACCTGATACATTTAGTTGCCTCGCTTCTCTTTCTCGCCATGATCTATCCCGCAAGCTCTAGCTAAGTCAAGTAGGCGTTGGGAGAACTATACCTAGGTAATTGCTAGGGACGGTTTGCGGATCGTATTTGTCCAGAAGCTACGAAACTCTGTTTGTTTGCTGCAGTGGCCAGCGAGCCTCCTTTGAGACTTCCGCCGGCACTCCGGGGTATACCCTTTCTAAGGTTTCCATCTAACTCAAATCAATGCTCCTCCCGGGGTGAATGATTCGTGGTGAGCCGACTGGCTCCCCCGGTAGCACCGCCATCGAGAAACACACCGGTTTTTCTCCAGTTTCTCGATTTTGACCGTTGCAGTGGATATCATTGCTCGTCACTCGAGATCGATCCTCCTTTTAAACTTTCATGATTATGAGGGCTGGAAACCGCTTGGAAAGCGAGGCCGACATTCTTGCTCGAAAGTCGAGATTGAAATGAACAAGACTCCATAAATGTACGTACTACTCTTGTCGCGTGTCTCGCGTCTCTATCTATGTATAGATACAATCCCCTGGTCTTCGTAGTGGATACCGCAATAGGAAATTCCATTTCTTGGCCGAGTGAGGGGAAGATATACTCGGGAGAAGTATCGGGGTTGGACCTTATTTCTGAATGTGTATAGGTTTGAACAAACCCAGACTTGAGGTTCGATCTCAAGTATTTGAGTTGCCAATTGCAACATCATTTGTGCTGACAGCAAGTGGCCATTTTAAGCACCTCTTTGAGAGCCAGAACAATTACTTCGAGTACTAGCACTTGTTGGTCGCAAGCTAGGCGTGCCAATCGATAGCTTACCAGTAGGCGCATGCACGTGTAACGGCAGGTTACAACCGCTAACCATTGACCACCGACCAGGGTGTGATAAATAACCATGCCCACTGCTAAGCGAGTGCTCCGTTGGGGACCTCTGTGAGTTTAGAAGTTCCTGCTAATTCGAAGCTACACTTTGAACCACCTTCACTGCCACTGCGAATGTCATTGCCAGCAGACCAGTGTCACGTTCTCCGAGGGTAGCAGCACGCCACCGGTGAATTCCCAGTCTAGGATGTATCGAACCTCTACTGAGAAGTCTGCATTGTAATGATTCTGGTATAGAGAAATACATAGATTGTATAGCGAGTGTTTTGCCTGAAAAGCTGGCTGAGCTATATCAATCACTTTTTGGTACTCAACAAGACAGTAGCAATGCTTCGCTGCCCGTGTGGAATTGCGCACGGTGGTTGTCTCATAAGAACGTCACCGATGCCTGGTAGTGTCATACATCGTAATACATGCACAAAACACCTTTTAATGTGGTTACATTTCGTAAAGTGTCAAAGCATTTGTTGCGTTCGAACAGAGCAAACACCTCTCACTGGACTTTGAAATAAGTGCTGGGAAATTTGAGGTTTTGTATAGAGCTGCCACCGGGTAACGATTCCCGAGACGTGGGAAGCGGTATCTCTCCAGTGGTCACGCCTGCTGAAAAGATATTGCCAAAAGGCATATCGTCGCTGGGAGTCGTAATTGTAGGCAACTCAGTCTCTTCAATGCCCTTGTCATCTTGACTGGTGGGTAATACCTTTTGGATGCATTTGCTTTCTCGGAAGTAATAAAGTGGATGTTCAAATCCTGTGACCGTGCTCCAGGTGCCCGTAGGACATGACGTCTGAAGGGTTGGAAGTAGGATGCATGTCCATATATTGTAGATGTTGAGGATCCTCTGAGAAACCCGTATCAAAATATTCTTCTGATTGTTGAATGCCAGCCCAATTTTGCATTGAGTTGTAGTCCCACCGGTTCATCATTTGAGGCCCACCGATAGGACTGTCCCAACTATTGCTCCAATTCAAAGAGTCGAACATGTTGTCCATAAAAACCTCCTGATTGGCAGTGTTCAGCACTTGATCACTACCGAATGTGTTGGCAAATGAAACATCAATATAGGTTGGCTTGAAGTTGGGTGCTGCAGATGACGGCGCCGGCATTTGACTGGTCATAGAAGTTGGCGTATTCATGCTGCTTTGGAAGCATTGATCTTGCTTCTCTGAGATCTCGGGAATATGCTTTCTGCTGCCTTCCCACAGTCTGAGTACGACTTCCAGTGACCTTTTTGCAGTAGTTGACCAAGGTTGGAGATCTGCCAAAATGCCCGTTGCCAACTCCACTTGACGTCGACTCTGTTCGACAACCTCGTGATTTAGAGGATCTGCATATAGCGAGAGTAACGGTACCATGACTGCTTGATAGAGTAACCAAGTGGCGTTCCATCCCGATATCTGGCAAGCTTTCTGTGCCCTCCAGGTAGATGCAATATCGTTGATGAGCTCCGCGGAGAGCTCTCTACAGAGCTCAACAGCGGTCTTCTTTTCCTCACATAATTTCTCCCAGGTAATCTTTCTCATCGAATACCAGAGTAAGACAGGTCTGTGGAGAATGATACGATTCGTCAGGTAACGCCATCTCATGACGTTCTTGAGGACAGAAACACCAGGTAATTCAGCCATATTAGGCTGAGGAGACTGGGTCTGGATAGAAGAATGCTTGTACCATTCCAGATACAACGCATCAAGTGCGTGACGTTCATGCTCATCCAGAAGCGGAGAAACAGCGAGACTATCCTCCATCCGAGTACTTATCACAGCAAAACGAACATTCTCTTGAACGAGTGTTAGTAACGCAGTTGACTGGCCCTGCGATTGACATATTAGCATGGAAACAACGTTTGGTGTTGTATATGTACTTACTATGGATTCTTGAGGGGGCTTTGCGGTAATGGCGAAGCTCATGCGTCCCATACTTGGGCGGCCTAGGGTATTTCCCACCCAAGCATCGAGCATGAATACACACCACCATATCCTCCGCCTCATTTCAATAGAAAATGCTGCTTTTTGCAACTTTGCAGGCCCCACTCCCTCCGTATAATCGCGGTGGAGACCTAGCATAGTGGCAATCCTGAGTGTGGCACCCATTATCGCGTTGGCTTGATTGGGGGTTTGTAAGTAATGGAGATAAAACCCGCTCAAGATAGCCAGTGCTTGGACTGTTTCAAGATGGGCTGAATCCAGTGTACTCATATCCAGATGTTGTTTGGCGCGATTGAAATATGTCTGGTGAGTCGTGTCTTCTGAATTACCTGCTGCCACACTGCCCATGGCCAACACGGTGTTCAGTAAGAGTTGCCATCGAGAATCTGTCCTTTGACCGGCCATGTAGGTATCGCGGAAAGTTGTTTCTTCAATCAAGGGAATGAAGGGATGAACGTAGGTGAAATAAGCATTGATCATGGGAATTTCATCCCACGCAGAAGATGAGGAGTCCTCTCCTCGTGCGGCATCTTTTCCTTGTAGCTGGGACTCTGGAGGAGGCGAAGCTGCCCGGCTTGGTACGATACTTCGTTCTGGTGATTTGGCAAGGCACTCTGGATCCAGCCATGTGATGACTCGAAGTACAGCCATGACGGAGGAAATGCCGAGGTACGAGGAGTTTTGTTTAACCGACAAGGAGAGCATGTTAACATCGTCAGTAATGCCTGGCATTGCAGGGTTGCTTGATTCAAAAGCATCGTTGGTGTCATCGGGCATTGGTTGTAGCTGCTCTAGGCTGCCAGCATCGGGATTGACCGGCGGGGGTTTTTCATCCACACTTGGAGTTCTGGGTGATGGTGGGTGAAAGTTGTTGGACTTTGAAATGAGCTCTATGAGCCTATCGCGCGACATGTCCTTTAGCTGATCAGGATGAACGTTTGGAAACAGCTTCTGTAGAACAGCTCGATATTCCTGGAGTGTTTGTGAAATCTTTTCTACAGACCTGGAAGTCACAAAATGAGCTTTGAACCGATCAAGTACTTGTAGAATGATGACTGACCTTCTTGAAGGCATTTGCCTTTGCCGTGGTTCGGTGTAATGACATGATGCAGCTTTGCGATACCACTGACAGGTCTCACACGGGTGCTCGCCATTACACCGGATCTTTCGCCTCCTACAAGGTTCGCAAGCGCGCACTGTTGAAGTTCGTCTCTTGGCCGCGGAAGAGGTTGTCTGATCAGCTTGCTCAGGACTAGCATATTGCGCGGTCTCAAAGGTGTGAAACATGGTGAACTGAGAGGTGAAGAAGTCAGAGATGGTTAGGGTTGCAATCCCAGAGTGTTAGTATGTAATCTTGGCATGAAGACGCGATAAAGCCTGTCGAATGCGAGGGTAGTATCAAGGCGCAAGCGTGGTGGTTAGACGAAAATCTGCAAGCAGATGCTGACCCAGGCGCTTTTGAGGTGAGGTTCGGGTTGTTTGGCCCTGGCGAATAAGACCATCTATGACGATGGCTACTTTTGTACTTGGGGCGACAGGATCGAACTTTTTTGGCGGAGGAAATTGGTGTTTGAAGGTTGGGTGGGAGTGATACGGTGGGGCCAACTAGGATGATCTAGCATAAGCTCATGGGCGATTCTGGGTGAAGATCTTGTTACGGCGAAGTGAGCTGGGGCAAGAGACAGGTAGAGCAAGTACGACAAGAGGGAAGAGGGAAGCAGATCAAAGACATTTGAAGGAGCAGCAATGGATCTTTTTGAGTTATTGATAGGTTTGTACGAGTTCAGAGATAGGGTACCGTATAGGCAGGGGACAAGACTGCGCGACTAGCATGACAGTAGCATGAGGTATACAACAACCCGGTCACAAAGTGGATAGCTGGACGGGTGGAAGTTGAAATGGTATCAAGAATCCGGGGAAATTGGTTGACATGATCGGCCGCATGAAGGGTTAGCGTGACCGAAGTCGACCAGCATTGAGGGGAGGAGCCGGTGTGTTTGAAAAAGACATCAGAGGGACATGACGAAGGGAATCGAGCAGTAGACACGAAACCTCGTTCTGGTTAAAATTTGATTGGAGACGAAGGTGGTGGGATATGTGAAAGTGGAGGCAGTGTAGAACGGACAGGGGTTCAGGAAGTGATCTTGATTCTGGAGGTCAGAAGGGGAGTAAAGTGGTGTGGATGAAGAATGGAGCTTTGACTGCAACTTGAAAGTTGAGTGGCCGGTGGCGGGCCTGGCAACAAACAGGCTGGCAGTGGCAGATGCCAGGATTCCAGAAAGAATGGAATGGGAAGATGCAGAGAAGGTCGAGAGAAGGGAAGAATGAAGATGGGCAGCAGGAAGCTAGTCAATAGATGCGTCACAACGGCGGCTAACTAAGAACTCGAAGTCTAGATACGAGTACTAGTAAGTACGGTAGGTACGGTAGGTACGAGGACATAAATAAGAGGAATTAAATGACCAGGGTTCAGCCGAACAATAACAGCACAGCACATGAATAGGACACGTTAATTGTTGATGAACTAATGTATCTCTTAGTAGCCTGGTGTCTGGCTAACTTAGTACTGCTCGGTGGATGGCTCTTTCCTCATGCCATCCGCACCTGCATGTGCACTTGCACTTGCACTTGCGTTGGTTAAATGTCAATAATGCTCACAAGATGCAAGTGCCTTCCAGTTCGTGCTTGTTCCTCAGGCTTTCCTTCCTTCCTTTTCTTTTCATTTCTGTTCGCTCCTTCTCGAATTCTGCCGTTCATGTCCCGACTCCCGCGTCCGAGTCGCGCCAGTCAATTTCTACAACAGCCAACCTGGGTCTCGTCCTCGGGGCCAGGCCTAAAGTAAAATAGTCTGTAATCTAGTGCACTATACCGAGTATTTGATTTTGCCATATGGCCAAACTTCCCTGCTCCCTGCTCCCGACTCGTACTCCATGCTCCTTGTTCCATGCCCAGCCTCCACCTCAAACCACATGGCTCGAATTTAGCAAAAACGTCTCAGCAACCGAAAATCAGCCATACAGCAACTGGGTTTGGCCTGCATCCACCGGCAGTCATGACCTCTCTGTACGATCCCTAACCCACTCCCAGCGTCATCAATCATCAATGCCCTTGCCATCGCCATCCTCTCCCTCAATACTCCATTCTCTGGCCCCATAAGCTTGTTCACCCAGTGCATCGAACTAGTCCAATTTCATCACTTGACAGTCTCAGACATCGACATTGCACCATGACCCTTCTCAACCGACGATACTATTCGTAGATACACCTACCCTGCCTCGCTTTCGTTAGGCAGGCTTGATCTATCATCCTTCCCACCAATCGTAATAAGAGATTCCCTACCAATCCTGGTTAATTTCGACAGTGCCAGGGCTCATTAGGCTTATTACCTGCCCTGTCCTGCCCTGCCCTGTCCCTCGTAGGCTTGTACCCATGAGGGACAACGAATGGTCCCCACTGGCCGACAACCAGACTCATTCTCCCGAGGCTCGCTCCACTGCCGAAAATCTCCCAATTCTCAATTGCTCTGCTCGTTTGGAAGCTTCGGCCACGGCCTGTCTTCCCAACTCACACTAAGCAAGGCTTGAGATCAGACACATCTCATGGGTCTTGTTGAGAGTTGAGTATCTACTCCGTAGGCCACGAATACTCGGTCCAGGCATCGCGAGGACAGAGTGCACATTTGGTGAGCAACGACCCTGCTTTTAGGCACGACTGCCAATCGGCCGCATACTTGTGACGAGCGCCGATATTCAACCGCCACCCAGAACTCCTTCCACCCACAAACACCATCAAGTCAGACCATGTCATCCTTTGAGAATCTCTGCAAGTAATACACAACTCATCTTACTCTTCCCAAACCATTTGGCTGGCCCCAGGGGACATCCTGTTTGGGCAGATTGTCTTTTCAGGTGGCCATTCTCATCCCTTCGCGATTCATCTTTGAATCAATACTGGTAGTCCCGCCCTGAATTGACTAACTACTCCCTCCATCACATGCGATGCAACTCTGCCTAACGGCTAATCTGGACCCCGTATTGTGGCCATGCCATCCACTGCCAACTACCTCGTACTCCGTACGAAGTAGACTGCGAAACTTTATCTCTCGCCTCCCCTGTCTCATTGTTCCCCTGCGCCCAAGTATGTCCAGTCTAGAGGTTGACTGCCAGCCTTGAGCCCGCGGACTTGAATAGTCTGCGTATCTCCCGGCACTATGTCGATTGCACTATCACTAAGGTGACATCCTTCACGTTCCTCAAACACCAGACACTTGACTGGCCGCTCAGCACTCACATGCATCTCATTGCCAACGACCTTCACATTCACTTTGCGTGAAGGGAATGGAAGGTACTTGAGTGGCTGGGGCCAGTCGGTGTCTCGGGCCACCAATTTACCATTCAACCAGATTCGTGCTGCGAGGACATGGGGCTCTTCCTTCTCGTTATCTATCACTCCTTTGAGAACGTCCGTAGTACCATTGGCCTTGACGCGGATCCCTTTCTGCACAATCTTCTCCTTGATTTCCTGCCCCGTTCGAACCGACACAAACTTGACCTCCACGTCAGCAACAATGTCAATCAACTTTGAGCTTACCACCCATAGCTCCCAGTCCTGCGTTCGGGGCTCTCGGGCATGCGTCACACTCCAATCATGATGACTCCGGCGGACTCCAACCGCCACGGGGGCCAATACACGGGCCATCGCGTAATATGCTGGTTTTCTCCGTAAGTAGTAGTCGACGATCGACCAGCTGGTCACTGGCCAGCAATCATTCAACTGCCACACCAAGGCTCCGCCGCAGTGTCTATCATCACCCCACTGCTTGCGCCAGCCACGATAGCCAAACATGAGAGCCTCGCATTGGATCAATTGTGTCAAGTGGATGTAGGATTCGAGTGATGTTGACGTTCTGACGTTCTCCACCAGGTAAGTGGCGATCCGTCGCTCATGTCCATCTGCTTTGTTGTGAAAATCGAGCACATGACTCTGGGGGTAGAGATCTTCTTCTCTCTCCACAAACGACTTGATCGTGGCAATATGTGGGAATGCCTCCATCCCAAACTCGGAATTAAATCGTCCTCCCAGAGAGTCAAAGATCTGATACTTCTCCTGCGTGCCATGCCACACATTCCACTGATGCATATCGCCCACGGTGGGGTCCGAGCTGATCTTCCCATCTCCCCACGGCGACCCCGGATGGTAGGGAATCCACGGGGCCTCGCGCGCCGATACTCTTGGAAGCAGCGACTCGTAGATGTACCGCGCCGGGAAATCCGACTTCAGCCAGTGTTCCTCGTTCTTGTCCTCGTAATCGTAGGTCAAATGCGCCGACTCGGCCACCTGGTAGTCTTCGTTGTTCCCGGCAAATATCACAATGCTCGGATGGTGGCGAATTCTCCGAACATTAGCCACCGCCTCCCGCTCGATCGATTCCAATATATCCGGGAAGCAGGGGTAGTTGCCGCAGCCAAACATAAAATCCTGCCCGCAAATTTTCAACCGTTAGTATGGGGATCCATCTTCAATTCATTGTCCCGGGAGCAGGCCCGGGGAAATGGAGCTGGAGATTAGATTTTTGTTTTTCTTTCTCTCGTATCCATCGTGTTCGTCACGTACCTGCCACACCAGAATGCCGAGCTCGTCGCACACGTCGTAGAACTCGTCGTTCTCATAGATCCCTCCGCCCCAGATCCTAGCGAAATAATTCAATCAGCAAACAAGAACTCATCCAGTAGTAGCGTCTTTTGGGATAGGGGGGAGCAATGGTTAGGTGGAGCGCATCCGTAGGGCTTTTCATTCTCTCTCCCCCACATACCTGATCATCTTCTGGTTCGCAGGAACCATCAACTCGATCCACGCCCGGTACTTCTCCGGGGTAACGTTGGTCAGGAAGCTATCGGCTGGAATCCAGCACGAGCCGCCGCAGAAAATGTCCACGCCGTTGATGCGGAAGTAGAAGGACTTGCCCCGAGCATCGGGCTCCTGGACGAGCTGGACGTTGCGGATGCCGATCCGCTTGCTCTCTGCGTGTAGCTCCGTCGCGTCGTGGAAGATGCTCGCGCTGACGGTGTATAAGCTCTGCCTGCCGTAGCCGTTGGGCATCCAGAGTTCGGGATTGTCGACTTTGAGCTGGCCAGAAGCTTTGCCGTTCGCTCCTACTTCTGTGTCAGTCGAGTCGATTAGTTGATCTCCCAGCTTGATTGTCAGTCTTGCTTTGAGGTGAGGATGCTCTGAATGTGCTTCGACGTCTATGCTCGCGTCGACCGTGGCGGACTTGTAGTCGTCCGCAATCTTGACATCGGTCCTCAACTCGGCAATCCTGACAGAGTATATCTCCAGGCGCACGGGTCTCCAAACACCCGCACAAACCAATAGCGGGCCCCAATCCCACCCCCAGTGGTATTGGGCCTTTCTCACGGCCAGCCTGGCTGTGTCACCATTGAACGCCACGAATTTGTGGTCCGGATGCTGGTCTTTGATCTCTCGGGCTCGGAGGAATGCTGACGCAAATTCGATCTCTAGATCCAGATCATACGCGCTGCCATGAACGAAATCCGTGACATCCACGCGATGAGGCAAGAACATGTTGTCGCTCTCCAGTATTGTCTTGCCTCCGAGCTTGACAGTCGCGAACGTATCGAGGCCATCGAACGCGAGCACGGCTCTCGCAGTACTCGCCAACGATAGTCTCGGAATCGCAACCCGATATGTCCACGACTTCAGGCCCACCCATTCGGCCTTGATTTCGTTGAACCCGATGAAGGGATCCGCTAGTTTCTTGTTGTCTATCAGGTCTTGTTGCACCGTGGAAGGGACCTTCTTGACTGGTAGCCAGGAGTTGGAGCCGACATCGTCGGTCAGCTTGAAAGACCATCCGAGTGAAAGGTCAATGACCTCGGCGCGGACAGGCGTGTTCTCTGGACCAGATACGTCTCCCATTGTAAAGGGCGAGAAAGAACAAATCACAATCAAGTGGGAGTTGAGAGTAGGAAAGAAAAGAACTTGTGTCTCAAACCAGGGATTGTTGATGATTCTTTAATGGCTGTACAAACCTGAACAGGCATGCAACCCGAAGGAGATGATGGGTAGAATGGGGTATGTCCCTTTGAGACAATAAATGATGCGCGGTCTCATTTCCTTGCAACGCAACCGTGTCTTGCACACCGTTTTCGCACCTGTCTGGGAACACAGGCCCACAGATCCCGAGATGAATGGATCTCAAGACGTAGGCTTTCAACGACTGCAAGTAATGGAAACTTGAGAAGTGGATTGAACAGCTTCAACCTGCCTCGGATGGGATGAAAGAAGTCGTTCAACACCCAATAACAACCATGACGAGACCGGGCGGAGTACAGCCGCAGATGTGCCAGCTTCTAGCGCGGAGCTACATGAGTCCGCGCTCAATTAGGAATGGTCGAATCTACTGAGCACTCAAGTATATTTGGCGACGGCGGGTTGTGAAGCCTCATCGGTTTGGTTTTGTCATACCACTTTGTGGATGAGTTTCCAATTCGACATGAGGTCGCAAACATCATTTGATGACCGCTTTGCTTATGATTTTCATAGATTGAATTGCTTCGCTCAGACACATCACTGTTTGTATGTAGATAGAAGCAGATAACACGTCGTTGGGACAGTTGAACATATGTACTACCATCCCCAGGTCCCCGGACCACCTTTCATACGACCTTCCAATTCACTCGTCACCCAACCGCCATAAAAATCACCTGAAGCACGTCAATAAGCCAAAGGAATCCCAGCATAGAAACTGACCTTCCTGGGGTGCGACTTTCTCGTCGTCCACATAACAATCCCAGGGAACACCGCTGGCGTAAAAGGAGAGGTATCCCTTGATGTCCTTGAACGCCGGAGTCGGTGCTTCATAGCTCCAGATCTTGTTATCGATCTGCTCTCCGGTGGCTTTGTTGGTGAGACTCCAATATGTAGCCTTGCCTTTCCATTCACACAGTGACGCCTTGTTCGGTATCTTTGTCAGTTTGAAGGATGAGGTGATGGAATCTCGGGGGATGTAGTAGGCTATAAAAGACCCTGTTACTACTGTGCTTATTGCAAGCAACGATCTCATGGGAAGCGATCATGACTCGAGAGCTTGGATTGAACATTCATCTTAATATTCGTTCAGACCTACTTGGTGGATGTGTCGTCTCCAACGCCCAATATGCTGCCGTTGTATCGGTCACGGTTTCATTGCCCCATTTGATGACCAGTCGCCTTGCTGTCAACTCTAACAACGGGGGTCGAGGGAAATTGTGCACGTTCAGCTTTGCTTTGGCGGCCATGATTATTGCTGATGGAACTAATAGTGAGATATGTTGATGGCCCACCTGGTAAGTATTTAGATGAGACTGAATATCACCAAAATGAATGACGACATCTATGTTGTCTGACATCCTAATTTGGGTTTAGTTTTTGGACCTGAAAGACTTCTCCAAAATCTCCAAACTGGTTGCACTTTCTGGGAGTAATGGAAACTCGTATTATTGAGCCTGGTTGCCGCCAGAGTCACATCAGGATAGGGAATGCTTTCTAATTCCATAAGTCGAACGTTGTGCGAACCACGGCCTAACGACAACACCGATTCCCTCAAATCTGAGCGGTCCTAACCCATCGAAAATAGCAAAGTGTTGCGACATCTCCCATTGAGGCATTGCACACACGAAAATAGATCGGCTTTTACAGATTCTTCTGCGGTTTTAGCGATGTTGGTGTCAAGCAAAGGCCTAATCTGGTGTCATCTTGAAACATAGGTACTTACTCTGTGGAGAGTCGTTGTCGGTGAGACTAGGTTTTCGCCGAAAATCATACACGAGTCTCAGACTTACTCCGTAGATACCGAGTACCTCGTAAGGCTACAACAGTGGCAGGAACAAACATGGGGATGGCTTACCAACTGGGGGCCTCGCGCCTCTAAATCGTGATTTCTTCGAAACGGCCGCCGATTGTGGACTCCGGCCATGTGTGTATGGCTCCACAAGCGTTGGATCAGATGTTGGTGATCAATAACTCGTAACAACCATTATTCGCGTGTTGAAGTTTGATAGCGTTGCCTCTTGCAATGTGTATAATTCGTCGTTGCAGATTTGCTAGCATCGACAGGAAAGTCGGATCTTAGACACCGTCGAAACCGGCTTGTTTGTCAAAAGACGGGATTACAGTGTGGTCGCAATATTAGGAAGTTGATGCGATCATGTTCTTGCGAACAGATCCTTCGTGCCTGGTCGTCTCATCTCATGTCCGTGGATGAGATACCTGTAACGAGTACTACATACCTGGTAGGTATCTTTGATCGATAGGATTGGTAAAGTCCGTCCGTGGAAAGTTTCCAAGCCTCAAGTCCGGCGGTGCTTGGCCCCTAAAGTTAGCAGCTTTAACCGCCCACTACTTCCTTTTCAGCCAAAGGATCATCACCATTGCTACCTGATTTTGCCATCGTTTAGACAAATACAGGTCGGTATCAACAATTCCAGCCGGGGGGATTGGACCTGTTGAACCACTGGAGCCACACTTCTGTTCAAAAGGCTTCCAAGTGCTCCAATCCACTGGTACAGCCACATTGATGGATCCCCAATATCCCAGATCCTGTCCTTCATGATCCTATCCCAAAGTAGTGAGCTTCGCTGCCTCTTTACGTGCTGATTGGGGCTACCGAGCGCTGAATGGCCACTTGACGGCATTTGAGGCTCTTTCTCAAACCCTTGGAAGGCTTTGTTCTCTTCCTGCCTGAAATGTCGGGCGAAGATTCAACATGTCCGACATGGCTGGCCCCAATGTTCGTCTTCAGGCGAGCCAGAACCGTTGGATGCTGCGAATGAACCACTCCTGACTACGAGTGCCTCCCAGCTGCCATGGAGAGCGGATCAAACGACCGATCTTCCCGGCATCTGATCGTGAAGATCTGGTAGTCTTTAAAGGATGTTGGCTTCCCATGTCCCTCATAGTGGTTTCTCGAACGTCTTTTCATCCGCGTCAGAGGCTGATCGTACCTTGCTTCGTCGAGAGCCATGCCGCCACCACCAGTATCCCCAATTTCTATCCCAGCCGCAAAGTATGGCCAAGGTCCGACTCAGGACGAGGATATCGTCTCACCGTTGCCGCCTGATTCGGTTTTGGGCAATGGTTCACGGAGACCCCAAGCTTTCCGCGTCAAGCGCAAGCCAGTTCCTCGGCCTCCTCCAGCAAGATCAGCTTCATACCGACCAATCTCAAGAGACTCGAGACCTGAATCACGATGGTCGAATGGGTTGAGACCCGAATCGCGAAGATCTGGACGTCCAGAATCGTCCAGGAGTTTCTCCGCTGGCTTCGCCTGGATTGGTGAAGCGATTCTCTGGCCAACGAGAAGACCTTCACAGCGCTCGCCCAGGAAGATCGAGGAACCCCAGATGAGAGAAGCCACGCTACCCCGACGTTTCACGTCAGTCTATGATCCTCGGATGGAGCGTGGCTTATCAATGTATGACCCGGACCTCGACATCAATCAGCATGTGGAGGAGCCCAAGCTCGACTCGACTGTACAGAAAAACTTGGCGATGCTTGATATGACATGGACTTTACCAAGCTTCAAATACTCATATGTTGAGTCACAAACTCGTACGAGTATCGACATAGCTCTTGCTGCCGACGAGCCATCAGAGTGGTAAGTACTCCCATCTCATTGGATCTCATGTGCTCAACATGACCTAGGCATATATCCCCATTTTCACTCGGAATGATCGCACTTGCATTGGTGTGTAGTATCTTCCTTGTGGCACTCGATATGACCATCGTGGCCACTGCGATTCCTGCCATCACCGATGAGTTTCACTCCCTTGACGAAATCGGTTGGTACGGAAGTGCGTTCTTCCTCACCATCGGCTCCTTTCAGGCGACATGGGGGAAATTGTACAAGTACACCCCGTTGAAGATCTCATACCTAGCTAGTATCGCCATATTTGAGGTCGGATCATTGATATGTGGCGTTGCAAAGGACTCCACTACTCTCATCGTTGGAAGGGCCATTGCAGGAATGGGTGGTGCAGGCATTGCATCAGGTGCATACATCGTGATCGCTTTCTCGGCACCACCAAAGTATCGTGCTATGTTTACGGGTATTATGGGCGCAACATTTGGTCTTGCGTCGGTCATTGGTCCCCTTTTAGGAGGTAACAAATCCCTATCCTTCAGTACATCTTGACCTCTTTTGCTGACGTGACGTTACAATAAAGGCGTCTTCACCGATCAACTTTCGTGGAGATGGTGCTTCTACATAAATCTCCCAATCGGTGGTGTAGCTACGGCTATCATTGTGGCCTTCTTTCATGCACCAGTTCAGCCAGAGCCAGCAACCCGACGAGAAATCGTTCTTCAAATGGACTTTCCTGGAACTTTTATTCTAATGGCCGCCATCATCTGCTACCTACTGGCGATGCAATGGGCAGGAACAACCAAGCCGTGGGATGACCCATCTGTTATTGCCACTTTGGTATTGTTCGGCCTCTTGATTGTCGCCTTCATCGCCGTCGAATACTACCAGGGGGAGAGGGCTCTGCTGCAAGGCCGACTCGTCAAGGATCGTACCATAATGGCAATGTGCGCTTACATATTCATCGTTGCTGGTGCCTTTTTCACCCTCCTCTACTTTCTACCGATTTATTTCCAAGCAGCACTCAATGTCTCGGCAGCGAAATCAGGAATCGACAACTTACCTTTAGTGCTAGGAGTCTCCTTATTTTCAATTGTCTCAGGAGCCCTCCTATCCGGTTGGGGGCTATATATCCCAATGATGATCTTTGGGTCTACAGTGGCCAGCGTCGGTTGTGGCCTTATTTACACTCTCGATGCCGATTCTACGTCTGGGAAATGGATCGGTTACCAAGCCTTGGTCGGAATAGGACTAGGCCTCGTCTTTCAGATCCCCGTCATCGTGTGTCAAGCAATATGCGAATCCTCAGACCTGTCATCAGTCTCGGCGATCGTGCTATTCTTCCAGACAGTGGGAGGCTCCATCTGGATCTCGGCAGCCCAGGCGGGTTTTGCAAACAGGATGTTGGCAGTTCTCCCTCAGAAAGCGCCCGGTGTCAATCCAGCTCAGGTCCTCGCAACAGGTGCTTCGGAGCTACGACATGTTTTCGACGCCGAACAAATCGACGGAATCATCTCGGCATACATGGAAGGTCTCCGAATTCCATTCGCAATCTGTATCGCGTGTGGATGCTTGTCTTTTATTGTGTCATTTACTCCCAAGTGGGAAAGTATCAAGGGAAGGGTGAAGATGGATGCAGGGGCCGGCTGATTTCGGCCGTTGGGAAACGAAACATAATGATAATGCTGGTATTGTATAATTGATATATTTACTAATTGACGAAATGGACAACATGGAGTTGAGCAACAGCCACGTCGCTTTTCATCGGGGACCACTTCGTGTTTTGATGTGTGACAGGCAATGACCTCGGCAAACCTAAATCCGATATTTACTGATCACAACCAGTGTGCCAGACACTCGCCAGGATTGTGAAAAGCCTATCTTCATAAATTGGAGAGCACCACACTTCGGGAGAATTGCTCCCAGTGACCCCCACCAATCACCGGTCCTGCTGCACGCCTACCACTGATGGCGACATCCACCGAGATTTGATGGCAAGAAAGATGACTACGTCAAATTGCTCCCAGTAACGTCCAAGAAAAATGCCCACCGTGCTCTCGGTGATCATCGGGGAAGAACGTACACCTTGCCCCTCCGCCTTCCATCTCTTGATTTTTTGATCACCGACGACGAAAGCCTTGTGAGACACCAAAGCTCGACTTTTACATGTTTCAAAGATCTCAAGCTGCCTGCAAGTCCTTCGTTGTCAACATCAACTCCAAAGTCAGACCTGTGCTGCGTCCTTCCCTCTGTCAGAATCGATCTTCCCTTCGGCACGAATCAAGATGGGGTCTCTCCTCCTAAGCGCAGCATCTGGCGCCATTTTTGGTTCTGCGATTACCGCGTCCGGCGTCTACCTGCCATCGGTGATTGTTTCGCAGATGGGACTGACCAACTTCCACATGTTGAAATCGTTTCTGGCTGCCAGCGCGTGTAGTGCACTTATAGTCATTGGGGCGAATCGAAGCGGATTTGCCAAGCTGCAGCACCGATCTGATTCTTCATACGGGTGGTTTGCGAGGTACGATGCAAATATTGTCGGTGGTCTCCTTCAGGGTCTGGGGATGACTCTGACTGGCGCATGTCCTGGAACCGTTCTTGCGCAACTCGCTTTAGGGATCAACAATGCTTGGAATATCGCGGCGGGTTGCATCCTTGGAGGTATCGCATTCATCAAACTTGAGAAGCAAATGAAAAGGTCTACCGCATCATCACGAAATCCTGTCCCTCTCAAACACACCGTCCAGGATAAAACTGGCTTGTCAACGACCTCTACAGTCCTCATCTATGAGGTTCTATGTCTTCTGATGATTACCGCTGCCACATACCTTGCACCAACAAGACAGCACTGGTTGAACCCTATTGCTGGCGGCCTGTTGATCGGCATTGCGCAAGCGACATCGGTGCTGTTTACACGAAAAACATTGGGTGTCTCCAGCGCTTACGCAGACATCGGTGCATACATCTGGAGCTTCCTCAACGGCACGGCTGGCCCCGGCCTATCCAACATCATCTTCGCGTCTGGCGTCGTCACAGGTTCTAAAATTATGTCTCAATATATTCCAACGGCCAGTGAATCCGGGTCACCCGTTTCCCTACCCGCCGCAATTGTTGGGGGATTTGTCATGGTTTTTGGTGCCAGAATGGCTGGTGGTTGCACCAGCGGCCACGGTATCAGTGGCATGGCTACTATGAGTCTGAGCAGCTTCGTGACGGTGGCTAGTATGTTTGCTGGTGGCATTGGAGCATCTTTCCTTCTGTGAAGAAATGTACGCTTCACCTCCTGCGTTTGCTACGACGATCGACTCTAGGTCCTGTGATTCGATCTCCATCTGCATGAAACATATCATTCAATTATTTTTGCTACGTACCTTGTGCCACGATTGTCACTGCTCCTGACAAACGGCCTTGGAAGTCACATAGCTCAATTTGGCCCCGCCATCTTTATCTACATAAGATTCCTACCTGGAGAGGCTCCGTGCCGGAATGCACAAGCGGTCCTCTCGCCCAATCCTGGCCCAGGACTTTTTGCTCTTCGCCTGGCTGTGGCACGATCATGACAAGGCTGAAAAATCTGCCTCACATATTAAGTGAAGGCATCTTTGATGAAGTCAATTGCAACTGTTCCGACTTCGAGAACTCATTTAACAGAGGTCGCGCCAAATCACATCTTTGAAGTGCACAGCTTGAGTCGCAAGCCACCCTAGGTGAACAACGTGAAGTATACATTGTGGTCAATCCAACGCTGCCGGGGCATGTAGTCAATGAGCAACACTCTGCCCACGGGAATGTTGTCCAAGGACCAGGTCCCTATAACTATCAATAGCAAAGGTTTTGTTCAACGCCAGCACTCATGTTACAAGGCATTATGAGTCCTGCTACCGGTCGGATCATACTCCCCCTGTTGGAGCCACAGCAGGACCACAGGACCGGCAGGTCACGGGACCGCCTAATGATGCGATAGCTTTGTTTACTTCAAATAGATAGATACTCATTACTCGATTCCAGGAGGGGCCTGGGAATCAATCAACCAATCAATCAAGTCTACAACAGTTCATGTCCTGTTCTGTGAGATCAACCCATGCCACCTCCGCTTTGGTCAACGGGTTAATTAACCATCTCCGATTATCACAACAATTCCACGGTGTACAAAATGCGAAATATGTTCGGACAGGTCAGAGATGATTATGACTTTGGCGCGTGCTCAAAGAGGACGACGACCACACTAAACACAAATCCATTCTCAGCGCAAGAGCTGCAGTACTAATCAACCAGGCCACTGAAGACTTAAGCAGCCAAATTACCAAACGTTAGGTGCTAAAGACTTCACGACAGAAAGTACCAGATATTCCTCTAGTGTATGTTGGACATCAAATCTTCGTGTATCGCTGTACAACCAATACCAAAAATGATACTGGAACACCAAACTCTATTATAATGTATCTCGATAGCCGCTCGAATCAAATGCCATGTGGTTTCGTAAATGCTACCACCCGAATTTCTCCACGCAAACTTCGATATTCCACCCTTCGCAGGCTAGTTGAGAAACCATGTTTCTGATATCGCGAACAAGACCGTCAGGTCCAGAGACGATGACGCATATCTTTTCTCTCTTCCGGTCTTTGATGCTTTTGGGAGGGAGAGAGTGATAAGATGAGCTCGATGAGCTCGTTGGAGCATCTTCTTGTTCTCCGAGCAGAGTGTGGGTCGACGTATCGAGGGTTGTTGTAGATGAAGAGCTTGATATACCAATAGATGTAACCCACTCCCAGAGTTCGCTCTTCATGTCAGGTCTTCCGCCGTCTGGTCCTGGGCGCCTTGTGTCGTACGTTCGAGTGATCAAGTTGGTGACCTCTTCAAGGTTATCCTCCTTGGCTGTGTACTCCATATCAAGCCTCACATTCCGACCGTCAAAGCCGAATGCACTCGCCTTCGGGACGATGGAGATCCAACGTTTATGTCTTGGATCTTGGCGAACCCAGAAGTGGGAGAATTTTCTGGTGTCAAAGACAGATCCACAATCAAGCACTGTTGGCGTGTGTTTCGATCCGTCCTTGTAGACGGTCCGCAGGTTGACCACTGCATTGTGTTGGTTCTGCTTCTTGATTTGATGGTGCCAAGCCAAGGGGTATGTCACAGCAATTCCACTTCCACCAGCAACAAAGCATACACGATCAGAATGATTTGCAGCTTCCGGTGCATGCATTGCGCCATGAGGGCCTTCTAGGATTACCTCACAGTGCTGATGGTGACGTGCATAGTTGAGCAGGTCAAGTGAGAACCCATCGATTGATCGAATGATCAATTGCAGTGGCCATGATTTTATACCCACTTCTTCTGGGGGAGCAGGAGAAGCAATAGTGAATGGGTGTGTCTGGAAGCGATGCTTCGTGCCCATGCTTGGTACTGTTAAGAAAAGATGCTGGCCAGGTTGCCAGCCATGATGAAGTCCTGTTCGCATACCAAAAGTCCTTTGCTGTAAATCAATGTCGCAATGAACTAGTACAGTTTTCTCATCTGGAGCCACTTCCAATGTAGCAATGAATTTCCTGCTAGACAGAGTACTCCGCCAAAAGACCCTGTCAATCGCCCACACTAGGAAGGTGGCGACCACATAAGGCTTTGCTGTGGGATAATGAAAGAACAGAAAAACAAGCGCAGCTGCTTGAAAAGCTATGTGCAAACCGAGAAACGCTTCATAATACAACTGACGAAACCAACCTGTACTAGTGGCATAAATGACGAAGTAAGACAAAATTGCCACAATACCGAGGTAGACTGTCGGAGAAGTAAGGTAGATAATAATGGTGTAGCCCAAAGGACGAAGTATAGTATACCAAACTGTGAGCATTCCGAACATATGAATCACAGAAAATATGATCATCCATTCGCCTAGCCGGCGATGGAACAAATTGAGGCCCTCATAAGACCAGCCAGTCAGAAATTTGATCGGTTGATTCGTCTTCGCCGCCAGAATGTAGAGTACAGGCAGATTGACGACGAAGAGGAGCCCTGCCCGGTCTCCAATGATGAATATCCATTCTAGTTGCAGGGGAGCACGGAAAAGTAGATAGAACAAGTTCAGAGCCGCGAACAAGAGAATTGATATTGTTGTAGCATTATCCGGCAAGACGTTTACCCGGGATGTCAAAGCATAGATAGGACGAGGTTGATAGATCAGACATGCCTTGAGACGATTGAGGAAGGCAGGACGAGGACGAAGGACAGTTTTTTCGGAGGCGAGCAATGGCGTCGTCTCGGTGTTCTTCGTAGCAGGAAATATAGACGCCTCGTGAAGAGTGCTGCTCGAGGAGGAGGAAGTGCTTGATGACGAGGTAGCGAGGATATTTGACGCGTTATGTGCCTGCCTCTTTCTATGCCATCGTCTGGCTCTGTGATATAACGTGACTGAGCATGAGATGGCTATGATAGAGCCAATTGCGAGGTAGTACGTGAGGATGAACTTGCGATGCCAGAGGATGGCTGCGATGATCCTGCGGATATGCTCCGGATCGAGGGTGCTCGGAGGACCATGGCCTCCGCTCTCTTCCAGGGCCTTGAGAAGAGTGCCTGTAGATTTCAGAGGCAATCGAAGGATCTTTGAAAGTTCCGCAGGATGGAGTTCGTCCATGGCCTGGACTGTTGGTCAAGTTGGAGGCTCGAGGGGAGGAGAGAGAGAGAGCGGGCTGCAGATTGATAGACTGAGCAGGCAGAGATCTTATCGTATCTGATTAGATTTGATTGCCAAGCCCGACATCGCTTTGAAGTCTTGGCAGATCCTTCCTTTCTTCAGCCTTATCCCCGTAAGGCTCTCCAGGGCTAAGGCTCTTCATTCATCATCACACATATATTCCACACTTTCAAGCGTGGAACATTGCAAATGTACAGCCTTCGTTGAAAGCTGGCGATGTTTAATCCGACGTGCTTGTACATTCGATATTAACGCAATACTTATAATCGGATGTCAACTCCGGTTTTACAGATGTCTAACTGGTTGGTTGGTAGGCATGGAGAGCCAGCAATGCTCGCCGAGTGTCTCAAAATACCAGGCTACACGTACCTACCGTAGGTAGGTGCTCTAACGTGAGTATTAACAGTCATTGCCAGGAAGTCGATGCACGAGCCGTCACCAGGACTTCGAGGAATTCCCACATTCCTGCTGTGAATTGCCGTCCAAAACACCACATTCCACGCATGGTTTGCTCACCTATTTGTGTCAACTTGTTGATATACCTGTTCGTTCTTCCTTTGTCTCGACTCAATTATCTCAACATAACCAAGTCGTGTAAGTTTGACGAGTCTTCAAAACTATTAACGACTTCAACAATGTATTCCAAAGGTTTCAGCGGCGCTGCCGCACTCTCCGGCCTCGCCATGGTTTATGCTCAAGGCATGGGCTCTCTCCCACCTTGTGCTGTGAGTTTTCTCTTCAGAGGTTTCTTCGTGTTCAAAGCACAAACTGACAAGATCATTCACAGTCAGGCGCCATTACACAAGCCTTGGGCTCAACAGGATGTGCCCTAAGTGATACTGCATGTATCTGTGCCTCCCTGGCGTTTGCCAACATTGGTACGAGCATTGCAGGCGCCTGCAGTCCTGAAGATGTGAATGGTGAGTTATTGCCCCTTGAGATCGACTGTAGCTGGACACTGACATGAACCAACAGCCGCCATCGCGGCCGGACAGACCATCTGCGCCGCAGCTCCTTCCGTCTCGAGCACCACCAGCAGTCCACCTCCAGGTGAACCCACACCAGATCCAAGCGTTAACAACGATGTGGATGTAACCTACACCACCGTCTCCGGCACCTTGACCTCCACAACAATCATCCCGGAGACTACTCCAGCAGTAAAGACTACCGAAAGCACATCCCCTTCGACCATGCATGGGAACGGCACTCATACGGGACCTTTGACCACCACTGGTACTATCACCGTTCATCCAAGTGGTAGCGGTCCACCTACAGGTACGGGTGCCCCACGACAATCGACATTTATGGGTGAAGGAGCCACTGAGAAGGTACATGGTCTTTTCGCTGGTGCCGTGGGTCTTATTGGTGCTTTGGCTTTGGTTTAGAAATTGCATGGTGTGGAAGATGGAGCAGGAACAGAGATCGCCAACTTGTAAGAACACGTGGCTTGAAAACAGGTAGATACCAATGTGTTGTGATCGGTGGGGTGGTAGATTTAGGGACAGCATCATTCTCGAGAGGTCTTAATATTTATTATCTGCCATAGTATGGATTGCCTAGGGACAGGTGTCACGCAAGGGATAATTTTAGCTAGAAGATGCGACAACTTCGATCGTAGTGAAAAAGAATTTGCTTTGAACTTAATTCTGCACTGATGCCTACCTAACAGTGCAGTGTTGACCATCTCACTCCCTGCGTAACTTCCACTCAAATAAAGGGCGATCGAAGATATAAGCCAGGTCTCGGCGGGATGATATGCTAGTACTTGAGGCCTCGAACTCTCATGCTCCTAGACCACGCCGTCTCTGGGGATCACGATCAGCAAAGGCATTGGGACCTTTTGGTACTCCGACACTCGAAGGTCCCACATGAACGTGTCTGTGACGCATCTTCAATTGTTGCTCGACCTCCAATTGCTTCCGCCTCTCCAATTCCTTGACTTTCTTGTCTCTCTGCTCTTGCAGGTATTCCTGATGCTCACGATGTCTCAATCGTCTCGCTCTTTCAATCTCCCTCGCAGTGATGAAGACCTTCATTGCTAAGTGTGCTCTCCGAGACTGTGTGAGGTCATCCCATAGCAGGTTGATCGTGTCAACACTAAGTCTGCAGACTCTGGCGAGGAGACGGCTCTCGGCAAGGTTGAGGGCTGGCTTCTTTTCGAACATGTTGCGGAGGAAGACTCGTGTCTCCGGAGTCATGCCTAGATAATTTTTGGTTCGACTTTCGATCATGGAGGAGTAATGGCTCTGGACTTGCGCTTCGATCCCGACTCTCAAGACGGGTGATGGTCCATACTTGCAGACATGGTGGAAGAGGCGTACACGGCAATCATAGTCGACAATGCTGAGTATTTGATTGAGTTTGCCTAGAAGTCCATGAGGTAAGTCTAGACCCTCAGGCCATTGTAGCAGGGTTCCCACTGGATCCCAAGGAAGGGTGGTCACGTATGAGATTGAATTGGGATCGATGATTCGTAGTGGGTGTAGACTCTGGAGACCGATCGCAGGCCCAGGATTCCTCCGGTCATTTGGAAGGACAGCGTGCTCGTATACATCGTCTGCTGATGAGAAATTGTGCCTGAAAGCTCGTCCATAGTGGGCTGGCTCTTGGTTGCTGGGTACAGGCAGACCTTTTGACTCCGGATTGGGAACGGCTTTGAAGGTCAGTAGCCCATCTGAATCTCCAGCTTTCAAAAATTGATCGACATTCTTCTCCAGGCGAATCATCGAACCCGATTTCTTGTATGCGTTAAACATCTTCCTCGTCTCCAGCATTAATCTGACCTGTGTCGTTCGCGGTTGCTGTGCAACGATTTCTTCGGCGAGAAGTGTCAGGTCATTCAATTGTGCAGATAACTGGTCGAGGACGTCCTCCTCATGGTTGACAGAAGTCGCACGGGGTGGAGCATACGGAATCTCTTGTAATGCTTGATGGGACAAGGTTGGTCCTTGGTTGAAGGGGTTCCGGGGGTCTGCCCCTAGGTCGAAGAAGAACGCCATGGCTAGACGAAAAGTCGAAAGTGTGGGAGAATGACGTTTGATGTGGAAGCTGAACGACTCATAAGATTTGCTACAACAGCAGCAGAGGGAGAAGGGGTGTACCAGTGACGAGTGGTCCTGGAAGAAGGCGATTCTGGTTGCTGCGCCCTGGCATAAACGACGAGACAAAGATGCGTTGGCGATTCTGCCGCAGAGATGAATGGTAGAGGACCATCCCAAGTCCCCATGGCGACGGTCACAACTGACGGCCAGGGGCAAGAACAATACTAACCAAGCTTGGACTTGTCTTCAATGGTCAATAGAATGTGGCAGTATTCACACTCCGCGTCAATAAAAGCGTTACATTCACAGTGAAGCGCGCTGAGTCAGTGTCGGATTAACTTCACAGTCAAACAACAGATCCACACCTACGAACGTAGATCGAATCACCTACAAGCTCTCAAATCACATTTGCTCAGTTCAATTTGTTGAGTGGTTACTAGTATTGTGAGCATAGCTGATGGTGTTGTACTCTTAAGCTACTACATCGACCACAAGTAGATAAAGGTCATAAAGGGGCATCTGCCTTCACTTGATGTGCCTTGTGTTCGGTGAAGCCTTAACCCTGGAAGTGCAATGTGGCAGTGGCGTAAAGTCTTGCCGTAGCGGAATCTCCGACAACTTGAAACAAACACAAGCCAAAGTACTCTCGGTTCAAGACTGCCAGCTCTCTGACCAGGTCTAATCTAGCAATCATAAAGTCAGGTTTTCACGCCAAACATATACAACCGTGTCTTTCTGGCAGCTAACATACCTGTCAAGATCAGGTCGGCATGATCCGAGCAAGGATATCCGATCACCTGATCACAAAAGCGAAGTACGTGATAATAGCGACCGTTTTTCACCATGTCCAAGCATCTATCTGAGAGGGGGATTGATGGATAAGTCCATGGGCTTGAACTCGACCGCATTCCATATGATCGAGCACTTGAATTTTTAGTGTTCTACTATCTCCAAGAGATAACACGTCCTCCACAAACGCTTTCCGTACAGATTGAAGTGCCGAATGTGCGCAAAGACGACCGCTGTACAGTCATCCTCTTTGCTGCGGCCTTCCACCCAGCCTTTTAAGCGTTCAGTCAACGGGACTTCGCCTTCGCCCTTCACAACGAAATCATGGTTGATGATAGGTTGTTCGGCGAACGTCCCGACGCAGTTTTTCACTGTGCAGGTAGGTACCGAAGAGGGGCTGCCTCGAGATTTGACAAAAGCGAGATCTCTCTCATCTTAAATCGTGGGGCACCCGCATTCACTATTCGCGTACTTCTCTCGCGAGCAACAAATATCCTAGAAATGGAAACTGTCGCATACATCCACCAATCTTGGCACGGCTATGTCGCAATTAGGGGTGTTGATCATAACCGCCACCACTCAAACAGTAGCACCATCCTCCAGGAGCTACGCCCAATCAAAATCCAAGCATTAGCTACGTTATCCTCACCGAATGTCTCAGAATGGTATACTAGAGCCACAACTGAGATAGCGCTTCATGTTTGTACTCCTATACCCCAACTTTTTGGAGATTTCCTCTCCATGCCAATGCTTGGCCATGAAGTCCTTTTGGTTCGGTTCACCACTCTCAAAGTACTAAAGACCTTAGGACAAGGCGATCTTTGCTGAGCTTGTACTTCTTGGACATCAAATAGCATCTTGCCGGTGGCGGGGCTTGCTTGGCAGAATTCTTTGTTGATAATGCCTACGGAAAAGGCATCAAGTGCTACCATATACCCCGGAGTTCCTCCACTATGGGGCTCCTTGGCTTTGAGGAGACGTGGTTACCTGAGGTAGGTAGGAGTTGGTGTCAGCTAAATTGTCGTCACTGCGCCCTTTTTCGCACAGAAGCGCCTGAGCATTCCTCAATTCTCACTACCCTCAGACTCAAATCACTTCGATCATGGGTTCAGCAGTAGCAACAACGGCCCCCAGCCGGAGGAAGGTGAGAGAAACTCCAGTCAAAGACAACTGGAAATGCATCATGATATGCTTTGCTATGTCATTGGCCAATTGCCAGTATGGTTATGATACAGCGACCGTGGCCGGATTTCAAGCAATGGTAGGCTTTCTGAAGGTCTACGGATACAAAGACCCTAAATCCAAGATCGGATGGAACATAGAGACTGTTCCACAACAGCTCATCAGCTCATTCCTTCAAATCGGTACCATCATCGGCGTTTTACTTACGCACCTCTTTGCTCGTTACTATGGTCGCAAGCCTGCGATTTGGGCCGCCTCGCTTGTCTCGTTCGTTGCAGCGGGTCTCCAAGTTGGCACTGAGAATCTCATCGGACTCTACTTTGGTCGCTTACTTATTGGGGCATCCAACGGCTTCTTCATCACCTTTGCAAATATATACACCGCAGAAGTTAGCCCGTCCCATCTTCGTGGCGCTATTGTCTCCTTCTTTGGAATCTGGGTCAGCATGGGTGAGTAGTTACAGGTTTTCAGATTTCCTTCCCGGACTAATCAACTGCCACAGGAAGCATGATGGGCGCCATTGCCAACCAGTACTCGAAATCGTACACCAACAAACTCTGCTACCAAATACCTCTAGCAAGCCTATTCGCTATCCCACTCGGATTAAGTATCCTCATGTTCTTCGTTCCCGAGTCTCCGAGATGGCTACTGGTCCATGGAAGATCAGAAGAAGCCCACCGTGCGCTTTCACAGCTACGGGGAGATTCTTTCGCCGCTCACCCAGAGCTCCTGGAAGAAGAGTTCATGGAAATGAAGGAGGGGATCGAGCGAGAGAAGGAATTGGCCACAGCGTCATCCTTCATGGACATGTTCAAAGGCACTGACCGTCGTCGGACATTTCTTTGCTGGGCGGTTGTCCTGTCGCATTCCTCTTCCGGCATTTCTCTGATTGTGGCATATGGAGTAAGTATTTCAAGGACTTGTTCCCCACCAAAAACCATTCGCAGAAAACTGACATACCTCCCCATTGCAGACATATTTCTTCCAGATGGCCGGTGTCCAGAACCCCTTCGTCGCCACGATCCTCAAGTCCTTCATGGGCCTTGTCGGCGTCGCAATCGGCATCTACCTCTCATACAAGAAGCTCGGAAGACGATCCATGATGCTCATTGGACATTCGACCTCTGCTGTATTCATGGCGGGAATGGGCATCGCGCAATCTGTAGCACCCGGCACGCAAGCGGCAGGTAAAGCCATCGTTGGATGTGCGTTTTGCTACCATTTCTTCTACAATGGCTTCTCGGGCGCGCAGAGCTATCCTGTCGCCAACGAGTTGGTCAGCTCCCGGTTGCGTGTCGTCTCGATCGGAACGGCCACCGCTGTGAATATGGTGTTTGCATGTTAGTTAGTCCCTGCTACTTCTCCTCATAACCACCACCTCTGTGCTAGCTAGCAACTGCCGACCAACCACCAGCCGGCAGCTTCTGACTGACCACCATTCCACAGGGCTCACGGCATTCACAATGCCATACTTCATCAACCCGACGCAACTGGCATGGGGCGCGAAAATCGGCTACGTCTGGGCTGGCAGCAACGCCGTGACCTTCAGTAAGCTTTTTACCATCTACGTGGCCCCCCCTCTCCCTCCCTTCCAAGAAACCACCACCGCCAACACCACACCTTATTCAACACTCCTGATCACCAACTCCAACTAACCCTCCCACTCACATAGTCTTCCTATACTTCTTCCTCCCGGAGATGCGCAACCGCACACTCGAGGAGATCGACGAGCTGTTCCAGGAGCGCGTGCCGACGCGCCAATTCGCGAAATACCAATGCGTTTCGACCGAGCGCGCGAGAGAACAGGTCATCCGGAACGTCAAGTTGCAGGGTGAAGATGCCGACGATGCCGACTTGGCGGGCGCCGAGCACAAGACGCTCGAAGTCGAGCATCGTGAGCTTAAAGTGTGAGTGTGAGTTTGAGTGTGAACGTGTGATGAGGTTGGAAAGGGTGTGTGTTGTGATTGTATGTTGGTCGATCGGTGAATGACGGGATTGTGAGTGTCTCGTTCTGAACATGGCTTTTTTATTCCATCCTTGTTTTGCGAGCATAGACAGAGATCGAGATCCCTTGAGCCAGAGCCCTTGCTACCTAGTCAGTAGATTTCCTTTATAGGGGAAAGGAAGAAGTGCCGTGGTTCCTTCCACGGTCACATTGTTCGACGTGCATAGCATAGAGCCTTTCGTCGAAGCAGTGCTTTTGTGACACCGCCCTTCCAAGAATAACAGTGCTTATGACTGCAGATGCAGAGAATCTGATGTCCTTTGGTGGTACATGTCGTTGTGTGACAAAAAGTAAAGGCGATGTAGAATGACGCTCATAGGTACTAGAATGTGGAAGGACATTGTGTGAAAAAAAGGTATCATCTCTTTGCTTCAAGAATATAATACTATCCGCCATCAGCATCATGCGGCCAGTTGCCTGACTATATACTCGTTCTTTTCAGCCAAATACAATCGGACGATCAACCGACGAAAGAAACAGCTCTTTCAGGTTGGTGGTCAGTGAGCAAGAACTCCTTTGCTTCTTCCATCCACGCTGCAGCATGCCCATGCTCTCGTTAAGACGGACAATCGTCCTAGAACTTGATGCACTGCTTGGCCACACCTCTTCCATCCTTCTCATCATCCACCCATTATCATCAAGTTCCGATCAAGCCCATACCTCATTCCATTTCTTTACCATGCATAAAGTGTCCGTGAACCCCAAAAACATCAAAAATTTAGTCAGCCCTTACGTCCCGCAGAACAGTGCACCATTTTTCCCGATCCCACGGAGAAGAGCAACTATGTGATCCCGCCAATCGACTGGCACTGATGAACCAGCTGTGTCTGCTTCCTGAGATCTCTCTTTCTTTCCATGCTCTGTGTGCCTGTTGATGAACACCTGAAGAGTAAATACATACACCGCCAAGAAAATGCCCCAGCAAAGGTTTGAAGAAAAGTTCCTGGCATGAGACCAGGGCGCGAACATAAACACCGTGTAAATGGGTATTGATCTGCCTGCCTGCATCCAATCAAGACGAAGATGAGTCAGATCATGACCCGAGGAGGGAGCCGTGTGGTGTTTGTCCTTCTCTCAAACAGGCCTTTTATCTAGCTCGAGCTGAGGAGGTAAGAGATTGAGCAGAGAAGGAAAAGAGTAGGGAAGACTGTTCGCCGATTTTGGAGAGGTGACCCATTCAACAGACTCTCATTGTCAAAGACGGCACCGACAATCAGACTCAACCATCAAGCATCAAATCTACCGACTCAGAACTTCTCACTCGTAACTGCCCTCGAGACGGTCACTAACAACCACGCAATAAAATGAACAAACTTCGTGAGCAACCAGACGAAAAGCCTCAGAGCCATGACGAGACCACCCAATGCCGATCTCGTCACGGCTGGCAACTCCTGACCCTTGCGGTCACCAGACTGATAATGACCCAATTTCTCGAGATCGAACTCGCTGACCACGACTTTTTTCGTTGCCTTGGCTTTCTTCTTTGACGCTTTCTTACTTTTCTTACTGCTTGTTGTTGTGTCTGCAGTCATGGTGGTCTTTTCGAAGTCCTCTGGGCTGCGAGCTTCCTCAAGGTCCCCATCAGGGGAATCAAGCGGTTGTCTGAAGCGGCCGAACCACGTGCGGCCCTTGCCTTTACCGTCCTGGGACGAGCCAAGTTGTCCACCACCTCTGACATCGCGTTCGTGGTTCTGACGCATCAGTTTGGCTTCTTCTTCGGCGTCTTGGCGCTCGGCGATCGTGGCGTAGAACACGCTTCCGGAATAACTTCTCACACTTCCCGGCCGTGTTGCTCCACTGCGCGGACCGACACCATGATGAACTGATGAAGGTCCTGAATTGCCCAACCTGCTGGGTGGTGCGGGCCGTGGCTTCCAGACCTCCATCGCACCAAGTGTCTGATTGGTGGTTGAATCGCCGATAGCCACAGCCAGTATTGCAGAAACGATACAATCGATACTGAAGAGTGAGGGCATCAACTCTAAGATTGCATTGGCGTCAAGATGGAGGATCTCGGTCGTAAGATCGAGCGAGGCAAGTGGGGTATGCTCAGGAGAATTATCAGTCTGAGGAATTGTGGAAAGTCGGCGAAGTCCCGCGCCAGCTGATGTTGGTGGAGACATGATGCCGCCAGTACGACTCGACGCATTTGGATCTGTGACTGAGATGCAGGGTAGCGGGCCATCCGTGCTGATGGCGATATGCAGGACAGGTTTTCCTGTCATGGAGCGAATCGTCATAGGGGAGCTCGGAATGGGAGACTTCACTGCAAAGTCTCCTGCTATCGAACCACGGCCGATAGCTGGATGTTCAAGCTCATAAAACCCAGTCCGGGAGTTAAATCGTAGATTGCAGGCTTCCTGTCTTGCGGCTCGACGGACGGCTTGGGCTTCGATGTCGTCTCTGTCAGTTGGTGCTAAATTATGCTCCTTGGCCAAAGCGGCGGATTGATTAATGGCGAGCATGGCGGCCAATTTGGGGAAGATGAATGCGACAAGTCCGTCGTTGGGTGGCAGTCGGCGCGCTGCGGGCTCGATGGGGCAGAGCACAATATCACGGCTCGAAGTTGTTTTGCGAGGACACGTCTTGGACACGGCTATCTCGTTGGTATCGTATGTCTGTAGAGTGTAAAATGGGAGAGAGGGATGGGCGCCAAAGACGAAGGTTGCTTCATCAATTCTGTAGAGGAGGTTAGCGTTCAAACTCCCAGGCAAATCAACAATTCCATCTTCAGTCCAATGATTCGACCTACCGAGCCATTTCAAGATCAAAAGCCCTGATCCTGTGGTCGGGCTCCGTCCCGTGCGAGGCCTGCCACAGTTTCTCCAGCTCCCGATGAGTCGAGATCATCGGCGTCCCATTGACGCTCGTACCATCGGTCGGAAAGTTGAGCATACTTGGTGGGCCACTCCTTAGACCGGGAGCAGCAGCGAATGGTGTAGATAGGCTACTTCGATACTCCTCTCTCGCTACACCAGGGCCGAAAGAGAGGTTGCCAGTCAAGTAAGCTGGGATTGGCCTGGGAGGGACATAGTTCTGCTGCTTGAGTGGGACGGAGGGGTCGTACGTGGGGAACATGGAGCGGATCGGTACGATTGGGGAGGGGTCCTTCATTGGGGATTTTCCGTTGGATGAGCCTCGATGACTTTGATTCTGGCTCTGCACCAACGTCGTAGCAGATCCGGTTCCCAGAGATGACGAAGGCGGTGGTGAAAATGTCGATGGCTGATAGTTCGAAGGGGTATATGTTGCGGCTCCTGCTGATTGTGATTGTGATTGTGACTGTATCGTCGGTTGGGAGGGTGTCTTGCCGTCAATGGGCGAAGTCGTGGTCACCGCCCGCCCAATGTCCTCTGGTGAAGGTGTTGAGTCTCTCCGTACATCTTGGAGATGGATGGGAAACTGAGGTAAGGGGGGTTGATCATCCATTTTGATGACTATGGATTCTCCGCCCGGCGAAAGACTGGTTTCTGACGAAGGCATTACACTGACTCTGTGTAGACTGGGTGCCCTCTTGTGAGGGTTTGGCACTGAGATTTTGGGCACCGTGCTGGGGAAGAGCGAGAAGCCCTGGACTGAGGAGGCGACCATTGTATCGAATATATTGCTCGGTCGCAGGATTTCACGTTGGATCGACGGATAATTAGGTGATCAAGAGGATAAGCAACAGCAGACCAGCTGCAACGAACAACAGAAACGAACAAGTTGATCGGGTTGGAGGAGAGAGGTTGGGAGAAGCGAACAATGGAAACTGCGAAACGCAACAAAATCACGGACGTCGTGTATGGCCAGCAGATACACAGGGTAGCAGAGAAGAAGTGCAGGAGCAGGAAGGTCAACCAGGACGCATGAATGGAGATGGAGGAAAGGACATGCATTGATGTCGGGCTGGGACCGGTGAGAGAAAGGGACTCCCAGACGTGGCCTACCTTGATTGAGTTCGTGGAAGGGGAGAAACCAATAATGGAGGGTGTTGAAGGATATTGCCTTGGCGAGCGTCTACCGGCTCAAGATAGTAGAGAATGCAAGTCATTGAGATTCGTCACAGTGGGAGCGCCAATGAGACAGCGCATGGTAAGATGAACGAGGGATGGAGGGAGAAAAGAGAGAAGAAGTGTAGATGTGGTTGCAGGAAGCTCAAACCAACCCGGCGCCTACGGGTGCGTGTCATTGGGCCAGCTATTTTCAGCCTCCCCCACTGCCGTCCGAGGCCAGCAAATCAAAGGCTACAGATGCATATCTGGTCAAATACGAGGAGAGTACTCTGTTGGTTGTGCTCCAGGCCAGGCTTAAGCTCAAGCTAACCACGACTAAGCTACTCCATCATATCTTGATCATTATCAATCTAAGAATGCTTCAGATGTCCATCAACACTGTCTCGCTAAAGCATACAATGATACCCTTTCACCAGTCGCTCTAAGCTGTGCGAACTGCATGTGGGATGCGTCGTTCCGTTTCAACCTCACGGAATGTTGAAGTCAACCACAATTCGTCTGCACGCGAGTCAGTCACAGCCCGTTCATCAAGAAGCAGTCAGCCTCCTCGCACTTACCCCGCGACTTGGCCGTTTTTCAATTTCTGCACTGATTCGTTGAATTTGCTCAATCCAACCACGGTAGGTTCCAGTCGAAGTTTGCCTGGAACCTTGTCAGTCATGAATCATGTGGGTTTTCTCAAGAACGCCTACCTCGTCGGGCAAATTCCAGAGTCTGGTCGATTTCGGCAAGGGTGCTGACCAGCGTGCCTCTGATTGATTGACCTCGGAAGATCAACGAGGCAGGGGCAACTTCAATGTTGTACTTGCCTGCCGGAGGAATGCCGATGCTGTTTCTTGGTCAACATGCCATACATCTCCCGAGAGAGATCTTGCTTACCACATGACCTTTGCGTTAGCACGATGTCCGAGGTAGCCGAGGGCGATCGGATACGACTGCACGGCTAGATGGTGGTTAGCTGCCATGGCATTGACTGGTACAAAAGTGCAGCAGACTCACCTGTGACAAAACAACCATGTGCACCACCACCAGTAAGCTCAACCACTTTCTTGACGGGATCCGACTCCTCCTTGAAGTCGATGAAATGCTCGGCACCAAGCTTCTTGCAAAGTTCCCGTCGCTCATCGCCTGTATCCACCACGATTGGACGCATTCCCATCGCATGCGCAAGTTGGACACCTTGAATACCGACACCTCCACCTCCGCCGGGGAAAACAGCCCAGTCACCAGGTTTCAGTTCCGAATTCTTGATAGCACTGTAGGTCGTTGAAGCAGAGCACATGACCGGACCGGCAACGTAGTCAGAAACACCCTAGAAATTTCATGTCAGGATGGATGACCTGGTGACGTTCTAGGTCGATACATACGTCCGGAATGAGCTATGAGAAGAGTCAGTGTTGCTCCTGCATCTTCCAATCAATTGACTCACGGTGGTGTACCGCTCTGGGCATGTGATATATTGTTTGTAAGAGCCTTTCGTCTCGTCAGTCAATGCCACCTCGAAGTACTGTTCACAATCGACGGACCATCAGCTTGGCCCCCGGTGTAGATAGCTCCCAAGCAGTAAGTTTCCCTTCCCGTTCTGCAGTACTCGCATGTATGGCAGACGTCTAGAATGGGCTTGATGCCCGCACGCTGTCCGACTTTGTAGCCCTTGACTCTTTCACCAACCTTGACAATGACACCGGCACCTTCGTGACCGGCACACTTGACTCCTAGCTCCGACATCTTGGGCATACCCCAGTCGTTGAGCATGAAGTGGATATCGCTAAGGCAGAGGCCCGTGGCATTCAATTTGATCAAGACATCTTCGGGTCCTGCAGACAAACTGGTCAGACCTTGTACACTCAAGCAGCAGAGGGTAGGCAGCTAAGACTCACCAACTTCTGGCACCGGGACTTTCTCGACCTCGACATAAAAATCTGGCCCCTCATTCTTCTACCACGGATGTAAGCTTCTGTCATTTGGACTTTGGGAGGTTCACCACATACCACGACGGCGCCCCAGCCTTCCTTGGGAATGTCAAAGGTTGGAGATGGGTCGGACATGATGCACGCTGGGTCAGTACGAGAAAGATAGTCCTGTAGGGACTTCAAGAACAAGATGAAGACGTTTGGAAGACGGTAGAATGGAGCAGGATGAGGTGGCCGAGGTCACGAAGGGGATAGGAAGGCCTAGAAATGGCAGTCGCACTTACGACACGAAGCGTAACCCTGAGCAAGCACGAAGACATCACCCACCTGGCCACCCTAGGCAGGAACTCACTGGTTTGTTTCGTGAGGGGTAGTAGCATTCATGCAGTGCTTCTATTGACGGCCAACCGTATCAGGTGGAGGAAGCGGCGGATGTTGCTGGCTAAGACTCGGCAAGCGAATATGAGCACCGCGTGCAACGGCCATTCTGTGTTCCGGAGCGCGAAAGACAATGTTTACCCCCGAGCTGTGGACGAGTCAGAAAGTTCGACACTGTGCATGACCTTGTTCCTCAAGGACACGAGATGCCGGGGGTTACAGTCCAGACGATTGGCGAATAATGGGGTAAAAGCCGGGTCTCTCCCCTTGCCATGGTCATGATCGCAAGGTAGGTGGTGTAGAAGGTGGCCAAATTGTACTTTGCACTGACTCATGCAGGTGAGCTCCCAAGCCGAAGTCAGCGTTTAGCTCGGTTACGGATATGTTCAGCCCTTCGAGTTCCTCAGATGGAGGTGTGGCGCGCGGGGTAGCTTCCTCGTATTCCGTCTCCCGAATATTATGTCCCGCAGGCCAGAGGTCCACTAGTGTAGAAGCACATCTTCCTGTACACTCGTCCGTATATGTCACCAGCCGAGGTCAAGTCAGCCGTCAAGCACTCAGAGAAGTTCATCAGCATGTAGTTAAAAGCCATGGAATTAGCAGGTAATATCAAGCAGGCACTATTGACTCTCGCAACAGGAATTGCCTCGCTCGCCATTTTAGCTCCTTCCGAAGCGCCTTCCCCATCATATCCAACCTCAATTCTGCCCCATGTACCTCCAAGATCAGGAGCCCCAAGGACGAAGCTATTCGTCGTCATCGATAGCAACGACGTTTGGGCCATCATGCTCCCAAGCCTCGACTTTGGTCCGGAAGATTCTGATTGCAAATCCACGCTTCTGGCACTCGACGAGGTTCGCGACTTGAAAGAACAACTGTGCATTCGTGAGAAGCACAGCTTGTAGCTTTTCAGTCAAGTTTCCGATCAACCATTCCTCCAGCTTGTCACCCTCCCCTTCAGCACCGGTGTCTTCGTCGTGACTCTGACCAGGTGGCTCTGCCATCTTGCCCATCTTTACAATACCTGCATTGTCCTTCCTGGAAAAGACGATCCTCGACATTTCAAGAAGGCATTGGATACCATAGGGTCGATATTGTGCCTCGATGATCTTTCGCAGGACCAATTTCTCGAGAGACGCCATGTTTAGCTGCTTTGCGATAACGTAGATGCTGCAGGATCGGAGTGCCTCTTTTCGATAATCTTCAGTGCTGACAACCCCGTCTAGTCGCTTGGGGAGACTGTCGGCACCATTCGGGTTGCTGATGATGAATGGATCATATTCATCCATGACTAGAAAGCTCACCACAGCTTCGAAATGCTTGGTATTGACCTTGGTCAGAAGTGGATGCATGATGTATGATTCCTCACCAGTTCTATCTCGAATTAAGAGTGTCTGGAGCACGGGTGATTTGTCTAGTGTATCGATACCGACGGTGAACTCATGATTGATACTGCCCACAAAGATCTTCACACGTTCGTCTGCTGGTCGGGCCGCTAAGGCTTTGAATGCATTCGTCTCTTCCTCGGATTTGATCCTCGGACCTCGATTGATGATGACACCTCTACTGTCAATTGGAGATGTTGGTGTGGGTGTCAGTGGCTCTGGGAACATTGAGGTCGGTGCTTTTCGCTTCTTGCTCGCACTTGCAGTGATATCCGATCGTGGAGGAATGTCGATATCGTCGTCATCATCGATGATGGAGACATCACCTGACGCCTGGGGAAAGAATAGATCGCTCTCAAATTGTCTGAGACGGGAATTCGCTGTGCGCGAGTCGGAGGGTAGGATTCGTCGGGCCATTCTTTCTGGAGGACAACGAGTGGTTCGAGGTTGAGTATTGGTTAAGCTCAAGAATGTTGGAACGTGGCCAGAAGAAACAGATAGGTGAGTAGAACTGGGAGGGGAGAGACAAAAAATATCCGCGATGATCAGGTATGGTAGTGGTAGGAAGGCTGGCAGAAGAATAGGTGAGAGTCTGGATGATGATTGAAGGTCAGATAATCTCACTTGGTCTCTGCGATGTGGTAAAATGATAGAGACGCTCGTAGAAGGAGAAGACAAGACGCAAGTGACCGAGATCAAGACCGTTTGAGTGAGGTCGTGATAAGATGGACGACCGGAAATTGAATGAAATCATGAACGGTGAGTCAAGGTCGAATAGTCTCAGTGCCGTCGATTTATGGATGTAGCAAACGAAGCAAACACATTGAAAGAATTGGGATGTGACAGACAACGACTGACCAAGGTCTTCAAGTGAGATAGTGATCAGAATATTGATTTCACCCTGGATGAAAAAGATTGAGATCAAGCGGCGTCAGCGTCCGTGACGAGATGTGAATTCATGCCAGCGACCAGGGACGGATCTGCACATGCTCTGCGCGAGAGAGCATGGGAACAAGGCAGGAAAGAAAGAAAGGTCAGTGGAACAGAAAAGCACGTAGACACTCAAAAGTGAGGTGGCCGAATCTCTCAATTTCCTATTTCTGAATCATAAAGAGGTCTGTTCCTTCCCAAATCCACAGGATCGAGTCGAAAACATAGTAGCATCGCCATATGGGCAGATAGATTGCCGAAAACCAATATAAAGTCGAGAGGAAAATATTCAACTTTGGTACAAATGAGCTGCGAGTTGGTAGGTCGCACACCATGTGTTGTTTCTTGATTGCATTTTTTCCCTTTTTCTCTGGCCAGAGAGAAAGATCAACGAATCCAACGGAAAGAGTGGAAAGCTGAAATTGCGCCAAACAAGGAGCTGATTAGAAAAGAGTAGGGTTTTCGATAAACCAGTAAGTCTCGGTCGGCCAACCTCGAGTTGTCTGAAGTGGAGTTTGTTGTGGCTGCTATCCAAGCAGTTTCACGCGTTCCGGTTTGGAAAACTCGTTGCTGTGTTTTGTGCCAACAAAGATCTGGCTAAAACATACTTGTCCTACCTCAACAAAAGCTAGCTCCAAACCCGTCGAACACTGCCTATGGATGATACACAACCACATTTAGATGACCTTGGGAGAGCGGCTGTTGCTGTACGTTAGATGGAGATGGTAAGCTTCTTTGTCCCTCAAAGAGTACACTACAAGGAATGGAGTGGCATAACGGCAAGAACGTCACACAACAAGAGCCCACGCTTGTTCTTACCTGATCTCGACAATGTCGTCGATATGATTGCACATGGCCACAAACAGGTCGAAAAACAATTTGCCCCCATTCTCCATCTCCATCTGCATGGTTCCGCTCCTCTTGAAAGTCTTACGACTTCGAATGATCAGAGCTAGGTAATGAGCGCGGAGTCGTGATTCCGTGTCCGGCGTGTTCTCGTACGCATACCGAGCCGATCGCAAGATCACGTCGACCTGGACACCAGACTGCAACCCTTGTTTCCGAAGAGCCAAACGCTTCAGTTCGTCCAGGCCGTACTTCTCGGCTGCGCAGTAGATGACGGTATCCCGGAGGACTTCACCGCCTGCCGCGCCGGAAAGGAAGATTGTGGAAGCACTGCTAGTACCTCCGCGACCACCCCCGTGTTTAAGATCCTGGTCTTCAAGGTCCCAAGTGTTTCGGCGCTTATTGTGCAACAAGCGGGGATAATAGTCACCCTTGTAGAGGTATTCGAGGACGCAGGATAGGACTTCAGGTTCTTCATCGGGCAGTTCCACCTTCTTCGAGCTGTCGTCGAGGAACTTGCCTTTCAAAGCAGCTGCGAAGTATGATGAATGACAGAGGATGTCTTCGTGGGCAGCGAAAAGACGCTGCTCAGTTCCAACAACCAGCGTCACAATGGGACTCGTCAGCGTACTATGATCAGGTTAGCAAAGCTTGCGCCCGGGAGGTGTCAGGTGTCTTGCGACGGATGTTGGCCTACCTAGCCACCGCCGAGTCTTCAACGCTGTCCTGCAACTTTCTCTTCACATGTTCGGGGTAGGTAGTCTTGGTGGTCTTTGACTTGACGATGCGACCCTCCCTGGTATTGAAAGATCGCTTGAACATCTTGTCGAAAGAGCGCATTAAATATATTGTCGAATGCCAAAGTCAACGAACGAGTGAGGGGGTGGAAGAGGAAAGGAGCGATCGGCAGAAGAACCTAAGTGTTTTATTGTAGTAGAGAGTGTGATAGGTTTCTGAGAGAGTGTGACGCGATGACAACAATCACAAAAGGGACATGTGATGATGTGGGAGCTGCGAAGTCTTCTGAATGACTCCCTCGATCGTCAGCCTCATCCGGTAACAGACAAATGCCGACAATCACAAGGAAGACCACGCGGAAAGACTCGACGAAGTACGGATCTTTGCAGGTTGATTGCAAAGATGGCCGGACGTCGCGTTATATTCTGCCTGCTCGAGCGTGAGGGGAGAAGAAGGGAGAGGTCGTGAGAGAAGCGAAACGAATTGATATAGAATCCGCAGGCGGCTAGGGCGACTTGGCAAAAGGCAACGAGGCTGAGCGGTCGAATCACATCTTGCAGGAGGTTTAGGCTCCTCAGGCCCAAGTTGATCCTTCAGGCACTGGTGCATCTCTGGAGAGATCTTTAGTCGTTGCACTGCCGGGGATCAACGGAGCAATGGGAATCGGGAGAAGAGTTCTTGTACTACACCAGATTCGTGAATGAAATCGATTGATGGAAAGCCAACTAGTTGATCACCTGACCGCGTCATGTGGACGCGTCTGGCTTCGTAGCTTGACGCGCCTGCCTGAAATGTGCCTGTGCTCAAACTCGAGGTTGACCGATGACAGTCGTCATGCAAGCTACCTGTTCCGATGATAATTCCAGCTCACATCATTTCCCAATTCTGATCATTCCTGTCTAAAGATGCCATCTGATTCGCCGGGGAACATCAGGGATGATCGTGCCGCTGCAGAATTCCATTCCCGGCAGTACACGAGCACACGAGCCTTGCAAAACACCCATTGAAAGAGTACGTACCCAAAACTTCTGGCCCATGCAACCATCAACCTTCGACGCATTGCATCCTGCATGGTATAGACACAAAAGTTCCACCCAGAGCATGCAAAAACCACCAACCCAGTCATCAAGTCTGCAGGAATGAATCATCGCAGCACCCTGGAGCTCGCTTAGTAGTAAGTGCGCATACGACTCGTCCAGCCATTGCCCTTGACGTTTTGCATTTCGAGCTTATCTTGAGGATGCTGAGCGTCAAGTGCAAGTTGCCTCATTTTGCGGGCTCTGATGCGTTCGACTATCTCAGGCGTGGGATTTTCGACAGACTCGGGGGTCGGCTTGGCTGTTCCGTTTCTCAGATCCTCGAATCGCTTCTTGCAGGCGTTCTGGGAGAAATTGAGTACAGGCTAAAAGATGTCTAATAAGTATCAAAAGTATAACAAATGTTGAATGATCGACAGACCTTTTCGTTCTTCATTGCGTCAGCAACCATACGCCACTTTTTGGATTCGATGTCTGCCGTCAAGCGTCTGATCTCTTTATCGGCCTTTTGAATAGCCTTGATCAGAACATCATCCTGTTCAAGTTGGTTAGAATCTAAGTGCACAGATTGGACCACATGACCTACATCACCCTCATGCCAATCAGTCAAATCAGCGTCAAGCAGTGCGTCATTTCGCTTAGCCAAAGCTTGCTTCAATCGTCTCCAACGTGTACCAATGGTCTTGGGATTGTACGCGGTACGACCTTGATCGATCAAGGCTTGTGCGATATCTTTCTCCAGGTAGCGGGCCTCTTTCATGCGGACGATCAATTCATCATCAGAATCAAGATCTGCCGTCACCTTCTTAGCCACTGCAGGTCGGCCACCGGAAACCTTCATGCGCTTTGTCGATTGTCCATCGGTCTCTTGTGGGGTATCCTTCGCTTTGCGCTTGCGGCGGACTTTGGTTTTGTCTTTTGTACTCTAGGAGTATTGTCAGTGTACCGAGATGTGAAGGAAGCACTTGGACAGTATGATACCTTGGGCTTACCGTTGTTTTCTGCTTCAGACCCAGCGTCCGCTGCATCATCAGTGTCCAGGATAGTGTCTGCGCTTATGTCTCCATCCGCATCCCAACCCTCGCCGCTGCCAGGGCAATCACAGATGGGAGCACCAACAACTTGAGAAGTCAAGGCCTTTACTTTCAACTGGATTTGTTTATGCCACGGGAATAAGAACTCACATTCGGGGAAGTAATCAAGGTCAAGTTGTTGATGACTGAAATATGGGAGGGTGCGTTGACTTTGCTTATAGACAACTTTTGGAGCAGGTCTATCGAGGATCTCGGCGGCCTGGTGGCGAATGGCGAGCTCTCTGACAGGTTGGTTGTTCATTATGGCACGACCGATTGTTGCAGTTGACAATCGAGGATCGATGGGGTCAGAGGGATCAAACTGGGGAGCACCGGAACTGGACTGGCCAGCAGAGTGGTAAATTGGCCGCGGAGGCCCCATTGTCGCGTAATTCAAGTTTGTCAAGACCTCACGCTGGTGAGATATCAAAGGAGTTTTGTTGGGAGCGCAAGACTTGAGGTGGGGATGGTTTGTGGAAAGAGTCGCGTCAGGAGTAAGAGACTGGTAGATTAAATGCAGCTATTTCACAGTTGCGACATGACAGTGAATTGGGAAACAGGGTATACGCTTTCGGTGACTGTGCAAGGCAGTGTCACGCGAGACGTGACAATAGATTGATTTACCTTGAGGCGGCCGCCCATTCCAAAGTGATGAATAGAGTGAATGATGTTCACATCCGGATCACAGTTTGACACTCTGGAATGCACATCATTCATTGAAGGCAATACATACTTCGTACTCATTGTAAAAGGATATTTGGCAGTGCTCTTGTCCTCGGCGGTTACCAGAAGTCCATTTATCGAATCATGAAATTAGTTGAAGGAATCAACAGTTTATTGGATTCTAGTCACAGGAGAACAACACAGTTCCTGATATCTCAGCTATTGATACCAATCGTATGGTGTTGATAGTCCAACTATATATTTCCCCAGTGTGCCGTCAGACTGACGTGGGGTTGTCAGTGGGTGGCAGTGCCAAAAACACTCATGACGTACATGTGGCGCATACAAACTGGTTTACTCGACAAACATGTGCTGTTCTTTGATCCCCGGGCCCTCGAGTTCCTGTCATCGTCTGATTATCGTTAAAAGTGGCTCCTAAAGTAGGCTGTTGTGGACGATTCATTTCTAGCTTACAAAGGATTTCAAGAGTTCGATGTGAATTGATGCGACAAGTGCAAATCGCCAGCATCGAGTGTGACTCTCACTTGCATTGAAGCCACAGCAGGAATTATGGAGTACATCAACTATATCAAGTCCAAGGCTCGCCTCGCAACAACCTCCAAGTCGGACACTCCTGTTCTATCTGAGGAAGATGAAAAATTCTTGGATCACATCATTTCTCAGGAGAATCCACCTCCACTTCCTGCCAGGCCAGGCTTGACCAGCGTGGAGATCAAAGACGCTCAGGTTGCGCTGATGGATGGAGCGGACAACATACCCCTCCCGGAGACTCCAAGTAATGAGGCCACAAAAGAACTTGTGGCAGAACCAGACTCGGAGACGAGCGCTGCTGATACTTCTCCAACCAAGGCAAAGACTACCTGGAGTTGGCTCAGACGCGACAGTCGCGAAGTCCAAGTCCAGCAGCGTGAACAGACGGCCTCTGGTTTGGACGCCATTGCTGCGAACCTCAAAAAAGCCGAGCAAGAGGATAGCGACGACACCAAGCAGGCCAAACGGGAGGAAGAAGACATGACAATTGTTCTCGAGCGACTCAACCTCGCAGCTGTCAATAACAGGGTGTTTTCAATCAGTGACGACACCCAGGAGCTGCTCCAAAAGTTCAACCTCGTGTTCAAAGATCTCATCAATGGCGTTCCCACAGCCTACGATGACCTCGAGTCCTTGTTGAAAAATGGGGACCGGCAGCTACAGGGAACGTTCAACTCACTTCCAAGCTTTCTCCAGAAGCTGATCGAGCGACTGCCAGAGACGATGACCAAGGGTTTCGCCCCAGAGATGATGGCAGCTGCCTCTGAGAGAGCCACCAAAAGCGGCATCAACATGGAGACTGCAGGAAAAGCGGCGGCAGTGGCATCTAAGATGGGGTTCAAAACACCTTCACTAAAAGAACTGGTGGGTAGACCGGCGGCCATCACTGGTATGCTGCGGTCGATCGTGGGCTATCTCCGAGCACGATTCCCAGCCTTCATGGGCATGAATGTTTTATGGTCCCTGGCACTATTTGGTGAGTAGCACGATTTTGTGGCTTCTCTTCGCAAGGGCTAACTTGATGTCAGTGTTACTTTTCGTGTTCTGGTACTGCTACAAGCGCGGAAAGGAGGTGCGGTTGGAAAAGGAACGTCAGCTAACAGAACAAGAGGTGGAGAAACTGGACGCCGAGTTCAAATCCAAACATGCAGGCGAGATTCCTACGACCACAGCAGAGAAGGGAGCATCAATGGAAGACGTGCAGGCAGGAATTAAGGAGGTTGAAGCAGCAAAAGCCGCTGCCGAAGCTAGATTGGCGCCAGACAGACCAGTCGACCCAGCGATCGTGCCTCCAACATCAATTCCTGGAGCCCCGAGGTGAAGATGGCTATGACCATGATGATCTATGTGGGGGGCCAAGCGTTTATGTTGTTCAATGATTGATGAAGAATGACCGATGAGTGCTGGATAGGAGTGGAGGCTCTTTATTCTCTTCTTCTTTTAGTTCTGTTCATTATTACCCTTTTTGTTTCAAGTTTTGGCTTATAGAGTTTTACTTAGCGGTATGGATAATTAGTTTCAGAACCAGTGTCGGTGGTTGACGTAGCACAAGGAGGGGTACAATTGTGAGATATAAGTAACTACGAGTATTGCACTGCAATCCGTTGATTTGCCTCGTACCTACCTCTGAGTCAAATGGAAAGTAGTGACTCAGAATGAAGCCAGGCCAGAACTACAACAGACAGATATGCTCGCTATTCTTCTCCCTTGAAGTGGAAGTTTGGCAGGGCATGCGTATATTTTCTGCAAGGTGGCCATGGCGTCGGTGGGTGTCAGTTGAAAACAATGGAGGGGCACCCGTCAGGCTATTGAGTCACCGGCGACAGGCTGTACCTTTTGATTGGCGGATCGCACCGGGAACTACACGTGATCAGGGTTCGGCGGGAAACCTTAATTGAAAAAAAAAAATTGTAAGGTAATGGGCAGGCACGAGGCCAACTGTCGATTTCGGATCAGAGACAAGAAGTAGAATGCCCAAATCATACTGCACGGATGAAACAGATGTGTTGTAATAGATCTAGGGCTTCAATGCATAATGTAACCAATGGCCAGCACCAACGTAGCGAGTAGGCAGTAGTGGGATGTTGCTGGTGAATTGTATCGGAAACATGAAGAGCGGTGTAGCACAGCCAAGTGGGGAGGGCGACCAACTACCAGTACCGCTCCCGCTGGCTGGCTGCCACTGGGCCCTCCGGCACTGGCACCTGGGCATGGGCCATGGGCGCTCACTGCCACCGTTTGTGAAGATATTACTATTAACCTTTTTTCTCCCTCTCTTCCCTTCTTCCTCTTCTCTCCCATAACCAACAACAATCTTACCCAACGAGTCTTATACCACTATTCAGAGCATCCATATCACTACCCATACATATATCGTTCGAGGATCATCTTTTGCTCATGGCCACCGCTGCTTTCTAGATTGCCCGGAGGCTCTCTGGCGTCCTGTCAGAGGGTCTCTCGTGCTTTTCTCTAAAAGTAGCCGCAAGCAAATCCTCGTTCAGATATATCTACTCTTTCTGAGGCCTCTACCCGCGTAGGAGCTTTCCCATCACAGATTGGCCTTTGAAATTGCTCTGCAAAACCCTCATCTAAGCACTTTGGTTGTGTCGCCTGACGACCCCGGGTGCTTCGGACAACTCGAACCCTCAACAGCTCACTCATCACTCACGACTCTCTCTCGACACCCCTCTCTTAACCCTATCCGATTACACTAATCCACAATGTCTCGAAATTACACCCGCAATGCCCGTGGCCGCCCCCCAACAATGGGCTCCACTCCCAAACTAATCAAGACCAAGGAAAACCCCAGCGCGGCTTATCAGCGACAGCTAAATAGCAAGAAGTCTAAGCCAGCCCCGCGAGCCACTGTCTCCAGCCGTGCAAAGAACAAGAGAAAGAGGGCAGACAGTACCTCGGAGGAAGAACTATCCTCAATCGACGGATCCGATACAGCAGATGATGCCTCCGATGAAGACAGTGAAGAAGACGCAGATGATGAAGATGACCTGCCAGCTGTCCCGGCCCCGTCTCGTTCACATCGTTTGAATGAGGCGGGGCGACCATCCCATACTCTTTCAATGGACAATGTGTCTATTGCTGGCAGCTTGGACAGCATGTTTGGTGAATACGATAACTACTTCGATGAGGACGATGACCCAAGACTTTCACCCGAGGAAAATCGAAAACGTTTTGAGAATAAAGTCTTTGCTGATTCCGACGATGACAACGACGAACTATATCAGGCCGTTGACGATATCAGCGACTCCGATGGTGACTATGACAATGACCGGCTTGAAGAGCAAGAACTCTTGGCCATGATTTCAGAGGAGGACAACAGTGAGGCGGATGATCTTCTCAATCAAATTGACGGTCTCTCTGCATATGGTTTCGGTGATGACAGCGATGCGAGTATCCATCGTCTTGTTTCATCCCAAGGTAGTGACAACGAAACCATCACCGAGCGCAGAGTCCATTTCGCTGTGGAAGGAGATCCTTCAATTTTCATGCGCTTATCTGAATCCCCTACCATGACTCGCGCTCTGTTACCATCAGCACTTCCGGACAATGGCATCTCACCACACATGGACAAAAGCATGCTTGGTGATGAGTTGGAGGACTGTAAGTTGTGTTTTTTTGATTAGTGGGAATGTGTGATGACTAACACAATATAGCCGACCTGACAGATGATTGTCTTCCTGAGCAAGCACATCACAGTCCGTCCAATCGTGCCGAGTCAGACAAAGAAATGTCTCCATCCGTCTCACCGCCATCCAAGAAGTCAACCAAGAAGACTCCTCGTCGTAGAGGGCCCCCTCGTGGGATCTTTATCGATGACGGTGAAAAGCCTTCGGGCATTCTTGATTCTTCTGGCAAGATCATTCTCATGACAAATCCACACTTGTTGGGAGATGAATTTGCCCGACGCTATGGAGCATCTCAGACGTCGAGTCCAGACGTTGGCTTTGCCGAGCTCATTGAAGACAGCGACGCAGGCGATCAAACAAATGATATGCTTCCACGTCCTACTGCAGATATCATGTTGGCAAGCTTGAATTCTGCCATCAATGATCCGTCCAATCTTGGACAACCCATTGGGCCATTGGAAGCTTTCTACCCATCTAGTACCATTCTCCTTGGAGATTATGTCCTAGATCCTGATGATCTTGAAGAGAATTTCCGTCCGGATGATGACCTTGGTGAAGATGTCATCAATCTGGATGATGTAATTCAGTTTGACGAGGAGACAGACGATGAGAGCATGCCGACTTCTCCCATCTTCATGCCACCTAATCACGCACTATCTTCTTACACGAACATGAATAGTGGTCTTGCACATCTCAACAACAACAATGTAACAGCGTTCCGACGCAATGCTGATCCAGCTTATGCTGCATTCAGCAATACACCATCTTTCCATGACATGGAGCTTTTCAGCTCACCGTTTTCGACACCGGCTCCTCGTCGGAAGCGTAAACATCTTTCGTCTCCCTATACCTCGTCTCATTACAAAGGAGTGACACCAGTTCAGCGGGTTCGGGATCCAAATCAACAACAAACCCCTGAAGCTGCCACTCCTGTGAAGAGACGCAGACTCATGACTTGATGAGATATGAAGAAACGAAAAATCAGGCCGGCTTCACTTCGTGACATGTCTTGTTTATGCCTTCTCGCCGGCTTGGGTGAGACCTGTATTGCAATAAGGATCATTATTACACAGGCGTTTGTGATCGCGACACTAGCGGTGGGTATCCTGGCAACACAGGATTTTCATTTTTCATTTTTCCTGTTTGAGTTTGTTACGACTTTTTTCCCAAAATACGAAAAAGACCACGGGATGAGAAGCTCCCAGAAAAGCAATGGGACTGCAATAATTGCAACTATATGTATGAGTGAAAAAGAACCAAATGGTCGCTCACTACTTACCTATACTCATAAACAAGGACATGCACTTTATCTTCGTGTTTGTGGAGACAGGAAAGATTGGGATATTATTGAGCACGATTTGTGTCAGTGTACTTTTTGCATGCAATGCTTTCTCATAGACCCATATTTAGCTCTCAATGAAGATGACAATTTTCATAATATGACTTTTGTGAAATTCTTCTCAAATCATGTCTTGATCCGCAACTGGAGTCTGTGGTCAATGATACCACCCTCATCAATCGCAGAGTGTCTGATAAAGAGCAGACCCCGAGGCTATCGATAAGTCTAACCAAAGGGTCCAAGATAGAACGAGGGAACCCCGGCGTCCTCGTAAGTGGCGCCACCCATAGCCTCGACAAGGCTGCAAAGCATGTGGAAATGGAGGGACATGCCTGCTGGAATTCTTCTCTCTGCCACCGCCGAATGTCACGCTGTATCCACCATGAAATCTCCATAATTATCTGACCCAAGGGAAAAAACATGTGCCTGATCTTCTTATATAGCGCAAAAGATGCCAGTGTCGCACCTTCCTTGACTCTTCGTTTTGATCCTGCCCTTGCGGACTCGGAAAGTGCGGTTGTTTGCCTTCGGGTTTGAGGTTGTTTGAGGGTCAGTCACGCACACACCTGCACCTGCACCCACACCCGCACCACCCTCGGGCCTATTAGCTGCAGCCTGCAGGTACGAGTCACGACCCCATCCTCCTCAACAACCTCCATCCCAGACATCATAATATAACCTTTCCAACGCTTCCTCTCCACCCGACCAAATCTCCTTGTCAGGGTACCACGGCACTGGATTCTGACATTTCCTGGTATCAGCCATAACCATGGCGTGGTACTCCATCCTCCCCTCACATTTGACCATCTACGAAACATGGATCATTCGGGCATTCGTGCGTACCTAAGACACCTCCCATTCTATCCCAACACATCATCCGCACCCACTCTGCTTGGTGCACATATTCGTACTTCTGCCGTCCCTCTCTACTGACGCCTCCTTCTCTGTGTGCCCACCAGATAATCCTCGCAATCATAAACATCGCACCCTGGATCCTCGCCATCCTGTACGACCTCCTCTACTATATCTTCCGCCGTATATGGCATGAGATCCCCATCTGGGGTGGCCGGGCACGCGGCGAACACCGTCCACGGGCACCGAGTCTGAGAGATCGGAATCGTAGAATGAGTTTCCGAGATATCGTTACTGGTGGTCCAGGAACGAATCCTGGAGCAAGTGGTTCTGGTCATGATGTTGACGCTACTTCGGGCGAGTATAGGAGAGGTGCCAGAGGTGCGAGACATCAGAAATCATTGAGTACGCAAAGTATTGAAGAGGAGAGCATCGAGGATGAGAAGGGGGATTCTTCAACTTGAGGGACGAGGTGTTTGATGAATATTGATGATGCTATGACTTATAACGAACAACAGAATAATTATTGCCATATTAACATCAACTTGGGCAAAGGCATGCTTTAGAAAGAGAAGAACCAAGCCTCAGGATATGACTCTGCAGGACGACAAAACTGTGGATTATACTTGAAAACCAAGCGAGTCCTTTGTATGGACTTTCTGGCCGCAGGCGATGGCGATCATTGTCCGTCAGTGTTATTCAAGTAGTGACCAAGTACTGTTCCAACAAGCCGATCGCCGGAAGAACATCTCCCGACCTGTGTCTGGAGATGTGAGCATTCACAAAGACTGCAGATCACCTCGCAAGGCCAGGCCGATCTTTCTCCGCCTCCTCCTCGGACCCGAGCGCGCGGGAATGAACTGAACAGACTCGAAGGAAGGGAGATGAACACGGTACCGCAGCAAATTTCAAATGGTCCTGCATCAGAGAGACGAAACTATCAAGCAAGCCGGAGCCATCGACATCGTCCCCGGCTCCCCCAGGAAGGAAATGCAAGACGGGACCGAAATAAGAATGAGAATGTCTTCTGTGCGTTCACGTACGTAGGTAGCAAGTAGTACTCGAGAAAGACGATGTATACTATATCTACGATGTCTATCTATAACAGGGTCACTTTCATCTCGAAGGGGAAAGAAGTCAGTAACGGAAACCTTTTATGACTGTTCTTTCTCTTCCCTCTTCAGATTAACGAATACATACTTAGGTGGGTAGATTAGCTAGTTTTCTCATTTCTTGCGCCGTTGCTACCTGCAATTCATCGGTAGATAGGCGGGTACTATGTTGGTAAGTAAGTAATTCTGATTGTACAAATGCAGTTGTTTTCCCTGCCAGTGTGGGTATCTTCCATCCAGTCCTTTCTCTGCCGTAGCCACTCATGACGCCCAATCCGCTGGTGAAAACATGATCCTGTTCTGTTCTGTCCTTCCCATTCGTTCAATGTCTAGTGAGCTCTGGATTAATCGCCCAACACGATTCATGGTAAAGTACCGCCTTGACAATGTGCTCTAACACACATCCCAACCTTTGTAACCCGTCTCCTCTCCCAACGCCAACGACGAAGGAAACCCGACCCTGAGACGCTGGATGCATGAACGGTGCAACAAAGTATTTTACAGGCCCTGCAGGAACTCCAGCTGACATTCTCCTCAGAAAATGGGATGTCCGTTCCCTCTTTCCTAGAACTCCTCGCCCTCACAAATGAGCCGGTCATGAACGGTGTCGATAGCTGCCGTTGAACGCGGCTTCGACGTCTTCGTCGCCTCCGTCTTCATCATCGTCTTCATCATCGTAATCCCCTTCACCTTCACGCACGTAGTCGTCCTCGTCACCTTCGCTGTCATAGTCGTCCTCGTCCTCGTTGTATTCGCCAAGTGGGCGCTCACGGAGAAGTGATATTTCACCGTCAGCGTCTGAAACTGCTTCGTCGTCATCCACAGCCTCGCCCTCTGGTTCTCGTCTGTTGGAGGATTGCGAGTGCGGGGATCGTGACGATGCCACGGGGCCGAGGGCTTCTTCTTCGGGCAGGTCCGGAGAGTGGAGTTCTGATGGAGTAGGAGCTTTGGAGGAGCTGGGAGGCTTTGTGGCTGCTGATTGTGATGAAGGTGGGGTGTTGATCACAGTGGTAGCAGCCGTCGACTGGGAACTTGGGATACTGGAGGACGTTTGAGGCTGAATCGGGGATGATATTGATTGTTGTGGCTGAGATTGATCGATTCCAGGAGCGACGCTTTCCTCAGAAGCCTCACGGACTCGTTGCTTGGTACCAGCTTGCTCAGCAGTGCCCACCGACTCACTCCGTGACCGTTGCTGCTGATCCTTTTTCACAGCTTCTCTTCTCTCGGCGGCAAGGGACATTTTGCTCCTTAATCTGCCCGAATCCCTTGGTGCATTGCCGCGGAAGATGTTCTTTGCATTGGACACAGATGCCACGGAGCTTGCAATGCTGCCTTCACGATCGCTTCGCTGGACACTCGCTTCACGGCTTTGACTCTCAGCTCGCGAGCTGTCACTTTCATCACCGGTGACGCCGTAAATGGATTCCAAAACCGAGTAGTTCACACGTGTCGAGTATGTGCCGCGTGCTTCAAACATCTTTCGCACAGAGTCTGCAGCACTGCGCTCTCTGTTCGTTGCTCCATCCTTCACTGTTTCTCCATCTCCATCGGCAACATCACCGTCACCTTGAGCCTTACCTTTTTCGTTGAGGTAGCTCACATCACCCCTACGTCCGGGTCTCTTCGTCCCGTCCTTTCTCCTTCCCTTGCTCTGCGCCAGCTTGAAAGCTTCTTTTGCCGGGTCAAGACCCCGTGCTCGCATGTCGGCCTCTTTCAACTCTCGTTTGATTCGTTTCGCATGATCTTGCCGTAGCCAGTCTGCGTTCATGGATACCCAGACTCGTTCTTTGATACGTGATTCAACGTCTGAAAGTAGGCAGCTAGAGACGTCGTCGTCGTCGTCAAATTCGTCGGGTTTAAGAGTTGGGGAGAGAGACACGTTGCCTGTGTTCCCGGTGTTGGTGTTGACAAGTGGCCCTGGTAGACCAGATTTGGTGCGCTTAGGGGTCTCCTTGGGCATGCTATCGACCACAGTTGGGGCACTCGGGGCCGGACTCGGGCTTTGACCAGCGACGCTAGGTTCGCTGGTGCCTTGGATAGAATTTTCTTCGACAGATGATCGATCTGATGTGAGAGCTGGGGTAGCTGACATGCTTTCCGTGCTCTCAGCTCTAATCTCTCTACCGTCGTCGTCGTCATCTTCAGCCATGTATTGATATTCTGGGGCCAATTCTTCATTCTCTCGAAATGCTTGAGCAATGTCTTTTTCAATCTCCTTCTCGATCACCAATTCAGCTTCTGAAGGTGGAGGAGCCTTCCAATTGGCAGCACGGCGAGGTTTGCCTAACACGCTTTTGGCGGTATCAGCTCCGGCTGCTTGAGGCGCTTCTACTTCTCCAGTGATTGCAGGATCAACTGGTATCGGCCTCTGCGGTATTTCTGGAATGGCAAAACCTTCGGCATCTAGTCGAGGACGTTTGGAAAGTGGCTGTGATGGGTCTATGTCTCTCGTAGAAACGTCTTCGCCTTCGATTTCCGCAGCTGTTTCTGGTTGAGGTCCGTTCTTCGGGCGTCCGCGCTTCCTCTTGCTTGGTTTTGGGTTGTGAGCACGCTGATATGAGGGAGGGTCGGAGGCCACCACGGCGTCAAGCACACTGTTATCTCGGAATTCTGTAACAGAAAGCTTGCTGCTCTGTGTGTCCGAGAACTCTTCCAGTCTTTTGTTGATGGTTATTTCCGTGACTTTGGCAGTAAGAACGACTTCTCGCACGGTCCGGCGGTAATTGTTCATCCTCGCGGCTAGTAAAATTGCAGCACCGCAAACACCAGATGGTCGTCGTCCAGTTGACATCCAATCTCGCTTCATCCGCTTGACGATTCTGATGGCATCCATCTTTATCTTTTCACGATGCGCCTTGTCGAACTCGAGTGCATCCACAAATCTGCTGACTAGGACTTCAGGACCATGTGCCAGGAGGTCCGCACTAATATCTGCCTGGATGCCACCACTATCCGTCTGACCATATAACCTTCGAACAAGGTCGTGATACATTTTTCCAAGCGCAAAGACATCCATGTTGAGTCTTTCGGCAAAGTCGATCATCATGAGACTATATAGTGGTCGTCGTTCATTCTGAACCTGCTCATGTTTTCGTCGACAGGCAAGATAGAGACAGACAACGGCAACACTGTCAATTGTCCTCCCTTGTACGAAAGAATTGCCCCAGGCAAGCTTGAAGATCTGCATACCAGCTTCCACCTCTGCAGATCGGATCTTCAATAGTGTTTGATAAGATATCATGATGGTTCGTGCATGGGCCTCTGATCGTTCACGATTGACGGTAGGCTCTCGACCAGCATTACCCAGGGCTCCGCCAGGGGCATAAGTCCTTTGATGTGTTTGTGATTCGCCGACGTGGACACCAAGAGCAGTAATCCTGCCCGAATCTGTCTCTCCGAAACCTTGCTCACTGACTAAACCAGAGTCTTCTTGAGCAACGGCACCACAAGTGTCACAGATCAAGCCGTGTTCGCTTTCGACAATGTTTGGACGAGGACAGCTGGGGTTAGAACATTTCATCGCTTTCAATCCCGTTGGTCTAGTGGCTACAGGTGTAGATGCTCGCAGTCCGATGGGAGTGGTGGCACGGAGTAAGGGTGGTATAGGGCTGCCATCAATACGCCCTCGATAGACAGGCCGACGAATCGAGCCAACACGAGGCTTGGGAGCGACCTTGGGCGGCATGGTGAGCGCGGAACCTGGCCTGAGATGTTGAACTTGGTCTTCCTTTGTCAAGGAATCAGAATAGTTTCTTGAAGAAAATCAATGGAGCTGGAAACCATAGTCAAACACGTGACTGTGGTGGCAGTGAAGTGACTCCAGGTTCTGAGAGATCGATGAGTCAACGGTGGTGATGCTGATGACTCCTGGAGGCCTAGACAGGCAGTTTGTCAGCTGCTTTTCAAGAGAACTGTCGACATAGATCGTAAGTCGTTGTTGGAGAGGCTGGGTTGGCCGAAAGAGGCATGCGATGAAAGAAATGATTGGTGGGTAATGGTATGGACAGAGATTTGGACGAGGATGGTGTTGGTGGGAGAATGTGGTGTCGGAAAAGTGGTTGAAATTTGCAGCTTTGAGTCAAGATGGCGGGGTTGCGGTGGTTCAAGTTGCTGACCCTCTCCCTTGCCAAGCCCCGACTTTTTGCCCTTCTGACCAGGAATATTCATGAACATAAACTTCACCAAGAATCTACGTTGGGGACATTGCCATTCACCATGGATATCAATAACCCTATTTCTTGTGTTACTTTCTGACATGTATTTTTCCTATTTTCGAACTCACGCTGGATAGAGTGAGTCACGTGACTTTAATTCCACTGTCCAAGCATGATTAGTCAGCAAGATACCTCGGGCGACTTGGGCCAGGGTGGGTGTACATTGCAGATACTGTCACGTTGTGATCTTGGGAGTATCTACCTCCCCTGAGTTTCATTCGGAAGAGTACCGCATACAGGGAGATCAGCCGAAGTAAAAACTATTCACTAGGTGATGCTGATTTTGCATTATTCCTGCCCAGACTTCAAGTTGTTCACCCTAGGACATAGAGAGTCTCAAGCATTCCATACACTTAAATCGCGTTTTTCGTCCCAGCACTCAGAGACGACATTCAGAGCCGTCCCGAGCTCAGATGCGTTCACACTTTCCCATGGCTGCTCGCTTTCGAAGTCCATGAAACAACGCTAACGCTAAGCATTGAACTTGTCTTGCCTGGAGGCGCACCCCCAAACCAAAACCTGCCGCAGACGAATCAAGCGTAACTGGTAGCAGAGTTGAGACCTCCTCCCGTCTCAATATTGTTGGTGGCCAGATACCACAACGCCACACCTGCGCGATTCTAACGTACGGCATTCATGGTTGGGCATAACAAAGCGTTTGGGACGTTGTCCCAGCCTCATCACCTAGATGAAAGGGGTATGGCCATTTGAGCGTTCCGCGCACGACAATTTTTATGCACAGGCCCTTCATGGTTTCCCATCCCACCATCAAGGATTGAAGCCCTCTGGTTGCACTATCAAGAATCAGCGTAATCCGATTCTACGGCGTGTGCCTTATACCTTGTCCCAAATCTCCGATTTTGTTGTTGTGTAGCCCATCAACGGTGGATATCAGAATATTGAGTGGTTTCAAGTCTGCTATCCCTTAGTAGATGGCGTCAAGAAAATCTCTCTAGGTAAGGCGCATACCAGTGTAGACCAGACGCTCTTTTTCAGTTCCGCAAATGCCCCCAAGCAAACCTTGACAATATTTGCGACCAATGTAGGGTCTTGCTCATGTTTCTTGGAAGAGACATCCTTGAGAGTCATATCCATCCATTCGAATGTTAGACAAAAGGGCTTTGGAGCCGTCCAATCTGAGGGATCATTGATGATATCATGCAACTTTCGAAAATTCCCAGACGATTCAACAGCGGGGATTTTGTAACATTTGTATTCCCGTAAAAGGCCGTCCCTCTAGATCTAGTTCTCAAGATGTATGCTTTTCACAACCGCCCTAATACGAGGATCAGTACATCCTCGTTCATGCAACTCAGGGACGTACCATGAACTTTGGGGGAGACGAGCCTGAACGCCACGCAGAACCTCGGCTTTGAAGACAGGGCTGAAGACAGTTCTATCACCGAGTTTTTCAACCAAATGATATGAATATCTGCTTCCTCGAAGAGTGGCCCCGAGACACAGGGCCATCGTCTTCGATAGAAGGGTGGTTTGCGACTAATCTCTGGATCGATGAATCTCAGCGACTTGAGAGGGAATTGCTCTACTTGTGTTCTCCGTTTCGCCGTATTGTGTTGCGTACTACGCCCGATCGGTCAAGCATTTGTGACGCCAGTTCTCGTCGAAAGGAATACCTTCATGACTCCCGAGCCGGAGAAGCACATTATCAAGACATATCCTATTGATCGTAATCATGATCAAGACCTGGCTAAGCCGTGACCCCACGCTGTCTTGATACACAAAGGAGCAGATATGGTCGGCTTTCCAGAGGCAGATTCAGCCCCATTGAGAAAGAGCCGATCTCGCTCTGGCAAACGTCCCGAGCATATCTTGGTGATTTGTCTCAGCGTACACTGATATCAGGCTCGCCCTCGACTGCGAATCTCGCTGCTCCTCATATTATATGGGTTGATTCGAGTAGCGCTAGCTCAACTAGGGATAATTTGATGAAGACAGGGAGGCCATCGTTGATGAGGCTGAGAACTCCTGAGACTATCTATAGGAGCTCGGGAGCTGTCTTAGCTACGTGACTGTCGCTCAGTGCAACTCTATTTCACAAAATTTGATGAGGACAGGCAATCTGAGGATCGTAACGAATGCTCACCATAGATTTTCTTACTGTGTACTTTTGGCAACGTTTGCAAGCAGCAGTTTCGCAAATGCTTGCAGATTGCTAGAAGCGTGGCACAATGGGACTGCACATGGCAAGATCTTGAAACACACTCCGTTGCCCGAGTGCCAGTAAAGACATAAACTTTTGTACAAGGGGACGCGTCGGCCAACAGATCGCTCAAGCATGCCCCGGTCTCTGTATTAAACAAATGGACATGAGGCATCTCCTCGATTTCTGTTGCTAGGCTTACAATTTGGCCACCGGATATACTGTTCAGACGCACGTCTTAGTGCTGTGGGCCATCCCTGAAGCGCTGGGCCCTCGACAGATTTCGTGGTCATGGTCCTGGAAACGATCTATTGGTGAGTGGTATTGCACCAGCTGAAATTAAACGCCTTTAGACCATGTAACGGAAAGCCGGGTGCTTGGAACTCAATTCCACCTCCTCGGTTGGCGATAGTCCTTCCAACAAGTAATTCCTTCGCCCCAAATCCCGTTGGCGATTTTCCCACTGACAGTAGAGGCGTAGCATGATGGCAGTCAGCCAGGTCGCAAAGACCATTCCAGTCATTATGCCGTTTCCGGTCTTGTAAGCTGGGGCATCTTTAGACAAATATACCCATGGTGAGATGATGCCGCTGAGACTCCCAATAGCAAAGAGCGTACCCGAAGCGCTTGCACGTACTGTAGCTGTAGCGCAATTATTAATGCACCAGCTGATATATAATGGTAGGCATGCAAACAAGCCGGGCAGTGCTAAGTAGATAGCTCCGTATTTGACCCATGGATAAGCGGGTGAAATAAATTCGAGCATCAGAAAGCCCGCAATTGACAAGGGGCAACAGCAGATGATTCCGAGTGATCGTGTCCGATATTTGTCCGAGAGCCACCCGATTAATATCGATAGGCCACAAGCCACGACCTAAATAACTTAGTATCGGATGTCTCTACGAGTAGCAGGTATACATACATAAGGACCAACCGAAAGGAGTTGAGATGTCTCAGGCGTATATCCAAATCCTCGAATTATAGTAGGTATGAAGACTGCACAAGCGTTTTGTGCTATACTTGGCAAGGGTCAGTCACACGCTATACGCAATCTCTAGACTACTCACTTCCCTAGAAGTAGACCTAAGCCGCTGCCGAGAACGTGTGGGCTTGTCAGGGCCTGCTTGATATGCTTCCATTTCGTTTTACCACCTTCGTTTGTACCAGCAGCATCGACCTGTAGACGATTCAGAGCCGTTTGTCGTTCTTCCTGACTCAGGAATCTGGCATCGTCTGGGCCATTAGGTATAACCCGAAAAGCTATAATACCAATAGCGATAGAAACTAGTCCCTAATCTTAGATTAGTCACATAGTGCGCTCTGACGGCGTATTTACTCGACTCACCTCAAAGAAATATATATTTCTCCACGTATGTATAAGTCCCCATCGAGGAATCTTGCTTAGCCCTATGGCCAAGAGACCGCCAAATGCTCCGCTAGATGCTGCAGCAGATATATAAATACTTGTTCGAAGTCCCATCTCAGCACGACGATAGCTAGCACCGTTTGTCAGCAATATCTAGGATAGTCTCGATCAAGGGGACGAAACCTACAACTGAGAGAGTAGCCAGATAATCGCAGGTGAAACGCCTCCTTCGGGTATTCCAAGAAAGAACCTTGCTATATAAAGACCCTCTGCAGTGTGCGTCAATGACATTAATGTAGTGATAAGACCAAACGTAAACACTATCATCGGCAACCAGACTTTGGTGCCAATTTTCTTGCAGATGATATTTGCTGGAATTTCAACAGCCGACCCGCTTATGAAAATGCACATAACAGCAATATTGTACTTATTGCCAGAGAGTTGTAGATCGTGTTGCATGCCTAGCAGGCGAGCATTCCCAATATTGCTGCGGTCAATAAAGTTGAAGATGTTGATGACAACGCACAAGGGCAAAAGGTGCATATCGGTCTTCCGGATTATCTGACTTGCTAGAGTCGTATTCACTTCCACGAACGTGTGTGCTGCAGCAAGGTCTTCTTCATTGATATCTTGAGTGGCGGCCTTAGACTCCTCGAGATGGACGGCGGTAGTCTGTTGCATATCTGGCTGTTGGCTTTTTCGCTGACCTGAAGATTCGTGAGTTCTATTTGAAGGCATCGTGTGTCTCGCCGTATTTTCACCAATGGCCAGCGAGTGCCAACTCTGATGCGGATGAATCGATATATAGTAAGAGATTGTCGGTAGAGATGTGGTTGCTCATGGAACTCGATTGTCATGACGGGATGCTGAGAGCTCGTGGATCTGATCGACCCGATCACTTCTAACCTTCGGTTCCCCGCAATATATGTGTGGATTTGCCCAACATTGCGAGTTCTGTAGCTCCTCGAAGCGCTCGTGTAAACGGCAAGGCAATTAGTCTGCAACCTGCGTGAGATGCCTCCAAATATCGTACAGTCGTACTCGCAAGTATCGTACCTGTTTGCTGTTTCCAAATTTTTACCTTGTATTTTACATTATTCGAACCAAGCATGTGGGCCAGCATACGGATGATGCCCCCACCCCCTCCCCGTACCCGACCCATCCATGCTTCGTGGGAGATCCCACGCAACTGCGCCATGACACTCCTGAAAACTTCATGTATCATATCCTGTACCTCGTACTAGCATTCTGACATTGTCGGCTCAAGAGAAGATCCTGGCATTGATGTACGTTGCTCTGATGTGGAGCCGCCACTAGAACGGTCAGAAGTATAAAAGCCTTCTAATGCAGCGTGATCTGTGGCACAGTGATCCCAAATTCGACACTACAGACACCATGATTTCGGCCACAGATGCTGGAAACGGCGACAGACTGATCATAGAACGGGATGTCGCCATTCCGATGGACGATGGCATTGTTCTTCGAGGCGACATCTTTCGGCCTGTGTCCTCGGATGAAAAACCTTGTCCGGTGTTGGTAACAAGTGGCCCTTATGGTAAAGGAGTACCATGGCGTGAGGGTTACTCGATTCAGTGGAACTTCATGACGTCGAAGCACCGGAACTTATTATCGGGTTCCTCGAAAGAGTATATGGTGTGGGAAACCCCGGACCCAGAGATATGGTGTCACTGGGGGTACGCCTGCTTCCGCATAGACAGTCGGGGCACCGGTCGGTCCCCAGGGTATCTAGATATTTTCTCTCCACGCGAGATGAAGGATTTCTACAACTGCATTGAATGGATTGCCGATCGATCGTGGTGCACAGGCAGTGTTGGCCTCAGCGGTATTTCATACTACGCTGCTAGCCAGTGGCTAGTCGCTAGTCTACAGCCGCCGCATCTGAAAGCGATGGTCGCATGGGAAGGCTTCGCGGATTGGTACCGTGATGTTGGTCGTCACGGAGGCATACAAAGTAATGTCTTTATGGAGAGATGGTTTGCAAATCAAGTTTTATCCGTACAGCACGGTTATCCGGAAGCAATAATTGATCCATGGTTGGGTGAACGAGCAAGCGGTCCAGATATATTGACCGAAGAGCAACTAGATCAGAACCGTGCGGACCCTGGTCGGGATATATCCGAGCGACCTCTAGATGACGACTATTATCGGCAGCGATCGGCAATATGGAACAAGGTTGAAGTGCCATTCTTAAGTTGTGCCAATTTAGCTGGACATGGTTTACATCCTCGCGGCAACTTCGAGGCATTTATGAGCGCTAACAGTAAGTATAAGTGGTTAAGCTGTCATCCAGGGCGTCATGAGGAGTGGTACTACCTTGACCAAGGGATGGATCTACAGAAACGGTTCTTTGACTATTTTCTAAAAGGCGAGCAGAATGGGTGGGAGAGCACGCCTCCAGTCACACTGAGAGAGAGACGACCATTTGACGACCAATTCACTGTCGTTAGGCATGAAGCCTCGTGGCCGTTGCCCAACACAAAATGGACCAAGATATTCCTAGGTACCGACGACCGTCAAGCGTCTACACTAAGTTGGTTGTCTATTGGAAAGCAGGGAAGTGTCAATTTTAACGCCAGTACGGGAGAACTTGTGTTTCATTCAGCGCCACTAGAACAGGAACTCGAGATTACAGGTCCAATGGCAGCAAAGCTTTTCGCGGCATCTTCTACCTCTGATATGGACCTCTTCCTGACATTGCGGGCGTATGCGCCCAATGGTCGCGAAGTCGACTTTGAAGGAACATTGGATCCGCGGACACCCCTATCACAAGGGTGGTTACGCGCATCTCACCGGAAGCTTGACATGCAGAAGTCGTTACCCTATCGCCCATTTCTCGCGCACGATGAGCAACAGCCACTAGAACCGGGAAAGCCTTACGAGCTGGACATCGAGGTGCTGCCCACCCATATCATCCTGCCCAAAGGTTTCACCCTAGCTCTACAGATTTCTGGCAAAGACTTCGAACGCCCTGCTCAGAATGCAGAGACGGAGCTTGCATGGGCAGCGCAGGGGGCCAGGGGCTCAGGGCCTTTCTTGCATACCTCTGAAACTGATCGCCCTAAGGATATTTTCGGAGGAACAACCACAATCTTCCTAGGTGGAGAAACGAGCTCGTATATACTGCTCCCAGTAATCACTAGATAGTCTGGAGCTGTTAGACCGGCCTACGATATACTTAGTAGTTACCTCTATCATCTCGATCACACCAGAGAGCCCCCAGCATAGCTGCAGTTCTGCGCCCTGTCTCGGGAATGAGCCTTGGTCTTGCCTGCGGCGACGAAAGTAGCACAGAGTTCTCGATTGAGTCTAGAGAGTGCAGTGCTATAGCACTAAGTATTCGAAGTTATCTATAATGGTATTAGTATTCATAATTATCCATTTTGCGCCAATTGACAGTCCTCTTCGAGTATCAATTGGCATTAATGACCACACAAAGTCGCTCGGCAGTGAGTTATGTAGTCGATCTCTTGCACTCATGGCTCCGAAAACATGAGCTACATGTACAATGAATCCCAGGTTGACTGCGCACTGTTAGAGCGTGTTATATATGATGGAGGTGAGCCGTTCTCGTCTCATAAAGCATAGACACACACTCCTTCCCCAGCGCTTTCGGATCACATAACACATGGTAGTCGCAACCCACTACGCAAGCTATGCCGCCCTAGGAAAGCTTGCTATCGTCACACCACTGTAAAAATGCGTCTCGGAAGTTATATCGAACCAATGAGACAGACTTGCATTGACCGCATCAGTTCTTGTCAAGACCCAGAAGCTAACTCAGACAGAACAGCAACGTTCCCAATACTCCAGACTGGTTCGATTACCAGGTGGTTGATGCTCCAAACTCCAGCTTCGCAGGTCAACAAGGCCACATATAGGCTTTTGCTCCAGTAGTGGTCTTTGTCGGTCTGCATCAGACCTTGGCCCTTTCTGAAGTGTTGAGCTTCCGCGTAACATTTGACCCTCAGTTGATCATCATCTGCGCCAGGAAAGAATTGAAAATTGCTCAGGGAGTGGGTCGTATCGAGAGGAATGCCGACGGTTTGCATGCAGGTTTGAACAATTGCTTCCCGGCCTTGAAGGATCGGTATTTCCATACCAAGCTTCGAGAATTTGGTGAGATCGAGAATGGCATCACTCGTGAAAGCCGACCCAAGTTGTTCTGAATCGGCGAAGTCGAGCCCGCCAGTATACCTCACCAGAGCTTCGACAGCACCTTCGCTCTTCGTGCTCAAAGCCATTTTGAATCTTGTACAAGGAACTCGTCTTTTTGTATGCTTTCCGGATTCTATGTGAAATGAATCGGCCCAACACGAACCGGCTTAGACCGAGCTCAGACTGCTAGATGGCGACGCTCTTGAGCGTCTTTTGAATGTCTTCTCGTTGCGAATTCAGAACCTAGGGCTTAAGATCGCTCGGCACGCGATAAATCCGACGTGGACGGACAATGTTGCTAGCACCTTGTACTCCGATACCCCTGGACACAATGGCACCAGAGCGCGGTAGGCTACTGCACCTGCCCGCCGTAACGACAGTGATTGTGATGTTTCCGCTTGATTTATCTCCGAGCACCTGACAAATAATTACTGTACCACGTAAGAAGTGTTCAGTTTTGTAGCTTGACGTGTATCTTTGACGAATTTCTGGAATCTGGATGCGGCAGCTCGGCTGACCTGGTGGTTGATACTGCCCCTGGTCAGGTGGTCCAATTCTACCACACGCTATACGCGCCCATTCTTCTAGTTCTGGTCATCCACGGTATGGTAGCTAGCTACAAAGGCCTCGAATGAACACCACTACGAGCTTACAGAATGCTGAGTCGCTAGATTATAATCAAAGGTGTCGCTTGTGACGTCGTTTTTATACTGATATCTACACCAATCGTCGTCGTGAGACCGAAAAGACTATGGCACCGCAGGTGTTCTCAACAGACCAATGCTTCGTGCCTAGAAGATAGCAAGCACATTGGGTGGCGACCCCACAGCTCCCGGTTGGTTCAGCGGCACGGATGTCAACAAGAAACTGTATCGTTTTACCTCTGCGCAGTGCTCGGACAAGGCCTTCAGATCCCAGAGCTCTCCAATGGACATGCCCATCAGCGAAATCAGGTAGGAGTGGAGCACTGTTATGCAGCGAAGGAGTCAGCGTGCGAGCCCCAACGACATGTGCAATATATGCGGCCACGAGGGGCTATGATACGTACCTAGGTCTTTGACCGTGCCCTCCTTACCATCTACAATGGGTGGCAAATTCCTGGTGCAATTGTGAGCCAGACCGAGTCATCGAGCGATTACATGAAGGGTATGGGGGCAAGCTCACTCGAAAGCAATCATGTCACCCGCCACTGCTGCGAAGTGCTTGTTCCAAACCCACTTAGCTGCGCTTTCAGTTCCTTCCACTCCTATCACCCGATGGGCTGACATTGCCTCGTCCTGTTGCTCTGCTGTCATGGCACCTAAGGCCTCGGTGAAGCCAGATCGCACGATAAGAATATCACCGAGCTTAAACTCGACTCCTTGGTGCTGGGCGATTTTCTCAATGTCTTCGATCTTGATCTGGTCGTTGTTGAAGAGATTATACTTGAGCCCGTGAGTATCGGCATAGGCCTTGTAGTCAATCAAGACCCCTCGAGCAACTACTCCACCTCTTTCATGCCAGTCTAAATAAGTTAAGCATTGGGTAGTCCTGATGGGCACCAGCACTAACGGTTTAAGGTTGGATATTGATGCTCCTTATCCTCATCTCCAAAACCCTGAACCAGCGCATCTTTGGTGACCTTGGCACCGTTGTATGCCTGTTGGGTGGCCTGATGGAGATAATGAGCTATATTTGTTAGCTATTGGGGACCAGAAGACACTTCGCATAGTGATGTACCAACCCAGACTGTCCCACTGGCTGCTAGTCTGTGTATTGAACGAAACCTCGTCGTCAAATGCATGACATGGAAAGGGAGACTCGGAGAATGCGAGGACCTTGTGCTCTGATGGCTTGCGCGCGAAACCAGGAGTCTTGATGGCCCCGAGTGGCCAGCTATATCGGTCAGAATTGATTGATGAGATACCGCGTCACGAACATATCTAAGACGAGCCAAACTCACTTCAGCGAGATTGAGATCCCGTCCCTGGCTTCTGCAAAGGCGGCTTGCACCACGTCTTTCGTCAGAATGTTAAGGGTGCCAAAGACATCCTTAACCCCGTTTTTGTCGAACAAACCCCATGTGCAGCCCTTGGGCATCCCTTTCACTGATTGAAGATATCAGCGGTGGTCCAAAAGAGGGTTTTCTGATGCTGCTTTCCGAACACACCTTCAGGAAGATCATCCCAGTCCGCTAATGCGATAGTCAGTGCTCCAACGTCATAAATTCAAGTCATGCCAGAGTTCCACCATTCTGTCACACCATGAACGGGAAGACTTACGTAGTTGAGCCATAAGGTCAGCTTTGCTCTCTGATTCCTTGGCAGGGTTGCACTGTTGAAACGTCGTCGTGTATTCATCTGCGCACCCAGACTAGAGCAGAGCATTAATTCTTTTAAGATGTCGTCCAATTCGGGAGGACATGCTTAACTTCGTACAAGGGCTCAGCATTGTACCGCCGTCGGAAGTCTGGTATTTTACACTAAAACTCTCTTTATACCGCGCAAGTTGGCGACAGTACTGCGCGATGTAGTAATGTGACCTATCGCAAAACCTTCGTTGCTTCGGATACAAGGCTGGAATGCTGGTCTTTCGGCTCGGAAGAGGGGGCGGGGGAGACATACAATCCAGAACCATGCCGCATCCGAGCGGGTAGCCATCCAACTGCTGAGACGCCCCTCGAGAACATGGTTCGGGGCCGGTATACCTGCACAGGACCTGGTCGAGAATGAGCGCTGATGTCGTATACTAGTCAACATAGTGCCGGCGTCTTTGTGTACCTAAGCAGTTCGAAAAGGGACGGGGCATACCAGTCACAATGGGAAATGGGGTACAGCACAGCTATTTTCCTGGAAACCTTGCGACCCGAAACACAGCAAGCTCTGAACTGAATGTGGTTGGACCTTGGTATCCCTGTCCCAGGCACGGCGACAGCTTGCTCTACATGCTGGAAATGTTGTGCAGATGGCCCCAGTCTCTGGCCTAGTCTCTGGGCCTGAAAGAGTCGCTAGAGTATCAATTTCTATCCCTAGTGCGTACGAACATTGGTACAGCACCGAAATGTCATCGGTCATCAGGGATTGAGAGGCTTTTTGGTGCGATGTGGGACCTTGAACAGCAAAAAATCACGACAGGCTTCATCTCTATTCATCAGCTTGAGTGACCATGATGGCAACGAGCCCGCAGATATCGAAGTCGATACGAACATCCACAAGCTCGGCAAAGGAGGCAAAAAGCAATGCTCTACGACCAGTATTGGGAGCCCGACGCCGGCAAAGTTCAGGTGGATTCAGGCTTCTCATCGTAGTCGGAACCAAAACCATACGTGGATATGGCTGAAAGTGCACTTCCTTTCCCAGTCCCAAGTCACAAGAGAAGCGACAGACAACAAGCCAAGAACGACGAGAAATACCAACTCGACTCTGAGACCACACCCCAAGAACCTGGAAGGTGTTGCATGATTCGGAAAGATGAACAGGCTGCGAGGTAGAGCCCGCACTTATGCCGCTGTTGTGAGACGTGCTGAAGGGTGTTGTCGCAAAAAACAAATATGGTATCAGACGAAATGCGATTTGCTAAGAGACACATGGTCCACATCAATTGTTATGATAGCACTGGAGCGACCTGGTTCTGGTCGTAGTGTAGCCACAGACAGGTCTGGCACCTTGATACACCTCCGAGAACCATCGCAGAAAAGATGCAAACATGTAATTGGGGGCTTTTGTTGAATAATCGCTATGCTTCACAGGCCGTTGCATGCCCTCCCAATCGTTCTACGCTACCTTAGGGATATTATTAGGGGCTCGACGGTCTCGGCAACATTATGGGCGTATTCATTGGTAGAGTCAGCAGCCTCTTGTATGCTTGGTGAACCAGTGACCTCGGCAAGGTCCTAAAGTCCCCACATGCCTAACTTAGGTAGCTAGAAGACTCACGATTATCCTTTATTAAAACTGAGGAGCCTGGAGAAACTCCGCTTACAATAGCCCCCTAATGTTACTTCTAACTTATTGGGGCCCCATGGGGTCGTTCTAGTTGTTTTCAAGCTGGCCAAATGCGTATGTGAGCCTCAGTAGCACTTTCTTCTTGTGCACTCTTTGCCTTTTAGTCATTTCTACCCGTGCACTTGCGATGGTGCACGCCACGAACCATGCCCACTCATCATTGCGCAAGTTGCAACACGTCTTTCCAACGAGCAGAACACCTGGCCAGACACAACTTGCTTCACCTTGGTCAAAGACCATACAATTGCCCAAAGTGCCAGAGGACCTTTTCGAGAAGGTGAGTCCATGGGTGTTTATTATCTCCCATTCCCCAGAGCGAGTCATCCTCACCACGCTTCCAGGGATACGTTGCAACGGCACCTGACAGTACATGAGAAGAGCGTAGAACTTGACACCAGACGCGTCCATCCGGGTCGAAGAGTCAAACGCGCCTGTTTGCGCTGTTCCACAAGCAAGCTCAAATGTGATGGTGCTGCACCTTGTAAGAGGTGCAGCGCAAAGCAAATCGTGTGCAGCTATGCAATTATTGAAAGCCCAACTACTGCGCAGACGGCTTTCCCTGACAGCCAAGCCAATGATGGACACGACGACCCCCTTCTACAATGGCAGCATACATCAGAAACCATTCTTTCGGTAGGCGAAAAATCCAATCTGGACGGGCTTCGGCTGAACGAGGGCCCCGCCATCGATACACAGCCTATCGCCAGTGAGGAAGACAACGTACGGGCCGACTACACAATCTTGTCAGGGTTTCAAAACGCAACAGACAGAGTTCATGAGTCTTGGGCAGCGACCAGCCATGCACAGCCCTTGGGTGGGCAAGGAACCAAGGGTACTTCCTTTGAAGCTTGTGTGATGACCAGCACCCAGTCACCAGGCTTCCAATCCGGTGACGTCCTCACGGGCACATCAGCTTTCGAGCTGCAGTCGACTGAATTGTTTTCCTTTGGCTTTCCAGCAGCTGATAGCAGTTTCTGGGATGACGGCTTGGACCTGGCTGCGCTTTATCACGGTACGTCTGCCGATTTCAGCTTCCCACTCACATCAAGCGAATGCGAGCCAGAGCATGACATCACATTGGATCCCAGCACGGACGAGCTGGACATTGATCTGTCCCCTCCTCCTCCACACACATTTCTGGATACCAGGTCGAGTCCGGATCCGCAGGAGGGTCAGGCCCTGAAATTTGAAGGCTATGTACGCAAGGCATTCAAGAGTCGACAGCAACTCTACCATACTGCTGACCAACGGGCCGAGTGTGTTCCGGGGCAGACCTCTCAGCATCACCATGGCTTGCACGAAAAGATATCTGATGCACCCCTCTTGGGGGCCTTCCCTATGGACCTTGCCCACGACGATGAAGAGCTGTGGGAGCCCGAGAATCTAGCTCGCGTTCCTACGTTAAACAGGGTGACGTATGACTTCATTGTGGCACAGTTCAGGGATCTAAATACGACTAACAATCACATTACCCAATTCGCGACTGGACAATTTCCTTGTCTATCAGCATGTAATGCTTTCACACAGCTCTTTTTCGAGAGCTTCAATCCTACCCTGCCCATGATCCACCAAGGAACATTTGACCCAGCCAACGAGCCTTGGCAGTTGGTGCTTGCTGTTATTGCCATAGGCTGCCGCTTTTCCCGAGTGGCAAAGGCTGTCCAATGTGCGGATCTCTTGCAAGAGCTTGTCCGCAGAGCATTTGACCTGACTGTAAGTGTTCTGGCACTTAGCACTCAAATCTCGAACCCCCGAAGTACTCTACGATGGTTTGACTGATACTGGTGTACAGGTTGAAAAGGAGTATAAGTCGACATGTGAGCCATGGCTTGCTCAAGTTGGATTGCTCAATCAGATAGGTATGCAATTCTCAAAAGACTTTCGACTCGTGGAAACGGCACAAGGGTTACGCAGTGTCCTCGATGTAATATGTCGAAAGGTAAACTGCTTCAAAGAGGCCGCGCGACCTTCGACAGCTTTGGAGTCTCTGGCAAACGACCAGGCAGCATGGATCTCTTGGGTGCGACAGGAGACACTGCGCCGATTGGCTTATACCATCTGGGTGAGTTATCGTCACCTCTGTAGCTGACGCCGTGAGGCACCGTCTGACAGTACTTTGCTTTCAGCTGATAGATAGCCAATACATGTTGTTCCTTGATCAACGTCCTCTGCTCCCAACGGAATTGCTGCGCACCAGCCTGCCATCTAATGAGCGTTTGTGGAACGCCATGACAGCACCGACGTGGCGCAAGATCTTGGGACAGAATGGCAAGCTGACATTTGTCCGCTGCGTCTAGTGCACACTCGCTGACGTGACTTGATAGACAAAGACCTTCCAGGAAACATTCGAAAAGAACTGCATCAGCTTTACAAAACTCGAACGTGCCGGCAGACACTGGGCGTATATGCAACTCTCATGCTTGTGATGGGCATTTTCCGCGACGCCATGGATGTGTGGCGTAGCTCGAGGTCTGGCCTCGGCGCTCATCTTGCTACTATGGAAGATCCCAGGCAGTATCCTGGCGAGTCCGTTCTCCGTCAAATCCCTATGGCCGTGGCTCAAAGAAGTCTCGAATTCTTGCAGATCTTATGTCCAAGAATCGAAGCGGTTCCTCACGACAGATCGCTGGAGTCGGTGCTCGCGCATCATTGTCATGCGGTTGGCATTGCCATACGATTGCCACTGAGTGAACTTTTCTGCTATATGGGTTATAGGGTGACCAGCGTTGACATCATGCATTGCCGACAGCGTCTGAAGACATGGTTTCTTCGGCATGAGAGAGATGCTAGACAGGTGGCATGGCACGCTGGCCAACTCTTTGGTTCCATTCGGCAATCCAGAATGCATGGCTACTACGAAGGTCGTGCAATGCTAATAGCTTGCTTATCGTTGTGGGCATTTGGTGACAATGCTGGGTCCAACGTCTTGGGCGAGGGTGTGAATAATGCGCCGACATACCGCCTCGATGACCCTAGCGGCCCGCAGATTGACGATTCTTGGCTGCAAGATGGTGCTGGGATGCGACCATGCTTGGCGGGCGTGGGCAGTATCTTAGGAGTGGACGGTGTTTCTCGTCTGATTCACGAAGGCTCCCGAGTGCTGTGTAGCTCATCCGTCTGGCCAATCTCAGATGTCCAAGGCAAGGCGCTCCAGATCTTCCACAACGTGCGCCGTGGGGACCGTGAGAACTGATCGATTTCCCACAACGAATCGGCCACTGGATTACAGCTCAGCCCAGGGCTAATCTGAAGCGCAGATAAATGCTGCTTTGAAATCGCTCATATAGCAGAGGAACTCCGGATACTGGTCAAAATGATCGGTGTGCCTGGCAGAATCAGCTGTCCAATGCGCTCGTATTCCCCTAAGACACATTTACCCAACATTACAATGACCGCCACGTCCATCACGATCAAGGTCGGGTTCGCAGCGCCATAGATTCATGACGACACCCCGCCCCCGTGCCGAAGTTCTCCTACCAAGTAATTCAAACACTAGCCTCGCCCAGTATTCTGGACAAGTCCCAGTCGTACAGGATTGACATGAGATGTCCGGGACGGTCTCCAACCTTGTCGCTTCGGTAGAAGAGACTATTTTATCATGGAATGCTATCTTGAAGTCGAGAGGAAAAGGCGCACAAGCTCCATCCTAAACACCTGGAAAGGCCCCACAGAATGCCTTATAATCTCAAGGGCAGGAATGTCCTGGTAACTGGAGGTTCCAGGTATGGTTTACACGGTGCCTGGTGTTCTGAAATCGTAGGTCCGAAAATTGACAGTGCACTCACCTCGGTAGGGGACTTGGTGCGCTCGTCGCACGCAAGCTAGCTGCGGAAGAATGTAACGTGGCCATCAATTACATCTCCAGTTTGGAGAGGGCAGAGAAGACAGCGCGATCGATCCAAGACGATTTTCATGTCCAGACTTTTGTCGTGCAAGGTGTAAGTATGCTCTCATTCGAGAAGTTGCGACGGGCATAACGTTCGATAGATACAGACAAGTGCTGACTAACTGCAACAGGATGTCGGCGTGCATGATGACTGCGTGAATATGGTTCGGAGGACCATAGAGGCTCTGGGCGGGTTAGATGTTATTGTTTCGAATGCCGGGTGGACCAAATTCACAGCATTCGGCAACCTGCACGCCATGACAGAAGCAGACTGGGATAAGGTGTGTCCCCAGTCACCGCTCTCTTTTCTGATACACACCGTCGACTTTGGCCTTGACATGTGGTATGGCATAGTGCTGGGCGGTCAATGTCAAGGGAAATCTCCATCTCCTTCGGGAAGCAGCGCCGACCTTCAACGGAAATGAGGAAGGCGGAGTCTTCCTGATCACTTCCTCACTTGCGGTATGTATTATCACATACACCCTGCTGTCGCATCGCAACCTGTGATTGATATTGGACATCAGGCCGTCTCTCCTTCTGGTAGCTCACTACCGTACTCTGTGACCAAAGCAGCAGGTAAGAACAACGAATTAATGATCATATATCGAGTGCATAGTAGGTATCTAACGACTGACCGGCGTATCCAGGCTTGCACCTCATGAAAGCTTTGGCTGTCACACAAGGACCTAAGATCAGAGTAAACGCAATTTTACCGGGCCTGCTGCTTACTGAATGGGTACGTACCAAGTCCTTGTTGGCGTATGGACATGAAAACTGATCACCATCGCTGCCATCCAGGGCCAACAATTTACCAACGAGCAGCAACAAGTAATGGCGGACCGAGCCACTTTAAAACGAGTCGTGAGTCCGGGGTCCAAAGAGCATGTTTTCGAGAGCTCTCTTCTTGTTGCGTAAACTTCTAACGCAGCCTTCTACTCTAGACCGATCTGGAAGACTGCGCCAATGCGTTCGTTGCAACTGCCAAGAACGGGTCCATGACGGGACAGGAGATACAAGTAGGTATGTGTTGGATGCATCGTGTCGTGTCGGTGCAAGAACTACGGATACCGCTCAAATATGCTAACTGATATAACAGATTCAGGCATGCTTATTCGCTGAAACTCTGTTAGAAGGATGCAGCAGATTTGTAGACTCGATATATATCAAGGACTCCCATCCAAAAGCTTAATTTTGCTTCGCGGCCGCTGGCTCGTGCTTCTTTTCCTCTTCGCGTGCAGGATTGCTCGACTCGAGTACATGAACACCACTTGTTTCGCGCCTTGCAAATTATCCAGCCATCCTCAATTGATCACCAGTGGCCCGTGGACCTCGTCGTCTCATTTGGTCTTGCATGGCCGCATGGAATGCCCAGCGTTATCATTGGCAGAGTCCTCTGGGTTGAAGAACCCCAATTAGGAAGATTGTAACGGGACAGAGCCCATATTGCTCATCACGCCGCCCCCCGAACACAAACCGCAGAGTACAGCTAAGCCACAGGCAGCCATGCGAGCCTGCCTCTGGTCGACTACTCGCCAGCCCTAGAGGATACCGTGTTTGGTCTGTGGCTGTGGCTTAGTGAGTGAGTTAGCACGTGTATCTTTTGATAGAAAGATGGGGATTGGGGGTGTAAACTTCATTTAAGGGACTGCGTGACAGTCGGACTTCATACAAGATGTTGGAAAGTAAGACCGGCAGAATTTCACACCGCCCGAGGGATGGACGACTACTCAAGTCGAGAACTCCAACATCCTCCAAGGGGTGCGGGGTATTTTAAACGCTGCATGAAACCAGCTGAAACCAGCCAGCAGCTGCACTTGGCAACCTTGGAAGGGGTGACAGAAAGAGATAATATCCGCATCGTCCCATGTTATGCAGAATTTCGTTTTCTGATCTGAAGGGCACGCTGCTTTAGCACTCCCAACCGAGGCGTCTCGGAAATGTCAAGGTTCCAGTGGCTGGAATTGGAGAGGCTGAGAACTAGGCCTACCGCCGTTGTCAGGTGCTATTTATTGAGACTTCGTTGGTTGAACGCTTGCCATTGACGCCCGTAGTCGGGGAAGAAGACCCGCGCCGGGAGCTACGACGAGCACTCGTTCCCCAAGCAGTTGGACATGAACATGGATGGAGACTGCTCACACGAAGTTTCCTGGTATAGGTACCTAGGTAGTCATGCAGGCTGAAAGTTACGGGAAAGGGTACACCTCTTCTGCCCTCTTTGACGTCATACAAAATGGTGCTAGGACTGCAGAGCAAGGAGAAGGATGACATAACAATTGCACTTCCAGCAGTTAACTGTATGATGCAGCGGACGGATTTCCAGAACTGCGAATACCTTGAAAGCAGCGCCAGAGAGGTTGTTGGGGGAAGCAAAAGCACAAAATGGCAATGCGATAATCCTAACAAAGAATATTTACATGTGATGACAAACTTCAAGTACAGTACACGGAGTCTTTCATGCATCTGCACTGCTGTGGTGGAGACGGCAACTGGAGAAAGAGTTCTTTGGTTGGCCTGATAGTTCGAAGAAGCGCACGTCGCTTGGAGGGTGGCAGCCAATGTCAGATGAAGGTAGCACCTCTGGTGGTGGAAGAGGAGACACGAGAGTCTAAATCTAGGGTGAGAAAGGGGTGATAGAAACACTCGCAGAGTTAGGTGGTCAGAGAGCAAGGTACGTGTGACAAAAGTGCGCCTGTGAGTTCATATTACTATGTAGACACGTATACCTAGGCAGGTACGTAGACCGAGGCAGGTACTCGTACAATACAGATGGTGCAAAGAACCAGCGCAATCATGAATTCAAGAATCGGTAGCTACGAGTACTCCTCAGAGCTTGAGGAACAGCTTGTTATGCCAGCGAAATGAGAGTGCAACGGCAAACTTGGAAAGATAGGTGGGAGAATGGCAGGAAGCAGAGGGGGAAAGGAAGGGAAGGGAGGACTTGGTAACTGGGATGGGTAACAGCGATCCGTCCTCCGTGCAGTTGCTAGGAAATCAAGGTGGGTGCTAGAGCAATAACAAGCCAGCTGCAGGGCCAATGGTGCGCGTGTTTGTATGTGTGGTGATGGGAGCAGGCTTTTGGAGAGGAGATTGAAATGGAATGACAAAAGACCACCAGTGACCACGGTGATGCCACCACCAATATCCACGTCAGACATGGCCCCTTTGATTTAGGCGTGAGGAGATCAGATCACTCGTAGTCAGTGCAGAGTTGCCGGGCTGAGATCACAGAATTCACAGGGAGTTTGGCCCGCCGCACCCAAAAGCTGCTGCTCTCCTCCCAGTGTCGCCCTCTCCCTCCTACTCCCAATTCCCTCACACAACTTTGCTGTACCCGACTCCCTACTGCTACTCCTCTGCACTGGTACTCTCGCCTGCTCTGCGCTCTCTACTCATCCACATAGTAAGTACTATTCCACTATCAATATCTTCGTCCACTTGAATTTTCCACTTCACCACCTGCACCCTCACATCACTTGCGCATTTCTTTCCCGTCAAAACTCCCGTTCAAAATGCTCACGTACTCATCTTTCCACTGTGATTGCTGCTCCATCCGACCTCATCGTCGCCGTCACCTTCACTGCGCCATTGACTCTAGCTAATCACCACCACCCAGTCTTCAACCACCTCAATTTCTTTGACTCGACGCGTTTTCGCATCGCTGGTAAGTTGTTGCCCATGGCTGCAATGCATTGACGCGTCAAACAACGCGTTTTGCTCTCAAGGCGCGAGACTCCAGCCTACTTTCCAACCTCTGCTTGCTTGCACTACGCCATCATCACCTACCATTTGCTGCTGCCCGCCAGCTTCTTTGCAATCGCGCAGCTGTCATCCATCTCCCATCCTACGTTACGATCATTTTACCCCTTGTTCTGAAAGATTTCTACTCTCCTCTCAGCGCATGCCAGATGATCAGCGAACTGACCATCACGCAGTCAAGAAATATTCCAGAACCCTTGAATTCTCATATTCCACTTACAACACTTCAACATGCCTAAAGCCAGCGCAAAGACCTCCAAGTCTAAGGGACGTGGTGCTGAGAAGAAGAAGAAGGGTTGGTGCTATTATTCCATCACACTTACGTTCTGCTTGGCTAATGTTCTAAAGACCCCAATGCTCCCAAGCGCGGTCTTTCCGCTTACATGTTCTTCGCCAACGAACAACGTGAGAATGTTCGTGAGGAGAACCCCGGCATCAGCTTCGGTCAGGTCGGCAAGGTTCTCGGTGACAGATGGAAGGCCCTCAGCGAGAAACAGCGAGAGCCCTATGAGAAGAAGGCCGCGACTGACAAGAAGCGATATGAAGATGAGAAGGCCAAGTACAATGTGAGTCCCCATTAGCAACAATCCACCATTTTCTTCAGGACTAACTACGTATAGGCCCAAGAAGATGATGAGGACTCCGGTTAAACAACTCATCTTGCCTCATTCGACTGCAACGCGGTCTCGCTATGATGGTATTGAATTAGTTGGGGGTTTTCCTATTGTCTTCATGTCTGTTACCATTGGTGGGCTGGTCAAAGGGGTTCCGGAAAGACGTCGTCCTTGATTATGCTTCAACATGACTGAGAATGCAGTCTCTCGAACACATGGAAAACACTGAGTCGTTTATGATGAAGTTCGTAGGAGATCATGAGCACTGCGTCTGCATAATATGACGAGGCATAACTAAAACGACCTGCTGTATACTAGCTCTTGTTCAATGTGACATCTGCCACACTACATCAAATTTTTTATCGTGCCGTGTCTTGATCTCGGATAAAGGTAAGCCACGAGTAGCTCAAGCGGACTGACTCGCATTCGCCACGTGTAGAAGAGCCGCTTTCATTGAACATGTAGATTGTCACATCGACTTTGCCTAATCGTCACATTTCATTTTCGGCCCCTTTTGTGACTCAATGCTTGGCCATTTGCCTCAGGCACCAGCAAGGCGCAAGCCAGGCATTTGTTTTGACCTCTCCCAAACACTTAAAGCCTTCTTCCTTCCTCTTCTTCATCACAGTATTCTGGCTCTTAAAGACCTTCCATCACAATCATCAAATGTTGATTTTATCGCCTGACTTCCTACTGGCTTGGAATCCGGAAACTCTCACCGGTTAACTCTAATATGCACGACTGACTACGCATCACCTTATTGGTAGCTATCAGAGACGTGGCAAAGCAGATTGTCATGCTGGCTCACTAAATGCTAAACAGTGCCGCAAGACGCCAACGGATCTGGAGGTAGGTAATTGCAATGGAGACTTTGACAGTACACGTCGAACCCCCCAAGAGGTTTCGCTTCGTTGGTGGTTCTCCAGAGAGCCCGCCAACGCCTACCAGGTAGGCTTAGGCACCAATTTCTGCAGCCGGACGGATACCTATTTCTGTTCTACAACAGCAACAATTTCCCATCCGCGAATCTCCCAAGGAGAAAATTGCAACTCATTGGGGGCCGAGGTCATTTAAACTTGGTACAAAGCATGACAAGAATCAGCAAAGTGCTTGCAGTGGGATGGTCCATGGGAACCGAGAAGTGTAACAAATCGGCGCATGTCAGGCCTTCAGTAGACCATGCAGCAGCGGCAGCAAGCCATTGATCTAGCCTACTGTCCGCTTGACACGTCAACCGCCCGCATGAAACTCGTCTCCACGTATTACACGAACACTCACTAATACCGCCACTATTCTCATTTGCTTCCTCGCTCAATCTCAGCACAAAAAGAGCCTCATCATCAAGGTTTGTTCGTTTGGAGGTTCTTTTTCATCTTTCAGTCATCCCTGGTTTTACCATGAATGGAGTTAATACTCGACGGAGAGGCTGCTCGGGCCCAGGACATATCCGACATTCTTAGTTTGATTCGAGTCAACGATCAAGTCAACATCCAGGATCTTACCTTGTCAATTACGAGATTGAACAACCTCAGCTGGGCGCTTCGTGAACTCGCGGGCCAAATCGACGCCGCCAAAGGCAGGGTCTCCAGGTCCTTTGCCGATGACTTGACCCTTCTTCAGAACAGTGTCGCTTTTACTCTTCAAGATGTTTGGACGATCCTAGGAAAGATACCCAAAAACCCGACGGGAGGAGATTATCGGCGAGCTTGGAAGGATGTCGTGAAATATTGTGCCGAGATGGGAAGGCAGTCTCTTCATTTGCGACTCGAAACCTATCAGTTATTTATCTACGGTTTGTGTAAAGTTCTAAAAAGGTATGAACATCTCGCCGATCTCGTGCGATTGATGCTTAGAGCACATTTCCAGACAAGTGTATAGCCGAAGCCAGATCGACACTCTACGTCACGAGATCAACGACCTTCAATCACTCCAACGTGACAACAGACGCTTAATCTCTGCTACGGATGCTTTTGCTAACCTAGCTTTGGTTCCAGCCCAAGCTGGTACGGCACACCGCACGATAGTGAACAGATAGTTAAACTGACAATGCGTAGCAATCCTCCACAAACCACGATCTCAAGAACGCGTGAGGCCACAGAATCAGCGTCCTATGTCACCTACAACCTCCAACGACAGCTATGACTCTCTCAAATACCAGGTGGCCCCTAGTCCACCTACGGGTTCTCCCACGACCACATTTTCAACCACATTTTCAACCACCAGCCATGCCTCGAGCGTCGAGAATGAATCTAGTCACTGGGCTTTTCATATCTTCTCCAATCTACCTTCGACTCCATTGGAAGAATCAAACGACATGTAAGGAGCAGAGATGCGCGAACAATACAGACGAGAGCTAACAATACTCTATCAGATCCCGCTGCGTCATAAAAGACGGTGCCCGAATTGGAAGGAGCTGGCCGGAGAGCGATTTCGAACCGATACTCAAGTTGTAAGTAGGCTGTGGTGTTCGGAATCAATCGACATCTGACCACTCACTATAGGAAGTTCCCTGGTGGCCTCCGAACGACTTTCTTTTGGAGAGCTCGAGACTTTCGTTCCAAGATCACATGCGAGTGGATAGAGGGCAAGCGCGGGCAACGATGGTCTTGCATGGCCCTCACCGATTTGCACTTGAGGAGAAGTGGACCATTTCTCTATCTGTGCAGACCCACTCCTGAGGCTGCAAACACGGTCTGGGCATGCCTCAAATTCACCGCAATTGAATGTAAGCTTGCTCTGACATCGCCAGAACAAGTCTCTAACCATAGGCTCAGGGCTTGTTATCTATCATTGCACCTTCCTATCACTACGATCACACGATAGCAGCAGGCATGTTGGCAATGAAACGGACCATGATATCGCGGAGGAAAAGAGCTATTTTGCAGGGTTCGTGTGAACGCATATACATGATATTTCAATTAAGTTGCTGATGTGTTCAGTACCATTCGAGATAGCGGATACAAGCACGCTCTACGCCTATATCGTGATCGAAGTACCGATGCGCTTCGACTGGAAGCTGCCGTTTCAAAAGGCGATATGGAAGAGTACGCTTGCCCAGGTCTTTTCTGGCCTACTACTGATCCCTGTTGCAGTGCGCCCATCTGGACAGCCTTCATTACTCATTGTATCACTTCTCCAACCTGGTGTCGCTATCCGCAGAACAGTTCGACTGTATACCTTGCCGACTTGAGACGCCACGTCTTTTCTTCAGAATATACGCCCCACGTTGCAGCAAACGGGGAACAACTTCTCGATTTTGAGACGATTGAAGGTTGGTCGTGCTATTGAACCATGGTCGAGTCCATCACACTGATTTTCGTTCTAGATGCCGAAGACTTTGTCAGTACCATCGAAGACTTCGGCGAAGAGTATCGCAAGGCACCAAAATAGCCTTTGACGACGCTGATTCATGACCTAACGACCATAATGATATGACGATTCGATGATGACAAAGGTGGCTAAATTGTCTTACTTCATCTTGATTGTCTTTCCAGCATTAGCAAGCGCCGCAAGGAGGAGGTCTCGTCCTTGAATACCCGGTTTTCTTGTTGTTGATTGTTCTTCTTCAGTTCTTGGCCTGTCTTCTCAGCTCAGCCTTTGTGCAACTTGCTTCACGGATCAGCCACGAAAATTTCTGACATGTAGTTCCTGGGGAGCGCGTAGCTCTACGAAGCAAAAGCGCTTGCAGATTTTAATAAATAGGATTTCTTTGCAAATACGTGGTTTCACTGGCAGATAAGGATATTTCCCAAGCGCAAAAGTCTTGCTGCTGCATTTCCATGCCTACCCCAGATTTTAATGACTATCAATATCACAAAACCACTAATCACGCGTTCGGATGTCTCCATTGCTGGGGGAGAACTTTTGATGACTCTCCGGTCAAAATCCTGAGTTGTACGAAGGTAGCATAATGCCTTTTATCTCCAGACTCCTATAGGCGATCGGCAAACACGGCATCTTTCCCCGGGAGATCGCTTAGCCGATCCCGGTCAAAACTTATCGGGCTTCATCCGATCCAATCTTGCGTCATTTGGAGAACAAGCACTTTGCCGGGAGAATTCGTGCATGCTTAACGGTCGTCCTGTAACGGCAGGTAGGTGACTGCACGAGGCGATGACTGCGTCTCCGATCCCTCGACTAGTACATTAGTAAAAGGGTTCAGTGAATCATGAATTCGAAAACGCACCGGACCCTTCCCGCTCCTTACATTGTTATTACTCTGGACCATGGCCAGATTGTTCAATCATGGCGCAGACAAATTCAACACCGGCAATGGATGAGCAGTTAGCAACTCCGGCCCACCACGCAGGCATGCCTTCTCAAGATCTTCAAGACCATGGGAAGAGGAAGACCATTCAAGGAATCTATGATCGATTCACATACATACCAGCGAGATGTCGGTATGATCCGCAGAAACCGTTTGAGTTCTCCATGGGATTGAACGTGCTGTTCGGTAAGACTGGGAATCAGTTATCCGCATCTTTTGACGTATACACTGACACATGTTTTCAATGTTTCATAGCATTCGCAGGTTGTTTCACAGTAGCGAATCTGTACTATACGCATCCTATCCTTAACCTGCTAGCCGACGAGTTCAAGGTCACAAACCAAGAGGCCTCCTACATTCCGACTCTGGCGCAGGCAGGATATGCTGCAGGCTTGCTCTTCCTGTGTCCGTTGGGTGACCTGGTCAAGAGGAGAGCTTACACACTTTGGCTTGTTTGGTTCACGGCTACATTGTGGTGAGTGACCATGTGTCGTGTATTATTGCAAGAGCAGCAGCTAATGGGCGGTCAAGGATTGGACTCTGTGTGACAAAGTCATTTGCCCTGTTCGGAGCACTCACCTTCCTTACGGGCGCCACAACGGTAACACCTCAATTGATGTTACCGTTGGTAGGTGACTTGGCACCGCCTCATCGCCGAGCGACCTCCCTGTCAATTGTGGTTTCGGGCATGTTGCTAGGCATGCTCATCGCGCGACTCTTGGCGGGAATCGTGGCTCAATTCATCGGCTGGCGATACATCTACTGGATAGCATTTGGGTTGCAATATCTGATTCTGATCTTACTTTATTTGTTCATGCCAGATTATCCAGCCACCAATCCCGACGAGACAATCTGGAAGAGGTATCCATCCCTGTTGTGGGATATACTGAGGCTCGCGGCCAAACACCCAGTGATCGTCCAGGCGTGCTTGATTGGATTCTTCACCTCATCTTGTTTCACGAGCTACTGGACGACCCTCACCTTTCTCCTCTCTGGGCCTACTTATGGCTTCAACTCGGTTGTTATCGGCTTGTTCGCTCTTTGTGGCATGGGTAGTATGATTTGGGGACCTATCTTCGCCCGAACGGTCATGGAGAAACACGAGCCATTATTCTCCATCATCATTGGCGAGATCATATGCATAACTGGAGTCATCATTGGTACGTACAGTGGTAAACATACGATAGTTGGACCTATCATTCAGGGTATTTTCATCGACATTGGCAATCAGACAAGCCAGATTGCAAATCGGACGGCGATTTATTCCGTTGCGGCGAAAGCGAGAAATCGGGTCAATACGGCATACATGGTCAGCGTGTTCTCAGGCCAGTTGATGGGGACTGCTGTCGGCAATTCACTCTATGCATCTGCAGGTTGGTATGCTTCTGGCTCTGCAAGTGTTGCCTGCATCGTTCTTGCACTCATTATTTGCTTGATTCGAGGACCCCATGAGAAAGGTTGGGTGGGCTGGCATGGAGGGGCTAAAATGCGAAAAGAACTGCCCGACGCCGTGCCCCAGAGTGTGCACGATGAAGAAGCTGTGCAGGCAGACGGAGAAACTCACACGGTCCCGAAAGTTTCTGAGAAGGGCACCTGAGCATTCACTATGACGAGAAACCGCAATCGCATCAGGTTCGGCCATTGACAATCCCTGATCTTTTCTGCGTTGCAACTACCTTTCCTCCTGTGGTTCGAGTGATCTGTAGGGAAAGAATTCCAATACTTGAAAGTGCGCTTGGGTCAGTATTGACAAACACGTGCGCACAGCCTGATGCCCAAGAGGTAAGAAAGCAACCTTCAGGCTAATCACCAGTCTCAAATGATCCAGACTCAAGACACAGCCTTGTCTGCGAGGTATGTCGTGATTCCCTACGTCCTGCACACTGAAAAGGGGCCACCCCTTTCCTTAAAATTATGTTGTGGCAGACATTCTTCGCGAGCCTCGCGTTGGAATTCCGACCAAGATTTTGCAATATTCAATATCGCAATGGTTTCTCAGCTTCACGCGCTCTCTCGTTGACCTGCTATCGTACAATCGTCCCCGATCATGGCTTTGCACTTTCATTTCGCTAGATTGTTACGAGTTCCGGCTTTACTCCTTTCTTTTGTATATATTCAGTATGCTTCGGCTCTCACAAGTTCAACCTATCAGCTAGACGCTGAATACTCGGGAAATAATTTCTTCGATGGCTGGGATTTCTACACGGTGAGTAATTCTAAACGGCATCAATATCATGGTGAAGCCTAACAGTATAGGGCGGCGATCCGACTGGTGGTTTTGTCACGCAAGCGCCATACTTCCTCCTACCACCAGCGTCATGCTCATCTCTGGCAGATACTACAGTCGATCTTCAGCCCAGTTGGCTGGGATGATCAATGCAACAGATGGGCGGCCAGCATATATCGGCTCTGATTTCACCAGCCTGATCGCATCAACACAGGCCGCCGGCCGGCCTAGCGTGAGAATATCAACCAAAAAGTCTTGGACTCATGGCCTCTTCATCGGCGATTTCAAGCACTCGCCAGCTGGAGTCTGCGGTACTTGGCCTGCTTGTAAGTTGAATTCAAAAGCATGTTTTTGTATAGAAGCTGACTGCTTGCGCTCCTTAGTCTGGACTTTGGGACCAAATTGGCCGTACAATGGAGAAATTGACATCATGGAGGGAGTCAATCTTGTGAATCATAACGGCATGACCTTGCATACGTGAGAATTGAACCAGCCCGTCTGAGATTGAAAGCTAATCCAGCAGCACCCCCAACTGTACCATCGCTGGTGACCGGAGATTGATGACAGGCCAGCTTCAGACAACCAATTGTGCATACTATGTAGGTGTGGTCCTGCAACTGGTCTCACCTCCAGCTGATTGTGTGTAGCCAGGCTATAATGTTGGGTGTGGCGTTAGCGACAACCGGCCTTCCAGTTTCGGGACAGAATTCAACGCCATGGGTGGCGGCGTATACGCAATGCAATGGACATCTGAATACATCAGAATCTGGTTCTTTCCCAGGGGGCAGATACCAAGTGACATCGTTAACAATAGCCCCAACCCAAACCCTTCCAACTGGGGTCTACCACAAGCTCATATGCAAGGTGCTTGCGTGATTGATGACCACTTCCAATCTCACAAGATCATCCTCAACAATGCGTTTTGTGGCGAATATGCAGGGGCTGCCAGTGTGTGGAACTCAACTACAAACTCTTGCGCTACTGCCACCGGCTTCTCGACATGCTCAGCATATGTTGCGGGAGTTCCAGGTGCTTTCCAAGCATCGTGAGTCTAGTAATGTCAATGCTATGGAACAAGCTAACATAAACTCAGCTACTGGGAGGTGAACTCTATCCGAGTGTATCAACTCGTGGATACGAATTCTCCTTCCAATTCAACGCCCTATGTCGCAAGCCAGCAACCCACACAAGCAACCCAGATATCGAACAACGGGCCCGCCCCGACCCCGACTGCCTCACTTTGCCCGACATATAACTTTACCGTCGTACAGTCTGGCGCCCTCAAATATGAGATCGAGTGTGGTGTGAATCCTTCTGGTTCTGACCTACCCAGGCCATATTCGGGATTCGTGGTCAACTCATTCGAGGACTGTGTCGCGGGATGTAGTTATTATAATAATAACATCACCTCCAACATCTGCGGCGGCGTTGCGTATCAAATCAGCAACAAAGCTTGCTATTGGAAACGAAGTGTGGGAAACACACCTGCAAATCCAGCTTTTAACGGTGCTCGATTGATATACTACGCATATCCTCAGGTCACGGACAACCCGAACAGTCAAACATCAAGCAGCACCTCCACCCCCTTCGTCTCTACCAGGGTCACTCCACAAACATATGCCAACCCAACGGTATCAACATCTACTTCTCTTTCGCTCATCTCAGAGACACCAGTCGGATCATTTACTGATGGTGTAGGTAAAGGCGAGACGACAACCTCCGATCCTGGTCCCCCAATGACCACCATCGTAATTCCTCCCACGACCATGTCCACCACATCGACAACGCTGACTTCCACAATGCGGTCATCGTTATCAAGCCCTTCTCCGCCCTCAACTACACTCCGGGCGACCTCTTCCTCAATGAGTGCCTCCATCGCATCAAGCGCTGCTAACCCTAGTACAACAAGCAGTAGATCTTCGGCCCCCACAAGTGCGACATCAACAGCTCCATCGACAACGAGCCATGCTACGGCTGTAATTACGCCATCGCTTTCCAACACTTTCTTTCCAAGTTCTAACACCCCATATGTCTTCCCAACTTCACCAGTTCCCACGAGCACCTTGATTGTGGTGTCTAGCTCAACACTATCACCGCCAACAACTAGACCCCAGTCTTCGTTTAGCTCTTCACCGACAGCGTTGTCAACACAAGCACCTGTGACAAGTACCAGCTCTTTACCGCCACCGCCTTCCAGCCGAGGGCCCTCTACAGCAGTAGCTTCCACTACACATCCACCCTCATCATCTCTTGTGGTTCCGTCAATTTCAACAACGAATATAGACGCGACGAGTACAGCAATCAGCATCATTTCCAGATCGACAAGCAACAAAGTCTCGTCTGTCGCACTAACTACATCGGAACCTGTAATTCTATCACCACCTGGGTCGACTCAAGTGCCTCTAGGCTCCAGTACGGCGTCTTCGATCGGCCCAGCGTCAAGCAGTCTCTCAACACTCGCTCCAACAACCTCTCAAATCCGACCTCGATCCTCAACCACAACAGCTGTAGTGACACAGAGCAGCAGCCTTGAACCACACTCTAGTACCCTCGAACCCCCGCTGTCAACTGTTCCTATCAGTCCCTCGAGCTTGACAACGACGGGAAATGGGAGTCCGACTCCTACCCCCACTCTACCAGGTCCTGCGGTGGTAGATGATTTCCGCTATGCAGGATGTCTGGGTCCACGTCCAAATTCAGCATTCGGGAATTCGTTTGTGATCAACGAGATTTCCTTGTCAATGTCTATCAACGAATGTGTCGACTTATGCGGTTCTCGTGGAAATTATTATGCAGCCATTTATGCCACGTAAGTGTTTCCTTCCTTTTTCTTGTTGGACTTCCTTCCGCCAAATCTCCAAAGATATCAACCGCGGGTTCAGTACTGACCGACTCATCTTATAGGCAATGCTATTGTTCATCGTACAACGCAACCATTCCCAACCCGGAGGTTGATTATATCAGATACCCAGATTCTGCATGCAACACACCATGTCCGGGCAATCCATCTCAGAAATGTGGCGGCATCGCTATTATTTCATCAACCCAACCCTCCATATCATTGGCGCTACTGCGAGAGAAAAGGCGGTTTGCCACCGAGAATGAGGGAGAGTTTATTCTAGTCACAGTCTACAATAGCACGGCAGTCGATCTCGAGCCTGGACTTTCCAGCTCCAGCTCGACTCGAGCAGCAACAGTCATGGGTACTTCAAGCGGCTCATTGACGAACGGAGCAGGAATCGGATCACCCTCAAGTTCAGTTGTCCTAGGATCCTCTTCTCCTAGCACTTCAAGCACAAGCTTATCGGCAACGATCTCGACATCAGTATCTCTAGTGATCAATCCCAATCTCGGCAGCACAGCGAGCACCATGGCAACCGCCGATTCTCAGTCACCATCCTCTACATTGGCTCTGATGACAACCTTGACCATTTCACCTGCCGGAACCATCTCTTCGACAATACTACGGCCCACCGTGATATCGACAACCTGGATAACGATTTGCCCCATTCACCCTTCAATCTGTCCGACACCGACACCCACATGTCTCACCACGACCATCACAGCTCTTCACTGCGGATGCACTAATCTCCCAGAGCCGAGCGTCCCCATGACAACGACTGTCGTGCCATGTGGAAGGGCATGTCAGCCTGGCTCGAATGGATGGGACTCACCACGAGTTGAGAGCCACGACAATGGCAACTGGAACGACTGGCACGATGTTGCTAGCGCGGACGACCAAGAAACACTCACGACACTCACGATCCCATGCACAGACGACATTCAAGCATTGCAAACGAGCGTGGAAGCGTGGTACCAGGCTCGTGCCAGCTCAGGGTCAGGGTCAGGCCCACCAGGAGCGGATCAGATTCACCAAGCACAACCCTACACTTTCCCCGTCTCGTTCCCCTTGTCTGGGGCAGCAGGCGCGGCACCCACGACGGCAACATTGACACTCGCACTGACGAATGGTTCCTCCCTTTCTTGGAACAGTTCAGATGGCAGTGATGGCTCCAGTGGCACGTGGACTGCCGCCGCTGTCACACCGTCCTCCTCTGCCGCAGTGACCTCGAGCGTCCCAATGGGATCTGCTGCGTCGCTTCGCCTCCCTCGAATACTAGATAGCCCGGTATGCAGCATTGCCATTTTCCTTTATCTGGCTGTCGTGGTCATCTACTTCGCTTGATATTGTACTAGTGGAGGTATTTACGGTGCCCCTTTAGATACTAGATTACAACTTGTGTTTTTTAAGAGCACGACTCATTTGTTTCATGAATGGCAGAGCGTCAATATGCCGCGTCCGAATTTTGCTAGGTGTAAAAGGGGTTTCAGGATTCCGAACTAGGTTTGTCCTGGAAAACAATATGATAGATTTTGGGTATCTTGAAACTATGTACTTGCTGTTACGATGCGTGCGAAAGTGCTTCAAAGTCTTACAAGCTCGGATTCTCATGCATAATGCCCCGATTCTTTTCACGAAGCAGCCTCTTCAGGCGTCGTCCGGCGTGCCAGTCCCCTTCCTTCCAAGCATTTTCAGCACGGTATGCTCGTCGTGCAATAGCTTTAGACTTTAACCACGGCACGGGTCCCTGAGACTGATGACGGGGTCTTGGGATGCTCGAGATTGACTGCGTCTCTGCACACTTTCATTCACGTGCGTCAAGTCCACCATTGCCAATCCAAGGAAGTTAAGATAGCAGAGGCCGATCCTTACCATTCCAGGCACTTTCGAGCACCTTCTCACATGCAGCGGTCAAGATGAATCGTCTCATGATCACTTTGGTGCCGCCCAAAGATCTCGACCGACAGAAATAGAGAACGACCTTCTCGAGTATACTCCAGCAAATGGGCTCACATTCAAAGGGTGAACCTGGCGTATTCTCGCGTGGCGAGATCACGACCGTCGCAGTGCTGAGACATACCCAAGCCAGAAGATTTGCGGCGTGTTCGTCATGCTCTTCCAGGGAAATAGGCATCAGCTCATGTATGTATTTTTCAATGTTCTGGGTAGAGATCTCCCAGCATGGCTCGTCGGAGGATCCCGCGAGAAGGGTCATGAGAAGTGCAATACAACAAGCTCGCTCGATTTTTGATAAACCTACTTCGCCCAGGAGCTTTTGACAATACTGCACAACCAATAGACTTGAATCTGTGGCCATGCGTGGAATGTTCGTATCATCACGTGGGCTCGATACTTCGTGCCATTTTGTTGTCGTGGGATCGTCGTCATGAGAGTCTTCATTCGAGGTCGGAAGGTGCATATCCCGAACTCTGCTCAGAAGCACGATGATGTCCGACCGGAGCCGTTTCTGCAAAGCCAGGAGTCGGAAACCGGAGGGTATGGAGTCGATCAGCTCTCCTGGTGTGAGAATCTCGAGAACTGGCCGAGTCGAGTTCGCAGGGTCTGTCTGCTGGCAAAAATCAGACCAAAAGTACTCGAGACTAGATCAAATCAGCGTGCTACACGTCCGCATTGTGAAAGACTTCTGACCTGACGATGCTTGGTCTCAACAGCTTGGGCCAACCCAAAGCATCGACGCCGCCCCTACTTGAAACAATCCTCCTCAGTGCGTGGAGGTGAACCTGGAATGCCACGAGGTCATTCCTGATGTACTGATATTGCTCTCAGTACTGGTACTTGCAATCGAAAGTGCAATCCTGGGATTCAATCATACCTCAACACATATCAATGCTAGGATTGCAAATAGCGTCGCATCTTCCAAGTCGGACTCGCCATCATCCACGAGCTTCCGAAGCTTTCCAAGACATTGTCCATAATGGTACATGGTGAGATGGTCGACTTGACCTTGAGGAAAGTTGTTGAGGGCCAACCGTGCCCGGGATAACGTCACTATCGTCTCGAACATCAACGGATGTTGTAGAGAATAGCGAAAATAACTCCTCACGATTCGCATTCCGCCATCGGGCGTGAAGATGTCAGGGCGAATTTTATGGAAGGGAACATAGTAGTGGAGGACTTGTACCCTGTATCAGCAGCTTTCGAATCGAGCGGCATAACTGGTGTAGTTTACTCACAGTAGTCTATCGCGGCAGGTATACTTTCGCGGAACTCAATTGGGTACGAGTTAAAAGGGTCATACCGAAAGCCATGTCTATCTCTTGGGAGTTTAGTCGGTAGGAGAGTCGCGTCATACGGCCCAGGTGCTTCGGCCTGATGCGAGGGTGGCTCTTGGCAAATTGAATTGTGTTCTTGGAAATTCGCTTCTGATGCAGTCCATATCCCAATGTCGGTCTCCGACGTGCTAGTAGAGTCGTCTTTATGAAAAGAAATTGGGTCGGGAAGGGTGCTTTTAGGAAGTTTTATTTCCAGCTGAGAATGCTCAGATTTGGAGCTTAACCTGAGGCTCGAGTTCAGACGTTTCCTTTTATGGATATGTCGTTGGACGTGAGAGCCAATGATACGGCGACTGGGTCCCTGTCTGGCTCGATCATAATGCTGGTTGATGAAGAGCAATTCGTCGTGCACCTTGGCTTTCTGTGGCGGGGGTTGTAAGTTGGATATGTAGCCTGTGAGGCTCTTGGTGTCTCTGGTGGAAATTGCATCACCAGAACCTAGATCCATGGTCTTCAGTCCGAATGTATGCAGCGATCCCGCAACTTGAGATTGGATACGTGCATACTAATCAGAAAAAAATCCAGATGGCTCCTTGAGGTAGTAGTAATAGAGTGAATGACCAAGAGGGCGTCGCAATTCAACTCCCGAGGGGCCTCTCGATCCAACGGCCATCTTGAAGATCTGATATCTCGGTAAGCCTTTTCGGTTGTTAGCGGTGTAGCTGGGTGACTACAAGGTAATAAGTAAGTACTAGTAGCTTGCGTCAACGACTGGACCCTGGGGGCGGTTTTCCCACTTATGTGGACCGAGGTTGCTGCGCTGACTAACATCTAAATCCTCTAAGTTAGCAACTCAACGGCCTAAAGTCGCCCTTGCATCTCATTCCCACTGGATGACGGTCCCGAGAACATGAGTCCTCTGATTCTGATCTAAGCTAGTTGCAAGATTTGTACTGTTCGGACGACAATCGCGCAATCGCCAAGGCGCTCGCTCCTATTAATAGCATATTTGATTTCCAGGGCACTATCTTGTTTAGTACTTAAGTATCTAGAGACTTTTTCGATCCAGATATTGACCTGAAGTGTCTAGTGTTTTTCTTGGAAAGCGTGAATGCCCGGAGTAAGTATTCTGTACAGAAAGTCACCTCTAAGAGATAAATGAATTCCCCAGGGAGACGTCCCTGAATCGACGTATCAAATAATTAGAAGTCCGGCTAAATACTACTCTAAGGAGGATAGCATTAAAGCCTCATGAAGCAACAGCCAATATCTAAAAACCCAATTACATCCACTTAGGGCTTAGTAGTAGCCACCAACACCCCTCTCTGTTCCCCCCCTTGTTAGTCCTGGAACATTATCTGGAGAATGGTAGTACTTAAGTAAGTATATAGCAACTCCAGAGAAATGGACTAACCTACGAGTTACTAACTTAGCATTTTGACTTAGTACTTAGTACTTACTAACGACAACCTCGACTCGCATGATTCGAGCAGTCATCAGCTTCTTGAATCATCCGCACAAATTGGTAACACTTGCGACATCCGTCGTAGGCTAGGACATGTTTAGCTACGGTATACGTCTTCCTAAAAGCGGCCCTCGTTTCTCATTCCTTTGTGGCACACTGCAGCACAAACGACGCCACCTGACAAGCCCCCACCAACCAGGCCATCGTCTATCTTGGTATCAATATGGGATAGCTCAACGACCGTTAAAGCTTATCCTTTCCAAGTAGCCGTGGACATGCTCGGTCATCATGCAATGCAGCACGATGACAAGCCATACGAGGCTCTTTGAAGCCCAGACAGTGATGGTAGAATACTTTGCTGTATTCGACGACGGATATATATACGATTGAGATGGCATGAGAGGTCCATAAAATCTAGTACTGGTCCTTACAACTCAGGAACTTGAAGTAAGAACTCGAAGAATTTCTTGCACGCAGAAACAATCATCATGGCTTCAAACCCTCCATCAGTGGAAGACCTCATCTCCCGAAACAGGTATGTTCATTGCTGTGGGAAACCTCTCGAAGTAGGGCCAGCGTTGACCGGCGAAAAGCAAGTATGCTGAAGGCTACACCAAGAGCCATTCTGTGGACGAAGTCACACGCGGTGTTGTGAAATTCCCATCCGTCATCATTGGTACTTAGATCTCCACTCGTCGAAACCCGCTGAAGCCGGAGGACTCGGCACTCCGTAGCTGACTGTACGCAGTTTCCTGCTGTGACCCTCGCTTGATTCCAGAAGAATACGGAATATTCTCGCGTGAAGGTAGGAACTATGTTGGCTCGAGGTACTTAGTAATTTGTATCATGCAGGCTGATGGGTGACGGGCTAGAATACGTCGTTGTACGCAACGCCGGCGGTCGCGCTGAACCTGCGGTAAGGGATATCGTGATTTTGAGCACCATGACGACCATCACAGATGTTGTCATCATACACCACGTTGGTATGTCACCCGTTGCGATCAGGGGAAGCTCTCAACTTCAAGTTTCATCTCCAATTCTTGGGACTAGTACACAGTGTTTCATGCTAATACTTAGTATCTCCTAGATTGTGGCATGACACATTTGACCAATGCAGCAATTCGTGAGAGCCTCAAGAGTAGAGGTCTTGGAGATGACAAGGTCGACACTTTCGAGTTTGGCGAAATCAGAGAGTCAGTACTTGCTTGCTTCCCCTTGGTTGCTGGTCGATGTCCACGCTAACTTTCATGTCTACTAATTTCCAGCCTTGAACAAAGTGTACGAGATGACCTGAAGTTTCTTGAATCGTCACCATATATTGCGAAAAGCATCAAGCTGCATGGATATGTGCATGATATGCTTGATTCGGGCCGTCTGGTCAAGGTATAAGAGATAAATCATTGAATGCTAAATGCTAGTAGATGTCAGAACTAGTACTAAGAACTAAGTAGTTGTATGTATAAAACCTTAGCATTATAGCTGCTTAACACTACTTAGTATTCATACCGATTTAGGACATCGCAATACCATTAGTATATTAGTACTAGTACTGTACTAGAAGTACATTATGTAAGTACTCACAATTATACTGTAGTGTTCACTGAAACGTAGCACTAGGATTTTTCAATCGGGGAGAGTTCAGCCCGGCTGTCCGCAGGTTTATCGCAATTTCTGAGGGTGTACCCACCTTACAAGAGTTTACGACCAATCCACCCCAAGAGCTTTCCACAGCAGGCACAGGGAGCATGGCTTGTCCACTGAGAAATCCTTGCGCCGCAATGAATCTTGCGATTAATATTCTTCGGCAGTCGGTTTCTATAAAAGATGTTGTGGTAGCTCAGCTATCACTTGTCGACAGTATCACGCGGTTGATGCTAGAAATCGGCAAGGTCGCTCAGATACTTCTAGCACGGGACTGAGTAAGTATAAGTACTAATTACTCAGTACTAAAACTTCCTTCTTGAAGTACGTACTAAGTATATTACTACGATAGAAGGGTACTAGTAATTCTATACTATATGTTATGATTCGAACTGTTGCCAGTGTCTGACCAAGTTGGTTCCTTGGTAGGGTGGGTACTAGAGAGGTTTACCAGAGAAGTAAAGGGAATCCCTATTCGTCGGACTGTATCTAAAAGGTAGGGGTTAGATTGATAACGAAGTTGACTACAAATAGTCCTATTTAGTGTAATAACTATATATATATTAATTCCGTGATCTATATACTCTATTTCGCCTTGTAATAGAGCTTGTAGAGCCCGGTAAACTACCGCTCCACTAGGGTCGAGCTCTATATAGAGCATTTCTGGGCGATATAGAGTTCTTCCAAGTTTCGTGATAAGGCTCCCTTGTCTTCGGCGCACCTTCCCTCTTTCGCTGGCCTATACCGTATGACCGTGGTTACGGTCTAGGTGGTAATACTATATTTATAGTATTTGTTACTTTATGTATATAGAATAGCGTCTGAAAATACTAATAAGGACTTAGTACTAGCGATGATGGATCTATCTATGAGTACAAGTAACTATATTTCGACGTAAGTAGTACTAACAAATCTATAACTCAATAAAGACTAGTGTAAGTACTAAGTACTCAATACCTATCGTCTTAGAGAGGCGAGGCTAAAGATTACACAAAAATTACCTTCTCTAGTTAGTATACTAAGAAACCACCAACTAGACTACTACTTAATATTCTAATCCTCGGTACTACTACTTTAATCGTGGATAAGTAGATCTCCATTATATAGAAGCTACGTGTTCTCACTCCCACAGAGATACTAAGTTTATGCAGCTCAAAACTACTTAGTATCCATAGTCAAAATAGTACAGTCAAGATTTAACAATCAAGAGAATCTATCCTGCAACGATCTATGGCGGGTTTCTGCTGAGTCAATAGCACGACAGGCTCGGCCATGGGTGAGCCAGAGTACGAACGGCGTTTACGTACTAGTAAGTTTTTGGTAGCAAGTACGAAGTACTAAGTCCTTAACTGAATTCGTACTCTGTCGAAATGCGAAATGAACGAAAGAGACGATAGTATATCAAATTCTGCATTTTTAATCTTTGCTTAGTGCTCACAAGACAATGGAGACATGGAAAATGTCGAGGCTTCTGCGCAACGTTGGTCGGTCCTTTGTCCCTGCCTAACGAAGCATGCAACATACGAAGTTGCTGTAGTTCTCACAGATGGGGACAACATCCTTGAACCTACTGATCTATGATCTACTAGTGCACAATGGTGCCCGACCATTGAGAACAGTCAACCTGAGTCGCAGTGCCAATGGCGAGGCCAACACCATTATTACCGAAGAATGCAGCCTGGGCACCGCTATCACTGCAGAGATCGAAATTGACATTGGCGCCATATTGGTTGGTGCCACTGAGACCGTTCTGGGAGCACAAGGGATTTCCTTGCTTGGGGCACAGATTGTTGATCATGACAACGATGCTGGTTCCTGCGTTGCTTAACTTGTTTCCGGAGGAATCGGTTTGGCCGGTAATCTTCCAGCAGGTACCACAAGCAGGACCGGCGCCGGCACCAGGCCCAACGCCGAACAGATTCTCGCTGGCGGCGGCACTGAATCCTGGCCAGGTGTAGAATGCACAGGCAGCAGTGTTCGTATTACAGTTGGGAGATCCGAATGTGTCGCCAGCACCATAGTGGGTAAATGAGGCTTTATAGGTAATTCCGCCTCCTGTAGCAGGGCTTGTTGAGGTTGAAGGCTTGCTAGTGCTAGTCTTGGTGTTTGCCGGTGGAGTGCTGGACGTCACTGGCGGGGCGGGCTTTGACGATGTCGCTGGAGGGTTTGGTGCGTTGTTGGTCTGGAGGCATTGAGAATACCATGGATTCTGGACCACACAATTCCAGCCTGTCTGACATGTTGTGCCTCCGGTCCAGCTAATTCCACCGCCTAGACGAATTAGTGTTCGAGGAGATTGGGAGAGTCTGGGTACACACATTGCTCCCAAGGTCCTTGGACGGCTTGAGAAAGTGCTGGGCATGCAATAGCTGTCGCAGCAAAGAGAAGAAATCTGGTGGTGTGGTGCATCTTGAATGAGTGTGTGCTTTTGTTCCGGCTTGCGGAGTAGGATTTGAATCAATTGAGTTGATGTAACGATCGGAATTCTCGACTGAGCGTGGGAAAACGAATGACTGAAGACAACGAATGAATCTCGATCGACGAGGAAAAGAGTGACTGGATGCTTGGGAGGCTCAGGTAATGCCGAAGAAGGCGAACGATGGAAATATATACTAACATCTATCACCTACCTACCATCTGTGGATTTTGTTCCCAGCGAACGAATGAGCTCATAACCTCAGGGGACAAGGCACATACGTACAAACATGGGCTAAGTACCAAGGTATTGAGCGGCTTACCTAGATCCTTACCCCTGTCTTTAAGGCCGTCATCACTCAAGAGTATGATATCGCAACTTCCAAGCGAGATCTGTATTGCGAAGCCAGCTGGATTACCCTTGAACGAATTGTCGCACCACCATTCAGAACTCAACTCGAGTGCACACGTGGTACGGGTTGAGAAAGCACAGGGGTATGAGGTAAAGGGAGAGACGACCAGGAATTGGGCCAAAAGAGTGTGGTTAATTTTGGTCGAAATGTGCACAAGTGTATCGGTACCGGGAATTTGATAATTTGATCCTGAAATCTTCCAGTCGGAGGCCAGCCGGGGTTCATCCATGCTCTGAAACAGGCGGTGGAAAGGCTTATCCTAGATAGACGAGCAAGATCCCGCTAGGAAAGGCCCATCAACGTGTTTTTGTGGGCCACACCTGGCTGGACATGAAACGCTCACTTGTAAAGTTCATAGTTGCCATTGATCACAAAGTAGCTTATGCCGGCTGAAGTCTCGGTACAGTGATTATGTGCTCTCATGGATGGCATTTATGCAGCCAGTCGGTGATGCTCTTTCTTTCGACCAAGGCGGGTCCATGCCGTGGAGCCCAATTTCTGGAAACCGGATCTAAAGCTCTCAAAGAGTCCTTGCTCATGTCGCCAGGGCCAACTCATTTTCCTTTGGATAGTCGAAGACTTATTACTGCTGTGGTCTCGTGATGTGAGAGCATAGATGCAGTTCGCATTAGACCTAGTCTAGATCGATTGTACCGACATCTTCTATGTATCGTTTCTGTCTCGCGGAAGTGGTCCACCACAAGTAGCCTGATGTGATCCAAGTTCTCAGCAAGAACGAAAGCCACCCACAGTCCTTCTGCGTTTCCCAACCCCAGACGGACTCGTCATATGCAGCATCCATTCGTACTCTTCGTTTCTTCTGATATGCATCAAAGACTAGCTGCACGCCTTTTGGTTGATACTTCTGCAAAATACGAGCGAAGAGAATGGCGTCCTCGAGCGCATATGCCGTACTTTCACCTTGCGGGGGCATTGCGTGCGCGGCATCTCCGAGTAATATAGCACGCTTCGATGCCCAGTTGCCTCTGGGTGCGAGTTTGTAGACAGGATATAGGGACCAATGCTCGGTCGCCTCAATAAGTGGGTCGAGGAACCTGATCGCACTATTTCCAAATCGGTCATGCACATTTCGTTTAATGCTTTCTTGTTCAGATCCTCGAGCCTTCCAGCCCTCCCTTGACACGACGTCCGCGGTCTCCATGACCCCTGCTATGAATTGCTGCTTCCTGGTTGACTCGAGGTAGGAAGTCATGAGGCTTCCACGTTGGGACTGACAGAGGCCTGTATCTTGCCATGGGACCTTATCTCCTTCTGCGAGATATGCAAAGCCGAATACGGTGGCGATACCCGTGTACTCCGGTGTCCGCTCTGTGTCTACCAGTTTGGATCTGACGAAGGAGTGTATGCCATCACAGCCTATGAGTATATCGCCTGCGAGACTGGTACAATTGTCGAATGTGACGGTAATCCTGCTGTCATCTTCTTCGAGCTTGGTTGCTTTTAGACCATACTTGATATCAATGTTGTCCAGAGCCAATGCCGTCTCCGAGAGAGCCTGTAACAGATCCGACCGCATGATCCTAAGTCCTTTGAATGCGGGGTCACCCACTCCTTTGCCAGTGTTCCCAGTAAACTTGATTTCGCCTAGTCGTGCTCCTGTGTAAATGGTGAAGAGCTCGATTTTATCGATGTCGGCGCCATAGTTGTGTTTTCGGATGCGTGACAAGACTCCGAGGTGATGGAGACAGCGCAGTGCGTTCGGTGTCAGGCCCACTGCACCTCCGATGGAGGATGGCTCAGGTCGAACCTCGACGACGGTGATGCTTGGTGGCTCGTCGCTCCATTTCGACAACGAGATTGCCGATGCAAGTCCAGCAACACCAGCACCGAGTATTATTATCTTCATTGTTCAGTGCGCAGTTCTTTTGCTTTCTGTGTGTCTCTGCGATGTACTCTTCATGTCGCAGTGTAGTGCCGATTCTTCGATTGTTCGAGGCATCATAGCAGTCCTTCGTAGGCCTTTATGTAGAATTCACTTGGCCTGTGGATTTTCCCCCTTTTAAACAGTGCTCGTATGTCATGTGAACCAGTGCGTGTTCCTGCTAGCTGCGTGTCGAGAAGAGGAAGGTGGTCGTATTTGCGGGATTGTGATTGGAGGGGTGACCAGGCAGAGCCCAATTTCCAATGTTATATTCAACTGCGGGGAGCACTGCTGTTGCATCCAGCCACCACTCCAGTGCGAATCACGACGAACCGAGGAAACAAAAGCGAGAAGAGAGTGGTACAATAGCGGCCTCGTGATGCCGAAGTCGGTGATGAATTAATTTACACAGCTCTCTCTATCAATGAAACGAATGATCCACGGGAGCAGTAAGCCACCCAGGACGCCCCCCGACAGGCACCAACATTGGTACCTGAGTCTAGTCTACAATACCATGAACCCCGAACTGGCTGACTTCGAGGAACCTCGCCATGCACCGTCCGAAGAGGAACAGTAACCGTGTTCAATCCATACAAGGCCAGCACTCTTGAGTCATGAATCGAAAAAGGCCCAGCACACCCCGGCCGAAACACAATAGCACCGAGGCGATAACCACAAAAATGCCAGATCAACCCAGACCAGCTTTGGTGGTCTTGACAACGTGCTTGATAACATCAACACCTCCTTGATTAGTCGCACCAATTCCCATACCACTCGACCAGCCCATCCTCTCTAGCATAGCCCGGCCTTTGTTGTCCGTGCCGATTTCTGGAGCAGATGCACCAACAATGTCACCATTCATGTATGTTGCACCAGACATGACACCTCCACCACCTCCTCTCCGCACCTTCACAGAAGTGAAAGTTCGACCGCCGCCTTGCCTCGGAAAGTACTTTCTGGTGTTCATCAACGCATCCACTTCCCAAACAGTATCAATTGTGTACACTGGTGTGTGGGTTGTCTTTGTTAGGACCGGAAATCGACCGGTTGCTTCTTTGCCCTCCGAGCGAGAGTGTAACTTGAGCGCCTTTGCCAAGCGATGGACGGAAGCTCGCAAGGTAGAATCCATTGGGGCCAGTCTCAAAGTGTCGACTTCCTGTGCTAGAAACTGTCTGATTTCAGCCTTGATTGCACTAGGGTTGCTGCGTTCTGCTGCCTCAAGGAAAAGAACCTCACGCTCGCGCTTTCGGGCAGCTTTCTTCTCGCGGTCGTTGCTCCAGGCATTCTGCAACTGCGCGGCAAGCTCTGGATCATCCACACCTAGCTCGAATGGTAGATCTTTCATGTTGCGCCCCTTCCTCTTAGGTCGGAGACTGGGACGATCGAAATCCATAATGTCGAATGCGCCATATGGATCTTGTTCCAGTGCATCAGCGAAGGCCTCAGCAGGTGGAAAGCTGTCACGAGTCCGCCTATTGCGTTTGGATTTGACCCGGCTCGAGACATGCTTCTTGGTTGAGAACGGAATGAAATCTGCCTTGCTAAGGAACTCGTCGTCATCGCCAGCACCGTCAATCTGATCATCAAACAGCAAGAGTTCATCTCCGCCGATGCCGAGCTCTTCTTGTTTAGCCAGCGCACGAGCAATCTGTTCATCTGTCATACGAGCCGTGTGTTTCAAGATACGCTCATTCTCGGCGTCCTCTGACTCGATATCATCAATCAGATCCTCAAGGCCATCGTCCGTACTTTCTTCGTCCACTTCGTCAACATCAGTATCGCCACTGGTTTCTTGTACCTTCATAGCACGTATTTCTTCGTAGATACGGATTTCAGATCTGGCTGTCTGAGAAATCAGCCTCTGGCGTGAAACCCATTTCGCATCACTTGCGGTCTGACCGATTGCAGTAACAAGATACTGTTGACCAGTTGGGCGGTCTCTGTGTCGTAAAACCTGGGAGATCTCGTCCACATCATCATCTGTGGTGGGTAGATCATCGAAATCACCAAGATCAGCTGAATCCCAATCGATAGCTTGATCAATACCGAGAAATGGACGGGTGTTGGGATCTCGTAACTTCGTTTGCACCTTGACATGTGTTTCTGCAGAACCATCATAGAACCTGAAATGTTCCTTGACCCCAGCTGCAGGACCGGACTTCGCACCGTGGTCATCTCCATCATCGTCATCGTCATCGTCGACAGCCATGTTTGCGATGTAGTCTTGCATGATGGCTTCGTCACTGTCGGAGATGGGCTTCCGAATTTTCGGCCTACCTCTTCGGTCGACTGCACGTCTTGGATATGCGTGTTTCTTCACTGGTACTGACGGCGAGGCAGCCCTCACGACTGGGGGACTAGACGGTGTGGTGTCTGCAACTTTACACTCTGATTTCGGAAGAGGAGAGTGGCTTGGTCGTGACGAGGGTTTTGAGCCGGTCACGGGAGTCAAGGTGGACTTCAGCCGACCAGCGAATACAATCTCTTCTGACACCTCTGACGAGAATGACTCTCTGTGTTTCGTTGGTTCTTGTGTAGACTGTTCAGGTTCGTCGACACGGTCCGAGAGTGCAGCCAATCCTAAACGTTTGACGATTTCGGCCGTGTCTTCCTTGTCGTCTGGGATGTTCTGCACTGCAACTTTATCTCGATCATCTATTTCTTTGCCTATAGTTTCTTCTACCTCTACCTCGGCCTCCTGCCGAGTCAAATTGCCTGCACTGACAAAGAGGACTCTTTGATCTCTGAGTTTTGTGTTACCCCAACCAGCATGACGTTCGGTGTTGCGGGCTTCTTGGGACATGCTAAATCCACCACGAGGTTTTGGATCAGAAAAGTCTTGCCAATCGTTGGATGGAGGGGGTCGATTGGAAGGGTTGGGTCTCTTGCTCTTTCGAGCAAAAGCTCGCTGTCGGGCCCCCATCTGGCGGGGTGTGAAGTGGCGGTTTGTGTTCAGAATCTGTTACTCTGTCAAACGAGGGGTGAAAAGCTCTCTTAAACAGGACGCTTGATTGATTGTTGGCAGTATGATGCAAGTGATATGCGAAACCAGTACTCAGCACTAATACACGCCATTATTGAATAACATGATCGACTCTGTGTCAGGAGGAGTCACGAACGATGAAAGAGACGAGACAAAGTGACTGAGCGGTTTCAATGACGATCAAATTACTAAAATCAGACTAGTCCAATGCGACAAACGCTAACGAGATCTAGAATCCACTAAACGCTTGGCAATGACTCTGAACCCCCGGAACAACCTGACCTTCCGTTTCCAGGCGCCTCCCTGCGCATCATTCCCTCTTCGCCGCCCGCCTGGCAAGGCTGACGTCTTCCCATCGATAACCTACAGTTCAAACGAAACCCAGGCTTACGGATCCAAATCATCGTTGTGCCTCTATCATTCAATCGAGGACATTGGAACTCCTGGGTTCTGAAATTTCAAACTCCGTTAGCAGTATTCCACACATCCCTAACATCTTTCAACCCTGGAAACCCTCCGAGCTCTATTCTACCACCCCCATCAACTGACCGCTACTGGCTACCTCCCACCAAGCCTCGAAATCCAGGAGTCATCGAGTTTGACAGGAGAACCGACCACATACATTCTGGTGCAGGGTTTGGCTTCCGGTCACAATCAGCAGCACCAACTCAATCCAATCGACTTGCTGCATGCGTTGTCCAATACTTTGCAGACCCTCCCCGTTCAGGGCATCATGAACGGAGTTGACTACAAACGCTTCGTGCGTTATTTTTACGACCCTCCGCCCAAGTATGATGACATGTCCGGTACTCCAGTGTGGCTACTAGGAGAGGAATACAAATCCACACCACCAAAGCCTGTTAGTACCACGGATCATGATGATGTCGTTGAGGTCGAGTCATCGAACGAGTCCCACGACCCTTCAGATATCAGCGAGTCCACGGCAGCCGAGATACAGCCCCAACAAACACAAAACACTAGCAGTGGCAGTTTCGATGATGCACAACATGTCTCCGGTAACGATTTACCTTCGTTATCAAATGATCCTGCCGATGGTGGGTGGCCACATGCCTTTTTAGATGACTTCGAGTCTCGAATATGGATGACCTATCGATCCAATTTCACTCTTATCCCCCGTTCACAAGATCCTTCCTCAGGCTCCTCGATGTCATTCTCCGTGCGACTTCGCAATTTGACTGAAAGAGAAGGGTTCAGCAGCGACACAGGTTGGGGATGCATGATTCGGTCAGGACAATCACTACTGGCCAACGCTTTAATCATGATACAACTCGGTCGTGAATGGAGGCGGCCCCAAGCGATTACAGCTCCATCTGCAAACACTTCCACCCCAGCCTCCTCGCAATCTGAAGCCCACATTCTCTCGCTCTTTGCCGACTCCCCCGACGCCCCCTTCTCTATTCATCGATTTGTCCAGCACGGTGCATCCGCGTGCGGAAAGCATCCTGGGCAGTGGTTTGGCCCATCAGCCACGGCCTCTTGTATCAAGGAACTCTCCGCAGAATGTGCTGCGGCAGGTTTACGTGTATATGTGACACCGTCGGCATCGGAAGTCTACGAAGATCGTTTCCGCACTATTGCGGCCACAAGCGCAACCGATGCAACCATCAAGCCGACGCTCATTCTTCTGGGTATAAGGCTCGGGCTTGACAGAATCACACCTGTGTACCATGAAGCTCTCAAGAGCTCTCTCAAATACCCACAATCAATTGGCATAGCAGGTGGACGCCCCTCATCCTCCCACTACTTCATTGGGTGCCAAGGGGACATGTTCTTCTACCTTGACCCCCACGAGACCCGCGCCTCTCTCCCATTCCACGCCAATGCATCAGAATACACAGAAGAAGAGATCGCAACCTGCCACACACGTCGGCTGCGAGGCCTACGGATTTCAGAAATGGATCCGAGTATGTTGATCGGATTCTTGATCAAGGATGAGGCAGACTGGGAGGACTGGAAGCGGAGGCTGAAGGAAGTCAAGGGCAAGGCTATCGTCAACGTATATGACAAAGAACCACCGGTACCTGGAGAGACGAAGGAAAGGAAAGAAGCCGTCGATGAAGTGGAAACATTTGACGATGAAGACGAAGATGATGAGACCGTCACGGTCACAGGTAAGGAAGAGGCCGAGGCCAAAGCTGAGGTACTAGGTCCGGTCTCTGATGCACCTGCTGCGGTCACCTCTGGCTCCGCCCAAGCACCCGCTATACCTCCAGCCACGGAGATGAAGACGTGAGGAATGAATGAACGACGGATGAGTATAATTTTCTGAACAGGATCACGTTGGGGTGTTTGGTTTCCACTTGGTCGCGCGCAGACAGGACTGCAATGCAATATAGGTATCAATCATATCAGGTTCATTTTGTAGAAGGCAGGGGAAAGTCGCGTGATATTCCCCCTCTCCAGTTTCCACAGACACATTGAATTCCCGTAGCTCAGTTGCAACCGACCCCTTCAGTCACACAAACCGTATGTCGTCTATCATACCACCTAGTATAGATGGTCATCCTTGCCTTGGCTTGCAAAGCCGGTGGCCGTTGAGTTCACGTGTCAGCCCAGCCGCCGCCCAAGGCCATCTGGTCGGGTGGGTGGGGAGCAGAATGCGCGTGCCAGTGCCACGCCCGCCTCGCCCGCCTCGCCGCCTCGTGGTGCTAGCGCGTCATCGTGGCCTCGACGCGTACCAAAACAAATGAATTTCAATCACCACCCGAATACTTTGTTGGAATTTGATGTGCCAGTGCTCTCGAGTCAAGTGTTTACAATGTTGTAATCTACTTTGGAAAAAGGAAAAGGATTGAATGTTTAGAGTCATTTTGATTTCATGCTTTGGATTTCTGTAATCATATCCAGACCTGCTCAAAAGGTCAAAGCTGGAGTATGCTGTGCTTGTCATGCCTTGAGCCTGGTGAAATAATTGTACATATTTCCCACCATGTCAGATGAAAAGCAGGAAAAGGCTCCTGAAAGCATGACCATTGATGATTGATGTGATGAATAAAGGCAGGACTCATGTCCATGAGCTGCAATTCATCTCGGTATTTCCCCATTCCCATGACGCATCATAAGTAATTGTGTTCTTCAAAACCCATTTAGAACACCTGTGATCCGATTGTGCCTCAACCCCATTGCATAAGAAATCACACACGCAAAAACCCAAGAACCCGAGTGACGACCCCCATGTTGGAACCCTCCATGGCTGTGTCACGTTTACTTGCTTTGGGAAGAGTACTTGGTAACAGCCTTGGTGCCCTCAGACACGGCGTGCTTGGCAAGTTCACCAGGCAGGATGAGTCTGACGGAGGTCTGGATTTCTCGAGAAGAGATGGTGGATTTCTTGTTGTATGCGGCAAGCTTGGAAGCCTCAGTGGCAACGCGCTCGAAGATATCTTGATGAGAAGTTAGAAGATGAAACAAGATCAAACGATTTCAGACTGAACTCACCATTGACGAAGGAGTTCAAGATGGACATGGCACGGTTGGAGATACCGGTATCGGGGTGAACTTGCTTGAGAACTATGAATGACGCGTCAGTATGTGATAAATGCGATGAATCAAACGCGATAGACTGAGGACTCACCCTTGTAGATGTATGAAGAGTAAGTCTCCTTTCTCGTCTTGCCTCTCTTCTTCTTCTCTCCAGAAGGAGCGGCGGCGGTCTTCTTGCCAGCTTCTTTCTTCTCAGCGGGAGGAGCCTTAGCCGGGGCCTTGCCACCGGTGGTGGGCTTCTTCTCAGCAGCTTTTGGAGGCATTTTGGATGATGGAAGTGCGAAAACGCGTAAAGGTGATGAAGATGAAGATGAAAAGTGATTGAGAAGTAAGAGTGAACTTGTGAGTGAGTTGTTGTGGATGGATGAAGAGAGAAAAAAGAGGAAGTCGCGAAGTGCGGATGGAGGATGGTCTTATACCAGGCGCAAGTGGGAGAGGGAGGTGTGGGTTGATCAGAGAGAGCGAGGTGCTCAGAGGCAGGGAGGACGGGTTGATCTGGGTAACGGACTTGGATCAATTTCTGCCTGTATTGTTATCGTGTCGTTTTTGAGCACTTTTGGTCCAATAGATATGCAGGATCAGTAGTCTTGGCAGTAAGATATCGTACGGCCGCGTATGACATGGGCGTATTGTAAAACACAACAGAAAGGTCAGTTTTGATCATCCACAAGCGCCACCTGTGATTGGCTGCAGTGGACTCAATGATCCAATAATTCGTGATTCTGATTCTGATTGTGATTCTTCCCTCCCAGTAGCCCCGTTCTCCGTCTACTGCAGGGTTGATCTGGAGGCGCGATTCTGCTCTCCCACTGCCCGCATCGCCTGCCTGTCCATGTTCTTATAACTTGCTTCCCTCCCACCCTCTCGTCAACGCCTTCCTTCCTCTTTTCTCTTCATCCATCCTCAACCAAGCATTCATCACTCATCAACTCACGTCTACCCAGACTAATTCCACTCTTCTTTCCCATCCCAAACCCCAATCCAAACAAACTTCATCAAAATGACTGGAGGAAAATCTGGCGGCAAAGCCTCTGGCTCAAAGAGCGCTCAATCGTAAGTCTCCCTCGTGCGCCTTCAAAAGAACGTGTTTCATCTTGGTCCTTTCCCTTGGATGACGCGTCTTCTGAACCCATCCACCTTCTCCATCCACAACCAATGCTAACTACATTCACAGCCGATCCTCAAAGGCCGGTCTTGCTTTCCCAGTCGGTCGTGTCCACCGTCTCTTGAGAAAAGGCAACTACGCTCAGCGTGTCGGTGCTGGTGCTCCAGTTTACTTGGCCGCTGTCCTCGAGTACCTGGCTGCTGAAATCCTCGAACTCGCTGGCAACGCTGCTCGTGACAACAAGAAGACACGTATCATCCCTCGCCACTTGCAACTTGCCATCCGAAACGATGAAGAGTTGAACAAGCTTCTCGGACACGTCACAATCGCACAAGGTGGTGTTCTGCCCAACATTCATCAAAGTGAGTTCACCTTGTCTGGTCCATCCATCCACTGTGCTAACATTCATTCTTCCAGACCTGTTGCCCAAGAAGACTGCCAAGGGCAAGAACCCCAGCCAAGAGCTATAGGCTTGATTTGGTTTCTGGAGCGGGTATTCAAAGGGAGTTTTCATGACATGCAATCGCACAATGGGGTTATGGGGTTGGGTTTGGTCCTGGCAAACAATCGGGCCATTTCAGACTTTGCTTTACGGTTCAAGGGTTGTACATTACATCCATGCTTAGTATCATCATGATCATGGATAGCAGTGCAACACGGGGTATGAGGAAATGCGAAAGGCAAGGCCGACAGGCTTTGCAATCTGGATCATCAGAGGCAACTTAGTCAATGATCCAATGTCAATGGCAAAACAAATCATCAAAGCACTTCTTCTCGTTCCATCATTTAGTATTCGTGAAAATTCATCCTGAGTTCTTTGAACGAATAGTCTCTTTAATGTTCAACCTCGACATTGGAGATTCTTGCAAGTCTACACAGACACGTCGAAAAAGCAACGCGAGTTCAAAGGAGTGAATCATCCCCCATCGTTTTGTCTGAGAACTGTAGAACAATTGGATCGTTCGCAAATATATTCGAACACAGAGCGAGTGAGATAAAGTCATCAAATGCAAGGTTCAAGAAGAAAAGAAGCTCGTGTAGCAATCGTGGCATCTGGGAACCCCGGTGACGTGCTATCTTTCTGCAAATCGCGTTGCCCGATATCTCCGGTCCTGAACCCAACACTCAACGAGGGCGAACCTATTAAGATGCACTGAAGTCTGGAGGCAATAAGTCTCAAGCATTTTCGCATTTGTGCTTGGAACAAGCCATGAGTTCTACCGTGGCCGTTCGATCATTTGCTAATATGTACAATCACAGTATGATCTGTTTCCCCTTGCTTCCTTCATAATCTCTTAACATACGCCCTTGATGGAGGAGGTATGTCTGGTGCTGGGAGATTTCTTTCATACTTCGAACCTGTGCAACGATGGTCAATATAGATTCGTGGCAAGGGTTTGAGGTTGGCCTTGATAAGTACCTCCAGGAGCCGTTGGTGGCCTGTATGGATCGGGGTGCTTCCATTTTGCTAATAACTTTTCTGTCTCATTGAATAATATCTGGTTGCACCGACGCGTCAGAGAGCTTCGAACATTCACAAGGCGGTACCCGTACTCTTTTATGTCTCGGATCATTGATGTTTCGGTTGGCATCGAATAAGGAGCGAATGTAGACCGCTTGGCCTCGCCAAAGATTCCGCTGCACGGCCCAGTCGAGGGCAAGCTTTAAAGACCGTCGGTACAGAGACCTGTGCAGTTATGGTCAGTGATTTCACAGCTTCCAGGAGGATGGAGGAGCAATACCGGACTGCTTTGACGTGAGGAGAGACGGCAGACATGACGTCGTGTCGCAGGCGCTCTCGCGCTCAAGGGCAGGGAAATGAACGTCCTCAGACAATGGCTGGACGGATTCGTAGGTTTCCGTCTCAGTCGCAACTCCTCGAAGGTAGGTGGCGGTGGTTTACAAGCACTTGATGTGAATCTGTAATTCCTGCAAGTCGATTGGAAGTGAGGTTTGAGAGTCAAGGCATGGCTTGGCGGACGGTACAGACAGAGCTCTTTAGTGGGGACTAACGTCGTAGGCACTTACTAACTGCTCGAAATAATGGCACAGAGCAGGCTTTAGAGCAACTAAAGCGTCAGTCGGTGTCGCCTAATATGACTTAGGGGCTGCAGCTCCTACCTAAGGAAACACCCAACTGGGGCTTGCATGGTGTCGCTTCCGCGGATCCAGTTTGGCAGAGCAAAGCCACTGGGCACTCACAAAAGCTCTCCTAAGCTTGCCCTTCTCCGCCGCAACGTTCCAGTTCGCGAGCAGTATCCGCGATTATTGAGACTGTTCTTCCACTCTCCCTTCCCGTCTATATTCCTACTCTTACATTGCGCTATTGTGCTTTTTCTCTCCTTTGTCTTTCAGCGGGCGGGCATACCGCCATCTACACCGGCAGGACAAAGCACTGCGCCGTTGTGAAGCATTAGCGGTTGATCGTCCTCTGACGTACATCTCGACCAGCTGTTCAAGATATTTCCTCTCAACATGGCGGCTCTTCGACTACGACGTGCCCCTACGCTTGGTTCTGGAATTGCACTTCCTAGACGTACAACCTCATTACAACTTCGTTCACTCTCCCTACTAAGATCGTCCTCGACACCCAGGCAAAAATGCCTCACCAGCTCCCCACTCCCTGCCGCAACTACATACACCTCCCTATCACGTTTCCAGCAATTCAGCACCTCTCCTGCCCACTATGCAGAGACCGTGGTCAAAGTGCCACAAATGGCAGAGTCCATCTCTGAAGGAACGTTGAGCAGCTTCTCAAAGCAAGTTGGAGACTATGTGGAGCAAGATGAAGAAATAGCTTCGATTGAGACTGACAAGATAGATGTCTCTGTCAATGCTCCCCAGGCTGGCACAATAACGGAGCTCCTCGTTGGTGAGGGCGACACTGTTACTGTCGGACAGGAAATCGCAAAGCTTGAGCCTGGTGAGGGTGGCGGCGGCGGTGCCGAAGAGGCCAAGTCAGAGCCCAAAGAACCCGCCTCAAAGGACCAGCCCACGAGCTCGGATCCAGAACCTAAGAAGGAAGAAAAGAAGGATGATACTCCACCCCCACCAAAGAAGGAAGACAAACCTGCACCTCCGAAGGAGGAAAAGAAACCTGCTCCACCCAAGCAAGAGAAGAAGTCCACCTCTGAAGACTCAAAAGCTGGTATTGATTCACCATTTGGTAAGGGCAACAGGAATGAGAACAAGGTAGGTCCTCTGCTGTCTATTGTTGGTGAATAACCGTGCTGAATCAATCCAGGTGAAAATGAACCGCATGCGGTTGCGAATCGCAGAACGACTGAAGCAATCTCAAAACACTGCTGCTTCATTAACAACCTTCAACGAGGTCGACATGGGAGCTCTTATGGAATTCCGTAAGAAGTACAAGGACGAGATCTTGAAGAAGACCGGCATCAAACTCGGCTTCATGAGTGCTTTCGCAAAGGCAAGCGTGTTGGCTTTCAGAGACGTTCCTGCGGCCAACGCGTCGATCGAGGGACCTGGAGGCGGTGACACTATTGTTTATAGAGACTACGTCGACATCAGTGTGGCTGTTGCAACTCCCAAGGGTCTTGTCACTCCCGTGGTACGAAATGCAGAAAGCCTTGAGATGGTCGAGATTGAGAAGGAAATTGCTGAACTCGGCAAGAAGGTACAGTTTTCTTCCTTGACCTTGGATAAACTGGACAACAAAACTAACCTCTACAGGCACGAGATGGCAAGTTGACCATTGAAGATATGGCTGGCGGTACATATACCATTAGCAATGGAGGCGTTTTTGGCTCCATGATGGGTACGCCAATTATCAATCTTCCACAAACCGCGGTGCTCGGCCTACACGCAATCAAGGAAAGACCTATGGTCGTCAATGGCAAAATCGAGATCAGACCTGTGAGTAATTCCACCGCTTCATTTGACTTCGACTGACCCTGTGGTAGATGATGTATCTTGCTTTGACTTATGATCACCGTTTGCTCGATGGACGGGAAGCAGTGACCTTCCTGGTCAAGATAAAGGTAAGCATGAAATTTTCATATTTGGTTATCTTTTCACTAATAACAATGTCAGGAATACATAGAGGACCCATCAAAGATGCTGTTGGCATAAAAGATTTCTTGGCTAGTGCTTCATCTGTACAGAACTCAGCTACCAAAATCAATCCATGACGTGTATCACCTTTAAATTATACATCCTTGTTCATATTAGTGTCTCGTGTTTAATGAACTTTCTACGTCTTCCTCTCTTCTCGTGCTAATGGGTGCTGAACGAGGTTCGTTACCCATCTTATCTCGCCTTCAACCACAGTTTTGATCCTCTCACCGTGCCTATATTCCCAATGGGGTGAACATTATGGTAGCGATGGTGGGAGAGGCCTCCCCGTCAACAAAAGATTGCATTCTTGTGAGGTTTCACTACCCATACTATATGAATCAAATGGTAGCGATGGTCGGAGTGTATTCCTGCCGTGCAACCTGATGCTCGCCCCCTTTCTCCCTTTCGAGCGAGTGACTACAGAGTACTTGGTAGCTATGTCGCGTGTCGAAATTCCCAGTGTACCAACTAGTATCAGGTACCTTGCAAGCATAACGGTTTGCAGGAGTTGGTACATACATGTTTTCCTACTAAATACTAAGTACTGATTGCTTGGTTCTTTCCTGGCACTTGATGAAATTGGAAATTTTCCCGGCGAAGTGTATGCCTGGCTACTTATTATGCAGGATATTTGACTGACTCCATGATCACTCGGGTACCTATGTAGTATCTATCTAGTGCCTGGTGGCAGAAAGATAGCTGGTCTAAAACTGCTCACTGTGGTGGAATTTACATGAGCAAAGATTACCTAATATATTTTCGGGATATCCGAAATTATATTCACAGTTCTCTCCAGCATCATCAGCCAAACCCGTTAGTTTCTGATCCCCTACCACATCTTGAAAATCCGAAGTGAAAGTCACAGACGTGCAGAGCTCAGGTTATCTGCAGGCAGCCCTAGAGGCAAAACTCCAACGAGTTTCCTTTGTTCCAGTCACTGCACCATATCGTCAGAAGGTGTTTGCCACGTTGGAGCACGCTGATGTCAAGTCCTGTAAGTTACTTATATGCGAGCACTACCTCCACCAACTTGAAGATCTCTCGAGAGGCAAACGGCTTTCCTCCAGCCTCTACTGGCGCTGTAGCGTACGCCGGGCACAGAGTCTAACATTATATATATATATATATCTATACTGTTTTTGATGGCACCCTCGTCCTTTGTTGACCTCATTGTTAGCTCATGACTGGCACTAGCTCCATGGTCGCTCGCCAAGCGTGTCATGGCAGCATAAGCAAACAGGGCTTGACACAAAAAGGATCGTTACCATCAATACCTAGTACCATCTCATCAAACAACTCGACGTTGGATTCAACCAACCTGAAGTTATGGACAAACAGATTGCGGGGTTGTCTAAAGATGTTAACGTACTTGGCCACGAAGAACGACAATGGCGGGAAGCTCTTGAAGAGAGTCAAGCAGAAGTAGCATATTACTATCGCACAGGTGGCTGACCTCGATGAGACTAACAAGGCGATTGGGAAAGCGTTCTTGGATCCCACTCCAAACCGACAATTCTAGAATTCAGCCTACTAAAGACCATGAAAGCCTACCAACGTCTAGATTTCGATCCTGACAATCCTCGATTCTCACACATGCCACAAAGTCTACAACTCATTAAATGCCAGGCCCTAGGCTTGGACTATGCTAGAAATGCACAAAAGACAGGTCCCAGTGGATGTATCCCGGGAGACTGCAGGGGAATTGACAAGACATTCACTAGGACCGTCGAACCACACAACACCTAGAGTGTATGGAAACCTGTCTCAAGCCAGAAGAGTGATAGGTACTCACGGATGCAGAAGATTACGTCGATGAGTGCAATAGCCCAAACCAAACCAATTGGCGTCCTTCCCCGAGTTCCAAGTTCTCCGGGCGGTCCAGATGGTTCCCCTCGAAGACTTTGGTACCTTTGGCCCTTCTAATGAAATTCCACGTCGACTAGCCGAATGCTTGGACCGTGAACGAATCGGGTATTCTTCAGTCCCAAGAGACAACCCGAGCCGTTTATCTACAACACCCGCGAGTTTAGCAGTGGGGAGACCGCTGGCTCCAACATATTGACGCTTGGCCTGCTCCTCTCATCGCCCTGGAAGCATGGGGTTGGTTGGAACACGAAGAAGTTCAGATCACAGTGCTCGGCCAAATTGCCCGGTCAGCCATTCAAGTCCTCCAACTTCTGGCAGTACCATTTCATGTCCATTGCAACGGATTATCGTTGATACCCTCAAGCTTTCATGATGTCGATCATGGAGGTAGCCTCGCAGGAACGATATGATACGCGTGACGAGCGCTAGATTTTGAAGCTGCTGCTTGAATACATGGACATATATCCTGGAAAGTGGTCTTATTCGTCCATCAACCAGGGATTCGTTACACTCGTACCGCTGCAGGTACCTGACACTTTCGCCAAGGCATTATCTCGATTTCAGCAAGGTGTACATGGATTGATGGCCACGGCGTCCACCCACAAACAAACAAGTAGCATAAACACACACAAAAAGGGATGACACCACAAAGACCACGGGGTCAAGGAGATCGTCGGAATAGATGTGTAACAATGAAATCGGTCGTGGTGTATGCTTGGTGGACAAAAGGTCTTTGCCTGCATACTCTAACATCAAACAAAGATGACAGAGGCATCTCACAAGGCCCGTCACCCTATAACTGAGAGCAACATGCACCAAAACAACCAGGTAAATCTCGACCAACCCAACGAATTGCCGTTCGAAACGAACCCCTGACTTATACAAATCTTCATATACAACAAATCCAAAAACATGGCTCAAATTCCCGTAGACCATGTGGACATACTCGCAGATACGGCTGACGACTTGCACATATATGACGAGGTGATCGATCTTGATCGGCTTTTACGCTCGATGAACCAGCCAGCTAACCTCGCTAGGAGCATGAAGAGGCGATATCTGGATTTCTTCGACGACAAAGAGACACTGTCAGAGCATGGCCACAGACTCTATGTGGAGGCCCAGAAAACAGAAATGCTTCAAACCAGGACACGTCGTCGTTTCCTCGAATACTTGGATGCTTACCAAAACCATGGCTATACCAAGGAAATCGATCGATTAGCCCACCTTGAAGGAGCCCTACACTGCCTGAAATTGTCGCAAACATTGAGTGCAGAGTTTGCAACAATTCTTGAACATTTATTCACCGAATTTGGATTGCACGAAGTGGCCGGTGAAATCCGGCTCGAAACAGCAAGATGGCGCAGACATTGCCTCACTGTGACCTGAGTTGATGAAATTGCCGAACGTCCATGGCTCCGTAGCTACCTGCATGAGTACCTTTGGGCCAAGCCAAACAGCAGTTTTTTGATGGAGCAAGCCGAAGCTGATAAGGTAGAGGACCCAGTTGCCCAACCCGACACTGTCGATTGTGCGGTCTGTCAGATGCCCTTGAAGGAAGACCCTGACTACGACAGCGGAAGGCCTCACATCCCATTGATTGAGCTAATTCCTGACCCGCCCTTGTATGTGTGCTCGACGTGTTCTCAGCCGTCCCATATATTTTGCACCATCAAATGGGCGAGTATCAACCATTACGAGAATGGCTGTCAACTTTGTCGTGGACCTTTGGACATGCCCCTCCTGATGAAGGCAATGGCCCAGGAGATTGATCGTTTAAACATCTGGGCTGAGAACATCGTCACCGTCTTGGGTAAATCCCTTGACCTTGATGACGATGACACGAAAGAAGACTGACCCTTGTTACACAGAACATCAACTTTCAGTAAGTATCATCCGCCCACCAAGCGTTTTGCTTTATTTCCAATCATAGTTGTCCCTAGTTGTAAATTATACCATTACCCTCTATCCTAGATGGACTCCCAATGGATGTGTTAGCTTCCTCTCGCGAGTTTGTAGGCATGAGAATTGAAGTTCCTCGTAGACAGCCCACAGCCTCGTCGAGGCCAATCCACCAATGACATAGGGCGACCTCCTGTTCGCCGCAGCCTTGCGCTGACTTGGCAGTTATCGACTCTGCACGCCCTGACATGGACACTGTACAAATGTTTTCTGATAGACACAAACCACCAATCCCAGCGTCGCAAAGCTTGCCGCTTATGAACAAACCCAGACCCCAATCCGTCGTCTTCCGTCGTACTTTGACATGCATGAAGTACTCCGCAGAGCGGGGAAGCTGCTCTCCACATGAGCTGACAGAGACCGAGGTACGGAAGCATTTCACCACAACATGATTCCTGAATCAGGCTAGATGACACCCTGGGTGGGTTGACACGACTCTGCACCCCTGGCCTGACTACGTGATTGTAACAGGTTAGGATTTGTTCATTCCGTCGACTGGCATCAGTCTTACCTGCAGAAAGAAGCGAGACCAGTGTAGAAAGCCGCGGTTGTTGGCCTGATCAGCACGGCGAGGGGTGGTTGTGAACTTCGTATTCGCGCTACTCAACACCGCCAAACTGCTCCGTCGTTTACAAACAGATCCTTCCATTCATTCATTCATCCCTCGAAGCATCACCTAAACAACGACTTCCAAAGGCATTCGTAGAAAATCCGTCCCCTCCCAAAAATGGCAGCATCTAGCCCCTTCGGCCTCGCAACAGCCGTCATCGGCACAGCGATCAAACTCCCCATCTCCGCCGTGCGATACACCGCCGCAGAACCGGTAGTGGCCGGCTCCCTCCTCTATGCGCTGACGCGCGCACCGCTCGAATACCGACAACGACTCCTGAGATTGCTCAGCGAGCGTGGCGGCCTCTCCGCCCTCCACATCGAGCGCCTGATCAAGACGTTGAAATACCTGCTCGCCATCGGCGTGGTGAGGCGCGTGAACCAGGCGCTCAATAAATTGGCGTGGAACAATTGGAGTTTGACCAAGCAGGGCACACCGTTCGATTGGGATGGGAAGAGGAAGGCTGAATTGGTCGTTGTCACGGGCGGGTGTAGCGGGTTTGGGTATGAGATGGTCAAGGGGTTTGCCAAATATGCGAGAGTGGTGATTCTCGATATCAGTCCGGTGCCCACTGAGCTGGAACGGCGTAAGTTTGAGGTCTTCTCTTTCTCTTCTCTTTCTGTCTGGGACGAGGGAGAAATGGTGGGATCGTCCCCGCTAATAGATCGTGCATAGTACCCGGTGTTCATTACTATCAACTCGATGTCACGGACTTTGCGGCCATCGAGTCAACCGCCGAGACGATCCGCAGAGAGCATGGTGATCCGTCGGTCTTGATCAACAATGCCGGGATTGGTAAGTGCACAACACCTTCCAGAGTCGAGACGAACAAGACTCTCCCCGTCCATTCTGCTTGATGCCAGGGCTCACAGTCTCCTTTCCTTCTAGCCAATGGCACTACCCTCCTTGAAAGCACCGCCAAGGGCACCGACAGAATCTTCAAAGTCAACATTGCTTCCCACTTCATCCTGATCAAGGAATTTCTGCCAGGCATGCTGAAGGCAAAGAAAGGCCACGTCGTCACCATCGCTTCGATGGCAAGTTTCATCGCCGGGGCCGGGTTGGTAGACTATTGCTGTACCAAAGTTTCCGCTTTATATTTATCGGAAGGTGAGGACAAGCCCTTTGATCCTTCAAGATTCCCCTTGTTCGGTTCGAGACACAAAATTCTGACCGGCTTCATAGGCCTCCGCAACGAGCTGCAAACCCGCTATGAGAACGGCTCCTGCATTCAGACGACATCCGTACACCCGTCATGGCACGCGACCGGCATCGTGAAGCCGTACGAGGATAAACTTGCGAGCGTGGGCATCAAGATGGACCCGGCGTCCAACGTTAGCGATGCGGTCATCGAACAGGTGCTGGCCGCACGCAGTGGACGGATCTACATGCCCCGTAATGTCGAGGGCCAGTCGAAGATACGCCAGTGGCCGCTCTGGGCGCAAGATTCGGTGTTCTGGCTGCAGAGGAAGATCAATGGGAGTCTGGTGTTGTAAGTGTGTTGGATGGCCTTCAGAAGGTTTAGTTAGGCGATCAAATGCATTCAGAGGTCAACAAGATTGAAACCCGGATAGGCTTCTCTAGTGGAATGAAATCCGCAAGCAATTATATATATGCTATACGTACTTGCGTATATAGGCATATTCGCTGCAACAGTCCGTTGGTGACCTGTTCAAAACCGGTGGTGTTGAGTACCTAGGCAACTGGATCAGTGGCCGCCCTATTTCTAATCTCGGCCTATCGTACCGACAAGGGGATCTGTTATAATGAAATGATAAACAAGAATCGCAAACTGTGGTCTCGCTGAAATCTAGATGTGGTACTGGTACTCGCTTTAAATCCGTTCAATCGGAAAGCCACATATATAGAGTCATGAACAATCTGCACTTTTCTCAATCCTCATCATTGAAAGACAGCCGAATGAAGCAAATCTTAGAGATCACTCACTATAACGCATGATTCATTGTGCTGTCGAACTAACCCCTGGCCTGTTCCCGTTTATCCTGTCTTCTGTTGATGTCACTACTCCAACACATTTGCAAGCCTATGTTGAAATCCATGGCGTTTGCGAGCCTCCTCTCCCTAGCCTCTATTTGGCCCCCGTTACATTTTTGTACAGCATTCATTTCCCTGCTGCTAATGACGATGATGAAAAAATCCCCGTGCTATGCTCCTCTCCGTAGAATATGATCTAAGGTCATCTCCGGCGTGACCTTCACAACTCTCTGTAAACAGCCCAGTCATAGTCCTCCCCAAACCACGATCTTGCTAAACCAGCTCCGCTCTCCGTAGGTTGACTGAATGCAACTTCGGTTCGATCGATCATCATCCCATAAATAAATTGATTCATAACACATTCAAGAAGGTTATTTGCAATGCCTTTGTGCCGAAAAGCCTGGCTGGTCCAGATTCGGCTCACACCCACAACTGCAGGGTATGTCTCCTCTGTGATGCTGATTGAGGAATGGAAAGAAGATGTCGGACTGGCGATTGGAGTCGGAATCTGTGGTTTAGGAGGAACATTTGCGGTGGTCTCTTCGCTTGGATCGAGTGCTGTGGGAGTCGCAGGCCCGGTGATCCGGAAGTGGCCATTCAATGGGATAATCTCGCCTGAAGCAGTATCTTTTGGCTTCACATGGTGTGCATTCGTAATTCGTTCTGCAAGACACATGCCCACACATTTATCGTCCACAATATGCAGAAAGACCTTGTACCTGTCACACTTCTTGTTCAAAAGTGGTTCCGAGTCATTTTCGCCTTCCGGTACCCGTTGACTCCAAAGCTCCTCCTCTTTGATATCGACACTCCCCAATTCCTTATTGATAATCTCCAATGCTTTCTGAACGGCGCGTCTACCCGGGAGTGCAATCTTCCGATCCACGACCACAACACTGCCGGGGATATTGGGAACTTCATAGCACCAACGCATGGCCGACTTCAGAAATGCCTTTCCAAGCTCAATACCGCTGCTATCCCTGTTGTGATACATGTTGTGCAACTGTGTATCTTCGGCCACAGAGGGAGTATATGACATTTGACATTGTGGACATGTGATTGGATTGAGGCTTTGGCCAAAATCTAGCACTGTCTGTGAAAGATTTTGTTTCGGAACTAGAAGCCTAGGTGGCTGGTGTGCTGGATGAATATGGGATTGTGTTTGAACTTGCTCACGAGGAGCCGTCGCGTTCAGCAGAACTGGCTGAGAGCTTTGCGCGCGTGAACTTGAGTTGTATATTTCGGAAAGAGGTTCCGAGTCCTGACGCGTTTCCATAACATTGACGAAGCTGGCCGACGCGGCATCGCGTTTCCGTTTGGCGTTCTTTTGATCCTTCTTGGTTTTTTCGAGGAATGAGAAGGTGGGCTTGCGAGCCTTCACATTTTGTGGCGTAAGTTGTAGAGTAGGTGGAGGGGATGATGGCGGGGTGATGGTACTGGAGCCTACTTCATCCTCCTGTGATTCTGCCGAGAAAATGGTGCTGTTCTTGCGTGATGGTGAGGATGACATTGCAGCAACACTGGTTTCGCGTATGGCGCGTTCAAGGTTGTCCTCGAGGTCTAGCACCACGGGAAAGGTATTTTCATTGTTGGTCGAGCTCGAGGTGGCAGCAGGCGCGCTCCAAACATTGTCGAGGCGTTGTCTCTTTGGAGGTCGGTAGTCAACGCCATCCCATGCGCGACGGACGTTCCGGCTATATGTTCGCATGAAGAAACCCCTGATGTGTGAGACGTGTCAGTGGTCTCAGACTATTGAGTGACAAGCTTGGTGGGAATAATGACTTACCCTTTGTAACTGTTGGTGACGGTATAAGGACTGCAGTAGGGCGTGATGATGGACGCGGATGGCATCGTCGCGTGTGTTGAGAGAGATACCAGTAAAGTTGCGAGTTGAATGATATCGAAGAAACGAGAATGATATGAAGATGCAGGCAGTGAATCTGCAGATGTTTGGTACAAGTGGACACGCGTTTTGGTTTAGCGGGACGGCTCTGGTAAGTTAGGGGCCCGTCCCAATCCGCAGATGGTGCCCTTTTGGGTGGAGGGGGAATAATTTGGTACGAGTAGCTAGAGAGCTGCTGGTGGACGGAGTACTCGTAGGGACTCGCCACGCAGGGGGGGCGCAGCCGTGCTTTAACTACAGCCGGGATGCGCACTTGTGCTGCAGGTTGATAGGCTCGGCCCAGCTAGCAAAGCTGTGGTGAATAGGAGGCGTTGGGGGTCGGTGCCCTGTGCCCACACTGGCACTCACAGAGAGAGCGTTGACACTCTGGGGTTCGATGACAGGGACCACCAGCTTCCTTGGGCTTCGGGCTGGGGATTAACTAGTCATGCACTGCACTCGAGATTTAGGTGAGTGCTGCAGCAGTGGTACTTGTACACACACTGGTAGTCGTAGCTTGGATAATACTTCTCCGTACTCTTTTAGGTGTTGATAATCAGGGAAAAATGGAATGGAGAAAAATGGCCTGCCCAGATCTGACTGAGAGTTATGATGAGGAATGTGCAGGGATTTATGAACTTGACCGACGATCGGGTGATTATGACCTGATCACGGGGAATAAAGGAAAGTCAATAATGAGTATTTAGAAACGCCGATTGCAGTGAGCCTGAAGCCTGCCCAGGTGGTGATGTGATGTCTCTGGATGATAATGGGCGAGCTTGAGACACGTAGTCTTAGGTCTTAGGCTTCAGTCTCAGGGCTCCAAAACGCCAGCCAGCGTCAATGATATAAGAAAAGCAACATGAGAAGAAGGAAAAAGGCAGGGCTCATTGATGCTCCACGTTGGGCTCCATTGAGTCAACAATCATCATGCTTTGTATCGAATCACCCTCCATTACTCATTTCCCCAGGCTGATGTTCTTTCTTCTCTCAGTCTGAGACTCTGCCTGTTTGTTGCCCACAAAGTTGAACCCGATACACGCTGTGCCTCGTGTTGCTCTTCCCCGTGGCCAAATCAGGGGTGGCTAGGCAGTTTTGTTATGGGCCCCGATGGCCCCAGTCCGACCGCCTAAATTCCCTCACAGCCAATGCCTGGCACCCGCCCCAGTGACACTCTTAGTCCTCGCAAATCAAATCCTCCTTGGACGTTGAGATCAAAGCACATCCAGACTAGCGTGATTGAATACTCTTTTGCCACCGTTCTTTGCCTGCTCTGCTGCTCTGCTCCTTCGAGCTCCGGCCTCTCGTTCTCATTTGTCTCAACTGGTCTAGATCGGGATCACGATCAAGATCGCCACAGCCTCCTTCAGGGAAAGCCATCCAAGTGAGCCCGACTAATCTTGCCCCAAGGTTGGCTGCACCAATGATCGTATCGCACTTGTGTCTGAGGTAAGTACTCTGTGATGTGAAATGCCCAAGGGCCCGCATATGCCTCAGACCAGCACGACAACAAAAGGGAGCCAGACCGGGCAAAGGATTCTGATTATCACAGAAGACACTTGGTAGCCCCATTGTTCTCTGTTTGTTCATTTGTTCGGGGGTCTACGAGCTCACCACCCTGTTTGTGCTTGATTTGGCATTCATCCTCGATGATGGTGCCACTAACTAGCAGAGGTCGATTCCAACTCAGCATGTCAGAGCCAATGGTGCTAACCGGCGAAGGTGCTGACTTGTTGCTCGGGCGCACGCCCAGGCCATCGAGTGTACAACGTTGGCGGTGACCAAGCTCGAGCACGCTGCGACGAATGGCGATAGAGCCTTTAATCAGTCATTTGGGCTGATTTGTGTGACACGTCAGTCACGGATGGGTCAACAATGAGGCACACGTCCAGCCACACCCAACCTCATGTGGAATTCAAGTTTGCTGTTACACAGCGGACACAAAGGTGGCTTCAGGCATCTGTCCTCAAGAATTGCCATTACCTGGAAGGATACTTGGTACTCAGCGGACTAGTATTTGACAGCTGTGCTCAATACTAGGTCGAGAACTGTTCCTGGTTGGGAAGCGGTCTCTGCAACTCTCATGGGTGTATCACCGTAGAAAGTCGGAGCTATCACGTCTTTTCATCTGGGGGCCCGCCTGTATCGTAGCTTTTATAATACAATGAGTGCGACTATTAGGACTGAATCTTTATGCATATAGCGAATATATATCAAAAGGACTCGTAGGGATCCTACCTAGGTGAGTTAAACTTGTCATCGTGGAGAATGCCTGGTTTCAACGGCGATGATTCGGTATCCTAATCTAAGAACCCTATTTATATCGCAGCTAAGAGGAAGGAAACCATTTAACGATACTAACCTACAATAGAGTAACACTTCACTATACATCATGTCACACTGGAGGTCGTTGGGCACAATAGCGATGGTCTAGTCGTTACCTTCGCACTAGATTCATACGAAACCGGAAACCAGGACGGTGTGGGGGGCCTCTTACGGGTCAACAAAATAGGTTGTCACTGACGCCTATTTCTTTGTGGGATTGACCAGCCGTAAGTTCATTCATGACATTATCCAGTGTGAACAAGACACGGCTTCAATTGATTTGGTATCTATACCCATCGGGCCTCGTGATAGAGGGGGTGCTCATTGTGCCCACCAACACCTCAGTGAGTGAACATGAATCGTGGGTTCTCGTCCCCCATTTCCGCAATCTCTTCCTCCGTCTTACCGGCGATCTTCCCGTCCCTCTTTCCTGCATTGCGCCGTTTGTTTTCAGCGATGAAATAGGCCCATAAGATGCTGTAGAATATGGTGGCCATTGCAACCATTGCCAGTGAGACGGCGTGGCCCCGAGTATATCGGGGTCCTTCGTTGGTTTTGTAGAGCTAATCGAGAATGGTCAATAACTGTTGGTGGTCAATACTTCAGTCGACTAGACTTACAAAAGGTGCCATAATTCCAGCACAATTACCTTTATTCAAGGTGTGGGTTAGCCGTGTCATGTCTGTGAAGGGATTGAAGCCCCATACCTATAGTCAATTGCATCCCTGTTGCAGTTGTTCGCTTGCCGTATCTTGGAAGTCCTAATATGGGATGTCAGCCAGCCCAAAGAGCTATAGAAAGGGGCTTCTTCGAGAGAGTTACTCACCACTTGGCAACCAAGCGAGTGGTATTCCCACTACAATAACGTCAGCACGAAAAGGACTGTATATCGTTGGTGTAGTGACTTGCCTGAGACATAAAGACCTGTGGCGACCAAGAAACAGCCAAAGAAGTGAACTCCTGGCGCAACATCAGCCAGGAGAATACCATAACCAATGATGCTGATGATTGCAAAGGGGAGGATTGCCAGAAATCGCTGCTGGTAGCGATCCGAGAAGTATGCAACCGTCAAATAAGTGATAGCTCCCAAGGCATAGCATGGAACAGTTAGAGCCTGAACTTGAGGCGTTGACCATGTCCCTAATCCCTTGATAATAGTCGGAAGGAAGGTCGAATAACCATACAAAAGCGTGTCAACACCGAATTGTCCAGCAGCAAACAGCCAGATCTTCCAATCCTTGAATGCTTTGATCACGTCTTCCTTGTGTAGAAGATCGCCGGAGGTAGTATGGCCTATCTGACGACGTTTTCTGACCAGCATCAGGTCTTTTTCCGCGGGCGTCAAGTAGTATGCAGTCTCAGGAGAGTCAGCCAACCACCAGAACACGATAATTCCTATCAAAACCATTAGCCACTTCTGAGAGCAGAAATGGATCAATTGTTCAAACCTAGGATGACACTGGGTATACCCTCGATGATGAGAATCCTGTGGCCAGTAAGCATGGGTCGATAAAGAACTTGAGAACCGGGCGCCTACCATCTCCAACCGGACTCGCCCGCCACGCCGTCCATAAAGCCAATGCCATAGGCCAGTAAGCCTCCCAAGCTACCGGCAATCGCAGCTGATACGAAGAGGTAGCCCACCCGAAGGGCGAGTTCGCGTTTTGTGTAAAACATGGTGAGATAGATTGTCATTCCAGGGAAGAGGCCCGCCTCCAAAGCACCAAGAAGAAGGCGACAGACAATCAGTCCGGCGTACCCCTGGACTAAACCAGTGAGCGTTGCTACAATACCCCAGCCCACTGTAATGGCAGAGATGAATCGGGAGGGTCGTAGTTTTTTGATAAGGAGATTGCATGGGACCTCGAGTAGAACATATGTCACGAATAGGATCGAGACCGCGGTTCTGTTGTCAAAGTCGTTAGCACACTCCCACTGATTATTGATTCAAGGGTGTGAATCTCTACTGAGGAGTAGCTGGTCAACCCGTGCCAACACGTGGAAGGATTTCGAACGTGGGCGTCAAGTTGTTGGCTCTTGCCAGTCTCAACAACACGATCGCGATTAAACAAGGCATGAAGAACTGATATTGATCTCTAGGCATCAAAGGAAGTTCACTCACTGGAATTGGGATCCATGTAGATTCAAGTCCTTCTCGAGGCCATAAAGGCGAGCATTGCCGATGTTGACTCTATCCAGGAACGAAACGAGATACAGTAACATGACAGGCGGAACGATAAATCGATCAAGCTTACGGACCAATTTTGCTTCGGCGACATGGTCGATTTCGGGAATGTTTTCGAGGTCTTTCTGAGATGCGACGATGACGTTCTGGGGCGCATCATCCATAGCTTCCACCTGCTTCTCGCCAGTGGCGACCTGTTCGATGGCCATGGTAATCAAAGAGTATATGGTTGTATGGAATATATGATAGCTTGGCCGTTTTGGGTACCATCAATGGGTTGACGACTTTCTCGAAAGCAGTGGAGAAGGCAACCAATGCTGAACACAACAATGCGTGTTTATACCAATATAAAGCAAACAGATATTGGAAAGGAGTACTCAGGGCGATTGTCTGATTATGGATAAATCCTCTGGAGATTACCAAACTTCAAAGATGGGGAAGCGAGTATACCAAGACTCAAGTCGCTCTCTTATCTCTTGTGTATGGAGACGGCTTATATCAACGGACTAGCCTGCCATCCATGGCCTGACCGGGTATAGGCATTATGATGCTGATGCTTGTCGCACTCGAAGATGTTAGTGGTCGTTGAGAAAGAGAAGGGTAGAGGACCACGCAGAGTGCTAGGCGTAGAACCGAATGACGCTCGCCCAGGAACGTGGCTTTGATTTACCAATAGGGCGGCCGCCATGAGCAGATCTTGGTGGAGGAAGTCTTTAATAAAGGCTCCCAGTGGTCAATAAGCGTCTTTAGCCTTAGTAGGCACCCGGTGTCTCGACAGAAGTGATAGGACGAAGGAAGAGAACCCCGATAGCTAAAGCCGTTAGCTGCATGCCGTTTGTGCTTAAAGGATATCGGGGTGACATCTGGTGTTGATTGTGACCTTGAACCCTGAGGCACGGGTCATTCCATGCTTTTCCATATTCGGATACCGATAACAACAGGAGTGGTGTCATTTACAAGTGAAGACGTTGGGGCTAAGAAGGAGGGTCTTTCGGGCATCCTCTAGGCTAGAAATACTGGTATGTTCCCTCCACACAGCATGGCTACCTAGGTACCTAATCAACTATACATTTCGGGGGGGCCACTCCATGAAATCCTAGCAATAGGCGAACCAGTCACGTCCGAACACCTGGGTTTTTGGGCGGAATTGTTTCAATTAGCCACAGGCTTCAGCCATCGAACTCGTCACGACCCACGGACTCAGCTCATGGACTCAGCTCACCCACTCAGACCTTGGTCGTCGTCGTCGTCATCGTCATCGGTCACTTCTCCAAAAATATTTTTGGATCTTGGTTTTCAGGCAGTCAAATTTCCCAGCTGCGCAGCCTTGATGTCTTCGTATCGAGTACCGCCAGCGTGGTCCGGCTTATATTGACCATGAAGTATCTCCTTGTTGGGTCGTACGCACTTGAATCCCATTCTTCCCAAACACATTGGCAGTCATCGATTGACAATACCAATACGGACACCGAATTCTACAAAGTATCATACCCCACGTGAGCACGTCCCACCTTCAGATCCCAGTCTCAAACCAAACCACTGCCCACTTTCCCCCATTCTTCAACAACACTCGGCTCGGTCGCGAACGATATCTATCAGATATCACGTATGAGCGCTCCTATCCAAGCCCAGTCATTCTCTTCGCTGAGTGACCTGCTTGCGAATCCGCCTCGGTATCCTCGAAATCCTACGCATCAAGTCCGCGACCCTCTTGTCCTCTACATTGTTCGGGTACCAGGTAGTCAAGGTGAGAGACCTACACCTGAAAAAGACTGGGTCTTAAAGAGTATATAGATGTTTTCCTCACCCCTCTCAAACCTCCCACCAAAGCATCCATCAGCATCGATGCGGTCCAGTCAAGTCTCTACTTCCTGCACGTAGAGAGGCCTGAGGATGAGGAGCTCAGACAGTCATTTGAGGCTACCAAAGCTGTAGAAAACCGATCTCCCGTTGCTGGGACCATTCAACGCAAGCCTCTGCCGAATGCGCCATATGCAAACTATCCTGCATCCCAGCGACCTCCAACTCCTCCCAAAAGCTATCCACACTTCCAACCACCCCTGGCTGACTTACCCAATGCGACACAAGTTGACCGGTATTCAAATCGGGGAACCAATTTGAGATTGAACACATCAGATCCATCGAAATCGAATCATGTTGCTCGAAAACCAATTGGAGCCCGGCCAATGATAAGCCATACTAGTCCTGGGAATGCCTCAAGTCATACCAGTTCAGAAAACATCGCTTCTGCCAGTGCTTTGGGCGTTGAGTCGCAAAAGCCCCAACTGCCTCCGAGGCCCATTCTAACACCCCGAGTCACAGGTCGTGCAGAGCTCGGGAACCACAGCCCTCTTACCACCTCTCCCACTCGAACCAGTCCGAGCACTGCTTTCCCCAACCTACCACATAGTGGTCTAAAGATCACGCTCATACGTCGAGATCCTGCCTCAGGAAGTCAGTGGAATGTTGGGGAAATTGTCATGTCCGGCATGTCTACACGGGAAAACCCTCTACAGCCTTTTGAAATCGAGCTCACCTCACCAGGCTATGGACGCTTCGCTCAAAACGACGGAACCGCAGGTCGACCGTTCCAGAGGAAGACTGGGTACATGTTGCTGCCCAACTCGGAGCCTTCCAATGGAGGGACAAAACGAAGCAACTCCACGGAATTACTTTCGACGGCAGCCAGTGCAGCGACGCGAAAGCCTCGGCAGGGATATTCATTTCTCTCACCTTGGCAGGGGACGTGTTCGTTCATCAATGGGATAGATGGGAGAAGCTTGCGATGCCGGCACATACTTCCAGGAGCCAACCCTTCTATGCCTGCTCTCGCTGCAGATATCGCCGAGGTTCGGTTCAACCTCCCTTGGGCAAAGCTCCGACCAAGAGACATGAACAAGCCACAAAATGATCGACAGTATCCTCCCACCTCACAGCCTGTTCGACCACCACTTGCGAGTAAAGATCACCATTGGAGGAGGAGTCTCCAAACCTTCACTGACAAGGCTCGGGTGCAGCTGGCCAAGACTGATATCTCAAATGTCCGATCGGCGACGCCCGAAAGTGCTAGAAGAGGTCCAGCTGATGATCAGTGTGCAAATGGTCAAGACCAGGAGCGGATGAATCTGGATCTCGGACGAGAGAGAGCTGGTGGAGGGTTTCAAGGGAACAGCGCAAAACTTGGCAAGCTCATCATTGAAGATGAAGGACTTAAGATGTGTGACTTGGTGGTCGGTGTTTGCATGGGTATCTGGTGGCAGCACTATTCTGGGGATGTTGCATAATAACCCAGTGTTGGGATAGCTGATTGTGTAACATCCAACTGTTAATAAAGTATGAATCATGAATCACGATAAGTACCTTCACCTTGTAGAACTGCACTACGGTCGACAAATGCCCGGTCGTCGCTAAGGGGTTTTATTGTAACTGGGTAATTGTAGGCAAGTTTCAGCCTCGTATCTAGACCCAAGGGCAATCTCACACATGGAGAACAGTGGGGTTTAGGGAGGAGATGTGAGCCTTGGCGGCCGCCCAATTGGCTCGAGTTCGCTTAGAAGAGTGCCTAAAGGATTGTGTGGTGCTCACTAAACACTAACTAATCGCCGCAGGCATGTCCACTTGGAGCATATGGGTATTCATCAAGTCTCCGAGAGACCTACCCGAAACCCAACGGAGCAAATCTTTAACCATCCCAGTTCTGGGTTGCACCCCCAGCACCTAGTTGGCGCTTATGCCTTAACTGGAACGGTCCATATCCGAACCAAACACCACCTACGGAGAAACTGCACGTCTACACATGACATGAGCCACTCAAAGTCATCCACGACTTCCAACTTGCAACTGCTGCCACACCCGTTGCACTCGCCGTACTCTTACTACACAGATATTTCAGGTTCAGACTGTTCTATCCGATTCGACAAAGGTGCTCATTATTCCAAAGAATAACTCATTCCCACACCATCTTCATCGATTGATCATCCACAGTCTACTTCTCGATTCCCGCAGCTCCCTGCTACTTGTGCACCAGTCTGGTACTGGCAGCCATAGGCACCTTCTGCAGAACCAACAACCAAGAGGTGGATGACATGAATAAGATATAATGATCATCATTGTGCGGTGATAGTTGGTCGTACACACCTCCTGTTTGCCTGGTGGACTGCTGGCTCTGGACGTTCAATCGCCCCGGTTGCAACAACTATGGCTGAGATGATTGCGACCAAGAAACTCACCACAAACGGAACGCTTGATGATACCTCCAACCATGGCAAAAGTGTTCATTCTCGCACCACAATCCCTGACCTCAACGTTAATGGCGGACCAGGACCAGCGGTTGAGACCAATGGCTCACCGGAACACCACGCCTCTGACCCAGGGAACACTCAGCGAGATCACTCACCGGATAAGCTCACGCCCTACTCGACCTCTTCTAAGATCGCCGGCGTGTTGAAAAAGAGTTCACAACCCAGTCCTAATATTTCCGTTGCAGGACTGACCGAGCAACCATCGAATCCTCTAGAGAAAGATGTCACTGATTCAGACACCGCCCTTCCCATCACAGGCACTCCCATAGTAGGGAGAAAGAGTGTGCAGTTTTCCCGGGATACCGAAGAGATAGACGCATATGATGCTGGTCAGACCACACCTTCGGGAGAACGTGGCGAAGGTGCGGATCAGGACAAGCCTCAATCTTTGATGGCAAGGCTCCGAGCCCTGGCCATTCCTCAAAGTTTCACTCATACGAGAACAGCCAGTGGTATGTCCATCACTGGGAGGACACCGGATGGCAAGGATCAAGATATGGTGTCAACCCCACAATCTGGTGTCCTTGCGGCGACTCTCGAAGAAGATAGTGGCGCGGAAGCTGATGCAGACGCGGATGCTGAGGAGAGTGCAGCAGAATACAAGCCAACATTGTCCGCGCCGCGCAAGCGTAGGAGGAAAGCGCGCCGTGTCGATGATATTGAGACCGCTCCTTCATCGCCACATAGTCCCATGCGTACTGGCATGAATAGTAACCCACTCAACTTCGATTCTGAACGTCCTCGAGTCCTTGCTCGGCGAGCCACAGATACAGATATGGGTCCTAGTCAAACTCACCAAGGCATGTCCGAAGATGAAGGTCGCAAACAGCTGTCGCGCGACAACAGTGCCTGGACTCCCCGCCATCCGTTACGTGGCCTGAGTTATGGTGGGCAGAGAAAACCTGGTGACTCGACCCCGGAAGGCTCCAGACGACCGTTGACGCTGCTGAATTTCGCCACAATCACGTCATCACGAGAAGGAGCACAGAGTGAGTCCCAGACTCCCAAAACACCATCGCGTCGGAAATTGATGACGGAGAGAGGCACGACGTTGAGCGCAGCAAAGTGGAAACAGTTGAAGAATAGTCTACGCTTACTGGGCCAAAGCAAGAAAAAGGAACGTACCCCTGACCACGAAAAGTCGGCCGAGCTCCTGGCGGAACTTGCTGCAGGAACACCTGCCGCTCTGATGCTCGCGAGCATGTTTCAACGGGATGAGCATGACAATCGAAGAATTCCCGTCCTCCTCGAACAACTTAAGATCCAGATCACAGATAGTGAAGTGGATTCAAAGTATAAAGACCCGGACCCAAACACCGCTGGTGAACGACACTTAGTGTTTCGTATCGAATTGGAGTATGGAAATGGCATCAACAGGATGAAATGGGTCGTCAAACGAACAGCTTCAGATTTCTGGAATCTTCACGTAAAGTATAGAATTTTCTACGGCTCTGAGAGGCTACGAGGTCGAGGAGACACGGGTGACAAATTTCCTAGCTTTCCAAGGAAGGCTTTCCCTTATGCTAAATCATGGCGCTGGTTTGACGACGAGTCTGATGAGGGGGAGGACGACTTGGAAGATGCAGATGGTGGTAATGCCACTGATACAGAGCTGAGAACCCCCAAGCTTCAACATCGTCCCTCATTCATGCCCAGCCGACGGAAGTCCAGTGTCGCAGGCATCCCAGACCCTGCAACTCCTGGTGGTGCAAAACGAGATGTCCGCTTCGCTGATAGACAACGAAAACAGCTGGAGCAGTATCTGCAGAAGATGATGAAGTTTCTACTCTTTCGCCCAGAGAGTAATCGATTGTGCAAATTTCTCGAGGTTTCGGCGATGGGCATGCGCCTTGCAGCAGAAGGGAGTTATCATGGAAAAGAAGGCTTCTTGACAATTCGCTCAGCGAAAGGGCTGGATTTCCGGAGAGCTCTTACCCCTTCCAATGTTACTAACCGGCACACACCGAAATGGTTTCTGGTTAGGCATAGTTACGTTGTTTGTGTTGATTCGCCCGAAGAAATGCACATATACGATGTCTTTCTATTCGATTCAGACTTTCAAATTCAAACGTCCAAACAACGTTTGAAAAATCATCCGCGAGCCAAAGAATTAGCTGGTGTTGCAAGAGAGTCCACTGGGCAGCATCATCGACTGAAATTAGTCAACTCAGAAAGAAAGCTCAAATTGCTGGCTAGAAATGAACGACACTTGCATCAATTTGAGGATTCAATTCGGGCGACAATCGAGACGTCTCCTTGGGCAAAGACCAACAGATTCGACAGCTTTGCCCCGGTCCGGCCAAACTGTTTCGCTCAGTGGCTCGTTGATGGTCGAGATTATATGTGGGTCGTATCTCGTGCTCTGAATCAGGCAAAGGACGTGATTTACATCCACGACTGGTGGCTAAGTCCTGAATTGTACTTAAGGAGGCCCCCTGCCATCAGCCAAAAATGGCGACTTGACAGATTGCTTAAGAGAAAAGCCGAAGAAGGTGTCAAGATTTTTGTCATCGTTTACCGCAACATCGAATCCGCCATTCCTATCGACTCACAATACACCAAGTTCTCCTTGCTCGATCTTCATCCCAACATATTCGTTCAAAGATCCCCTAATCAATTCCGGCAAAACACCTTCTTTTGGGCTCATCACGAAAAGCTCGTTATTGTTGATCACACCCTCGCATTCGTTGGTGGTCTTGATCTATGTTTTGGCAGGTGGGACACACCACAACACACACTTGTGGATGATAAACCAACTGGATTTGAACCGAGTGATCAGCCCAAGGATGCGGATCATTGTCAACTGTGGCCCGGTAAAGACTATTCGAATCCGCGGATACAAGACTTTTATGCACTTAACAAACCATACGAGGAAATGTACGACCGTCAACAGGTAGCGCGGATGCCATGGCATGATATTTCTATGCAGATCGTTGGACAGCCTGCTCGGGATTTGACCCGACATTTTGTGCAAAGATGGAACTATATTCTGAGACAGCGGAAGCCTACTCGGCCGACACCGTTTCTGTTACCGCCCCCAGATTTCAATCCTGCAGACCTAGAAGCTCTCGGCCTCGATGGGACATGTGAGGTCCAAATATTACGTTCTGCAGGTCCTTGGTCAATTGGAACACCCGAGAAAACAGAGCACAGCATCATGAATGCATACGTCAAGCTCATTGAAGAATCCGACCATTTTGTCTATATGGAAAATCAATTCTTCATCACAAGCTGTGAGACCGAGGGCGCCACGGTCCACAACAAGATCGGCGATGCGTTGGTTGAGCGAATCACCAGAGCATCAAAGAACGATGAGGCTTGGCGAGCTGTGATAGTCATACCTTTGATTCCAGGATTTCAAAATACGGTTGAACAAGAAGGTGGGACCAGTGTCCGTCTGATTATGCAATATCAATATCGAAGCATTTGTCGAGGGGAGTCCTCAATATTTGGTCGCCTCAAAAGTGTTGGCATCGAGCCTGAAGATTACATCCAGTTCTACAGTCTTCGGCAGTGGGGTCGACTCGGTCCTCGCAAAACACTCGTAACAGAACAGCTTTACATTCATGCAAAATGCATGGTCGTTGATGACCGGGTTGCCCTTATTGGTTCTGCCAATATCAATGAACGTTCTATGCTGGGCAATCGTGATTCTGAGTGTGCGGCTGTTGTTCGAGACACTGATATGGTGTGGTCAACAATGAATGGTAAGCCGTACCAAGTCGGACGCTTCCCTCATACACTTCGCATGCGGTTGATGCGGGAGCATCTTGGCCTCGATGTTGACAAGATTATGGAAGATGCCCAAGTCATGGAGGCTGAACATCGGAAGACCGAAGCCGTCAAAGAGTCCCATGGGAAGCAACCTCGGGGCGACGGATTTGGAAGCCATCAATCAGAAGATGACGATATGCTTAGTCCAATTGATAGACGAAACGCCGAGCTTCGGGAAGAACTGCTTCAGCGGTCGGAGGATCTGAAAAGTTTCAACCATGATGTGGATTGGGAACAGCAGGATAATCCCAACCTCAAAAGCAACCGCAAGCTCACTGAGGATTCTCGAGTAACTGGAAATGCAACCCACCGGCAAGATATCTCGGGTTATGGAGCCGACAACATGGCCATTGCAGAGGCTGCAGGGTTTGCTGTAGGCAGAGATACGACATTGGCCAGTGGTGCCAAAGAGGTGCTAATTTCGAACCTTGACACTGAGGGTAGAGCCCCTGTACAGAACCCTAGGAAGCACGGTGAAACCACACGTTTACCGTCTTATGTGGTCAAACTCGAAACTCCAAATCCACCATTGCCTCCTAGGCCATCCATTGGGGAGCGCATGAATACCGAACAATTAGGACTTCCCATGCTATCTCAACTTCCTGCCTTGCCACAGGAAGATGACACTGATATTGGTGGACCTCCTCTTGTTAAGCTTGGTTCTCGAGATTCTATACGTACCCGCCACCCTCTGATGAATGATCTCCGGCGACCACTTGTTGATCGAGACTGTATGACAGATCCTATTCATGACGCTTTCTTCTTTGACACATGGCATGCTGTAGCGGAGAACAACACGAAAATCTTCCGCGCTGTCTTTCGTTGTATGCCAGATAACCTAGTTCGAAATTGGGAAGACTATCATGAATACATGAAATATGAACAAAGATTTAATTCCATGCAGGGAAATGAGATACCGGACAACACCAAAATACCACATCCAGGACGCGACGGTCAAGACACCAAGAGTGGACCGCCTGGTGCTGGATCCCGAGCACCCGCTGCACAGCTGAAGGCATTGACGCAAGTTCCAAGTGATCTGGAGAAACGCACAGGTGAATTGAAAGATAAGGTGAAACACACACTGGGCGGTGAGACCAGGAATGAGAAGCAAAACAACGAGAAAGATGAATTGCGGCAATGGGCGGCTGAAGCAAATCAAGCTCAAGTTCAACGACAGGCGTTCCCTGCTCTCCATAGGCAGGAGACATTGACTGAGGAGAAATCTGGATTGCAGACTGTGCACGAAGGCCATACTATTCACGAGGAAGGGAGTGGTGAAGAGGACGATGTCAGCACCTCTCCACCTACGAGTAGTCCAAGCAACGATACTGCAGTTGAGCAAGACAAAGCACTTGCTGAAACGACCTCGAACTCGAATGCCACTTTTGTGGGCTATTCAGATGCACTGAACCAAAACTATGCACAGGGTTCAACGGCCACTGGCACTAATAACGGCAGTGGAAAGCGCCGTAGGAGGGCAACCACTCGATCCAGTAGACGCGACTTCAGCGCCACTGATGATTTGCCGAGCCTCGAAGAGGCAGAGGAACTGCTAGGCTGCATTCAGGGTCATCTTATTGTTTGGCCCTACGACTGGTACGTATCTGGGTCCATTTGTCTCTCATCGTGGCTAAAAAAACCCATTTTCAGGCTCGAAAAAGTCGAGGCCGGAAGTAACTGGCTGTTTCCATTCGACCAAATCAGTCCGATTGAAATATAGTGAGTCGCTCCATGGGTCTCCTAATTGTGTGGTTGCCAGCTCTGACTGATATTCTTCTTAGCATTTAATTGATGACCATAAACACATCCAGAAGCACAGCACAGGAGCATGGCACGGTTCATACATAGCATGGAAAAATAAGTCATTATTCTCAGCGCAGCATTGATCATACAACGTTTAGTAGTTGAGGAAGGACAGTTAGAGCTATTGGTTGACTTCCTGGTCAATGCGATCTATGGATGGAATGGGAAAGGTTTGAAGAACTTTTGCGAAGGCGAAGGCGGTGTACCACGGGGAGTATGTTTCTACGTGGTATGTGCACTGTGAAGGCACATCTCGTCTCGATGCTAGTGCCTTTAGCAGTTCAGCAGATAGAACAGACTATCCTTCGATTATCAGAGAAGATAGCCTTGCGCATGTATATTGTATATTGTAAACCACAAAGCATGGGAATCAACGAAGGTGTTCCAAGGGATTGAAGTTCTGTTCCGCTGAATCCCTGCGTTCTTAGTTAGATACTCTCTGCGAAGTCACTGCTGTGCAAGCGGTCAACTTGCAGCACTACTGTTTCTATATGTTAAAGTACTTTGCACACCAGTTAAGCCGCGTACAAAGTGTTCATCAATTGAGAATCGAAGTGGAAACCGGTACGTGTTCCAGATGAGGTTAGAGCAGCTCGTAAATTTAAGCTTGCCGTCAGCAGTGGACCGTGACGCTCGTATCATCGTATAACAAGGCTGCTCATTGCCAGGAAGTGTGTAATCCAACGTGTCCAGTTTGGCAAGCAAAGCATACCTAGGTATCACCTGGAACGACCTGGAATGGAGCTTGGTTATCTACATCCTTCACTCTTTGTGAGCAAAACACATGATACCTCCCTCCATGCTTTGCTGGCCAACACAGCAAGCAAGTATCCCAATGCCTCCTTTGGACAGCAGACTTTAGCATCGTATGTGACAAGCTAGACTATCGATATCGTTGTCGAGATGGCACGCGCGAGGATTAGCAAGCCCAAAGTTCGTTCTGGGTGTTTCACATGCAAGTGAGTCGACGTGTTGACACGACGCATTTGGTCTACCCATCTGAATCTGCACGCTTCTGACTGCCAATCGCATCTAGATCGCGCCGGGTCAAATGTGACGAGGCCAAGCCAGTATGCCTCCGGTGCATTCGAGCCGGCCGTGAGTGCGCAGGTTATCCTGATTCACTCTCATATCGACTTCAGGTGGCACCCGCAAACGATTCCATAAGCACGTATAACATACCATTCAAGGTTCCAGGAAGCCAGGCCGATCGTCAACTGCTTCACTACTATTGCTCTCAAGTCGCGTTGAGTCTGGCCAGCTATTCTGATCCATCTCTTTGGACAGAGCTGATTCTCCAACGATGCCATCACCAGCCTGTTGTTCGAAATGCATTGGTGGCGCTGAGCTCTCTTCACAAGGATTTTCAATGCGAAGCACCTCCTGTGGTCGATGAACTCAAGCGAGCTCACCGCCTGGTGGCTTCGCCGGCGAGCTTGACCATGATTGCAAAGTCACATCGACAACTGGCTCGGTACCTCTCTCGTCCGGACGCCAGTGCCGATGTCGCACTGATATGCAGCGTGATATATTTCATTTGCGAGGCCTTGCTAGGAGACTCTCAGCAAGCTATATGGCATCTCGATCGAGGGTTGGTCCTCCTCAAGCGGAGCCAGCTGAGCGGGAACTTTGATGCCACTTCTTCAGACGATCCTCTGGTGCCCCGACTGACCTCTCTCTTTGAACAACTTGACTGTCAGGCATGTACATTTGATGACCAGCGTGCTCCAATTCTTGTCCTCTCGCCACCACCTGAATTGAATGACAGGGCCTCGATTGTGCCGGAACAGATACTCGACCTTGGCCATGCCGAGCTCATCTTGATCAAGCTACAGAATAGGGTCTTTCATCATTTAGTGTCAAGTGTGATTTTCAAAGGCAAACCTCTGAAGGACTTGCCACAAAGCCTCATTCAAGAGCGATTGCTCTTAGTTGCTGACCTCCAGCATTATGGGGATCTGTTGGATGTTTTCGCGGAGTGGGTTGGTTACTCCACCGAAAGCCCACCGTCGCATTCGGGCGGATTTGATGAGAGATCGCGACAACAGTGGAAACGGTATCTTCTGCTTCGCATCAACTACCATACTTTCTACCATCTGATAAAGGACTGTTCCATGGACTTTTCTCTAAACACAGGAGTTCCTTCAGCCCCGACATCAGAAATGATTGCCAATATCAAATCGGATCTCGAGATGGACTTGAAAATTGCCTCCGATGCGGTCTCGTGGATACTACCTAGGACAACAACTCCACAAAGGACATACACACTTTCATCGCACCTCATTGCAGTCATCTACTTTGTGGGTGCTAAGACTACATCGGCTACCACACGACACAAGGCTTTTGAGCTCCTCGCACATCCTTCACTCTCTCATTCACGTGATGGGTTATGGGATGCACAGACAGCCTCGTTCTTCCTCACCAAGATGACACGCAAGATTCGGCGAGGCCCCACGCTGATCTCTCTGACGACATCAGGGATGCAGTCCAAGTATGATGAGAGCTCTGTCCAGCATCCGGATCAACTGCCGATTGCCAATTGTAAGGGTTGGTCGATCAATTTGGCGTTGTCCATCAGACGATCTCGAAGATGTCCAAGACCGGACTAACGCAGACTTGCCAAACTTGGATAACGGATTACGAGTGACATGCTGTAACAGACCTGTTCATGGCTGATCTGGAGAGCCAACAATGCTGCTCCCTCATCCGCGCCTAAGCTGCTGGCAACCCGGCCCCAAGCCATGAATTGTCGCAACTCCGCAATGAACACTTGTGTGTTCCAAGGACTTCTTCAAGCATCGATCTGCGCAACGACCACCCTTCCATGGTGAGCTAGAAGGTCAGGGTGCAGAGGACCGCGTCAACAAGGGGTTGGTTTGGCTCAGTTCCTGGACAGACCGAAATCCGAAATTCTACCATGGATTTTCCACGGGTGACGTAGCATACAACAAGAATACCAGTCCACACCGACGAAATGCACAAGAGCCTTGTCTAGCCTTTCCCTGGGGCCCAGGCTCATCCACGACGTTCGATGCAACATACCGAGTACTTCGTTATGTGAAAAAGAGTAACAAGTCGCTGCTGCCGACATGGTGTGTCCTGCCTGTTTGAGGCCTAGCACACGGACGTACCGGTTCCCTATGCCTACCGCGTGCCGGACCGACCGCACTCGCACCTCCGGCGATCGATTCTGGAAAAGCGACCACCACGCCCGACACACGGACGACACGGAAGGCAAGGTATAATACAACATTGCCCAACATGCGGCTTCCCAATTTGTCCTCAATCCCATCGCTAAAAAAATCCCTGGTGTCGAATACCCAGGTCCACGTACTTTGGTCACGAATTATTTGCTTTCAACACACACGAACATACCTCGAACCCTGCAAAGACCCAGAAACGGCATGTGCGTTCCAGAAATCCAGAGACCTGGGGGGACCCGTAAAGGGTAAATGCTAGAGGCCAGAGGCCAAAAGGCCATATCCTACAACCATGACAAGCATTGCAGGTTCCTCAGGCGCCAGAATCCGAAAAGTCCTACTTCCTTTCGGATTTTTCTTTTCATTTTTCTTTTCAGACTCTTCCCCTCGTTCCCAAGACTCGCACTTACCGCTTTGAAAGTTGCGACCCCCGGCTACTCGGTTCTGCAGAGTGTACGGGAATGTACAGTACGAGTATGCAAGGCGCGGCTGGGGGACATCGCGGCAGTGCAAGCGGCATGTTACTCTATATACTCTAGATGCAACGACCGATCAGGATCTGTTCCTGAAGCCCTTCATGCCACATGCTACATACCCCGTACCCACCACCGCACGCAGGACAGGACGGATACGGAGCACCGCTGGAAATCTGGGATTCAGGGAGCCGGATTTCTAAGGACTTTCTACTCAGCCTTATTGTTATGCTATGGGATGTGTACACTGTGTGCAGGAGGTCAGGCAACTATGTAACTAGATTGGGTGGGGGGATTGTGCATAGCAGTCTTTGCGCACCTTTCAGCGGTTCCCAGTGCTTTCATCAGCTATGAGTTTGATTTGATAATGACAGTATCTAGGTCGTTAGGTGACAAGACATATTGTCCCTCGCTAGCTTTTTCGTCTTTAGAGCTGCCTGGGACTAGTAAAGAGTTCACAGTTTCCTCTTGCCATGCTCTCTGCCTCTTTACAATAGATACAGTGACTCAGAAATGATGCGTCTCATTTCCTTCTTCTCCTCAACTGCACGACGACAGACATGATAACACAGCTACCGCAAAAGTCGCTCTAATAATCGCTTTTCAGCAATCACCTTCTTCCCCTTGAACACATACAGATAAGTAATAGATAAATGAGTATACCATGGAAAAAATGATGGGGTTTCTTGTTCGGGAGGTCTCGCGACCCCATAACACCATCTCGTCTATATTCTTTTCTTTTCTTCTCTGACAAGAAGTTCGATATTATATGTCGACTGTGTCAGAGAAGTAGTCTTCGCCACAAACAGTCAATATTGATGACACAAAAGGAGGAGTGAGAAGCAATAGCCCATCGTTAAATTGACGGGTAAAATGCTTCGAAGTGTAGAGTGATGGAGGTGGAGTAAGAACGTTCGATAGACACCTGTCTGTCTAGATCGAACGAGTGCTCAGATAAAAGAATGGATCAACCGCTCCTATAGTGGATTCTCTTGCAAAATTTCGAGGCCACTCGAGCTGTATGAAAGACAAAGCTCATTTTGAGCTACACACTCGTCAAAGATTTTGAGCTCCGATTGTGTGGCATGAGTCGATGACTTCGACACGCCCTGATGAAAATGATTTGTAGCCGAAGGTGGGTCTGTTCAGCAGCGGAGCGCGCCCAGCAACTGGTGGCCCTGGAGTTGAGAGCATTGCTCAATTGTCCAGGAGGACCTTCTCATCGAGACCCACTAATGTCATATGTGTGTACAGCAAATCAGGTCACCACCTGCACGGTAATAATTTTAACAGTATGGGCACATGGAGGAGTAAAACCGCCGTATTATACAGGTTGTCATTGTGGACATGGACCGATAGTGGCGGTATGATGGGTGGTGGGTTTAACGACAACAGAAAATCTTCTTCCACCAAGGTGAACTGTTCCCGTCGTGTTCGAAACCCGACTTCTCATTCGGTTGAGAGGCATTGGGTGCTGAAAATTGCTGGTTAGGTTGCATGGAGGAAGGGTTTTGGTATGTTGACATTCCTGCACCACTAACATTGGGAGTGTGACCTTTGGATGCGAACGGTGTAGGGTGGGGGACAGCGTCAGCAGCACCACCATGCTGTCTTCTCGCCTCGACGACTCTGCGAACGATGACTGGAGAAGGAAGTTAGCTTCGACAAGGGGTAGGTTGGCGGGATGGACATACGGGCAAAAGTCTCTTCAATGTTAACCATCTCACGAGCACTGGTTTCCATGAAACCGCAACCTTTGCTTTTTGCATATTCCCAGCCGACTTTGCTGCTGACCACGCGAGCGTCTTTCAGATCGCATTTGTTTCCAGCAATGATTTTGATGGGAGGGAATTTCCAGCCAAGCTCACGACGGCCGCGAACTTTGACACCCTTTTCTTTTAGCAAGCGGTTGTTTTCCTCGATTCGATTTTCTGCCTCGATGTCGATCATGTCGAGAAACCACTGAAGACCTTCGAGAGAATTGTAATTTGTGATATCGTAGACCAATAGAAAAGCATCCGACTGCAGATTGGAGGCAGCCCACAGACTCCGATATTCCTCCTGGCCAGCTGTATCGGTAAGGGAGAGGTAGTAATTGAGACCGTCTATCGTCCGGGTGACGGAGTATGAATCCTCGATGGTTGGATCGTACCTGGCGGGACTTAGTCTAGGTTGGTAAGAGAGGGGGAGTAACATACTCTGAAGTCCATTGCGATCTTACGAGACGGAGGGTAATTGAAGATTTACCACAACCGCCATCACCACAAATAGTGATTGATATTTTATCTGCCATGTTGATCCGTGGAAGTTGCTTTGGCGCTCGTCTTGCGCAGGAGTATCTCGAAGGCCGCGTCCAAGGGTAAACAAATAGCGAACCGACGATATTTGACGGGAAGGCGGGAAGTGGAGGAGGGGAGAGCAGGCGCGAGGGTAGTGATGAGGGAGGGACCGAAAGTGAATCAGGAGCACGGACGCCGTGTCAAGGTTGTGGTTGACAGCAAGGCTATTTTCGCGTTGGAGGTCGGAAAGTCGACTCTGCACCGAGATAGAAGTGATGAAATTGGAGTCGTAACGGGTGACGACGGGGCAAGAAGGGAAGAAGATGGGGTCAATGCAGAGAGCAACGAGTGATTCTGCAATGCAATGCAATAATCGGGAAAGTTGTGGAGGAACAGAGGCGGATGTTTTATCGGGATTACGAGGTTGGGTAGGACGTCGATCGAAATTAGCGAGGATGAAGGGATACGGATGAGTCGCGTGATTGAGGGGAGCAGTCGATATTGCAATGATGACTGAGAAGGTGCGACAATGGGAGTGTGATTGAATGATAGAGGAGGGAGGGATGCAGGCGAGGAACTTGAAGGAGAGGAAGGGGGAGGAGTGATGCGGGATGAAGTTTGATTTGAAGCAGAAATGGTACCAGTGACGAGGAGGACCGTGGTGAGTGTGAGGGTGAGTGGGAGAAGTTATCCGTCTGTATGAGGAATTTGAAAGGCTGGCGCTGGCTGCTGCTCCGTATCTTAAGGCGATGAGACAAGTGGACAGGATAGGACCCGGAAAAGAGGTTTGTGAGTCCACCAGGGAAAGGGAAGTGGGATGGGATTCAGGGACAGTGCCAATGCCAGTGCCGGTGGACTCTGATGATGGAGGCGTTTGAGTGGGTTTGATCTCGCGAGGAACAGGGGTTTCAATAGTGATGGAGAAAGTCTAAAAGGATGATGTAAATGTACAGATAATGGGGGATTTCCTTTGGAAAAAAGCGTGGACTCTGAAATCAAAACCAAGACCCAAACCCAATATTCCCACACGACGATCAGGTAGCAATGCCGAGATATATAATAGTCATTTCGAAGAGATACCAAGAAGGATGGGCACGGAACGAGGCTGGAAAAAGCGTCACCCTCGTCCGTCGTGCCTCAACGATGCCCAATCTTGCAACTAGTCGTCATTAGTAGAGTAGCATCCAACAGCGAGGCGAAGATCTGCAACAAAAGACGACTTCCACCGACTAGCAACATTGATTGGCCATGGAGTTGGCAAAAAGCACCAAACGAGAAGTTGGTCCAACATGATATTCTCGTTCTTTTCGTTTCTCGCACTCGAATTCAGCACGGAGGAGCGGTTCAACTACGAACCTTTGGGATAGAAACTCCGTAACCGACGACTTTTCAGTCTTCAGAGTTTGAAGACTCGAGGTCGCTAAAAAGCAAGGTTTCGGGGAAGCAGGTCGGTTCCAGGGGAGCCCAGGGAAGCCAGGGGCCCATGCTAGCCGTTAAACCTTCCCAAATGAAACGCCGAATCATCATCACACCTGCTGGTCAGGGCGAGCAGGGGAGCCCAAGTGCAGCCCAGGGGCCACCATTGACCTTTAGGGCCTCATTAGCAACCACGCCTTCCCAAGGGATCAGCAGAACATCATTTTATCATGGATTCATGGTTGATGTTCCGGTGGGTTTCTGTCACATCCCACATTGTCGGTACTCATTACAGCGTATAATATGGTGAACCCATAACATTATCCCGAGGTGTTCCCTGGCCTGGACTGCCTATAGATACCCACACATCCAGGCCCGAGGCCCAGCAAGCCAGGTGCATCACCCCTTGAAGCAAAGCATCTCTCCCTTGTACTTTTACGTAGATACCTGCATGCCTACCTGGTCCCAACCGTCTGTCACATTTTCAACATTTGTTATCGTGGTTTATCCAAGCGACGACTACTCGGTATTATCGGACTTCTTTCTTCTTTTCGCCCCTCCCCTCAAAGCGCCGAGGCTGCCAGCCTGCCACAGCCACATGGACGCGCATTGATCTTTTGACCCGCGCCTCGGGCCTCGATAGGCACCCGAGTTTTTCTGAACATCAGCCAGCCCTTTCCCCAGACTCCATGACTGCCTGAGCCGCACCTGCTTTAGTAATTCCGCTGATCATCACTGATGTGTCTCTATATCCACTTCTACAGCCTCATTGCCTCGACTCAAACCGATCCAAGTTGCGAAGGCAGCAACATTGCTCGCCACACGTCAATCCCATCTCTGATGTCGTCGACGTACCGAGTACTATCTGCAGTCCTCGACTGGTTACTGACCGCCCCCATGCATTGACATTCGCCTTCAGCCCTCGCTGTCTCAATGAGCAGGCGCCAAAACCCATACCAGGTAGGAGTACTCTGCCACTCATGACATATATGCCACCATATTACCGTCGAGGATTTCTACCACCATGCTTTCCTTCCAAGTAAGACAAACCCTCGTACAAGATGCCACCCACTGACCGCACTTCGACCTGCCAATCGCAAACTCACCATATCAATATAGCTCAGCAGTCACCAACATCACCGCCACCTTCTCCAGCTTCATTGCCTCCATCCACTCCTCCGACCAAGCAATCCCCTCCTTCGTGGTGGTCAAGACTCGGCGTCGATCATTGGGAATGGGAATTGTCCGCTGCAGTTCTATGTGTTGGCGCCCTCGCTGCTATTGTGGCAGTTTTGATCAATTATGACCAAAAACCTGTCCCTGAACTGCCTGTTGGCTTGACGGTAACCATCACGTTCCGCGCATGGTTGTTTGACCTTTCTAATGCTCAATTCCATTCCAGATGAACGCCATCATCGCTTTCCTATCTACAATAGCAAAGGGAGCTCTTACTCTGATATTGGCGGCTATCCTTCGTCAGGAAAAATGGCTGTGGTTTATCGATCGTCCCCGACCCCTAAGCACTATTGATTCTTTTGAAGAAGCAAGTCGAGGTCCATATGGTTCTTTGATGCTCCTCTTCAAGCTACATGGGAGGTATGGTTCCTCTCCCATGATTTCCGTGTCTTCAGCTCACCTTTGCCTGTTCCACAGCTTGCGACCGTTCCTAGCTGCCACAATTCTCGTCCTGGCTCTCGGTTTCGAGCCTTTCTTGCAGCAACTCGTTGCGTTTTCCACGCGTGACGTCCTAATCGACGGTGCAATCGCCTCGATTCAGACCCCGACTACATACAATGAATCTGTTGTGGGAGATTTGGGGGGAGCCAGCTTGTCTCTCAATGCTCAAATTGGTGCCTTTGGTGGTGCTAATGGCACCAACATAGCTCCCGAGTGCACTGGAGGAAACTGCACATGGCCAGAGTATAATACTTTGGCACTGTGTACCATCTGCAAAGATGTAACCTCGGAGGTTATGGTCGACAACGCGCGTTGGGATATGAGTTCACTTTTCCTCGAATTCGAGCAGGCAAATCAATCCTCTTCCTATCAGGAATGGCATCAAACTTATTCCTTCCCCAGAGGCAACAACCTCACGGTCGACTTCGGCCTCAGAATGGATAAAAGCTCAGATTCACAATCCACAAATACCCAGTGGGGGCTAAATTACCCTAGGCGGCGAGTCTGGCCCCTTAACATCGGGCCAGAGCTCGATAGCTCTTGGATTGATACCTGGGATAATGACACATATGCCGACCATCCTGCTCCCTTTTTTGCAATGGGCTATCTCGATCTCAACGTCACCGAAGATAACTCAGCTCTCCGCATTCAGCGTGCCACAGAGTGTATATTTAATCCCTGTGTGCGCACAGTATCTACGCAAGTCATCAATGGCATCGTGGAGTCAAAGGTCATAAACACTGACTATGGTGCCGTTTTCTTTGCGGAACAGAATCCGGACGGTATCAGTCTCGCTGGTGGTTGGAGAGCTACGGTGAATGGCACCGATTTCGAGATCGTTGATACTGGTGGTGTCGCGTTCGGCATGGGTTACGCTAACGTGCAAGGGCACGCATATCTTCTCATCCAAGCCTTGCGCATCGCGCTCGAGGGAAACACTACGTACAGCCTTCTGGGTACCCACTATCCCAGTGGAGAATCCGAATCAACCTCCTACGAAGGGACTGGGTATTCACAAAATCGAGGCCCCTGGAGTTCCGCCGGTCAACAAGCCATCGACGGCGCGGACAATTTCGCCCAGGTTGTCGAAGGCGTCGGCCATGCACTCACAGGCCGCTTCCAACAACTCGCCACAATCTCCGTGTCAGGAAGCGCCACGCGTAACTACGTCGTCATGGAAGTTCGCTGGATCTGGCTCATCTACCCGCTGGCACTCCTCGTTCTCAGCATCGCAAGTCTGACAGCCACCATCTTGGCAACACACGTCCGCCACATGGCGGTATGGAAGGAATCAACTATCCCACTCCTCTATCGCTATGCAGGCGACGGTCTCAATTTCCTCGCCGGATCAACGCAAGCACTAGGCCACCCTTCCAAATCGCTATCCAATAAAGTCAGCCAAATTGTCGACGAGGCAAATAAGGAGCTAGTGCGCCTGCGCCGCCACCAAGCCATCTGGACATTGGACTCGGAAACACCTCCAGAGAGGGCTGAGCAAAAGGAAAACGCGGTGGTGAATAATGACTTCCGCAAGCGAAGGTCTAACCCTCCGTCTCAGCCAGCAAGTTCGAGTATACCGATGGCTAGTCTGCCACCCAGACGACAGCCACAGCCACAGCAACATGACCCTCAAACACAACCTGCCGTCAACACAGCGACATAATACTGATACCCAACATTTAAATAGATAGATAGACAGATCGAAAGAGATCCAGTCTCAGGTCCAGTCTCAACCTTCCTAGTTGATGAGTAACACAGATAGCATGAAGATTATTATGATATATCCCAGCCCTCCTCATCAAGCAAAAAAACCTGATTGTCGTTCTCTCTTTTCCAGGAACCGACAGAATTAGAATAAAAATCAGAAAAATGTCATTGAAAGTCTATAACATCACGTATTCTCGCAGACTTACTTCACTTCACCGCCTTTCTCTCAGCCACGCGCGGTCGTTGTCGTCGTCATTGTACCACAGGAAAACAAGTGGAAGCACAGCGGCTACCAGTACGAGAGCTCACTGCTTCAGATATACGTACATATGTGTTCATGATTTTCACAAGTCGCCATCCATTCCTGAAAATGGTACCCTGGCCATGTTTGACGGGTTATAAGGAGCTATATTCATCTTCGTATATACACCAAGTAGCTAGCTAGCTAGCTAGCTAGGTAGATAGGTAGGTAGATAGGTAGGGAGATAGGTAGGTAGGTAGGTTGGTAGGTAGGTAGGTGGGGCACATCCTATCTGACGACACATCGACGTCCGTGCGTGGGTCAGATTTTGCTCTACATTCCAACAACGACAACAAGAAGAAGGCTGCACCTGGCCCGCCCCCACCCGATGCGAAGCATCTTCAAGTCTAAATAACCCTCAGGTGTCGATCCCAGCTCGTATCAGTAAGTTTATATTTTATATGCCCATCGCAAGTGCCGCCCAAAATGCCATTATCGTCGTTAAGGAAGTGTAAACGGGGGAGACGACTCCTCGATTTCCTCTGCGCACACGTGCAGTCCAGTCCTGTCCGGTTCGGTTACCCAAAAGTCGTTTGTTCGGAAATTTTGTTGTGGGGTTGTGATGAGGAGATTGCTTTCCGTGAACGCACGCACATCTTCCATGCTCATGTGTCGGCTATGCCGATAGCATATTGGCAAGTGCATCAGCCTTCGCTGGTACCCGATCACGCGTGCGTGATGGACATAATGTGTCGGCAGGCGTATACTGCGGTTGTTGTAGTCGAATCATGCGCGATTTGAGAATTAGACCCGAATTTTGGATACCTCAGCAAGACTCCCAGGGAGCTAATTAGAGGGATAAGTCATGACGTTCGAGGGCGCCAATTTTCTCAGTTGCTGAGACTTATCATCCATGAAGATGTTGGCCCAGCATGGTAGAATCGAGTGGAAATGCCAGAACAATCGCACCATTGCTCTGCCGGAATCAACTGTTGACGTGGTGGCGCGGCATTTCCGATTGCTCCATTACTGAATCCAGATACTGCTAAGTAGGTAGCACGTTCGCTTCATTAGGAGCCTCTTCGATCTTGGGTGGATGAGAACCTCGCCATGAATCATTAGCACCGTTGCTGCTAGTGCTCTGTTGTTTAATCAGTGTTGGGACACTTCCTCCCCGACCAGTTCCGTCATTCCTCCCCGACTGGGCGCCAGCGCGTTCATCACCGTTGGATGCAGGGACTTGGGTGCTGTAAGCTGGTGAGGTAGAGCTCTTATCACTCATGCCCGAATATTTCCTGGGTGAAACACGGCCATTCTGAAGATGGACAGTCACATCAGCCTTGTTGCCAACAGGGCGTGGGGAAGGATTGTGAATGGCACTACTCACCTGTTTTGCCCAACGAAGTCCACAACTGTTGCACAAGTCGCGATTTCCGCTTGGTCCTCGACGCCATTCCGGAGTTACGCGTGTATGACAGTTCGCACAGTCCTTTTCGAGCTGTCCGAGCCCCTTTCTCCTTTTGCGCTTCTTTTTCCTGCCAAGTAACGCCTGGAGCTCTTCAGCCAGTACTCGGTTCTGTCGCTCCATCTGCCTGAGTTCGAATTGCCAACTCGTGCTTCGCGTCGTTTTCAGTTCGTCGAAAATGTTTTCATCAGCTGCCAATGCTTCGTCTTGGTTACCAATACTGAGTCCGTAAGTCCCGGCATTCGTTACTGCAGGGTTGGGATTTGCAAAGCTCGAGGTGGTGGAGATGGTAGTATTCGATTTCTGCGCCCTGTTGAGTGTAGAGGGACCCGACACGTGCGTTGCTGGAGTACCTGACCCAACTGAAGCATGATCCGTGCGTGGAGATAGGGCAGTGGAAGAAGTTGATTTGTGGTTCAACAAGGCAGCTCGTGTCATCTTTAGCAGTCGCGTCTGAGCGAGGAGAAATGTCGGTTTGAATCCCGGTCGCGCATCGCCTGGGTAGATGGTTGTTTGTGCGTGTAGAACTTGTCCGCGTCGGTTCTGAAGATCGTGTTTGCAAGTAGCCTTCTGTCCTGATCGAGCAATTTCCAGCAAATTCATGAATGCTGGTCTAGAGTCAGGTCTCATCAAAGCTTGCATGCTCGTCCCAACGAGATCTTCTGGCAAACGGTCCAACAAGACTCGCGATGTGGAAGAAACGTGCAAAAACAATCCCGCCGTCGAAATCTTCGTCCAGAGCTCACTTTCACCCAGACTTCCTTCAGATGCCAATTCCGTCCGGTCCAACACATAGACTGGTCGTTCGCGACCGACGAGAATCAGGCACTTTCGACCTTTGCCTTGTTCGGTGTGCAAGGAACCATGAGCTTCGAACCAGGTATAGCCACTGTGTTTTCGACGAATTCTATAGACGACGTTGACCATGGCGGAGCTAGAGGCATCTTTCAATTCGCGAGTGACGGGGACAATGTCGCTGGGATGACAGACGGATGACAAGGCCATGCCGATAAGTTCGTTCGCATCATACTCGAGAACTTTGCGGCAGGCGGGTGAGAGATACAAAAACAAGCCCTTCAGAGACAAAACATGCACCACGTCGTCAGTATTCTCCAGTAGGATTTTATCCCAGAGGCGTCGCGAGAGTTCGGTCTCTCCACGGCCCACTGTGGTCAAAACATGTGAGACTTCGTCTCGCGGAATCGTTTGACCCATCTCTTGGATGGCCTGCGTTGTATCTGGAGTTGGCGGCAGAGCGTATGCGGGAAGTGAGCTACGGTTATAGTTGATGGCATAGCTTCCGTCTGGGAACGTTACATTAGCATGATCTGGACCTTTTGCCGGATTGTTACCCTTACCAGGATTTCTCCCTGAAACGGAACTAGGTTGCTCAACCAAGTCAACCTGAAAGCCAACGTAATACTTGAAATCATCCGAGTCGAAAGGAATTGGTATCATCGTAAGCAGATTCATGAATGGCTGTCCACCTTTTCGATAATTGATCAGACTCAGTTGGGCCTCTCGTCTCTTGCTGATTTGGTTTTTTAGATAGAGCACCGACCCATCGTCGACATATTTCCGTTTCACTCCCGGCTGTACCTTACCGTCAGGGGCTTGTAGGAATCGACAATTCCGTCCGAGAATCTCATGTTTCGTGTAGCCAGTAAGGCGCTCAAACATTTCCGAGCAATACACGATGGGTAAGTCGTGCTTCTCGATGTCACAAACGACAAACGCACAGGAGAGGTCTACCGGGCCGATATTGATCTCGGGTTTTTGCCTGGTCGCAACCCTCATCTGTGACTGTCAGCTAGAATTTAGAATCATAATGAGCAAACTAACGAGGACGCCGAGCATGTCAAAACCGCTGGAAGAATAGGCATTGGCATATTTTGAGGGCGGTCCGGGAGGTCCGAATGCTGTCAAACTCTGATCAATACTCTGAGCCGCAGGGTTGATGGAATTGGCTCCACTGGAAGTCGCTAATATATCGATGAGCAGAAAGTTGCGGTGTTATACAGGGTCAACTTACGTTGTGATTGCATTCGGGATGGCATGCCGAGAGACTGTCGTCTCGCTGGGGCTCTTTGCGTGTGTAATGGTGAAGGCATCGATGAACCTGGAGCGGATGTCGCGGGCACGGAGTGAGAAATCGCGCTTTGCATCTGAAGCGGAATTTGTGGATTTACGAAGTTTTGCGACATGGTGGTTGGGACCATGTCATCCACGCCTACGACTGATGCGTGCCTCTGGTTGTTTGCAGTTCCGGTATTTGGTGGCAGATAAGACACGGGAAAACTTGGGGCGATGGGCGAGGCTGTGTACATCGGACCCGGTATCGAGTTTGCGCCCATTCGGGCTGGAATTGTGTTTTGCGCCATGGCATCGTAATCCACCCTGGAATCTAGGGCTTGGGGTATGTAGGCGGGAGAAGGTTCGTTGGACATCATGGCTGGCGAATAGGTGTTAGCCGCCGACATGTCCCCGAAACGAGTATTCATCTGGGAAAAACGAGTGTCCAAAGACAAGTCTTCGTGAAGCCGACCTCTGAGGGAATCGAGAGATTTTTGTTGGTATGTCATGTCTGCTGAAGGCACACCAGCGATGGATGTGGGTATGGAGGGGTTTAGTTCATTGGGATTTGGGTCGAATTGAAAATTGGCAATGTCAGTGTTGGTAGAAGACCCAAATTCATGCATGGACGCTCTTCGAGTGTGGTCACGGCTGGTCTGTGGAAAGTCGGATTCGAAGGCGCGCCGGCGCATCAATTGTGCATTGTTCTGACTGATGATCTGGTGAAGACTCTGTGGCTGACCCACCATATCCAGGTCTATGGTGGAAGGGTCAACAGCGTCCATGTTGCCATCTTGATTGTAACCTTCCATGGACTGCATATCCACGATTGGATAAGGCTGCCCATAGTATCCTGGTAGGCCATTCATGATTGCGCTCACACAGACACCGTCGGTCCAGCTCTTGAACCTTGAAAGGTGACAAACAGATACAGTCGTGAGACGTGGAAGATGGGAGGTCGAGGGAGTTGATCGTATCGACGGTGATTAGCATTGAAGTGAGCGACGTTGGGAAGAGAGTTGGAAGGTCCCACTTTGCGGCATGCTTGCAGTGACGAAACTCCAGCAAAAGAAGGGCGGACTCGAGCGAAGGGACGTTGCGGGAGATGGTTGATAGGAAGGCGTGGTGTAGACCTGTGTATGAAGCAGCGACGTGGAGATAGAGAAATTGTGAGTGAGGGTGATTTGGTGGGCGGCGATGAGATGGAGATGGAGATTCAGATTCCAGATAGAGATGGGGAATTATTCGGGATGGAGAACTAGACACTGGGAAGTGGAAAGGCGAGCATACAGGCTTGTGGCACTCGCATCCAACACTAACGCCAGCGCCAACGCTTGTGTCTGGTCTGTCAGACCCCAGTGAGCTGCCAAAGCCCGAAGCTTGAAGCCCAAAGCCTGGTGTGTTAGGCTAGGGATTCTCTGCCCAGGTAGATCAGAGAAGCCCCAATGGCCTAACCCAGAGACATTGAGGGGCCCGGGGCCGAGGGGCCGAGTGTACCCTGCAGTCTGGGCAGGAGTTCAAATTGTGGCACAAACCAAGTGGCAGTCTCCGACCATTGCTCGCTAAACAGCAAGTGGTGAGGTAGGCTCGTGCCAGTGAAGCAGTAGCGTGCTTGAGGTGGGGATGTGCATGTCATGCCTGCATGGCTATGAATCTCTCGAAAGAGCCCTGGTTGTGATTTACTGAGTAAGTCATTGCTAGTCCCAAGTTGGGTATTTACTTGTGGTTGTAGAGATGGATGTGTTTTATGAATCCGGATTCCATGGTTGCTACCAACAGTCAAATTGACCCAGATTGGTAGATCAAAGACCCATGAATCTGGGAGGAACCTGTGGAGCGCGAGGGATAAATTCAATCTGTGGCTCCTGTAAATCATCCACAACTCTATTTATCATGGACCATCAATTTTTCCTCGAGGGCTGGTTCATCTCCAATTGCATTGCAATCATATACATCACACGAGTACATTATTACCTAGGTGCTCAATAACGCTTCCCAGGAATTGATCCTTCACGAGAAACAGATCTTAATTCTCGGTGGCTGACCACGTTGCATCCCAAACGGCGACTTGCACCAAGGAAGTTCTATGACGTAGGTGGGCGCCCCATCAATGACACGTGAGGGACCTGCAATATTTGACTGCCCATGACAAGCTGGAGATTGCTCTTTGAATATACCACAGTGCACGACCACTCTTTCGCGTTTGAAAAGTTCTGGCCGCCGTCCCAAGCACCGAGGCTTTTACCAGGAGTTTTTTTGGATAACCAAAACACTTCGACAATATGATTGTATTAGCGGATGTCCTCACTAGCTAGATAGATACCATTGAGGCACAAAGCAACATGATCGACGTTCGTGTCGATGCTATTAGTACAGAGCCACGCTCCCCAGTACTCCAGCTCAGGCTCATGCATCGTCCATGTCATACCGGACGATTGTTGTCATCACAGAATCCCCACCACAAGATCATACATGCTAACTTGGATATGCCGAGGGCTTGGCCAATATCGGTGCCATCTTTTCCCTGGCAAGTTTCTCCTGCTCTCGTTGCGCCCGTTCTGCCTTGGTGATCCGAGGTTTGCGTGTAGTCCCACCACCGCGAGATCCAACACCACCACCTCGTCCAGAACCACCTTCACCAGCAGTTGCTCCGCCTCGTCCGCCACGGGAGCCAGGTCCACCTCCACGACCGCGACCGCGACCGCGCTTGATGGTGCCATCGGCTCTGTTTGTGAAACGTCAGCTGCTGTTGGGGTTTTTATTAGGATGTGGGATACATACCTCTCGACAGCAGGCTTCTCTCCCTCTGGTACAAGAGGCCCACAGTAGACAAAGAACCCGTCCTTACTAGCCGCAGCTTGCGCTTCCCACAACATTTCGCTATCATCAACAAACGGATCGTCCTGGTCGTACTCTTCTTGCTTGCGCCTTCGTCTTCGTTTGGGTCCCGGTGCGTCAGTGCCACTGTTAGTCGTCTCCTGACCACCGTTGATTCCCGACATGGCAACATCGCCGTCGTTGTCCGAGTCACGCTCAATGTCAACACTGAGATCCTCGTCGCCACTCTCGCCCGCCGACGTCCCTCCGAATTTGCTGCCCGATGCCGATCGCTCCAATGCCGCTCCTGCTGCGGCGACCTTGGCTAAACGTTCCTTCTGAGCCGCCTGACGAGGATACAAGGCAGCGAACCCGTACTTTTCTTCTGCTAACCGACCAAAACTGATGACCCTGTTGTTTGCTCCCTTGAGGTCGATGTGAAGCACAATACTGGGTGCTTTTCCGCCGTCCTTGGCAGCACCGTCCATGCTTGCATCACCTCCGAACAAGCTGGCAGACAGAAGACCAGACCCAGGTGGTGGTGGAGGCGGCTGCTCCTTGGCTCGGGTTGGTTTAGGCGAGCTGGCACGAGTTGGAACTTCGGATGGGACCTTTTTGATCACTTTCCGTGAGCCTTGTTCGATGGGGCCTGAGTCGATTTCCATGCTGGATGCGTGGCCATTCATGAGCGGGGAGTGACTCGCTTTCCCGTTTGTCTGAGGCTGTGCCGATGTGATCAATGGTGAATGATTGGTCGGCGTTGCTGATTGTGGAAAGGTCTTTTGCGATGGAGGGTCGATGATTCCTGAGATAGCCGGTGATGTACTAGGATTGTAAGTCGGTCTTGGTGGTGTATGTAGGATTTGTGGGGACGGAGCAGGGGGTGGAGGATCAACCAGTTGGGAGATTGAAATGGGCAAGGACGATCGGATGGGATCGAACATGGGAGTCGAGCGGGAATTGTTTGACGCCAATGGCAGGGACTTGGGAGCGTCACGATTGTACTCATAAGGCTGGGGGTGGTGAATGGTCGGGCGTGGCATCGTCGAATCGTGTGTCAAGACGCCGGATTCGGCAGTCTTGGCGACCTCATTGCCTTTCAAGTTGCTGATAGAACTGTGGAGTGGGGAATTATTCAAGATGACAGGCTGGTTGAGAACTGAAGATTGCAAGGCAGGAGCCGAGTGACGAGGAATATCAATTGTGTTCTTGTTGTCCAGCTGTTCGATCTTGGGCTTTTTACGGGAGGTGGTCGTGACCGTACTCGAGGCGACTCGTGGTTTTCGAGGAGCGCGTTCTTTCTTTTCTGGATCTGCAGCACCAACATTTGGCTCCCGCTTCTTTCTCGGCTTGCGCACTTTGACGCCTGTGGCTGGAGGTTGGTCTTGGCGTGAGCCTGCAACTGTGGCTGGAGAAAGATTGCTGGCAAGGGAAGTCCGCGTGCTGGAATTGCCAGCAACACCAAGATTTGTCGTCATGCCTGTATCTCGAGAGTTGAGATGGCCAGCGAGTGCTGGTGTGCCCTCGGTGTCACTGGGCGGTGCACTTGATAAGTCGTTGGAGGAGCTTCTTCCATCTCCAACCTCCATTTTTAGTCCTGCAGCTCTAGTGATCTGCAACCAATCGAGACTTAGGCAGCTGCACAGCACATTGAAGCCACGGCTTTCAAGTCTCAGTTCAAAGGGTGTCGAGAGCACCGGATAGCGGGAGAGGGTGAGATGGATAAGGTGTAGAATGCAGGAAATTCTCTCTTTGAGGACGACGAGAGTGGTGGATAGTCGGACAGGAGGCAGTCGTGGTTGATTTACAAACCCCGAATGGATTGTTATGCACGTCGAAATTATTGCACAGTTCAAAGTTGTGGTCAAGAGAAGTCAATGTGCAGTCAAGCGGTTGAGAAGGCTAGCAACACGTCATGCGATGGCGGAAGGTGAAAGGACGTGAGACGAACACGGAAGCTGAGATGGGTTCGAATTCGAGCAGGAACACCAAGTAGCTGGACGAAGATGAGGGAGAAGTGAGAAAGATTGGGAGAAAGGAGGTTAAAAGAGAGGAAACGGTGCATGGAAGAGGGATAACCTATAAGTAACCGGAGAATCAAACAAGACAAGATGGTTTAGTGAATTGACAAAGGACGACGGAAGGACGGGGAAATGAAGAAGGGGGACTGGAGCAGAAAGCAGGACGAAGGCAACGAAACACCAGACTTTGAATAATTGACAGACCAGACAGTAAAGTGGATAAAGGGTGGTGGTAGTGGCAGTGGCAATACGATCCAGGGAATTGCAGAACACCGCGGTGGGTGAAGCGAGGAGAGGAGCCAGCTCTGAAAGTGAAAGCAAAGCGTAAGATCAATCATCATAGGCGCACCGAGGGCGCGAAAGGCAAAGAGCATGAGAAGGGATAGGCAGGAAAGGAATGAGATGGAGGCATACTGGGAACGAACGAGTAGGCATATCCGTATGGGAAGTGCCCCGAATGATACAGCGATAGAGTCAAGATGGACGAGCTATCAGCCGAAGCCTGAGGACCCAGGGTGAAATGAAAATGGTACACATCAAAAAGACGAAATGGCTCCAGGCACACAAGAGGTGAATTGGAGGAGTGGAAAATCAAAAGACGTGCATGCGCAGCCTGGGTCTGAGAACGAGCCCGAGCCTGGGCTACGAGGAGAGCGAGGCTTCTGTTACTCGTCCTCCGTACTTGGAGAATTGGGTTAGTCATGATCCCTTTTTAAACTTCACGCTCGACCTGTTGCACCCACGGCATGAGCAAAAGATATAGGCGTCATCGTCACCGTGCAAGTCTCGATGTAGGGGACATCCATGGATCACTCTCCAGACACGCATGACGAGACGTCCTTTAATATATCTTACATCTTTCGATAGTTGTCCCATCCATCAGTGTCTACCTAGATATTCTGTCTTGTTCCTCAGAATACCCAGTCATGCCTAACAGGGACCTAGCTCCGACCCACCGATCAGATCCAGAGAATCCCTGCTTCGGTGGCTTGATGCCAGGTCCCGGAAATCCACTCCGCATGGAGACCACTCCGGAAGTGACAGTGGTATTCTACCATATTCGGTTTCAAAAATTGAACATTCCAATTCGGATCATGTACAGTTGCTGAAGGTTTTGGGGTCGCCGATTTCATAGATATCAGTCGCTGCGACCTGAGAGCTTCAGCGATATGAAACCAACCCACATGTCACCTGTCTGGCATTGCATGAGGATTGAGGGGATACTGAACAACGGGTATGCCGAGCTAGGGACGAGGTACCTAGTCTCGATTAGGAGAACCTTAAAAACGACATGTCTTGGCACCCAGAATCTGCCTGCGCTCCAACTTGAAGTTGAAGTTGAAGTTCACGAGTTCCCATCCCAGTCCCAATTCTACAACGGTTACAGCTCGGCCACGTGCAATGGCGATCCCCGGCCAGCGGTTCGAACTGGATCTGGACGCAAATGATTTTACCGTAAAGCCTCTCAGTGAGCATGATCACTTCTCGAGCCCTGTTTCCATGATCAAGGATCTGCAAGAACACGACTCCGAGTCTCCTCCACCTCCCCCCGTCTTCAGGTCTACAAAGTCGGGCTTTCCTGAACACAAATCTCGCTTCAACGCATCTTCTTTCAAGCAGAGACAAGAGGGTGCGAGGGCGAGAATACCCCCAACAGCCGCTTCTCGTTTGGAACCCTCTGATAGAGCCATTACCCATCAGGTGGCCAAAAAATATGGTGTCGATTTTGACTCACAGCAGAAAGCGGACATAGAAGAGGAAAACAAGAGACGAATTGCTGAAATGTCTTCAGAAGATATCGAAGAAGCGCGTGCTGAGCTCATGAAAACACTCAACCCTGCCTTTCTCGAACGCCTGTTGAAGCGAGCCAATATCGACGAAGACTCTTCGAACCAGAATTCATGGCCCGAAGACGCAGAAAATGTCCTGCAAGGACACCCGGCTCATGAGAACGTTATCTCGGATCCTCCTGTCCAAAAGCCTGACCAGACATCTTCAGGTCCTACAGTCCATTTTCCTGCGCCCCCAAGATTGCAGTCGGAATATGTTCCCCTAGACACCAACGACCCTTCTTTCCTTTCTGAACTCAAATCCCACTACTTTCCCGAAATATCTCATGACCCACAGTCGCTGTCCTGGCTCCAAGACCCTACGGATACGGAAGAACAAGAATCATTATACAATCCTGAGAGGGATTCATTTCCCCCATCGGCTTTGCGTTTTGGCTTCAACGGCCGTCTGATTCCCCCAAAAGAAAGCTTAGATATCGATGTGAAGCAGGGTCTTCATCATCATGGTGACGCACCGAGCAGCGCTGGGTATACTATTCCCGAGCTTTCACTACTGGCCAGATCTTCTCTACCGAACCAGCGATGTGTGGCATACCAAGTGTTGGGGCGAATCTTGTACAGGATAGGGAGGGGTGATTTTGGCGCCCGCGGAAGCGACCTTCAAGAGGCGCTTTGGTACACCATTGAGCATGAAAAGCCACTCGAGGTTATGATGAGTGAAGCCAATCGTCAATCCGGCCATGCCAGTGCCAAAGCCTATGCCACCGAGGCTCTATGGCTCTGGCGGCAGGGAGGCGGCGGCGACAGAGGTGTCCTCAAACCAGGCCAGAATCTTGCAAAATAACTCACGAATGCGGTAGTAGGGTTTTTGCGCCCCTACACCCGAAATCTGATCAGGTGTGCTCAATGTTCACGAGGCAAAGGTGAGTTGCAAATCAGTTGACGATACTATTCAAGTCCTGATGTGTGACGCGCCGCACGTGGAATTGCACGGGTAACTCCCATTACACATATTCTGGCGGACATATTCCGTCCGAGAGATCAGTCGAACGCTAGCAATGATGCTAATCCACGACAATTTTTCTGGCCGGCGACATTGACCGGTTTCAGCCTGCATTTCAGAAAGATACTGCAATCTCGGGATAAAATTGCCCTCACTATGCTAGGTTAGCAGACTTTGTGAACTGCCCTCGAGGCATTACAAAGCGCTGAATGTGGCTGGTTATATGCTCGTATGTTCTACTCCGCGGATCTCATTCTATCGAAATAGGTCAAGCGTGGCTTGATTCTCCACCTACCTTTTCTGGACTAGTCATACTGCCCAGCCATCCGTGAAGCGGAGACTTGACTGCCAGCCAGGGTTCAATTGGCTTCTCCTGCTCTCGGGTTTTATCAGTGTCGCCGACCATATGGTATCTCGGCTTCAACGTCCAATGGATAAACGAACGCCAAAAGTTCTCAGACCTCACCCTCGCCATGTCGGACTCACAACTATCCGCGCTCAGACCACGACGAGGCCACACTTTGTGCCGACTCGACGGGAGGTTGAAATAAATTCTTCGCCTTGGACAGCTAGAGTGAGCTACCTACATATTGCTGTATCTTTCAGTCTTGCCAGTAGCAGCACGAGTAGTCAGTTCAAACCTGATTCTGTCTGTCGAAGTAGAAGTGTTTAGCTGCATTTACAACAACCGACCCTGCATAATTACAATTCAGCTCCTAGCCTCCCTCACTGTTGTCATCACAAGAGAAGTATCAGGACATCATGCCTAGAACTGTCCTAATCACAGGATGCTCGGACGGTGGCCTCGGCGCTGCGTTGGCGCTCGCCTTTCACCACCACGGCGATCGCGTACTGGCCACAGCACGAAACCCCTCCAAGATGGCACATCTCAAATCCCAAGGCATCGAAACCCTCACGCTCGACGTCCTTTCTGAAGACTCCCTCCAGGCGTCTCTAAAAGAGGTCTCAACTCTCACAAACGGCTCGCTTGACGTTTTGGTCAACAATGCCGGTGCTGGTTATTCGATGCCGATGACAGATGCAGACATGGCGGAGGCACAGAAAGTGTTCAACCTGAATGTCTTCTCCGTCCTAAGAACGACACAGGTGTTCTTCCCTCTCCTCCGCAACTCCAGAAATGGAGCGTTATTGGTCAACAACACTTCTGCAGCGAGTGTCGTTGGTGTGCCAATGCAAGGAATCTACAACGCATCGAAAGCCGCCGCGGCAATGATCTCGGAAAATCTGAGACTAGAGATCGAACCATTCGGCATCAAAGTGGTGGATCTCAAGACCGGTGGTGTGCAATCCAAGTTCTTTCAAAACGTCCTTGGTGGCTCGGGTGCGAAACTACCAGAAAACACAGCCTACGAGCTTGCGCGCGAAAAAATCGAGAAGGTCATGGGTGGAGACGTCAGCCTGAGCATGCTGGATGCCGACATCTGGGCGCGTGACGTGGTCAAGGACTTGAGTCAGAAGAACCCTCCTCCGCATATCTGGCGGGGCACGGGCGCGTTCAAGGTGTGGCTTTCCACTTTACTCCCGTCCGGAACATTCAACGGGACACTTCGGCAGATAGGTGGGCTGGACGTCTTTGCGAAGAAGCTCAAGGAGGCGGAAGCAGCACATGCGAAACAACGTTAGAGTACGATGTAGAAGGCTTTTTTCATGTAATGTAAGCATATCATTAAATCGATTATCGATGTCTCCAGTTTTTCGACAAAAGCCAAGAGAGCTCTCATATGCTCGACTGACTAATTCAATTTCATGTAATATCATTTCACATCACTCAAACCTGGAAAGACCGAGGATCTCAAATTCATTCACTTGTAGCCGACTTGCCCGTCGTCGCCAACTTCGAGCCAAGCGACCTCCAGTGCACCTTCCTGACCTTCAACCCAGCGTAAGCCAGCAAGCGATACCCGATCGTGACGCCCAACAGCGCCAGTGCAAACGTGGTCGTATCGACGTCCAACTGATAGAGATCCAGCACCTGCTCACCGGTCTCGATGGGACAGCGGCCGTCGCCGAGCTCCTGCGCCGGAGTGCAGGAGAAGTGGATGCCGCGCAGACTGTAGCTCGAGAGGGCGCCGACCTGCCACTTGATGGGGCTGATGTGGTTGATGGCGGAGAGGAACCGGTCGATGCCGATGCTCAGCACGCCGCCGAGGTGCACCGAGATGGAGAGCACGACCGTCATGACGCTGACGGCCAGCCCCGTGTGCGAGAACATGGTGAAGAAGATGATGCCGAAGCTCTCGCCGCACGACACCACGCAGAAGGACGTGTACGCCATCAGGAAGTACAGGCTCGCCGTCCGGTTCAACCCCACCGCGAACACGGTCAACAGGCTGAAGATGCACGACGCGATCAGCTCCATCGGGATCTCGATCGCCGAGTAGTACAGGAAAAACGCTTCGAGGGGGTACGTGCCGTCGCGGTCTTCGTGGTAGTAGATGTCGCGCTCGGCCGGGTAGAGCGCGATGCTGTTCAGCATGCCGATGAAGAACATGCTCGACATGGATTGCACGAAGCCGACTCGCGTCTGCACGGAGTAGTAGTCTGTTTTGAGCGGTGCGAAGAAGGCCGTCAGCACGATCCCTAGTCCGACCAGTTGGCTGATTCGCCCGAGGAGGAGGTTTGGCTGCCGGATCAGGTTCTTCATCCCTCTTTGCAAGAGAATGGGGAACGCATGGCTGAATGGGATCTGCGTTCGCATGTAGAGTCCCAGGCCGGCGGTCAGAGTCAAATGGGCTTCTTTGGATGGGGCCGGTGAAGTCATTGACCGAGGGGGTGCCAATACGATGTCAGAGGCCTCATGGTTCGGGGCTACTGCCTTTTCTTGAACGTGTAAAGACCCCGAACTGCGGCGTGAGACAAGGTCAAGCGCAAAATCAGCCGGGTTGGCCGACTCTGGACACATGTGGCCTTGGTTGGCAAAGGTTGAGAGCATATCCGATGCTTGTCCGTTGTACATGACATCTCCCCCTTTGGCGAGGAGGAGCACTCCACCAAACTGGCTAAACATGTCCGAGCGTGGTTGATGTATGGAGAAAATGATTGTCCTACCCTCGTTCGCTAAACCCTTCAGGACTTCGATGATGGAGAAGGCGGTGAACGCGTCTAGACCAGAGGTCGGTTCATCCAGCAGGAGAACACGCGGGTCAGTCAGGATCTGGACCGCAATCGAGACACGTCGCTTCTCACCACCACTAATACCTTTAACCAGGTCACTTCCGATGAGAGTGTCTGCGCAGTCTTTCAGGCCAAGCTTGAGCAGCACCGACTCAGCGCGTTCGATTTTCTGTTTGTGGCTCAAGAATGGCGGGAGGCGAAGACCTGCGGCAAAGTGTAGCGTCTCCCGGACCGTCAGCGACGACAGCAGGCCGCCATCGTCCTGTGGGACATAGGAGCAGATAGAAGTGACGACCTCATTTGTGGCTGTAGAACCATTCAGAAGCATCCTGCCCGAAATCGAATATCTGACAAGTGAGGAATCGTACAAGCGTCTCGCCATCGCATTCAAGCAGGAAGATTTGCCTGACCCTGAAGGACCCATGATGACGTTCAATACTCCAGGTTCGAACGTCGTGTTGATGTCCTCGAAGATACATTTCGTGACTTTGGGATTGAACAGCCGTAGACCATCCACCTCCAGCCCAAAGTGTTCGAGACTCACCCTGATCCCGTGTTCCGCACCGAGCGCTCGTCCAAGCTGCACACCCTCGGACGACTCTGGAGCTTCACTGCTGTGGATTTTCGCCATCTCCACCTCGGTCTTTTGGATGTGCAGTATGACTCCCGACAAGACGAAGAAGAAGATGACGAAGCCAAACAGCACGACAATCGGTCGCCATAGCCAGTTTGAGGGTAGATTTAGTGAGGCCAGGATATACGCTCCGGTATACTCCTTGCAGACTGGGTCGAGAAGTCCATCAGGACTGGGGCAATCGTAGACTCTGTTGTAAAATTCGTTTGTGCAAAGGGCACCAAATGCATAGAACTGTCAAATGAGTTAGCACATTTTGCGATCAAATGAGGAATTTTCACCCACGGTGTAAGCCGTCCATTTGATCCAGCGCAGCCAAATTGCGATCGAATGGGTGTTGGCGAAGAAGCCACAGGCCGTGCTCTGAAGTGTGAAGGATAAATTTGCGTAGAGTGACGCAACCATGAATTGCCGGCTCAAGGCAACGCAGACGGTGGCCAAGTTGACAGCAATTAGATGAAGCAGGAGCTGAATGGCGAAAAAAGTGAAGAATTGGCTGGCTTCAGATCGGAACCCCGCCATAAAGTAGAACAAAATCGAGTAGAACAACGGGACGGGCAAATCTTCCAGGATAAAGCGAGATGCACGCCTGCTGACGATAAAGCTGATGGGTTTCACAACACCCTCGATCCGCTCGCGATCGTAGGTCGTGATATCGATCGTCAAGCGATAGGTCTCGAAGAGCAAAATCAGATAGCCTTGCAGCGCACAGGCTGAATACATCGCTCCTTGCCTGGATCTGATGCCCGCCAGGTCGGTGTCAAGCTGGTAGAAGATCCAACCGCTCATGATTCCCATGCTCAGGGACTCGATCATGCTGGCGAGGAGACCAAGACGATCTCGACATGTGACGATAAATGTCCTACGCGTGTGCGTGATTGTCTCGTGCCAAAGTCCGCTGAGTTTGTTGCCCGAGCTCGTGCTCTTCCTGACATCGGAAACAGTGTAATCAGTAGATACCTGCTCCAAGGCATGGGATGGAGCTGTTCTCCAGGCTTCTTGAAGGCGATGCACCCGTTCGAGTGATGTCTTTTCCAAGTCCTGTGATCGAAGGTCTACCGCAGCAAGATCAATGACGAAATCAAATGGGTTATGGAAGGCGGGCATCCTATAATTGAGGGATTCGAAATACGGTAGACAACCTGCTACAGATCCAGAATAAACAGCCTCACCTCGAGAGAGGAGGATAAGGTGGTCAACGAGCGTCCAGATTTCTGATCTTGGCTGATGAACTGGGATGATTAGACATTTCTGTGGTCACAGCAGGAGTGTAAACTCACTGGTCATGATGACAGTCTTCCCTTTCTGGGCAAGACCCTTCAGCGTCTCAACCACTTGCAGTGCAGAAGCAGCATCCAGACCAGTTGTCGGTTCATCAAGAATGAGGACAGGCTGGTCCGCCAGCAGCTGGATTCCAATACTGGTGCGCCTCTTTTCACCACCACTGCAGCCTTTGTGAGCATCATCACCTATCCTGGTGGCAGCACATGCACTCAAACCAAGCTCTTGGATCACATCTTCGACCATCAATCGTCTTTCGCTTTTCGATCTGGTCGTGGACAGGCGTAGGTCAGCGGCAAATTGCAATGTCTCCCGAACGGTCAGGCTGGGAAGAAGTACGTCTTGCTGCATCACGTATGCTGTTCCGGTGCGGGAATTGGACAGTTGATTGTTCGATGATGGCTCCACTGGTTCATAGTAAATGCTTCCCGATTTCTGAAATGCTTTATCCTTGACTCGGTGAGAGATGGCATTGAGGAGAGATGTCTTTCCACTACCACTTGCCCCGATGATCGCGGTAAGACTGCCGCCCTGTAAATCTGCCGAGACATCTCGTAGGATGTGCTTAGGGGGAAATTTGGCACTCTGGTTGAACAGCTTGGCTTGTAATGCGCTCAGGGACGAGAATGGCGACAAAGCTGCTGGGTCGACCTTGATGGAGAGACTTCGCACTTTGACATGAACTTGATAAGTTTCTAGGCTAGGCGGTTGGCCGCTGGGGGGCGATTCGCTGATAGACGAAGTAGACACTGGCTCATGAGAATTTTGTCTTGCTTCCACGGCTTCAATACTTCCCTCTTGAGCCTCGCCCTCCGCCATGACGAAGTCAGCAATAGGCGCGAGTCTATCGAGAACCAGACTTCATCGTAGTCACTGCTTGGACAGTGAAAGCCTCATTCCCATGAGCACTCCGGGTATTCAATTTAGGTCATCAGAACGAGTTGTCCGGCACGAGTGGGATGAAAGATGAATCGATTTCCGCATGAAGAGGTGCAGTGACATTTTGACTCTTGAGACTCGAGGTGCAATGACAGAGCCGTGCCACAATGAGCATCCCGAAGTTAGACCAGTCATTGGATATGGTGCCCCAGGCTTCTCCAAGCGATGCTACTTCATCAATTGGACCATTGTGTAAGCGAGGTGAATGTGTGTGTGGAAGGGAACTCTACCGAGTAGGTCGTGGTTCTTGGAGAGCAGGCATGAGCTAAATGCCCGAATGCACCTTGTGGGTGTTCGCTTGCACATGTGCGCTAATCAAGGCGTGGCAAGCTCTATGTGATTGGATTTGTGGAAGCTCGCTTGTCTGGACCCTCGACGAAATTGTGAGGCGGTCGAATCCCTTTATTTGAGTGCATGTGCTCCGAAAGTTCTGACCCGACTCAAGTACGGGTGAGTTTCAGAGCAACACAAAGGTGCTTCAAACCACCCATCTCGTCTCCTGCAAGGAGCGGTGGTCAGCATGCTGGGATCAGATTCACAAGAGCTGGCGGTCAATTGAATCTCGGTTGCTCGTCCTAGGCCTCGACTTAAAGTTGCGGTGACCTACGTAAACCCTTAAGACCTCGGTAAGCGTTAAGCGTGATGGTGCCCAGAAAGTGCCCGAGGGCCCCTGCACTTTTGTTCGTCAAAAGGGGATAGGTTTACGAGCACGCCACCATCGATCGGATCTTTTCAAAGGTCAACGTGGCTTTCGAGCTCGTCAACATTTGAGTTGTGACGCGTGACTCGCGATCTGTCATCAGCTGGTGCTTAATGACGGGTTTGTTCTTTCTCGAAGGCCCTGCTCCATAGAGTCCTTTTCCTCTTTCGCCGACCAAATGTGAGATGAGGATTGTCTCGATCTGAAATTGCTCACCTTGATCGAAACGCGCTGGATGTGGAAGTGCACTGTGACCATCTCCCATACCATTGAAGGGTCTGCACCCAATATGTTCTGCTGCGTGTTGAAGTGATGAACCCGGGGTATAGGTCATCCCGTTTCTGCAATCAAGATGCCTAGGTATTTGCCTAGGTAAGTGAAGAACCAACAACAAAAGACGCCGGTACAGGAAGCATGGCCGGTTCCGGAGCTTTCATGATGTCATAACCAGCCCCGGTCGTGCAAAAATGTCCAGCAACACACCGGCTCGCAATTATTAACTTATTCACATACCGACTCGGTCCTTGAATGCAAATTGTCTCGTTTAAGGCATTTGATATGTGCTTTTGGGATCAGCCATGTCGAGATACTCATCGATACTACGTGGTTCTGGTAACAATCATCAGGCTTTCGACAAAGAAAATCTAAAGTCTTTCGAAAAGAACGGGCCGGCTGGTAGAACACCCACAACGCAGCCCATTCAGGCCTGTACCTAGGCAAGTCCACCAATCGCCTCACATCGCAGTTGTGCCGACTTCCGAGTAAACAGGCTTCAACCTTTACAAAGGGAAGGTGGCGCAGACAAACTTGGTGCCTCAAGTGCCCAACAGGCATGAATTTATCTTTTTCAACGTCCACGGATGCCTTTTTAAGGAGGCCAGATGCGGACTGTGGCAATAATACCGCTATATCCGACCCCTACAAATTTATTCACACGCCCATAGTGATGCAGAATGTTTTTATTTATTCTTACTACGTTGCCCCAAAGATTTGACCGTGGTATCTTTTTGCAATACTCAACATTTTTGGTGCCCTTGACTCGAATCTGCCATCTTATGGGACATGACGACCGAATTGAAAAGAACGCGCACGGCTCCTGAACAGAGTCCGGAGCACGCTCAAAATGATCAACACTTGAGCCGTGCCAGATCTACACCAGAGGATGAAACCAATAATCGACTGTTTCCACCCCAATTCGTAAGTTTTAATCCGAACCCAGCCAGCAGGTGTCCCGTCATTTGCAGTGAGCAAAAAAGTGCTACATTGTCTCGCATTTTGGATTTCTTTAGGCGTGATAGCTGACTTAGGGTACGTTAAGCTCGACGACCATGGATCGCACCGCTATCATTTTCACTCCGATGACGACGAGATCATCGATGAGGATAGTCCTTCTGACTCCTCTAGCCAAACCGTAGACATCGATGACAAGGAAGACCGAGATGTCGAGGCAAATCGTCCGCAGATAAGAAGGGAAAAGTCAACCAAGTCCATCAAGGACGCAACACTGGTTAGAAATCTTGCGTACTTCTCCTCACTACCGTGCTGATAAAGATCACAGGTCAGTTGGGAGTCTGACAAAGATCCTGAAAACCCGAAGAATTGGACCTATCGCAAGAAATGGGCAGCAACGTTGATTATCTCGGCATTCACCTTCATCTCACCAGTCTCCTCATCAATGACAGCACCAGCTCTTAATGTGATCGGTGAAGATCTTGGTATCAATAACAACATCGAAAAATCACTCACCCTGTCCATATTCGTTCTTGCTTACGCCGTTGGGCCACTACTGTTGGGACCATTATCAGAGATTTATGGCCGAGTGATTGTCATTCAGTTAGCGAACTTGTTCTTTCTCGTCTTCAACATTGGATGTGGATTTGCTCAAACCAAAGGTCAATTGATCGCTTTTCGGTTTTTAAGCGGCTTAGGGGGCAGTGCTCCTCTGAGTATTGGCGGTGGTGTCCTCTCTGATGTTTGGCACGCAGAGGAACGAGGGAAATCGATCAGCATTTATTCTCTTGCTCCACTACTTGGACCTGCCGGTTAGTGATATCTAGCCGCCTCCTTCAACTAAATCTCTACTGACGCAAATAATAGTCGGGCCTATCGCAGGTGGTTTCATAGCAGAAAATGTGAGTCTTCCCCTAAAGTGATCTTCAATATCTGACTGGTTCAAGACAACATGGAGATGGTGCTTCTGGTCAACATCCCTTGTAGATGCTGGAATCCAATGTCTAGGTCTGATCTATCTTCGCGAGACATATGCACCCAAGATCCTAGCAATCAAGGCCAAACGGCTTCGCAAAGAGACTGGCAACCCCAAACTTCACACCGAATGGGAACTCCCCGATCGAACCTTTGGTAAGGTCTTGAGGACTAGTCTCGTTCGTCCCTTTCGTTTGCTGGGTACACAGATCATCATCCAAGTCCTGGCGCTGTACATGGCCTACCTGTATGGTCTCCTGTACCTCGTCTTATCGACATTCCCATCTGTATGGGAAGGCATTTATCACGAGTCGGTGGGCATCGGTGGGTTGAACTATATCTCGTTGGGGGTCGGTTTCTTCATCGGTGCACAATCAACTGCACGAATGAACGACAAGATCTACATCAAGCTCAAACAGCGGAATAACAACATCGGACGGCCAGAGTTTCGAGTGCCACTCATGATTCCTGGTGCGCTGCTTGGTATGTGGCCATCCGAAATTTGTCGTGGGAATTGCTAACCAAACGACAGTGCCTATCGGACTCTTCATTTATGGGTGGACCGCAAACAGAAACATCCACTGGATTGCACCCAACATTGGTGCAGTAATCTTCTCTGCTGGATCTATCATGGGCTTCCAGTGTACGCAAACCTACATCGTCGATGCGTACCCTAGATTTGCTGCTTCAGCAGTTGCATCGGCAGTTGTACTCCGTTCGTTGGCAGGATTTGGTTTCCCGCTGTTCGCACCTTACCTGTACTCGGCGCTCCACCTCAACTGGGGAAACTCGCTCCTCGCATTCGTGGGTATCGCAATTGGTATTCCGTCTCCATTTTTGCTTTGGAAGTATGGTGAGGGACTAAGAGAGCGAAGCACATACGCTGCCGGATGAGATTTGATAAATCCACAATTTTTGACGTTTTCTATCCTTCCATGACGCAGGATATTTCCTAGATAGTACCCGGACCGTACCGAAATGACATACCATTTATCCACTTTCCAACAAGTCCCTCGGATGGAAAGCCCATGAGATTCTCACGTGATCTGGTCCGCTTCTAGATCATGACGACATGATATCGCAGCCTTGCAAGATTTGCGTAAGCTTGCAGGCCAGAACAGATTCCGGAGTGGAACTGGGAGGGATCTCTTCCATGCCGACCTTTCATGAGATTCAAGCTTTGCTTAGTTCATGCTTGTATGTTCATGACGACAATCAAGCATCATACAGGGCCAGCATCAAGGCTCGGAGCTTTCGTCTGTGGTTGATCCGGTGAATGACATGGCTTATGGAGGTCCACCATTTGCTCCAGGGGTGCTCGAATGTCTCCCTGAGGATTTGGAATCTACGCTCGACCATGCAGGTCCTATGGCAATGTGATCCGTGTCTTGTCGCGCGCAGAGCATGGCCCGGACGCTTCACTCATGTATGAGCTCATCAGAAAACGGCTCAAATTTCCTTTAGCAAGACTCCCGCGGAAGTCTATACTACGTGGTGTGGCCCGTTTGATTCTTTGCCATGGGGGCAATATGGCATCTGAGTAGTTTCGTGTGTGACCATGACTTATCTGGCAGATCCACATGTCTGCCCACCGTCTCTGCCGCCTCATCCATAGGCCATCAAACCTTCTAACCATATCGCTATCTTAAAACGTCACCTCGAACTCTGCCTTTCCATGTCGAAGCATATCCGTGCATCCGGGCTTTGATGACAGCATCGAAAGATCTTGCGGTAGTATATGTACATCCTCCCTGCCAGCTATTCCCCAGCGTTTACAGGTCAACCTTCGAGACCACACCTGCTGCACCAACATCAGCCAAACCAACTCACAACACAATGTCAACCCTCGACCGGCGCAACGATGCCACCACGGTGAATCCCTTCCGCGTCAACGACCGGGATGTGGTGATCCACCAGACGGTCCGCGGCGCCGACTGGTACTACGCCGTGTGCGCGTTGATGGGGGCTACTGCCCTGACCATTATGGTGCTGAGCAGGCGCAAGCCCCGCACGGACCGAATCTTCTTCTACCTGTCCTCCACGCTCTGCTTCGTCGCTTGTATCGCCTATTTCTCCATGGGCTCCAATCTCGGATGGACACCCATCGACGTCGAGTTCCAACGCAGCAACCCCAAAGTCGCTGGCAGGAACCGACAGATCTTCTATGCGAGATATATCGATTGGTGAGCTCAGTACACTGGAAAGCTAACTCAAATATGCTGTCTAACATTCCAATTCAGGGTCATTACGACACCGCTCTTGCTGACCGACCTGCTCCTTACCGCGGGGATGCCGTGGCCCTCGATTCTCTGGGTCATCGGACTGGACGAATTGATGATCGTCACCGGCCTGCTCGGCGCACTGGTGCGCACCCGCTACAAGTGGGGCTTCTACACGTTCGGGTGTGCGGCGATGCTGTACATCTTCTACGAGCTCGGGTTCGTCGCGCGGCGCCACGCCCTCGCGCTCGGCAAAGACGTGCACCGCGTCTACGTCAGCTGTGGCGTGCTCACGCTCGTCGTCTGGACTTTGTATCCCATCGCGTGGGGCCTGAGCGAGGGCGGCAACGTCATTGCGCCAGATTCCGAGGGGATCTTCTACGGCATCCTCGACGTCCTCGCGAAGCCTTGCTTCTCTGCCGCGCTGATCTGGGGACATTGGAATATCGATCCCGCGCGCTTGGGTTTGCGGATCCACGAGTTCAGCAATGAGGGTTTGAGCTCCGCCGAGCGCGAGAAGCGCGGTCTCCCGAATGTCGGTCGTAACGGCACTCCTGGCTTGCAGTCTCACGATCATGTTAGTCCTAGGGCGGAGAATGCTGCGGCTGCGCCTACGGTCTAAGATGGGATTGTGACGGAATGCCTGGCAAAAACCGACTTTGGAACCTTTTACACCACGTTTCGGAGTGATTTTTGTGTCTGTTCCATTGCTGAACATATTAACGATATTTGTTGACATCATAATACCCTCGCTGGGAATGTTTGCTACCTTCATCATGACTTGGGATGATAATTTCTGCCTCGTGCAATTTCTCAGTGTACATCTGGCTCGCATGATTTTGAGATGAAGTTTGCAACACGCTGTACACAGTTTTAACTGGAGTCAACTTGATGACTTTTTAAGATTATTATTTTATCGGTGGAGGTAACGAAGTTTGGAGCCCAGATCTTAATGAGTTTTAATCATGCATTATTAATTATATTTTCTTCTATATTTCGATTTCATGTTAAATACCATCTCGAACACACCCCTAACAATGTTTTCATCATCGACATTCAAGCTTTAGCCTACAGCGTAAATGGCATACCGTTCTACCTCCCTATACAGTCTTAAAAGTATGTCTGACTAACAGCATATGTCAACCATGTCAACCATGTCAACCAAGAGCAGTTTCTAGGAAACGGACGGACACGTGATTGGCTTTTCATGATGACCTGGAAAAGGGGTACAAGTGCTTGGCATGGTATTACAGCCTCGCTTTCTATTCAAGAGTTCCCAAGCTTCAATGCGATGATACGAGATACGAGATACGCAAGGCAGACTTCTGGTCCCTCAAACCAGATACGCTGTTGTGACCCAAGATTGCAAATCACTTGCACGGAGGTCTGTGTTCCATGTCCATTGACCTTGATCTTGAGTCCGCAGTAGGTTACCTAGACAAAGAGATTTAGCAACAGAAAGGACCCTTGGGCACCGAATGATTACGATCTTTGTATGACGCGCGAGCTTACCAGGTATAGAACGCTTCTCATTGCTCGGTAGTTGTGATGGTTCTCCAACGAGACTTTCACACTGTTCTTGTCTCACACTTAGCGGATGGCCTCAGCTCAAATCAGCCGTTCGTGATTTTAACGGTGTCATCTGACCAGGCGCAGCTTGAGACGCATCAAGAGGTCATGCCATGAGACTCTCGTGATTGTTTACAAATCGTGAGGCCTGTACGCTGTCTGCAAGCGTGAGATGATGTTGAAACCTGTAATTGTTTTGGCTTACCATGCGACCTTAGTGACGGTAGGTATTCTTCCGGATGGAAGCCAAGCCGGTGAGGCGATCGTAGCTCTTCACATCTGTGATCAGCCATTTCCGATATGATCTGTGCCAGAATAGCAGAGCTATCACCGTCGTGGGTTGACTTCCCAGTATTGTCGTTGTAGCTGTGACGAAGAATGATGAGATACTCCATCCACCACAGTGAGTACAAACCAATGCCGCGTCAGCATCGAGTCCCGTGAGCATTGCTCTCGTGATGGAACAATCAAGAAAGAGATTATTGTAACCTGATTGTGTGGTCGGACTGGTAAACTCAGCAACAATGACAGATATGTTTCAACATCATACTTCTCACCGGAGTGGAGTCAATTTGGATCATGTTTACCATGGAGAGTACTGGGTTACAACGCTGCATAAGGTGCCGCACACCCGCCTTTTTCAGGCACTGAGCGACGTTGCCTTAAGTTCAGATCGTCAGACGCCATGAAAGAATGATGGCATAGCTGCGAGGAGGATGATCGCCCGAACAGCGATGTTGAGCATGTGACCCTTCGGAGCAATGATCCTCTTGGCCGTGCGAATGTGAGTGTTGAAGGTTGACTGGGATATGATCTCAGGCTCGCAAGTGATTCTAGAGAGCCAGTATTCTTCAGAGGATGCGAGTTCATGTGTTGTGAGATCGTGCAACTCCCATCTCCGTCGCGACGTCAGCTGGTGGCACAGACATACCAGGGGTGAAGGTTATTGTTTGGTTGGGTTATTTCCTGCTAGGACGAATCCTCGTCCTCGGCAGGCTGAGAGTTCCAATTCCACCGCCATGTCAGTGTCGCATATATCTGACCGCGGGCCGTCTTTCCGGTTGCGATACTATGAGATAATTTGTGTCATCGTTGTAAAGGAAATTATGGTACGAGCCTTTCCCAAACTCGAGGCTCAGGGAGGCAGTTGACGCGTTGACAACTGGCTTGGTGATGGAATTTATCTGGAATCGGAAGGGTGACCTTTTGTAAACATGGCAGATGTGCGACCGAGCCGAGGATGGTTGGCACAGGCAGGAACAGTCCATCCGTGGGCTTCCCTTCCGGTTCCCCGCGAAGTTGACCTGCAGGCTGTGATACGAGGAACAGAGTCTGAGTCACCCCATAGATTCATTACATGTCCATCCACTTAGTTGTTGATGAATCGCACAATGTGAAGCTTGAGCGTAGGCTGGTCAATGTTGATGACACGTTGCATCCGGGACAAAATCCCGATTCTCTGGGAGGAAGACACTGCATTGAACTTTTGGACTGGTACAGCTAGGGGTTCCCCCTCTCAGGAAGACACCCCGGCGAGAGGTTCACGAGTCAAAACGAATGTGTGGCCGCAAGAAGGTAGATAAGTTACAAGGATACGTTCCGTCGACCTTGGAGCCAGGTCTTTTCATGACCTAGGGCTTGTCTTGGGCATGTGTAGACAGCAAGTGTCTGTAGCGTTGCACCCGATACAACTCGTCATTGCAAGATACAGTCGCGAATTATGCGACGGAAATGGAGGTCAATCCAGAGTACTGTGTATTTGGCCGTGGATAGAACATGCTGCTTCTGGCTAGTCATACAGCAAGATCAAGCGTACACAAACAGGCTTTGGACACAAGCGCCGATAACTCCGCCCACGACGCCGTTTTCTATGGTGAATTCTCACACGGGGCACTTATGATCGATGGAGGTCTCATGCCATGTCATTTCGTGCAGATCAAATCCGGGCGCGCTTCTGCGGACTAGCTGTCGATGCAGCTGGCCCGCCACGTGTTGGTACACATTGCTGACAGGGGCTGACCAAGGCTCCTTTTCCATCGCATTCTGTACATTTCTTGTTGTTCCTGAGTTGGTTGTCAGTGTCAGATCAAATCTCTGGAGTGCAGCTGCATCTATTCCAAGTATGAGTGAGATGGCTGACCTTGGAGGGTGTCCGGCGCAACCGGTGCATTGAATCCATCGCTTTTTATGTTCACACATATTGAGTGAGATGTAAGTGTGTTGGCTGGAATAACGAGGGGATTGCTGATAGATTGTTGAAATCAAAGTCGAAGATAAATCGCTGTCGAACTGTGATGAGATTGAGAAGTCGACTGCTTTTTGCCAGGACTGTCAGATAGGCTCGCATTTATATGGCCACGTTCGCCATGCATATGACATACACCATCTCTCTTCTGAGGTTTGTGCGATCGCAACACCCATTTGAAATACCTCAAATCCACGAGGAGGTTGTGTGCCACGACCAAAGGGTCGAAAGGGAGAGGTGCGATACGAAGGAGACCAGCTGTGACCTTCTCTTTCCGAAGCCCAAACATGACCGTGATGTCCACACGGAAATGTCGGCTATTGAGGTGTCGGCTAAAAACGGTATGGTCTGCGTATAGTGGTGTACTGGAAGGCGTGACCTAGACCGTGTGGTCAATGGCCATAAGCATGGCCTAGACGCGGCCACAAGCCCAAGGGTTGACCAGGGCTGGTAAGGTTCCATGAGAGTGATCGATCGTTCAAAGCCAGAGATGGAAAACATGCTCATCGACAGGTCAACTACTGCCTTGAAGATTACACGCATATGAATGAACGAGACAAAAAGCCCGTATCACCTAAAACAAGAGGAGACAGCGTGTCAAGCAGGGTGGAATGGAATGTGGCAAATTAAGCCTTCGACGTTGATTCCATTTTGCTTCCTCTGGGTCCCAAGGATATTCAGAATAGATGAACATGACGGAGAGACTTCTGCAGTGAAGTAGGGTCATGATATGAAGAGTGGCACGGACCTTTGGCTTGAATGTATTAGTTATCCTAGAATGCAATCCATTCATTGGACAACACAAAATACGACGTGTAGCGATGAAGAAGCCAGTCAATACGCCTGAACCATGATGTTGGCTCAAGGGTGAACCTGGGTCGTGCTCAACTGGGCCAATCGGTGCAGGTAGCACGACGTGGACGAGGTATACTGATCAGACTTGATGAGTTCAAGATACATCGCGCAAGATCTGGACCATGTTTGCGGTGGAAGAGCTTGATCCTCACCTCAAGATCATCGAAGTAGGCGAATGGCTTGTGAAAGGCTCAGAGTTCCTGAACGCAGCTCTTACTAGGTTGCTGAATTCTTTAGGCTGGGAGGGCCGGGTAAGCGCCATACCTAGAGATGCGAATGTAAAATGGTGATAGAAGTATGGACCCTCTGGCCACATTCATTCCAATGTCAATTCCGGTATTCGATCTTGGCGGCAGGAAGACCAACCATATCAGGTAGACTAATCTGGGCCAGTAAAGCTGCACGATATTTGGAAGCTGGGAGATTGGGGGAACTTGGGACTGTAACACTTCTCGATCAGCTCAAACGCCTCCTACAAGACGGTCGAGGTAGAGTGACGAGCGTTTACGGTCTTGAGCCTGTAGATGTTGTAGCCATGCGCGGCTCGGAGTGTCTGATGATTTTGTCTCGCTGGATTCACCATGATATTGACGGCGACGAACCGACCTGTAATTCAATTAGACCAGTATCCATGGATACTTGAGGTAAGCACGGGGTCTCGGCAGGTGATCAAATCTAGCAGAGCCCGGCGGCGTTCGTGATACAGGACAAGGAATGGCTTGTTCCTAAAGCAGATGGCGACATTGGAATCTCTACCACTCCAGATGAGATCCGCAATTGTACGGAAATTTGGCAAAGATTCTTGATCATAGGACATGATACATTTCCGACCTTGAGGACAAAGATGAGAATTGTGCGCTGTACCAAAACCAGTGGGTACACAGGGCGTGGGCTTAGCGACCAAAAGCTTGCTAGTAAAGGAGGGTACCACAGAAGCAATAGTACCACTGGAGAGGGTTGTGTGAGATCTCAAGTGAAGCGGTTACAGCTGGAGAAGGTGGCATTATGATCGTCCAACGGTTCAACAAGAACATTAGCATTGATGAAGCATGATTTACCAGCAAGGGATACCTGTAGAAGTAGCTAAAGGTAGAGGTGGTGGTGGGAGTGGCGAAGCACGTGTTCGTGAGTGAGCCGAGGCTCTTCCCGCTTCGTACGTATCGACGTCGGTTAAGCCCAGGCTCGGCCAGAGTGTTGACCTCAAGAAGCGACTTGAAGTTTTCGAGGACAAAAGCCTAGCCAGTTCAGCTTGTTAAAAGATGCTCTTGCATTGACAATATTTTACTGACAACTGTTTCCATCCATCACTGTCAAGTCAAAGAGTCCACGTGTGCAGCTGCCAGATAGAATTCCCCTCTCCAGGTGCGGCAGTCAAAACGTCACACGATGTCGTTCAAACCAGTGTCCAACATCAAGTTTTTTAACGTGACGAGCCCGGCACCATTCGTGGTACACGTGGAAATCAACAGACCTGAAAAACTCAATGCCTTCTATGAGCCCATGTGGGTGGAGCTCAAAAGGATCTTCGAGCAGCTATCTACAGATCCAGAGGTCCGGTGCATTCTGATATCAGGTGCAGGAGATCGAGCATTTACCGCAGGTGTGTAACAAACCTCTATTTTCTGGGAATGGAGTTGCAGGTATACTGACTGGCGATGCACCCTTAGGGCTTGACGTACAAGAAGCGGCAAAGTCTGGAAGTCCACTCAGCGCCGATGGCGGTGATGGGAAGAGCGATCCCTCACGGCAAGCAACCAACATAAGACGACATGTCTTCGAGCTGCAAGACGTTATCTCGGCAGTGGCGCGTTGTGAGAAACCGACGATTGCACTTCTGCACGGCTACACGTATGGCTTGGGGATTGATCTGTCGTCGGCCTGCGATATTCGCTTCGCCGAGAGCAGCACCAACTTCTCCGTCAAGGAGGTCGATATTGGCATCGCTGCTGATGTTGGCACATTGAGCCGCCTTCCTAAAGTGGTCGGTGGAATTACCAGCTGGGTCAAGGAGGTCACGCTTTCGGCACGACCATTTTCCGCCGAAGAGGCCCTGCGACACGGGTTTGTGAGTCGAGTGGTCAAGGGCAAAGCCAATTTGATCAACGAGGGACTCGACTTTGCCAAATACCTGGCGAGCAAAAGCCCTGTGGCTGTGCAAGGAACCAAGAATATCCTGGATGCGGCGTGGGGAAGGACTGTGGAGGACAATCTCAACTACACGGCAGTATGGAATGCGGCCATGGTGCAGAGCTCGGACGTGACGCGAGCAATCCTGAGTGGATTGCAGAAGCGCACACCAACATTTGAGAAGTTGTGAACCTAAAAGGAGCAGATGGACCATGGTCAATTTCAGTGACGCCACAAGGAGAAAAAGTGTTGATAATCATGGTGGAGTGGGTGGTTCCTGCATGCTGATCATTACGGAGTACTGAATCGACGGATGGAGCTTTATGACATGCAACATTGGCACGGGTGGAGAGAATACAGTGGAAAACAAGAAGTGGAAAGTTTGAAGATGGTAATGCCACCTGACTTGATTGGGAGAGAGAAAAGGGTTGGACAGGGAATTGTGCATCCGTATCTACTTGTGCCCATACATCGTGCCTTGATAAACCAGATTTCAAACAGGCGGTTGGTGAAACTGGAAAATAGGAAAGTCTGGGGCTGTTTCTATGCCAATACTTGGTAAATAGGCGTCTCTCTGGGCGACACGCTCCAAACGAAGAAATGGGCGTGCTGCCGGATGCTGGCGGGATTGGTGTGGTCGTTGGGGGCATCTAGGCACGTGATTATGGTCCTGTTGTGCGGTTTTGTGTTGATAATCCGTATCCATACCTGGGTAGTTCTTTACAGGGGTGCCCGTTCGGGGGGGGGGTTGACGGGGTTGCTGGGCCATTGCAGAACATCAACAAGTCTCGATTAAAATACTGTACCGAGTAGTGTTTGACACAATAAATCGTTTGAATTGTGTTGCCAACGACTTGCACACTGGCTATATCCACCTGCACGTTCTCTTGGTCCTCTGTCATACCGACTCCATACAGCATTACGGAGGTACACCTCCTTCGTAGAGCTCGTTCCTGAAATCGCTAAGGCTGAAGCCACCAAAGTCAACACCCCCCGGCTACTAGCGTCTTCCCCCTCCGAGTGCCACCACCAACTGCCCACCGCCCACCGCCCACCGCCCACTGGTGCCACTCCAGTGACGTCGTCTTCTCTTGCCCGCCGCGTCAGTACCGAGTCACTTCTGGAGCTTGGACTTTTGAGCTCTTGCAGAAAAAGAGAAGAGCACTGGCAGCTCCGTCACCACTCACATCATCATCATCCCACAGCCTTCCGCCCTCAACTTCTCCTCTCCCTCTCCTTCCTTCCTCGTTTCCTACCAGGCTACACACATCTTCCAAATTCTCCAACTTACCTAGCTATTCTACACACACCGCTCACACTTCAGCTTCACACTCCAACATTCTTTCTCTCGCATCCCGTATCTTCGCTTGCACCACATCTTCGTCAATATGGTGTCCCGAGTAGTAAATCTCGGCCTGAGAGGGTTTGAGGTAGCTCTATCCCCACCTATTCTGACCCAAACTTGGTTGCTGATCACCCTCTGTTCTAGTTCCTATGCACCCTCATCGTGTTGGCCCTGGTGGGCAACATGATCGCAAGCGCTTTCGCCGGCAACCCATCCTTGATCAACTACGATATGTTCGTGGCCGTCTTTGGCATGCTGTCATTGTTCTACTTGACAGCAATCGCCTTCAACGATTCCTTCACCGGCCACTCAATCATCCCCGTCGTCCTCGACACTCTCAATGTTCTCTTCTTCTTCTGCGCCGCTGTCGCCATGGCTGCTGAGCTTGGTGCTCATTCTTGCAGCAATCGGGTTTGTTTGTCCTGACCAGTGTCTCTGCGGCTGTACTAACTTGTGAACAGTCCTATACTGAAAGTAACCACATCACCAACGGTTCTCGCAACACCGGGGGTCGATGCCGAGAGGCCCAAGCCACGACCGCGTTCTTGTGGTTTGCCTTTGCCGCTTGGACGGCAAGCTTGGCTTTCACCTTCCTTGGAGCCCGAAGTGGTGGTGTCAATCTGAGAGGCGGCCTTGGACGAAGAGGTGGGCCAGCCATGTCTCAGGTGTAGAAAAGTGAGCAGAGGGTTCGATGTTGGGAAATGAGCCCCTACAACTTCCCACACATCTGCATCACGTATGCTATGAGACAGCTTTTCTATTATGCGAGCTTACTTGTACTAATTCTGCGACAGGCTAAATATCTGCCTCCTACGCCGAATCTGCTTGCGATGTACATACGCCAGTGGTGTTGGAGTCTCGGAGATTTGTCCCACGGTCTGATCATCTAGCCAAGGGAGTGTCGGTTGAAAAGTGCGTTCACTGGCTGGTACCCAGCGCCCGCATTGCGACCACAAGGCTCTCGCTTAAAGCTGGACGTCTCGGGAGCATGGGACAATCGAAAAAAGTAAACGACAGAAACAAAAAAAAACATCATGGAAGGAAAGAAATAAGCTTATGATTGAAAGGATGCTTTTATTGCAACGCCAGAGTACAGATAACCTTCACGGTTGGTTAGTCTTAATGTGTATGAAAAAAGGTCAAGGGGAGGGACAGGTCGATGCCATGGAGTTTTTTTCTGAATCAACAATAATATCGCATCGATTGTGGATTTTTGTTATGCGTGGCTCTGTCCAAACGATTGTCAACTCAGCTCTTGGTGCCAGTTGTGCTCTCGTGCATGAGCAACAACGCCGAATATATGGCTTGCTACTTGTCGTAGAGCGCCTACCCAGGTAGATAGCAATGTCACAAGTCACTACAGTCAAAACTTGCAAAAACACGCTCTCTGTTCCATGTCACCCCCTGCTCGGTGTGTTTCTGGTCGGTCCCTTGATCCATCCCGAGTGCAATGATCGTAGGTACGTGTCGTGTCGCCTCGAGCTTGAGTTGTGGTTAGCTACCGGTGTTGGTCCTTGCAAACAGATAGACCATTGCTAGCCGGCGGGTACTCCACGATACCTTCCATCAGTGGACTCTCGAGTGTCATGGCCACACGGTATTGCATCGTCCGGCGAAGGAGTGAATACATTCTTGAATTCAGTCCCGGCGCTTGCGGGTTTTGGCTGTCAATTTGAGGTATCGATGGACTTATATCTTGGGAGACGGCGATGCACCAAGAACACGCAGGAAGACAAAACAACGATGGAGCGACATGCTCAGATGATATAATTTACATTCATTTTTGAACAGGTTGGCCTTCTCGGACCTAGGCCAATCTTCTTTTAAAAGTAGCTAGCTATCGGTACTTTGCCACTACCAGTCCTCGCTTTGCCTTGCCGCGCCTCCACCTCGCTCCCGCTGTTGCAGTTAAGCAAGCATTAACCGCATCGAATCAACAGCCAAACACGATCATGCTCTAGTGACATTAGTGGTCTGGAAAGTGAGGGAGCCATTTGTATAGAAGGTCATGGTCATCCAGCCTTGACGGTCGGACATAGATCACCAGTTGACCCTCGAATCACATCATACAAAAGGAACGCCCCTCGTTTTTAGTAATGGATGGCTTGTGAGTAAGTGCTCATGGCGGCCTCCTTGAACGCCTCTGCCAATGTGGGATGAGCATGGCATGTTCGAGCGACGTCTTCACTGCTGGCGCCATACTCCAGGGCCAGTGTTCCTTCGGCGATCATCTCACCGGCATTAGCCCCGATGATATGGACACCCAAGATGCGGTCCGTCTCGGCGTCTGACAAGAACTTGACAAATCCGTCGGTTTCCAGATTCGTCTTGGCTCTCGAGTTGGCTGTGAAGGGGAAGCTTCCGACCTTGTACTTGACGCCGGCCGCTTTGAGTTCTTGCTCGTTCTGGCCCACCCACGCGACTTCGGGATGTGTGTACATCACGGAGGGAATGGCGCCGTAGTTGACGTGGCCAAAGCCCTTTTTGATGTACTCAACGACGGCTACTCCCTCTTCCTCGGCCTTGTGCGCCAGCATAGGGCCGAAAGTCACATCTCCGACGACGCGGATGTGGGGAATCTTGGTGCGATACTCTTGGTCAATGACGAGGCGCTTCTTGTCATCGAGTTCGATACCGATATTCTCCAAGCCGAGACCATCGGTATAAGGTCTGCGGCCGATTGCGACCAAAACGACCTCGGATTCCAGAGTTTCATTCTTACCACCTTTGGCAGCCTCCACCTCGAGCTTGACGGTTTCACCACTCGGGTCGCCCGATGTGACTTTGGTGTTCAACTTGAACTTGATGCCTTGTTTGCCTAGAATCTTTTGGGCTTGCTTGGCGACGTCAGCATCCATACCGGGGCCACCAATCTGGCCGAGGAATTCAACGACAGTGACTTGAGAGCCGAGACGAGCCCATACGGATGCCTGGGAATTGGATTAGGACACTGACTTGGAGGACCGGAAGGGTTCACCTACCATCTCGAGACCGATAATGCCGCCACCAATGACAGTGAGTCTCTTTGGAACCTCTTCCAGGGCGATAGCGCCAGTGCTTGTAATGACCTTTTTCTCGTCGATCTCGAGTCCAGGGAAAGGAGTGGATTCGCTACCGGTGGCGATGATGATGTTCTTGGCCTTGATGTCTGCTTCGCCCCCGTCTACGAGGTTGACCCTGACGGTGTGCTCGTCGACAAATGATCCAGTGCCTTTGATGTAGTCAACCTTGTTCTTTTTGAAGAGGAATTCGACGCCCTTGGTCAGACCGGCGACGGATTCTTCTTTTGCCTTCATCATTTGTCTCAGGTTGAGTTTGACATCGCCGACGTCAATGCCTCGCTTTTTCGTGTCGTGTAATATCTGGTGGTAGAGATGTGAATTGTTGAGGAGGGACTTTGAGGGTATGCAGCCGACGTTCAAGCATGTACCACCAAGGGCACCGCGCTTCTCGATGCAGGCGGTCTGTTTGCGGGTTAGAGACTTGAATCAGAGGTTGCCCGGACGCCACTGCGCACCTTGAAACCCTCCTGTCCAGCTTTGATGGCGCCGACATAACCAGCAACGCCGCCTCCAATGAAGAGAACATCATATTCTGAAGCTTCCGAAGCGTAACCTCTACTTCTCTGTTGGTTCTGGGAGAGGATCTGGAAGCTTGGGGCGACCCTTAGGTTTGCTGGGCCAAACTGCGGAACCTTGGTTGAGAGTAGTGACCGGCCGGTCCTGGGAACCAAAGTCTTGAGCATGTTGAGGATGAGTGGAGGGACAAGTTGAGAGGTGGCCGAGAGGGAAGAAAATGAAAATGGTGCTCTATGTCACCGAAGCCACAAGTCAAGAGGCCAACTTGCTGAACAATAGAAAGAGTGGTGGTAGTAAATGGAAGATAGTCGTCGTCGGAGGCGAGTTGGTGCTGCCGGTAGCAGTCGTGGTATCAAGCAGCAGGCTCAGAGCTCAACATGCAGTGCAAGCCAAACCCGGCTAGTGCGTTTGGGAAAATGCTGGCGAAGGGGCAGCCGCGAATAACCATCTATTGTGCTGTCAGACGACGGAAGGAGACAAAATGTGACAGGAATGTGCTGTCACTCTTTCTGTCAGACAGTGGAGCTGCTCCTTCCTTCGGAGTGCTTCTCGCTCCCCGACGCCTTCCCTTCGCTCTATCAAACAGAACCCTCCTACTAGTAATCATGAATTCCATAAAATCCCGCAATGCTTGCGTACTGGTTCAAGAGACATTTCGGCTATGGTACAGGCCCATCACCTTTCGTACTAGTAGGCCATTGATGATCAAGTACCAGTGCTCCATCGGCTTGTTACCCGCCACGAAAGCGATGTTGAGTTAAGGTTGCTCTCCTGGTATAAAACATGCTTCTCGTATGCTGATACCACATGAACATGAACACATTCTACCACCAGTCTGATATACAATCACTCGGCTGCAGAAGAAGTCGATCATGCAACAGCCACAGCAGAAAACACCACACGTCGACAAGACCAAGATTCCGTAGCTGTCGGGACCTCTCTTTGTTTGCTCTTTGCTATATCTGCAACTGCAAGGCTTCATGCTGGTTGCTGCTGCTGACAATGACTATTATGTTATGTATTTTGTGTTTGTATCCAAAGACTACCCAGGATCACAGCGATTGGTGTCTTGTTGGATGCGCCCCGGCGTGCAGGATGAAGATGAGTCGCTACCCGTTGGCTCATAAAGACACTGGTAAAGGCCCACCCACAAACGAGCATACTTTGAATTACTATGTCGACTTTGCTAAAGTGTGTTTTGACCTGTATCTGCCCGCGAACTGAGGTACGTTTGTGGTCATCTCATTCCCTCCCTTGGCCAGCTCAGTGTCGCTACTCTTGATGGCGTACACCGCGACAATGAACTCCTAAATCTCACTCTCCTCTGATTCATTCACTGCCTCTGACCTTGAGAACCACATCACTTGCGGGTCACTTCGCACCTCTTCTTTTTAAGTTCTCTTCTCTTATTGTATGTTTTGCTTCTTCCCAAAAGCTTTTTCATCATTATCGCTCGGTGAGCTTGGTATCCATCGACTATGTCTCCCGTTATCATGCCTCGTGATAGCCCGATCAGTGTTCGATTCATCGATCTCTACTCACATCTAGAGCACCGAATCGATATCGCTCCCAACACCGGTTTCCCTCAATTTTTGTGTCTCCTGACCGAAGTCTCCGGCCAAGTCGCTCAGCACATCCAAGGTGTTGCCCGCCCACCGATCCCAAATCAGGGTTTCACCACTTCTGACGGTCCATGGTGGTATCGTATCGTCAGATCTGACGGAAGTCACAAGCCTGCGGGTAGGGATGACGACGGTGAAGTGGTGTGGCGTATCTTGAACAGCGCAGCTGCCTTTGATTTCCTGCTCGGTGACATGACCATGGGCGTCGACACTGCGGGAGGTTGGGTTGAGGTCGAGCATGTAAGATGTCAATTCCCCCTCACTACCCACATCTGAGACTGACCATCAATCAGAACCAGCAGAAGACTCGCGACGAAGGAGAACTTATAGAAGTCAATCTGAACCAGGCACTGGAACGCGTCAAAGATACCATCCGTTCAGGCTACGATTCAAGAGTCACCAGTATGGAGTTTCAAGATAATGGAGAACCTCGACTTGGACCACAAGTGCCTCGTCAACCCAACATGGGAGGTGGCGCACAGGTCCCGATGCGGTTGTTGACTCGTGAATTCAATCTGCCTGTTGGTCGCCATCTCTACCCACAAACACATAGCGCACCTCACACTCCTTACGGTCTCCCAGACCTCATGACTGATCCCGACCTTCGGGGACCACCCACTGGTGTTTCTCTTCCTACCGAAGGAGTGAGTTCCACATTCGTCGGCTCGTCCAGCAACACCAATCACGCTCTCGTCACGGCCCCTGGTCAGCCCACCGTCTCCCCCTTTCCTGCATCTTCGCCTGTCTTGCCAGGTTCTGATTCCCTCCTCGGGGCTACGGCTCATTATGAGTCGAGAGAAACCCGCATGCACCTCCCGCCTGTGGTGGACAGCTCCGTTATTCGCGAGGCTGATGTTTTGGAGAGCTTTCCGCCTTTGGAGATGATCCCTGCTTCGACCATGCCCACCTCGACTGTGCACCAAGTCACGCCGGGTCTCTCCCAGTACCAGCCAGTCTCATACCCCTACGGACCTCATAGCACTCTTGCAACATTCAATCCATTGCCACCACATGATGTGGCACCTTTCCAATACAATTCGGGTCATTACTCCAATCGTGACCAAGGACCACCCCCAGGATTGTTTGGCCCTCCGCGAAGCAGAGGTCGTGGTTATGTGAATGATTACTCCTACCCAAAGAACAATAATGGTCTACGTGATGCTCAAAGCTATAGCAACGGCTATCAGTTTGGACAGCGTGATGCTTCCAATGATCGCCTCTATCACAAACACAACTTTGGTCAACGCAATGATCAGGGCCACGTCAGCGGAAATCGCAATGGAGGTCGCCGCAAAAGCTCGGCTGATTTTGCTAATCGAGCCTTTCGTGGAGATGGAAGTCGCAGTGAGAATCAGATGTACCGAGGTCAGACTGGTCGGTCGCGCAACCGCGCCGGTCCTGGTTTCAATATGATGGAGGATCATCAAGCTCAGACGCGGGAGTTTTTGCCTTACTCGGACTCGGCAATTCCTCCTCAATCAAATGCACAATATCATCCTATGTTTGAACCACACATGCAGTCTGGGGGATATCCGGGTATGATGGGTCCAGTTCAAGCCCACCCTCCGACCTATGGATATGGCGTGCAACCTCAATACCCTCGTGCCGAGCGAGATTGGACCACAGTCTCTGGAGTCAACACTGACCTGATGACCGAGTCCGAGATCGCTGCACTGAATCGACAAGGTGTGGAGCAAGCCAACGTTCAGAACACGGTGCCTCAGGTAATTGTGGAGAAACCTCAAACCAGTGCTGCCGTCCCAGCGCCGGTCCCAGAGCTTCCCAAGACCGCCACCAGGGCCCCGGCCTCTGTCGTCGCCAGAAAGAAGAAGAATAAAGAGCCCCTTCAAGTTCGTGATGTGCAAACCGCATTGGACGTTACCGTGACCGATCCAGATCTCGCCAAGTCGATCAAGAACGGAAGCAAGCCACCACCAGTGACAAAGTTCCCTGGCAAGTTGACCTTTGGCAAAGCACCACACGTGATGCCCATAAACCTCAGAGAGTCCATGGAGAAGCGCATCTCGGCTGCTGCCACGAAGCGTCATGCTACCCGTCGCGCCAACGAGACGAAAGCCAAGGTGCAGGCCGAGCAGAACCAAGTTGCAAAGCAAGAGCTCCGTGTCAAGCAGAATAACAACCGCGCAGCTCGCGCACAGCGTCGTGAGAGCAGGGTCTTTGGAAAAGATGATGCCTGAGCGTCCATCGAATGTTGGAGACTTGGATCAACACAACACATTGTGGGACATGCTGTGGTTTCAATGGTCTTGGAGGTAGTCTTGGATCAGAGCCAACATGGATTGGTCGTGGTTGGTTGGCCTAGGATGTGAATTCGTTGACAAGGTCAACTGAGATTGTGTGGGTATTCAAGGTCTTTTCAGGGATTCTGGAGACGAGTCGACGTCGATTGCCTGGATGTGGCTACATAGGTTCGTGTCTGAAGACATCACAAGGGAGAGAAAAAGGACAAGAACAGAACAGAGTGTACTCAGGTAGCTAAGGAAATGCATTGCGAGATCTCACTCGATGTTCAGCTACTACCTTCCCTTCACAACTCCCTTCTTTGCCAGATCCTTCGACCAAGTGTCGTGCACACCCGACCGGGGCCATATCGATATAGCACATCAGCCGTAACCATGTGTCCTCCTGTAGAGTGTGCTGAAACAATCAACACGGATCCTAAAGCAAGACTCCGAGCCAACATTCAGATTACGATATCCGATGCGCTGTAAACGACCTGTGTCTTGAAGAGCCGACACATTTCTTTTCCGCGCAGACGCCGGCGATGGAAACCGGAAAATAAGTGCGGCAAGGTTGACCTTATACGAATACGAGATTCGGGGTCACGTGTGAGGAGAAAAATGCGGGGCTCGCACGTGGTCCCCTGCTGTGTGAGCGCATCTCAATAATTTCAATTTCTCAAATTCGGTACTACGACCACATTTCCAGATAGATCCAGTAGGCTGCAGTTCTCAAGACATTCTCCTACTTATTAAAGCATCTATCCTGATCCAGCAATCTCGACCAACCAACCACCCATCCCCACCCCAACCACCGAACATCGAACCCCCACCGAAAAATGGCACAAGGCCTCCTCAAGAACAAAAAGGCCAGCGCGAGCACGACCTCCGCAGGCGGCGGCGGCGGCGGCAAACACACGACGAACCACAAAAACGCCTCGTCCACCTCCGGCGTCACCAAGAAAGGGTCGCGGGCCGTGACGCCGCGCAAGGCCAAACTGCTCAAGCAGGCCAAGATCAACAAGAAGTACACGGGCGGCTTGACGGCCAGGACCGAGGCCATGTTGGGCCAGCGCGCGGGACATCTCGAATTGCTGGGCCAGGGCAGGAAGAAGACTTCGGGTGCCGCGGGTGGTGCGGCCGCGGCGGATAAGGCGAAGGGTGCGAAGAAGGGCATCAAGAAGTCCTGAGGTGGGATGGGATTGGTGTTTATGAAGACGAGTATGCTCAAGGGTGCAGCAATGGCAGTGAGGGACATCTTGGGCTTCGAAAAGGCGGGGATTCGGTCGTGTCTTCCACCAGGCGATATCCCGAAAGTTTATCTTCATCTGCAATGATTCAAGAAGCGGTTGTGAGAGCTTTGACGCGGAGAAAGTCAACTGGAAGCGAATCAGAGAAGCAGGTGGCCAAGAAGCTTAGATGCAATCACTATCACGGAAAAATCACCTCGATGGCAAGGGAGCCTGATTGATTACCTGATCTCCTAATGATACACTCCGCATGACGGGAAGGACGGTCTGGAAACCATGCAGCACCAAACTCCACAGATCCAGACTCCATGTGGTATACGAACGATTCCGCAGCAGCAACCGCAAACAAAGACGCAAAGATTTCCCATTCACCCCAGGGCCCGAGCAGCTTCACCACCGCCACTTTCGGTAATGGCCTGCTGATTCAAGTCGGCCTTCAGCTTTCCCTTCCGGCCACCACCCTCACCGACGCCCATTCGCTTGGCGACATATTTCTGGGCAATGACTCCGACGGCCAAGCTCAAGCTCTCCTCCACCCACTCGCTGACCCATTCTCTGGGATCGATGCCTCCACTCTCGATGATATCCTCGATGCTCTCGGGCAGAGTGCCTTCACCACCGCTCGGTGCGTCGAGCCACTCGAGCCACTGTCCGGGGAGAGCTTGGGAGACGGCCTGGAACGCAATGCCGTGGACGGGGTCGTGCAAGTAGATGGCGAAGATGATTTCGGATTTCTCGTCCTCGGCAACCTCCTGCACTTGACCTTGCTCCTTCTCGGAGCTCGGGGCCGTGGCGAACAGGTCCTTGGAGACTGGTTGTGAAATCGCTTGGACGGCCAGGAAGATCTGACTGTCACGGGTAGGGTTCGACTCGGAGAGGGTTTCCGCGGCGCGCTTGGCCGCTTCCTCGAGGCCTCCTTTGGGAGCGAAGTATTCACTCGCATAGGATTCCGCCGATGCTCGGACCAGCTTGCTTCCTTCAACGGCGCCTTTAACTGCGTTGATGCTCCGTCTCTCACCGCTTCTCCACCACGGTCCGTCGTGCCACGAGCCCAACGGTCTCGAGAGTTCGGACGAGCCGCGCTTGGGTCCGGCTTCTTGACCTTTCTGGACGACCATCAGGTCACCGCCCTCGACCTGCGCCATAACACGGCTGAAGACTTGGTAGATGAGAGGATCGAGGGTGGGGTAGTTGGTGAGGTCATGTGTGATGTGAATTTGCAGTCGTTCATGGGATGAGATGGGAGGGGCGATGGTCTGCAGAATGTTTTGGAAGGTGGGTATGGCCATGGATCTGAGGTCACCACCTGCATGAGATTAGCATCGAATATAAAAATTGTTCAAACTGTCTGTCCTTACCAATACCTCGCAGCGCTCCCACATTGCCTCGCACCTGCTCCGCCCATCGCTGTGCCTCTTCGTTCTTCTGAATCTCCTTGACCGCCGCCTGAGCTTGACTCACCGCCGCCGACGCCGTGGAGAGTAGACCTCCCCACCAGCCGCCGCCCGCGGCTGGCGCAGGTGCAGGTGCAGGCGCCGGCGTAACGGGCTGTGACTCGGTCTCGACCGACTCCTCTGTCGTCGTGGTCGCGGGTGTGAAGCTCTGATGGAACGAGCGCATGCTGTCGCCGGATTTCCGCTGGCCGTTGCTCGACTTTTCCTCGCTCGAGCGGCCGGCGGGCGGGGTGGCCGTGGCGGCGCGGTTAGGAGAGCGACTGCCGGCCGTCGAGGGGGCGTTGGGCTTCAGCGAGGGCGTGCCAGGCCGGCTGCCCGGTCGGTGGTGTGCGAGGCTGCCCAGCTCCGCCAGCAGGTCCTGTTCCGTCTGTGATGTTTGGGCGCCACTGCCGCCGCCGCCTTGACGGGGGGTGCGTGTGGATGGTTTGGATGGTCGGGTCGTGGGTTTGCTGCCGAGGTCGTCAAGTTGAGCGAGGAGCTCGTCGTCGGTGGGGGCCGCTTTCTTCGTCGCCATGGTCATGAGGTTGGTTGTTGATATGGGGTGGGTGGGATGGAAGGGGTGGACGACAGAGTGGTCTGGCATGGGGAGCGTATGGGCTGTTCCAGTTGAAGACGGTGCCAAGGAGTGCAGCTGGTTAAACGGTCGTTAGCGGCTCAGGATGACGCCGCCTTTAGCTAGATCTGCACATATATGTTCGAAGCACTGCACTGCGAGCTCTACAGAATAATCAAGATAACCAAAGCCGTTTACTCTCTAATCTCAAGACTGATGATGGTACTGATTACCAAATATCAGGTACGCAAGTTCATAAGCACGTCGCTTGCTAAGTAATAGAATGCCTCCGATGGAAATGAAGACCCAGAGATCAGACAATAACACCCTCCCTCATGGTCTCCAAGGTCTTCTTGCCCACACCTTTCAACTTTGACAAATCATTCCAACATGTCAAGTCGGCTTCACCTTCGGCTTCAAACATCGCGTTCAAATACTCAACAATGCCTTCCGCCCGCTTTGCTCCAAGGCCGTTCAGGGTTTTGATCTGTGATACGTCTCGAGTATTGATGACATCAAGGAGATGCTGTGTCCGAGGCGTCATTGCGAGGGATGAAGGTTCGGTCAAGGGATCTGGAGACGAAGGCCGTTGTCTTCGCTTTGGCTTTGGTCTTCGAGGACGAGAACGGAATGAACCTCCTTCGTCGTCGCTGTGATATTCAGACTCGTTTCCCTCTTCGTGGTAACTCTCGTCCTCCTCCGCTCCAATGCCATCAATGGTCAATTGCTTGGTAGGTCTTCGAGGTAATGTGTCATCCTCCTCGGGGATGGCGACTTCGGATTCTTCCTTCTTCCTCGCTAGTCGCTCTCTCAGCCTCTCAATCTTGCCCTCCAATTTTGTATTCTCCGGGAAGTAGGGCTGTGCGAGTTCATACATTTTCAACGCACTGAATTCCTCCCCACGTGCTTGATGTTGTTTGGCCATGAAGAGGTAGCTCAGTCCTTCTGCTCTCTCTCCGTCTTGTCCCTCCAACCGCTTCTCGATGGTGTCCAAACGCTTCTGTACTTCATCCGACACCGTCTTCGTCGGTACGGGGTCTGGGGCATTCATCGCACGTGCTGCAAGGATTTCAGAGACCTTCTTCTCCACCAAATTCTCGATGGACGCCTGGGTCAAAGCTTTTGGCTCTGGCGCCCGTCGAATAAAGGTCGGAGTAGGACGTGAGATCTTGGAAGGGCGTGCAGAAAAGGTCGAGGCATCAGCGGCGCGTTTGAGAGGAGAAAGTCTTGGGGGAGCGGCTTTTGAGGTCACGCCCGGTTTACTTCGGTCCGAATATACGGAAAAGGCTTTTGGAGGCTTCTCATTCTTGGCCGCCGTGTCTCGGTTGGCGATGATATTGACATTAATATGATGTGTGAGAGGCCGTAGAGGCTGGCGCTGGATGGTCGGACCTTCCAACGGCACGCCCGCGACCGGACGTGGCGGGCCTTTGAAGATCGGCTCGTTCTCCACCTCACGGACTTCGATCTTTTTGGTCCGGTTGGCAAAATTCAGTGAGCTAAGCGTATCGAGATGATATGCCTTGACCGGGGCAAGGTTGAGGATCATGACGGTGAAGCCGTTATTTTGGCCCAAGGAAAGGATTCTGGTCATCTTAGACTCTCGGTAGGGGATTCGTTGTTGTTTCTTGCTAATGGCTTCGACACATTGTGCGAGGACAAATAGGGATTTATTGATGCTGGCAGATTCCACCATGCGATCCTTGCCGTTACCCGTTCTTCGATTGTCTTCGGAACCGGCAAGATCAATGGCGCAAGCCGTGGACACCCTAGTTTCCTCGGGTGTGGAGATTGTGACTTTGACGCAGAGGATGGCATGTGACCTCGAAGAGTGGGCGTTGAGTTTGGTGGCACCCGTGCTGCGGTTGGAGTTGGCCTTGTCGTAGAGGACCTCGAATTCCTTCAGAGACGAACAGGGAACTTCGGTGAGCCCAACCACCACGGTCTTGCCGCCTTCGGCTTCTCTGATAGGGAGACCGGTCGGCGTGCGTTTTTCGGGACCGTCAAACAGATCAAAGACGCGGTCATTGTAGATCTCGTAGTAGCTCATGGAGACAGAGACTGACGTGTCGCCTTGACTGCTCTTCTCCAACGCACGACTCTTGCGGTAGATACTGCTGAGGAGACGTGGGATCATTCCTCTCTCTTGTAGTGACTTGCCGCCTCTCATAGTGTGAGTCTTGCCCGTACCGGTAGAGCCATAGGCAAAGATTGTCACATCATAACCGAGAAAAAGGTGTTTGACCGTGGGAGTTACTGTATGGGTGTCAGTGGCATTTCTTGGTCGACCTAACTACGATACAACATACCCTCGGCATCAAAGATCTCTTGTTGAGTAGATTCTTGACCGTAGACGCTGTTGAATTGAAAACTGTATTCTTCGGCCAGGTTTTTGGGGTTGGGAAGCTTGACGATTGCCGGCTTTCCTTCGGGTCCATCGTGGGTGGTGAGTATCTGGTCCTTTTCGATTTCAGATTTGAGGAGAGGTCGTATGCGAGCGACCACTCGGACACTCATTTTGGGCTGGGGAGTTGATGGTGATGGAAAGATGCCTTTGTGCTGAACCTTGGACTTTCGATATGTGGGAGCAAGGCGCAGGGCAGTCGTAGTATCATCCTAGGTTGATGCCAAGACCGCTGTGGTTGCGCGGGGCAACCGTCAGCCTTGCGGGAAAGGCCACAGCCTTGCGAATATTCACATTCAAGAAAGCGCGTACTTACTACGAAGTGAATTATATTGTGCAAAACGTCGCAAAAAGAATACGACGACGAGTAGATTCGAACCCAGGATCGATAAAAAATATATGTGGTGACCTTTCAAAGTTCTCGCCCATTGGACTTTTTCATGGATCATTGCTTAGGACGCAGCCTGCTCACCATATTCAAGAGTACACCTGCCAATGACTATCGATCATACTCTGAGAACCCCTCCAGCCAACCACACCATCAGGTCTGACTTGGCAGGTCTTTCGGATGAATCTTTCAACAGGCTTGATGCGAGGGGATAATTCGGCAGTCAAAAATATATAGGTGAAATGGTGAATATATCAACTCTGGGGGCCCGAAGGGGGCATAGAATTACCATTGAGCTTTGGGCTTGTCCGCCTCTTTTGCTCAGAAGAACCAGCCATGCACTGGTAGAAGTGCAAGATTCATTGCTTACTTAAAGTAGCAAGGCTACTACACTACTCGGTACCATTCTCAAGAAGACAGTCGGTGTCGGATTAAGTACAAATATATCCCACCTCCAGGTTTCTACATGATGCGTTGCACCGGCAACCGGGAAGCAGCGGTGGTTTACAGCCCCCAGCAGCCCCGGGCAGCCCGCAACCGCCCAAACCTGCCCTCGAAGAATCAACAATTGCATCATCCCTCTTCACGGACCTCTTCTTGAGTTGGTGCATATCTGGAACACTGCAGTGCCACTTCCATACGATTGTGACTCTTGGAAACACTTTTCTCATTGCAACTCGTCGACTGTTGACTTGGGGCCAGACAAGTGCCAAGTGGCTATTCCAAGCGAGACCAACTGGAACCCAACACCTGGAACTGGAGCCCGAGGAGCCCTGGAAACCCCCCCAGAACCAAACAACAACGGTTTTCTCAGAGCGCTGCCACCCACTCGCCGCACCGCACGCTGCGTCTCATCGCATGCCATCGCATTCGTGCTGCCTTTGCCCTTACCATCAACGAATGACAACACACCACACCACGTCTTCTCTGTCCGTTTGCTGAAGCTCACCGTCTTGCAACCCAACTCGACAACCTGGGTCTCCGCGACCGCGCATCATCATCATCATCATCATCATCACTTCTGCACGTTATAAGACTCGACGCCAGAGTGTGATCGCCTTTACTTTCCAGACCCCTCATTTCCCTGAAACCACCTACTTTATGCGCTTCACCTTATAGCAATAACAGCCACTGGCTCTTTCTACTGTCGTCAAACCGCTGCTCGGAAACGCACCTCTTCAATCACATATCTCAATCCACCAAAAATACAACCCGACCCATTCCAGAACATCTAAACTCCCGACATGGCGACCGAAGTTGTATACCGAGAGACGCGTCGACGGTACCGGTGGCCTGAAGTACAGCTGAATTTATGGATCTTCATTGTCCTGGCAGGCGCATCGACCGTCTTGGGTATCAATGCTTGGTTCATATCCGTACAACAACAAATGAGAATTGGGATCCCATGGTATGTCGGGTTCAACTCTTCTCAAGAATCCTCCAACACTGACACTCACTCCTCACAGGCTATTTACATTCGCGGTGGTCACTGGAGGCCTCACTATCATCTTCCTCATCATCATCCTCATCCTCGCTGGCCGCCGTATGCTAATACCAGGCGGCATATTACTTGGCGCATTCATACTCTTCGTCCTCTGGGTGACAACACTGATCGAGACAGCCATCCAGCTGTACGGTCGCGGGAACGTCAACGGAAATTGCAACAACTATGTCACGGGTCAGGAATACACCGGTGTCTCGATAGAGACCTTGGCCTGGCTGACCCAGAACAACATATGTTCATGTTGGAAAGCTTCTTTCGCATGGACTATCATCTTGGCCGTCCTGTTCCTGTGGATGATGGTTCTATCCTGGCAGGTACAGAACTATGACTGAGCCACTCGTGAAGAAATCATTACGACCAACCACCCATGTCTGATATCTTTGGGTCATCTTTTGCCGTCATTACTTTCCTTGTGTTTTCTTAATGTCGACATGGGACAATTATGCCTGCCAGCCCACCTTGTGGAGAACATGCATTGATGGATCTTTCCTTGTTGATCTGATGGCCTTGCACATGATATGATATACGCATTTGGCATGGAGTTTTGTTTTCGGGTACCAAAATCGTTGGAGCGCGGTGGGATGTGGATGATCTGTACAGTCGAATGTCGGCGCGGAGCGGATTACAGTGCCGCTTTTCCATCTGGCTTTTGCATATCAAGGATGCCCATAGCGACAATATTTTGAGTTGGCTATCAAGATTGTCGACTGTGATGACAACTATGACAGTTCTGCATATGCTCTGAAATGTGTTGAATCCAGTACGTGGAAGTATGATCACAACCAAATCTTGCTCTTGTAATTTGAGCATAAGCTATCCCTATGTAATCATAAAATACGCCATCGTAGTCGTGGCCTCATCAGTCAGTCGGTCTCCGGTAATCCTCCTAACTACTTCTCCGCCAGAAACCTCCCAATCCTCTCATTCAAAAACGCCGTATCGGGAGGATTCAACCCACCACCCGCAACATGGCCCCAAGTACTCTCAATGACCTCGACACGGCCACTCTGCAGATACCCGACCTCGATCTCCGAGTCCTCCGGCGGGAAATACTGATCGGAGCGACACGGCAACAGGAGGACCTTGGCCTTGATACTCCTCAAGGCCTTCTCATATCTCGCATCGTCCGGCACCTTGTACCCGAGGCTCTTGACGCCCGTGACCTCCTCGCCCGGCATCGCATCCCCGACATCACCCAACTGCCACATGCGGGCCAGCACCAACAGGTCCTGCGCATCCCAGATCAAATACCCGTCCTCGCGGGCCTTCATCCACTCGTCGAGGCTCCCAAACGCGGCAAAAACACCTTTACTCCACTCGCGGTCCCGGAACCACGCCGCGCTCGTCAACCACGCGGCATACGTGCGCGCGAACGCCCTGATGCCGTGCTTGGGCACCACGTCCTTCAAGTTCTGACCCACATCCTCGCCGTCCGCGACCTTCTTCTTCATGGCGCGCCAGGCGATGTAGTCGATCGAGTTGGTCAGCGCGGCGATCGGGCCCTCGAGGAACGCATAGTTGTGCGCGGATGTGCGCGCGCTCGAGCAGATCGCCACCACATGCCCCACAAACTCCGGGTACATGACGCCCCAGTGGTACGCCTGCTGGCCACCCATGCTGAAACCGATGACGGCGAGGAGACGCTCGACCTTGAGGTGTTCGGTCAGCAGCGCGTGCTGTGCCCGCACCAAGTCCTGGTACCGCAGCTCGCCCGGCTCCGGGAAAAACGCCTTGTTGCTGTGGCTGCTGCTCTCGCCGTTGCCGAGCATCGCGACCACGATCACCCGGTAGTGCGCCAGTGCGTCATGAGGCCCGTTGGTCAGCGTCAGCGTCGTGTTGATGTGTCCGCCGTAGCATGTCGGGATCAGTACCGTGCCCGCCGTGGACGACGCGTTGAATTGTCGGTACGCGACTTTGACGTCGTGCAGCGTCGTCCCGTTGCTGAAGCTGAATTGTGGGATCGTGTAGTATTCGATCCCGGTCGAGTCATAGAGTGGTGGTTGTGACATTTTTGCTGACGATCGAGTACAAACTAGATGTCAATGTCGTCGAGGTAGATAGGGCGGTCAATCGCCTGTAAAGTCCTCGGTGGTAGATGGCCGAATGTGACGACAACGACTTGGTGGAATAAATATATCTCTTCGGTGCGGAGTAGCCTGTCTTCGTTCAGGAGTTGTCCGCTGCCGGCCCCAGCAGTCTATCCCCACTTCCTTTAAACTGTTGTTTGAGACTCGAAAGGTCTTACGTAGTTGACAGACAAGTAGTTGTCTACTTCCAGGCTTTGTTGTGTATTCACGCCTGTTGCCCGTTATGTGTTCAGAATCGGATGGCTTCGTACTTTGCTAGTGTCGATGACGAAACGGCTTGGGGATCCGTATCACACAGCCTTGTCTTGGCACAGGGAAGGGGGGGCACAACGAGGCTGAGAACAAATCTCGAGTTATTCACCCCGACAGTCACAAATTTGTCCTTCATCTGATTCAACTTGGTCAAATACACGATACTCTCAAACGGAGACAACTATGCTTCTTCCAATACTCCGATGCTATGCATGTTCGTGACTTCGTAATGCTGTACTTCACACAACGCCTGAAACCACCAACCTATACAATTATGACTTTCCAACCCTCGAACGAATGCAATGTCCAACTTGATAGAGAAGGATGCAATAAGCAAATGCTGGCTGCACTCAAACACCTACACCTCCATGATCCTTACTCTGGTCCGTGATTTAGTCTGCCTCGCACGCATCAACCTCAACTCTTCACCCATGAATTTGGCATCCCTCCATGACTCCTCCATATTGCTCATTCGAATGGCAGCAATAACAGCGAAAACACCCGCTCTGAACTTCTGGACCGGTCGTAGCTTTGCCTCATACTTTTGTTGATCCAGTGAGACGCCCATCTCACCCAAGATTCGAAGGTCAACTTGATTGCTGGAATTTTGGTTAGCAGGAGAAGGGAAGCAGGAGGCAGAGAAAGGGAACATACCATTGAGCTCTCATCACCTCGCCCTGTTCGAGGAAGCCTTTGCTCCAGGCGAGGTCTTTTCTCAGTCGCTCTTCCCTCTTGCATCTCGCCTTCAACCACATGATCTCCTTGATCAGTCCCTTCATCTCCTTCTCACGAACGTCATCCTTGGTGGATTTGGCTAACGTCAACGTCTCCAATACGTCTTCGTACTTGCTTTGCAGTGCTTCCAGCTCGGTCTCAACTTGCTCGGATTTCTTGTTTGCCCGGCTGCGTTCCTCTCGAAGCCGTCGGAGCTGTCGTTTCATTTCCTGAGCCTCGCCATCGCGTACCGTAAGGCGGATGGAGACGTCATTAAGTTCTTCCTGAGATTCTTGAAGCTGTTTGATCTGTTGTTTGAGATCTTGGATCTGTCGGTCGCGTTTGCGGATGCTCGCGGCCAAATCATGTGCGTCGGCATCCTCTTCTTGGAGGGATTCTAGCTTTTCGCGAAGGTTGCCCATCAGATCGTCCTGTTCGGAGATCTTCTGGTTCAAGGTCTGGATTTCATCATCACGAGATCGAACCAAACTCTGTAGCTCTGCAAATTCAGTGTCGTTTGAAGAGGAGCGCCGTGCCGCACGTTTCAGCTCGCGATTCTCCGACGACAGCACTTTGATCTCCCCTTGAGCTTCGACCAAGTTTTGGCGGATCTGTGCCAATGCCTTGGAGTGCGAAGGTGGTGGCGAGGCCGATGGAGATCTAGCCTTGTATTGGGAGAGCCGAGCTTCGTGCAGGTCCTTCTCGAGATCATTGACTCGCATCTTGAGGTCTCGATTCGAAGCTTTCAACTCCGTCTCGCGCTTGGCATACGCAGTCACATTCTCTCGGGCTTCGGTCAGGTCGTTTCTGAGCCCGGATGCGTCCGACGCTGGGGACAATACCACATGTGATTGATTCGCGAGCTTCTCTTCCAAATCTTTCACACGGGCCTCCAATCGGGCGACCTTGTTGCGGGCAGACGAGATCTCACGGTCTTTGACGTCGACTCCCGAGGATTTCTGGCTCCGAAGAGAATCGATCTCCGCGTTGAGACGGTTTTCCTCTTCACTAGCTCGCTCGATTTCCGCGTTGATCTCGTTCTCTAGGACATTGTTGGCCTGTATCAAAGCGTCGCGTTCCGATGTCAGACGTGCAACATCCTTTTCCAATTTGACCCGGGTCCGCTTGAGCTCTCGCTTTTCTTGATCAACATTGAAGGTGTCGTCGTTGGATTTTTGCATCTTCTCCAACTTCCTCTCAGACTCGTCACGTTCACGCTCGGCAGATTTCAAGCAAGAGCGGGCGTCTTTCAATTCCAGATTGGCCGTGGCCAGCTGCTCTTGCAAAGATTGCTTTTCTTGTCTCAGCTTCTGAACCTGTGCGTCGGCATGAGTGGAGGATTTTTGTTGCTGCATCTGTGCCATCTCATGCTCTTGTTCAATATCCGCTTGCAGGATCTCGATCTCGTCCTCTAGCTCAAGCACCTTCTCCTTGAGTGATGCCTGTTCTCGGATGGAAATGCGAAGTTCCTCCCGCGCGTTGTTAAGCTCGTTTCGGCTGTCTTCTGTGGCCTGTCTCTTCGTTGCAAGGTCTTGTTGTAGCTCTTGGATCTGCTTGGACAGAATCTTTTCTTCCCGTAGATGACGTTGGGTTTCGCTCTCCATGGCTTCCTGCAGCTTAGTCTCACGACCAGACAAGGTACCCTGAGAGTCATACAGTTTGTCCACCGTCCGCTGTAGCCCTTTGGCCTTTTCCTCGGCTTTCTGGGAAGCACTCTCGAGCGAACTCCTCAACGCCTCCCATTCTTCCAAGTCAGCGGCATGCTCATTCTCCTTGCGATTGACGTCGCGGTGAAGGCTATCGATCTGTTCATTGAGGAGATCGAGTTCATTCTTGTGCTGGGTGCGGAGGAGGTTGTCATTCTTTGCGGATTGATGTCGTTCTTCTTCAAGACTTTGCTCGAGCTCTCGAACGGCCTTTTGGGATCGCACAAGGTCCTTCTGAAGTTCGGCAGACTCCTTGGTCAAGGCATCGTGACGAGATTGAAGCAGCTCTTTCTCATCGGTCTTTTCTTGCAGATCTCGCTCCGCCGTTTCAAGTTGTTTGGCCATGTTGCTCAACTTTCGTTCGAGTGTGTCGCGTTGTTGTTGGGAAAGTTCGAGTTCTTGGTGAATTTTGCGTGTTTCAGAGGCACCTTCCTTTTCGAGCTCGCGCACTCGCTCTCGCAACTGCTTCTCTGCGTCCGACTTTGACTCAAGCTCTCCCTGAAGTGCTTCGTATCGCTCTTGCAGGTCCTGAAAATCGTCGTCCAATTTGTTCGCCTTCTCCTCTAGCTGTCGACTCAGACCCTTGGTCGTAAAGGATTTGTTGGCAATTTCATCGCGAAGTTCGTCAAGGTTTTCTTCGGCTCTTCTCTTCTCGTCAACCGCCTCTTCTCGATCTTCTTTTGCCTCTTGCAGCTCTGCTTTAAGCTGATCGAGATTCTGCTTCAAGTCTTCGACTTCCTCCTTCGCGTATCTCAGTTCTTCTTCCACTTCGACCACTTCATTGGAGTCTTTGCTGACCTCTGCTTTCAGAGAATCAATTTGGTCGTCTCGCTCATCGATCGCTCGGTCCTTCTCCCGAAGTTCGGCCTGCAGGTCCTCAAGCTCGTCCTTGAGTTTTTGCAATTGTGACTGCTCTTCCCGGGCTGCTTGACTCGACTCGCGCTCTAGCTTCTCTAACTTTTGGTCTTTAGCTTCAACTTCCGAGCGTAGTTGCTGAAGCTCAATTCGGATACTTTCGTCGACCTGTTTTCGTCTGATCCGTTCTTTAAATTCCTCTAGTTGTAGTCTGTACACCTCTGCGTCCTTCTCGGCCTGAGCAATATTCTTCTTGAACTTGTGCAGTTCACGTTGCATTGTGATGCGGTTGACTTTCAAGTCGGTGTTCTCCTTGAGAGCCGCCTGATTGAATTCACCACCGCGTTTGGACATGGCCTCTTCTAGAAAATGTATCTTCATCTTCAACCCAAAATTCTCCTTTTCAATCTTGTCGATGATATTTTCTTGCTCTCGTAGTGTCATCATGTTCCCATCATTGACGAGACCACCGCCATCGCGCGTAGGGAGTTGCGCCAGGGGCGTACTCTGCGCGCTGCTGGCTTGATGAGGCATGGGCGTATCGTCGGCGACATTGCCTGCGGAGCTGGATGTGTGTTCGGGATCGAGGGCGGAGAGGTCGCCGGGTTTTGACAGGGAAAATCGCGGCGTCGAGGCACTGCCACTTTTGCGGCTGGACAGACGCCTCGCAATGTTGTTCTTCGTTACGCTTTTCATCAAGGGAGTGAATTCTGATCTACCATGATCGCCATTTGGAAGTAGTCGCAGAGGATCACGAATTCCGGCTCCAGCTCTGGGGGTTTTCAGGTTCATGCCGCGGCCTTTGGCATTTCGCATCTGGCTGATGAGGTCTCCTCCTTGTGCTGGGACCGCGAAAGACTTCTCCGGCGAGAGAGAGTCGAGGCCATTGAGTGTTCTGGTGATGATCGACGCTTCGCTCGCTTGTGGTGTTCCAATGTAATCGGCCATGATGTCTGAGTGGTGCGCCGATGGAAGAGTGACGCTCAACAGACTGACTCAAGAAATTTGGATGAAGATGTTAAGGACTAGAATTAAACATACTGTCTAGTCTCAGACAAGTTGAATGGTGATGCATGGCACTGCCGGTCCTGGATGTTTATTGATATTCCGCAAAGGGAAAAGCGCATACGGGTGGTGCCGCCGCGGCCCTTGGCTTATTTACATAAGCCGGCGCTTGAGCATCATCCAGTTTTGCACGGCAAACTATTTTGTGGCAAAACGTAGAGAATATCGTCGCTGTCTTTGTGTATTTCTTCGCAAATCGTTCTTCTCGCAATTGACTTGACTGCGGCAACAATGCCGCCCTCGGAGGAAGATTTGGCATGGTTGAAGTCGACGTTCCATCCGATACCAAAACCCGCTCTGCCTGACGACTGCATTGAATACTCTCTTTACATACTGTCCGATTCACTTGATGCCAACAATGACTCGGAACTACGTCTGCGCCTGCGAGATGTCCAGAAGCAAGCGACTGATTTACAGAAGCGATACCTGAAAGATTACATCTGGCAACGCCAGGGATTCTCCCTAGAACTGAACAAAGAAGATGGTGAGGTCTGTTTGGACGCGCAAAGAAAGGCCGGGAATAGACTAACACGGTCTCCAGGCCTGAGTTTTCTCCGTGGACGTACCGAGTACGGTGACTCGGTCGAGGACGAATGGGTGATCGTCTGGATCTTGAGAGAACTGACGAAAAGTTTCCAAGACCTCTGGGCCAAGGTCACGGATAGCGATGGCGAGTTTTTGCTCATTGAAGCCTCAGGTACGCTTCCGGCGTGGTTAGAGCCTGAAGTGGCAGAGAATCGGGTGTGGATCAACAACGCGGAACTTCGAATCATCAAGCCCACGGCAAGTTCTCGGACTTCCAAGCGGACCGATGAGAAACTATCGTTACCAGTAGCCAGGACGGTCATCTTGACGGAGCCGAAGCGGTTGATGCATTCCACGAGTATGGAGGAGGAAGCTTTTTTTCGACTCCGAAACTATCCAGCGCAGATTGCGGAAAATATGCACCACGCCATCATCACCATCCCGAGAAAGATCGCTTTCCTCTTACACCAAAATCCATCATACATTAGCCCTGCTGTCGAAGCATTCTACCTCCGAGACCCCATCGCGCTCAAACCACTACAGTCCAAGGACAATAAGGACAAGATGACATTCGTCCCTGCAGACCTTGTCAACGTCAGCATAAAATTTCCGCGGGTTGCATATGCCCAAGTCAAGTCACAGGACTTCCCGCCTCCTGCGGTATTCAGTGGTGCCATGCCCTCCAAAACCGATTCGAAAGCCTACTCCCAAGCGAACACAGGGATGAAGGTGACGTGTGGTTTTGAGATGCTCGTATCTGATGCTCAATTCCAGGACAGGGCAGCTGTGCGGGAAATGAAATTATTACTCGAAGACCTCGAAACCGGTGATGAAGGATTACCATCCAATTCCGACATTGAAACATGGGATCAAAGAGAGGATGACGACAAATGGCTGGACATCAGTTTCGACGACCTCGACAACGAGCTTGGAGGTCGCAAAGGACAGACGAGTACGACCAAGAAGGGCAATTTCGGTGACAAGGCGGCACAGGAAAACCTGCAAAGGATCGTCAAGCAGTTTGAACAGTTCCTGAATGATGATACTGCGGGACCTGACGGAGCAGGTCTCTTTGACGAAGATAGTGATGATGACGATGACGAACTCGACGATCAGGATGATGACGATGAAGATGAAGATGACGAAGGAGAAGACAAGGACGCCAGCTTCAACGAAGACGATTTCACCAAGATGATGCAAGAAATGATGGGCATGCCGCCCGAGGTGATGAAGGAGATCATGTCGGGGGCGCTTGGGCCCGGGGCGCACGATCCCGCGAATCGTGCAAACCTGCGTCAACCCGCGGCCGGCACTGGGAAGGTGGTGAGGGAGGGGGACGATGCAGATGATCTGGAAGCTGGACTGAGTGATGGCAGTGCTGAAGACGAGGACATGCAGGAGTTCATGAGGCAGATGGAAGCGGAACTGAGAGGGACAGGCGTGCTCGATCTGAACCAGTCGTCATCGTCGTCGAGCCGTGGGAAGCAAGCAGCTGCCATTAGGGATACGATGAGTGGGAAACTGGAAGACATAGACGAGGACGGAGACGAGCTGTCTTCCCATGACGAGGATATCGACAACGAAATCGACGTCAATCTGGCGCGGAATTTGCTGGAGAGCTTGAAGTCACAAGCCGGCATGGCAGGGCCTGGCGGCAATCTGATGGGCATGCTTGGACTGGGTATGCTCCCCAGAGATGAACATGATATGCGTGATCCGGGTAAAGGTGGCGATGGGGAAGCTGGTCCTAGCGGAGTGCCGAGAGGTAAAAAGTGATTGCTAGTTACGAGGATTGCAGAAGACTAAAAGTGTATACTACAGAGCCTGAATTGAACTGGTCTTGTTCACGGCATTGTACATCGTCCAAATGTTATGTAGTATAACCATGGGGTTTGTTGTTGCCCGTTCGCTCAACTGAAGCTCGTGGGGTCAAACAGCCATCTATTCCCCCCATTTCTACCGAATAACGATCAACTTTTCTAAGCATCAAACTCCCTCCCACTAGATAAACCCTTTCACAACTGAGAAGCCAAAGGTCCATACCCACTACGTCCTGAAACCACGTTATAAGCACCACCGCGTTTGCCAAACATTTCTCGCAGATCTTCCACGATCTCCTGTGGGCGTTCCCAAGCGGCGAAATGGCCACCACTTGCATGCTCCTTCTCAAAGACGCAATTCCCGACCGTCCTTGTCCAGGTACTCCGCAAGACAGAGATGTCTCTCGGGAAGTGGCTGATGCCAATCTTGACGTTCGAGACCCATGAGATGATTTCTCGGCGACTGAGTCTCTTGCCCCAAAAGCCGCTGCGACCGTTTTCGTAATAGATCCTGACGTTGGCTGCGGGTCCGGCGGTGCTGAACCAGTAGATGCTGATCCAGGTGCAGACTTCCTCGTCGGTCCAAGGGTACGAGTCGGTCCAGTCGTGGAGTTTTTCGTAGATCCAGGCGAGGAGTGCGACGGGACTGTCGGCCAGTGCGTACCCGATGGTCTGGGGTTTCGTGCGTTGGAGTAGGTTGTAGCCAAAGCCTTCCTTCATAAACCACTCCGAGCGGTCGATGCCGTCCTTTTCTCGCTTGGTGAGAGGGACCAGCGCGTTCTCTGCGGCGAGTATTGGGTTCTTCAAGAATTCGGGCGCCACACCAACATCCATGTTGAAGTGTGTGGCTTTGGCGTGGCCGGGGAATAAGATTGACATTGCGCGGGTGATGCTGTAGCCCCAGTCCCCTACAATCATTAGCACTTGAACACAGAGACCCTGCTGAGGAGGTATAACTTACCGCCCTGGGTGACGTATTGATTATAGCCAAGTCGAATCATCAGTTTGTGGCACGTCTCTGCATATTGATCCATGGAGAAGCCGCGTTTCTTGCTTCCCTCTGAGAAACCATAGTTTGGCAGTGATGGCGCCACCACGTCAAAGGCAACTTGCCCTTCACCGGGATTGGTCAGGGAGTCTATAATCTTTGTGGCCTCGAGGAAATTTCCGGGCCAGCCATGGACAAAGATCAACGGAATAGCACCCTTGATATTGCTCTTCTTGTGAAGGAAGTGGATTCGAAGACTCTCATAACCTTCGCATTGAATGGAAGTCACGAACGATGGGAGCTGATTTAGCTTCTTCTCCGCCTGTCGCCAGCTGAAGTCATTGCGCCAGTACTTCGTGAGTCGTTGCACATCCGCAAGAGGAGCACCGAGGTCCCACTCGGCTGCGTCGAGCTCGTCGGGAAAGTGAGCATTATCGAGCTTGTCATTTAGGTCGGCGATGCGCTCGTCAGAAATTGAGATTTGATAGGGCTCGATGGGGAAAGCCATGATGGATGGATGAGACGGGCCAGAATTATTGTATTAGATGATTAGTATATGGAGAGACAGGGAAATATCTAGCACTTGTAAAGAGAAGTCGCCTCATATATAGATTGGACCTCGGGCCATGTTCAAACCGCGATAGGACTTTAGAACGCGGTCTTTTGTCAGCCGGAACCAGCCTAGGTGACCCTGGGTAGGCAGATCTAGGTAATGCAACCTGGATGAAGTCAAACCCTATCTCCACAAAGCAAAGATATACCCTTGAAGAGGGAATCATGCAATTGACGGCGGTGTGTCACCTCGGCCAAGTTTTATGCGCGTGGTCGAATCACAATCGAGGAGCAGTGCGACCAAACGTCATGTTGGTCATCGCTGTAGATTCCTCCTGCGAAGCGTGAGGATGCCTGCCGATGGAATGTCGATGTCCTTTACAACGAGGTCAAAGTTATTCAGTGATCATAACAGCCTAACCGGGCCATCGCAGCACGCAATGTTACACTCCTATCGTCGAATGCATAGACCACCAGCAGGAGAGCATGTTCCCATGCTGGAGGGAGCCTTAGAGAAGCCACGACATTAGCAGTCCAGTAGTACAAGTCGAGCTTAGCTCATCTCCGGCAAACCTTCCCCGAGAGTCAAAAGTGGCAAGCACGAATGGGTGACGCCTGCGGCCTGGCTCGGGGATCACTGGGGTTCAACAAGGCTTTAAAGCCAGCGCTGGCCCAAGATGAAAAGTCATATCATCCTCACATACAGTTCAGACGTGGATTGGTGTTCTCCTGGTATCAAGAAGCATGTGCATGCTTCCTCTCTTTCTCCCAAATCGCTGTTCACCTTCGATGCTGGCTGATCCAAACGGAGCCCCGAAAAACTTCACATGAATCGTTACCCCTCCAAGACTTTCTTGTGCAACAAGAATACCATCAGTAAAGGATGTCGGGCAACCTGGGAGAGCTCGGCGCCCTCCATAATCCCCGGAATGTCCAACAGATTACAGAAGCTGCTCAACAATACGAATATGATGCTGCCATTCCTCTACGATACTGGCTGCGCTCCGCGCAAGCCATGCTGAAAGAGGTTGGTGATTCGCTGACTACCCTTCTCCCACCTGAGAATTGTTGTCTGATTGACCATATAGGCAGACATCTACGTCCGCGAAGGAGATGAGGAAACAACATACCTATTGCTCTTCCGTCATGCCCACCTGATTCTCTCCCAACTGCCCGCTCATCCTCAAGCACGAGACAAGGCCAATAAATTGCTCCTCAAAGAGGCCGAGAAGGACGTGAACAACAACTTTAGGGTACTTGACCTACTGAAGCCCAGGATTAATGACCGATTCGAACGTTTCCAAAAAATCATCAAGGAAAGGGATGCCAGGAGAGCCGCCCATTCGGAGAGTCGGGCCTCCGCAACGTATACCTCGCGCCAGTCTTCTCTGGATCAGCGAAAGACTCAACGGATACATGGCCATGAGAACCAGGAATTGGCCGTCAAGATAGCACAAAAAGAGATCTCGAGAAGAGCAGCGAACCGAGAAGCAGCACTGACTTCAGGTTCTGATGGGGACGACCTTTCGAGGAGACTACAAGAGATTCGTGCCCGTGTTGAGGGCAAGGGTCACGACGAAGGTGGTCGGTCCGCTCGAGAGAACCCAGCCAGTTACCGCTATCCCAGTGTTCCCTCACACCATACACACACATTACAGAGCCCTCTGGCGTCCGAAAGGCAGCCCTTTAATGAGACATACAAACACTCTCTATCACTGCCGCCCACAGTTCCTCCTAAAGAGGGTGAAATGGCGAGCTTATCCGCACCGCCGCGTCCTGGCAAGGTCCCAGGTGTCCCACCAGCAAGATCTGCGACCCCAGAAGTGACCCAAATCTTTGCACCTGCAGCATATCTTGAAAACGGAACTCCACTCAGGACGGTGTTCCTACCACCCACCCTGCGGACGACGTTTTTGAGGGTAGCGCATAAGAATACAATGGCAAACTTGGAGACGTGTGGATTTCTAGCTGGCACACTGATCGCCAACGCGTTCTTCATCAGCCGACTGATTATTCCTTCACAAACCGCCACTTCGGATACTTGTGAGATGACGAATGAGTCTCAGTTGTTCGACTATGTGGACACAGAAGACCTGATGATTCTTGGATGGATCCATACACATCCGAGCCAGACGTGCTTCATGAGCAGTCGAGACTTGCATACACATGCGGGATATCAAGTGATGCTAGCCGAAAGCGTGGCAATCGTATGCGCACCGAATAAAGGAGACACGTACCATGGTGGGGACTGGGGAGTGTATCGGTTGACGGACCCTCCGGGCAAGAAAGCCATTCTCAGCTGCGAAAAACCCGGGATATTTCATCCACACGACGTTGACAATATTTACACCGACGCATTGCGGCCAGGACATGTGGTGGAGGCCAAAGGCATGGAATTTGAGATGGTGGACCTGAGAGAGCAATAGTCATGACGAAAATAATTTCTTGTGAGCGAGCTCCGCAATATAAATGGGGATCACTGGTCAGACACTGACAGGGCATCATAACATACGGGATTATTATTGTGATTACGGAGTACGTTGCCTGCCCAAATCCTTGGACAAGCAAGCCGGTTGCAGCTTCGCGAGCCTGAGGCAGGTCTGGATTCTGGGAGGTGCAACCAGTATGAATTGTCGATATCGTGTACTCGACGCGGACCCAAGGAGTTCAAGCACAGAGACTGAGAGCAACGCTATCCGTGTTCCTGTATAGGCTTCTGATCTACCTGTTCGAGTTGCGGACTGATACACGTTAGACGCAGTATTTGCAATAAGACTGCAGTACGAGGTAGTCTGCATCACATGCTTGCCCGAGCTTGAGTGTCAGATGCTCTGGCATGGTGAAAATCTGCCTCGAGTGGCGTCCACCAGACTCAAAGAGGATTAAAAGTGGTCCAGATGTCTAGCCATATTCATATCGAGGATAAGATAGGACAATCAGCAACTGATTCGAGAAGACAGCAGCTGAGGTCGGAGAGAAGCAAACGCAGGAGGGTGAGAGTGACCGGCTCGGGAATTTTTGAAGCAGTGGCCTTGTCTCGCCATGCTCCTAGTGAACGCCATTGGAACGCCATGGCGGCGCCACCAGAAAATGAGGATAGTGAGGCCTGCGGGGGAAAGAGAGATGCAACGGTCATGGCACACGCACACAAATCAGCGGCGCCGCCCGGGACTCCTCAGTCCTGGCTGGCACTGCGCCTATCTGTATGGATATAATCGGCGCCAATGCAGGAACGCGTCTCTGGTGCCTCGGCGGAGGGACATGTCCCGTACCGAAACATGACGGTTCCACGAGTGCCCAGGTGCCCAGTGTGCTTCTTCACGCAGTACAATCGAATGAGATGGATTCTCTATCGGTACCACGTCTGTTGTCTACTCCCAACTCTGTACCGCATAGGCATCATAATTTTCATCATCACCAGCAGCAGCAGATTATCGATGGTCGAGGCTGTGCAGCGATTGAAAATTAAAAAGGTCTCAAAAGATTGCGGATAGCTGATTGCAAGATCCCAGAGAGCCAGTGCCGACATGGATTGAGAGCGGATGATGGGAAGGTGGCTTTAGGTGGTACCTGGCTAAGCATCGCACTAAGGTGGACACGGTTAGGCGTGACCTGCCACCTAACCGGAAAGGTGCTTAGGCGGGAGGAGTCTTCTGAAACCAATTTCCGACTCTTCCTCATGCCCCCCAGAAGGCCTCACATTGCTTTGCCAGGCTGTGCTTCGCTCGCATTCTCCTGCTTCCGGGTTGGAAGGTCCACCAGCCAAACCTCAATCCAATGGCATGGGCACCCCTACCAGTGTGACCACCAACTGAAGCCTGCCCTGAGCTTGTCTCGTCTGTCCTCGCGCCAAGTGCCCTCGTCAAACCACGTCTTTCCAATTCGAGCCCGCAGGTGGAGTGGGTGCGTGTGCCTGGCAAGCTGGTTCCTGAACTCGCTCCTCCGTCCTTCAGGTGTTTTCACTCTGCTCCCTTCCTTCCCTTCTTGCTGCCGATATACACACTTTCACCACCACACATTCCTTTCCAACCCTCACCTCAACAAACCAACATCACATCGCCATCGAGGCAGTTCTATCGTTTTACATCATTTTAACAACAACGCAGGAACGTCGTATTATTTGGTCACTCTTTCAACCACCGCTTAGCTGCATTACTGCTTTGGCCCATCTCAGGGGCCTCCGCGTCAACTTTGAAACAACCCGCATTCCCAGCCAAGATCGCCCAGCTCAACTCCTCAAACTCCTCCAGCAACCACTTCTTCCTCTCAGGGTTTTGTTCTCTTTGTACATTCTCTCTGTTCCATCGTTCAGACAACAACAAAAGACGGCAGAGGAGCAGTGCAGGTCGCTGCCTTGAATCACACAAAGAACGACAATCTATCCCTTCGACCTCTCGTCCATCATTACATCCATCACCCCAAGCAGCTCTTATTTCGAGTTGAGCCTTCCTTCATTGCGACTCTCGACTCGATCACGGTCCATGCTGGCTTCTCTATATCCCAGCATCTGATCACTCATCGAAATCGCGTCCTCGATCTCCAATCTTAATCGAGCAACATACACTCACATTCACAATGTCGCACCTATTTCGACAGGCCATTGCTTTGGCATTAACACTCGCACTCACAGCGGCTCCCGTCATGGCACAGTCAGCGACAATCGCTCCCGGCGCGATTCAGACACTGGGCTGCTACTCAGACCCAGGGCCTGGACTGACAGAGTTTGGTGATGCCACTGGTCAATCATCGGGTTATTGTCGAGACAACTGCACAAACTTGGCCCAGCCTGTCATGGCCATCACAGGGGGAGTAACCTGCTATTGTGGCAACGAGCTACCTGCCTTGGATACCCTAGTGGACCCGGACAATTGCAACGTCAAATGCATGGGCTACGGTCTCGAGGATTGTGGAGGCATGGGATTCTATCAAATATACCTCACAGGTCTCGGTGCCAATGTCCACACCGCTCCCAACAGCACTTCAAGTTCCAGCTCTGGCTCAAGCTCGACCTCAGCCCCAGCGCCCACAAAGCCCAACGAGACCGTGTTCGTCACCCCGACCGGCAGCTCCGATTCGGTACAAAAATCATCTGATGGCGGCGTCAACAAAATAGGAATCGCTGTTGGGGTAGTAGTCGGAGTTCTTGTACTGGCAGGTATCATCGGAGCGGTGGTGTTTATCATCAAGAGAAAACGAAACCAAGAGATCGAAGAAGAGCATCGTCGTAATGCCGCCAACTCATTCTTGTCCGGCAAGTCAGACAAGTCCGCAACCGATCAACGACTGGATCCCTCAATATATTCACACCAACGACAAAGTATTGGCAGTATTGCCGATGAGCGAGACTTCTCAAGGAGGATCTTGCAGGTACGTTAACTCAAATCACTGGATGTGGTATTGAGTGGCTAACATTTCTCTTCTAGGTACGAAATCCGGATCGCGATTCAGTTCGGTCTGGCATGGCAGCATAACCGACCTCGTCACCCTGGTCGATGTCGATTGTTATCGTCTGCTCGTTGGAGTACGGTCCACGTCATATGAGGCCTACAACGCCTGCCATGATGATGGAACTGAACCAACATGATGCCCATCCTTACCTCTTACAGCTTTTCAACAACAAAAGCTCATAACGACGTGATCTGAAGATCCTGCAATCTGATTCTCCTGCAATATACGGGCTGCTTGCATTTCAGCAGTAACAATTGAAATGACTACGATCCTTCTCTTATTTACCGGTTGGTTTCCTTACGGGGTTATTTAGAGTAAGACGCTCCTTATCAGTGGCGGATGGCATAGCTCAGGCGTTGGTGGCTCGCGGTTTGTATCAACAAACTCGAAGTCCGGTTGTGTTTGGACAGTGTTCAGAATAGAAGGAAGAGGGAAGAGACGACCACCCAGTCGAGGACTTGTGGGGATGATTTCATGTGCCAGTGGTTCAATCATACACATCGGGATATATCGAACATTCGGATATATCTTGGGATGGCCACTGCGACCAAATCCCCAGATTATTATCTTGAGGATAATACCGTGACACAGTATAGGGGGGTATATGGATGGATATATATATGGCTGGGGTGAGACAGAAAAGAGAAGCGTTTTTCCGGAATCTGAACGGCTGTGTGAGAAGATCTCCCGTGGTCACGATTGGGACACGGGCTTTGTCTATACCCCTTTGCCCTTGTTTACCTACCTACCAACCTACTCATATTTATATCCAGAGTTATGACCGACCGATGGACGGATGATCGAAGTGATGGTTGGCGATGCTGTGGTGGCTTGATGGTCTTGGATGCCGTTTGTATTCCATGCCATCTATCATCCCGGTTCAGAACCAACCCAACCGCACGGTCATGTCGTCCTTTAGGTATTCTGTACTATTACTACTACCAACAACCCTAACCTTCCCATTACTTCCTCTTGCCGTAGACTCGTGTGCATCACCTGGCTTGTCTACCTAATGTAGGTGATTTCCTGTTGTCGCCTTGTCTCAGTAAACAGCCAGTTAATGCCTTTCTCACTCAACTTTCAGGTGCTCAGCATCCGAACCGCTTATCGATTAGCTAGGTACCTTGGGAAGAGGATCAATGGGTGAGTGAGTACAGCGAATTGAGTTGACTTGCGGCGCGGCTCCTGCTGCTTCTCTGTTCTCGATTACCGTCCCGTTCTGGTGAGTTTGGGTCCTTACACTTGTACTACTGGTGGCCTTGCCCGAGTATGGAGTCGAATCGAATCGTATTGTACCGTTTCGTTCACAACGTTGGACAATTTCCCCCTTTTTTAATGCCGTGTGGTCGTGCTTGAAGCCTTGGAACCATGAGTCTTGTTAGATATCTTCTCAGCCACGTTTCACATCTCAACCCGTGATGCCAACGGCCTTGAGGATCTGCGTGGTGCTCCAGCCTGGTCCGCCCGGTACGACTTCGCGCCACGTCTCATCGGGGATGCTGTCCCCGGGCGGCAAGATGGACCAGTTTGGCGAAGGCTCTGATTTGATCCATTTGAAGTCGTCGACTTGGTCCCACTGATTTGCTGGCTCGGCTTGTTGGTCTGAGTGGGGCTGGGAAGATGCTAGGAGGTCGGTCTATTCAAGTTGAGAGTGAGCGGTTGTTGCAAGATGAACGGGTTGAAATAGGGGTGCTTAGAGTAGAGACATACCTCGAATTTGGGCAGAGGGGAGAAACGGATGCCTTTACAGTCTTCGATGATGGGTCTGCTGCTGCAGTGTAGATAGACATCAACGTCCTGACATTCATGCATTCGAAACTGTCTGGCTTTCAGTACCAGTACACTGTTCTTGAGGCCGGTGATGTGGGCTGGACCTGCGACGGAGCCGCAGACCAAGAGCGAGGCGGTAGTGGAGTTGATCGTCAAGCTCGCGAACGGGCTAGTGGCGGTGCTGGGCACGGACAGGTCGACGACACAACTGCTGAGGCGTTGAAGATTACAAGGCGTATGCGAATGGAGGGCGGTGGATGGGAGGATGATGTGCGTGTTCTTTTGATTCGCGACCGAGATGGAGGTCGCGGTTGTGGACAGTGCAGGTCGGTCTTTGGTCGTCAGGCCTTCGTCATCTTCCTCGTCGATACCAGTTTTCTCCGCGGTGCTTGATGAAATCTGACCCGAGGAGGACGATTTCTCGTTGGGCGGAGTGTTGGGAAAGGAGGCATTCGGGGTGTCTTGGGAGCTGGGAGACAGGTAGCCAGGGATATCTCGGCGCTTCTGAGCAGCTAGCTCAGCGGCATCGCTCAAGGAGAGAGCCGAAGGACTCTTGTGGGTAGATTTGAAGGAGAACTTTGGTTTGGGAGCGAAGGTCTGTTTGGATTCTTCGAGTTTCTCTTGGAGTGCTTGGACGGCCTAGAAGTGAGACATGGTAAGTGGCCGTTCCCATGTTGGTGACCGTATCTCGGGATGTATGAATCTAGCGAGAGCACTCCATACCTGGGCATATGTCCTTTGGTCGTAGGATGGGAGATAACCCGAAGCATCCTTGACTTCGGAGGAGAGTCGCGTGATGCCTGCGAGGCAGTGATCAGTTGCGTCTGAACGTTCGCCACCGATGAGGGCAGTGTCGGCGAGTCGGTCCATCTGCTCCTGAAGGGCTGTGAGGATCATTCATCAGTATTGAGAGTATTATGCCGTTATACATAGCCAGGCCCACCTGTGATCTCCTGCTGGAAATAGTGAAAGAAACGCTGCTGGTTGGACAGTTCCGCCATCGTTGCGAGCGAGTTGAAAAGGAATCAATTGTAAAAAGGAATGATGGAGTAGACGATGGAAGGACAGGCAAAAGGAATGATAGGTATTGGAAAACAAAAAGAAAGTTCCTTGAATATCCTGGAACTCTGGTTGAGGTCACTTACTTGCAAGCTACAGCGTCATGGGAATGTCGATAAAGAGGGGCAGGCAGGCAGAGGTCCAACGGCGGAGGGCCAAGTGCGGGGTGCAGATTAGCTAAGGAGTTGGGGCTCACTAAGCCTACACCACCTAGAGGCCGCCCTTGCGATTTAGTTAAGCCTGGGCATTGGAGATGAGGCTCCCACCTAGAACCGCCATGCCAGTGGCCAGCAGGCCGCCACGCAGCGCAACTCCAGGGAAGAAGCCGCTGCAGTGACTCTCCTCACCGCGTTCCCTGGAGTCTGCATGCAAGTTGCTCATCTCATCATCCTCCAACTCCAACACGGCCAAAGTTTCTCTAAGCGCAACAACCAACACCACACTCCCAACTCCTCGAGGACAGGACCCTGACTATTTTCTCCAGCGACGCCGTCTTCCTTAACCCTCCTCCAGCCTGCATGGTAAAGATCAAACCCACGCCGTCTTTGCTGCGACAAGCCTGCCCTGCAATCCGCTCCCTACCCTATCCCTCTCACACCGCGGCCTCATCACGTTCGCATTTCCAGAATATTGTGAGCCCCAAGCTATGTGGTGAGCTTCGCCCATACTATTCCGTCTCGTTGTTCTCTCTAATCACTCTATTGCTAGACAACATTCTTACCCGTCTACGTCCTTCTCTGCCAGCAGAAGATACCTGCGATCTCATCGATGTCAACCCAGGTCTAGGACTATGGTCTCAGAAACTACATGACATCTTGAAACCTCGGCGTCACATCCTTGTCCTGCCGAATCTCAAGGCCTCCTCGCCTCATCTATCTACTTTGCTCGATGCTCCCAATTCAAAATACCGACATGCTACAGTCCTCGATGATGTCTTCGACCCAGCAAAGGGCCTCCTGTCACACTACCCACCATCTTCTTCTACCACTCCAAACCGTACCCAGCTGAACCCGAACGTCTTGATGACTGTCAACCTTTCTGGACCCAAGATATCTCATCATGGCTATATGGGTACTGTCTCTAAGCTGTTCATCAACAACCTCTGGCATTCACACTGGGGCCAGCGCGGCGACCTCTACCGACATGGAATGTTCAGAACCCTCGCCTGGATCCCTCACGAGGACAAGTTCGTCATCGTTCCACGCTCCGTAGCCCTTCGCCGTAGACAGAGTATTCTCTTGGAAGCCACCACAGCTGTCCATGAGCTTGCCGCACCCTCCAGGCTTGATCGGAAACACGTCGGCCAGGGCCAAAGATTCGCCGACATTGATCTAGAGGACCATCAACGCGTCAAGGCTTCCGAAGAGGGTTCGGGTGTTTCCACACCGCTATCTCGCCAGCAACCTCTTCCACCCCCGTCTCTTAACGCTGTAAGCCCAATTAAAGCTATTCGCCAGAAGGCTGCTTTCGTTTCTGATGCCAAGTGGTTGCCAGAACTGAGGGAATTAGACTCCTATGCCAGGGCACGGTACCCTCAAACATATAAGCAAGCCATAGCACGCTTGGAGGCCCAGGCCAAACCGCCCGAACCTGATGTTACGAAGAAGCCCAAAGTCTACTCTGGTGTAAAAGCAAAAGATGCATTTCTTCTTGAACACCCCAAGGGTAGGGATTGGCGTCGTCTCCTGGCCCGCATTTACACAGAGCACAAAACACGCTTGCGGGCCATTGATTTGGTCAATCAGCAAAGGCTACTAGAGCGCGAGTGGAAAGACGCCATCTTGACAAATTCGCTTGATGCTTTGTCTGAAAAGGATTTGCAAGAACGAGCAGACCTGCTAGGTTCGAAATTGAACAAGCTGGCCAAGAACAACAAAGTATTTGCAGAAAAAGCCATCGACGACTACAGAGCCTATGACCATCAGCCTCGAGTTCTTGCGTGGAACAATCGAGTGGCAGAACCTTTGTTGGTTCACAAACACGAATTCTCACCCTCAACTAACCAGATGGCCTTGTTCGATCTCGTTCCAACCGCCGATTTGAACCATCGGCTTGACACTGAAGAGAAACTGATCTGTTTTGGTCATCTCATGAGTTTTGTCTCGATTTACTCATCAAAGAGTGTGTATGAAGTCTGCTCTATGATCATCTCCGGTGACGTCGAAAACTTCCTCCAAACGATTCAGGACATCCATGATCCAACCAAGGGTGGATGGTATGATCTGAAGATGTTAAGAATCAGGTCGCTGCCGACCAATTTGTTTGTCGAGATAGCCGTCGCTTTTGAGCAGTGGCCCTTTCGACCATCGACTCAAACCCTAATGAGGGTTGATTCGTGATGCCCTGTCAATCCTTCCATCGATAACTCAGATTCCTTGCCAACTTATTGAGTGTCCAAATCTTCGAGCTTCATGCTTGTTCAATTTGCCAAAGCCAGCCCCGTCAGGACCTCATTTGTACTGACTACATTTGCAAATTCCTTATCCAAACTTGCCAAGCTGACTCGATGCACTGTCTCAGCATCGAATCCGCCCTTGTTGAATGCGGCTGTTGCATCCGACACGATGAAGATGTTCCTTCGTTCAACCACTGCAAGGTCCGCTGCTGCGCGAGTAGAAGTACTCACGCAGTGATCCGATGCAATTCCTGCCAAAATCAGTTGCCCAATCGCTTTGGACCGGAGGTGTGTTTCCAGAGGTGTATTGATGAATGCTGAATTGGTTGACTTGGAGAAGACAGTTTCGTATTCAGACGATTCGACTGGTTGAGCACATGGTTGAAAGTCGATTCCACCAGGGTGATCGCTCGAGTGTGGAAATAGCGGCGAGTCGGCATTCACGGACTTGTGGAAAACATGGATGATTGTGATCGGCAACGTGGTACTTGGTTTATCGTTGTACTGGCGAGCTGCTGAGAGCAACGATTGAACGTTGTTCTCGAAACTTGGTGTCGATCGCTCAGATCCGAAGTATCCATTAGAAGTATTCAGCCCGACTTGGATGTCAATCAGCAGTAACGCTGTTGGGGTGTTCGCCGCCGATGAGATGGTTGGTGGGTGGGACATCTTTGTGATAACACTGAAACTGTCAAGGAATAAGCGATAAGAATAAGGAAGGCTCGTCTTTTATATACGTTGGTTTTGAGTTCTGCCTGTTCAGCAGCTGGCCAGCTGGATATGTCAATTTCACGCCCTGCGATCCTGGCGCATACGGGTCATACAGATCGCCAATTGCGCGATGCACCTTGGCGCATCATGCCTATCTGTAGATAACGATACATTTCAACCAACACTCCCTCTCTGCATCGGATGGCTATATATAACAATGCTCAAGTGATAATTATGTAGCCTCTTCAGGAACGCCGAACAGTGACCCAGACATAGTGACGAGAAGGTGTGATAAAGACTGCGCCGTACACACATAGGGTGGAGTGAGCGACCGCTTACGACATGAGAACTTACTTTAAAATCCATTGCTTGCCAGTGACTTGTTCAACATCACTCAAATCGTTGTACCCTCGATCTCTGCCTGAGAATCTCGAAGCACGCCCAGAACTTCCAAATCTGACACTTGAAGGTGCGGACCATTCCGCAGCAGGACATCATGGTTGAAGATTCGGAACGACCAGCCAAACGTCTGAAAATGGACCAGGTAAGGTGATATTCTGTGGATTCAGTCCTTACCGGATGTATTCAGACCATCAGGTCTTCCCCCGTCAAGCAAACGCATCGTTAATGATGCACCGTAGAACAATACTTCAGACACCAAACAACCACATCAGAACAAGGGCAAATATCGCCCACAGAGCGGGCGAGATGGCAAAGGCAAGAATCGGCAAGCACTTGTCATTAGCGCTTCTGGTATACATAACAATGATGTGGGCATCTTTGTCACCAGTGACAAGGGCCAGGAAAAGAAATGCTTGCAGGAACTTGTCGATTTACTGGGCGAGGTACGCTCTTCATCAAGAGGAGCCATTGACCACCACATCTACTAATATTTAGATAGCAATTCGACCAAAGTGGCCAGGCACCGAGCAACGCGGAAGATGAGAAACCTCGTGAGGATCTTGATCGCGATATCGAAGCAGATATCCAGGCAGAGCTCGATTCACTAAAGCCAGAACGAAGCACTGCAAATGCGCCAGTGCAGAAATTGACATGCGTCGAGCTCGATATCCCTTGTGTTTCGTTCGTGCGCTTCCCAGGGGGATTGTCCGCCTCACATAATCCTGTGGAGATCGTCCGTACTCTCTGCGCAACAGCAGCGAACAAGGACTTTCAAGGACCTCGCAGTCGTTATATCAAGAGATTGACCCCAGTGTCTCTCGTGCGAAAGACGATGGCTAATGGGCTTGAGTCCCTTTGTGATGAGCTGCTGCCAGCTCACTTCAAGGTGGAAGACGAGAGATCAGTAGAGGGTACTGCGACAGATGATGCAGGAACACCTCAATCGAAAGGACTAAAGTTTGCAATCCGGCCAACAATTCGAAATAACAACAAGATCGACCGCGATCAAGTGATTCAGACAGTTGCTCCCAAGGTCGAAATACTGGGCAAGGGAATACACAAGGTTGATCTCAAAGGCTACGACAAGCTAATCCTCGTTGATGTCTATCGAAATATCATCGGCATGAGCATTGTTGGAAATGATTTTGAAACGTTCAAAAGATACAATCTTTCAGAAATCCACTCGAGCCATTTTGCAGACGACAAGACGGAGTCAAGCACTACGCAAGCCTGAATTGAGACCGCTAATAAGGGATCGTCCAATTCTTCCACTAGAAAGACAAGTCAACTTGCGTTCAGCTCTTCCCGTCTTCGACCGGCGCAGCATCAGCAGTCTTCGTTCGCAGCTTCCTCCAGACTAGTTTCCAGAGGTCCTCTGCTCGCCTTTTCCCCTCATTTTCGGTCCGTCGCAGAGTTCCTCGAGCAAGCCAAACTCCTTCCCACTTTCCGTGGCTTTTGGCTGGTGGTGAATGCATTTTCGGACTGTGTCGTTTCTTCCAAGCGTCAATGTACCCATCGCCAAATCTGACGGTCGAATGTGTTCTTTGTGGTTGTGAAGAGGTCGCCATGGTATTCGAAAATGTCGGTTCACCTGCATTATGCTGGGGCTGACCTGCCGTGCCATCTGTCGTTGATCGACCGGACTCCATATTCTCATCAGGAGGGGTCCAATGTCCCTCGCTTATAGCGCCTCTGCGCTGTGCAGTTATCCAGCTTAGAAAGCTGTCAGGCTCACGAAGGGATGAGTTATTGTCTGCCATAGCAGACGGCTTCTCCTTTGATTGCGAACAGTTTCTGTCGTCGTTATCAAGACTTTCGCTCCCCATGTTCTTCGATAATGTTCAAAAAGCTTCTTTTCGGTCAGGTGTGACAAGTCTTGCATGTTGCATAAACTTCCATCAATTCTTAAGCAGCCGGGGGAAGCGCTGAATCCCCTTTTAAGCTGCCTCGCCGGATTGCCACACCGACACCAACGAATCTCAGCTCCTCTACGATTGTCCAAAATCAAACAATTAATTATCCCAAGAACGAGAATGCTTAAACATCTATTAGAGATCAACTCTTCGAAATACTTCAGTCTTTTTGTTCTTGTAAGCTGTGTTTCGTTGTAGAGTCTTCGGTTTTCAGATCCCGGGAATGCGAAGTGACTGGAAAATCTGCATTGGAATGGCCAAACACGAAAATCTCAGGATGGCGTTGACAACTGCGACTTCACGAGCAAACCCAACGGAAAAGGTATTAATTTGGGAAGTACAATAGATCATGTTTGATTTTGTATCTATGATCCGTCAGGCTACTTACTATGCACGAAGGTTCCCCTGTACGCCCTGAGCCGATAGTCAACCCAAGCGCCCCAGCCTAGGTGACTGTTCCGTCAAAACAGATACGCAAACACCAGTGATCCCAATAACGGCCAGACCGCAGATCGGCTGTTCAGATCCGTCGCGGCGTTTGCGTGAGGCACTGTTCCTCCCTCGCACTGTGCTCCCACCAGATGAGACCCGCAAGGACAAGTCTCAGGGGCACTGGGCAAATGACGCTCGCTGGCCGCACATGGAGATTCCTGTGCGTTTGCGGAACAGCAGAAAAAGGTGGTCAGGTTGGGCAGTTCGTCAGCAGGACCACACTCAGCTTGATAGCCTTCTGGACAGCAGGTTGCCATGCCAGTCTCCGTGCCTTCGATCGATGACCAGAATGTATCTGGTGGACAGATGCCTTGGTCCTTACAATCCCCTCTTATTGCAAGGGTGTTGTTGGACTGTTGTTGCTGCCGATGTTGTGGGGCCGGAATGGCGAGAGCCGCACTGAGGTATGAGTTGGTGGTAAGGACAATTGCTATTATATATAGCACACTATAGGCTTGCGATATTGAGTTCAACATCCTCAATGAAAGTCTGGTAGTCTCTCAGAGATATTTATGCCGATCACTCTGTGTTCCTTGTGGCTAGTTGATCAGGGATTTCAATTCGATTCCTCTAGGTTTTCAATCCCAATGCGAAGGATACTCTCGTGGTACTGGATATCGAACATATCTTGGTATCTCTCAAACGACAGTTCCATTTTATATGCTTCTTGGTGTAACACTGCACTCCCCGTTTGTCTTACTCTTCTGGCAAACGGACATGGTGCAGAGAAACGTCTTTCAGGGGTGTCATCTCACGACGCAGTGCCTGTTTGAATCAACTGTCCCAAACGAACCTCCGCTGTTCCTCTAAACGCAAGCTCCCTGGTAGGGGACGTGATATTTCCTGATTGAAAGACTGTCATTCCTTGGAAGAGAAAGCTAGGAGGGGACAGCCATGCCTACAATTCATACTCTTTTCACCTTCGCTATCACCAGGGAACAGGCTTCCGGAAAACCTCACAGTGTACTGGTCAACCGCACGGCCATGTCGTCTCATATCGATGAAGACGTAGCTAACTAGGTATGTGATTTAGCGGCTACTTATACAACGTTCACAGGCATTGCGATCGCCCACAAACACCTGGCTTTCGCTTCCCAGCTCCGTGATACCATACACTCGTCCTCGATCAACATCCGATCTGCCACTATCATGTGCTGCGAGCCGGGCTAACTAGATCCCGGGACTGTGACTGGCCATGGGAGTTTGAGCTATGCCACAATCACTTAAAACCGCTAGGCCTGCACTTTACCTATCTCAGGGGTGCGGAGCCTTCTTCGTCGAGCCACTTAGGGCGAGATATTGTCAGGTGGCAACTTGTGGAGATACAGTGCTGAGGTCCCAGATATACAGAGCCATGGGCATGACGCGGAAAATCTCGGCCCCCGCCTTTTTTTGAAGGGAGTAAGGGGGTGCGATAATATTCAGGACACGCAGAAAAATCTTCGGAATTCCCGATATGCATTCATTTACCGCTGACATATAACAAGGGCTCCCAAAAGAAAGATATCTGGTCCTCTCTTCATCTTTGAACTAAACCCGTACGCTCCTCCCAACTTCACCTCAATGACCTCCCAGTTACTAAGAAGCATACCGGAACTTCGGGTTCTGGAAGTCGGTCAAATCATTGAGCAAGTCGGCATCATCGGCCTCGATATCCAGATTGATGGAGCCTTGGGCCTCTACAGCAAGATTGTCACGCTGGCGATTGCGCCAGATGAGCAGAGCGCGCAGGCCGAGCGCGAGCGCGATCTGGCCCGCCGCACAGGCCAGGATCAGCTTGCAGCCGGTCTGGTAGATGGGGGCCTCTTTGGCAAGGAAGGCGTGCGGCCCGATTATGTTGCCGACGCAGTACGCGAGGAACACGAACGCTGTGGCGGTCACGCGCTTCGTGTAGCCACCGACGTTGGTCGCGGGCAGTTGGAGCGCGAGGACGAGTGAGGCGACGAAGCTGCCGGTCTGTGGTTGGGTGGAAGAATGGGTTAGTCTTTGGGGGTCTGGAGGATCGATGGGTTTGGGAAAAAAAGTTGAAGGGTATATGGTGTTGGGTAAGTGGACTTACGATGTAATAGCCGAGGAGGCAGCCGACTTTGTTGGATCGAGGCATTTGCCACATGATGGTGGCGCCGATGATTGTCGGGCAAAGGTAGAGGGCCATGATGATGGTGCGGGAGTTCTTGAACTTGGAAGCCAGCCATGGACCGGAGAAAACGAAGACGACCTGGAACGCGCCCTGAGGGATCCCATATGCCGTTGCAAGCAGTGGATCACCGCCTGCAACGCCCTTGACGATGAGTTTGCCGAAATTCGCGATGCCGCCGTTGATGATTTCATTCAGCAGTGTGAAGAAGAATAACATCCAGACCTGCGGGTCACTCAATGCCTCGACGATTTGCGACCACTTGATCTTGCGGTTGTAGACGCCCGTGCGGTTGGTCTGACTTCGGGCGATCAGAAGCGCTTTTTGTTCCGGGTTGAACGCCCTGGACGACATGATGCTGCTGGGAAGGTAGAAGAAGAGTAAGATGCCCCAGAGGACGGTGACGCCGCCGCAGAGGACGAAGATGATCTTCCAGATGGGGAAACCCTTGGCGTGTCCGACGGCGTAGAAGAGAATCCCACCCGTCATGGATCCGACGCCGTTGAAGCAGTAGAACGTGCCTGCGCGGCTCGGCTGCTCGGCCTTAACGTACCACATGCTCACGATCATCATGAAGCAGGGGGTGATGACCGACTCGAAGACTCCGAGGAGGAATCGACAGATCGCCATGCCCGTGAAATTGTGACAGGAGGCGGTAATGAGCATGATCGAGCCCCAGATGAAGACGAAACAGGCGACGACGCGACCTGTCGGGTAGTGCTGCGCCAGATAACTCGCTGGCCATTCGGCAACCAGGTAGGCAAAGTAGAAGATGCTGGCTAACCAGGAGTATTGGTTGGATGACATGTTGGTGCTGGGAAATAGGTCGTAGACCGCCGAGTAGCTGAGAGCCTGCTTGTCAATATACTGCAGGAAATAGGTGCCGCAAAGCAGAGGCATGAGGGTCCAATCGATGCGGCGGATGATTTTCTTGTTGAGCTCTTTGTCCTCGAGGAGCTCGGCCAGGTATGCTTGAGAGAAGTTGTGCTCTCGCAGGAAGATGCCTGCTTCGTCCAGCTCTTCAACCTGACCAACATTCGTGGTCAGGGTTGGCTTGAGTTGGTCATCCTCGTTGTCGATGATGGCCTTCTCCTGCTTGCTGAGGTCCTGCGACTTTTCCGCCATGGTGTCCTTGGTCGATCGTGAGAAGTTCGACTGATGGATTCAGCTCTGTTGCTTCATGGAGACACGTTGGGACACAGCATATATACACCTGCGGATTGGCTTATCAGAGACCTGATCGATCAACCCCGCAAAATATAGATACGAGTACATCCTATCTCCAAAGCTGATATCAGACCAGCCTCCACTGATGCCGAGAAGCAAGATGCCTAGAAACATGGGTATCGACTGATTCGGGCACAGAACTGGGACCGAATGCCCGTCGGAAAGTCTAAAAACGGAGTATAGCGTGCCTGATTGATATGGAGAATGCATGGATAGACGATTGAGGTTTCGTCGGCCGTCGTGTACGATTTAGTGCCTCCTTGCCTCGATGCGAGGCTATCTCTCCACCGAGAAAGTCGATATGTGGATTGACCGCCATTGGTCATGGTCGGTGAACGAATGTATACTTACGTTGCCCACTTCCCATGATAACATCGCAGGAAAGATAGAGAATTCTGTTCTGAATGGGATTGAGCTCTCTGTAAAGACGACAGCTACAGGTTACATATGTATATCCTAGATTGTTCATTTCCGAGGCACTGGAGAAGTATTAGATCTTACCAAGGGGCTGGGTGTTGCTAACAACGATCAGCATCGTGCTCGATATCGAGTCAGTAGGTGGTTATGATAGCCGGGGCAAACATACTAGGCTCATACTAAATGTATCACCTGGATAGTTATGAGGTACAAAGTAGGGATCTCGGAAGTACCTCATAGCGCAGATATTTATCTTGGTCTGCCGCTATGAGCTTCCTGATGTGAATCTGGGTGGGTCAAGACCAGTATCCTCCTCCTTGGCCCGCGGAAGTTGTCCGATGTACTTCAATTGTCCAACTTCAACCACGTTTTCCTAAACATGGTGTCCCACGTGTGAATGCCCTGATAGCCCTGCAGTAGAGATATATCCCAATCTCTAGTCGAGGTCATGGGCCTGCTCATGTCAATACCCTCACTCTTGACGAGAGACAGGACGTCGATGTTTTGAAGGTCAGTTGGTCAATCAATAAATCCCAAGTCGGAGAAGCCCTCGGGAAACTCTGTCTTAGCCCTGGTTGCCACCCCTGACTGCCGACGTCAGTTACCCTACCCATTGATAGACATCAAGCTCGCTCTTTTCCGTCGGACCACATTCAATGACCGATCGCTGTCAACCAGGAAGATGCAGGCCTGCGATTGGATAATTGGTCGTGGCCTCTGTCTAGATCCATGCACCAAGTTCTCGCATATCAGTGACCAGATATCAACGTCTTGGGGTTGACATGTCCAGCGGTGCCACCAAATATCACACTGGTTTGCACAATATCGGAAAGAATCTCGTGCTGGACATATCGAAAACAACACGAAACAATCCCCATCCAGAGTCCTCCGTCAAGCGCTTCAACATGGGATCAATACAGGCAGAAGAGAGCCCAACTGTGACACTCCCTCAAGGGACAATCATCGGCACCGTATTGAAAAAGAATCTAAATCGAGAAGTGGATGCATTTCTTGGTATCCCATATGCTTTGCCTCCTGTAGGAGACCTCCGGTTCAAGCGTCCCGTCAAGGTCTCTCCATCGTCAAAGGTAATACATGCCACCGAGTATGGGCCAGCAGGACCAGGAAAGCAGCTTCTTCCGGGCTTGAAGTACTCGTACAGCGAGGACTGCTTGACCGTAAATGTGTTCCGTCAGAGTTCATCGTCTAGTTCTCCTGGCCTGTTACCTGTTTTGGTTTACGTCCATGGAGGCGCATTCAATCGTGGCAGTTCGGCGATGCACAATACCGCTTCCATGATCTCTTGGTCAGAGCAGCCCTTCGTCGCTGTTTCGTTCAATTACAGGATTGGGTCCTTGGGATTTCTCCCCTGCAGCTTGAGTGAGAAGGAAGGAGTTCTCAATTTGGGCTTGAGAGATCAAGAACTATTATTCGAGTGGGTGCAAGAAAACATTGCGGCATTTGGAGGTGATAAATCCAACATCACGCTGTCAGGATTATCGGCTGGAGCACATTCGGTACGTTCATTCCCCTCCAAGCACTGGAAACCCTGACGTGTCCACAGATAGGCCATCATATGATGAAGCACACTGAGGATAATCCTGGCCCATTTCATCGAGTCATCATCGAGTCGGGTTCACCAACGTCAAGAGCTGTGCGAAGATACGATGCCGCCATCCATGAGCAACAATTCAAGGACTACCTGAAAGAAACCGGCTGTCCAGCCGACACTCCTGAAGATCAGATCTTTCCTTTCTTGAGGTCACTACCCCTCGAGGTCATCACGCGAGCGCAAGACGCCGTCTTCGACAAATACAATCCATCATTGAGATGGGCATTCCAGCCCGTCATCGACGGCGACATCATCCCACGCGCACCGCTCGAGACCTGGAAACTCGGCAACTACTACAAAATCCCCATCATGACAGGCTTCTGCCACAACGAAGGGTCTCTCTACGTCAACAAGCAAATGTCGTCAGCTGAAGAATTCACGCAGTTCTTCCAAACCCTCCTGCCAACACTTCCAGCCCAGGACATCGACACCATCAACAAACTCTACCCGGATCCGGACTCCACCAACGACACAACCTACAAAGTCCCCAGCGCCATCAAGGGCGTCGGATCACAGTACAGTCGCATCGAAGCCGCATACGCACACTACGCGTACGCCGCGCCGGTCCGACAGACGGCACACCTGGCGTCATCCAACCGCGCCTCCCCGCCCACATACCTCTACCACTGGACGCCTCTCACGACCGTCGTCGGCGGCGCCAGCCACGGCGACAACATGCGGTACGAGACGTGCAACCCGGACGTGGTGTCGCGCTCCAAGAACCAGCGCAACCTCGCCGGCAGCCTGCACGCGTACATGACGAGCTTCATCTGCAACCGAGGCGACCCGAACGCGCTGGCGGGTGAATGGCGCGACCGCCCCACGTGGCAACCGTACCTGCATGATGAGCCCAAGACCATGCTGTTCGGCGCCGGAAACGAAGAGCTCATCGGTGGTGGCGACGGTGTTGCGGCGCAGATGTCCCGGGACCTGTGGGCCGAGGAACAGTGCCATTTCTGGTGGGACAAGGTCGAGCTGTCCCAGCAGTGAGTGAGTGACCGAGGAAATAATAACCCGACGGAAAGAGGAACCACCAAATTACATACGTATCCTGTTGTCTGTATCACTACTGGCCAAGAGGGTTTCATTGCATCTTGAAGGAGCGGTGCAGAATAAAACAAAATTCTGCGCCACTCACGGACAGATGTTCAGATATACTAGATATACGGTTCCATGATTAAAAGCCCATCACCAGTGTATTGCTATTATTGAACCACCAATCGCAAATACTGCCTGCCTAGATTAGGTAGCTAACAACAAAAGGCAGGTTCCCATCCATAACACTCAAAATGCAGTCGTTGTCATCATTACGTTCCACCACCTAGTTAGACCTATTCGTATCCATGAGCATTTTATGTACAACATCATTTCTGAACCTCCAAAGTTGTAACGCCTCCACTACCGAATTGGCGCCGGGACCATCTGGCTCATTTGTCCATTCAGTTGCTGCTGCTGCTGCTGTTGCTCAATTGCCCGGGCCTGCTGGGCCTGAGCCTGAGCCTGCCTCCCGAGAGCTAGATAATCACGGTTCTCGACCGTGACGCTTTTGGTCATATGGTTGACTTTATAGATGCCGACGAGCCGCTCGGCAAGTTCAAACATGTTGTTCCGCAGACTAATGACGATGAACTGTGCGTTCTTGGTGCGTTCCTTGATGTAGCCTGCAACAATTGAGACCTATGATCCAGAAGTGATGTAAGTATAGGTTTTCAAAAAATCAAAGGGATAGGAGGACTGGATACAGCACTTACGTTCCTGAAATCCAAAGCTGCGTCAATCTCATCCATGACATATAATGGCGTGGGACGGTAGACGTGAAGTGCAAAGACCAACGCCAGGGAACTCAATGTCTTTTCTCCGCCAGACAGGTTCCCGATGTTCTTCCAACTCTTCTTCGGCGGCATCACGCTAAATAGGATGCCTTCGGAGAAGGGGTCGAGACTGTCCACCAATTCGAGCTCAGCGTTGCCTCCCAGGGTGATGAGTTGGTACATTGATTTAAGATGAGATGAGATCGTTGTGAAACCCGTCATGAATTGGGTGAGGCGCAAATTACGCAGGTCTGTAAGGCGAGTCTTTGCTCCGTCGCGAGCTTTGACGGCGGTCTTCAGATCCGTGGTTCGTGAGGCGACTTCTTCGCATCGGCGTCGGTATTCGGCGATGACGGCAAGGTCGATGCTCGAGGCGTGAGAAATTTTCTCTTCCAATGCGGCAATGGAGGCAATCAAGTGATTTTTGGACTTGTCGAGGAGTTCATCGCGGGTGAATGTTTGTAGCTGACGGCGTGTAGTCTTTGGTTGTCCCTCCTCTGGAGCTTCATCTGAGTCTTGCGGCTGCTGCGGATCTTCGTTATCAATGTCCATAGCATCTGGATCCGCTTCAGCGACAGCCTCAGTTTCGGCTGGGGGGGGAGCGTCTGGCATTTCCTCTTCCTTTTCTTGCTGCTGTTCTTCCTCTGGACTAGATCCTTCCAGATCTGCAATATCGTGTAGCGACAATTTCGACAATTTCTCGGTCCAGTGGCGGCTCTTGCCATTGTTCTCAGCCAGAATTTTCTGATTCTCCTCAAGCTTATTGCGCATTTCAATCTCCTGGGCCCTAGTTGAGTTCAATTCAGTAGTCTGCGCGTCGAGATTCTTCTTTAGTGTCGCCAGCTCTTCCTTTTGATTGGCCTGTTCCTCTTGCGCCTGCTCAGCACGCTGTCTTGATTCTGCAGCCTCAGCTTTGTGGGCTTCGACATCATTCTCGAGTTTTTCCAAGTCCTTGGACAGTGTTTCGAGCTCTTTTTCTGAACTAGCCTTGGCTTTCTCATGCTTATCGGCGAGCTTTTCGTTCTTCGTCTTTGCCACTTCGGCATTAGAAATGTCCTCGTTCAATAAGTCTATTCGTTCTTTCAACCCATCAACCCTCGCCTTCTGACTACGAAGCTGAATACCTCCAGCTTCCATGATCTTGTCTTGCAATGCCTGGATCTCAGATTCAACGCTCGCAGTCTCAGAGTGCAGGCTTTCAAGCTCTTTATTCAAAGAGTCAATCTGCTTGTCCAGTGCTTTGATTTGAGAGTCATCGGCAGATGTTGAGGCAAGTTCAGCAATGAGATCCTGAACACGTTTCTCTGCATCGGCAAGATTCCTAGTGCAGTTCTCCACTTCTAGATTGATCTTCTGGATGGCGGTCTCCAATCGAGGGATCTCTTCTTGTTTCTCTTGAAGACTCGCTTCCAGTTCTCGCTGGCGCGTCTGGAAGGCCTCAAACTGTGTTTCTAGCTGGTTGCGTTCAGCTTCGAGCTTTTGTACTTGCTCCTTTGTTGTTTCAGCAACCAACTTCGAAGACATGGCTCCACGTGCGACACGAGTACCACCTCCACTCATGGTACCAGACACATCAATGAGTTGACCATCTAAGGTGACCACGCGCCATCGTTTAGCACCATAGGCGATCCGGTTCGCTTGCTCGAGATTTTCTGCCACCAGAGTATTTTGCATAATGCTGTAGAACGCAGGAGCGAATCGAGGATCCTTGGGTTTGATCAAGTCAAACAGTCGAGGGACATTTTCAGGAGTCTGAACTGGCGAGAGATCTCTATGGGCCAATTTATCAAGTAGGATAAAATTGGCTCGTCCTAAATTGTTCTTGCGAAGGTACTCAATGCACTGTTGACCGACCTCGACATTGTCAACAACCATATTCTCCAGTGCTGCACAAGCCGTTGATACCGCAACGTCAAACTGTTCGTCGATCGTGCCCAGATTTCCAAGTCGTCCATGGAATCCGTCAATTCGACCAGAATCCTTCAGTCGTAGGAGACCTTTGAGAACGTTTCCTTGGTTTTGTGTGGCGGATAGACTAGCCCGTGCATCATCGGCCTTTTGTCGTGCTGATGAAATCTGTGATCGCACTTCTGGTTCACTGGCGGCAAGTTTTTGAAGTGCATCCTGGATCTTCCTAACATCCTTTTCTAGTCGGAGTTTCTCGTGTTTACGCTGTTCGATTTCTTCGAGCTTTTCGCTTCTGCTGGATTCGATGGCCTCGATCTTTGCGTTGGATTGATCAATTGCTCTTTGACCACTGTTCGCTTTCTCTTTCAGAATGTCAAGTTCGGAGTTCGCAACAGCGATCACCGACTGCTTCTGATCGATCTTCTTGTTCCAGGGCTCTAAAGATTTTTGTTTCGAAGCGATTTGGTCTGAGAAGCCTTGGGTCTTGCCTTTAAGGTCGTCCCGAATTGCCGCTAGCTTTTGTTCTTCAATTTGCATATGCTTCTCAAGTTCAGCAACCTCTGAGCCTTTGGTTTCAATGTCTTCGGTGTGCTTTTCAACCGAACTTCTAGCTTCGGATGCGGCTAATCTGCTCGTGGTCGCAGTCTTTTCTGCCTTTTTCTGCTTGCCTGTAATGAACTTTCTTTTCTCTTCAAACTTGACATTTTCCTTGTCGTACTTTGCCAACTCCTTACTGAACTCCTGGGCTTGCTTTTCGATTCGTTCGTACTGCTTGAAGGCTTTGTTGTATGCTTTTTCGAGCTCTTTGATTGTGTCTTCACTTCCAGCATGTTTTTCAAGCTCGGCATTCAGCTGATCTTGGATTTGGCCGATTGCCTCCTCTGTCACCTTGATATTATCCTCGCATTCAGCGACATATATCTGGTACAGGGCAGACTGTTTCTCAGCCAATTCATTCTCGTCCCGGATAAAGGACAGGGCCTTGTTCTTCTTGTCCTCGAGCCCATTTTTCTCCTTTTCGACATGTTGAACTCTACCTTGTTTCTCAATGCAAACCTCGTTGAGGCTTTCCAACTCTACGGCGGCTTCCTCAATTGGTGTCTTGTATTTGGACGTGCCAATAATATCTTCCAGATATTCGAGGAGTCCGTCGTCATGCTCGTTGGCTGCCTTGGGCTTCATCTGAGCGATAGACTCGACTTCACCTTGGAGAATGAGAAATCGTTTGTGGTCTAAATCGATGGCTTTGTCCTTTAACAGAGTCGTGACTGTCGTGAAATTTGTGGTTCTACCATTCAGGTAATAATTGCTGGAATTATTCTTGAACGCTCTCCTCGAAACAACAAGTTCTGTATCAGGGACCACTTCATGTTTCCCACCAGGAAGGTCAATAATCTCCTGAAAGTGGACCTCAACCTCACAAAAGTCGAGGTTTGGATATTGGGCAGAGTTATGGATGAGCGCCGATATTTTCCCTTGTCGCATCTTACTGGCACGGAAGCCGAACACAAACAAGAGTGAATCAATAACGTTTGACTTCCCAGAGCCATTGGGACCAACAACCGCAGAGAATGACGCATGAAAGGGTCCTACAACTTGTCGGCCAGCATAACTCTTGAAATTGGTCATTACCAGCTGTCTAATGACCATTCGAGAGGTTGGTCCGGTGGGTTCCTCCACTTGTGGAACTGCTTGTGCTCGTGCTCTTATGACGATATCCATCGGCTTTTCCATCATCATGTTCATCGGGCGCGTGTCTTTCTCTTGCAACAGTGGTTGTGAAGGCTTCTTGTTCAATGCGTTCGCTGTTATATCATGCAACGGACTTGGTTCATCCTTCTCTGGCGACATGGAGGGAGCAGGTGTCGGAAGTGATGGCACTGGAGGTATGACGGATGACCTTCTCCCCTTTCGAGGAGCAGTGCTCGTACGCTTCCGTGGGGAGCTGGCTTTTGTAGGAGAGGATGGCTGGCTTGGAGCGAGTTCATCGCCAAGTTCGACTCCCTGAGAACATTCTAAAGGTGCAAGCGAGGTCCTGCGGCTTTTTGGAGGAGCCGTGCTTTGTCTTTTTCGTGGCGACGCTCGCTTGGTGGGAGAAACGGGTTCGTTATGACCCATGGTCTCTTCGGGATCGAAGATTTCGGATGGCTCAATCGCATCCCCAGTCTTGACTTTGCGCGTTCTCGCCGATTTCTTTGGCGAATCGCTAATGTTGGCTGTTGTCTGACGTCTGGTGGATTTGCGTGGACTGCTTCTCTTTGGCGGCGCAGGTGTAAACTCCTCATCATTATCTTCATGGATGAGGCTCAATTCATCGTCGGATTCTTCGACAACGACAGGGCGACGCGTCGCCCGACGCGATGGTCGTACCGGAGACTCAGCCGACATTCTGTATGCTGTTGTCGAGTTAGTATGTGGTGCAATGTGAATCTTTGGTGGGAATAAGATGTGACCATCGACATTGTTTACTTGGAGAGGCCGAAAGCGGGCCAGACGAAAACACGCTACCCAAAATTCATTCTCATGCGCCGCTTTATATCGGCTTCCCCACATCTCTATAGCGGCGGCTGAAGGTGTACGAACATGGATGCTAGGTCAACACTGCACACTACCGTGCTTTCGTGCGGGAAGAAATCGAACTCTCTCCTCAGGTGGTTAAAAAATGTTGTAGTTTCCTTTGATTTGAAATCTGAATTACGCATATGAAAAGTCTACGAAGCGTTGTACTCATAAAATTATAGGTAAAGCGATGCTTTTCCAACAACTTAACCTCCCAATCATCAGCATGTCGTCTACTCGGGCGCGTCCCTGCCACTCCGAACTTCAACCCATCTAAAACGGCCAAACCCATTCCCTCAAGGCCTTGGGATCAATACCTTCGGTGAACGCTTCGTTCTTACACTTTATCTGTTCGTTCAACAGCTTCTCCCTTGCACTTGAACCCCTATTGCCAAGGTTAGGCATCCGGTCGAGTGCATCGATGGCAAGGCTGAATCTATCGGTCTGGTTCCGTATGGCGAGCTCCAAAGGCGTATCAATGTTGCCCTTCTCCTTGTAGCCCCGGACATGAAGATTATGCTGGCCTTTTCTCTTATATGTCAAACGGTGGATGAGCCAAGGATATGAGTGAAAGTTGAAGATGACTGGCTTGTCGTCGGTGAAGATGGCTGTGAACTCGCGATCTGTCATTCCATGTGGGTGTTCACCATGAGGAATGAGTCTGAATAGGTCCACGACGTTCACAAAACGAATCTTCAAATCTGGGAGATACTCTCGGAGTAGAGCTGTGGCAGCGAGAGATTCCATGGTGGGCACATCACCACAAGCGGCCATCACAATATCTGGCTCTTCACCTTGGTCGTTCGATGCCCAGTCCCATATTCCAGCACCCTTTGTGCAGTGCTCGATGGCCGCTTCCATGTCCAGGTACTGAAGATGGTTTTGCTTGTCTGCGACAATGACATTGACATAATTGCTGCTTCGGAGACAGTGGTCGGTGACCGAGAGCAAACAGTTTGCGTCGGGAGGGAGGTAGATGCGAACCACTTCAGGTGATTTATTGGCAACAACATCGAGGAAACCAGGATCTTGATGCGTAAAGCCGTTATGGTCTTGTCGCCAGACAGTTGCGGTCAGAAGAATATTGAGAGAGGCGATCTTCGCACGCCACTCAACTTCCAAGGCCTTTTCGATCCACTTGCAGTGCTGATTGACCATCGAGTCGATGATATGGATAAATGGCTCGTAGCTGTTGAGTAAGCCATGCCTTCCAGACAGGATGTACCCTTCGAGCCAGCCTTCGACAGTATGTTCACTGAGCATCTCCATTACCCGACCTTCAAAGGCAAGGTTGCCACCATCGGCGTCTTCCTCGAAATATTCTCCTAGCCAGACTTTCTTTGAAGCTTTGTACACTTCACCCAACTTGTTGGACTCTGTCTCATCCGGCCCAAACAGTCGGAAGTTGGTGGGATTTTTCTCAATGACATCACGAAGGAACTTGGCCATGTTAGCCATGCTAGGTCCTTCATTCACACCACCTTTCTTGACGTCCAGTGCATAGCTGCGGAAGTCATTCAGCTGCAAAGGTTTCTTAATCAGCCCACCATTGGCCACCGGAGCTGCACTCAGTCTCTTGGTTCCTTCTGGAGCCAGTGCCTTCAATTCAGGGATCAGTTTGCCGTCCGCTCCGAAATACTTGTCTGGTGTGTAACTCTTCATCCATTCCTCCAGCACCTTCAAACTGTCCGGGTTGGAAGCAACATCAGGGATTGGAACTTGATGGGATCTCCAGTATCCTTCAAGATAGCGGCCATCAACTTTTCTTGGACCAGTCCAGCCTTTAGGACTTCGGAGAACGATCATGGGCCAGCGTGGGCGGAATGCTTTGCCCGACTCACGTGCTTTCTTCTGGTATTCTCGGATCTCAAGTACGGCCTTTTCGAGGGTGGCAGCAAAGGCTTGATGCATGGATTCAGGATCACTGCCTTCCACAAAGTATGGTGTCCATCCGTAACCGATAAAGAGAGCTTTGAGCTCGTCGTGACTGACACGGGCCAGAATAGTGGGGTTATTGATCTTGTACCCATTCAAATGGAGCACGGGCAGAACGGCTCCGTCTGTGATTGGGTTGAGAAATTTAGTACCGTGCCAGCTGGTGGCCAGGGGCCCAGTCTCCGATTCTCCATCCCCGACCATAGTCAGCGCAATCAGATTCGGATGATCGAACACAGTTCCGAAAGCATGTGAAACTGAATATCCGAGCTCGCCTGTGAATCATTAGTTTCTCGATCCAAAAGTTCAAAGAGCCTTTTATCCCGCAACGTACCGCCTTCATGCAAACTTCCTGGAGTTTCTGGAGTGGCATGGCTTCCAATACCTCCTGGGAAAGAGAATTGCTTGAAGAATCTTTGGAGACCTTCCTCATCTTCCGATTTATCTGGGTAGACTTCACTGTAGACCCCCTCAAGATATGATTGGGAGATGACTGCTGGAGCACCATGACCTGGGCCAGAGATGAAGAGCCCGTCGATGTCGTATTTCTTGATGAGACGGTTGAAATGAACGTAGGCGAAGACCTGTCCTGCATCCGATCCCCAGTGTCCGAGAAGTCGGGCTTTGAGGTGCTCGACTTTCAATGGTTCTTTCAGCAGGGGATTTTGCTTCAAGTAGATCATGCCCAAGCAAAGATATAAGCTGGCTCTCATATAGTCATCGGTAAGCTTCAATTCCTCTTTGCTAAGAGGAGTGCCTTCAACGGTAGAACGAGCCTGGCCAAAGGGCGAGATACTCTTCACTTCAACGTCTGCGTCAGCCGCTGGAGCCATGATTTCGATCAGCTCCTGTTGATCAGTTGTGATAAGATATATGACAAGTCCTTTGGAGAGAGACAAAAGGTAGGAAGGAGAAGCAGACAACGGACGCAGTAGCTATATATAAGAAATACGACGGCTGTGAGGGCTGCCGTCCTCGATCGGACGATGCAATACGTAGAATTTACCTTTCAAGCTCTTGCCACAGAGCCACAGTACAGAGGTACGTGCCGCCTGTATCTCGAGCTTTCGACCATGCACGTGTCCCCAATAGGAAGCAGAAGCAGCATACACATGTTTTGATCTGCATCGTCAGGCTGACTGTAAGTTTTGCGGTCCCCGGGATAGTGCAGGTAGAACTGTCCACTCGCAGAACTGGCTTGCTGGTGGCATAGATGGCTCCAGGCATGTTTCGCTGCTTACATGAGGAAATAACAGGAGGGAGACAAGCAAGACACAACGTGATTGGGTCAGGGTCTCTATCATGAGATGGTCGACGACATGTGGAATTCTTGGAGAGCGTTTTTGACAATACGAAGTCACACCATGTTGGTCGGATCAGGTCTAGCGCAATATGGTTTTGCCGAAGAAACCGAACGTTCCACGCAACCAAACACTCCCTTTTTATTGCCTCTAACAAACAGCTTCCAACAATCAAGTATGTTGCATGCACATGGACAACAGGCCCATGCTCGATCCGAGTACTACGTCTGGAGATCTTCTGGGTCAACTACCGGACCCTGCCGTTAGTCACCTCTGCATCCTCAACCGTGGTATTACTTACTCTGTGAGCCAATTATGGACTTGTCTAGCAATTTTCATCCTATGGTTCAGTGTTGTGAGTCGGATCTCGTTGCCTTGATTCTGATGATGGCCACCGATAGCACTTTGAATGGTGTTATGATGATCTTCCAAATCGTTGTTTCTCTCCTGGGATGGCTTTCCAGATTCAATACCAGCATCAACAACGACACAGGAGTATAACGGGTATTTCCTGTCCAATTGATTAACATAAATGGCGATGCATCTGTGATGATCAGTCAAAGCCCTTGGCGATCACTATTGTGTCCCGAGATTTATATCGTCCTGCGTTCAAACAATTGGCTTACCCCAGATTTGATCGATGCATGCAGCTTAAGGATCTCATGTATGCGAGTGATCAGATCAGACGCGGATCAGCTGTTATACCAGCCACCCAGGATGAGGGGCTATATGTTTTCGCCATGGCACAGACTGGCCAGCCTCTGGTTTGTTCTGAATGAAGGCAACCGGCGGGTGTCACTCCTTGTGGGTCTGTAAACCGCCATCTCGTGGCAATAATAAGGATGGCAGGACCCGTTTCCAGTCTTGTGTGCTAAACAGAACCCTGTCAATTCAGTAAGTCGAGTCGGCAGAGAGCGAGATGTACCTTTAATTGGCCGGGGACGGATGCCACTAACTTGGTATGCTGTAATGGCGGTTTCAAGCACTTCAACACCAAGATTCTTACCTCGTGTTAAGAAATAGCCTTTTGACACGTGATGTCTCTGCAAATCCATCACAGGCCCTTGAAATGGACCAATTGCAACATACTTTCTGCCTCTTCGAAGCAAGTCTTAGCACTGGATTGACGCGGAGCTAGAGTCAAGGTAAGCACCATCACCATCTGCCACCATACCGTACTGCGGCACTTTCGTCAGTGTTCTCACCATACTGAGATGGAGCTCGTCATTCAGAGCGAAGAGCATACAGTCATGCTGAGTTCATCACTTGGGGAAATGAAGGACCATCTGTGACGAGGTTTTGGCGACCTCGTATCCAAGCAGAACACTGGCGTAATATGGATTTTTTGCTGCAACGTCTCGACAATGTCTTGCTGTTTGAAGTACCCGCCGGTATCACAAGTCACTAACGATATTGGTGATGTTTTGTCGTGAAACCTGGAGTACTAATAATGAATAGTATATCGAATGTCTGCCTTGGCATCGCTAGGAGCATTCGAGTTCAAGTCTACCAGAGCTAACGCCTTGCATCGAGCGAGAAGAAGTATCCAATTACGATCAACTTCAGAATGACCGGAGGCTAATCTCTCTTTCCTATCTCGAACCAAAATCTGCGGAGTGCTAATGCGGAGATCCCCTCCCAGGCGCGGCACGCCCTCATACACGACTCTAGCTACTCCGGCCTTTGTCACACTTTCGCTCGATCTTATCGCCGCGTAGCACGATACGCCCAAGTCTAGGGTTGATCACAGCAGCCAGAGATTGTGATATGAACAATCATAGTCTAAATACTCTATATATGAAGCATATCATACATTCTGATTTAGCGCTCCTCCTGATCTTCCCCAGCGCTTTGTATATTTGATATACATTGAACTTCCCAAAATCCTTGCCTTTCAGCTGTCCCAAACATCCACTCTTACGCCGCCCATTGTTCCAAGCTTACCAATATTCAGTTTATCATGTCAACCACTACGACTACTCTCACCCAGGACGTTTCTACATCGCCAGGCTCAGCCGACCAATACTATGGAAAACTCCGGTTCATCCCACCTGGCCAAACACCCAAGGCAAGCCCTCATAACTTCCATTTGCCAGCCATGTCCGAATTTGGAGATGTACGGTTACAATCCCTGATAGACATGCGACCCGTCCCCACAACATCAGAGCTTCCAAACGCACCAGAAGGGACGGCAAGGCTCCCTTCTCACGGCTTTGCTGCCGTCAGACACCCGACAACACTCAACTCTGCGCCATACACCAAGGACAGCTGGAAGAGCCCAGCACTACTGAAGCAGTTCTACATCCCGGAAACGGAAGAAATGGTCAAGCAGATCACTGGAGCCAAAAATGTGATCACCGAATCTCTTCTCCTGCGCAGCGAGATCTGGTCAGAGACCGACGCACTCGCAGCCCACGCCGGCCACGGCGACAAGGCTGAAGCAACCAAGGAGGAAGAGGAGCAGACATCCGAAGCCACAGCCCTCGAACTCGGCTTCCCACAATTCATCGGATTTTCACCCACGACCGGCGGCGCCAGCCCCGCGCCGAAAGTCCACCTCGACTACGCACCCAACGGGGCACGCACGCACATCCGCAGATTCCACCCGATGATGGCGAGCGCCGCAAGCGCCGTCATCCGTGCCGAAGAAGACCTCCTCTCTAGAGGAAAGTCACTGCGCGACGACTACGCGACCTCCGGGCTCGGCCCACGCTGGGCGCTGTTCTCGATCTGGCGGCCACTGAAGGCGGTGACGCGCGACCCTCTGGCGCTGGGTGATGCGCGCACATTCCTCGAGTCCGACTACGTGCCGGTGATCGTCAAGACGCCGGATCTCGGCATCCCCGGCGAGAAATCCACCCACGACACCGAGAGTTACCTCGCGCATTGGTCTGCGGGCCAGAAGTGGTACTTCATCTCTAGGCAGGAGCCCGAGGAGGTGTTGGTCATTGGCCTCTTTGATTCCGATCGGGACGCCGAGACCGTCGCCGCCGGTGGCACCCTCCATAGTAGTGTTGATCTGCCGGGCACCGAGGCTGAGGAGCCCCGTGAGAGCTTGGAGTTGAGGTGTCTCGCTATTTGGTAGGATGGGATTCTGTCGTGGATTGGGGCAATGGTGGCGAGTAATGGCATTTGGTGTGTACAGTAGGAATACTAGTAGGTATGGCTATGAGATGAAACGCATGCGAGGTGGGAGTGGGGAGGATCTGGTTGGAGCGATGGGTTTCAATTTTTTTATGGCTATTCTAATGCAGTGTTAAAGATCACCCCTGGGGCTGCCCAGTGACAATCTGCAGTTCAGGAAATCCTCCGATGCAGTGCCTTCAATTTCTCGTCCCATTTTAATCTGACAAAAAATTCCATGACACAGTTCATCGATGCAGTCACCCCCTCACTGGCGGATCTGGGCTCCAATGGAGCTGAAATACTGACAAGCACCTCTCTTGGCAGCATCAACAGTCTCCATACCGCTGGTACTACTCGTGTCAAAGAGCAACCGATTCAGTGCGGTGTCTTGACTTTCAGCAGCCACACCCCCAACAGAAGTGAAGGGCTTCCACTCGGGTGTGCCTGGTTGACGATGAAGATTAGGATCTAGGGTGCGGATGAAACTCGTCCAGTAGCCCTGGATGAAAGGCACGACCCAGGCATTTTCAGCGCCAGGTCGAAATGAGTTTGGACAACCGCCGTGGACGTTTTCTGGACCCCAGATCGCGGCGATCTCCACCGTGTGCGGTACCCCTAGGCCCTGTTGTGTGAGGGCCGGGTCGCGCACGTTGAAGCGGTAGTTCCAGTTCTGCTTTGGGTTGCCGTGGCGAGCGAAGGCGGTGGAGATGAATAGGTTCGGGCACATGTATCGCAGGTCACCGTAGGCGTTGCTGACCTGTCTCCAGAATGGGCCGGAATCTGGGAAATTGGGACCCTGGTTGGGGAAAAGAGTGTTGATGCGTTCGAGGTGGTCGGTGGTAAGGTAGGGGAATTGGTCGTGCAGAAACCGGCTTGACTGCGCCTGCGACTGTGTGCCTCGTGGAGTGAAAACTGTGCCACCATTGGTGTCGTCGCCGAAGATTACGGGCACTTTGATGAAGTCACCGTGTGCGAATGCGTCGTATGTGTAATACTGTATCAGGTCGTCGTCCAGGACCGGGTTCCACATGAAAAGAGGAGCACCCTGAGAGCCCGGGTATGGGATGTTCTTGTTCTGGGCTTGAAGTTCTTGTGAAGTTTTGGATCGGAGGCAGGAGAGGGTGTTGACATCCGAATTGCCTGTTATGGAATTTGCACAGCCGACACGCTCCACAAAGTTGTCGTATTGATACTGGCTTTCCTCAACCGTGAGGACGGTTGCGAAGCTAACTGATTCAGCAGCGGCACCTACGAACAAGCCGTCATCGCGGCCACCGAATGCAGTGAGATGTAGAGCGATGGACGCAGCACCTGCTGAGTCGCCACCCAGAACCACATGGTCTGGATCACCGCCAAATAGTGATATATAACTTTGAACCCATTCGAGAGCCTTGCGCTGATCCCTCAGTCCGTTGTTCACTGTGGCAGAAGGGGAGTCGCTAATTTCTCGACTAGCAATGAACCCATACGGACCGACACGATAGTTGAAAGTCACAACGACGATTTCGTGTTCGGCGGCGGCTATCAGGCCGCTGCCATTGTAGTTGGCATTTGAGAGAGAATTGAAGCCGCCTCCTTGGATGAAAACGTAGACGGGTAATCTTGATCCAGTCGCAGCATTCGTTGGTGCATACACGTCCAAGAACAGACAGTCCTCAGACGTAGCTGTATTCGCTGGATTGTCGCCCGTGGCGAGACATATAGGGCCGTGCTAATATAGATTAGTCTGCTTTGGCTCGATAGTGTAGACAAAGTGAAGAACTCACCTTGTCAGCAGCTTCAATGGCAAGAATCTGATCATCAAAAGGTGGAGGATCTTGAGGTGGTGCAAACCTCAAGGGTCCCAATGGAGCAGCAGCATATCTCATGCCGAGCCACTGTGTGATCCCGTTCTCAAGCGGCACCCCTCTGTATCCTGCATACTTGAGACTGACAACAGGCTCAACGGCTGTAACGGCTGTCATAAAAAGATACAACAGACAGAAAAAAGCCATCTTCCCCGCCTGTTGACTGTTTCAAGCAGGATAGCGAGGTGTGGTTAGACGTAGCGTTATTGGGTGCAGCAGATAAATCTCGAAAGATGCAAAGTTTGCATTCTCAATGATGCACTGATCAATCCTGGGTCGAAGGTATTCAAGTTCATAATCAGGCACAGAAATGCTGGCTCGGTCGAATTTCTACTTCAGCAGAGATGGGTAGCTACCCAGTAGCTTATCAATTGTTTCAGTGGTGAGGGTCAGAGGCGCAGCATCAGTAATCTGAAGCCTATACATACCACATGGAAAAGAATAACGACAGATATGGATACACTAGATCAAATATAGAATGGTGACAGCGGACAAACACTGTATTGATGATCTAGAGATCAGTAATGTTTGGCTAGATGATGAAGAATGTTTCCACGATGTGTCGAAATTGCACGAGTGGAGCCAAAGCGGAACACCGTTTGCGAGCCTTGGAAGCACATCCCGTCTCACGGATCCCGTAACAGCTAACCTATGCGGGGAAGGTCGAATTCCCTCGCAAAGAAATATGCACCATCAAATCTATGGATACCTTCACGTCTGAAGGGCTGGAACCCCAGCGGGTGAATCATTCAGCTGGGGTCTTTGCTGCAAAGCATGGCCCAATCCAGTCGCGAAGATCAGCCAGCCTCAAACACACGCGGCCGTGGGCCTGAGTTTTCCACAGGTGAGTACGCAACTTGAACTTGACCTACTCCAGAGGCACAAAGCTTGCACCACTTGGTGGACTCGCAGGCGAGTAATAATAATGGACTCCAATTCAGTTCCGTCCGAGACAGGCACGAGGCTCGTGCGTCTGTTATTTTCGGCGTTGCATCTCGCAAAAGAAAAAACTCAAAATTGCTTGATGCCGTCAATACTCAGCTTGGCGCAGCTTCTGCAATTGATCTCCGAATGGTCTCCCAGCTAACACCATCGATGTTCTCTCCCTTCAACCTATTGAGCATCGTATTTTCGGTGACCGCGGAAACCGATTTGCCAGTAGCTAATCGCCGGACCATCACCGTGTCTTTGGCACCTGGAAATTTGGTTCCTTTGCCGCGAAGTAAAAAGTCCTCGAACCAGGCGTCCTCCTCTGAGCTGAACGGCAAGCCGACCAGAATGGTAGCTCTTGTCGCACGAAGCTGGCCTCCCTTTTCCTGATGTACTGTTGCAACCAGTTTCTCAAATAAGGACTTATGATTCAGCTTGTCTTGTCTCTTTGCGAAATAGTACGCTTCCGGCAGATTATTGGAAGATAGTAAATCGAAATATGCATCCACGGTCTTGGGATCCCGCAATGGCGGCGATACAGTGATGTAAAAGGCGGTTGCCAATGCAGGCTCACATCTCGGATGTTTTAGGAGAGAAAGGAGGACTTCGTCAGCGAAGGGAAGGGCGAGGGATGGATCGGTAAGGTGCTCTAGGGCTTTGGAGAACTGAGAATGGTCGAGTTCCCAAAGTCCTTGGACGAGGAGCTGGTATTTCTGTGGTAGATATGTCCTCCGGACGAAGACATTGTCTACACCAGTGATCCCACGACAGTCGAGTAGGACATAGTAGAGAAGGGCGAGTTTCTGCTCGTCGGGCGCAGGTGACTGGACGATTTTGGACCAAACATTCCTCAAGTCTTGATTCGACCTCGCGGGGTAGTTTTTCCTCGAGGCTGTAGAGAGTAAGTCGAGTTTGACGAGAGCTCTGATCAACTTCCTTACGTTGGGTAAGCCCAATCGACTTCCATATCCGATCGAAGAACAATTCGTCTCCAAATTCCCTTCGATGTCTCAAGATGTTCTCCACCGTTTTCTGATCCAGGGCATAGTCTGGTTTCTGCTGAAACACAGCATCAAAGTTGTGCCAGTCGAGGATCATGATGAATAGCAGGGGACCAAACTTGTATCATTCCAGGGCGATCGTAAGGCACAACCCTCGACTTATCATTATTGTACTGGGTACTCCAATCAACGCGTTGAATCTTGGAATCGACGCGAAGGGATCACCAAACACTCCACAGTATAAACTAGGGTCAAGCATAGATGCACTTTGGCAGGTCTACTTGGCATCCCAGGACTTGGAAGTTCAACTCCAACTTGCATGGATCTACCATAACGGATGTCCAGCTTGATGAGCACCTACGTAGCTAACGTCAGAACTGAGGCTTCATGATACTGAGTGTGCTCGCTCGCACGCGAAACTCGCTGCCGGCGTTGTTCCGGCGCTGTGGAAGACAGGAAGAAGGCCAAGCTGACTTCGCCTATCCAGACTTCCGAGCGTTTGAGCTAAACTCGGAGACCATGAACAATGATGTCAAAATCTGGGGATTATGGAGAACTCAAACCTGCACGAAGACGTTGGAGACCATCAACCCCCGCCTTTCCAACCACGATTTGATCGGAACGTCTGCTTCAGTCTTCAGCAGCAAATTGATGTTCCACCGGAGCCAAGCGTGTCTGTGTCGTCGATTCGCAGAAGGAGACCATCTTCATGTGGACGATAGCCGAGGTGAGTCTCGCTACATGGGGGGAAATTGATATATGAATCCTCTCCCCAAGACACCCTCATCTCAAACGGTAAGCTGCCTCAAGCACTGTTTGATGAGTAACCGCCAGTCAGTCAGATCATCTACCACAACTTAACTCGTGAATTATCATCCATCCATAAGGCAGGGATAACACCACATCGATTTTCAAATCGAGATAGTACTTGCGAAAACAATGGGCTCCGAAAACTACCCTCTTAAGAACAGTGGGATTTACCACAACCTACCGACCTTTGATCCGGCTCTCAAAGGTCTGACTGCGATAGTCACCGGAGCCAATGGAATATCAGGCTTTCATACAATGCGAGTACTGCTCGAGAGCCCTGATCGTTGGAGCAAGGTTTTCGCGTTGTCTCGCCGACCGCCCCCCAAGGAGATGATGGCCTTGTTGAGCGAAGCACAGAGATCCCGTGTCCAACATGTCGCGGTGGACTTCCTGGAAGATCCACAGAAAATTGCAGACGCCATGAAATCAGCCAATGTTAGTGCGGACTACATCTTCTTCTACTCGTACCTGCAACCAAAGCCTCCGCCAGGTACCGCCGTATGGTCCAATGCTGAAGAACTCGTTAAAGTTAACAGTGCGCTCCTGGACAACTTTCTCAAGTCGCTCACTATCTCTAGAATCACACCAAAACGCTTTCTACTCCAAACGGGTGCAAAGAACTACGGCATTCACATTGGTCGCTCGCGGACACCAGCGATTGAGTCTGACCCTCAGCCAGCCCATCTTGAGCCAAACTTCTATTACCCACAAGAGAAATCGCTTTTCGAATACTGTAAAAGCAACAACACGCACTGGAATGTCATCCGTCCAGCTTGGATTCTTGGTGCTGTGAATAATGCACAGATGAATGCATTGCTACCCTTCGCATACTACTCTGCTGTTCAGGCGCACAAGGGCGAACCGCTCTATTTCCCTGCTGACTTTGATGTTTGGCAATATGAGTCACACCACTCGTCTGCGATGTTGACCGGATATCTATCGGAGTGGGCTGCTTTAGAGGATAAGTGTAAGGACGAAGCATTTAACTCCCAAGATGGCGGGCCAATGACATGGGATCGCTTCTACGAGGAACTGGTGAGGTGGTTCGGCGTGGAAAAGGGTATTGTACACCCGGAGGAAGATCTTTCCAAGTTCACCGTCATCGAGGGAAGGAAGGGTAAAGACACACCTATGGGGTAAGATCTTCCGCGCTATCGCTTGACTGTTCAGCGGGTTTGCTGATCTTGGATTTTAGTTATGGACCCGCGCCAGAGATCCGTACTTTGTGGACTCTTGTCGATTGGGCCTCGAAACCTGAGAACGCAAAAGCATGGGAAGAGTTGATGAGTGCCTCTGGAGGGCAATTGACCGATAATCCTTTCAAGGACGTCGCTGCCAACTTTGCCTTTGGAGATGCCGCCTTCATCAAGGTTCAGAGTATGAACATGAACAAGGCGAAGAGACTAGGATGGACCGGCTTTGTGGATACTATGGAAGTAAGTAACAAAGGCTCACTTGCACTTATCATCATAACTGACTTGGAGGACAGGCTCTCTTCGAGATGTATTATGAAATTGGAAAGCTTGGAATGGTTCCTAAAATGAAGGTGGACAAAGCGAAGCCCCTAATCTAGGCTTCTACTCTGCTTCATGAGTTCTTCTATAGTTTGATATACTGCCAGTGATATAGTCTCAGTAGCAACGCAGAGTCCATTATCCAAAGGTGCTTACACCACGAGTCCGAAATACTTGTATATTGCCATTTTGGGATATTCTGATGTCTGACGCGGCTTCCACCCACTTTTCATGATCCAGATCGCCTGTAAATTATAGTCTGACAAAAACACTGAAACTCCAGACTGAATAGAAGGTTTCATTGTCTTCAGGCCGCATTGCCACATGGCCGTCATTTATTGGTTGCCCCATTACAAGGCTCTCAACAGGGTGGCCAACTTATGACTTGCTCAATTCTCTGCGCATGGCCTTAGGACCACGCCACCCCATTCCTCTCACCATTTGCAGGGCCAGATTTCATGCACCCAAGTGATTGGTTGGCCCCGGTGCCAGAGAGCCCAAAATTCCTTACCCTCACCTTGCCCACTCAGCCGTTGGGTTGCTGACATAGTTAAACGGGCGTTCATGGCTGGGGACGAGGTGAAGAGAAAGAAAACGACACATCGCAGACATGGTGAACCGAGATCCTCCAAATCACATCCTCTTCCCAACGATGAATCCACTGCAATCAACGCCCCCGCTGCAAACGACCGTTCTCCCGATATAAATGCCTTGCGCAGAGCCAGACTTGCCCATATTCATGACACCCCTCAGGATCTACCAGAAGACATGAAATATGTATACGAGAAACGAATCAAGACGGCGGCGCATGTGAGCGCGGACAATGAAAGTCGTCGCAAAACCACTACGGATCGTTCATCGGAACGAAAAGAATCGAGATCCTCTCATAAATCGAAACGTCGCACAGAGGAACACACGCGCGGCGAACGGCGCGATGAATCTGAAGACGACTATGAATACGTTTATCCAAGAGCAGACCCAGATAAATCCCATGGTGATATCCAGGGGAGGTCTTCTGATGCCCGAAGACCGCGGCGGCCCTCACCGAGTCATACAGGGACAAGAAAGAAGGACGAGTCGCGGCGAGAACCTGAACGCAGACATACCGAGCCGATACGTGGGAAGACAAGACGTGGTCAAGATGAGGAAGGGTACGCTGTTTCATACCACTCAAGACTATTGTTGGCTAACCCTGTTTATAGCGCGGCCACGCCTATTGCGAAGACTCACACAAATACGTCTCGGGGCGATGGATCCTCCAGCAAGCACGAAAGGCCGGCTTTGAAGAGAAACGCTACAGTGACGGCATCGCCAAAGACCGACGCCGCTGGTAGCAAGCATTCAGAACCCCCGAGTGTTCACAGCCGAAAACCATCTGGGGTACTTGGATCGTTCTTGAGCCCTCGACCACCGATGCCGCAGAAAAAGGTAGCGTGTTTGACTTGCGGGTCGGACGATGTGCCTATCCATCTATCCGCCAAACTACCATGCACACATCGAATGTGCCATTCATGCTTGAAGCGCATTTTTACCATGTCAGTGAAAGATCCCGCCCACATGCCACCAAGATGCTGCACGGAGCAGCATATCGATCTCAAGCATGTTGACAAGCTTTTTGACGACAAATTCAAAGTCCTCTGGAACCGCAAATTCGACGAATATCACACTAAGAACCGCATCTACTGCCCAGCCCGAAAATGCGGCGCCTGGATCAAACCGAAGTACATCACGACCGAAAAAGGCCGCAAGGTCGGACGATGCAAGCACTGCAAAACTCTGGTGTGCGCAACGTGCTCGCAGAAAATGCACACCACGCGTGACTGTCCGAAAGACCCGGAGACCAAGGCGTTCGTTGAGGTGGCCAAGCAATCCGGCTGGCAGCGTTGCTACAGCTGCTCGGCGATGGTCGAACTGAAGGAAGGCTGCAACCACATGACGTGCCGCTGCACCGCCGAGTTCTGCATGGTGTGCGGCCTGAAGTGGAAGTCCTGCGACTGCCCCTGGTTCAACTACGAGAACGTCGACGCCCATCTCGGTGACCCAGCCCTGGTCCAACAGCAGATGGACCGACGCCGCGACCAGGAGACCCGCGACGAGGAACTCGCCCGCCGCATGCAACGCATGGGTGTCTTCGACGCCGGAGCCCACCCTGGCCCCAACACGGCGCAGAACGGGTACTTCGCATTCGGCAACGGCAACGGCAACGGCGCGGCCGACAATTTCCTCCAACAGGCCCGAGAGGCCCTGACTGCGAATTGGCCGCAAGCCGGGCAAGCCGCGCGCGACCTCCTCCAGAACTACGTTATCGGCAGAGAAAACCGGCCGGCCGCATATCCTGGGGACGTGGCTGCTGCGCTGAACGCGATGAGGGCGCAGCCGCCTCAGCAGGTCAATGGCAACGTGAACGTTGTCGACGACCACATGATGCAGCCGCCGACTCCGACGCGCCGCGGCACAGCCTCGCGTCGCAGGAATGCCGCCAGAGATGCGGCCGCGGCGGACGAGCAGCGCCGTCTGCAGGACTGGGCGAATAGTGTGGCGAACTGAACTAGGTGGGATTGCATTGGCCAGCCACTTAGTTGCACTGAACTTTTCGATAGTGCTTGCGCAGTCTTACTTATCGTGATGTCGTCCGCCGGTGTCGATATCGACTCGTATGTCACCCGACCACTTTACTCGGCGCTGAATCTTCGGCTCTGGCAGGAGGAAAAGGACTCGATGAATTACCGGGGGCTGTTTGGCCGGAACCAAGAAGCGGCGGCAAAGCGGCGTCAAAGCGGCGGCAAAGCGATCACCGCCCTTATCGACGCTGTCCTACTCCGATGGGACCACCTCGTTCACCGGCTGCTTACTATTTGTTATTTGTTGATTGCTGTTTACATTTCCTTACCTGACATCATTCGACAACGACGACGACAGTACTCACGAAATGTGTTTCTGCTTTGCGATCTGTGTGCTCTGGGTTTTTCATGCTACGACATTCTGTGACTATTTATGGCATGCCTGTTCCTGTTTTTATTATCGTGCTCTGCTTAGCTTATGGCCTTCTGGAGACTACCACTTAGCTTGGAGCTGAGGTGGAATTGTGGAAATGTGATTGGGCCTGGAATGAATCGGATGTTATAGGATGTGGTTGCTGTACATGGAATGGAATGGAACTATACGTTGGCCAGCCGTGCAGTGCGATGGCTACAAAAATCTTTACGGACTCGAATAGTTTATGAACGTGATATCAAATATAATGACATTTTGTACTTTTGTCGAGTGGGTCTGTCTCTACGACTATCTTCTGCGAGACGTGTGATTACCAAACCATTTTGTCTCGAGTTGATGGTGTTGTTTGAATTTGAACACGAGTTAGGTTCATGAGGCATGCCTCTTCCCCCCCTCCGCCTAAATCACAATCAGGTTTGATTTTGAGATATTATGAGTCACTCCTGTGACAACCCGCTCCCTTTCAGATGCTTATTGTTGTTTGAATAGACCTTCGAGCTCCTTAGCCACGGCATCACCCACCTCGACGGTTGAGCTGCTGCCACCAATATCTTTTGTCGTGATACCCTTGTCGATGACAAGACTTACTGCCTGCTCCACCAATACACTCTCCTTGGGGAGGTTCAGACTGTACAGAAGTAACATGGCGACACTAAGGATGGCGGCCACAGGGTTGATGATGCCCTTGCCTGCAATGTCAGGTGCAGATCCATGGATGGGTTCGTAGATGCCGTTGCAAAGTCCCTTGCCATCCGGTACACCGCTGAGACTGGCACTAGGAAGCAAACCCAGACTACCGGGGATGACAGAGGCTTCGTCAGAAATGATGTCGCCGAAGAGATTTGATGTGACAATCACGCCGTTCAGTGCCCGTGGGTTCCTGACCATGATCATCGCAGCCGAATCGATCAATTGGTGCTCGAACTCCAACTGGGGGAATTCTTTTTGCATTGTCTCGGTAAATACTCTCCGCCACAGTCGGCTTGTCGCGAGCACATTGGCCTTGTCTAAGCTGAAGACTTTGCTGGGTGGGCTCTTTGCCAGTGCCAGATATGCTGCTAGACGGGTGATGCGTTCGATTTCCTTTCGTGAGTAGGGTTCTCGATCTTCTGCCCACTCGTTCTCGCCATCCTCGGGGTTGCCCTCGACTCTGTCTCCAAAGTAGATACCGCCTGTAAGCTCGCGGACGATCATGAAGTCGGTACCTTCACAGACGGATTCCTTGAGAGGGGAGTTCTTGGCCAGACTGGGTGAAGCGAAGAAACAAGGTCTTAGATTGCCGAATGTTCCCATTTCTTTGCGGAGTTTCAGTAGCCCTTGCTCTGGACGAACTTTTCCGACTCCATATTTGGGTCCACCGATTGCACCTAGCAGAACTGCGTGGGCTGATTTGGCAGCGGAGAGAGCCTCATCGGTCAATGGGTCACCGTGGGCATCGATTGAAGCCTGGTCTTGTAATGAACATCATGATATGTGGAGGAACAGGGAAAGGGAGACGTACACCTCCAAGTAAGTGGTCTTGAAAATTGAACTTGATATCTTTCGAAGACTTCTCGACGACTTTCAAGATCTGTCCATGGAAGACCTTCTGTTAGCACGACACAGTCCTCGCTTATGGCGGTCTTAAACTGCAAATTGGAACGGCAATGCTTCGAGACAAGGCATATCCCTCACACTGACACCCTTTAACCACAAATAAGACGTGGAATTTCACTGACCTTGACTGCTTCAGCCGTCACCTATCTTCTGATTAGCCAAGAGAAGGACAAGGAGTGAGAGATCCTTCCGCAGCACGATTGATCCTTTATATCACACAACATACCTCAGGGCCTGCATAATCCCCTGCGAGAACGACAATATTGTAGGTAGGCATCTTGTGCGGGTTTTAGCTTGTCGTTGTATATGTTGGAGGAAACCAGCAATATGGCGAAGAGGTGAATAAAATATCTTGAGCGTTGTGATATATCAATATCACCTGTGAGGCCTCCTGTTCTCGTCAAAATTGTTTAGAATTGTACCCTCCGTGAATGGGCATAAATTCACGCCGAAATCGGGGTGGCCGGTTGAACGTCGAAAGCCTTGGAGGGGCTCCCCAATGGCCCCCCACCAGAACTGAAGACGATACCGGCGTAGGTGATAAGATAAGATGGGTAAGGTTGGCAGGGACGAGGCACTCCTTTAAAAGCTCTTGAGAACTTTCCCAAGGTAAATTCCCTCGTCCTCAATACACGCCGGAGGAACGTACAATTCCGGTACTCATGTCTCACAATTACTCTCAGGTTTCTTGCGAGTCACGACTGTTGCTAGGTGGTATCCGGATCTAGATACAAGAGACCGCAACCACCCATCATGAGCTTCTGATCGGATTACATGAGCCTTTTGATAAGGTCCACATCAGACCACCTCTGCAGTGTCTGTGCCTGCCTGCCGACTTACATTGGTGCATCGATTGCCCTTGCTTGGTCTGTCCATGGTTGCTCTTGCCCTGGTGTATCATGTATCATGTATCTTGAGCTCTTTCACGCTGTGACAGACAGACTCCACGAGCACCTTCCATTTGTTCATTGGAGCAGTTTGAGTTATTGGGTACTCCAAACCTTGCTGTGCCATGTCTCATGCTGCATTCCCATGATGACGTGAACCCACAGATGCATATTTATTAACCTGAACACCCTCCTTTGGCTGATACTGACCTAGACATTGTTCTTTATTCTTTTCCACGATCTTTCGTTATGACTTCCACCACGGATATTCGCACTTCGGAGCTGAGAGAGCCCGTTGATGTGGCAACTTACTTATTCACAAGACTCAAGCAGATTGGAATCGACTCCATTCATGGTCTTCCTGGAGATTTCAACTTGGTGGCTCTTGATTACCTGGAGGGCCTAGGGCTCAAGTGGGTGGGCAATTGCAACGAGCTCAATGCCGGTTATGCTGCGGATGGCTACGCTCGCGTCAAGGGCATATCAGCAGTCATCACCACATTTGGCGTAGGAGAGCTATCCCTTCCGAATGCGATCGCGGGAGCGTAAGTTTGATCGTCCATCACCTCCAAGCTTTTGTTCTGAATGCAGCAGATATGCTGAATTCGTCCCTGTCATCCATATCGTCGGCACACCCAGCACGAAATCTCAGGCCAATGGAATGCTACTCCATCACACGCTAGGAAATGGCAATTTCCATACATTTGCCGACATGGCTGCTTATCTCGCCGTGGAAGTAGCCAAGTTGGTCGATCCTCGAGATATCCCTTCGCAAATCGACCACGCCCTTCGTGAGTGTTTCCTTCAAAGTCGACCCGTATACATCACTGTTCCCACGGATATTGTACAGAAAAAAGTGGAAGGCGAAAGGCTCAAGACCAACATCGACCTGAGTCCACACAAGAACGATCCGGAAAAAGAAGATTATGTGGTTGAAGTGATTTTGAAATACCTCACCGCCGCCAAAAACCCTGTTATTCTCGTCGACAGCTGCGCTGTACGCCATCGGGTGCTGGAAGAGACTCACGAATTCATTGAGAAATCAGGCCTTCCCGTCTTTGTTGCCCCCATGGGAAAAGGAGCAGTGGACGAGACCATTCCTCAATTTGGAGGTGTTTATGCTGGCGATGGCTCTAACCCTGGAGTACAGGAGCGTGTTGAGACAGCCGACTTGCTCATCACAATTGGTAGTGTCAAATCAGATTTCAACACTGCAGGTTTTACATACAGGACGTCGCAGCTGAAGACCATTGACCTCCATAGCACATCCACACGAGTGCGATACTCTGAGTACCCAGGTGTTGGCATGAAGGGCGTGCTACGGAAGTTGGTCGACATTCTACCACCACTCAGCATACAACCAGGACCTACACCTCCGCAAAACAATGTTCCCCAGGATATAGATTCTACAGGATCGGTCATCACTCACAGCTGGTTCTGGCCAAGACTTGGTCAATTCTTACAGGAGGGAGATATTGTCCTCACCGAAACAGGAACTTCAAACTATGGCATCTTCGATACTCGGTTCCCAAAGAATGTCACCAATATCAGTCAAATCCTATGGGGGAGTATAGGCTATGCGACAGGATCAGCCCAAGGCGTCGCCCTTGCAGCTAAAGACCTTGGTGGAAAACACCGTACGATCTTATTCACTGGCGACGGCAGTTTTCAACTCACCTGCCAGGAGGTGAGTACCATGATTCGACATAACCTCAACCCCATTCTTTTCATCATCTGCAACGATGGGTACACGATCGAAAGACTCATTCATGGTCCGGATGCGGGGTATAACGACATTCAGAATTGGAACTATAAAGACCTGCTACCAGCATTTGGGGCCAAAGAGGGAAATTACAAGACCTATCAAATCAAGACCAAGGACGATGTCAACGCTCTTTTCCAAGACAAGAACTTTGCGAGCGCACCTTACTTGCAACTGGTCGAGCTGTATATGCCAAGAGACGATGCACCTGTTGCATTGAGGAAGACTGCTGCGAATGCTGCGAGGCTGAATGCGAAGAAATGAGGGAGTTCGATGGATACAGTAGAATTGATACAGTGGAGCTGAAAAGCCTTACGGTTGAAACTAGATCAGAAGTCTGGAATTATTATTATCATAACCAGCATAGACCTTCTGAGAAGCTTAGCCAGACTGGCAGTGAGAAGAACAATCTCTTGTCCTCCTGGTCTTTGACGCCGCCATCAAAGAGACTGCACGTGACATACCCAGATGAGGCAGATGGGGTGACATTAAGCGAGACCCATCCGGCAAGAGATGCCTGCTGCTGCCTGTGGCATGAGTCCACGATGAGTCCGAGTGACTTGCCTACTCAGGCTGCCCCAAAGATTCCCAGCATCCCGCATGCCAGTGCCAGCAACATCCCCATCCATTCATCCCACACCTACACCCACACCCTTGAGGCTTTGTCGCCGTTGGGTTTGCGCGTTATCTTTATATGTTCAATTAGCACAAGCCCATGACCCTCTAATGTCTGATTTACTGTCGCGTCCCTTTCTGTTCTAGCCTCTCGGCGTTAATTCATAATGTCAGACGCTCAACCACGCCGACTAGTTTGTCCTTGTTGCTCATTGCCTTCTGTTTTTCAAAGTTCCGTCGTCAGGTGAGCCGACGACGCTGAGCCTGTGATCCTTTTGGTTCCGGTTCACCAATCTCTGATCACCCTTATATTCCGATGCCTTGCCGCTGTTGAGCCTGCTACCAGTCTCCTTGGGCCGCTCAGCCCTCAATTGTCCCTACCTGTGCTAGTTGTGAATAACCCAACGACATCGCCCACCATGGCCAACGATGATACTCCTCCCCCGAAAAAGGCCACTGGTCGCAAACTCCAAAAACGAAATCCCAAGCTGGGCCGATTGCCCTCCGCTCACATTCCCGCTCGTTTGCGCCTGGGTGATGATGCTCAAGAGGATGTAACCGCTCCGAATAGAGGCACGAACAACCCTGCACAATACATGCATCAATCCGTGTTCTCTATGATTGCCGCTGCTGGCTCTCGAACCGATTTCAATGCTAGATTCGACGAGTCAAGTGACAGCGAAGATGAGGCACTGGAGGAAGGACAAGCCCATACCGTGCCAACTGATCAGCCTGCCACAGCCTCCCAAACTGTCCCGCGTGAAGCCGGCAAGACGTCTAGTGACAAGAAAACCAAGCGTCTCTCGGGAAACCTCTTCCAGTCTCTCCCACGTCTGTCAGCAAGACCTTTGACCAAGAAATCAAAGGAAGCGGCCCAACAATCCAGCCCTAGTCCTCCAAGCGATTCGACTTCGAAATCGAGAAGAAGTAATCCACGGGACGCACCTGTGATGAGCAGAATCTTGACAGCCGAAGCAGAATTTCAGGAGAATGCCGAAGCCACTACAGAGATGACCTCGTCCCCAGATCGCCTAACCACAAGAAGCAGAGGTGAATCTTCACCGCAGACGCTACTTGCTTTGAGGTTGATGGACATATTCGGATTTGAAAAGCCGGAGAAAGTGGTTGCCGAATACCCCTGCTGGTTGCTCAAAAGTGTGCTCTTACAAGGCTACTTGTACATCACCAAACAACATCTTTGCTTTTATGCCTATCTTCCCAAAAAGTCTCACACTGTCGCCAAAACCGGATTTATGGCTAAGAGAGGTCGGAACAATGCAAGATACAGGAGATATTGGTTCTCATTGAAAGGGGACGTTCTATCCTACTATTCCGACCCTTCGAGTCTCTACTTTCCTACTGGACATATTGATCTACGTTACGGGATTGCTGCTGCAGTGTCTGCGGACAAGAACAAGCAATCGGATGCTAGAGACTTCACGATTACCACTGACCACCGAACATACAATCTCCGTTGTGATACTCCACAAAGTGCAAAGGAATGGGTGCAATCTCTACAAAAGACTATTTTTCGATCACACAACGACGGCGATAGTGTAAAAATTTCTCTACCATTAGAAAACATCATCGACTTCGAGGAAAGTCCTGTTGTGGAATTTGCTGAGACGGTGAAACTCAGAGTCGTTGAGAATGATGATTCGTACGCGATTGACGAGGTAAGCGAGAGATGGCCCCCATAGTTGAGTGAATGACTAATGGACGTTACAGTATTTCTTTTCTTTTTTCAGCTTCGGCGCTGATGCGTTGAGTGTTCTTCGAGATCTGATCGTGCAGGCTCCAAGCGGCCGGTCACCTGATGGCCAACAGTCATCGGCGAGCAGAGGGGAGCATAGCCCGAGTCCGAGAACAAGACCGAATCCTGTACGAACTGCTTCAGAAGGCGCAGTCAGCAACTCGAGAGCGGTATCTAGCCCTCCACTCAAGGAACCTGTAAAAGCAACGTTGATGCCATTCTCGCTTGGAGAAGATGGCAGAATGTCCCCTCGAATGAGTGGAGAGTTTCAACGTGGGAACAGCCCATCGCGCTCTAGTGGCGATTTTGGAGCTGAATATGGGCGAGCAAGTTTTGATCGGGGCCGTAGAAGTGGAAGTACTAGTCGACTTGACGTGAGCAAGCTGAGACGTACTGGACGGTCTCCACTTGCTCGACATCAGGACTCCGAAGATTCATACGTTCAGTCAATTGACAAGGAAACCGATTCATCCAATGCACCTCTGTCACCTACAGTCGAAGCACAAATGTCAGCCAGTCAGATATTGACACGAAGTGATATGTTTCATCCTCCTGCAGTCAACCGTATGGAAACACTTGTTTCAATGTCGAGTGATGCAGGCAGAAAATCATCTGAGATAGGGACAATACTCTCTACGTCTCCTGCCGATGGCAGTGCTCCAATACCGATTGGAGGTCAGATCGAAGTAGGTGGACGCTCCCCCAGAGATCGTCGCACCGCTTTACAGGATGAGATTGGGGATCTGGACCAGGACAAGAAATACTCCAGCTCTCCGACTCTACAGGACCTTGTCAAGGCAGGCTCTTACCCTTTACAACGTGCAGGAGCCTTTGCAGACTATTTGAAAAATCGTTCAACCAATATGAGGAAGCTTCTCGCCACAGAATCCATGACTTACCTAGAGAAGGTGTCTGGGATGTGGACCGGTGGCAGAAAACACTATGGCGAAAATGAGGGAGTCATTCCTGATGATCGAGGCATCGATCCCGAGGATGAGGAAGCAAACGTCGGTCATGGTGACAGGTTTCGAGCCCACTTTGCTTTACCTGCTACGGAGAAATTGCAGGCGACTTACTTTGCCTTCCTACACCGTGTCCTCCCCCTCTACGGCAAGATCTACATCAGCAATCGCAAGTTTTGTTTTCGAAGCCTGCTTCCTGGCACCAGAACAAAGCTGGTGCTACCCCTCAAAGATCTCGAAAATGTGGACAAGGAGAAGGGCTTCCGATTTGGCTATCACGGCTTAGTCCTTGTGATCCGTGGACACGAGGAGTTGTTCTTTGAGTTCAATTCGGCAGAGCACCGCGACGACTGCACCATCACATTGTTGCACAGTTTAGAAAGTGTTCGATATATGGGCGAGTCCAGCATAATTGCACATCACGACGAGGATGATGCAGAAATCGCAAAGGAAGAACATCGTCTTCTCCAGGAAGCACGCCGAAACTCTGCTGGCGACCATCAACTGGTTCTACCAGACACTGCTGAAGCGATTTATAGCCACGAAGAGCGTTCTGCGGTTCTTTTCGATGACCCTCGAGCAAGCATTATCAATTTCAAGCCGACTGAATCTCTACGCATCACCTGTTTAACTATTGGTTCCAGGGGAGATGTGCAGCCATACATTGCTTTGTGTAAGGGACTCTTGGCAGAGGGACACAAACCGAGAATTGCAACCCATGCTGAGTTTGGGCCATGGGTCATGAAACACGGCATCGACTTCAAGGCGATTGATGGTGACCCGGCCGAATTGATGCGGATCTGTGTGGAGAATGGCATGTTTACCTATTCTTTCCTCCGAGAAGCCTCAGCAAAGTTCCGCACTTGGATCGACGAGCTCCTCGTTTCAGCCTGGGAAGCATGTCAAGACAGTGATCTACTGATTGAGTCACCGAGCGCGATGGCGGGTATCCACATTGCAGAGGCATTGAAAATTCCGTACTTTCGAGCTTTCACCATGCCATGGACGCGGACCCGGGCTTATCCTCACGCATTTGCCGTTCCAGAACACAAGATAGGGGGAGCTTACAATTACTACACGTATGTCATGTTTGACAATGTCTTCTGGAAAGGCATCGCGGGTCAGGTCAACCGTTGGCGCAAGAAAGAGCTCGGACTGCGCAGCACGAATTTAGACAAGATGCAACCAAACAAGGTGCCGTTCTTGTACAACTTTTCGCCTCATGTGGTGGTACCGCCGTTGGATTACAGTGATTGGGTACGGGTGACAGGATACTGGTTTCTGAATGAAGCACAGGACTGGACACCATCCCCCGAACTGACTGCGTTCATCAAGAAAGCCAGGACCGACAAGAAGAAACTCGTCTACATCGGGTTTGGCTCGATCGTCGTGTCAGACCCTGCCGCGCTGACCAAGACAGTGGTGGAATCCGTGCTGAAAGCCGACGTTCGGTGCATTCTCTCTAAGGGTTGGAGTGACCGACTGGGTGACCCCTCCGCTGTCAAGACTGAAGTGCCCTTACCACCGGATATTCATCAGATCAAGTCAGCCCCGCACGACTGGCTCTTCACTCAAATTGACGCCGCCGTGCACCACGGCGGTGCGGGAACAACAGGGGCAAGTCTGCGTGCAGGCCTGCCCACGGTCATCAAGCCATTTTTTGGAGATCAGTTTTTCTTCGGGTCGCGCGTTGAAGATCTTGGCGTCGGCATTTGTCTCAAGAAAGTCAATGTCAGCGTGTTCTCCCGTGCCCTATGGGAAGCTGTGCACAGCGAGAGAATGATCGTCAAGGCCCGTTTGCTCGGAGAACACATCCGAAAAGTAAGTTTAATAACCTCCCCTGATTATACTTCTGTGGATCACGCCTACAGATAATCCATGCCACTTTTGGGTTCAGACACTAACGGTGAAACAGGAAGACGGAGTCGCCAATGCCATTCAAGCACTGTACCGCGATCTAGAATACGCGAAGAGTTTGGTGAATGCACGGGTTGCAACACAAGAAGCGCTTGCAAGCGCAACGAACGATCTCGATGACGGTAACGAAATCGAAGAGAACTGGACGTTTATTGGCGACGAGAGCGATCCGGAGCTGCAGAAGCGCATCCAAGACTGGGATGTTCCTTCGCGCGGACGTGGCCCTCGGGTCAGTCTGGATTTAGCTGCTGGGCTGCGAGCCGTCCAGGGGGTTGAACCGGCCAGGAAGAGTAGTCTCAATATCAAGAGATAGTCTGCAGTGCATGCAGTGACTGGAGGGAAATGAAATCCGTTGGGCGGAATTTTGTCCATGGCTGCGCGGATGAGAAGCCTAGCTTTCAGGTGCCGCTATTCCGGTGCAGAGTGGAAGGCAAGTTCCGAGACGCAAACGCTTGAATGCAAATCACTCGTGTGTGATGATGTGGAAGTTACACGGGGTACGAGCCATGATATCTTTTATCAATTCATGGGAAACTCGGATTTAGTCATGGAGTCGAGCGGCCTTGTTTTCCGGCGAGCGAGTCACATACCGGGAAGGAAGGAGCACGCAACCTTGCAGCAACATACATCGTACGGAAGGAGATGTTCGGAGTGGACTGCAGTGGGGCTTTCCCCAACTCTCGGGCGTTTTTAAAACCGGAAATGAGTTACGGTGGCTGCGTCCGAGTTCATCATGTTGTCCACAGATGGATGGCACTGCAAATACTGATGTTGATGTTGGATTTGGGCGTTTTGAGTGACGATGACGACGACGATCAATAACAATGAACGACTTGAAGCGTGAATCGAGATGACATGGATCTCACACCTCTGCAGAATTGAGAGTAGGATAGGATCGGATACGAGCAAAGACTCTCGTTATTTACTTCCGGTCCACGACTGGGCGCGTGGCCATAAGGCGGAAGCAAGAAGCGGAAGAGAATGCAGACACAGCATAGCGATAGATGTTAGTATTGATCGATTCCACTGCCCCACTCGTGAGATCAAGGCTTTTGGACTTTAAAAGCTGTCTGTGTTTGCCGACTGATGGCTTGAGTCTTGGCGGATTTCATTTGCCTAAGTTCCACGGTTGTCAACTAAAGTGATCTGCATTGTATGTCCGGAATCATTTTCCAAAGAGACTGGGCCCCACTGCTGCACTACACCGCATGACTTGCCAGAGTGATGAGACATCGAGGAGAGTTGGATTCGGGGGTGTGGGCCGGGTGTTTTTGTTGCAGCTTTCCCAGCTACGGATAACCCTGGATGGGATTGTGGTTGTCACTGCAGGAGTCTCCAGTAGGTAATAAGGATAATGATGATACGGATTAAGGCGCCGACGACAGGTATCAATGTCAAACTTACTGCACTACTACTTCGTAGGTAATGTAGACGCTCAGGGATATCGCGAAAACGTACGAGTACTCGTAAGTGACGCGCACGATTGTTCCATTCGTCATTCCACAAATCATGGCATTATTTAATTGTGCGGACAGGACAGATGTTGCGCACATTCACAAGCTGAGCCACATTGTTGGGTCCATGCTCGCAAAGATAGAGCCTGGAGTGGGTATGAGAATGGAGTATTGCCAAGGACATGGAGGCTGGAATATTCCGTAGGTACCTAGATACTCGTAGATAGAGATGCTGCTGTCTTGAACTCTTTTATGAAGCATGTCACGGATTCGGGTGTGGAGTACGGGTCAGCAAGGCGATGATCGATGATCGAGAGGATTTGAAAGGCCGACGGATCCTCCTTCTATCTCACACCGGATCGGTCGCGTAGCCAATAGTTGGTCAATAAGAAGAAGATTGGGTTGTCCATAGCCGATACCTGATCTTACGAGTACTAGGTACGAGGAACTCATCCTACCTAACACGTGGGAGCAATAGCTAGTGAGTGCGCGGACTAGACCTGGAGTAGAAAGCGTTAAGCTCAAAGACAGGACTGTCACGGCTCACTGCCCAAGATGTGAGAGAAAAGTCGAGGCGTCAGCGGTGGCGCACAGTCGACTAGAGCATGTTGGACATATCACAAGCAACGGAGAAACTTGGAAGCAGTTCTCCTTACGCTGTAATTGGATTGTGCGCACAGATGAGATATTGGTGGCGGCGATAAGTGGGGTACGTTTTCCGATTTCCATGGACGAAAAGAGAATCTCCCTACCTTCAAGCTTTCCATCGTGAGTACATTGGAGCATTGGGTTCGACGGTGTCATGTCGATCAAGCATAGAACTTGGAAAGCTCGTACCGAGACCTCGAGCCATGGGACGAATGTAACTAGTTGAAGGCGAAGTCAATGAGATGCTCGACGATATATGCTGACCACATGTTCTGTGCGCTTTCGGAACAATTTCGTTGCAAACCGTATGCGTCCTGTGCGAGACTTGGACTTCTTTTGCGTTGGAGAGTGTCACTAACAATAAGCAGGTAGCGGTAGCTACGGTTGTTCTCGCCGTCCAGTAGGCCGTAGCTGCGGGTAATGGGCGACCTAGCATGCTCGATCGTCTCACTCTCAGCTATGATTCGTTTTCCCCGTCACCCAAGTCTCCGAGGTCATCACCTTTAGTTCTGGCGACCATTCGTTGTTTGATGATTGTGCCGACGTTAAGCTCAATGAGGAATGTCTGCCCCGGGAGAGGCATATCCGCAGTTCTTTGATGAGGATCCACTATGGTGGGGGAGAAGTGAATTGATACGAAGTCCTCACCGTTTCTTCAGCACGAATGAAGGAGACAGTCTGTATTTTGTCGTCGAGGGATGTGTCGGGAGGACTCTTAGATGCCTAGCGAGGGACGAGGACTACTAGTTGTTAAACCAAGCCTGTAGATGATTTTATAGACGTCTAGATTTACTCCCACTGCACCTGCCGCATAATACTTTGGGTTCATAGGGAGATCACGTCGTAGCTACCTACCTAGATACCTAGGTACTTCGTGCCCATCAAGTTTGTGATTGTCCTTTTCACTGCACTGGGTGTGACTTATTATTAACGTAGTCGTCTGCGCCGGCAACTTTGACACTGCCTAATACCTGGGTCCTGGGTAGTATTTTGTAGCTCCTTCTCTTCCTTTCACTAATGACAGCCTACTAAAATTCTGCTATGGAGCAAGTCCCACTGGAACCCCAGACTCTTCGGAGTCTTCGCCCCCCCTCATTTCTGCGCTTTTAGATGAGAGATTCGTACTCTCTTCCTAGTCAGGTTGGACGTTGGTTGTCAATTGTAACTTGTAACTTGTCAGCTGGGCAATCCTAAGCAATCTCGTGCAGCGTCCGGAGCAAGACGACTTCTTTCCGTTGCCACCGTGCGTCAGATTCATTCGACCCTCACTTGGGATTTCTAGATACAGGTACCTCCACCCTATCCGGAGTATGTTTTTGATGTGTGTCTATGTGTGTACCTCGTATGCACTTCGACCGTGATTCCGTGACTGGCAGTGGAACTTACGGAGTATCCTTACGCCGTAACCAAGGTCCAGTATTGTACCATATTTCTCAAACAATCAAATTACGTGCTTCACGATCCCCGGGACCAACTCCCCGTACTCGGTAGGCTGTCGCCCTTCGGCACCATCATATCAATGGCAGTAAGCGAAGGGTCTAGATATTCATCCTTCTCCAGACTTGTACACTCAAATGGTTGCTGAAGAAATGAAGCTTTAGACCATCGGCACTTGTACCGAGTACTCAATTCTCAGGTCTGGAGTCTAGATCAGCCTATCCCACCTCGCCTCCTGGCCATCGGAAGATCCCTCTATCCACATCCTTTTTAAACCTGACTCTCATCCCACCACCCGGATCTCAACTGTCACTGATCCTCTCCCAGTCCATCAAATGCGACCCACTTCTCCGTTACTCCCGTAACTTCGAGTACTGCCGCGTAGTACACCCTGTAACTTGGAGCTTGGAGCCTGTCGCCTTGCCTTGGGTATGGAATACGCTGTGGCCTGCCCGCTGGGGGCCGCTTAAAACTTTACTCGTAGTTGTTCAATCACTGCAGTGCAGTTCGATGATATTCTTCAAGGTTGGTATTCATATCCGTATCCCGTGCCTCGACTGCCCGCCGCTACCCTTGGACCACTGGCATGCGCTGTGTTGGTTCAACACACCCGTCTTGCCGCTCCAAAACTCTCATGCTACCACTGATTCTCATGCCCTACCACACTCATCTCGAGATCAATTTGCGTCTCTCTCTCTCCACTTTCTGACCCGCTCCCGATATTCTTCCACTACTACATCGTTCGATCTAGACAAAACACCTCGGGTCCCACTACACTGGCTCACACTCGCTCTTTCTCTCTTCTCGTGGGATTTTGTGTTGTGAATTGCTTTCCCTTTCTCCTGTCTTGTCTCTGATCAATCTTTTTGGGTCGAGCGGTCATCACCCATCCCTCCTACCGCGACCTCGTCCCTCCTTCCTGAGCCGATGCGGATTTCTTTTCCGTCATACCACCACGGCGACGCACCATGAAGCCACTCAGCATCACAGCAAGTGTATCACCACCCTTGGCTGCGTCCTCGGCCGGTGTCACCAAAAACCCGCCTCAATTACCAATCTCCCGCTCAAATAATTCGACATGGGAAAAGCCTGAGCGCGCGCGTACCAGTCACGCTTGCGAACCTTGTCGTGAGCGCAAGACCAAATGCGACGGCGAGCGTCCCTCTTGTCGTCGCTGTTCACACACCGGAACTTCTTGTCATTATGGCTATGGCAAAGGCTGGAGAAAACGAAAGTAAATCTGCCTATACTTCCATGGCTGCACAATCTCCCCTCTGTTCCGCATCCTTACCCGCGATCCTGCAATTTACTGTATGGTTGTGCTGACCATATCCTCTTTGCCAGAACTGCTGAGGATCTCACTGCCACGTCGCGACGTCTGGCTCGATACGAGGCGCTCTTGGCCGAAATCCTACCCATGGTGTCGACTGAGGTTAGAGAACTGATTGAAGATGCACGCGATCAAGTAGGGACTTCAACCAATCGTTCTTCCCTTTGTCTACTTTGCTCACAGGTCATCAGGATGCTGCCAACTCAAATGGATCTGAAACGAACGAGACTGAGCAAGGATACCCGTCGATGCCTTCTCTCACATCAGAGTCCACAATGTCAAGCTCAAGTAGTCGACTACTACTTCCTCTACCTGTGCCTAGCCCTCTTACAGCAGTCTCGGCCAGAATAACACCCAGTCCAGGGACGTTTGACTCTGTCCCAACCCCCCCAGTTGTCCCCATTTCGGCTGGCCCGAGTCCTGCACCGGGCATGCCGTCATCGCAGTCCCGACTCTCAATCGATGCGGGCATGCTGACCCGATTGCCATCGATTACACCTGATGGCCAGCTAATCGACCCAAATTCACGCGAGCTTTCACCTCCGAAGCTACAACGACTAAATGAGGCAAATCCAGACTTCGCAGCTGAACGACTTGGAATGTTAACCGGATCTCCAAAGAGTCAGACATCGTCAGGAAGTAGGTTTGCTCACAAGGACCATGAGGCAAACAAATATTGACGGAGGAAAAGCGCCTACGCAATTATAGCACTCTCCTGGTCGACTTCATCGCCGATTGAATTTCCGACCAGTCCACCGGCAGATCTCACATAACACGTTACACCGCAAGGGTATCGTCTAACAGGTCCGCGAATTTTCCCGCCTGAATATTGACAAGAGAAAGGGCGGGGCATTGGCAGCCAGTCTAAGTCTCGGTCCGACGTTTGAAAAGGAAGAACTTGCAGAGCAACATGTTAGAGTCCGGGGGCAGCACGATCGACAGCGCGATAAATGTTTTGTCGGGTTCTGGATAAGTCGTCCGAAAATCATCAGCGATCACTACACAGCTTGGAATCCCTTTCCTACTGGGCGTTGTTGGACAAGAACATGGCAATTGTTGTCATTTCGATCCTGTTGGAATCGAGATCTTGTGCTTGGTCAAAGCCTGTGTTGGTTGGAGATCGGCCAGACTAACATGAAGATGGCAGTTGTGTGGAGGATCACTGGGGCAGGAGGAATGCCCATGAGTGCAACTGGCAAAAATGAAAAGAAATGTGGGAAGCAGGGGGCGCCAATGCTTTGTGACGCTTATGCAGGGCTTTGTGGAGCCTCCGACGTGGGTTCGGATGAAAACCACCGCTCTTCTCTCTCCCTCCGCCTCGGTAAAGCACCATCATTTTGATTGGATCTTTCGGCTCAAAATTCCATGCAACCTCACTTTAGCGGATACATATTCCGAATTGACACATCGTTCCGCTACAACCACCACGTCGTCCCGAACTCCGTGTTGCAACGTTGGTGCACATCATGCCCAATCTACGATTACGAGGACCAAGTACAATCAGGGTCGGGTATTTTGCGTCGGATAAAAAGCTTTCCTGGTGACAATTGGCCGGGCACAAATTTTGCCAGAATCGGTGGAAAACTGGTTAAGATCGACGATGAGACAGTGTGGCTTGTGAATATACTTCGTACGTGGCCGAGATCACTTGGTTCAACCGTCCAAGGCAGAATCTCGGGACGCAAGCCATGCAAAAAGCCTACGGTTCCTCCGCCGGAGCACTGGCACGTGAAGGATTCCGGGTGTCACGTGAGTCTGCCGTGCAACTGCTTAATTCTTGCTCCGCCCTACTGGTTCAAGACCAGAGTTGTGAGAGAGCTTGGTCGCTGGTCTAGAACAACTTGAAACAGATCTCATCCAGTTGGGCATTCCTTCCAGTGGGAGTTCTGGTCTGCCATTTGATGTTGATCTGCAAGTCGAGAGGACTGTTTGGAGGAGGAATCACTTCTCAAAGTCATTTTGATGAGACATGATGTATATGACAATGTTTATGACTACTAAAAAGTTTGGAGGCAAGGCACAATATCACGACATCATCGGGTGCAAAAGTTAATTGCTTGAGAATGACTTATGATAAAACATAAATAGAAGGAGGACAGTATGCTATTTGTCTACTCACGATACCAGTTGAGATAACCCAAGGTCAGGAAGAGACCGTCAAGAGCTCAAATCAACCACTTTACTTCTTCTCGTTCCAATTGATCTCAGAGTGAACCTCGCTTTAACATATGAAGTCGTTCATCTACACTGAGTGGTGTTATCAACCCCTCCAGTAGTCATATTGAACCACCGAGCAAGACAAACCCTAATTGTACTAGAGGCCTTCTCCTGGGGGTTGTTGCCGCAAGGTCGTATGTTCGCTGGAACTTCTTTTTTCAATTCACCATCAGTGCCTCCGGCCGGCTTCCAATCTGCTGTCGACATCTTTGGACAATTACAGCAATACCACGAAACGACAAACTCCAGTGTTATTTATCGACGGATAAGCACACAATGTCCGGACCAAAAACTCTGGAGGCAGTTTGCAGCGGTTGACGCGGGGCTGGCTAGCTATTGTACCATCCCTCCTCGACGCGTCGTGAAAAACGCAAGGCTGCCTCTTCTCACCACTCACATAAAAAAAACCCAGGATTTGATGCTGAACTGGAAATTGAATCATTAGTAGGGACAAAAGAGGCTCAATTTTCAAATCTTGACATTATAAACAGTCAAGCAGACAGGGGCCAAAACGATAGAAGAGGGAAAATGCCACCACCACCACCAGCACCGCCAGCAACCCTACACCCACTGCACGCGCAGCTCAGCACGTCACTCCTCACGCGGCACCACCTTGCGGTGTCGCCAGGATGGCTGAGCGAGTTCCTGTCGTCGCGGGGGCCGAACGCAACACTCCCCCCTCTGCCGGCACTGACGTCGACGGCGCACTTCCGGGTCCTGGCCAGCGACATCCGCACGTCGCTCTGCCAACAGGCATTGGACGTCTTGCCCGCCGACGTCGCCGAAGTCACGGTCAAGGAACGGCGGCTCGACGGCGCCGTCGTCGTGCAGGTCCTCGACGTCGTCGACGTCGGCAGCAGTAAGTGGAGCCAGGTCGAGGCGATCGAGCGCGTCGAGCGCGGCGAGGAGGTCCGTGGTCGCGAGGTCATCCGTACCGTTGCTGAGGATGTTGGTGGCGGTGGTGGAGGAAATTCGACTACGTCTACTTCTACGTCTGGTTCGACCGCTCCCACGGCGACAGCTACGGCCAAGAAACTCACCAGTGGACCGCATAAACTGCTCGTGCAGGACGCCCGGGGCACCCAGGTGTTCGCCTTCGAAGTGGTCAAGGTCCCGAAGATCGCGCTCTCGATCGCCGCTTCTGCGTCTGCGTCTGCGTCGGCTGCTGCTGCTACTACTACTGCAGCGATGAACCAGGCTCAGGCTCCCCTGCAGAACATGCCGATCGAGGATCCCGGAATGCTCATCGGATGTAAGCTGTTGCTTCGGCCGGGGACAGCGGTGCGGAGAGGTGTCGTCATGCTGAGGCCGGAGGATTGTGTCGTGCTGGGTGGCAAGGTCGATACTTGGGATAGGAAGTGGAAGGCGGAGAGGAAGGAGAGGCTGTTGGCCCTGGTGGTTGAAGGGGCTTCGGGTGCCGCGGCGGGTTGATATCGTGGGAATGGGAATATGGGGATGGGGTTGGAATTGGGCAGGCACGGAGGAGTACACGAAGAAACGAGTTATTGAAGGGATGGATGGATTACATGGGAATCGGATTTATGGGTACTCAAGTTCTGGCTCACTCTCAATGAGCTAGAAACCAGTACTTGGTCAATTGCTACTGACCCATGGACTCTGTGGGTTGCACCAAGGTCGATGATACACTTCAGCGTCAGCGTCAGCTTCTGAACTGAACTGGATCCCGGGTCGTAAAATCATACAATATCCTGGACGTCACCTTGAAGTCAGGAGCGAGTCCTACATATTTCGAAAAGACATCAACTATGATGAATCGACCGCGATGTCCACAACCCACGGCGCCAACATCTTCGCCTTCAACAAATCTTCAGCACGGCCCGTGCCTTCATATGCTCTCGACAGATCGTCAGCAGCAAGACTTCCACCCGGAGGCACCATTTTGTGTCCGTTGAGCACTGCCATCTCAGCAGCATACGATGAGTCGGATGCGGCGTCCCCTCCCACTGCCTGGGACAATTCCATCCAGCCTTGTGGTTGACTGGGCGCGAGCATGATCCCATAGAGCGCGTCGGTAACGACAGCCATTCGATCCTCTTTACTTTGTGAGCCATCGCGACGCTGGGAATTGCAGCCAATGAGACCTGCTAGGACTTTCGTGACCTGGATCTTGTCAAACACAGTGATGTTATCACTCTGCCTCAACGTCTTCAGGCTGTCCTCTACCGCCTCCAGCACATCTTCATCCGCGTCGAGCAGGCCCGTGACCCCCAGCAATGCGACTGCTTGGACATGATCTGGGTGACTTTCAATCACGTCAAACAGCTGAGACCGCGCTGCGTCCTTCTCCGCTTCGCCACCTTTCGCCCACAAGACCTGAGCCAGCATGCACACCACGTCCGGAGCGTGGTCGGATTCCTCGAGCGCAGCTTGGAACAACTTGATCGAGTTTTCGACTCCTTTGAGATGGCTGTGCGCAAGACCAGCTGTGATGTGTGCCGAGAGCCTCCATTTGCGTCGGATGTCAGCGTACGCAGGACCGAAGTCATCCGCGTCGCCAGAGAGGTCAAGAGCCGTCTCCGCATTGCTAATTGCTGGTTCGAATTCGGAATTCCCTAGTTGTACTCGAGCGAGATCTGCTTTGGCCTGGGCGAATCTCACTAATAACTCGTTGGACTCGGATTTCTCGTATTCCGCTTCAGCTGCAGCGCATACTTCCTCGAGAGCTTCGGCACTGGTAGAAAAGTCGCTGACTCGTTCTGCGAACAATGCCATCAGATGAGTGGCCACTGTGTCACCGGGTGTCTGGGTGTGTAATTGACGCAGGGCGAATAGCGGTTGAAGAAGCGTGCTGACTTCCAGAGATCTCGAAGGGTCCTTGAGAAGGTGGTCGAAAGCTGAAAGAGGGAAATAGCGTTTCGCAGGGAGTAGAGACGAGTCCGCAATTTCAAAAGCATGCATGAACAATCCTCTCGCCTCCTGCACTTTGCCAAATAATGTCGCCAGGATCCCCTGCCCAATCCACGCATCTGCATACTCTGGATCTTCAGATTGCGCTCGCGTGAACGCATTATTCGCAAGCTCATTGTCGTTGTTGATCAAATACAACACTCCCAGATCAGTCCACGTCCTTGCACTGTGGTCATTCAGATGCAAGCTCCGCACGAACGAGTGCTGCGATACTTTCGGGCTGAGCGTCATGGTCACAACGCCCAGGGCGTTCCAGAACTCCGAGTTTCCGGCTTCGAGCTCGATTGCGCGTTTGAAGCATTTCATCGCGGCGCGTAGGAAGCGCTGCGATTTCTTCCCCTGCTGAGAGCTTGTGTCGGATGTGGACATGGAGACATGTGCTCGGTGTTCCGCCCAGCCAAGATTGTACCAGCTCACGGCTCGAGCGTGGGTGTCGTTGGCTGATGCAGCGACGCCACGCTTGTGCGCGAGGACGGATGCAATGAGCCATTGATCTGCGATGTTGTTGTTAGGACATGAAAGCTCGTCGGACTCGGCTTCCTTGTCGTCCTTCCTGGACAACAGGTCGATATCGAGTTTATCCACCTCGCTAAGATTGTCAGAGCTGGCATTTTCTCCAGTCTGTAGCAGCGAGATGATAGTCTCGAGATTTGCAGCGGCTGCAGTGAATTTCTTGACATGGCCGAGGACAGCGCATGCGTCACCAACAGACTTCCACAGGTTGAAGATATCGGTGTTCTGCAGTACGATCTCTTCAGCAACGTCGAGTGCGTGAGCGGCAAGTCTGGATGCTTCGCCAAACATCCCCAACGCAACTTTTGCCCATGCGCTTTCTGATATTGTTTGAAGCAGTGCGATCAGCACACCGAATTCGCCTGGCTTGAGAGCGAGGACACCCTGGTAAGCAGTGATTGCTTCGTCGAAAGCGCCCATTTCTCGTTGCACGTTTGCGAGCATGTACTTCGCGAACCAAGTCTCGTCAGCTGGCAGACCATGTTCGATGCTCTCAGCCTTGGCAAACGCTCTCGTCGCAGCAATATGGCGGCCTGCACTGTGATAGCTCTCACCCAAGCCAACCCAGGAATAGTAATCATTCGGGGAGATTCTCAATGCGGATTGAAACGACAAAATGCTCTGTGTGTACTGCTGTTTGTTCATCTGTACAACTCCCAGCGCTGCGTACGGCCAGCTGTACGCCTGCTTCTTCGATCCCGGCGCTGGTCGCGCTTTGCCGGATGTGACCACTCGTTGAGCCACGAGTTCTACCAGGTCCCATTCCGATGTGGATGAGAATGCTTTAGCGAGGCGATGTGCGGCTTCGAGTTCTGATGTGGAGAGTTCGAATGCTTTCTGCAAAGCTACTCGTGCCCGGGCTTTGCTCTTGCCGTAGTCTTGAAAGTAGATGCCAAGGAGAGTATAGGCTGGAGCATAGTTAGAGTTCGATTTGATAGAGTCTATGAGGTAGCGATATGGGCCAGACTTGTCTTTGCGAGCGGTTGAAGAGGTATTCATCTGCCACAGGCAATAGGCGATTCGATACAGTGTGACAGATTTCATGGGCTGGTTCTTGACTTTCTCTGCTTCGATCGACGAGAGGACACTCTGGAGCTCGTCCAGACCGGTCTGCACTTCTCCGTTTTGCGCTCTACACCACGCCAGCTCCAGTTTGATCCGGACATTATCAGGATCGCGCTGAGCGGCTTGCTCGAGGAATTTGACGGCCTCCGCATGGTCCTCGTCGTCTTCGTAGATCAGTCCGACGCCCAAGAGTGCCGGTGTCAGCAGTGGTTTACGGTGAATGATTTCTTGGAAGAGATCCTTGGCCTCGGGGTGATGCCTTGGTGATTGAAAGGTGATGAGTGTATTTGCGAGGATGAGGTTGACTCCATCGAGGCTGTTTTGTAAGTCGATCGAGAATTGTGTCTGTGCATTGATATGTAGAGTCTGCGCTTTGCGGGCGATGTCCACTGCACTCTGCCATTCTTCGAGGCGCAAGTAGGTATAGGCCAGCAGTCGATGGCCCAGAAGTGAGTCAGATGCGTCCTCCAAGCCCTCATTCATGATAATCAATTGTTCTGCTTCAGACAGGCGGATGGGTGCATCCTCTCCATTATTGTTTGACTCTTCGCCCTCTGTAGGCACGTATGGGAAGGGTGAGGCATCGCTGTCAAGAAAACCTCTGAGAATTTTACTGAGGCCCTCATCGGGAAAATACTCGATGTAGTCACGAAAGATATTGACGTCCCAATGGTCGATTTCTTCTGCATCCACCCATTCAAGGGCTATCTTCCACGCCAGTGGATATGGCTGTTTGATGATTACCATGCCATTTGCCATATTGAGGACTTTATCTCGTTGCTCGGTCTTGGCTCCGCTTGGGAGTACGAGGAGATTGTCGTACATACGCTGGAAGAGCTTTTGTTCGATATCATGACGGGCATCATCATCTCTGGTCCAGTCGATAACTGCTGCGTATTTCTGCTCGATTTGAAACTTGCTAATTGCTTCATACTTGACCTGTCGGGTCACCTGGTCGATCTTGGAGCCTATACGTGTTCGTCTCTCTCCAATTTGGGAATTGATCCATTCCTTCTCTTCAGCCTGCGCAGATTCGAGAATACGTTGGTACGCTAGGCTGGGTTGAAGAACGCGGCCTTCGAGAATAGGATAGAGGTTTGATGTTGGCAGTATCAGTTCCAAGGCTTTACGATACTGCGAAGGACTTCCGTATTTCTTGGCGAATAGCTCATACTTGTCAATTACCGATTGACATTGGAGCCTGTCATCAGCTTGAGCGTACAAACTTGCCAAGCGGAAAGCAGCATCATGATATTGGTTGAGCTTGAGACTGGCCTGCTTCTCGTACAGTGTGATGAGACCCTTGTATGCCTGAGCATCTTGTGGCTTGAGATGGGCAGCTTTCTCAATTGCCTTTTCTGCGGCATCAAAATCACCGAGCTTTTCTCTCGCAAACCCTAAAAATAACAGGGCTGTGTGATTGTTGCCGTCTTCCTTGATCAAGTCTTCAGCCTGTTCAGCGGCCTTGGCAAATTGACTGGCATCAAGAGAAGCCTTGATAGCCTTCAAAGCTACTTTCGCTGGGGCCATGCCAGGCGGTCAGCATTCGAAAGACGTACCTTCGTATCAGTTCTTAGTTGGACAGGGGTCAAAGAAAATTGTGAAAGTTTGATATCAAGGGTCACACGAATCTTGGGTGTACGTGGATGGTGCGTAGGAGCCTAGGTTCAGTGCAGGGGACATTTTTAGGTCCAATCTACACAATTCAATCTCGGTCTCCTAAGACTCACTTCACTTTCATATCAGATAAACATGCCTGAATAGTGGATGAGTGGTCGTCATCACATTGAAAGCGGACTGAAGCCTGCCTTAAACTGGCAATATCGTGCGATCATGCAGATGTGGCGGAGCATTCAGATGGCCTGCGCAGTTTGGTACCATATCCGGAAATACCGTACGATTACGAATACGCAACCGTAGTTGATTTACGGGAGCGATGCCATCATCCAAGAACATGACCACGATGGCCATGAAATTAATCAGGATCTAGCAGTCTCGTTCACTTGATTTGTACTATATAACCACGACAGAGGCCCTGTCTCTCTACATAATATATTCCGCACAATCCTGTGCTCGCTTGCTCCTGAAATCAAAGACAAGAAGCTGTGTTGCAACATCAAACACACTTGCCGCATGCTGCCGCCGTTCAACTCATATTTGGTCGCCCAAGATGGCCCTTCAAGGCATCCGAATTGATGGCATCCGTTTGCGCGACTCAAGTGATCGAGAGGTGACCTTCAGAGGTATCAACGTTGCCGGCGATTGCAAGTTCCCTCGTTATCCGGATCAACCATCCCATAAGTCGGACGATTTCTTTGACGGTGCCGAGAATGTTTCATTCGTTGGACGACCATTTAATGAGGAGGAGGCACACGTTCACTTTGCGAGGTTAAAAAGATGGGGTTATAACGTTGTTCGATACATTTTCACATGGGAGGCTTTGGAGCATGCCGGCCCTGGGAAGTATGACGAACCATTTATCGAGCATACGATCAAAATCTTGAGAATCGCAAAATCATATGGTCTCTATGTATTCATGGACCCACATCAGGATGTCTGGTCAAGGTTCAGCGGTGGCTCAGGAGCTCCTCTTTGGACCCTATATGCCTGCGGTCTTGATCCCAGAACCTTTACTGTCAATCAAGCTGCCGTCGTTCACAATACATGGCCAAACCCTGCAGAATATCCCAAAATGCTATGGCCTACGAATTATACGCGTTTAGCGTGTGAGACAACATTTACCCTCTTCTATGCTGGAAAAGACCTGGCGCCGAATGCCATTATTGACGGAAAGAATATTCAAGATTACCTCACAGATCACTTCATTGGGGCTTGTGCACACCTCGCACAACGCATCCATGAAGCAGGTGGGCTAGAAGACGAATGTATCATCGGGTGGGAAACCATGAACGAGCCGCATCGAGGACTGGTCGGATGGGAGGACCTAGATGCCTTGCCGGACGAATTAAAGATGAGGAAAGGCACATGTCCTACTCCATGGCAAGCCATTCTTACAGGGTCTGGTCGTGCCGTGGAGGTTGATGTATACGCTTTCAATACTTTTGGGCCGTATAAAAGTGGGAGAGAGCTGATCGACCCAGAAGGTGTACAGGCCTGGTTGCCAAAAGATTATGATGACACGAAATATGGGTGGAAAAGGGACCCTGGCTGGAAACTCGGCGAATGTCTGTGGGCACAGAATGGCGTGTGGGACCCAACTCAGGATTTGCTGTTGAAGAAAGACTACTTCGCTAGCATACCCAAGTCTGGTGAGAAGCTGGACTACGAGAAATTCACCAACCTCTACTACATGCATCACTTCCGCAAATACAGAGATGCTATTCGAGCAATTCACAAGAACTCTATCATTCTAGTCCAGTCAGCTGTCCTAGAAATTCCCCCGAACATCAAAGGCACGCCTGATGATGATCAACGATTGATCTTCGCAACGCACTACTATGATGGTGTTACACTAATTCAAAAGCATTGGAACAAGTTTTACAACGTCGACATCTTCGGCCTTCTACGGCATCGTTACTCCAATCCAGTGTTCGCTGTGCGGCTTGGCGAGACTGCCATTCGAAACTGCCTCCGGGATCAGTTGATCGCTATCAGGGAGGAAGGCATGCAATACTTGGGTAATCATCCCACATTGTTCACAGAGATTGGTATTCCATATGATATGGACGACAAATATGCATATAAGACAGGGGACTACTCAAGTCAAACCTCGTCGTTGGACGCCAACCACTTTGCGGTCGAAGGTTCAGGTGCTCAGGGGTTCACGTGGTGGACATACGTTGGCCAGGTATGCTCACATGTATCTCCGAATCCAAGGACATTGCTAATTAACATAGAACAACCACCAATGGGGCGATATGTGGAATGGCGAGGATTTGTCCATTGTATCTCTTGACGATCAACTATTACCCAGCGGCTCATCAACTCTACCATCCGCCAACCCCTCCACACTCTCACTACCGCAGAAAAACCTGTCTTCCTCTGACACAACCCTCACCGAACCAACAGTGACACCAGCAAACCTCAAGAATGCTCTCCGGAGTCCTTCCATCACTCAACAACGGTCTAATGCACCATCCGACTCAACCTCGAATCCTAACGGCCTCCGATCTGCTGAAGCTTATGTACGTCCCTCACCCATCGCTACGGTGGGTGACGTTGTTAGCTACGGCTTTGACCTTCGTAGCGCAACCTTCAAATTCAGCCTTACGGCACCGAATCCTACAACAGAAGACGTCCCGACTGAAATCTTCCTCCCAGAGTTCCACTACCCCTCAGGCAAAATTGACGTCAGTGTCACGGGTGGTCGATGGAGGATTGATGTGGTTGATGTTGACGGTGAGGGCATGCAAATCATGAAATGGTGGCATGGTGCTGGCGAACAAAGTATCACTGTCAAGGGTGTTGTTAGAAAAGCCGGTACACTCCAGGTGGACGAGGATGCTGAAGCCGGGTACTTTGAGACGATGACCAAGACTGTTCAGAATTGTTCGGTTATGTGATGTTGTGATGATCATGAAATGTCGATTGTCAGTGGTTTGGCCGTTTGGGGAGTCTGGCTTTGTTCATTTTCTGAGCGGACGGAATAGCGTGGGAAATTATGATCGTCTCTTGACGTACAAATAGCAACACTTTAGCGTCGTTGGAACGCATGTACGTCGTTAACATCAGCTTGCTGTTGTGTTGAGGGATGGATTTTTGTACTGAACGTTTATGGACTCCACACCTTGAGTACATCAGCCAGTAGATACTACTTTTCGTCCATAACCGAAACCTCTGCGTTTGCGCTTGACGAGACGCCTTCGATATGCTCACTCATTGCATGCCCGGCATCGTCATCTGCAAGGGCCCCATATTCATCATCCTCGTCGTCATCGACATCTTCACCGTCATCATGTCCATCACCTGCATCCTTACCATCCCCATGGCCTCTCAGCTTCCCACCCTTCCGCTTAGGAATGACTTTCAGGAATGCTTCTCCCCAATCCCCGCACTCGAGGTATCGGATCATAATTTCGACGACATGGTTCGTCGTCAATACCTTCCGCGATTGCATCTCCAAGTACTCGCCGATCGGCAGCTTCGCAGTCTTGATGCCGCGCTCGCACGCTGTGCGATAGCAGATCCCCTTATGCCGGTTCTTGTCCACTAGACCGCCGACGATGTAGGTCGAGTAGGGCCGCAGGGTGCTTAGCGTGTCGGGGGAGTCGGAGCTTAGATAGATGATCTCGCCTGAGTCTGGTGAAGGTGCCGTAGATGTGGGCGATTGCTCAGGAGGAGTTGGGGGTGGTGCTTGGAGTTGTGCGGAATCAAGGTTCCCGGATGTGGTACTTGTCGTAGAGGAAGGGTCAGTGGCGCCTGGAGTAGTGGAAGGATGAGGCTGTACTTTATCAGTCGAGGGTTGACGTGCTTCGCTACCGTTCGTCCCCTCAGGTTCGGCTTCGGCGGGTTTGAAGATGCCCAACAACTTGCCTCCCTTGGGTCCCCGCATGAATTCGTGAGCTTTCTGCGCCGCGTCGACGAAACCTTCTTTTTCAAACGTCACACCCTTCCAATTCAAGTGGTACTTTCTGAGCACCGTATTGAATCGCTCTTCCAGCAACCCGCCCCATGAGCTGATCACCAGATGGGTCTGGAAGGGCGCACGCCAATTGTCCGAGTACGAACGTGTGAGCTGTGAACCCAGGGAGATTCGCTCCTTCTCCATCATCAGGTCGTCAAAGCCACAGTCTATCATGATCGTGATTGGAAGAAGGACCGGGCGTCGACGAGGAAGCGGTTGCTTGGTGGTAAGGGCTGTTGTGGCTGAGGCGCCGCCATTCTCTTGCTGGACTCGCTCCTCCTCCCTCGCATCTCGTTTCCGTTGTCTACGTTCCTGTATCTTCTGTTTCCGCTTGGCTTTCCGGTAATCCCGTCCTGCTTCCCACTGGTCTCTCTTGCGCTGCTTTTTGAGCTGGTTTTTGGACATGGGTTTGGCACCATCTTCGCCGTCCTTGGTGAGCGGATCTTGGTCTTTTGCCTGTTCTTTTATTGAGAGTTCGACATCTGAATTAGTGCACGAGTCTGAACCGTTTGCATCTGCGTCGTCAGCAGCATGCTTCTGTGGCTTACTATTCTCTGGGTCTGAGGGCGCATGTTCCGTTGAACGTGGCAAGAGAGCGGCAGATGGTTGTGAGTTTGGTGTGTCTTGTACGTGGGTCTCGAGCTTCCTGAGCTTGCTAGGCCTCTCTTCAGTATCCATGACGCCGGCGAGTCTCTTGTTCAACAGAAATCATGAACTACCAAGGATTGCAATCGACTCATGCTCCGAGTCGTCGAAGTTCGCAAAAAATGTCTGCGGCTAACTTTCTCGATTTGTGTTAGTGTCGATCTACAATCTTGGCGAGGCTGCGAGCAGACGCCGCTCCAGCCTTGCCGAGCCTGCTCATCATTCTCCGAGTTTCATGCTACTTCTACTTTGAAGTTAGGGTTATTTTTTGCGAAGCTCTCGCGAGGCCCATCATGACCATGTCATATAACGGGCTAGAGGCTGTTATCCTCTCGCATCACTGGAAAGGGAAAACGTGCCGCAGTATGGTTGCACAATATGTCCGCGAGTAGATCCACGCGAGCCGGCTTCGGTTATGCAGATTGGAGCTTGCTATATCAACTTCTCACATGTGCAGCAGCGCTGTACGGCAGAGCCCATTTGACACATTTGCAACATCTGCAATTGCTACCTTTGTCTTCGATATGTTGAACACCATATAGCATTCTAGGGACGAAGAGCGCCGGGTCAACAATTTCCTTCCATATTTTCCTTGTACCCATCACCAGGAAATTCTGCTGTCGCAGGGAAATGGCTGGAAAAAGATGTTGCCTTTCAATCATATTCAGAGAAGCGCTGGTTGAATTGTAGGCCATTGAGTTGGCATGATGTCAACCTTCGACCTCTCTGGGGATCAGGCTGAGCGCTCCAAGTCTGTGAGCCTGTGGGAATGCGAAAGCCGCGGTCCAATCCAGCATTAGCAGGATGCAAGGTACGTGAGGAGCACCATCAAAAATTGACTATAGACAAGCTGCCTTGAACGGTCCAACGGGATCTGACCAGGTGTTGACCGCCATTAAAGACCCGTGCCGCCATCCACCACGGCCCCAGACCAAGGAACGAGAGCCCAGCGAAGACACAACGACAGCAGTTGCTCGCTGTCAATCTCCTATTATCTCGGCCTCGTAACCAACAAGTGTCTCTCTAGTTTCTGGCCTCGAGATCCACGTCCAAAAGTCTCAACTTATTCACAATCAGTAGTCTCGATCAAGGATATTGGGTCTTTGTTGGATCTATCAAGTCTAGATGGCTTACATCAAGATCAGGCGCAGAGACTGGTACAAGAGCCAAGCTCTCATCCGGCACTCGGCTGACGAGTAATGCTGTCGAGTTTATATCCTGGTCTCGAAAGTTCTCAGGATCAAGCACCACTATCACAGTTCAGACTGCAATTGTCACACCAGCTGCTGTGAGGTTTCCGTGCTTTTCGTGAAAAACCTCTGGCACCAGTAAGGGCAATAGTGTGTGGCTTTCCATTGCCACTTCAATGCTCTTCTGCTCGGTATTGGAACTCATCGCCACCCCAAGAGGTTGATGACAGAAAGGCCTGTGTTGGTATCTGCTCTTGATCCGCAATATCCCGCTGTGCTTACTAGTCACATCTCTTCTTGTGTTTCGTGAGGCAACGGGAATTATTTGCACCTACCCTCTCATAGTCTGGTCAACAATCCGGCGCCCTATTTACCGGCAGAAGCTATCTACTGATGAATATGACGGTCCTTCAACAACACGATTATGGTCTCAGTGACTCAGATGGCTTCTTTTTCAGTCAAGACCAGAATTACGACAAACTTGTCCTAAGCCCACAGAATGAGTGGTAGGTATGTACAATTACACGGATCCAAGCATGGCATGTTGAGGCTTCTCTACGTTTCGGCTCTTCCACTGCTGTTAAGGGATCGGTCAATTCAGCGTCGATGTAGGACTAGAGAACCTACGGCTACTTGGAACCGGTCGAAGCTCAATTTGACACAGATGAGATACGCCGTCAGTTGGGCGTGTTGGGTCCAGGAATGGACAGGCCACCAACGACCGTGGTATTATGCAGCTCAGACGACTCCTGAACAATTACAGTACCGGCTGGAGCCATTGTTTGAAGACTCCAAATGTCTTGGGCGCAGATACATCTCCTTCCCTGGGCACTAGGGTAACACCATGAGCCAAACCCGAGGGAATAGCCAGATTCGAGGCTTATGTAACAGGGATGCTATAATGGTCAGCCAAAATCAAAGCGTGATCCGATTGGTCTCCACACATTCCGGAGTTGAATATGAAGTTTGTGGGGTCCCGAGGTTTGCTCTACCTCTACAGAATCGTGACTTCCGTAGGATGATGATTCGGACGAACAGAATCTGGGCTCCGGGAGGGCAAAAAGCGGGGCAGATGCGGTAGATAAAGCACGACTTGGACTTTACAGTCAAGTTCCATGTCGGAACGAGAGTCCACAGAAAACAGTCGCGGAATATCGCAACATGGCATCGTTCAATGCCTTCTACGTCGCACCTTGTGTGCTCATTCTTGCCCTGATATTAAGGATAATTCAGGTTGGTTCCTCCCAAGAAAGGGACAATATGACCGGATCACTGATAATCCCATGTTAGAAAGCAGTTCACAACTTCAGGTCGCCCTTGAGGTCAATACCAGGACCGTGGTATGCAGCATGGTCAAACTGGGCACTCAAATTTGCCACTATCACAGGGCAACGTATCCACTACGTACATTCGCTACATGAGAAGTATGGAAAATTCGTCCGCGTTAGCCCCAATGAGGTGTCCATCTCAGATCCCGAGTCGGTGACAACAATCCACAAGATCAATTCTGGATACGTCAAAAGCCCGTGGTATATCGAGTCGACGAATTTTCCGAGGCCGATTCTCTTCTCCATGAGCGATGTCAAGGCGCACTCCACGCGGAGGAGAGTCTTCGCTCGTGCTTTCACCAAATCACATCTGCGTCAGACTTATGAGTCAACTGTGCACTCAATGGTCCAGAAAGTGGTGGCTAGGATGAAGTCGGAGGCCGAACATGGAAATGCAGATATTCTCAAGTGGTGGACATTCATGGCGACTGATGTCTCTGCTCTGCTGATGTTTGGGGACTCCTTCAAAATGATTGAGAGGGGAGAGGTAAGTCGGTCCACCAGACGCCCTTCCATTCCCTTGTCGCCGCTCTAATCCCACCGAGTGTAGGTTAATGAGTATATTCGTATCCTTCAATCGAATTTGAAGGGCAGTGGGATTGGATTCGAATTACCGTGGATTCGAGCCATCTTAAAGTACATCCCTATCAAGAGCTGGCAAGAAGTCTTCAACTCGACCGGACTGTTAATGAAATATGGGCTAGAAACACGGCAGATGAGCAGGTCATCAGGCGATGACAAGACCATCTTTTCGAATTCAAACAAAGAGGCCGAGAAGGAAGGGGGCTACATGGACGAAACGGACGTCCTGCTCGAAGCCCAGGGCTTGCTCGTGGCGGGTTCTGATACAACTGCTGTGACGCTGACGTATTTGGTTTGGGCAGTTCTCTGCCACCCGCAATGGCAGCATGCCCTCGAGCACGAGGTCGCCGGACTAGCATCTGACTTCACGGATGCGGAACTGGAGAGCCTGCCGGTACTCAATGGCATCATTGAAGAGACGTTACGTTTGTATGGTGCCGCACCGGGCTGTCTGCCTCGGACGGTTCCCCCGAACGGCGCCCACCTTAAAGGCCATTTCCTTCCCGAGGGAACTGTCGTATCGACACAAAGTTACACGCTTCACCGAGATGCCAACGTCTTCCCCGACCCTTTCAAATTCGATCCTGGCCGTTGGATACCAAACAAGGAGAATCCCGCCGGAGGAATCCCAGCAACGTCTACCGAGGTAGCAAAGGCGATGTACTCGCCTTTTGGATTCGGCTCACGAACTTGTCTAGGTATTCATATGGCAAGAATGGAGATGAGATTAGCGGTAGCAGAGTTCTTTAGAAGTCTCCCTGGCGCACGACTTGCTCCTTCGGTCACTGAAGAGTCGATGGCTTTGGAGAATTACTTTTTGATCGCCCCTGCGAGCCATCAATGTGAGGTCACTTTGAGAAACTGATGAGGAAATGGATAAAGGTTACACTGGAATACCAGTCTGATAGAGAGTCTCTTGCTTTAGTCTTCCTTGTTGACTATCGGGACTGGCCTCCATGGACTTCACACCGCAGAAAGGGGGAACCCGCTCGAATTCTCTCGGCTTTTGGTCAGTCTCACTCTTTATCTGGAGCCACAGCTCGAGATGCGACGTTGCGGAAGGGTTTTGCTCATATCGACAATACCATTGACTGGCTGAACCTCAATATTGCTGGTGCATGGTACCTCAATTTCTTGGAGACGGATGTCGCCCGAGCGAGGTTCGGAAAAATCCCGGTGGGGTAAGGCATAAAGTTCGAGGGAATTCCTACCTGGGTGAAACTCCATTGTTCATGTCAATGGTGTGGAGGCATTGTTAGACATCCAAATAGATCCATCTAAGTCCCTCAAGCCATGCCAACGAAATTTACCATGTCATAACCGGATCGAGCACCACCATGGCCGATCAGGCCCAAGGCTCGGTCTCCGTGTTACCACAATGCTGCAGAGGTGTAGAATCCTGGCAATCACTAGATCGCACGGGTTTGCATTATGAAATCTGGGAAAAGTGTTTATCTGTGGCGGCGCTGTTCAAGATCGTGATGCTGTGCATACTGTGCTTTCGTATGAGTATGATTGATGCAAGTCGCACCTGCTAAAATCAAGTTGATAGTGCAGACAAGATATCGAAGCCGCCAATACCAGGGGTATTTCGCTGTGCTAATTAGCATTTACAGCTGGCAATACGCAACTCACGAGAAAGCCTCGGCTTCTCGACGACTGTGGTCCAAGAGAATGCGATTCAGCCACTTGGGAAGTCGCTCACATGACCCAGGAGCGGAGAGAATGCTTGGAAAGATGACACAGGCGTGCCAGTGATTGTTGGTCTGCTTCAGTTTCATGGGCGCAAGGACACGAGATACTTCGATGTGAAGACCAGCTAGTCCAAGACATCTTCACATTGAGCTATCATAGGCTAGCCATCATCATGCGCATGGGGCTCCATTATTGGAGCTAAGGGTTTCTCTCCCGGCCTTCCCAATGTTTTCCAGCCCGGCTGGGCATCTCTGGTTTCGGGGTTTTGGGATCTGTTAGAGCACAAAGGAAATCGAGGTCCAATGAAGATATGCATGATTTCTTGTAAAATGTGGTGTCGCCAATCTGCTCTAGTAGGCAAAAGCCCGAATCTTGGTCCCACTTTCATGAATGTTGATCGACTTTCCCAAGTCGGGTCTTTTCGGCATCGACCTCTCCTTGTTGCTGACTCCATGGAGGTGCCTGGTCAGAACATTATGTGAAGTGTCGGGATTTTCTCCGGGCCCTTAAATTAAGCCGTGTCCTTATATGGCTCCCTGATATGTTGATGATACATCTGTTCGGCACACTGATAGTGAAGCTCTCCGCAAAGAGGCTTGTGGAGTGCCTTGACCTTCTCAGGACTGGGATTCAATTCTCTAAAACTTGTTACAGGTGTTTTGTGAAGCGATCGAGTCCATAGAAAGAAGTATCACATGCCAGATTTGCAGCTCAGCATTCCTTGATGCCAGTGCCAAGTTACCAGCTATTGTAGACCGGAAAGCGCGGGGCGACTGGGCGTAGTGGTGGGCCTTCACCTTAGTTGGGCACAGAGAGGGATGCGAAAGTGATTCTTCCCCAGGAAAGCAATCTCTTCTTGAAAAAATGCAAGAAGTACGAGTAGGTAAGCCCGGTCGTGGCGCGAAACCTCCTTTGAAAAAGGCTAGTTGCTAATTCGCAGTCGAGACATGCGGTCTCTTCTAAGCTGTCGTCTGTCGAATTCTGATAACAATTTTTGCTCCTGTACACATCGGCGCTGAGGGTCTAGAATGGCCGTTGAATTATTCGATCAGGGGTTGCAACCCAACGATTCACCATGCTGTGAGACCCTGACCAATCTGTGGACCATGCCACAGAACCCCTGCTGATGACGCGCCAAGTCTCGCCAGACTCCTTGCAATGGAGAGATCCTTTGGTGCGTACCTGATCTGCATCAACATCCCATGCACCTTCAGGGCGGTTTCACGTTCAATTGAGCGCCTGCTGTTATGCCAGACAACACTTTCGCACATAGCCAACCCAATTTGTTGCCAGTGCAGTTAGACTTCGTGTCGAAATTGGCTGTGCTGGGAAGTCTCAGCAATGGGCCTCCTCCGGTAACGTGAGCGCTGCGTACCCATTAGGGCCTTTGTTCCAGATAGATGGAAGAACTTACTTCGTATGTAGTGACAGCTGAAAGGCAAAGGTTGGGCACATAAGATGATATTAGTCCAAAGTAGCACCTTGGCAAATTTCTCATACGAGCTCAGGTATAGTACCTCACGACTCACAACGGAGGAGTTGTATCAGAGTGGACTCAGGTGATAAGGAGCTTGCGCATGGTCTGTTTTCCCCAGGACCACAAATGAAGCGAGAAGTGGAGAGGATCGACGGAATTCTCCTTTGCGGTGCCACAATTGCTACCGGAAGGACCTGAAGAAAGATTCCGAGCAGTAAGAGAGGGTTTCATGGGCTTACGAATGGAAGAAAGAGGATGTTGTTGGTTGGGACGCGTTCTAGGCCCGAGACGAGGTTGCCAAATTTCACGGGCGATCGACCCGCCGATAAAATACCCCCTGCACTCCACGTTCTACAAGTCCATAGAGACTTGGCAGTGGTCGACACGAGCCATTTCCTTGTTTCTTCAAATGTCAATGATCTACACTGTATCCATACACGTCCACATCACCAGTGCTTCCTTGAGGCTTCTTCGAGGTCTGCTGGCACACTAATGGCCAGCCTTGATATAAGATCATCGGACATGCTCTTGAAGGGATAACGTAAGTCGCCGCATCCAAATGTACGAAGTTGCTAGCCCTGTCTCTAAAGACGCCACAATCCCTTGCTCCAGCCTAGTCTGAATGAAGACTCTGCGATAGAGAGGTAGGCCGAACGAAAGCCTAGTCTTGTTTCCGCTGGGATTATGCCATTGGCGTGATATTGATGATGGCCCTGACCTTGTCGCATGGCGTTGTGGATCTTTCTACCAGAGTAAGAGAACAAATACTCCAACGTCTCATCATTACGGAGCAGTAGTGATGATCGTCCTCAGACCAGGATCGTCGAAAGGTGCCTCGTTACCAGTCACAAGCACTCATAGGCATATCCATGCTAGAAAAGAGTATTTCCATACCGACTACCCTTGGATAAATGATAACACCAACTTGCAGCATCATCTCCTGCTTCAGATAATTCTCTGCACCAAGAGAATAGTGTCAAGCACGCACTTGTATCTTGTCTGCTCTGGAATACTCGACCAACATGACGGGCTTTCTCATACCGCCATGGTATGAAGTGGTGGCTCCGGGCCACGAGGATATGTATATCGCAAGCATTGTCTGGGGCTTCACGCTGGCCTGCGGCATGTTCACCTTCAGCAAAGCCGTCCGCCAAACCAGCGTCGCATGGAAACGAGCTCGTCGAGTAACTGTATATGCTTTTATGGTTTGGTTGGAATTGTTGGCATCAAGCACCATGGGGATACTATCCTGGCTTTTTCTTTATGGCGCCCTTGAACCAAGGTAAGGACAGTCTATCGACCACTGCTGAAGAGCCGTACTGACCCGGACTGAAATCCAGTTTTCAACTCTACTTCTTACTCGGTAGGAAATTTTCTCCCTTGAGTTGAGCAGGACCCTTAGCTAACTCTCTGACCACCAAAGTCTGCCTTTGGGTCGTTCAAGTAAGTTGTCCATGTCTAGACCCTCGAAACTATCTAGTAGGTACTGACCTGCTTCATTGCGTGTAGGTCCAAATGCTCATGCAGATCATCATCAATCGGATCGCGCTTTTGGTATATGACCAACGTCAGATAACAAAGCTCAAGTGGATTGTAGCCCTCATTATAGGCCTCATCAATGTCAGTGTTTTTTGCATATGGATTCCTGCACGACTACAGATATCGAAAAAGATTATTTTCATCAATGAAATCTGGGACAGGATTGAGAAGGTTCTTTTCCTGTTTGTTGACGCCGGGCTTAGTCTCTACTTCATCCATATGGTCCGGGCAAAATTGCTGGCCAATGGTCTCACCAAGTACACAGTGTTGTTCAGGTTCACTCTTTTCATGGTCGCTATATCACTGACCCTCGATGTAAGTATCCTATTACTTTTGAAATTACCTAGCTAACTTCTGCGACCAAGATTGCTCTTATTGGAACCATGTCATTACCTAACGGATTTGTGTATGTCTTATTCCGACCTTGACGAATCTTTCTCTCTAGAGATGAGGCATTTGTATCATCACTAACAATTGTATAGCTACGTACAATTCCACCCGTTGGTCTATCTCCTGAAACTCCATATCGAAATGAAGATCGCCGACCTCATCGCAAAGATTGTCAAGGCGACTAGTCCTAGCAGCGGTGACAGACCCTCTACGGGGACTGGTGCTGGTGCTGGTGCCACGCACTCACGCTCTACTCGGATGGCAACACTGAGGCCAGCGGACCACAACAGCAACAAGGGATACTCGGCACACATCACCGCCACTCAGCCAGAGAGCTATCGTGAGAATGAGGAGTTGGGACAGGAACAAAAGACGCATGAGTTTGGTGGCATTAGAAAAACCATCTCAACAACTGTGGTCCAGAAAGTGTCTGATGAAGATGAGATTGGGAGCGAGTCGTCTTCCACTCGCCATTTGAAGAAGTAGCTGGGGAGCCCAGCTTATTTGTGGAACGGTGCGAAGCTCTGCCCAGACCTTTCTTGGTACGATTTGGAATCCTGCACCACCGATCAAAATTATTGATATTGCCAGCCTGGGCTGAATTATACCATGTGATATCCCAGCTTTATCAACCAAGATGAGAACAGTTTGTACAGTAAGGACAGTTAGAATAGTTAGAATAGTCGACGGATACCCAATCTGATTGTTAGTACGACGTAGTAAACTTCTCGTGTATAATGGGCATACCTTTTCTTGGTGAAACGACTACCTAGACCCATCCAGTTCCCGATGTGGCTGATAACACTGCCACGAGGGACGAGGCTCGTTCTCAGCCTTGCTTATAGTTTTGCTAAGGCGCTCACCCTCGAATTTAGAGCCACTATAACTCTTGGCAGAATTTAGCGCAGAAGATGGCCAATCGAGCCAATCGACATCATTTCAATTGCGAGCTTCCACTCCAAGTCCTCGTTGCAGCCGCACCAACACCAACCTGCACTGCACGAAGGCAATTACCTCGACACAACAATGCCTCAAGATCTCCCGCCCACCGGAGGCTACGAGCCCGTCCAATACAGAGTTCGTCAATCCTCCCACCATTTCTTCGATCTCTCCCCTTCCCGCGCCTCGCGAGGAGCCATCCCCGTTCTAGAGTCCACCCCTCTACACATTTCCTCTCTCTTCCCTTGAACACCCTGCACTGTCATACCATATACCCATATCTCTGACCGCAAACTAACACGACCATCTTCAATCTCTAGCGCAACATCCCCGTCCGCGGACTACGGCCGGTCTACTACATGCTCGCGTTCGGCGCGGTGATGGCATACGGATGGCGGCAGACGTTCATCGGGCAGCGAGAGAAGCTCGAGCTCGGTCGCGAGAAGATCTGGGCCCGTCTGCATTTGATCCCACTGTTGCAGGCGGAGGAGGACAGGGACCAGGTCCGCAGACATTATGCCGATTTGGCGCGTGAGCAGGAGTTACTGGGCAGCCAGAGCACGGCGTATAATAGTGACAGGTATGTGACGATTTCTTTCCCCGTGGATTGTTGTGTTAGGGACGTTGGTTGGGTGTGGGAGAGAGAGGAACTTCGGGGGATTGTGTGTCGCTGAGCGGAGCCTTGGGACATGGGTTGGGGGGAAAAGATATGGGTATACCCGTCGAGTCTATCTGTGATCGGAGACGCCATGAAGATGGAAGCAGTGTATCTTTGTTGCAATGAATTGAAAGCTGACAACTAGTTCTCCTCCCTCAGATTTGTCCGGCCAACATATGCACCCACTCCCCGGAGCACAACTTCATAGTGAACCACAAAGCATGATCAAAAGAAATTCTACGCACCACACAGTATGTGCCCGCACGATTTGGACTTCTAAAGAAATCAGAATGCGCAGCAGCAGCGGATGTCTAATAAGCCGTCCGGGAGGGAGTATCACAGCCACAAGGTATATGGTCTTATGTCTGGGGAGCCAAGCAAGACAACACCTAGTTGAGCTTGATCACGATTGTACATAAAAACTAGGAGCAGTGAAGATAGAGAAACGGGGGGCGGGATGAAGAAGACCAAGCTCACACGAAGCTCAAAGGTTAGCTAGCATGGAGCATTTTCACATCTATGTACACGAACACACACGGTGGGATATCTTGAGTATCCATTTCCAAAACATCCTTCCAAGACTGTTCGCCAGCTCAGTCCAAGCAGTTTGATTTCTTCCTTCCTTTCTTCTCTATTTGCCTTTTCTCCATTCTTACTTTCTTTGTTTTTGTTGGATGTTTAATGGTGTCGCACCGCACCACTCCGGCCATGCACCAAAGCATCTAATCACACCTCTCTCGAGTCCACAAGCGATCGGGGCAGTACACAATACAGGTGTAGTTTTCCCGTCCAGCACAGCGCCAAATCAGCCAGCGAACATATCGGCCACGCCACCGAGATCGACATCATCGGCGCCACTGCCACCGCCGTCTATTGCGTTTCTCCCAGCATCGTCCACACCCTGCATAGTCAACAGCTCACGCTGTTTGTATTTCTCCAGAATGCGAGACTGCTGCTGACGCATATCGATCTTGCCGAGCTCGCTGAGCCGCACGCCTCGCACACCCTCGAGTAGCGATAGAATAATCGCACGCAGCTTCTTGGAGCGCGTGGCCAGCCCCTCTTGTAAGAGCTGTGTGGCGGCGTGGTCGACTTTCGCCTCCGTCATCCCCGGCAGGCTGAGGACCACGTCGCGCGGAATGAGCGTCAGAGGCGGCCGGTCGTGTGCAGGCGCTGAATCTGTAGCGGGGATGTGTGTAGGCAGACCGTAGGAGATCCAGATGGTGGCGATCAGGTGCGCATAATGTTGTTGGTGGTCGGCAAAGTAGCCGTCGTTGAGGCATGTAATGGAAGTCTTGAGCATTTCTGTCGAGATGAAGCCGCGGACTGCGTCGGCTGCTTCGCCGGAGATGTAATTCGTTGTGGCGAAGTCTGGAACCAGGCGTTGTGCCACGAGAAGCATCGTGTAGCAGCACCGTGTGTCTTTGAAGGCTAGGGAGTGGTCGATGAAGACGAGGAGTCGATCAAGGACGTCGGTGTTGGACAGGAGGAAGTCTCGCATCGACTGTTGATTTGGTTGGCCCAGGTAGGCGCCATTCACGACCGATTTCTTCGTGCTGAGTTGTTGTTCACGTTTGGGGTTCAGCCAGTGGGCCACCAGATTGACCGCTTTGTAAGTGGTTTGTCGGAGAACTGAGTCGTCTCTCATCTCGTCGCTTAGATTCTCTTCATCGTGCTTCGTCTGCTTTCTCTGATCCATGGCAGACCACTGACTGGAAAGCTTGGTGTCCATTTGTTGCAGAAGTGCTACCAGTATGGGTGTCAAAAAATCTTGCCGTCGAACAGGCGGACATTCATCTATAAGTTTGGGCAACATCTGCAGCATCACCGAGAAGTGGTGGGGACTCAATGGATCAGCGGTGCTAATGGCAGCGTTGGCAATCATGACAGGAAGTTGTTGTAAGCTGTAAAACGAATCTCCCAACCTGCCGAGAGTGTGGAGGATGCTGTAACATTGCTCCAGGTTGTTTCTAACCCTGCCACGGACTGAAGACGCAAATCCTTCGAGCGTTGAGCGTGTCGATTTCACCTTGTTGTGGAACTCATTCATCGACCCTGCTGATATTCCAGACTGCCAGTACCTATCTCGTAACAACCTCCTAATAACAAGCTGCGTGACCGGAGAAACATTTGGCCAGTGGCCCGGATCATGAAGCTGATGATTGTATCTCGTTAGGCTTAGTACATGGCTAAGCATATTTGGAATCAAAGGGGACCACAAATTGATGATCATTTCATGAAGAGGCGAGTCCTGTTCAAGTCTTTCTGTCGAAATGCTCAATAGAATCCTAGTCTCTCTGAGGGGCAATTTGGCAAATCCGTTGAGCATGTCCTGCTGGATTTGTGACCCACGTTCGTCGTATGAAACTTGTGACCAGTCTTCTGTGTTTGCAGCATTTATCGACTCCAGATAAGGAGCGACTTTATCGAATGCCTGCGAACGTGCAAAACTCTCCAGATTTTGAAGGGTCGCCTGCAATCCCTGGTCTGCCCATGCTGTAGCGAGCGGTTCGAGAAATCCTTGCAGCTTCGCGAGACGTTGCGAATAATCGACTGCTGATGCACGTTGCACGACCGAGAAAAGCGTCGATTTTAGATCGATCTGTAGTCGTTCATCAGCGTCGAGCTGATTGATTAGGTCGGTGAATTTTGCTTGGAGTTGATCGTAGAACGTGACGAAATAATCAGCATGCTGGAGTGAGAGCCTTCTAAGCTCGCTTACAGCATAGCTGTGAAGTTCATGGACTGCCTCTGCAAATAGCGGCGGTTGATGATGGCCGACGATGAAGGAGGAGAGAATATGTTCCAACACATTGAAAGCAAACTCGGTATCCTTCTGTAGAGCTCTGTTGGATACTTCAACCGCAGTCTTTATCTGACGGTGTCGTATCTGCGGATCTCTGAAGACTCTCTTCTTCATCATCTCTAGCATCCAATTCTTTCCGTTTTCTCTGACTCGATTTGCCAAATGCTCTTGTTCGGGTGTTGAACCATCTTTGTGTGCGGACTGCCAACGATCAAATCCTTTGAAAGCTGCATCGACAATGGCGAAATCAGCATCGGCTCTGAGGAATGTCATTGAATATCTTTCGTATCTCGGAAGGTCAAGCTGCTGCTCAATGGCTTGGATCTCATCAAGTAGGTCATCGACTCTCTTCATGACCGCCTGCATTGCATCCTCTAGCTGTGCATAGCAGATCCATTCAATCACTCCAGAACAAAGCCTACGGTAGTTGAGGTAGAATCCATGGCGTTCGGGAAATAGCTCTATCTCCTCGTTGACGAAGAGGACAACAGGATTTTGAGTATCTTCTGGTAATTGATCATACTGAATCAACCGCTCGGACGCCACTTGTAGTATCGGGCCAATGCAAGAAGAAACTGCAGGCGTCTTACGCCATGAGGGTACCTCAAGCAGCTTGACCCAGGAGTGGATCATTGGGATGGAGACAATAAGACTCTCATGCTCGGCCATGTAAGTTAGAAAGTGTAGGAAAGGTGTGAGATCAAGGGTATTTGGGTCAGGTGCTGTATAATGACAGATATGGTCCGACAGAAGCGACATGAGCTCGGATAGCTTTTTCGAGAGAACGTATTTGCTGCTGTCAATATCATCGATTGAGACGATGGAGACCGAGTAAAGCTGTCTCAATGTTGCAATGCTGTCAGGCTGAAGAAGAGGATGTACAAGTGCATGTACTTCGACTTCCTCAAGACGAATTCTTCCGTATAGAATGAGAAGTGCTTGCACGGCGCCCATTACCAGATCTGAATCATTGACTGTCAAGAAGTTGCATGTGGTGACCAGAGCCATAGAGTTGACAATGGAAGCAGTCATGATCCAGGCAAATGAAGATCGTAGAGCAGCCAGAGCTTTGAGGATGGTTTCTTTGACGATTTTATCGCCAGGTCGAGTTTCGAGGTTCTGAGTGAGGAATTGGTTGATCCTGCTGAGCCAGCCCTCATCTCCGCACCTCATATGTCGCGTGACATCCCCCATCTTGATGCCGCCTGCAAAATTGGAACTCGAGGTGTAGATTTCTACTACCGCTGAGTTGAGATCGCGACCACGTAGAATGGCAATACTATCGTCTCGTACGAAGACATCTTCGGAAAGGTTTTCGAGGACTGTCAGAACGAAATCTTTGTGAATCATGTCTCGCGACCACAACTGGACCAGCTGCTCGTCCAGATCAAACCAATCCAAGGCCCAACTTCTCTTCGCCATTTCGATCCATAACTCAGAAATCTTGTTGCGGATAAAGGCGAGGTCTGACGGGTCGATCGAGCGACCAAGTTCAAGAATACAATTCCGGATTTGATCGTTCTGTTCTTCGGAGAACTTGTGACCTTGATGGCGAATAATGTAGTTCAGTAACGATAAGCCGAAGTGGCGGACCAGAGGTGGCTGCGACCGATCTGTAGAGAGAATATAGCCATATTCGGGGGCATCATCACTGGTCTTCAACTGCTCCAAGTAGTCTGATGCTTGCCTTCGGACATCATTCTTGGTACTGGGGTTGTGGATGATCTCCAAGGCTTGTAATATGTTTGAGGTGTCAAAAGTGGTTGATTGTTGACCACCAGGCGCACCATTGGTCGCCGGCGCCGTTGACATTGCCACACGATTTGAACCTGCTACTTGATGAAGCTTAGGTGGTGGGTGTCATATCGGGTGGTGCTTGGAGAGAGACCAATACAGGCAGTCCCTGGAGACCGATTCAAATCAGATGCGCCACCGCTTGGAATTTTATATTGAGGCAGACCAAAACGCTAGATTATCGCTTTGAACCAAGACGAACTCTGGCAATCCACAATATCAGGCAGCGTTCGAGTCTTAGATCTCAGGATTTGCAGGTGGAGAATCCGATGGCGGTGACCGTTGTAGCTCAACACAAATAGACAGAGGCGGTTGACGATCTGAAGGCAGACAATCACGTGTGAGGAATGATGAAGCACTGAACAGTCAGATGCTGCCTAAGAAATGACTAGTTTGATGATTTATTTTGTCTACTGCAGATGGCACACGATAGAATCTGGGGTTCCAGGGGGCCAATTCTCATCCAAAGGCAGCAAACAATTTTAGCGCAACCATGTCGGCAGGAGCTGCCCAGAACGGAAATCTACCCGTGTCATTTCATCCCCTTTTCTGCTCCCTCCCTCCAGGCAGACGACTCCCAGTCATAAAACTCACGAAGCTCACCAGGCTCACAAGGGCTTCACTCACTCCCTTATCATTTCTTTGATTCATATGTAATGATCTATACATCTACTGTGCTGCAGGACCCGCCATGCCTCGGCCCATCTTTCGTGCCCTTCCTTCTCTCTGATTGTGATTGGCACCACCTCTACCTCTGCCCTGTTCTTTTCGCTTTCTCGCCCTCTGAGTCGAGACATCACCAGAAGGACCTGCAGTACTGCCCCCTTTACCACGTCCCCAACTGCGGTTGCCTCGGATCTGTGCCTGCCCCATGCGCCGATTGTCATGCGAAGCTTCTCCTTCTTCACTGTCGTCAGGGGTTCCACCGTGCCAACGAGATGCGGCAAGCGCAGGTTGATTGCCAGCATACGTGCTTGATGCAGAGTATTTCTTTTCCAAACGCTCTAGCAACCTTGTATCTCTGTTCATCATGATGGCCCAACCTTCAATCTGCTCATCACTCATGCCCGTTTCACGCTTCAAGTCCTGTCGTGGTTTTGAGACACGGGTTTTACTGTCACGTGAAAAGAGCTCCGCGTTGGCTTTCCATGCTTTGAACAGTGACTCTTCGTGGGGTTCGCCTTCAGCATTTGTCTCCGGCCGTGGTCTCCTGTCCGTGTCGATTGTCGAATCGACTGTGCCCCCAACGTCAGCAACATCGTAAGTATCATCTCTCTCGTCGTCATCTGAGTCGAAAGCCGCCAAAGCAGCCATAATTGCAGCTTTGCTGCGGGCATTAGTGCCTGCATCTTGAGGCTGGTCAATTGTCATCTCTTTTCGGCCTTTATGTAATCGAGATGATGATATTCTTAGCTTGTCAAAATCGTCGCCATCGAAAACATTCTTTCTCTGCGGTAAGAGTGGTGGTGTGGAATGAGGTGCAAGATCATGAGCCGGGCCATCATAGGATGTAGATTGTCCTTGGTGTTCTTCTGGGTTACGCAGGTCAGGGGGTAAAGATCCTGGTTCAAGAAGACCGGCAATGACAGCCTCTGTGTCGTCATTGAAGTGATCCAGGAGGCCGAGGATGTATTGATTTGATAAGTCAGGAAAGAGTTCATGTACTTGTGATATCTGTGACGCTTTGTGTATGTGCATCTCCTCGGTTGCGCTGGCTTTTCCTTTCCCCTTTGAGATCTTTCGCTTTCTGGGCGCAGCAGGGGGATGCAAGTGAAGGTTATTTTGGCGGTAAGTCATGAAAAATTCTAACAAGCCTTGCCCTCGTTTTCCACCGTTGACAGCATCGTCTGCTGCAAGGTGCCTCAGTATTGAAGTGGTGCAGATCAAACTTGAGCAAAGTGTCCGGCCGGCCGGTTTAGATTTTGTCCGTCGTTCAGATTCAGACTTCATATGATAGAGATGGTCTAGAAGCATTGAGCCATGTCGGGAACCATCAGACATGAGACTCCGCAGACAATAGAAGATATGCTCAGTGAATGCTTTCTGTAAGAGAGCTGGGTCCGATAACGCTAGGGTACGATCGTAGGCCTCCATGAGAGATTCAAGGTAATCTGATCCGGTCATCAAGACAAGGCCAGTTTCCGCGGACAATCTGACGAGAGCATTGAGACGTCTGTACGTATCCAAGAGCGTGGCCGACTTCAATTGTACAGTCAAGTCGTTCAGTGCTGTCTTCTGCACACTCTCTATCGCGGATGACAACTGTGATTTGTTCCTCTTCCACACAGCATCGAGTGTTGTTCTCCAATCCCCGACCCCGGAGTAGATCTGGCTTGCACGGCCAAGCAAATCAACGAGACCTGCACTATCGTAATCAAATGGCAGCTGAGTGACAAGCAGAAGTCTTCTGAGTAGTAGATACGCCCGCTTGAGCAACAGTCGCTCCTTCTGTGTCGCTGAGGAGGGCGACGCTTCCAGATGCTCCAACATCGAGCGGTGGAACGATGTCAAGAAAGGGATGCCACTCGCACTCTGAGAGAACTTGAAACTCCGAAATTGCTGGTCCGGGAGTCGTAATCGGTACTCGAGACTGAGAAGCCAGGAGTCGAGAAATCCTTCCCATTCGGAGGACGAGAGACTTGAGATGACATTCCGACCAGGGTAAATGATCAGTGGAGGAACCCCGCCCGTGATCCCTGGAAACTCCTCCATTGATTTGAGAGAATTTGAGATGAAAGTATACACTTTGCTGAATGAATTGTCCCGCTATGCTGCTCTCTGTAAATTGTCGAAATTTCTCTACTCATAAGTCATGTCATCACTGTCGTTGCGCCTGTGACTAACAAAGGCGGCAGTGTGGAAGGAAAGGTTCCCTATGCTCCACCGAAGTTGATGTGCAGCCACGCTAGACCTGTATTTGAGTTAGTGCAATCGCCAAGATTTCCGCCCACACGCAACTTTTTCTAAACATCAACTTGCACATCAGCACCTCGACGACCTCTCTTTTCCTCCTCTTCAGCCTTTCATCACTTTACCGAGCCACAGTAGTTCGAGTCTTGATTGGTGCCTACTCTCGCTCCCAGCAACACACTATCTCGAGCTTCAAACAGAAATCTTTTCAGAGAAAACCCAACCCACCACCGACAATCATCATGTCTTTCCAAAAACCCGAGAAGGATTTCGGCGAGGGCCCAGTATGTTTCCCTGTGCACGGCGCTTGAAGATAAAAAACAAGAAAGAAACAACAGGAATGAGGCTAACCAGAAACCTTCGTTCCAGAAAATCCACAAGATCCGCATCACCCTGACCTCGCGCAAAGTGCAGTCTCTCGAGAAGGTGTGCTCGGAGCTCCTTGAGCGTGCGAAGTCGAAGCAACTGCGTGTCAAGGGACCCGTGCGCCTGCCCACCAAAACCCTGAAAGTCACGACCCGCAAGACACCCTGTGGTGAGGGCTCCAAGACCTGGGACATGTACGAAATGCGCATCCACAAGCGACTCATTGATTTGAATGCGCCAACCGAGGTCGTCAAGCAGATCATCATCAACATCGAGGCCGGTGTTGAGGTCGAGGTTACTATCGCTGCTTAGATGTGGTAGATAGTCGAGATAGTCCAGTGGTGGACAAAAACATACATGTGGTGGAAAATGGGAACGGGCTACTTGTGATTACGAACAATTGCTGGCGACAGGGGATAATGCAGATTGTATTTGCTGCTCTAGCGGCACATTCTTTCTGCGCCATCGCACTAGACGGGGTAGAATTACAAGTTCAAAAAGAACGTTGTCTACCAAACATTCCATTTCCATTTCCATTTCCCATGACGCCCAACGCTATGAATACCACGACCAGTCGCTCTCGTTTTCCTATTTGTATGATTAGAACTCCTTGTTTGAAAGCCCAGCCAACTGGATATTAGTCGATAAACAGCATGCTTAGAAGTCGTAAATTGCCCATTCCCTCATCGGAGGCACGAGGGGAATTCTGCCATTCTGGAAACTACCGTGATCGAAGAAATACTTGTATTGTTCCTTGACCGCATCTGTGTATTGTTCCAATGCTCCTTGAATATCGTCCAGCTTATCTTCGCGGTTCAATGCGACCACTTCCATGGCAGCCGCTCCGTCCGGGAACCAGATCTTTTGGAATCCTTTGCGATCTGGCCGTCGATAGCATGGTTCACCATCCACGTATTCAACTCTTTGGCCGCGGTATGATACCAAGCGATCTCCGTTTTTCTGGGGAGGTTGAAATGGAAGTGATTGTGTGATCAGCACAGCGGCAGGAGGATTCCCAGTTAACGGGTGTGGGGTTGACGATGTGTTAACAATAGGCTTTGGTGGAGCCGCTGGTTGCGAAGAAGCGGGAGCTGTTGTTTGGTTTGCGTTGGCGGCCGGAGTACTGAACGGGTTGCCCCGAGTCGCAGGGCGTAATGTGCCAGGTGAGGTTGCATCCATAGGTTGATCATTTGGTGGCTGCTGCTCTACAGCTTTGTTGCCGAAAGGATTGGTGGGTTCTGATGGTTGTCCGAACGAGGGAGTGGCACTCGCACCAAATGCCGGTTGACCAAATCCAGAGGAAGTTTGGGTAGGTTGACCAAACGTAGAGGTGGGTTGTGAGCCTTGGCCGAAGCTGGATGTGGGCTGGCTTGGTTGACCAAAGGGTGATGCGGCTTTGCCGAATGTTGTGGGCTGGCCGAATGCTGATGTCTGTTGTGAAGGCTGTCCAAATGCCGATGACGGCTGTGTAGGTTGTCCGAATGTGGAGGCTGGCTGGCTTGGTTGGCCAAATGTTGATGATGGCTGTCCAAAGGTTGAAATCGATTGCAATGGTTGGCCAAAGGTTGAAGTCGGTTGAGACGGCTGTCCGAAGGCAGATGCAGGTTGAGATGGTTGCCCGAAGGTTGATGTAGGTTGAGATGGTTGTCCGAAGGTTGATGTAGGCTGTCCGAAGGTTGAACTAGGTTGCCCAAATCCGCTTGATGCCGAGGCTGCAGCAAAAGGATTTTTTTGAGCAGGTGTACCAAAGCCGGTAGACCCGAAGCCGGAGGAGGGCTGTGAAGGCTGACCAAACGACGATGTTGGTTGTGACGGTTGGCCGAAAGTCGATGCTGGCTGTGTCGATTGGCCAAATGGAGTGCCGCCAAAGCTGGGTTTCCCGAATGTACTGTTTTGGGTTGTTTGACCAAAAAGGCTGGACGAATTTGAAGAACTGCCACCAAAGACACCTGAGCCAAAAGAGGGCTTTCCGAAGGTTGAGGATTGGCTGGCGCCAAAAACAGAAGGTTGGCTTGGTTGCCCAAAGGTTGAAGTGGCAGGCTTTGAGAAAGGGTTGGCGTTCGAAGTCGAATTTGAGCCAAACCCAGAACCAGAACTGGTAGAATTCGAGCCAAATGGCGCATTTCCGGAGTTCGAAGACATTCCTTGAAACCCAGCGATGAATTGCTCTCTTGTCTTGGAGCCGTCCCAGTTTAGAAAGTCCCATCTGTTGGGGTGCTGCTTCTCTGCTTCTCTCATCATGCCACCGATATCATCGACACGGTTCGATAATTGCCTAATCTCAGAGTCGGCCTTGTTCCAAAGCGAAATTGCCTCTTGATCGGCTTCGGTTTCTTTCCCTTGGGCTGCAAGCTCGTAGAACCGCCATCTGACTTCTTCCGGGCTGTAATCTTCAAAGAATGATTTCGGTCCCTCTTTGACGCCCCATGAGCTCAAGATCCATTTTGGGCGACCTTTACCTTCCGTCAGGTCGCTTGTGATCTCACTTGTGGTAATTATGTATTCTATTTATGCCGATTCCAGGTCAGCATTTAATAAAACGGGAGGACATGAGGTGCTGTCGCTCGGAGTATTAGGGCACACACCTGGGTTATTTCCACCGCCCTGACGACTGCTACCGCCGCCCGAAAGTGGACTGAACCTGTTGCGTGAGGAGTTGCCTCCACTGCCGCCGCTAGGATGTTCGAATCTGCAGTTATCTGTTTCGTGCGTAAAGCATGTCAGTACACAATCATGATTAACAGTGTCAGTGACACGGCCTGTGGCCACTTACTGCCGAATCGACAATTGCCTTGGAGAAAATACTTGCAGATGGCCATTGTGTGAATTGTGGCCTGTGAGCCGTTTAATGACGAGAAATCGCAAGTGTCGCTCGTCGTGGATAATGGTTCTTGCTTGTCAAGCTTGCATGATGTGCGCGTGCGGTTGGTTGTGGAATTCCTCAGATAGTCCGAAGTTGCACTGTCTTGACTGAGAGAGTTTTCATACAACCTCCCAAAACAACTTGACAGAATATTAGAAACGACAAATTTTGGATATGTTTTTTGTGGTCATTACTGGTAATAGTATTACTGATTGTTCTCATAAGATCACCATCCGATCCCAAACAAAAGAAAACTCGTGGCCGTCAAGGCGTGGTCGTCGTGATAACCTGTTGGTCGTCTCTGATTGTATCGTAGCCGATTGCTGTCATGGGTGAAGAATGTCGGTGTATGTACAGATAATGTTGATGTCGTTGCAAAGTTCAAGAAACAAAGGAAATATTTGCGGAGCCGCCAGTCAAAGGGCCCCAATGTCGGTTCCGTCCGCCCAACTTTGAATTCGCGAGGCAGAACAAACGCGTGAGCCGAAATGGCTTAGCGTCGAGATTTTAGTGAGTTCGGCTCACTTTCCGTTTTCTGAGACGACTGACCTCCTCCCCGTCTCGGAACATCATCTCCGCCATTGTCTCATCTCACGTCCCTGTTTGAACTTCACACCGACTTCTCCTCCTCCTCCATCCAGCTTCAATCTCTACCCACTCGGAGGAAATGTGTAACTCTCAAAGACCGCCGCCACCTTTTGACAATCACAAAATCCAGTGACCTCGACGATCTTCCTGCCGACCGCACAGTTCTCATCCACCACCTCCGTCCGCATGATCCACAGCATACTGCATGTCATACTTCGCTCCGTTCCTGATTGCATCCATGTCAGCATCATTGAATCCTCAATCTCATTCCTCCCACACAAAACATGTCAGGATGGATGTATAGAATACTCACTTCCCCACAAGTCCCTCACTCCTCCAATTAATCACAGCCCACTCCTTATCCACAACGATATGCTCAACGATCGGAACGGGCAGCGAAACCAACACCGCCCAGAGCGGCGTAAGCACCTTGTCAATGTAAAACTGCTTCTCAGAGTAGGTTGCGGCGATGGGACTGCTGCCCTTGACGGTCCAGACGAGGCTATCGGAGAGAGCAGCGGTAAACGACTGTCCGAAGTCATCGAGCGCCACCGCTGTGAAGAGGGATTCGACGAAGTCCCGTGTCTCGTCTGCTGTCGCGTCGACCGCTGGCGGAGTGGGCTGGTAAGGATGTGCTTCAACCATGATTCCGACACGCAGTGCCGAGTATCCTGAGCTTGAGCTGTAGCCGTGATATAGATGCTGTTGTTGATTACGTTTGTGCTTGTGTTGGTATTGATACTGATTGCTGGCCTGGTACTGGTCAGAAGTAGACCAGACAGCCAGAATGGCCACCAGCAGCCAAATAACTGCCTCTCCCGGGGACTTCCCCAACGATGGTGTTAACATCGCTGATTTATTCCCCGGTCGCCCTTGAACAAAGAGAAGGAGAAGAGAGAGACCCTTCTCACCTAGCTTTCTAATATATGTACGAGGTATACGGTGTGCGCTCAGATTAGATTACCAAACCCGGACTTACTAGCAACTAGCTTAACTGGTGCCCAACCTCCTGATGGCCCCAGGATAGGACACAGTAAACCTAATGCTAGTCAACTACTGCATGCACGTACTACTAGTAATAACAATAACAGTTACAGGGCCCCTCTTGGACATGTACCTCCGAGTCCCCGAGGTACGAGTAGACAAGACACTGATACTTTGCAGACCTGTATCTGTACCTGTCTGTAAGTGTCAGAGACCCAGAGAGGGGGGGGCGACAACACCACCACCCGAACAGTGATAGCGATATTTACGTGGACACGCACACTGCGAATGCCCACCCGCGAGGTGTTGTACTCCGTACTCGAAGGTCCAAAGAGTCTACGCGCTACCAATAGCCGAGAGGTCTAAGGAGTAAGGAGCCCGTTGGGATACTTCCGTCGCCCGCTACTGCACCTTCCATGTGGGTCAGACGGTGTTGGCCAATATGCGTGTCCAAGTCGGTGAGCGGAAGCGAAAGTGAAGCGCCCTCTCAGGGATATTCGTGGTTCAGAGTACTCGCACTTTTGAGGTTCAAGGTTTAAAGAAGATTCATGGAGGTCAAAAGTTGTGGTGAAAAGGTTGAGTGAGTACTCTGATCAGAACGGGTCATCTTGCAGCCACATGACTGTGAAATGCTACCTAGTCAACAAGTTTCAAGTTTGAAAGTTCCTCAGCACTGCATGAGCAAGCGTTCATGCATGGGGCATGAGCTGACTTCACAAACTTGCTGAGCTCGAGCGTCTAAGTATCTCCACGTCCCAGAATCATAACCCATCCTCGGCATTTATCTCGTCATCTAGCTCGGAGATGAGATTGGATCTCACAGCGTATTGTTGCAGCGGTGCCAAGTCCTCGTCAGGCATGAGAGCAGTATTCTGAGGCGACAACTCATAACTTGATCCGTTCTCAAGACCGGAACTACCATCAGACACGCTCCAGTTCTCCGGTGACTCCATGCGTCGTGTTGCTAGCTCTGCAAGCACGTGGAGATCATGTAGACCTTGCGCCTCGAATCGAACACTTTTCTGCTCTGTAGGTGCCCCCTCGCCATTGAAAAAAAAGAATCTCAAATTCGGGTGCCCCAAGTCATGAGTAGGCGCTGGTTTTGGTTGCTCCGAATTGGGCTGGACATAATCAGGGTCCAGCATTTGGCGGTTTTCGTCCTGCTCCCATGCATTAAATCCATCAAAATCGGCGGGGTCGTCGGAGTCCGTGTCCACAGCAGTCACACGGATGGGAACCTTGTGCAGTGTGTCAACCCAGCCGTGAGGGAGGCGTGTTCGCCACGTGTTGACCCAGACTTTGGCAAATGTGTACTTGAACCCAGGAAACCTTTGAAGCAGCTCCCTCATGAAGCTGGACCTCGTAAAAAACTCATCACTTCTGAGCACCACCCATTTGGCAGCAGTGTATCTCAAGTGCGACAAATATTTATTCTTCATTTCTTGGTAGTAGAGCAGATCGATGAATCTGTCAAAGCTGGCCAAGGTCTTGACATTGTGTTCGTACAGCCCTCCTTCTGAATGGTCCAACAAATCCCAGATTCGTCTTTCGAGCGCATAGCACAAAATGCGATCGGGTTCATGGCTCAAGCTAATAAGCCAAATGAGCATATCGAGACAGCCTTCAAGAGCTGTAGGCCAAAGCTCATCGACTAAAAGCATCGTGATCTCGACATTTTGGGTATATGTCCATAGAATGTATGTCTCGATCCGATCTTCGGAGTCGTCGAGATCAGTAAGATTCAACAATGCGTTCTGAGTCTTCGCACGGTGATTCTGTTTCCGAGTTCTCAATCAGCTTCAACACTCCACTCTCAAGGATAACATGCTAGTCACTCACGAAATCGAAGTACAGTGATCTGCAGACACTTTCACGGTCAACCTTCTAGTATCGGCCGCAGCATTGAAGGGTCAAGTCAGGGTTGGGATTCGTAGCAAGATACCTTCGGAGCACGTCAGTAACTTGGAAACCTTCGCAATGTGTACTTTTGTCTGACAGGAGAGATATAACCAGATTCTCAGCAAGAGCAATGTTGGATTGAAATGTCCGTTGGGCGTGGCTAGGTCCGTCTTCCAGATTCGCAAGTATCCATAGACCAAGTCGACTCTCAACAATACCGTTTTCCTCGGTGTTCGGCGGATCAGGCGCACCATACCCTGCGGTGTCCTCCATGGCTTGGCTGTATTGTGTCAAAGGGGGTTCGAATTTAACCAACGATGCTAGGATCAAGTAGCGGTAAAGTAGGTTCAACAGACAAAGCCACTGCGTGATGTGCATCCGTAGATTTGAGAGTACGGGAGGGGAGGGTGTTCTGGTCAAAGATTGTGTTGGCGAGAATAAAGCAAAGCAGCAGATTCATATAGCGTAATTGAGCGACGAACAGATAATTAAAAGGAGTGTTTGGAAGTTAAGATAGAAAAGCTGGTGGAGATAAATGTGTTGGTTAGCCTCGACAAAGTGAACAAGGATCAGATCGATAGGCAGGTAAAGAAAAGGTGTGAAGTTATGGAACAGAGGGCAATGGGAAGGCACGTATCAAATATTTCGAGTCAAAGTCAGAGAAGGTGCCATTGACACTGGGAGAATGAGAAGTTGCATTCTTGACGCCACTGCCGTCAATTCGCCTTTGGACGTTCGTACCAGCCTCCTAGGAAGGACTCATTTCATAAATCGTACCGGCTGAGCAGAAAGGGTCTTCGCCAATTTGAGACATCATATAGCTCGATTGTCTTCGGGGCCAAATGATATTGAGGCATTGCGGCCACCATGTACAGTTTAGCTCTGAGGGACCTTTCCCAAGTATTGTTGCTACTGCAGTAGGCCACTGGGATCTCGTCTATGAAGCGCAGTCCACTACCATGGTTCCGCGTCACTTCAGGCTGTGTGGGAAGGGTCGGTTCGAGACTTAAGAGGGCAAGTATTTCAATCTCTAGTCGCCTCCCAATGACATGGCATTGAGTGTCTGGACGGATTTCTTCATTTCCGAGACTTATGAAGAGTAAAAGCTCCAGTATGAGTTTGCGCTTTTATGTCACTGGGATAGCGTTTGCCATGAGTCCGAATGGTTCATCTGTTCGATTGGTGGACTGAAGTCTTATTGTGGTACCAAAAGAGCTGTTGGGTTTTTTTAGTGCCAGTTGGCATAACCGGAGGAGCTTAGAACAATGAGAGAAGATCCTCGTTCGTCTTCTTAGGCCCTGCATTTTCCAATTGTTGCTTTGGTGGCGGTGGTTGTGATCCGGACAGATCCATTGAAGCGAATCCATTCATTATATCACTGTCAGACATTCCACCAAAAGCCGAAGAGCCGGATGGGCCAGCTGATGTGCCTCCGTTGCCAAACACTCCCAGTAGATCATCCATGTTGTTGGCAGGCTGATTCACCGTGGGTGAGGCTACCCTTTGAGGTGTACCTGCAAGCCCTTCGAGACCAGAGAGACCATTGGAAGGCTTCTCGGTCGAGGAAGCCGGTGCAGCACCATCAAAATCAATGTCAAGCAGGTTCTCAATATTGTTTTGAGATTCCGAGGCTTTGCCTTGTACCACTGCTGCAATCGGATTTTCCCGAGCATTTTCCATGGCCTCCTCGATGGCAGCTTGTTGTACAGCATCAGCACCAAAGCGACCTTGGCCAACAAATTGCTCCGGAGGCTTGTGATAGACCGATGCTAGTGTGGTGAGCTCACCCAATAGTCGCTCTAACAGTGCAGGAGGCAGAGATTGTATAGTCGTAGTGATAGGTGGTTTCTCGGAGAGGATAACATTCTTTGCCGCGTTTTGGTCTGTGGTATTCGATAACAGACGCCAATAAACGTAGGCTCGGTCGCGAATATCAGGATTGTCCGATTCGGCCGTAGCAGCATTTAGTACCTTCTGAACTAGACCCTGGGCGGCCTGGGGTCGTTTCAGGAACAATTTCACCACAGCAGTCAATATTTGCAATTGTGTCTGGGGTTGTCAGTAAATTGCTCAATAATAGCCTCAAGGCTATAACATACCTGGGTGAATTCTTCCCCAAAGCCATCCACGAAACCACCGAGAATGTCACCAGCATTGCTAATCTTTTCAGCATATTCACCCACAATCCAGATAAGTGATCCTCTGGCATTGGGCTCGTCAAGTTCATCTATGCATTTACACAGCGTCGGAATGATGCCTTCGTAACCAGGATACTTTCGGAAGATATCCTTGATCACCACAATAACTTCCTGGACAACATAGTTGACTTTGGTATTGATCAAATCGAGAAGAGCATTGACACATCTCTCACTTGCGCTTTCAATCTTGATTGCGACCTGGCCGATTGCTTTAACAGCCCTTCGTACGAAATCCATATCCATTTCAATTGCGTACTCCTTCAGTTCGGCCAGTAATTGATCAACGTTGGACTCATTAGCAATTCGTACCATGATTTCGAGTTTTTGGAATTTGAGATAAGGGGGGTCGTTGTATTTGCAGAAGAAGACTCGGATTTCTTTGCTGAGTATATCGGGTTGCTTTTGCAATAGGAGGTCGATGTTTCGAAGCGCGACATATTGTACTTCTGGAGCGGAAGAGACCAGGGTGACAAGGGGAGGGGCCATCTTCTTCAAATATGACTTTTGTGCCTCGTTCGGCAGGTACTTCATGTGCAGAAACACAGCCTTCACAGCGGAAATAACCACACTTGAGTTGACGTGTTGAAATTGTGGGGACACACGTTCGCAGATGTGTTCCGCTTCCTTGACATCGTTTGCTTTGTAGTCTGCTAATGTACTCAAAATAGTCACTCGACCCCATTCCGTACATTCGTTCAAAGCCATCAAAAGCTTCTTCAATGTGTTGGGCGTTATTTGGAGGGCGTTTGTCTCTGGTGCTGATTCACCAATTTCAGCAAGGGCTTGGACGGAATTGGCCACCACCATAGGATTAGGATCACCAATCATCTCTTGTAAGATCTCCAAGAAGCCGTTCTCCAGGCACATCGAAGGGTTCAAATCAAACAACTTAGCCACACAAATGGCTGCCGTTTTTCGAACGTATGGCGACTCGTCTCGTAAGGTCTTTCGTAGTGGCTCCTCCATGTAGTCAATCATCTTGTCGACTCGTATACAGCCCATGGTTCTGATGGCCAGGGCTCGAATGAGGGGGTTCGGGTCTTCCGAATCCTGGACAAAAGTGTTGACGGCGAGAATGCAAAGATCGGGGTGCGATTTGGCGTAATTCCTCGAAACAAATCAATACCAGAGGAGTCAGAGAGACAGGGACGGAACAAACATCAAGTATAAGTAGACCAATTTCTTCTGGTCAAGGTCCGCAGTAGCAATATTCTTCAGGACATCCGGGAATAATTGTGAGACGTCTTTACCCAAGGTCATGGCCATAATGGTCTTTTGTATTGCTTCTTTCCTAAATCATGTCGTTAGAAGATGGTTGTGGTGGCGAGTGAGGTCGCTGGGCTGCTCACCGTTCGTAGGCATATTGTGATCTGGCATCATTCGGTCAGCAAGACAAGCGGAGGGCGGAGGAGTTTAACAACATACACAAGTCCAGCGCGCAACTCGAAAGTTTCACCCTTCCGAGGAGGCGCAAAGGCGCTCCTCACCCGGTTCATCGCCATTGTCGTTAAGTCGTGAAGTAGATGGGGATGTCTTGATCGTCAATTTCTCTCAGGTAATGGGGGGACTTGCAGCCTATCGTGCCATGGCAAATGATGAATGAAGTCGGGAAGTAATCGAAAATCACACTTCCTGGGATACCAAAACGTGCTATCGTGGTTGGAGGGAGGGTTGAGGGAGGTCTGGAATGGCTCCCTGTGCGTGGTAATGCTGTACTTGTCGAGGGGATAATTGTCAGTTGACACCGAAGCCATGCAGTTCAGCCATGTAGTGGCGGGCGCACTTCAGCGCCAAGGTCACTTCCTGATTGCGGCTTAGTGGTGACGCTGTTTGAATTGCTTCCCTGGAGCATCATTCGCCGATGCTCTAAGGGGAAGTTCTAGTGCCTCTAAGCCTTCATGCCGGCTAAGGCGGCGAGTAGCTGTTTGTAGGCAGTGGGCTGCTATGTTTACCTATCCAGACTTCAGCGTTACACACCAGCGTCCAAGTCAAGGTATTATTCTATGAGTATCTAATTCTAGCTAGATTTTAAGTACGAGGACTAGGTATGCACCTCGTTATAAGCATATGTTGACCGCCATATAAGTCATGAATCAATCATCCATATGTATCAGAGAAATCTCACTTTCAAGCTGAAGCACGAGCAGTACCCAGCGCTCTCACCACATCCTTGCCTACTGCCTCTATATCCCTGACGATTCTATCCACTGTCTCCCTGACCGTACTGATATTGACCACCACTCGGAAAAATGTCCCCTTCTCAACTTCATGTCCCAATGCCGGTGCGAAGTCAACCATGAAACCCTTCCGGACTAAGGATCGTGTGATCCTCGATGTCACCACCGAGTTTTTCTTGCCAGCTTTGGTTTTATCGCCTTCAGTCGCATCTTTCGAGACGCCGTAAACCAATTTTTGACCAGGTGCGTAGTAGAAGCATACTTGCAAGCACGGCGGCGGGTTCTCACTGACAAGTAGGAAGTTGTGGTTCTTCGAAACCACATCCGCGAAATACGTTGCGATCGAGTACGCATTCTCGATCTTTGACGCGTATCCCAATGTTCCATAGTACTGCCAGCTGAGGAAGAGTTTCAGGCTGTCGCCACGGCGGCCGCACTGCAAGGTGAGATCTGCAAGATCGGTTGGTGCGTTCCAATCGCTCTCGTCGTCATCGACGGTGCTTTGAAGAGAGTCCTGGCCATTTGATTCCACCTGCCTCTGTTCTAAAGTCTCATCGTTCTCAGAATCTTGTTCCTCCTCAACATCGTGGAACAGGTAGCCTGCTCGCAATGTACACGCCCTTTCAGCCCTCCGCAAATCCTTCAGCAACAGGAAGCTGCAGGTAACAGGAACACCCAGCATTTTATGTGGGTTGATGGCAATGCTATCAGCCAAGTCCGTTCCTTTTAACCATCTTTGTCGGAGTGCGTCGGAGAATACGAAGCCCCCGCCCCATGCACCATCGATATGCATCCACAGCCCATGCTTCTTGGCAATCGCAGAGATTTCCGTGAACGGGTCGAACGACCCAAGCACCGTCGTACCTGCAGTTGCATTGACATAGAAAGGGGTCTTGCCTCTGGTCTTCTGCTCGATTACCAATTCCTCGAACCTAGAGGGCATAATTTGACCGGTCACTTCATCAACTGGAATGGAAATGACAGCAGCACTACCGAAGCCGCATTGTTGTGCAGCTTTGCTGATGCTGTAGTGGCCGTGTTCGGAGGTGAAGAGTACGAGGTCTAGTCCGTTAACATTGTTACCATGGATCTTTGTTTCGGGGTAGAGCGTATTTCTGGCAACAACGATACTGGTCGTGTTGCTTGCCGAACCGCCTTGGACATTTATTCCACCTGTCCTCGGACCTGTAAACCCGAAGAGAGAGGCGAGGGCTTTGGTGACATGAGTTTCTATAAGTGAGAGGACAGGGCTGACTTGGTATACGTGAACGTTCGTGTTCAGTATGCTAAGTATCAGTTCTGCCGCAATCCCTGGTGCAAGTGGCGCAGAGTAGAGTTTGTCAAGAAAACCTGGCGAAGACGTGTTGACTGAATATGACAGTATGGAGCGCAAGGAATGCAGTAGACCTAGCTGACTAGAACCATATTTAGGCAGAGATAATGTCCCGTCATCGGTGAGGGTGTAATTCAGCTCGGACGGTGATTTTGTGTCTACGAGAGAGGTTTCGTCCACATCATCATTGGCCTGATGCGCTTGTAGCTCTTGGTCGGCAGAGTGGAGAAACGGAACTAGTTGAGCAAGAACCGCTTTGAGGAGGAGTTCTATTTCAGTGGCTCGTGACAACTTATCTGTTCCATATCCATTGCTGGTGTTCCCGTTTGTAAGAGGATCATTCGTGCTCTGGTCTTGGTGTGGCAGAGTGGTCATGGTCTATTGGCAAATCTTATGCAGTGATGAGTGATGCGAGCGATCCTAGCCCTGTGAAACAAATAAAGGAATAGTTACGACGACAAATTCAATCTTGTTGTACAAACAAAAGACAGTTGATCAGGCGTTACATATTTTTCCAATCTCCATCGCTCAATTCTAATGAGTCCCATGAAGTTCGTCGATACATTTCTCGCCGAATCAAAGCCCGATGGAGTAAAATTTCTCCAAATGACGCAATATGCCATTTGACAAGGCTGTGGCGGTGGGGTCGGCATTTCAACAACATCCTCGTGACATAAGAACGCTATGTGCAAACAGCTGTATGGTTGGCTAGCATAGTGTGCATACCCATCAAGCATTTGTCGGAACCACAGCGTTGGAGCCTGTTCCAAACCTCGATGGCTTTGAGGTTGTTTCATGTGATTTGCGTTGTGCATGTCTCTCTCGCGCGAGCTGAATTGGAGTCTTCTTCTGTTTTGAGGCGGTCTCACCCTGTGTAGTCTCGCCTCCATGCCTGTCTTGACTTTGGATTTGAGAGGCTTGATTCTTTGCCATACCTCGCCATTCACCTGGTCGTCTCCGGAAAAGATCCATGGCCCAATTCTTCCAGACATTTCTTCCGAAAGGAGATTCTCGTAATTGTGTTTCACTTCCGGCCAGTTCTTTGGCAAGTTTCTCTTTCATAAAGTGTAAACCATCGGTGGCAGGATAGAGTGCGTCAGCAACGTAGGAACTTGTCAATTCAAGGGACAAGGAGACCATCTGACCAGAAAATTTGGGAACGAATTTTCGGCGGAAGGAGGCATTTAAGTCGGAAGGGTTGAGGGCTGCTTGAATCAGGCGAGATGCAGCGGGGTCACGGCAAAGAGCCATCAGGTCTTCGGTGGAGAGTAGCAGGAGACCGTCTTGAACCACATCCCGGGTTGCTTTTGCTTGAAGCATTGCTTGTGCCAGTAGCGAACCGTGAACATCGGTCTTAATGACTGGAGCTTTCGTTTGGCCTTGTTCAATATCAGTCGACGATTGGTCTTGCTTGCTCTCCACCGATGTGATACTCAGTACTGCGGACAAGAACGAAGAGTTGCTGTTCTCATACTCGGCCTTAATCAAGTCTGCCAAATCCTGCAAATCAACACCACGCACTCCAGATCGTTCTATAAGGACTTTAATCAAGCCCGTTCTTCTTCGAGCGATCAAAGTTGGGATTACTGGTAATAAGAGACCTTTCGCCTCCTTCAGATCATCTTTTCCAAGTCTCTCGAGGGTTCTGATTGCGACATAACCTGCGATATCGTTCTTTGCCATACTTTCCAGCTTTGGCTTCAAAACCACTCTGTACAGATTCTTGAAGTTCTTTCCAGATAGTTTCTGAACAAGAAGTTCCACCAAGTGCGAACCTGTTGGATCATAGATCAAACCCGAGAGGAATTTGGCGCTCTCAGAATCTTCATCTAGAGACTCATCTGGAAGCAACTTGCTGAACAAAGACGGCTGTTCGGAAGACTTGCTTTTATTGGAATCGGAGAGCTCAAACTTGAGCAGCAGTTGCAGGACTGGATTACCGAGAGGATGTGTCGCTAAGGCGCGTAGGTAGGTGGTATCGAGGGAAGATATAGCACTGTTAACCAAATCTGATAGCGCCTGGTTGAAACTTTTGGGCACTACTCGCTTGGTCTCGGAGACTTTGGGTTTTGTCGTCCCAGGTGTTTCAATGTTTTCCTTTTTCTTGCTTGCTAGCATAGCTTTCACTGATGTATCATCGAGAGGCAGTCCCGAAAGTACTAAGAACAATACCCGGATGGTATGAGAGGCAAATCGTTCTGTAAGTAGAAAGCCCATATTTGGTTTCAATTCCTCTGCTGCTTGCAGAAAGAGGTCCTCTAAGGATGCCGGACCATCTTCCGCATCGTCTTTCGATGATCGCTTTTCGTGACCGACATATTTAGCAGCTTCGAGGAATAGTGTTTCGCAGCAGTGACTGCCAAATCGATGCCGAACAAGAGATGTGAGATTTCCCAAAAATTTACTGAAAAGGCCTCGCAATTGAAGTGGTGTAGACAGTAGGATGATTTTCTCCAAGTATCGAGAGCAAGATTGACTCGACGCGACTTTCAACTCTTTGCCTTCAGTTTCTCGGTGGACAGCGTCAATGAACAAGATTCGATCTTCTTCAGACTCAAAGTCATTTGCTACAATCTTGTTATTAATATTTGTGTAGTATTCCTGTTCTTGAGGGTCAAGAAGTCCATGGAATTCATCTTCGATTGGTGGGGCTTCAACTCCTTCTGGCGCTGGCATATCGAAGCTGATGAAGTCATCTCCAGCGTCGCCTCTGACCACAAGTTCTTCCTCAAAATCTTCTGGTTGCTGGTCCCCCGGTTTCAGTCGTTTTGCAGGTTTTTCGGACACATCGTTGAGCTTTCGTTTCTTACTTGCTTTTTCTTCCCGCCGACCACGTTTCTTTTTTTCCTGAGGCATGTTGTGAAGAGTGATTACCTGTTACAAGTTGATGATCTGCGTGGATAAATCTGCTTCTGGCATTGGTGGTGCAATTTCATGCAATTCAAGAGCAAGATTTAAGGCTCGACGGATGTTCTCCAGAAAAGTCTTTGCCAAGAAATTGATCCTTCCGCCAATCGGATTAGGCTGTGCCGCGCCGCCGCCTGAGACGAGGCTTTGACACAGCCTTGCCAGGATGGCTTTGCTATCTTGAACTGAGACTACTGGTGTTTTGTACGTACAACGGTTCATCTAAAGCAACTTACTCATGCAGATTGGCAGACGTGTAGAAGAGGAGTCTCGCCTCATGTATTGTCTGACTAAAGTAGGGTTGATGCTGTGGTTGTGGATTGTAAACTTGGTCTCAAGACATGTCCAGATTGGTCTCTTTCGGATCTCATCATTGGTAATTAATCTGCTCAAGCGACAAATCATCCCTGCATACTGGCCTTGGCTACAAGACCAAGTGCTTGAATGTTGGAATACGGCGGCCCAACCTCATCATCCACCTCTCCACTTTCAATCGCAAGGCCAGTGGCCGATGGCGTGTTGAGAAAGAGGGCTAGTCCTTACCTCGTAATGAGGGGCAATGGAGCAGGCAGAGACCTCCGACCCATCAGGTCTCACCGGAAGAACTGGCCACGTCGCGCGTTGCGTTCGGGTCTCATTGGGGCTTGCATGAAGAGGCAATGGTCCAGAGTCTATAATGGATCTACCGGCGCAAGATTGTACGCTGATAAGGTATCTCACGCCGAGAATCGGTGTCGACCGTATCCTGCTGTGGTGGGCTGTGAAGGCCCGTCGACTCGCGTGCTTGAGCGTGGAGTTGATCAGGAAAGCGATTCTTCAACCACCTCCTTGTTCTTGAGTAGCCAGTTGTAGTTTTTGTTGCAGTTGCATCAGCTCCATCCTCTTCTTCTCGGAATTTTCCTGCAGGTCTTTGATCCTAGTCTCTGTCCTGGTGATTTCTTTGCCAATAAACTCGAGACGTCCATCAACCGCAGATGTGGCTTCGGTCTTATCCTGTTTCAATAGTACCGGTCCAACAAGTTTATAGATTCCGGCATCTTCAGCAAGTGAGTTGAATTCCTTTTGGACCGACTTGTTCTCCTGTTGTTGGGCTTCGAGTTTCTGGCGTGCGTCTATGGCGGATTGGAGATCTGGGTGAGAAGGTTAGTATCTCATTCCCGGAGTATGTTCAAGTATGACTAACCATCTTGAAACCTTTGCAGAGCCTCAGACAAAGTCTGCAGCTTCTTTCTGTCTTCTTCCATGGTGCGCTGACCAAGGATTGGTGTTTGAGAAGAACGGCGAGATTTCCAATTGATTTGTTGGCGAATGCCTGAAGTGGTAGCAGTGGGGTGACAGACTTGGTTAGTGGCTAGCTAATTGATTAGCGTTAACCCGAGGCTGTTTTCAACACGTCCAAGATCTGGTTAAAGCGCGGGGCAATCACTATAGTCAACTTCAACTTGGGGCAGGAGCCACCCGCTTTACCGCCTAAACTAAACATCCCACCTTCCCACTAAACATCGAGTCTAGACGTGACTAAGTACAAGGTCGCCGCAGGTAATCACTGCAACATCTGCCCTTCCACGTCTCAAGTTGTTCCGATCTTCGTCCTCCAAAGTACTTTTGTCTTTACTCACGACATACCGAAACAGAGATCCTTTTTTTGCACCCACAGAATCTCTGACATCCCTGTTTGTGCTTTATAGCGTCTTTGATCACAGCGCGCAACGACCCATCGCACTCCTCCATACTTCATCCTGCAGCCTTGGTGTTTCCTGATCAGGTCGGCTGGTCTTCACCCTCAGATACCGCTTTGATATACATCCAAAGAAAACTCGGAGTTACAATTCAGTCAAGGCGCGAGATATTGCGCCTCTAAACACCATGTCCAACACCGACTTCCTCGGTCGAGCAATCGACACCGTAAAGAAGGCGATTGATATGGACACCGCGGGGTCATATGAACAAGCATATCAACAATACTATGCCGCCCTTGAACTTTTCATGCTCGCTCTCAAATGGGAAAAGAATCCGAAATCAAAAGAGATGATTCGTGCAAAGGCTGCTGAGTATATGGACCGCGCAGAAAAGTTAAAGACACACATCCAGTCGAACGATCCAAACAATAAGAAGAAACCAGCCGCTATGGGTACCAACGGCAAGGCCGTCAATGGCGCTGGGAAGGGTGATGCAGGAGACAAGGACGAGGAAGATGCAGACAGCAAGAAATTGAGAGGACAGCTGACCGGCGCTATCCTGACCGACAAACCCAACGTCAAATGGGAGGATGTTGCTGGTTTGGAAGGTGCTAAAGAAGCCCTGAAGGAAGCTGTCATATTGCCCATCAAATTCCCCCATTTGTTCCAAGGCAAACGACAACCCTGGAAAGGTATTCTACTTTATGGTCCACCAGGTACTGGAAAATCATATCTTGCCAAAGCCGTCGCTACCGAAGCCAACAGTACATTCTTTAGCGTTTCATCCTCAGATCTAGTGAGCAAATGGATGGGTGAGTCTGAACGACTTGTGAAGCAACTGTTCAACATGGCAAGAGAGAACAAACCGGCAATTATCTTCATCGATGAAGTCGACGCTCTTTGCGGTCCCAGAGGAGAAGGCGAATCTGAAGCCTCAAGGCGCATCAAGACCGAATTGCTCGTACAGATGGATGGTGTCGGCAAAGATTCGAGGGGTGTTTTGATCCTTGGTGCGACAAATATTCCGTGGCAATTAGACGCAGCCATCCGAAGACGTTTCCAGAGACGAGTCCACATTTCTCTCCCCGATAAGCCAGCCAGAATGAGAATGTTCGAGCTTGCTGTAGGCGACACGAAATGCGAATTGTCCCAGACCGACTACAAGACCTTATCCGATCTGAGTGAGGGCTATTCAGGAAGTGATATCAGTATTGCTGTCCAAGACGCCCTGATGCAGCCTGTCAGAAAGATCCAAACCGCAACACACTACAAAAAGGTAAGCCCTGGGGATCTCATTCCTTCCTTTCAAGTAGTACAGTACTGACCAAGATTTCCACGCAACCAGGTGATTGTCGACGATGAAGAGAAACTTACCCCTTGCTCCCCAGGGGATACTGGTGCGATGGAGATGACGTGGGTAGATGTCGACTCGGAAAAACTTCTCGAGCCGCCGTTAGTTGTCAAAGATTTCATCCGTGCCATCAAAGCCTCACGGCCGACCGTCTCAGGCGAAGATCTCAAACGTAATTCAGAATGGACGGCGGAGTTTGGTAGTGAAGGTGCCTAACGCGCGAAGTTACAACGAAAGGGGTTTCTTTTTACAGCGATGTGAGAGGCAATGCAAGTTCGGAGGCTTTGAGTATCTTCTTGCTGCGTGTCAAGCAAAGGGTATGGACACAGGCCTGGACCGAATCAGCAGCATGAGAGACTTTTTGCAATTGACATAGTAGTATTCAAGAAGATATCGGATGGACATTGAAAGTTCCACACCTTCCAGCAGCAAAAGACAATGAATGAAAGCACTGGCGCATAGGCATAGGCGGCGGTCGGTTTACTTTTCTCCCCACTCAATCGTCCCTTTTACTTGGTGCAAAACAAACCTAACCTAGCAATGGATGTCAATCAGCTGTGATAAATTCTAGATCATACCTCAACGCTAGCCCCAGCTGTACGTGAACCCACACCTATGATGGGGGTGATGGAACCACGCACGCGGTGCCTTTAGCCGTTATTCATGAAATGCCTGACGCATTGGCTTGAGGACAACAAACTACGTCCAGTAACTTAGTCACGATGAGCCTGAGGCGGACCTGTCAAACTAGTTAGGGTGGATATTTCTGAATGAGCAGAGCAGAGCGAAGCGGAGCAGGCGACGAGATACTTTCCCCTGCATGAAGGAAGGGAGGAACTTTACCAACTCCGACGTCACAATCCGGGACGAGATGATAAATAACCTCAAGGAAATATCAGGGGCGAGAGAGATACCTATATATTTACTCTGCAACGCTAATACACAAACACGTCTACAGAGTAGCCCGTTGAGACATCGTCGCAGATCTGCTCGAAGCCGCGAGACGCCTTGCCGCGGATTCTGTGCTGGACCCAACGCGATGCATGGCTGAAATCCATCGTCAAACGGGCACGCTTGAGGATCAAGGTCTGCGGCTGCTGCTGCTGCGGCGGCGGCGCTTTGCCCATGGCTCTGGCCACGGTCAGGATGGTGCCTTGGCCGATTTCCAGGCAGGCCCCTTTCCCAAGCAGTGGTCCCTCGATTTTGGCTTGTGTCACTGCGGACGAGGATGGCATGGTGGTAGTCGGATCTGGCCAGAGTTTTTTCGAGGTCAAGGGTACCTCAAGTGCAAACCGTGTTTTGAGAACAGTCGGGTCCTTGGGATTTTTGTCAGTTTTAAAGCTGGTGTCAATGGGAGCGGACGTGTTTGGAGCTATGGTGAGTGATTTGTCTTTGGCAGCACCGCTGGCCTCGATTGTGAATGACGATATTTTTGATTTATAACACGCCCGACGAAGTCCCTTGTCCCGGAATTCCAAGCAACGCTGGCTCAGGACTGCAAATGTCGAGCAATCTCTGGTGTCTTTCAGAATCGGGATCCAGTAGCTGGTGATGCCATCTGCGGGCTCGAGTTGTGGGATTCTGCGCGTCATCGGTGCATCGGTGAATGGCCACCATGCTTGTAGTTCTTCATTGTGGTCGACGCCAGTGTCTTGAAGCATAAGTATGGACTGTATGATGGTCTTTCTGAGAGTTTTTTGGTCGAGTTGAGTATTCGGAACGGCATCAATTCCGTCCAGGTTTCGCTGAATGTTCCAACATGACTGCATACAGTCGATATCACCGATACCGTGACTGCATGTCTTTGCGGTATCATGTTGTCCTGGGGCCGGAAGCAGTGTGTCCTTTGAGCGCTTCTGAGCAAGGCGCAGCGCGTCCCATAGCGTTGTTCTCTGAGCATTGCCAGTACAGGCACTGACTTCTAGTCCAATACGTAACTTGAGGATTGGGACAAGTGGAGTTTCCGGCTTTGTACATTGCTCAACGAGCACAGTTTTCTGTGTTCGGGCGGGAATCCTCTTCCACGTCTTAGTCCCTATCATACCAATATATTGGTTCCCACTAAGTCCGAACTCATATCCGTCGCTGATGTAGTGAGCAGCAGAAGTTCCTGAAACCTGAAGGTATTTGGCAACCCGCTGCCCTGCCATTTCAATCCGTGTACAGCATTTTGCATTCACATGAAAAGGTTCTTGCCCAGCGTTTTCGGATCCAATCAATAGCTGCGACGACTCGAACAAGTTAAGCTCAGGTGTTGAAAGCAATCCGTTGTACGTCGAAACTGGCAGCTCTGCCATCCAATGGCACTCGACTTCCCGAGACTGATCCCGCTTCGAGTTGTCATCGGGCGAAGGAACGATGTATCCACGTTCCGTGCGAATCAGGCACCTAAGCGGATTTGAGTCTTGCGGACCATTGATGGTCCACAGCGGTCCCCAAAGACCAGCAAATTGTTGTAATGTCAGGGAGACCTTCAACTTGGGAGCTTCCAGGATCGTAGTATCCTTCACTAGAACCCATACAGGTCCACCAATGAATCTTTCCAAGCAAGCCAGATCTCGAAGGACGAATTTGTAGCCCTCTCCGACATCAAAGCCCTCACATGACTCATCCAAAGTGCTTTGGTCGAACCTGCAAACATGAGAACCCGTAAATGATATAAGTCCAAGCGCCAAAACCCTGTAAATAAATTTCAATGTTGATGATCTTCCAGAGTTTGGAACTTCGCCAACAGGTCTGATCTCACGATTGATATATTCACTCTGCGTGGTACCTTGAAGTCTGCGGGACAGATTAATACTTAGAGAGTCGAAGGTGACCCTTGCCCTGGCTGAGTATGAATCGGTCATTGCTGCGAAAGAGTCGCGCAGAGACCGAAGTTCATCGCTGGTGATAGCACATGCCAGAGCAACATCTTTACGATCTTGATCTTCAATCAGGATACTGAATTCGTCACCACAGAATCCCGTGTCATGAATGATGGAGAAAGCACCCACAAGCTTGGCCAGGCCTTGCTTGTAGCTGTTGTCGGTCGAGTTAGCATTCAACCATGCTTGAGATTCGCTCCAACGGGGTCTGTCCAAACCAAGAAATTGAACAACTCTGTGCTCCAGCTCCTCAAGAGATCGATAATGCTGTGACGTGTTGAGAACAGCATCAAGAGAATGTAATCCGCTCTCAGTGGTAGATCTTGCTGCGATGTGAAGGTCATCATCAATTGAAACCCCCATCGAATGCCCTTGTGATCTCAAAGGGTGACTCTCAAATGCAGGTCCATTAGGCGAAGCAAGGCTGCTGGCTGTTGAAATGCCAGCCAACACTTGATTCACTTGCGTGGAATGAGAAGCAAGCTCACCTAATGGTACAGTCACTTCGCTGGTGGTTGACTCTAGCCTATCTGGCAACACTGTGGAAGAGTCTGGTAGTGTTGTTCCCGATGTTTTTGGCCCTGTGAGTACAGAACGACGAGACATAAAACTAGGATATAAATTCTGGGTACCGCCACCAGAGTCCAGTACTGTTTCGTGGTTACTTGTCTTCGGCGACAATGACGTGACTCGTGTCTGCAATTCTGATACGCGTCGCCTCAGGTTTACATGATCATGTCGCCACATGTCTTGTACCTCAATGATTTGCTCTTCCATCTCGGCAAGATGCATCTTCATCTCCAACCAATCGGTTCTATATTCTGGATGGGTATCGATAAACGTAGGAGTTTCTGTCTCGAAGGGGTGCTTTTCAAGAGTATCGACGCTTCTCGGGAGATAGTCTTGACTTCTCTCAATCTCGAATTCGTCCCTCGGAAAAGGGTTCGTGTTCGATGCTTCGGCCACAGATTCGTTTGACAGCGGCTCCATGTCTTCCATCTGCATCATGCGCGGCGTACCCTCGCTTATCCGAGGTTCGAATGCAGTGGCATGGCGCCTCTGCTGGTAGTGTGGAGATTCTTGGACGCCCATTTTTCCTTTAACGTCGTCCGTCTCAGTTGCACCATCACTCGACATGGAATATAGTGCTGGGTTTCCGTGATCGATCAGATACTGTATTATTTCTGCTCCCGAGTCGCTTGTGCCGTCATGAACGTATAAAGTACTGTTAATCGTAGGACTTCTAGCCCAAAATTCGGCAATGGGCAACTTGACTTCGTCATCAAGATGATCTATATCATCTGGGCCTGAGTTTGAGAAGTGGGTGGTAGCATAGTTGACGGTAGCAAAGGCAATTGTTGGCTTATTAATGGCAGTCGATGTTAGTAAGTTTCCAGCCATGTCTATTACATCGACAAAGGCTTTCGTCTTCTCTTTTATACTATCATCTTCGTATATGGTGTAGAGGCAAAGAACTCCAATAGGCTGGATAGCCAAAGACCTCATTTCTTCCAATACCGGCAAAATGAGGCTAGCCACGACCCTATCACCGGATGCAGGTGCGTGCAGGATGTAGAATGTTTGATTCGAGTGTGGCATTTTGCATCGATGCAGTGCTATAATGCAACGTTATTGGTTTGCGACGAATTTCTCGAGTGTACACGTACGGCACTTTAGACCGACAAATGTAGCAACAGTAGTCATCGTTTCAGTCGCAAATAGCTGAATGAACGAATTGATCGAGCTCATGGTTGAGCCAATCAATACGATCATCCTATCATGGTGTCTGCAAGGTAAGGTTAATATAAAGCAGTATCAATAGCGCAACTGGATGCGTCGTCAAGAATCGTGAACGTACTTAAGAGGATACGAGGACTCATCACCTGCAGAAAGATCTGCAGTCGTGGGCGACATCGTTGGCGAAGATGTTGGACGTCGAATATGATTTCAACCTCTTTCGGTAGAAAGTGCAATGCGTCAAGATTGGAGATTCTTGAATAAGAAACAGAATTCCGAATTGTTCACATGAGTGAAGTAAGAAAGGTGGTCGAGAGAGGAGGGCAAGTTGGTACAGGCGTTGTTGTCAGGTAAGGCTGAGAGGCAGCCTCTATTCCCCGCCAGCTTGTGCTTGGGCATGCATTGCCCCAGTTGACCAGCCTGACTAGGTATTCTCGATCAAGCAACCATGATTGGGAGGTAGACAAGCTAGCAGAAGCCACCAGCAAGCGATAGCGAATCATACCAATCGAGTTCCACGCTGTCATACTTGCACTGCCCTCCGTAGGTAGGCTTGCAGACACGGCCGCAACATCGGTAGTGGCAGTGAAAGCCATGCCGTCGTTGATCTTGACAGTGTGTTGACAGACCTGAGCTCAACGAGTATTGCGTGGTAATCAGAGCTTATGTTCTCTTATACACACCTGAGGTGTTCTTTGAGGAAAGATAATTAGCGCTCTTGTTAGACCACACGAAGCCGCCAAGCAGTTCTGAGGAATGTCGCAGTGGAGCGCCAGTAATTAAAGGCCGGAGCATGTTATCCGGGGTTCAGTCGGCGGGGCAGCCCTTGATTAGCTATTTGGACCAGATGCACTTGTAACCAGATTAAACTAGAATGAACGCTGTCGATACTCTGCATCGAATACGCAAGCCATTTGAAAGTCTATGAGTTCACGTTACGATTCGAATGGCGAGAGGAAGCTGGAAGGGCCGGGTACTGATATCGTTTGAATACAGGGCAAGAACGAAGCCTGCGACGGAAAGAAGGCTCAAGAGGAAGGTGCTATGCAGATTCATGGTATCTAAACTCAAGTTAGGTAGGTACATTTTATATGAACTCAATACAGGTATATATGTATGACAGTAACTAATGCAGTAAATAGTCAATAGTCTTAAAAGGTATTGTTCGGGTCGTGGCCAAGAACCATAATCATAGGGAATGTCACATCATTCATCCCAGTCATTCATCCACTCGCTCTCATCGACAGCATTGAAGAGTACAATCTTTCCCAACCAATAAATCATTTCATATCATTTCAAACAATTCGATAGTCCCGTCTCATCGATCACTCCTGGTGATCAAGGATACAGATATCCCTTCTCGAAGTAATTCCCATACATGTCGACCACACCAGTGCGGCCTTTCGGATTTGAGTTCCTCACCACTTTAATCTCGCCTTTCCAGTGCCCTTCGATGAACTGCATGTCGATGTCGTTAATTTCGGCAGGTGCAGCGGGTCCGGAAGAAGTGGCTGGGCGAGAAGTAGACAACGTGCCATTGGAAGGGTCGGCTACACCTCCGTTTGCGAATGAAGTCGCGCCAGCGTCATAGCCATAGCCATATCCTCGCGGGCCTGCCGCAGAGGAGGGCCCTGAACCGCCTCCGTTGACGTGACCGTTAGTTTTGCCGGCACGATGGCGAGCGAGCTCTTGTTCGTAGGCTTGCTTGCGTTCTTTTCTCCAAGCTGCCAATTCTGCAACGACGTCGACTTCGGGCTCGTCTTCTTCGACCGCAGAATTCTGCTTGGGGTTGGAGGTTGGTGCCATCCGGTTTTGCATGTACTTTGGTGACAGTGGCGCGCCTTGCATCTCCGACACGATATTTCGAGAGTCTCCATTGGAGAAAGAGTTTCCAAAACCACTTCGTTGACTTTCATTCGAAGGCCTTCTGTTTCTACCCAGTGGTAGATTCCTTGGACTTTGCAGTGTAGAATTACCACCACCATAGTTCATCAAGAAAGGATTCAAAGTGCCATGGCCTTGAAAACTTCCATGTGGACTGGACGTCCCACTATTGTCAAACGAGGCATCATCTGGTGTTAGGAGGATTTTATCATCAAACCGAGCGGTGGGGAAATATTTCTCCGGATCGTGCTGATAGATGCCACACTCGTCCTTTTCCTCACCATCTTCTCCAAAGAAACTGAAATCATTTTGAGCCGCAGACCAGAGATTCTCACTGTCCATGTCTCCCGTGGAAGACTTGCTCATGCTTATGCGGTGACGTGAGTGCTGCCAAGCGCGCTGTGTGGGATCGGTTTTCTTCGCTCCAGGCAATTCCATCTCTAGAACAAGAGTACGGAGAGCAAACAAAGAGCGCGCGTGCTCAATCTCCGCCAAATGGCGCGCCTTTCCTGGTGGTAAAGAATAATCTGTTCGAGCCAGGAGATGTGACAATGCGGACTCGTCTGCGCAAGAAGAAATGAACGCTTTCAAAGCTGAAACCACTGGAGACGACTGCGGTACTTTGGTCGGAACATTGGTCAATATCAATGTTCGGAGGTTTGGGAGAAGGCAGGGGTGGAGAATGCTCAAGTTATTTGCAGTAATTTGCGGCGGTTTTTGACCTGGTTGGTAAGACTTGGCAGAAGTTCCAGCTGGCCGCTTGGAAAGAAGTGTTTCTATCCGAGCATGGCGATGCTGATTCGACTGAGGTATGTGGAGAGCCTTTTTCTGTTGCTGCCGTAATATCTGTGTGGGATTTGAAGATGCCGCTGGAGCCGTAGCTGGAGCAGAGGTTGTTGCTTGTGGAAGCGGATTTGCCGCATGCGGAACAGTTGAATTAGACTTGATATTAAGAGGAGCGATCAATGGTTGAAAAGTGCCATGTCCTGGATGGGGAGTCATGGGAGATATAGGCGAAGCTAGAGATCTTGTCGTACTGTTTGTCCCTGTCTCGTCGGAAATTTCAGAATCTGCTATCGTTGCATGGTCTCCCCCATGCTCACTTTCGAGGTCTGCATCGCCAACCACTTCTGGAGCATATGGCCCTTCTCCTCGGATGGGAGTCTGTGTTTCAACAACAGGACTACTCTCCTCAGGCCTGTCACCTACTGGGGGACTGATGGCAAAGTAAATAACATCTCCGATCAGCTCGGCCCGTGGTGCAGCCGGAGTAGCATCCATTTCGAAAATTTGATCCCCTGGTGGTAGTTCGACGGCATAATGTGCTGGGGCTGGTGCTTCCACAACATGCCTCTCCTCAGAAGGTAGCTCTGCTGAAAGTGGTTCAGAGCCTGCAAGCTCCACAACGGAGCCTTTCGGTTTGGGAACATCTGGGACAGCCTCAAGTTTGGCCGTGATCAAAGCATGATCTACACGCAAATAGGTCAAATTCCTACTTGCCGACTTGGCCAGAACCGGAATGAGTTTCTCAGCACCGGGAAAGCGAACCTCATCAATATAGCCGCTTTCGGTGTTCAGAGATATGGTACGGGCAATAGTTTTGACGGTATCGACAGTCCCTCCGTCGAGGATATGTAAGCGTTCGGATTTCAAGAGACTTGACAGTCCTTCGACAGACAAACGGTTCCCAGACACATATAAATGGGTCAGACCTCGATGAGGGATGTCTTCAAAGGCCAGTCGTCCCGTGAGTGGATTAGTCAGCTGCTTTAGAAGCTCACGATCGAGTTCTTCGCTGCGGAGAGCATCAAGACTGAAGAAGTCCGGACCTGGTGCCATTCCAACCGGCCAATCTTCGACGTTTAGGGAACCATGAGTGGTGGCTTCGGAAGGCAAGAAACAAGCCTGCATCAAAGATCTTACGGCCATATCTGTCAAGAAATTGTCTCGTAGATCCAACAACCGCACTCGAATGCCAATCGCATTAGCCAAGACTTCGGCCTCCCCATCTTTGAGACCGACACCACGTAGTTTCAACACTTGAAGATCACGCTGGTGTGCCAGGGTCGCCAGGACTGCTGCATCACGAGCCGGTGGGGTATATGAAAGGTCGAGGTAGACCAAGTGTGGAAATCGTGGCAAGGCGATAGACAAGCCGAGCGACGTGCTGTTGGGCTCGCTCGAAGCCAGTAGTAGTTTCAGGCCAAACGGAGGCAATGTCGTCTCTTCACCTTGTGACAATCTTCTATTGATAGTGGTAGATCTGAGCGCGATGAGGCTGTGGTGGTCGAAGAAAGGCAGTTTGGTGACGATCAAACTCTGCAGATTGGGGAGAAACTCCAGGACTTCGCGCAGCCATGTGGGGTGGGGACCGCCGTAGATTTCACTCAGGGCAGGGGGTAGGTGGAGGGTGTGAGTGAGGGTCCGAGTGGTTAATCGGGCTTTACGCAGGATTCTCTTGAAGCGAGTGAGGGCGACATAGACGGCGTCATTGGCAATGCCGAAGTGGGAGGCGGGATCACCCCAGAGGAAGGGAATGAAGATGGAATACCATTTCTGGCAGACGAGGCATGCTGAACAGAGGTCGCGAGAGGGGATCCAAGGCGCAATGATAGACCAGGCCTCACGACTAACCGCGCTTTCGTAAGAGGGAGGCACATCAGGTTTCATTTTGACATGTGAGAAGGTGTTGTTGCATGATGGGCTGCGGAGTGGGTGAGATTGTGATCAGGCGAACAGAAAAGACGGCGACATTTAGTAGAAGATCAATTGTTGAAAAGAACGGTCCAAGTTGTCCCCAGAGCTGTCGAGGTATTGATTGCCCTGACTTGGTGGTGAGGCAGACTAGACTAAAGAAATGCGGGAGAAATCGAACTCGAACTCGAACTCGTATGACGACGGAGCGCGCCGTGGAGACGACGGTTTTCTGGGAGTGGGAGAGATTATAGGTCAAGCCGCAAGCGATAGAGGGGCACCGAGTATCATTGGAAAGGGAATAAGCAGGGGACTTGAAATGGGGAATGAGAGGAAACAGGCAAAAAGTGACCGGGGTCTGGGAGTGTCACGTGCAGATCATGGTCCGTTGCCAATGCTCCAGAAATAGTATCAAAGGGAGCCTGCAAAGGGGATTTATATCACATGGCCGACCTTGTCGATCAACTGACGACAATTGATGGCTTGGGTCACATGGAAGAATTAATTCATGTTACACCAAACATCAAGTACACTGCATAGTAGACAGGTAGGGCTGCCATCATATTCATAGTCCCATGCTTCTCGAATATACTGCCAAGCCAAAGGCACTTTTACTACCACTCCCAATGCAGTTTCCCTGCCCCCAAAACTAAGTAGAGCCTGATTCTGCTCTAGGGTATCGCATATCCTTTCATTGCCATCTTACATCACATACAATAGATCCGTGTCTGGTTTCATGTTAGCCTCGAGTTTCCAACGTAGAAAGGACCATCATCACTTACTCAGCGGGTGAGAGCAGCTCAGCTGTGGTTTTTGGGTATATTTCGTCGCCAATTCGTCTCGAATGCTATTCAACAGCTGAACATAACTCTGGTGTGGGTTCTTCTTCAACGAAGTGACAAATGCCCAGCTCATCGCACCTGTCGCTTCTCCTCCGATCGTGGCATCCTGACTTGTCTGTTCGTCTTTGCTGCCGGACCACATGATGACATCAGCAGGAGATGTCTTGGTCTGCTTGTTGCGTTCGTATGTCGAGCTTCCGTTGGTGGCTTTCTTGAATAAGCCCATTGCCGTCGATGCCATACCTCCCAAATCTCCTCGAGCATAGGATGACACAATAGAGAGTAAACCTTGACCAGCTTCTTTGGCCAAGTTGGGTTCTTTGAGTACACCAGAGGTGGAGTAAATGTATGGCAGATCCAGTGCTGATCCAGAGTGGCAAGAGTCGAAGATTGCCGTAAGTCGAACACCAGGTGCTAATGTCTTGACCATGATTCTGTGCATTTCATCATCCACAATGTGACCATTGGTCCGGAAGTCAACCGGATAGATCACTTCATCGTAGCCGTCTTCTTCATCACCGTCCAGATCAGGTGTTTGACCACCGTGACCACTGTAATGGAAGAATAACGAGTCATTGGGTCGCGCGTCCTTGACAAGCCAGTGCATTGCCCGCAGAATGTTCTGTTTGTTGGGTTGTGACATGGGGTTTTGTTGGTCGTCGGTCAAGATAACCATGTCTTCCCTTGCATAACCAAAATTCTGGTTGAGATATGTAGACATGTTCTTCACATCGTTGATGCAGCCCCGAAGTTGACCTCTTTGACCAAAGTAATTGATACCAATCAGTAAAGCTTTACGCTTGCCCGTGCAATTGGAATATTGAAAACTGTAGTTCGAAGGCGCTCCATGACCAAACTGTTGGGGTGCGCTGGGAGGGGGAGGGGGATTGGTGCGGCCCCCGTGATTTTGGTTTGATTGTTGGTATCCCGAATTGTTGTACGTCGTGGGCATTCCAGGCCGAGGACCTTGAAACAAATAGTCAGTCAGTCTCTCTCATTACCAACTCTCGAGGGAACATACCTGGATAGCCGTTCGGTTGAGGGCTGGGGGAGCCATAACCGCCGTAACCTCCTTGTGACTGTGGAGGAGGGTTGTTATACCCATAAGGTGCTACTTGTGGGGGAGGTTGACCATAGCCAGGGCCATAGTTCTGATTGTATTGGGGTTGTGGTGAGTGCGATGGAGGAGGATATCCGCCCTGGTTGTAACCTCCAGAAGGATACCCGGGTTGAGGGGATTGTGAATAACCGTAACCGCCGCCGCCTTGATGCTGTTGGGCACCATAGCCACCTTGGCCTGGATAGTATGACATTGCCTGTGATGTAAGATCGACCAGTAAGCAGAGGTGTTTGTATATCCCTGATCGACTTGGATGTGCAGGAGTGAGGTTGTGTAGATAGGCAACTAGTAAGAAGGCGAAAGATCCTGCGGGCAAAAGAGTGGTGGTAAGTCCCTGATCACTTAACCGGAAAGGGTCCTTTGGGTGTGGAGTAATTCGGTACTTGTGTGGGACGCGATTGAGTGTGCACACGGGCGCTTATTGTCGTCCTCGGTAGGAGAGGAGAGATTTGGGAGAAGGAGTTGTAGAAGACCAGGATTGTCGTGTCTGTTAATAATATTGAGAGTGGGAGAGAACCTAGAAGAGAGGTGAAGTTGAGCCTCGCAGTCAAAAGATAGAATCGACACGAAGACACGGCCAAGAAGGTGGAGGAAGAAGCTGACGAAAGCAATAATAATTGTGAGGCACAGCACACCAGCACACCGATATCGAAAACGGTCATCCTGGTCCAATCCTCGGCTATTCGGAAAGGCCCTGACTGTCGAAGCACGGGGGGCATGACTGATCAGTGATGGCCGAGTCTAGTCTCCCACAGGCCCTAAGCAGTCAGCTTTTGGCGAGACCAATGCCCAAATCAGCCCCCGAATGGCTTCTTTGAGAAGGTGTTTGGGGGGATAGACAAGCCCAGGTGAAACCAAACTCACTTGGCCTCTATCATCATGATCTATCCCTGTCCCCTGCATTGGTATTAACAACAACCATCAACAGACCATCAATAGGTGTCTACTGCCCAGGTGGTTCAATCCGTGAAATCAACACAAGACCATTTGCCATACTCGTAGTTCATACATAGATCGATCTACTCATCTCAGATCTACCGTGCTTAGCAAAGTTCATCTACAAGACGGCCGTCAAAGCGCTTCACCCATCACATCACCCATCATTTTGGCTTGGAGTCAATGCCCAAGTAAACAACGTCTTGCCGTACCCATCTTGTGGCTGTGACAATCCATCCCAAGAAAACATCCACGTGGCATGCTCAGATTCCTCGCGTAGCCAGAGAGCCGTCATCGACGAGCCTAGCCTTTTCGCTTCCCAGATGACAACTCTTCCATCTCCCGACTCCATGTCCATGACATTTCCCAAAAATGATACAATCTTTCAGCCGACGCCACCACCCCCTTGAGTCCCTTCGACCACCAAATCCACACCCCCCATTGGCTCTCTCCATCAAGCTTCTCAACCTCAAGCTCAGCTCTGCTCTGCAGCATCTAACCACCCAAGTTCCAACCAATACAGTAACTCTCTAACCCATCAAGCCATTCCACCACGGCACTCCTAAGCCTCAAGCGACCCGGTCGAGGAAGCTGGTCGGTTGAGATCCACGCCAAATCGAGTAGTCGTAGCCCACACCGAGTCCCAAGGGGTCCCGAGGAAAGTGATTCGTCCAATCACGCTGGAGTGTTCGTCGTGTTCTAACTTCCCACTCCCCGGAAATGCCATCTGAGGCATTGACGGGGGCGGTGTCGTTTTGTTGCATGCAGCAGTCAAACCCTGTTGTCAGTCCCTTAACTAACTTCCCATCATGTTCATGGATGATCGGATCCATCAAAACATACTACGCGGTAAAGACGCCGGAAAAGGAAAAATCGATCGGCAAGCCCGTGTTGATCGCAAATGCTTAGCCCGACCTCGGTTCTGTCACGACTCACGTTCAACTTCAAATCAGACTTTCTGAAGCAACAATAGCCTTGAGGCTTGGACGTCTGCTTTACCTAGGTACTTTCTACTGTGACGGACCCTTCCACATGATTTCTTTCAATGTGGGGTGTTTATTCTATCTGAGGTGCTCGATGTTCTTTTCGTGACCTTGCTAGCCCGGTACTTTTGGAAAGGGTCCTTGGGTGGCTTGGGCCGGTCCACAGTTGCGCGCCTCCAGCAAAGCCATACGGATATTGCTGCTCGTCTAGAAGGAACACTCCGCCTCGGTGATATCATTGCGGGTTCGCTTCAGCACGTGAACATCGATTCCTCTTGACGCGTATGTCTTAGGTGTTCCAGGCGAGACTTCATTTGGCTGATCGAACATTCGAGACATGCTGTTCCTCGCCTCGAACTCGGTGTCTTCTTGGTGCTCTAATGCTGGTCTCATGATGCTCGTGCGGCACTGCCCCAATTGATGGGTATCTCACACTCACCACCGACAAGTTATACATACCAAAGACGCACTCATGACGAAGAGCCTCTCTTTGGCCTGCGACTAGCCCAAATGCTCTCACCGTCTGGGCATTCCTCGCCCTCTTCCTCTCAGTGCTCGCTGTGCTGCTCCAGGGGGAAGACCTCTTTGGGGTGCTTGAGGCTGCTGGCTTTCTTCGTTCTTGATCGTCTCATCCACACTCAGAATCAAACACGCCGCTTCCACTGCGGCAGAAATGGCATTCACCTTCACCAAAGCCGGTTCCCAGACAAACGCTTCCATGTTGTTGCGAACTCCTTCGAGGTCAAAATCCACACCAGCCCACGTATTTCCCTTGCGATGTTCCACCCTCAGTCGGTTCAGGATGTCTGTCGCATCAAATCCGGCATTGTCACACAGCTGTCGGGGAATGATCTCCAATGCTTTTGCGAATGCTTTGACAATTGCTTGCTGTTTATGGGGCACATTCTTGTCTGCAAATTGGTGCAGGTAGCCGGAGATTTCCATTTCGGTGGCGCCACCACCCGCCACAATCGTATTATTTCTCAGAGCCCGCTTGACAATCATGATCGCGTCGTGTAGTGACCGCTCCACTTCGGCGATGAACTGTTCGGCTCCACCTCTCAGGACCAAGGTACATGTCTTGGCCTCTGGGCAGTCGCTGAACAGGTTATATCTTTCACCACCGATTTGACGTTCCTCAAACACACCACAGGTACCCAGATGAGACGGTAGGATGTCGGAGCATGTCGATTGCATCGTAGCACCTGTGGCTTGGCACAATCTTTCCAGATCTTCGGCGGCCACTCTTCCGGCGCAGAAGATATCTCTGTCGGCGAAATACTGTGTGGCGAGATCGCCAATAGGTAAGCGTGAGAGCACAACCTTGGCACCGGTCTTGTATAGGGCTTCCATCTTGTTGTATATGATCTGCCATTCCGCGTCCACAATGGCCTGGTACTCTGAAACCTGCTCCACCCGCACCTCTGCGTTATCTTTCTCCGCTTTCAACTCCAATTCGACATTCAAGGCCACAATCTTGGGGTTCTTGAATGATTTGGGTTGTTGCTCGAAGCCTGCGTATGAAAAAGTCTTCTTGAACGCCACACCGTCAATGAATAGCGAGTCTTCCAGTGCGCCACCTGTGATCTTCTTGATGCCAATAAGTTTCTCGTTTAGATCGTCCTGGTCTAGTGAGAGGACGGCATCGACGACCACTGTATACCTAGTCAGCAACTTCCGTCAACCGATCATATGTGCGTACGCAGGAGACCTACTTTTTGTAAAGAAGCCCGCATTGCGATGGATCAGTTTACTGCTCATGGCGGTGGCAGCCAACTTCTTCAAGGTCTCGGTCTTGTTCCCTTCATTCGTACTGACACTGATCTCCTTGACCTTATTGATAGCCATCTGTGACGCTCTCCTCAAGCCTTTGATGATAGTCTGTGTACTGACGCCCAATTCAACCTGCTCTTTGATCTCCTTCAGGATCTCCCCTGCAAGAACAACCACACTCGTCGTACCGTCGCCCACTTCGGCATCTTGCGAGCGTGCAATGTCTGTCAGAATCCGGGCCGCTGGGTGGACGATATCGAGCAGGCGCATGACAGTGGCGCCATCGTTGGTAATGGTCTGCCTGCCGTTGGCATCCACGAGTAGTAAATCTCCGCCATAAGGTCCTAGAGTGGTCTTGATCGTATTCTGCACTGCCAGGCATGCGTTGATGTTTGACAGAACCTGGCCTTTGCCCTGAGATGCATCGGTGCCTGTGGTTCAAGAACAAATTTGAGTATTAGTGATATGCAGGCCTTGCGGATCATGGAGAGGACGACCCGGCAGGACGGTCTGTAAATGGGGACCACAAACCTTCTTTTAACACAATGATTGTGGGCGTTTGCCCTCCAAATGCTGCCATGTTGGTTCCGTGTTTTCAGAAAGGTGAATGAGCAGTATTCCAGGAATCGGTAGCGGGGTGATTTCTTGAATCTTGTCGGCCTGCCTGCGTCTCAATCCACAGAACTTTTTTGGCTTCGACCATTGAAACTCTTGGCATTTGAACGGTGGAGTATTCACGCGTGAAACGAAGGGGTGATATCAATGAGTCGAGTCATACTTCATACTCAACCAGCCCAGCGCCGGCCATATTTGATTCATAAATGGGAATACGTGTCATGAAAGGTGAATCATCGCATGATACATATGCGGGCCTATTGTCAAGGTGTTGTAACAACTATTCAACATCATCGCTCAGTTTCAACATATTCAACAACAATTTCCCTGCCGCTCATCCAGCACCGCTTGCTCTTACAGAAGAGGAGATATAAACCATGGCATTGCCAGACCATTCTGCTGACACCAGTTGCATCCCTGATGTGCTCATACCCTTCTTACAAATCATCGAGGTTGATCCGCGACCCCTCGTGGTCATGACTTGTGGAATCGCAGGTAGGCGGACACCACGCAGATTCTTCATACACTCCCAAGACAATGCAATGCCTAAAAGGCAGAATCCAAAGAGCATTGCGGAGATGTTTAAAACATGCTGGGGTCAAATTCACCTGACACATCCATGCATTCATTTCATTTATAATAGGCATTCATTTACGTGACATCCATCAAAAACAGGAGCCGGCAAATCCACGCTCGCCAAAGCCATCGCAAGTAACACGACAACCACAATCCCACCATTCACGCGCCTCTCAGTCGACACGATCCTCCACGCGCAGCACGGACTGTACAAGATCAACTACCCGGCCAGAGAGTACGGCACACACCTGACCAACGCGGCGGCAACCTTCCACTCGGAAACGATCCGCCTACTACAAACAACCCCGCCTACGAACCTGGTTCTCGACCGGTCCTTCTACGCGAAAGAAGACCGCGACGAATACCGCGCGCTGGCGGAGCAAGCCGGCGCGCGCGTCGTGCTGGTCTACCTGAAAGCCTCGAGGGAGGTGCTGTGGCGCCGCATCTGTGCGAGGAAGGCGAGGGCGGAGACCGAGGGCAGGGATGCTGATTCCGCGTTCGATGTTGGTGAGGAGCTGCTCGACACGTATTTGAGAGGGTGGGAGGCGCCTGTTGGGGAGAGCGAGGTTGTCATTGTGGTCACTTGAATAAGCACAGCAGAGGACCTGGAATTCGGGTTCCTGTATGTAAGGGTATGTATGACTTTCCTGGATTGATCCAAAAAGACTATCCAGTTGTTCTTGAAGCCCGAGAATCTGAGGAACTGTTTTTAACCATGTATGCGTCCACTTGGCATGAGTAGTAAGTAAAATAGTGACATAGACAGTTAGCTAATATGGACCAGAACTGGAAATGGTTGGAACCCCCAATTCTTTGGAAAGAGAGCCAGGCGGAAGAGGTCAACTCTTGCCCTGCCCTGCATTCCTCTCTGCCATATAACGTGAACCTGACCTCTCTCAAATATAGATTAGATATATCGCAGGTCAATATCACCACTGCTTAGCAGCATAATATTCATATTTGGGTGCCAGCTTCGCTCTCCACTTCCTGCCCCATATAATAAGCGGCACACATGTCAAGGCCACAGCGACACCGAGACAGCCGAGCAACACAAACATGTTGTAAACGCCCATGCCCTCCATCCAGGGCGTGATGGCAAAGACCAATATCGTGGAGATGATGTTGCGCACAAATACCACGGATGTCAGTGCGTCACCGAGAATCTGTGGGAGGAAGAAGAAAAAATTGGTTAGTTCACTTCGGTATCTCGTCGGTGAAAGGGAGAGAGGGAGTTAGAACTTACGAATTGATAACAATCCTGGCAGTAAGTCAAGGAAATATCACCACAGCCACCGATGGCGGCACCGATGAAGCCGGCACCTACAGCGTTGATCTGCCATGCCATACCCTAGATGAGGAAGACGAGGGTTAGCTTGGGGTTTTGGACATGTCACATTGTTTGTGGGGTGTATTTCCATCCATGACTTCAGGGTGGGACATACCTTTGAAATAGTCAAGCCATACATGAACAATCCAATGGGCAAGCAAACACCAGGGACCAAAAACAGCCACAATCTTGTCTCTGGTTCATAGATACCGCCTCTTCGCTTAGCAACCTGGACAATAAACCAGTCGTTCAATGGACCACCAAAGACCGAACCGATGATAGCACCAATCGCCGGTGGGATGTTCATGTTACCAACGCCGGCAGCGCTGAAATTGTACGGCTCGAAAGGATACAAACTCGCCTGGGTCACGGCCAACACGGCCAACATGGCGATCAGGAAACCGTACTGGAGCGCGGTGAACATGACGGCAGGGAACGTGACCAAAATCTGGAACGGCTGGTAGACGTGCATCCACACGCTTCGCTTCTCCGAGGTAGTCTGCTTGTCCAGGCTGTAAAAGGCGAGGCGTTTCTTGTACGAGTCCATGGGGATGGAATGATCGATTTCAACGAGACGTCGACGCTCGTTGTTGGCCGCTTCGGTCGCATCCACGGAAATGGAGCCACGAACAGGCGCTTTGGTCACGCTGTTGACTTTCGAGAGCTCGTTGTCGTCCTGGGTTGGGGGTGCCACGTCGTGTCCTTCAATAACTTTGGGAATGTATTTAGTCTCTTCGAGGCAGCACACCATGGCAACACTGTGAAGGTAAATCGTGATCAGTGGACAGGAAGAGGATTATGGAACGAGCTTTGCTTACCTGCAGATGGTAAGGAAGATGGTACACCACCAAAAGACCCATCTCCAGCCTTGAGACGAAACCGCGACATAGCCGGCGGCGACAGGACCGAAATAATTGCCTGAAATGTCATCAGTCCATGACCACATGACTCGATAGCGAAGCTAAAGGTACGACTTACCGATAATGACGAGTGTGAGGTAGATACCATTCATGGTTCCACGCTGGTGGACGAAAAACAAATCGGCAACCTACAATCCATTGTCAGTTTGACTGTTCTGGTAGCGTCATGCATCAAGTATTCGAAGAGACACTCACGGTGACCTGGAAAAGGGCTTCGTTGACAGCACCCGCGATGCCCATGATGAGATTGGTACCAATCATATCTCCCAAGGTTTTCATCTTGGCCTGCCAGATTGCAGAAGCCAACATGATAAGCGTGGTGATGATATAGATCGGCCGTCTTCCGAATCGAAGTGCGAATGGGATGAAAATGAGACACCCGACGGAAAGGGCCGCCATATTGGTAGCATAGGTGTTGTTGAGGTCGGGATAGCTGATCCCTAGCTCTTCATTGAAGATCTGCCATAGAGGTACCGAGACACAAAGCGTCGCAAACACCATCAATGCATAGAAGCAGAGAATGACCATGTGAACGCTCTTTCGGAGCTTGCTCCAGTTCAAGGGCATGTTAGGGTCTGCATTTGGTTGAGGCGCAAGCAAGATGTTCTGTCCTGCCGAATCTTCGATGCGCTGCGTGCCGGGAGGCAGCCTCTCGAGAGATGACATGGTGGATGGTGAAGCTCGGTGTTGCTGGTTGGGAAATCAAAGCATACGCAAAAGTTCTCAAAACAAACAAAGTTGCAACCAGTGTCTTTGGTCTTTTAAAGGCCGCAGGCAGACCACACGGTAGGAGCAGTCCACTGGAGGAGAGCTCGATAAAAGTAATAGAACTTATATGGACGACGACCTAGAATAAGAACCGACTCGAATTCATCGTGGTCTGTCAATCTGCGTTATCAGCCGTCGCTTCTGGTACTTATCTTCCATCTTGTCGCGAATCATCGACGACCTGGAACCCCAGATTAGCAGAGAGATTTGCCACGAGGTAGGCCATCTCCTTAGAACCCAGGGTCCGAAGCCAGTTCAGCGCCATGGGCTTGGGAGGCGGGGTTGGGAAAGGCTGATGCTGATGTCCGAAGTCCCAAGAAAACCAAAACCCTCCGTTTAATCAATACGAGAGGAGTTGGACGTCCTTCATGGTCCAATCAGTTGTATTAACGCTGGGTCGAGAACGCCTCTTAGGCTTGTTAGCTCTGAAGTGAGCGGGACGACTCGCAATGAAGGTTATCAAGGTTTGGGCCACCGCTCCCTAGGCATTGCCAATTGGGGGCAGGAACTGGTTATTGCTTCTTGTCTCGGTTAGATTCATTCCCTAGGCTTCACCTGTGACATGCTAAAGCCCGGCAGGCGGTCCCGCTAGGGGCACGAGTCAGCGAGCCCATCCAGATTGCCCGTCATGAACGAAAACTGATGCAAGTGAGCTATCAAGTACCGAGTACGGAGTAGTCATAGGGTACAGATGATGAAAGCAGATCGACTGTAGTACTGACTGTGGGAGACAGCTATTACCCAGGTAGGAGAAAATGTGTCTATCGCGCACGATCAGCACGTGTGGAAGTTGCTTGGAGGCGCGACACGAGGAGGGTGGACTACAGTTAGATACTTGACTAAAATCCTCGTGCCTGCCTAGCTGTGAACGGTTGGTGATATATCTATACCTAGTGAGGTACCCATGTCAACTGTTCTTAGACAAAATTCCATAATCAAGAGACCCGTCCCTGTCTACTTGAAAAAGTGATCCAAGGGCCCTGCACGCAACTCCGCCAGCCTCTCCTTTGAGCAGGCAAATTCTTGCCTGGGAAACCAGTCAAGAATCTCCGTCTCACGGCCAGTCAAGAGATTCGCAACAGCCTTACCAGACAGCCAGGAATGCACCATACCATATCCATTAAATCCAGCGGCAATCCACTCGCCTCCCACCGCAGGATCACACTCTGCTCTTCCCGAGATATCAGCAGTCAGGCGATCGACCACGGGCATATAGTCGCCTGTGAAGCCCATGATCCCAGTCCATTTCCTTTCCACCCTAGACCCTTCTGCGTTGGCGAAAACTTTTCCAGGAACAGCTTCGAGATGTCTGAGTGGATGTATGCTGAGTTGGCTGTCGTCGGTACTCCCAATGTCCTCCTCGTTCTCTAGTCCTCCCTGACCGAATCCTCCACCAAGGTATAAGGACCCATCCTCACCTGGAGATTGTGTGATGTAATCGAACCCATTTGCATAGATCGCACTCCATGAACGTGTGGCTCCAACACGTGGGAAGTCAGGAGGCATGGCCTGTACTGTCATTTGACCTCGCAGAGGCCACAACGCACCTCGGAGTGCTGGAAGTAAGTGTGCCGCATGGGCATTGGTACAGTGGATAATATGCTTAGTCGATATACTACCCCTTGCGGTTTGTATCTGATATGGATGTGTGCTTGATTGTGTTCGTTCCACCCCAGTAGCTGGTGTATGCGTCTCAAGCGTAACATGCCCCTCTTCGATGAGTTTTGACAGCACCACCCCCAGAAAGCGATATGGCCAAGCCGCACCAGCAGGTCCAATAATGCAGCCCGATGCATTAATCAGGCCTAACTCCTGCCACTCAAAGTCAGTCTCTCGGAATCGAAGCATTTTTTCCATCAAAATATCAAACCTTTAACTTCAACGGATCTTCATGGGCCGTCCAGTTACTTCGCTCTTCCGGGAAGTCTTCGAACCAATCTTGCAGGGAATTTTTGGAGGCATCCCATGCAACGGGGTCATATACTCCACAAAGAGCCTCCACTCTCCGTACCAAGCCTACCTCCCCAGCCTTGCCCAGCAATTCAGCCTCCTTGACAATGACGTCTAGATGTGACAATCTGAACTTGGTGATCTTGATGGCACTTTCCTTCCCAGACTTAGCCTTGAGCGAGCCATAATCAGAAAACGGTACAGTCTTGATATGTCCACCATTTCGTCCCGTGGCTCCAGAGATGGCAGCTCGAGCCTCAAGCATGACTATCTTCAGAGATGGATCTATCCGAGACAAATGTAGTGAGATGCTGATACCCGTAATTCCGGAGCCAATGATGACTACATCCGCCTCTGTAGGCAGTTGCTCGGATCGTTGATTCGCGAACGCATGTGGCGGATCTTGCCAGAAGGAGGGCGTTGCATTCTCCACAGGGAATCCGGGGTCCTTGTCGAGGCGGGCGGCTAAAGTCCTGAGTATTTCCGGAGAAGCCATTGCAGGAACTGGTTGTTTGATGGTTTCAACGGACGTAAGAATGCAAAGGCTTGTTCTCCTAGAGTGGCTATTATAGGACGGCGCCTGGCGTGTACGGCGCCCTCGGTCACCGTTAGCTTGATTTGGTACGTGCGTTATACTCGGCTAGCCTTTCGATGCGAGCGGGAAGGTGCGTTGGTTACAATGGATGATGGTTCGTTGTGACTGTCCGCTGAGCCAGGGATACTCGATCAGCGTTGGGAGCGGGTATGCACGCAGCACGATTTAGATCTGCCTTTGATGAATGCCGGAGGTATAATTCGTAAATGAGTGTATCATAACCTCATCTCATGAATAGTCAGCCCTGGTGAACAGGCTTGAAGATGCGTGCAACGTCGTACAACGAGGCAGCGCAAATCTCTTTCATTGAAGGGCGCAATCAACTTTGATTGGTGAAAGAGTTGGCGGAGAAGGGCGATGGCTTTTGATTTGCTCATAGAAGCATCTTCCCCAGTTCTAGAGTCTCGGACGAAGTGCAAATGCCGAGGAACTGAGTTCATGACGTGCATTGCTATGCCCAATAACTGTGTACTGGGGGGTCTGTGCCGGAACTATAAGATCGACAACTTACTGGCACTTATCTCCAGTTCCAAAGCTGACATCTGAGATTCGACAGGGGCAGTACATAAATCACTATTCATCATATATAGACGAAAGAAAGAGCCCTCCGATTTTCTGGTGTTTTGTCGAGAACCATCATACGTCGGCGATCATGGGTTCAATCGGTCATCAAGAGGAGCCCGCATCCTGGCAGATAAAGGTTGCTGAAAAGCAAAAACAATCATTCGCTGCCATACCCGAGGCATGGCGTCTGCCAGAATCGATCACTAAGGGACTGTCATACCCTTTGGAAGAGAAGCCGAACCGTTTGATCGAACTTGATATTCCCCGAAAGTCAGGTATCCTTTCTGATAAGGAATTGGAAATTACAGAACAAAACACAGTTGCTCAACTGCTATCAAAGCTAGCGTCTGGAGGACTGACGTCGGTCGAAGTGACACTGGCGTTTTGCAAACGGGCAGCAATCGCACAACAGCTGGTATTTGCGCCCGTATATCCCCCTGCTTGCCGTGGAGAGATTCTGACAAAGTTTTCTGGATACAGACTTCATGTCTCACAGAGATCTTCTTTGACGATGCACTGATAAGAGCCGAGTCCTTGGACAAAAGAAGAGCAGCGGGTGAACCACTTGGTCCACTACATGGCCTTCCCGTCAGTCTGAAAGATGGTTTTCAACTGGTTGATAAGGAAGCAAGTATCGGATATGTCTCCTTCCTAGGGAATAAGTCGGTGAAGAATTCACCCTTGGTAGACACACTACTCAACCTCGGTGCCGTACTTTATGTCAAAACAAACATACCTATGACGCTCATGACCGCTGAATCGCACAACAACATCTTCGGTCGTTGCCTGAACCCTCACAATACCGCGCTCAATGCCGGAGGCTCAAGTGGAGGAGAGGGTGCACTTGTGGCATTTCGAGGCTCACCAATAGGTGTTGGGACGGATGTGGCAGGCAGTGTCCGTATTCCATCACTGTGCTGCGGTACGTATGGATTCAAACCAACTTCCAACCGAGTCCCGTATGGTGGGCAGGCTATTCCGGGTCTTGCTGGATTTAAGCCTATTGTTGCATCCGCAGGTCCGCTCGCAAATGATTTTGCAGCACTCGAAATATTTACTAAAGCTGTCGTGGACTCGACCCCGGCACTGCTTGATTCAACTGCAATTGATGTACCCTGGCGGAAACTTGACCAACCGAAGAAATCCGGCTTGCGGTTCGGCCTGGTACCAGAGGATCCAGCCTACCCATTACACCCTCCGATTAAAAGAGCGCTCAAGGAAGCAGTTGCAAAAATCCAAGCTCAGGGTCATGAAGTTGTGACCTTGAGGTCAGATGAGACCAGGACATCTGATGCTATTGAGGTTGCGTTTGAATTGTTCAGCCTGGCGCCAGGTACCGCCATTCGACATATCCAGGCAAGTGGTGAGCCTCCAGTACCCTCAGTTGCGAAGAACCTCGGACCTGCAAATCAGGGAAAGTATTCATATGTCACAAATCTCGAAGACTTGGACACGCTGCATAAATTTGCCGCAGTCAGTGTGAAGCGTGCTGAGTTTGTTGAAGCCTGGCGTAAAATATGGGTAGAGCACAGATTGGACGCCATCATCGCTCCTTCCGCTCAGAATACGGCAGTGCCACATGATACTTTCGGATTCCCACCATACACCTGCCTGTTCAATCTTTTGGATGTAAGATGATGCTCCTCATGATGAGTGTTCCATCTACTGACCTATCTAGTATCCTGCATGTGTGATACCATACTCAAAGGCATCAAAGGAACAAGACAATGTTCCACTGACCATTCAATCAGGCCAGGCGGGACCAAATTGTGAGTCGCATGGTCATATCTTTCATCCCATGCTGATAAGCCATGTCACAGATGATCCCGTAGTTTTCGACGGCGCCCCGTGCTCAATTCAAGTAGTCACAAGGTCCATGCGAGATGAAGAATGTCTCGTCGCGGCCGGAGTGGTGGACGCTTGTCTCAAGTAGGTGTTCCTTCAAGTAGAGCAATGTCTTGCTGCTGCCGGTCATTAGGACGTGGAAAAATACAGACTGGCCTCGATCAAGAAACAAGATGAAGGCCAGTCCCTGGGCCACCTTTAGATATCAATGCAAGAAGACCATCATACAAGATCTCCTTGCCTGAATTTGCGTTGTAATAACGGCTGTCACTGCGGACTAGTACTCCTGGAAGTTGCCAGATCTTTACAAGGGCAAGTTCGCAGCGCGTGACGTGGCCCGAATACGCCACGTTCCAAATCTGTTGCAGGAGTTTTTTAATCAATTGTCGCGTATGCGCTCGCACTGCTTGCCCAGAGCCTGCATTTCCACCTTGAACAAACTCAGCCGAAGTTACAGGACAGGCTGCACAACCGAGAACGAGGATCGGCCAACAAATGAACTGCCCAAACGGGAGCTCCCCGTCATAGCGCTTTAACAGATCAAGGCCTGTTGCTAACAATGATTCTATTCGGGGGGAAGCGTTGGAGATGTGTTCTGGATCGATGACTTTCCAGATAAAAATCCTCAAGGCCAGAGCATAGAGCTTGGCGGCAATTTGACAGTTTGACAGTTTGATAAATGGTGGAACAACTTCATGTGACAGTTTGGGCTTGGCGGCTTGGAGGCGATCCAAGTCTGCAAGGCATTGTAGAGCAAGATCTTGATGATACTCCTCCAATGGAAGCTGTCTACTAAGCCAGGTGATTTGATAGATGATCAAGAACAGAGCAGGTGGGATATCTCCAATGACCGGACGGATGGGAGCACGTGCTGCATCGACCTCACTTTCTGAATCCCAGGCTTCAATGTACTTCGCAATTGCGCCAGTAGGAAATGCAGCAACGGTTGGCTCAATGTCTTCCGCCATCACCAATCGAGTTGCCAGGTGGTAAAGCACACTATCCAAGAGTGTGCGCTCAAAAATGGACATTTTCGATAGTTGAAACCGCGGAACATCGGCCATACTCTCTTCGAGGACTTTTCCTATGGCGCGATAAAAAGTCAAACTCGAACTAGTTTCCGAAGGATAGAAGTCCTCGGTCAGATCAGCAAGACGAACGATTGCATATCAAAGGTCAGGGTGGCTCACCTCGAAGATGCCCATAAAAAGAGAGCCGGCAAGAAAAGAGTTTCGTTCGAGTTGTGTATCGGCCAAATCACGCGTCACTTTGCGGAGACCTTGCAGCGCGCTTTGGGTATAAATCATGGCATCTTCTCTCGGGATCAAGCCAGCAGCTGATGCATGGAGAGCAGCTGGAGCAAGGGCGGCATGCATCACGAAGGCATTTTCACTGCTAGCCGCGAAAATGGAGTAAGGTTTCCGAAATTCCACGTCCGCCTCTGGGTAGACCAGAACATTCATATATGTCTCGGTCGTGTACCGGAGGATGTCGAAATCGCGTTTCGTCCTTAGTCCGTAGGGGCCACACCACACCGACGAAGTAAACGGCGAAGGTCTCAAGACTTCGATGACCGAGTCGCTATCAGACCCGGACCCAGAGCCACGCCGCGAAACGACAGCAGTAGTAGTGGGCTCTGATGAGTCTCTGGACTCTTCAGAAGAAGACGACGCCTCTCGATAAACGCACTGGATGTTTAACCGGTGGCACGCTGAACAGATCGGTCTCACCTCATCACACTTCTTGCGTCGCGTTCTGCACGTGCTACAACCAGTCTTGGTCCGCAGTTTCGGAGGCGGCCTGGTGAACCTCTTGGTCGCCATGACAGGTTTGACGAGGATTGCATGCCCTGATTTGGACATCCAAAACTCATAGTTTACTTCAGATGGTCATTACCCGTAATCGATGGTAGTTTTGATGCGTACAATGGCGGCAACCTGATCAGGTTTTGGGTGGGTTTGTAGTTGACTGGAGAACACGGTGGGCCGGTCGAGATGCAAGGTTAGTCCCAGGACCCTGTTTGAGATTCGTTGTGGCCACGATCCGGAACTCCAGCCGAGCCATCCTCGGAAATCGGCTACACCCCCTCTCACTGTTATTCTGTGATTATTCTGTCGCTGAATGCCACTGTTCCCCCGCGAAGCAATGGAGATAATAGACTGTGGCCGGGAAGGCATGCTTGGTTCGTACTTCGTAGTTAGCTCTAGGCTGATCTTCAATGAAATCAAAGTTATCATGTTGAAGTACCACTACACAGATATACCATTTACGGTAGCCCGTCCACGTCTCAAACCCACGGCACGCGTTCAGAAAATTATCACCAAGAATCTGTTTAAATAATGAAGGCTTTTTCTTCTCGTCTATAATATGAACCCCCGTCTAAGCTGAGAAAGGTATGTTTAGCCACTCCCAAATTCGCGAAAAATGTACTTAGATGCCCAGGAATATAGTGTGCTGAGGCTGCTCAACACCTGTTAAATCGTATCCCGCCCAGCAGGAAGTGATGAAATCCTCTTCGAAAAGGCGGTTAAAGTCTTCCGCTTGTTTCCTTGTGCTGTGTTGATTGTTTTCGTCTGATGCTTCTCCAAACCCTTCGTTCCGCGGCCGAGCAATGGCTACCTACCCCATTAGCCCGGAGGATTGATTTTTATTGCTCGAGTTTGTATTGTTGGTTATTCTGCGGATTCATGTAATCCATGGGCAGAACGTGCTGCATGGGCTGCATGTTATTGAGGCCGGTGCCCGCGCCACCGTCGTCCATGACGTGATCATGGCCCATCATGGTCGATGTGGGATCATGCATGAACTGGTGGTCTGTCTGCTGGGCCGTGAAGTCGTGAGGATCGTGATGAGCCTGTAGATGTGAAGTGTCTGCAAACGTCGGCATCCCCGCGGGGACGAAATTGTGTGGATTCTGCGCGTACTCCGAGTCGAGTTGCGCTTGAATCTGCTCCATGATCTGTGGGTCGATAGCCATGTCGTCGTAGGCGTGTAGGTGTGCGTCGGCGTCCGGGAGATGTTCGTTCGCAAGATCCATGGGTTGTTGGATCGAAGTGAAGTCGTGGTTGGTAAGGTGGTTGTTTGTAAGGTCTTCCTGGGGTTGCACGAGGACGTCGGGGGTGGGGAGAGGTTGTGGGAGTGTTGCAGGTGGCTCGTCAATGGTTTTACTTCGTCCTGGTCGGTTTTCGGAGCGCAATATCGGGGGTTTGTTGGTGTCTTTGCATTCTGGACAGTTCTTGATGACGTGGCTGACTGTTTCTTTTATGCGAATCCAATGGTATTTGGTGGCTATGATGGCTGTAGTTTTGTTGATTCCGCCATGTGCCTGGAGGTGGATTTGCTTGGCAATCTCGTACTGTGCCTGAGGGTCCGAGATGACTTCCTTGTCCTTCAACATCAGTTTCTCTGGAACACCATCCTGTCCTCCGACAAGTTTATAATGGGTAGCGGCACTCCTTAGCCGGCTTTTCTCTGATCTATCGGCTCCTTGCGGATAGAGTGAATGTCGTAGATAGTATCGAATTTTGTCGAAGCGTTCTTCTGATAGTACATTTTCACTCTCCGATTTGAGATCCTTTCCGTAGATAATCGCATCGACTGGTTCCTCGGAAGATTTCAGATTTCCACAGCCAGGGACCCTCCCAATGCGTTTAAACCCGAGTGAATCCCAGATCCTTGTCGATGCAGTATTACTCTCATACACTAGATTGAAGACAGAATATGAATAACCCTAGTTGAGGTTAATTCATCGTGTCAGCGATAATACGTAAGAACTGAAAAAGATCTGGACTTACCAATTGAGGCGCCCAATCCAGGTAGCATTGACCCATCGACTTTCCAACCCCCTTGTTTCGAGCGGCATGTGTAACCAGGAACCCACCATTGCAAACATGGCTACTTCTACCTGGATAATTGGGTTTCACATAGAAACTTCCGAGGCAAAGTTTGCTCCAATCGGCACCTCCACGCTCCATGTCGTTAACAGCCTCGATCCCCCCGATATCACCCAGAACCATGACCGCACCAAAATTTCCAAACCAATAAGGTCCAAACGTCTCAAGAGGAAGGGTATTGATCATGGGATAAGTGTCCCCGCCCTCGATTTCCCTGTTAAGACTTTCGCCCAGGTAGGCGAGAAGGCGCTTCGGAACAGCATCCGGAGAAAAGAATGGAATCAAAGTCGCAATCGTGACCCGATCTCTTAAAGTCACCGGTCTTGGGAATATCGACGATGGTATCTGTGGATTATCTGCAGTTGGGTACGGACCCTGGCCGGATGCACGATAAATCACGCCAGACTCTGGGTCCTCCAATAGCGCCGGCATCGTGAACCGCCCAGCCCACCGGATATCTCCTCAGCACCCGCGCAGTTTTGGAATTGTCGCTTCGATGGTCGATACTGATTAATGGTGTTTGATTCGGATGTGAATGGAATAAGGAAAAAAAGTTGAATTGTCGTCGTAAGAAACGGGCGAAGTGATTTCACCTTGGCAGTTGAGCAATGACCGATTGGCTGTGAGGGAACTACGTTGATCCGTTCCGAAAATCATTCTAAATTTATGATTGGAAGTTGCAATTCTCACATTCTTGTATGTATTAATTATTCTTAATATATAACGTATAGTACCTCTATCCATATCGTATTTGATTTCGTATCTCGTAATGCGTGAACCCTGACTTCTCAGAGTTCATATGCCATATTTGCGAGTGTTCAAGTTGCTTTGACTCGGTGGATTGGCTTTGTCCACTTGTTTGATTTGACACTGGGATCTTGTTCAGATTGGCAGTCGCCTGCCAAAATTGTACGGCTGGTATTGACTGTGGTCGTTTTTGAATGTGAATAGTAATCTGACCTATCGGCCGAGAATAGCATTCAAGATCCAAATTGAGGGAGACACACTGGTGTATGATGGGCCAAGTCTCCCAGAGGAGAGTGTGTTGGTCTTGAAGGAGAATTGCTTCGGCCGTATCAATCCTTGTCCGAGAGGTAGACATCAGATCGCTATCATCTATGACAATCTGTGAGTAAACCGATAAGCCGAACTTTGTATGCTCCTTAGCTGTGCGTGTTGGCAGTGCCAGTAGTACTCTGCTATCATTTGCCCCGAGACTGTGTAGGTTGGCAATAATACTGCAGTGATGCAGGCTGCCTGTAACTCGAGGTGTTTCGGCAACTGGAACAAAGTTGGGTTTGAGAATGCATAATAGCTTTATAATTTTTTCTCATACTCTTTCATACTCCACCGCTTGCTACCACTCATATGAGCAGGTACACCAACATACATGGGTGACGGATCCTTATCATCAAGTTGCGGCAGTGCAGATAGCTCTGCAGGCTCAGAGTAGGGAGAAACACTGCTTCCAGGCATTTCATAGGATCTGCCACTCGTAGACTCGGCGGGACTGATGGTTTCAGCCGTAGTCATTGAGTACGGGTGCATTTTGCCAACAGACATTTCAGTCGGTAATCGATTCGAACCTGTAAGCTCATACGGACGACCAGCTCGGAAGGCGTCCTTTTCCATGGGGGGCGGACTTTCAGCCAGGTCTGGCCCAGCACCACGTCTTCGCGTATATCGTTGACCAAGTAGAAAACCGCCAACGACAAGAGCGGTCACACCGAGAATAACCCCAATGGCAATACCAGCTTTGCTTCCTGCAGAAAGGCCTCCACCAGATCCATCACTTTGAGATATAGAGACTGTTCCAGAGGTCGCAGATGCAGGTTCGGTGGTGGATGTGCTCGAACCTCCAGAAACCAAGTCGGTGCTATAGCTTGTAGCAGAAGGGATCTCGGTCGTGGACGCTAGGCTAGTCGCTCCAACGATTGTCGAAAGAAGGGCATCAGTAATTGATGATGCTGTACCAGTGCCAACGGGAGGAACATCTGTCTATAATAGATAGGTCAGTAAGACCAATTGAGTAGTCATCCTTCAGTCAAACTTACTGTAGACTCGGTGGTTCCTGGTTCGAGAATGGTGGTAAAGCCAATGGTGCTTTGTATAACTTGGGTTGTGGTGACGGAGATTGTCGATAGTAGAGTGCTCGTAATTGTTTGAATAATTACTGGTCGCGCGTTGGCATCCCCTGTCGAAGTCGACAGAAGGGTCGTTGTCTGTCCTGATATTATGCTGGTGATGGTCGCTATCGAGAGGGCAGCAGGCTCCGTCGATGACGTCGTGATAACTGAGTAGACAGTCTGCACTGAAGGAATCACAGAGGTGACGGTTACGGCCGACACAATAGGTTGAGTTGCGACGGGCACAGACGACTGCGCGCTGCATAGTAAAAGAATGGAAAGCAAAGCCCAAAGGACTCTGCAGCTATTGATGGCACCCATGGCACGAGTGGTGAAGGCGGCTGCAGTCGCGCAATGTTTGGTGAAGCGAAATCGGTATACACAGTGCAGCGGAGGAGAGAAGGAGAGGAGAAGCTGCACGAGAACCTACCGTATTTTACTCGGTAGCATGGCATATCGCCTTTGCAGTAAAGAGGATAAGATTGTATGGAAAGAGAGCCCGGATTCAGGACGGCAGTGGATGCGGTGCCTCGTAGATGAGGCGATGCCATAGGCTCACAGCTGAGAACATGTTCCTTCCGAACTTCCTAGCGAGAGGGCGTTGGGGTTGGCATCAAGAATGAGGGAGATTTTCATGATGACAGGTTCGCTAAACCGATGGAAAATGGAAGTGGCTCAAAATGGTTCAAATGGTCTCAGAAGTAGATGACCTGGGGTGGATGATAATTGGTCAGCCTTGGACGCCATTCCTCCTGTTCTGGAACACACGGAAATTGCATCGGTTGATAAGACCCTTTTACGGATATTTGGATACCTATTATTATTTTTTGGGGCCCAAAATCCAGCAGCCACTGCTCAAGCAGCATAGTAGGATTTTAATTTGGGCTACACAACAGGAGGTACTCATATCGTGCGGGTTATCGATGCGTTCCAATGATGCTGCTTGGTGCATAGGTCAAAACGATGGATGATTGTGCCGGGTCAACACTGCGACGTGAATGCCCGGATCATTATGAACGTCGGCGTGATTACCTATGTAGGTCACAGCTACAGGTACGTAGCGCCTGTAAACCTGACCTTGGGAGATACTTTCGTAGTAACAATTCTGGAGGGCCCATTTCGAGTTGTCCAGTTCAGGTCCGTTGTGCAGGGTCGGTCTTTTGAATCCCGACAAACCTCGACGCGTTGGGAGACGCGTCATCGTCACGTGCATTCCCATTAAGCCGGCACAGCCACGCCAACGTTTAGTGGCAATCTCGTCAATGGTGCGTGCACTGTCTGAAAAACGGCAACATCGAGAGAGTGCTGTTTCGAATCCTTCTGAGATGCCTGTGATTTCAGTCGTTGAGAGATGCTCCGGTTAGATGCTCCGGTTAGATGATCTTGATAGTGGCGATCATTCAGGTTCGTAGCTCAACGATGGGGCTTGTATGGAAGAGGAGGCGATTATCCTTGTGATATCCATGCTTCACTTGCCCAGCTGCACGCTTTCGAGGGTTTTGTTGACAATTGGTAGAAGTTCGGCCATTTGATTGGAGTCTCTCAGCACCGCAGTCACATCGTCCCTACGGCCTGCTAGATCTTCTCGGACCGTGTCATATGCTTGCTCCTTTTCCACATACTCTCGAATGATCTCTTTCCTCCCAAAATCAATGTATATCCTGGTGTCTCGAAGTCGCAGAAGGACATTGTCCAACCTCATGAAAAAGCGACACAATAAGAGCAAGCGTGCTGGCATGACGCGAATCTTGCATGAAATCATTGCGATGCCATTATCAGCGAGTTCGTCTTCGTAGAGGATAACATCATCGAAGAACAAGATGGGATCTGGTTTCTTCAAAAGCTCTAGAGGAATAGGATCTGAGGAAGTGGTGAATTCGGGAGAGCCAGGGGCGAGATCACCTTTGTAGTCAGTGGTGTACGACCAGTCAAATGGTTTGATGACCTCTTTGATATCATGAGTGTCTTCCCGACTCTGATGCCATTCTTTGGAATATGCCACTTTCAATCTCTTCTCACCCGTCTTATCCACACGATCTAGAGCGCCAAAGGCATCAAATTTGATCCCCCAATTGGAAGCAGGATGTTCAATGGCTACCAAATTGTCGCCGAAGATCATTTCTGGCGGGGCAATCCCGAGCTTGGAAGTCATCTCCTCGATGGGCCCGGCTTTTAGAATGGGGAGTTTTTGCGTCGTCACACGGAAACCTTCCACCGAGAAGACTCGAGGTGCGTGAGCAGAAGGAGCGGGAAAGCTGGTGTCGAGATTGTCGCTAGTACGAGATGCATGGCCGTTAGTTGCCATGGTGGGTGAAGTGCTCACTCAATGTTTGGGTGGGTAGTGAAGGACAGAACCACGAGTTGAGCTGAGTTAGGGACAATCCTGTGGTAAGAGCAACTGTTTCAAGTCCAATAGTCGTTTCGTACAGTGTCGGACGAGGTTGACATGAAGGTGAGAAGGGATCATGTAGAATCATTCAAACAAGAGGAACTTCGCAGGACATCCGATTAGATAATGCGGGGGATGCTTCAGAAAGCAGGTGCGCTCCCAGGCAGTTCGAATTGGGGAAAGAACGATCGGTTGATCGGTTGCCCGGCCGACAGCACTTTATTGTGGCAGCCACTCACAACGCCTACACCTTCCACTTCATCATGACTTGAACTTCAATTTGAATTACACATTTTGAGTCAATACATTGATCTTCGACATCGACAATAGTTCATCACCCTCGGTCGCCATCATCCTCCGTCGCTTCTCCGCCCATGGCTTCTAAAACTCTTGAGGCTCGCTTTGAGCACCTCTCTGTCAACGACGAAAACGATGCACCTCCCTCCACGCTTCTGAAATCAAAGGTAAGTCGCCTTGCAATTCACTACAGTCATCGCAATTTACTCACATTGCCCTCAAAGGCTGCAAACCAGGGAACGATAGCGACTCTCCCCTCCAACCAGTCCCGCGCGAATCTCGTCAAGTACGCTCTGCAAGCCTCGAATGAATCTAGACAGAATGCCGGCCAAGTTATCACAACAACCACCATTTCAACTGTGCCGACCCTCCCTCCATCACCTCTTAGAAAGCCTGCACAATTCTCTCGTACATCAGATGAAAGCGATGACTCCCAACAACGGCACTCGAGTTCCACCAACTTCTTCGACCAGCCACAAGCCCCCAAAAACTTCCATCTAGGCATGTTCGAGATTGGAAAGCCCTTGGGCAAAGGGAAATTTGGCCGTGTCTATCTTGCCAGAGAAAGATCTTCGGGCTTTGTTTGTGCTCTGAAGGTGCTTCACAAATCTGAACTACAGCAAGGAAAAGTCGAGAAGCAAGTTCGTCGCGAGATCGAAATTCAGTCAAACTTGAGGCATCCCAATATCTTGAGACTTTTCGGTCATTTCCATGATAGTAAGCGTGTCTTTTTAATCCTCGAGTTTGCCGGAAAAGGAGAGCTATACAAACATCTTCGAAAGGAGAATCGTTTCCCCGAATGGAAAGCCGCCCAATATATCGCCCAAATGGCTGCTGCTCTCAAATACCTACACAAGAAGCACGTTATGCATCGTGATATCAAGCCTGAAAACATTCTCGTCGGAATTCACGGCGAGATCAAGATCTCGGACTTCGGCTGGTCTGTACATGCTCCTAACAACCGCCGGAAAACCATGTGTGGTACACTGGATTACCTTCCCCCTGAGATGCTCAAGCCGGGTACCTCAGACAACTTTTACACTGAGAAGGTGGACCTTTGGAGTTTGGGTGTTCTCACATATGAGTTCTTAGTTGGAGAGGCACCATTCGAAGACACTCCTGTCATGACTCAGAGAAGAATAGCCAGGGGAGAAATGACGGTCCCCAGTTTTGTCAGCTCAGAAGCCAAGGACCTGATACATAGAGTATGTTTAATTCCTTCTTTTGCTTCAGGCCGACGCTAACTATTTCTCAGTTGTTGACTCTCGACCCCGAGAAGAGAATTCCTTTGGATGATGTTATGCGTCACCCTTGGATTATCAAGCACTGCATAACGAAAGGGGGTGAACGACGACCATCGGGGAATAAGGATACGAATCCAGAAAAATCATGATCGAGAGATTTACAGCGAGTAACGAATTTCCTTCCTTCTACTATCACTATTGATTGAGCAATCATTTGATTGAATTGGCGTAATTCTCGACGCCGGTCCCCATTTGGTGCAACAGGTAGATAGCTCTTTAAGATCCGATAGATGACGCCATGCGGTATTGGACAGGCAATATTAGTGAACGGCCACAATTCGGGCTTCCTCAGCCAGTGCTAGGCTTTAATGGTACCATGATTCAACCATTCATATGATATTTGCTCGTTTCTCGCCATCATACAGTATGGTCCTTTATAGAGAACGTGGGATATCATAGCGACTCGCGGAATATTTTATTGTAGCACAGTGAACAAGCAACAAATACCAATCAATGAGTTTCTGGACTCATTCTCGGTTATTCTTGCTGCTTGCTAATTGAACTAGAAATATCGGTCAATCATATCCATTAATTTCTCGACACTCCTGAGCTAAAGTTCCAGCGCAGCATCAACGTGCTCCTGATGAACAACCTCAACACCAACATAGTCGACAATCGAGGAAACATGCTTGCCATCTCTCTTGGTCGGCGACATACTGCTCCGCATCGTCCAGTAAGGGAGCAGGCAGGCAGGGTGGCAACAGAGAAGGGATGAGTGTACAAAATCATAGAATTTCCTTCGAATCATATCCGTACTGGCTTCACATATCATCGTATCATAGTCTGCTATGTGCTATGCTCATGCAGCGGGAGGACTTATTCTTACTGAAAGACGCCCAACAAATCGAGTCCATAGGTCTTTTTTATGAACCCGTCAATCCATCCACGAATCCTAAACCATTTGAAACCATCTTGGTATACAGATCCCTGGACGTCGTCAGGTCAGGTAATCGGTCTATCTAAGCTCCCTCGCTGCAGGTAACTCGGCATAGGTACGGGGTGCACCTGGTGTCGAACTGAGCTCGGACCTCGACGTCGGAACCGACATTGAGGTCTGAGAGGTCAGCTCGTATCGCGATGGAGGAGGCGGCGGCGAGCCCACGGGTGAGACTGGGCTGGTGGCATGGTAATTGACGTGCGAATGGGCCTGGCCCGTCGGTCCACCGGCTCCGTATCCTGGATTTGGACGGCCGTCAAAGGGCTTCGGCACCGAGCCAGGATGTGGGTAAGGTGGAGGAACAAATGAGGGTGGTGGCATGGGGGGAGGGGCTCCATAGTGATAGGACCCTTGTGGTGGACGGTAGCTGGCTTGGTGTGCCCTTCGACGACGACGCATGCACCACCAGATTCCGGAACCAATCACTGCACATATGATTGCAAATCCTCCTACAGCGATGCCAATGATGGTGTTCCGCGAAAGGGTCCCTTCTGTTATACTTTGAACAACGCTTGATGTCGTTGATGTCGGCGACGCTGACGTGGTCCCAGTGCTTCCTCTTGACGCAGTTGATTGAGTCTGCGCTGATGTAGTGATACCCGCACTAGCAGAGGCCGATGCGCCTGAGGACAAGGCATTGTCAAGCAGTGTATTCCATACGCGTGCAGGGACTTGGCCATTGGGATTCGTGCTAACCGCGAGTGTAGCGATGACTGAGTCTTCGCAAGTATAGTAGATTGCAGATAGATCGGGGAAGGTGTGTGGAACACAATAGGGCCAACCCTGATTTGTGCTATAGAGAATTAGTGGACTTTTGTAAAAGCTGAGTGAAGACTGGCATACCATTTCACTGTGTTGGGATCCATTATGCAACCTTGTGGACATAAAGAGGAGGTGTAAAAGCCAACGAAATCGATACAGATCTGCTGCCATTCGCACTTCGCCTCGAGGCCGCCAGGACAACATCCAATTGCTCCGCTGGAAACAGCACAATTTCCGTAATTCTCACAAGTGACAAGGGCGCCTGAAGAAGAGATAAACATAGGGTGATGAGCTTGCAGAGTGAAGATACTCACCAGCTCGGCCGTCAATGTAGCCACAAGTGTAATCTGGAGCCATCAGAATCTGTCCAGAGTCTCGTCGGAGGAGGTCATGGTGGAGAGATGGTTTCGCTGTGGTCCCGGGAGCACCGATGAGGGGGTCCATGAAAGATTGATGTGCGTGGTGAGACGCGCCATCAAATGCCATAGTGACCGTAAAGATAGCCAACAGAAGCGATAGTATCAGAGTGTCCGAAATCATGGCTGGGTATGCAAAAGTTGAAGAACGAGTATGCACTGTTCAATACTCGACTAACTGGGTGACTGGCTTCGCCTGGGCCCGATGAGGATCTTAAGCTGCTGATGCACAGCACAGTATCTTGTCGGGCGTACATGCTGTCTTCGTATCGGAGCTGCTTTCGCCTCGTGTTTGTCCTCGCAACACGAGCTGCTGGCCTCAAGGCGTCTTCACCCAGACATTATTGTCGGAGATCTTGTCACCCTGGAAGCCACCAACCGTGAACCCTGTTCTCATGTTTGTAGATCATCCGGATTGCACTCCTTCCTTGCATATCATACAAATCACTGTGACCTGTAGATATATCAAGTATTGTATATGGGTCTCCCCGAGGGATAGTAAACCCGGCAAAGTGGCTAGGAGTAGATGAGTTGGCTTGCACGAGTGTCCAAGCTCTTGCCAACGGATCTGCTTGGGAAGAGATTGGCTAATCAACCTTCATGGGCTGATATCGGGTCTTGGTTTGACCTTGGCATCATTGGCATCGCGCAGACTGTACCAGGCCTGAGTAGGTTTCTATGGCACCAAAGCTTATGGGGTCCAAAAGCCAAAGAACCCTCGTATCTGCAAGAGCTGTTGTAAGAGAGAATGCTGTACCACTCACAACCATTCCATCTTCGGTCCAAAACTTCAGGATTGACACAGCCAAGATTATTTTAAGCGTCAATATGGTGGCATGTTCCCATCATACTCGTAAATGAACCAACATCAATGAGTTCTTTGGTGAGAAATGCCGGGATAGTCCAGATGCCTCAAGACCTTTCATAGAAAATGGAGCTGTTAGGGTTCAAACCACGTTATGATCATGGCGGTTACCCACTGACCAAATGTCAGGTAGCTCGTTCGAATGACGCCATAGTAGACTGCTTCCGCTAAGTATTCACCAGACGATTACCTTCTTCAATTGCTGCTTGAGAGTCTACACAGCAACAACCAAGTGTGAAGGGTCAAGATCCAGTTCGTTCATGTCATTTTATGGGAAGTCTCAATCGAGAGGATCACAATGGCTTTATCTGCTGCACGAAGACATTCGGAAGCGTGACCCGATATAGAGTTATTCCACAGACGTAGAATTGCCTCTTTAGGTAGAAATCGATATCGAACGACGCAATAAGTAATCGGTGGCGCCCAGTGCAGGGAAGCATTTTATATTGATATGATATTTCACGAGTCTGTTTCTCGCTGAAGAGAAACAACCTTGTTCCGTGATATTGGGACTTCAGAGTAAGCTTTGGTCTCTTCTGATTATTGCTGCTAGGAGAATTTTCCCTATCAATATCGTTCCCAGAATATCTCTTGCCGGAGCAAAATCGCCGAGGCGGGCTTCTCCATCATCGGATTTATATCTCTGACTTATTTCGCACTTGCGTCAGGATTGTTTTTTAAATTTGAGAATCAAAGCTGGAATCTTTGAGTCCTCATCAGTCATCCATCGAACTTGTTTCCGAACCCGTCGAGCATAATGGGGGACGCAGGTGGTAGTGAAAGGGGCATCCGGATTGCCATTGATGTGAGTTTATCCACTGTTCAGCCGTTGAATTTCATTTCTGTTCTGCTTAATCAAACAACTCGTGTTCAAATGCCTCATTCATGAGTGGAGAGGAGAGGATCAACGAGTCTCTAACACAGACATTAAATAGCGAGGAGGGACCTTCACTGATTGCGTCGGAAACCCTGGTACGGGACGCATGGAGGATGATATTATCATCAAGCTGCTCTCAGAAGACCCCTCGAATTATGCGGATGCCCCGCTGGAAGGTATCCGGCGCCTGATGTCCAAGTTCACTGGGCGAGAGATCCCGCGCAGCGAGGCACTTGATACGAGCAAGATCGAGAGTATTCGGATGGGCACGACGGTGGCGACGAACGCATTGCTGGAGCGCAAAGGTGAGAAGATGGCGCTTGTCGTCACCGCCGGATTCAAGGATTGTCTCGTGATCGGAAATCAAACGCGGCCCAAGATTTTTGACCTCGCTATCCGAAGATCGGATGTGTTATATCAGAAGGTCATTGAGATTGATGAACGTGTCACGCTCGAGGATTATGCCGAGGATCCAGAGCGAAACAAGACCCAGGTGGAGGCTAGCCATGAAGATTACAAGAGCAACGAGCTAGTGCGTGGTCTTTCGGGTGAGGTAGTCAGGATCTTGAAACGTCCAGTGGAGGACAAAGTCAAAGAGCAGTTGAAAAGTCTTTATGATGAGGGGTTCAGGAGTGTTGCTGTTTGTCTTGTCCATGGCTACACATTCCCGGAGCATGAAGCATTGGTTGGTAGACTGGCAGAAGAGATCGGCTTTGAGCACGTAAGCTTAAGTCATGTGCTCATGCCCATGATCAAGCTCGTTCCCCGCGCGACCTCAGCTTGCGCAGATGCGTATCTTACGCCGACCATCAAGAAATACATCTCAGGATTTCAGGCTGGATTCGAGGGCGGACTCGGATCAGAGAGTGTGAAAGAACAGGGAGGTGACAAGAAAGCTGCTCGTTGTGAATTTATGCAATCTGATGGCGGCTTGGTCGATGTCGACAAATTCTCAGGTCTGCGTGCCATTCTCTCAGGTCCAGCTGGGGGTGTCGTCGGATATGCTTTGACATCCTACGATCCGGAGACAAAGACGCCTGTGATTGGGTTCGACATGGGTGGTACGAGTACAGATGTCAGCAGATATGGCTCCGGTCGATATGAGCACGTGTTCGAGACTACGACAGCGGGAGTTACAATCCAGTCGCCCCAATTAGATATCAATACAGTCGCGGCTGGTGGTGGATCTCGACTGTTCTTCAGGAATGGCATGTTCGTGGTTGGACCTGAGTCCGCAGGCGCTCATCCCGGACCAGCATGTTATCGCAAAGGGGGACCTTTGACCGTGACGGACGCAAATCTTGTGCTTGGAAGGCTTCTACCCGACTTCTTCCCCAAGATTTTTGGTAAAAATGAAGATGAGGGTCTTGATCTGGATGTGAGCACGAAGCTCTTTGAGGAACTTACCCAGGAAATCAACCGCAAAACGGATAAAAACATGTCTACGGATGAGGTCGCCTATGGTTTCATCAAGATCGCAAATGAGACCATGACTCGTCCAATTCGCTCTCTGACAGAAGCAAAAGGCCACGATAGTAGCCTCCACAGATTAGCAACCTTCGGAGGTGCTGGGGGTCAACATGCAGTCGCAATTGCTCAGTCACTCGGCATCCGCCAGATCTTGATTCACCGATATTCTTCAGTTCTTTCTGCTTATGGTATGGCCCTAGCAGACGTCGTGGACGAGTCGCAGGTTCCGGAATCCCACGTGTGGGATCTCTCGGGTGGGAAACGTGACGGCCTGCACTCGAAGCTAGAGGAGTTGAAGCAACGATCACGCAAACGCCTTCAAGAGCAAGGCTTTGACAATGACTCTATTGAGTACGAAGAGTACTTGAACATGCGCTACCGCGGTACCGAATCTGCACTAATGGTTATCAAGCCGTCAGCAGAGGAGTCTAAGCATCTGTATGAAGGCGATGAATTCGCTTTCGGTAAGGCCTTCATCCGGCAACACGAACAGGAGTTCGGCTTTACGCTGCCGAACCGGGATATCATTGTTGATGATGTACGGGTACGAGGTATTGGTAAAGCCTTCCGTGGTATGTCAAAAACACCAGACCAGCAATTAAAGGAGATCAAGCCTATACAGGTTGCTAAGGACAAGGCCTATAAGACCTCAGAGGTGTATTTTGAGGGCGGACGCCAAGAGACCAAAATATATAAGTTGGAAGACCTTGAAGTAGGTACGAAAATCTCCGGCCCAGCGATCATCGCGGATGGTACCCAGACTATTGTGGTCACACCAGATGCAACGGCGTTGGTCATTGAGACACATGTGGTCATTAACATTGGCGACGAAGGTGTTGCGAAGAAAGCCGACACGAAGGAGGTGGATCCCATCTTGCTCTCGATATTTGGTCACAGGTTCATGGCGATTGCAGAACAAATGGGTCGGGCGCTACAAAAGACATCAGTGAGCACCAATGTGAAGGAGCGATTAGATTTCAGCTGTGCTTTGTTCGACAGCAAGGGTGACCTCGTCGCCAATGCTCCGCATCTGCCAGTCCACCTGGGGTCCATGTCCACTTGCGTTAGGACCCAGGCCAGAATATGGCAAGGAAAACTGGAGAAAGGCGATGTGATAGTTTCAAATCACCCAGAGTATGGTGGAACTCACTTGCCTGATATCACCGTGGTCACGCCGGCTTTTTCTTCAAGCGGGGAAATCGTTTTCTATGTGGCTAGTCGCGCACACCACGCGGATATCGGAGGTATCCTTCCAGGTTCAATGCCGCCTCATTCGAGAGAGTTGTACCAGGAGGGGGCGGTGATCAAGTCTGAGAAATTGGTGTCCAAAGGTAACTTTGACGAAGAACGCATCACAAAGATACTTTACGAAGACCCAGCGGAATATCCAGAGTGCAGTGGGACACGCAATCTTGCAGATAACATCAACGATCTGAAAGCCCAGATCGCGGCAAATCAGAAAGGAATCAACCTTATCAGCACTCTTATACAAGACTACGGAGAAGATGTTGTGCAATTCTACATGGTGGGCATTCAAGATAACGCAGAAAGAAGCGTGCGAGACCTATTGAAGAAAGTCAACAAGAAATTTGAAGGCAAGCATTTGGAGGCCATCGATTACATGGACGATGGATCTCCTATCTGTCTACGAGTGACTATTGATGCCGAAAAGGGAGAAGCCGTATTTGACTTCGAAGGCACAGGGCCTGAAGTGTATGGCAACATCAACGCACCTGAGGCCGTGACATACTCTATGATCCTTTACTGCCTTCGCTGTCTGATCGACGAGGATATCCCACTGAACCAAGGCTGTTTGAAGCCCATCGATGTGCGCATTCCACCTGGAAGTCTACTAAGTCCAAGTGAAACAGCAGCAGTGGTCGGTGGAAATGTACTGACCAGTCAACGTGTGACCGATGTGGTCTTCAAATGTTTCGAGGCTTGTGCTGCAAGTCAAGGAGATTGCAACAACCTCACCTTTGGATTTGGAGGCAACCTTAAAGGAGTCGCAAACCCACAAAAGGGCAGCCTTGGGTATTACGAGACTATCTGTGGTGGCTCAGGAGCTGGACCGAGCTGGAATGGCACCTCAGGCGTTCAAGTCCACAGCACTAACACAAAATCAACGGACATCGAGGTGTTTGAAAGGAGATATCCTGTCATTCTGCGCCAGTTTGGCATTCGGAAAGGCAGCGGCGGACTAGGAGCGAACAAAGGAGGCGATGGCGTTATTCGAGATATTGAGTTTCGAGTTCCGATGCAAGTCAGCATCTTGAGCGAACGCCGGACCTACAGGCCTTATGGCCTGCACGGCGGTGGTGATGCACAATGCGGTAAGAATATCTGGGTCAGGAAAATTAAGAAAGCCAAGAAAAAGGGCCTGGGTGGTGAGAATGAAGGAAAACAACGAGAGATTGGGGAAGGAGAGGAGTTTGAAGAGAAATATATCAGGTATGTCTTCGCGTTGTTTCTGATATCCGCGAGAGTTCGCCCGATTATCGGGGGCCCTCAACTCCTGCACTCATTGTACACTCCGAAGAAGTTGGCTGACGACCTGTAGTCTCGGAGGGAAAAACACTGCAGCCATGAGTCCTGGGGAGAGAATTATTGTCCTGACTCCTGGAGGTGGTGGGTATGGAAGACCCGGAGAGCAAGGCAAGATCACGGTCCGAGAAGATCCTGAGAAGCATTGGAAAAAGGGCAGCTTGGGATCTCGACTGGCGGAGTGGGAGAGCAGCTCTTGAAAATTTTGGGATCCTTAGACGGTTAGGAGGTGATGCTAAGCAGATACAGGACTGTACTCGGTCGACAGAGTACTTGTTAGGTACAAGGAGGCCCCCCAGTATAAGTCGCGATATTCTTTGGAATTCTCTACGGATTTCACCAAGCACACAGGCTCTCGAGGGCTGGGCAAATGTTGCTCGTTATTCACTGGAGGATTTCAAGTGGTTTGTTGCAACTTTTCTTCACCATCACCATCACCATCACCGTATCAAGGATGGTGACAAACAAGGACCGCCGTGGTTGGGAAATGCTATGGCAACGAGGTGTCTCCAAGTGTTTCCTGTAGATAGCTCACTATACTACAAGTTATGGATCAGGAAGGACTCTTAGAACGCTGTTCCACTTAGTATTGGGCAGAAAAATTGTTATTTACTATCTTTTTGTCTCGGTGCAGACGCGATACTTGCTTTCTAGATTACTTTTGACGAAACCGGACCGAGGAGGAGTCAAATATCTAAATAGAAGCCCTTTTCTCCAATACCAACGTATATAAGGTCGTCGTCGTCGTCATCTTCTTCTTCTTCTTCTTCTTCTTCTTCTTCTTCTTCTTCTTCTTCTTCTTCTTCTTCTTGCGATTGCTTCGCGCGGTTGCCCCTCGTTGCCATATTGCCCACGAGCCATCCGATACCCATATGATTGAATTTGAGAATTTGGCGGCGATGCTATTCACACTGATAGAAAATTCTGTTGATGTTGTCTTTGTTGATGTCCTTTTGGTGTGATACGGATATTGCTCTCCTCCACAATACTCCAGATTTCAAAGAAGTCTCCAGATTTCTTTGTGAGGCTTCTTTACTTTAACGCCTGACGTGCAGCGATGACAACTTTGATTTGCGCTCCTTCTTTCTCTGCCTTTGCGGACTTCACCATATCAGCGAGTCGCTTGGCGGGCTTCGCGTTGAACACTTGACCAAAGAAGAGCTCCGCGAACAGGGTAGCTGTGGTCTCGGTGAAGACGGCATTGTTTCTATTGACAAGGGAATTAATGACCTCGGACCGCATATCAGCGAGTTCATCATTGGTGACCTCAATAGAGAGAGCCAGAAGGGAAATTCATCGTTGTAGCTGACCTCCCTTTTCAATTTCATGTTGTGCAAAAACCACCCGTACTCAAATGGAAGCCTTTTTCTTGGTGTCCTGATGGTATTTCTGTTTTTGTTGTAAGGGGAAATCGCAAAGAATAGACGTGGTGTAAACTCGCGAGTGGACCAGCCACAGAGTGAAAATCAAAACTCGAGATGTGAGCACAATCCAATGTCGCTGTGTAACAGGTGTGCATAGAGTGCTGGGAAGTCCCTCCCGCAGCCTCAAATATCACCGAAACCCGCCCAAGTTTCCATATCAATATCTGGAATGTCTCCAAATCCGTCGATCTTATTCACCTCTAGAGGCGTGCCCATTTGATTGGCAAGAATTTGTTCGACCAGATCAAATCCGTTAGTCGCTTCAGATCATGATCCACAGGAAGCCTAGGGTCATCGGCTTGGATGAGACTCCCCACTTGACCGATTCTCCTAGCTCGGGTTATAGTTCACCGTCGATGTCCGTGGTAGTTTGAATTTCAGTCCTGAATACATTTCTACTCAGAAATGCCAGGAGATCTGGAACTGCTTTGTTTATATTTGAAAAGTACTGACGGTCGTTGAACGAGCCCTTAGTAGAAGACGTGACAAGTTCCACTGTCTCAGTCTGATCGACGCGGTGGATGCGTGCGCCAGATTGCTCACCAATCGATTTCGAAGGTGGTGGGTCCAAGAATGCCCCCCAATGGCAGCTGCGTTGTAGATTGAGTCCACACGAAGACACTGCGTAGGAACCAATACGCACCATTGGCTCTTTTCCGCTATTGAACCTGGCTTATAGGTTGCTTTTTTCCGTCGCATTTAGATGCGCGCCGTAGATAGTTCAGGGGATTGAGGGCTTGGAGTATTGCATATAGGAGCACTTGCCGGGCAGGGAGAGAAGTAAAGATGACCCATTTTTTCTGGTCGCTCAGGACAAATTGTCGGATGAATTTCATAAGAGCGCGTATCTTTGGAGCACCGAAGTATACCAACTTGCCTCCACATCATCCCCATCAGGAACTTTGAGTGTCTTGTTAACAGCACAATACCACCCAAGCATAGTACTAAGCAGATTGTTTTTCTTAAGGAGTTTGCCTGTCTCGAATGCCTTTGACTTTTTCTCGATATGGTAAATCAATGTGAAGAGTAGGAGAAGCATGCGGTAGTGTCTCCAACTCCAGCTAGGCCGGTCGGTCTTGGGATCATGCCGGGATTTTCTTTTGGTATGAATGTCAGCGAGTCCATGGTAAAATTCATGCTCGGCCTTTGTGAATTCGCAGATTGCAGGGCGGTGAACGAATATGACCTTATCATTGGGTTCATTGAGAAGCGTCCCGATCTTGTTGAGCTGATTGTTCGAAGATGGGGTGGTCAGACTCTTCCTGCGTACGTAGTGATCGAAACCACCCCAGATCCTCAGCTCCGAGTTCCACAGGGGCTGTGCTTGTACCCGCCGAATCCGTGGTCGATGTCGACAAAGATTTCCACTTCTTTGCATCGCTGTGTGTGAGTGCATTTGCTGCGCGCTTCGCCGCTCCTGAGCATATACCTCTATATATATTTCTCTCTCTAACCCTCTTGGCTACACTAGATAATGCCATTCCGTATACTTCATATCCCAGAGTGCACCAGATCAGGACATGCTGTTCATGTTTGACATGAGATATTTCTGGTAGTATACGCCATTGAGATCATGGACGGTGCCTTCTTAAATAAGGTAGATGGCGAGTGCATAGTGCTCGTGAATTTCCCATCTGCCCTTTTTGGGATCGCGCTTGTAGAACTTGCGCCTTTTCCGGGTCCCTTCTTCGTTGAGCACGCTTTCAGCCAGATTGAAACTCGTCTCACGTTTCCAGTCTCGGGACTTGCGGCAGTATCAGCAAGGGGCTTTGAGGCGTCGTTGTATAATTCATCGAAGTATGACATTTCCCACAATTATTCGGAGTATTAGCGATGCATTTAACAACGAGGCTGAAAGTATCGAGAAGAGTTTGAGGGACATTGCAGAAAGATCGAGAGAAAATATCAAAAGCGACGAGAAGATCGCCGACCGATACCTCGACGATTACCGAAGTATACTCGAGCGTGCAGATGCCTTACTCACATCATCCTATCATGAACTACAAGCTCGTGAAACGCCAGATATGCCTAGACCAAAGCGAGCGGAGCTCAGGAGAGATTTGAAGAAGATCAAGACTGCTGCTCGGAATATTTTGAGGCAACGACTGCTCCATACCACCGAAAAGAGTCGCATCAAGTACCATATGACTTCTAGGCGCAGCACTACGCCAGTTGGAGAAGCCCTTCTTCCATGCGATCACGCTCTCAATGGCCATCTGGATTTTGACAACGACCATTTGCAGGCTTGGGGAAATGTAAGGTTGACACAGCAAGCTGGTTGTCTGTCTTCGTTTCTTCTCGAGGTCGACGACCTGCATCTCAATGAACAGCCCGGTGGCAAGTTAACCAAAATGTGAGATCGGTTTATCTTGGATGTGCTATTAAACGAATGACGGGGACGTGTTGTGCGCTGTGCATAGATTACATCTGGAGGCCGTTCGCTCTCTATCTTTCGGTGGATGGCCTCCATCAAGAGTAAAGATGGATTCTTTGGCTGATGGTTATGAAAGACTTGTTGTAGAGTTGGGGGTTCGGACGTATTTTGAGCGAAGGTTGTGGCCATTCTTTCTGTCCCTGACTGTTTGCGCTTGGTTGAAGGTTCTGGAAGTGTAGCAATGCCATTGCTTCACACATCTCATCCGCTATCACTGGTTGCTGTTGATCGAGAGTCTCCACTTTAGGTCCTTTCCAATAGGCATTTTTTGATGTCCTGAAGCAAGTGGACCACTTCCTTGGCTGTGCTGATCTTGGCATCAAGGACTGGCCCTTGGAGACGCTATTGACAAGTTCAGTGGATTCTCAAACTTCCATGTTCTTGACACTCTCCTATTCGAATTTGTGGAAAATACATTCCGGACATGTGTAAGGATTTTCTTTTCAATGCTGTCGTTTACAAGCAATTACGGGAGTAGTTGTTAAGACTGTGATGGTGCACCGCCGCCCCAAAGATGCCCTGTCACCTATAGCCAGGTGTACATGGCGGGCTCCCAATCCCTAAGGTCTAAGAGAACCTTGAAACCATCCATTTACTCATTCCTTGTCTCATGGTAATCCCAAGAAGTCATTCGATGGGCGGCAGGCTCAAGCAAATGAAACCGACGGCAAAATCAAGCGGATGAGAGGAGATAAGTTGAGCGAAATAAGACAAGAGACCCATGGATCAAAGTCTGAGTCTTTTATGATAGTAAGGGTTTCCTCAAAGTATCACTCATCTTCGTCACTCGTTGCTTCGATGTTTGACTTCTTGAGTAGAGACTGGTCTTCGTCCTCATGGTCATCTTGGTCATCTTGGACGTCTGGTGTTTGTTGTTTGCCATATTTGGGCCGAGAAACATCTTCGCCCCTATCCTTCAAAGCATTTTCAATCTGAGGTAGAATGTCCATCAAGGCCGAATATTGTTCAAGACTCATTGAGATTCCCTGTGAGGCTTGTCAACAATGCTCCTCGAGCAAAGTGACTTGTTAGCACTCACCTTCTTGCCGGGTAGCCATTCATCATCCTTTTGGTAGTACTCACGGATACCAATCAATTGCCTGCCTTTAAAATCGGACAAAGTGACACGTCTAGCTTTCGAGATTTCCCAATATGGATTCCCGTCTGAGTCGACGAGAGGCTGAGAAGAAGGCTTGAACGAGGTTCCAGACGAAGCCTTTCCGCGTTTAGCAGGAGCGTCGTCAATGTCACTGTCGTCGTGAGTCTGGTTTGAGGACTTTCTCTTTTTGGACGGAAAAGGCATTCTCAAGATAGCCGTTGAGCGGCGGCAAGGTGGAAAAGTAGATTCAATCTTTGAGTAAAACCAAGATCGACGGTGATATTGGAGTGAGAGATCAAACGCGTCTCTGCAAAGACGCGCCTAAAGTGGAAAGAATATACCGCGGCAAGACACCCGTGAAACCCAAAACGTCATACTTCTAGAATCTTGGCACTATCACTCAAAGAGGTTAGCGCCAGATCATAATCCCCTCCTCGCTCGACTTGCCCAAATATTTTGCCTTGCAGTTCGCCTTCTGTCGTCAATCATTCACTTTATCAAACAGACTGCAATTACTCATTCCCTCCCACCTATCCAACACTCTACACCCACCTACAATTTTGTCATTCTCCTGAGTACTCTTGAATCGCCATAAAATCCATCATACACATCCACATATATCAAACATGATGTCTCGGAGAGCTCTTCTAAGCGTTCCGCGCATTATCACCACATCGGTCCAACCCTCCGTCCGCCCTTCACTCGCATCACCACTTTTAAGGCCTGCTGCCACACAACCATCACAACGAAGATCATATCATGAGAAGGTTTTGGACCACTATTCAAAACCTAGAAATGTCGGAAGCATGAATAAAAACGACTCCGACGTCGGAACCGGTTTGTCTCTCTATTATCCCCGAAGCCGAAGGCCGCGCACTCCACCGCTGACGACCCGATTGTTCCTTGACGATGAATACTGATTATCAATGTTGTATGTAGGTCTTGTCGGCGCCCCAGCCTGTGGTGATGTCATGAAGCTCCAGATCAAAGTCGACCCCAACAACCAGACCATCGCAGATGTGAAGTTCAAGACTTTCGGCTGCGGATCGGCAATTGCATCGTCATCGTATTTGACGGAATTGGTACGCGGCATGACTCTCGAGCAAGCCGGAAAGATCAAAAATACGCAGATAGCCAAGGAGCTCTGTCTCCCCCCGGTTAAGCTCCATTGCTCGATGCTTGCTGAGGATGCTATCAAGTCTGCCATCAAAGACTATACCCGCAAAAGTATGCAGTATCTTATCACAGGTGATGAGCAATTGACTAATTATCTTCCAGACCCTCGTGCTAAGGCAACTGATTTGGGATCTGCATCAACGATGCCAAAGATTGAAATCGAAAAGGTAACCACGACAGCAGGCGCAAGTGCAACAGTATAAACCCATGCGATTCCACAAACACCCAGGTGGCAAAACCAGCCCAAACTGTCTATACCTGTAACATTTCAACGTATTGAGCAAATGATGTCAATCGTTCCAACAAACAATCATTCTGTATTTTTCAAAGGTGCTCGAATCACGACTCATCTCCTATCAGGGTCCCGGAGTCCTCACATTTGAAATGCAACGGTCTTTCTGAACGGAGTGGTCGGGTACATGATCAAAAAGAAGCGGTGGAGGAGAACGGAACACGCAACTGACGGAGGGAATACGTTCAACCCACATCTCCATGGACCTTGCAGAGGGGAGGACAAGGGAGGAAAAGTGAATGTTATTGAAAACATGCTCTCGCTTATACCTTTATTCGTCTGACTTTCTCAGCACTGGAAAGTGTCGAGTTTGCTATTATGCAGTGTGGTTATTTTTCTTTTGGGAGGTTTTGGGGGAACTGGAATCTCACCCTATTCCCCCATGAAGTTGGTGTTTAGCTAGGTCTTTTCCTTCCTCGATAAATGAAATACGGAAAAACATTTGAAAAGTATTGGTACCGTGATCTCGACGTGATGCACTGCTGGCTGCTACTCTCGTCTATGGGGGATCGAGAGTCAAAAGTCTGACAGACTTCTTTCACACGAATATTGCATGCCCACGTTTATTGTATTTCCACGTTTATTGTATTTTGTCTTTGTTCTCTAAGTGCAAGGTCTGGAGGAGCAAATTCCCACTCCCCGCAAAGTCATAAAACGCCAGTCGCTTGCTGGGAATGCTTCAAGTTCGTGTTGGTCTTCATGACTCATCGACAAATCTACCCTGTTCGCCATGCGCTAGGTCATCTCTGACTGCCACGTCTCCATATCATTACACATTGGCTGTCAAGCGGAAGTCTCTGGCCAAATCTTCTGCACTGAGTCGGGCTCGGGTAATGCACGGATTACATCTTGGTTCTCGGTGAAAGATGCAAAGGGGATGTCGATGCAGACATGTGCGCACAGGTGACTGGAATGAAATGTCAACCGCTTATGCAGAGTCTGGAGAATTTCCATGCCCAGGCCCATGCCCGATTTCCCAAGATACATCATCATACGTGGGGAACTGGAATATGCTGGCAGGGTGCGGCTAGAACTCCTCCATCATGTCTTCATCCACATCATCAACTGTCGTTGTTCTTCCATTCCCACTTCCACTCACCTTCTTGTCATCATCTCTGGCCTTCTTCAACTTCTTAAGATATTCAATGTACTCCTTGGTAGTTTCCATGCGGTGCTCAGAGTCTTGGATGTGTTTCAGTAACAGCTGGAGGCGTAGAGTTTGGGTACTGAGCGCAGTATCGACTTCACTTTCATTCATGAGAGACACCGAAGGAGGCAGAAAGCGCAGAATTTGATCTCCATCATCAGAATTGACGACGACAGCGTGAAGAGCTCTCTCAGCGATCAGGGAATCAAGGTATGCCCGAGTCTCGGTCAGATCTTGTTCATCAGCGAGCATTTTGTTTGCCACTGCGACCAGTGGAAGAGCTGAAAATGTTCGTCCCAGACGAATGACTGTGAATTTTCTGAAGGCCTGGTAGACTTCGACCATGAGTCCGTAATTCCCATCTTCTTGCCACAAAGCGCTTCCCGCCTCAATCTCAGTCCGCAGCTTCTCGATGTCATTGCTCACAAAAGCTTCGACAATGCAATCATATGGTTTGGCGAGGGCTTTGAGATACTTCAAAACTCCCTGCGAGATGTTCTTTGGAGATTCTGGGATGGAGCCCTTCAGAATCAAACTAAGAAGTGTCCATTTCCGATATGCCTCGATTTGAAGCATGCTTACTGCATTTTGTGCCGTAGGCGTAGAAAGGACAATCTCCAAGAAGAACAAAGCGTCCTTGTAGCGTCTCACAGCCAGGTAAGACAGCGCACCTAGTAGATAATACTCAAGGAAAATTCGAACGGTGATGGGTTGAGTGAGACCTGTGGCTGGGTTGAGGTAGGTAGAGTTTTGATCTCCACTCGAACAGAGGTAACTTTTCGAGCGATTGTCGAGAACAGTAGGAATGTGATATATTGGTTGATCAAGAATGAGGATTGCTTCCGTATATGCCTCTGCCAGAAGACAGAGCCGAATGAAAGCTCGATGAGTGGAAGTCAATATTGAAGATGTGCTATCAAGCCGAAGAATGACTTGATGAAGTAGTTGAATTGCTGGAATGTAGTTTGAGGTTTGTTCCGCACCAAGGGTCACGATGTCGATGATACGTAGAAGCTGCGTACCACAATATCGCACCTGGATAAAATCGAAGTCGAGGAGGATTTGGGTGATGTATGGCCAAAGAGACCCTTCTGGTAGGACGCTCGATGGAAGTTGGCGAGGTGCGGCTTTTCCGCTCGCGGCGGAAGTATCGATGCTCACGGTCAGCAAGTAGAGGAATGTGATTGTGTGCGTGGAGGGTTGCAATGCCTATGAATAAGGTCAGCTTTTATTTTCATTGTTTTCTTCGTGTGCCATACATCAAGCTGATCTCTGGCATCGAAGTCTTGTGCGGAGAGTTTGCTCAACTTCGACAGCAAGTCCAACGCTTTCTGCTCGAATTGACCTTCATCTGCGAGAAGCAAAGCAGGAGTCAGAGCTCCGCTGTCCTCAAGGATCTTATCCATTGAGGCAGGTCGCGTGAGCACGCTCGAGGCTCGTCAATGGTTATGAGGCTGCCATGTAAATGGGTGAGTTCTGTAGGGTTACGAAACGATTCGGGATTTGAGATATTGGTGATGTGAGGGCGGTGAGCAGTGACGGATATCCTGTTTCAGGCCGGACCGAAACGGTACGGGGGATGAGAAGTTCTTGAAGCGTGAAGGAGATGTTTGTGGTGATGATATCAGAAAAGTGACAATTGTTTCAAGCTGGGCCTGCGTCGTCCAGCCTGATCGTGCCTGCCCGCACTTGACACGCCAGTCAAACGGTCTTCCCCAGTTTCTTGGCAATAGTCATGTGATTATCCCCTTTCCGCATCTTTCCCCCGAGTTTTTCACTGAGTTGCTTTAGCCTCCCATCAGGCTTCACTACGCACTGTCAAACACTTCAAGTTGGCACGGGATTTTCGGTGAAGCGAACAAACGACGTTTGATCCAAACAACGATGAACGGTGTAGTTTCACATTGATGACTGGATTGGTTAAGGTTTCAATCACCCCGGCGTGGTGAATCATCCTCTCTCATGGTCCGAAGTTCTCAGGCTATATAATCCCTCTTTCTCTCCCTTCCACATGTCCATTCCTCATCAATTGTTTCTTTCCTTCTCTCTGCCCATACTTCATTCCTCTTCGCAAGTTCTTATTCAATCTCCATCACCTCCTCATCACATGGTATAATCTGTACTCATCTCGCCTCAATATCTCCTACAAGAGAACACCGATCTCAACATATCTCTTTCGTCTTCTTATAATACGGCATAATTCCTATCGATTTCGCCTCGTCGATTGGCTTCAAAAAGGACACCGTCATCAAAATCTGTCTTTCGTCTTTGCATACTCATAACATGGCATCATTTCTAACAATCTCGCCTCATCGCCCAAGAGGGCGCAGATCTCAACAAGCGCCATGGCACCGATGATATTGGTGTACCTTCCAGCATCGAAAATAAAGATGATGCTGATGGTGCAAAGTACATCGAAAGTGCCATTGGCTTTGCTCTTGAGATCGCCATGAAGACTGAAACTGTTGGGCACTTGAGAATATGGCGCCCGCCGTATATATAAAAAGAACTCTACGAGGAATGCCGCTTCCCTGAGCACAAGTCAATGTTGCAAGAAAATTCATCCCATCCAAATTCTCCAAGGATGAGAACGGACTCGGACTCAGAATGTATCGCCGTGGTGGTGTTAGCAATGCAAGAGTCTCACTTGTTGCCACATTCAACAATGCTTCTAGTGAACACTGCCATACCGGAACACTTGATTGGCATCTTGACGTGAAGCCTTACTTCAGAGAAATCGAAATTATCAAGGAGACTACATGGAAAGTCAAAGATGTGAGAGGAAGCCAAGGGTGCTGGAGACATTCACATCAAGTGCAACTTCTTTGGCAAGGCTGCAACAACCGATGTCTTCAACCGTGACCATGATTGGGCCACGCCTGATGCCCACGCTCCTCTGAATTGGATGGCCAGCCTTCGTTTCGCCGATGAAGATCGAGTGATCGAAATAAAGTTCAGTTTTCCTGACGCAGGGAAGCGTGATCAATTGAAAGAGATCATCTATTCGCTAGGCAAAGCCGGACACATGCCTTTCAACCCCTTCCGCTCAGAGAAGACCGGTATTCCTCTCGTTCAGTATGGAATGATTCGCCCTGTTGATGAACTCGCCAAGTGCAAATACAACAACTCGGATCAAGAATACGACTTTGCTATGTATACTGCCAAGAACACCTTCAGTAACATCAACGAATACGTCATCCAGCATGCTTGTGGAGAATACCAAGAGTGGACATATCAGAGAAGTGTGTTCGAGAACTGGAGAGATGGAAAACACGATTGCAGTTTTGTTGCTCTTCAAGGTGACATCATGCTTGTCAAGGTCAAAGTCAATGGTGTCAAGTTGGATAAGCTTCCTCTTACCAATAATGTCACCCTGCAAATCATGTTCACTCCTGAAGGCATTTCACATGTTGAAGGCATGCAGAAAGTGAAAGCAGCCATCAAAGAAGATGTCCTCCATCTCGCAGGTCCTGATGAAATAGCACTCCTCGTCGTCAACAAGACAGCCGAGCATTTCAGAGGAATGTGCTCTGTCTTCCCTAAACAAGATGGTCCTACTTTTACCTGCACTATTTCTGCCGAACTTGATGACAGTCATATCAAATGGCAGCTCCACGCCTCGTCTGAGATGACCAGCAAGCGGACCATCTGGAACCAACTATTTGTCAACGAAGACGCCTGTATTGAGCCATTCAATGACCCTTCCGAAGCTTTCAAGGAGTTCAGCGATGTAGAAAAGGCCATGATTTTCATGGAAGAATGCAAGAAAGCCCAACTCAGTGAGTCTCAGATGGCTGCCGCTGGTGTCGCTTGTTTTCGCAACGTTGCTGGAGCAGCCGCTATCAAGGCAGCAGCAGGCACCGGCAAGACAAGAGTGAGTTCTGTTGTCGTCAATTATTTCTTACGAATCGGTACACACGTCATTGGCATTGCTACTTCAAATTCTGCAGTTGATGCATCCTACACCGGCATTGAGACGCTACAAGCCACTCCGCTCCCTGTCGACAATGAAGACCAAGATCATAACCAAAACGCTGAAGAACAACACGCAGTTCCTGAAGATCCCACCAATGTATCCTCTGGCCACGATGCTTTCCTCGAGGAAAGTCCTATTCGCTTTTACGCTTGGGCAAACGAGGTATCAGATCTCAAGCACGCGGGCCCGAGAATACTTCTGGGTTGTTGTAAACAGAAACCTTCTCCAAGGAAGCCTTTTTGCCACGGTCGGCAAGACAGGTGCAAGGAAAGGTCGAATTGCGAAGATGTCATACATTGGCGAGTACACTCGCAAGATGATCTCCGATGACCGTGTTGCTGTTGCTCGAGTGACTCCAACAGCCGAGGAAGTTGCCGAACACAAAAAGCGGACTGTTCGTGCGAAGAACTAAAGGGTAGATCTGTGCTCTGTCACGTGGTGATATCTTCCAGGCACGGGGCCCTCCTGGAGGATATTAATGTAGGTAGCACACTTAGATTCCTGGAGCTCTCCACCGTCAATAAACACATTGTCCTGATATACTCCTCTCATTTTCCATGACCCGCTTTTCGCGACTGACATCCTCCTATTGGACTAAATGAAGAGCAGATGGCATATTTGTGACAAACAGGTATGGATTGTAGACTGAAGGGAATGATAAAGCAAGTCTATTCTGTAGATATTTCGCGCACAGGCGGCCACTGCAAATTAGCACTTCAGACCCAACGTCTCCAACATAGTATAACAGCTCAACATTTGGACGAAGCAAAAGCAAAACGGGAGATCGGCACAATTATGGACTCGGATCAAGAAAGATAGAATTTTATCTTGTATCTATCTACTTCAGAACTCTATTTCTTCTCCTTCTTCTCCACCTTGACTGGATTGGGATTTCCCTTGTAGACGAGTGGTTTCCGATCGAAGAAATCCGCCCTGATCTCATCAGTGACTGCCTTCCTCCGAGCCTGGAAGCCCGCCACATATTCCTGCAGGTACTTGATGCAGATCTGCTTGATCTCGCCGGTCATCATCTCGCCGGACTCGTAGGCCTTCTTGATTCGTTCGAGCTCGTCGTCGTCCTCAAGGAAGAACGTCAGATACTGGAAGGGCACATCGACTGCGGTGTTGCCGCCCAGCTCGCGCTGCTTCTCGGCCGTGTCTTGGCCGCCGGAGAAGGCGAAGCGATTCACTTTGTTCTTGATCTGGTTGGGCGTGTCGGTGAGGAAGATCGCTGATGAGTCGACGCTCGCGGACATCTTGGAGCCCGGGCCTTGTAGTGCCGGCAGGAAGATGGAGTGGATGATGGATGGCTTCTTGTATTTCATCTTCTCGGCATTGTCGCGGCACTGTCGGAAGTATGGGTCTTGGTCGATCGCGCAAGGTATCAGGCAGGGGATGGTCCGCACCGATGGGCCTGTACCGAAAATATGGGGGAATGATGTTGCGAATGCGGTTGCGGATTGGATGGCGCAGAAGAAGAATTCGCCGACGTTGTTGCTGTCGCCGAATCCAAAGGTTCCTTTGATCTGGTTGATGGTGATTCTTGTCGCCATGCGTGTCACGTTCTCGTAGAATGGGCCACCCATGAATCCGAAATCCGAGAAGATAAATGTTTTGGCAGGGTCGAAGCCAATGGCGATAATGTCCTTTGCGTTTTCCTGGGCGAATCTTTGGCAATCTTCCACCTTCAACTTCTCAGGAGAGTGCATGAACTTCTCGTCGTCCGTGAGCTGAATGATCAGAGGACAATCAAAGACATCCTGGAGGTACTTGGTGAATTCAAAAGGCACCGAGTGACCAACGTGCATACTGTCGCTACTCGGACCTCGACCTGTGTAGAGGTAGAAGGGCTCTCCTTTCTCATAGCGATCCAGGATTTTGGTGAGATCTCGGTGTGATAATACGATACCCCGCCTCATAAAGCGATGGGGTCTCTTGCCGGTGACTTTCTCGAATCGTTCTAGTAACTCATCTGTGACCGGAGTAGCTCCGAAGTGTTTTGTGAGTTTTTCATAGTCCACTGGCAGCAGTTTACCTGTCGCGTCGACACCACCAGAAACCTCGAAGGGTGTGATCTTTTGTTCGATCGGCTGTGCAGGTGCTTTTTCAGCAAGGGACAAAGTGGTGAGATTGGGTGGCTGACCCGGCTCATCTGCTGGAGTAGCCATGCTTGCGAATACAATGGATTCCTTTAATCTTCTGAAAACCTACACTTTGGCTCTAGAATATTGTTATGGAATGAGTCAAGGGCGAGCAGGGTCACAGTATGGCCCGCTAGAATTTTGGTCAAAGTCACTGTCACCCCTCCTACCACTTAGGGCGCGGATAGGCCCGACTGATATCTTGGCGACATTGGATAACTCAGCCTCGATGGGCACGTGATCATGCACCAGACTTGGCCAGCAGTGGACGGAATAGATCGCCCGCGCCGGGTCAGTGCTGGAATCAGGCATTCCACCTCCGCAGCCAATTCTTTTCCATGTGGCTTCTCGGTCTTTACTCCAGCCAGTCCGAGAGAGCTCACGCGAGAGGCAAAATCACTTCATCACCATCACCCTCTATCTCCTAACTTCCCCTCTCTTGTTGTCCACGAACTGCGCCGTCTATAGTTCTTTGCCTCACACTCTTGACGCAGCATGAAATTTTACGAAAGCTCTTTCAATTATGATTATACCTTTCCCGCCGTCACCTTAGCCTATTTTCTCAGGTACCCGAACCCTTATTCAAGACATGTCTTGAGTACCGATGTCATTGATCGCTATGTCGATCCCGATACCCAGCGGTTACACACCCTCAGACTTCATCTCAAAAAATCGAAAGTCCCTGCAGGCATTCTGAAATTTCTCCCTGGTGGACTCGCAGGACCAAATGGCTCCAGCCAAAGTTACATTCTTGAAAGAAGCACAATTGATGTGAAAGAAGGTTGGATGGAGACTGAATCCAAAAACATGGAATGGACTGGAATTTTGAGTGTTGTTGAACGCCAAAGCTATAGACGGCAACGTCTCCCAGACTCTCCGGCAATCGATGGGCCCCAACCGAAAGAGACCACATCCTGCCGGACCGTGGTCACTTTTGTATCAAAGCTAGGTCAGGGCAAACTCCTGGGTCGCAAGAAGCATGACCAAGCAAGCAGTTCCGAGGATGATGAAGCCCCCAAACAAGGATTCTTTGCTTCCTGGTCCACAGCTGGCATTCAGAGAACTGTCGAACTTATCGGCGTCAAACGAACCAAGACCGCCTTGATCAACGGAAAGGAAGGCATGAATGTTGTATTAGAAAGACTGAGAAATGGAGGGGTGGTTGCAGTCCTGGAGGGTATGAGAAGAGATCGTCAGGAAGCCCTTGGAGGCCCAGATGGTCCCTATAAACGGGCCTGGCTGAAAGGGCCGAATGGTGACCAAGACTCCGATTGAGCAACTCTCATAAGGTGTTCTTTGTCAACACTGACATGAACATGTACCACTACTACCTATAGGTTGATTTTTCTGTATTTTGGGTCGAGCAAGGCGCTGGGAGGCGGAAAACTTTTGTCTCTATTATCTTATGGTTGGAACAGGACGTACCAGCACAGATGAGAGTCTGTAGTGGGACGTAGAAACACGAAATAAGATCCACTCTTTGTACCAACTGCAATCTGAGGTTGAAATTTCTCTTACCACTGCACTGGAAGGAGTTTTCTGTTGGTCACTGGAAGAAAATTGTTCCGTTTTAAGTGAGGCAGGAGCGATGGACTCGAAGCGTTGACAAGGCAAGTGCTCCCCAAAACCATCGGGATCTGATCTGGACTGACCATCAACCTTGCAGACGATCATCAGCAACTTTGATATTAATGGCACAACCTCACCGCCTTGAATATTCACTGGGTTGATGAGGGTGAATATCGTGAATCTCTGAGCTGATATGACCTTGCTATATCTGATGATGGAGTGAACACATTGTCATCTTACCTTGTACAACCTTTTCAGACACAATCCTTCCGCCATTGTGCACAGTCATTCATTTCATCACTCATTATCGCGACTGCTTCCTATTTTCATTCATTTCCAACCCAGTGGGCCGTTATGGTCACTCTCTGCCGCCGTTCGTGGTGGTTAATCGCCCTTCAATTGCTCAGTGCTTTTCAAGGGGTAGAATCACTGAGAAGACACAACCGACGCGGGGACGTCGCCGATGTACCTCCGGTGTCAGCCTCAGGATGGACTGTACCTTTGAGAGGAAGCACGACATGCACTCCTAGTGGATTCTGTAAGTCCAAATCACTACAGGCCACCCTTGACGATGTATCTAATGTTCCCCAGGCACTAACCTACTTACCCCGCCACCCCCAAACAAACCACTCTCCTACCTGGCACTGGCTCGTGGCATTTACACATACACTTGCGACGGCCGTGGTGTCGGTGAGGTTCCTGAAGTTCAATCACAATCCACGCAGTTGTACGACGCAGCACCTCTCATTCCCGGACTTGTCGACGAGGAGGCTTTCCACTCACTGGTTGAGCGGCTGTACCAGTTCGACTACATGAACATCAAGAATTCGACAATGGATTGCATGGGTACAATTGGAACAATCAACGATACTGCGCTCGTGAACCTGTTTGAAATCGCTACGTTTGAAGCTCGACCTTATGAGTTTGTACTCCCACCTGAGGATTTGGCATCCAATGGAGTCTGGGCTCATTCACGCAGTCGTGCCAATTCTTGGGACATCTATCGCGTCGAGGTGGTCGGTGGTGTTCCACCCGTCTGCAGAAACGAGGCTACAACGATGGAAATTGGCTACGCTGCAGAATACTGGTTTTATCACTCAGAAGGGGAAGACTTGTTGACAGATGTTGATGACGATGATTCGCAGAATACAGAGGAAGACCCACGAACCACAAAGATGATTATATGAAGTCATATGAACGGGGTTCAGAACTCAATTCAAGGGTTTGGGTGAGCGAGGGATTACTGGTGCTGGAAACTGGCAGGGGACTGAAGAGCTGAAACTGATGACCCAACTTCTTCACCGGGTGAGAAGCACATGGCAAACTAATTCTACCAACACTGGATCAAGTCGGGGAGATTTCCCAACATGGATGATTTCATTTTAGCACATGGGTGCGCAAAAATGTCATTTGTCGGGACTAAAACAGCATAGCTTCTTTGTGAGAGTTTAATATCCAAATGGAAGGGGAAGGGGACATTAATGCTACAGGACTGCCCAATTCTGGTAGATAATACGAACTCAGTGTACTTGAGATCAATCACAATCATTTTCTCTCTGGTAGAGACTATCCGAAAACGTGAAGTGGGTTGGAAGGGAGGTGTTGAGTACAAAATGATGGCCCAACTAATTGGAAGTTTGAAGGCGACGGGCCATGGCTTGTTCCCAAAGCTTAGTGAACACTCAACACGGAGTTCAAGTTGGTCCTCCTCCCACCGTAGTAACTTAGTGCCGAGATGCCCCCCAGTCGCCCACCAGTACCCCACCAAGCTCCTCTGGAGAGAATGAGTGCCGCGTGGAAGCGTTGCCTTTAGCAGTAACTTAGGCGAGGCTTCAGTGACGTTTGTTGGCAAAGGCACCGCCCAGAGGGCCATCCACATGGTGGAGAGTTAACCTCAGAGCCAGGCTCACTACCGACATAGGAGCGTATAAGCTGGAAGCCCATGGGTGGTGTTAGGTGGGTAGTCTCTAATTACAAAGGCACTCGGCGTGGTTTGCACACCAACTGTCCTTTAGCCTTCGGGCCTCGAGTCCACCGTCACTATTCACTTTACCCATTTTCCCCTCCCACCTCTTTTTAAAGTCTCGTCACTTTGAGATGACTTGCAGACGCTTCATCCCGCCGCAGCAGTCATCCTGCTTCACACGACACTTCATTAGCCTAACCAATTCTGCGGCTTTCATCTTTGGTTCTATTTGACCTTGATCTTCTCTCAACACCTCTAACCCTCCACTGACGCAACTTATCATTGCCCACACCTCGTATTCACCCATCGATCGATCCGTCTACAGACACTGATAGTCTTCCCTGTTGGGAGGCTTGGCCTCACCCATCAACAACTGATAGTGCCCTGCACCTCGTGCGACCACAAGCCGCTTACGATTTGAGCCTGGAGATGCTCACGCACCAATTCAGCGACTATTGGTGAAGAATCAACTGCGCTTCTAACAATCACACTCTTCTCTCTTAGTGAGGGCATAACCCAAAACCAAATCCCGTCCCTCACTGGCGGGTCATATCCTGTCCTTTGAGCAACTCCCTTCCATTACTCCACCATGTCGTCCACCATTAACGATGATGAGCTGTCCATGTCTCTTCCTCAAGGGGACTCGACTCGAGTACGCACCTCACTTCCTCCTGTCGTTTCCCCACCTGCTAGGTCAATTGCAGGGCAAACACCTGTTTCCGAGTCCCCAGGTACCGCTCGAGCGATGAACCGCCTGCATCAATACAGTTTTGTCCGCAATATCGGAGAGGGCTCCTTTGGTAAAGTGAAGCTGGCTAGACACAAAGTGACCGGTCAAGAGGTAGCAATGAAGACCATTAGTCGAAGGAAATTGATCAGTCGAGATATGGCGGGGCGCATCGAGCGCGAGATCCAGTATCTTCAATTGCTTCGACACCCTCACATCATCAAGCTCTACACTGTGATTACGACCAAGACTGACATCTACATGGTCTTGGAATATGTGCCCATGGAATTGTTTGACTACATTGTTAAGCATGGTCGTCTTGGAGAGGCCAAAGCAAGGAAACTGTTTCAACAGATCATTTGCGCAGTCGAGTACTGCCATCGCCACAAGATTGTTCATCGAGATCTTAAACCAGAAAATCTGCTGCTCGACAAGAACATGAATGTCAAAATTGCCGACTTCGGTCTCAGCAATATCATGACTGATGGCAATTTTCTCAAGACCAGTTGTGGAAGTCCAAACTATGCTGCACCTGAAGTTATTGGCGGAAAATTGTATGCTGGTCCCGAGGTGGACGTTTGGAGTTGTGGTGTTATCCTTTATGTCTTCCTCGTTGGTAGACTTCCCTTCGACGATGAGTTCATCCCTGCACTGTTCAAGAAAATTCAGGCAGGCACCTTTCACATTCCTTCCCAGACGCCTCCAGGAGCGGTGAACTTGATCAAACGATGCCTCCAAGTACATCCCGTTCATCGAATCACCATTCCGGAAATTCGACAAGATGAGTGGTTTATCAAGGATCTACCTCCTTACCTCGTGGATCCAGTGGAGGAGTTCTTGGATACCGGTGTTGATCCCTCCAAAGCAATTGATCCTAGACAACTCGCGCCAGGCATGTCTCTCGAAGTTGTTGAAAAGATACACGAGTCAGTTGTGGGTAAACTCGGACGGACAATGGGTTATGCGAAAGAAGATGTCAAGGATGCACTGAGCAAAGATGAACCGAGTGCTATCAAAGATGCATATCTTATTGTGCGAGAAAACCAGCTGATGGTCGACACACCCCAATATCTGGCTGAGAATCCCGAGTTGGAGTCATTCATGGCTTCTTCCCCTCCAGTCGAACCCAATTATCCAAATTTCCCGGGCTCACCTCTCGCTGGGCGGAAATTTGAGGAGGTCAAACCTCTAACACCTTCGAGAGGAGACGCACACAGAGCAAGTCGCACGCTTTCTGAAACCCCTGTACCTGTGAAGGAAATAGAGAAGCCAAGAGTGTCGACTGTTCGCGCTCTTGCCACATCCTTACCCCACGTCCACGAAGAACTCATGCAAATCCGCGAACGAGCCAAGGCCCGGGGTGATGATCCAGATCTTGCCCTTCATCCTTCCCAGGATACTGACAAAAAGGATCAAGAAAGTCCTATACCTGAGGAAATCAAGGACGCAGAAGGAAATCCGATTTACCGATCCAAAGAAGAGCAAGAAGCTACCTCAAGAGCTTTGAAGCCCCATTCAAGATCTGTCACCCAGTTGAATTCTTTGCGTGAGACCAAAGACAAACCCAAGGGTTTGACAACTGCCAGCCAAGATGAGAAACGCCCCGCTGCTGCAAAGGCCAAGACTCGAAAATGGCAATTCGGTATTCGATCTCGAAACGAACCATATGAAGCGATGAAATGTTTGTATGCAGCACTTAACGCACAAGGCGCAGATTGGGCTATAACCCCATGGCTAAGGCCAGACGTTTTTGCCGATGGTGAAGACGAAAGAGATAATATCCCGGCCTTACCAGTCGACCTTGCTCCTGGAGAAAGACACACCATCCTTCAGCAAAGATATGATTTCGTGGGTAGTGACTATTACATTCCTCGTGATAGTTACAACATTCGAGCTCGGGTCTTAAAGAAAGGAATGCTCATGCCTGGAGAGGCGCCATCTCTCTCAGCCCACAGCTCGGCCGTGAGTTTGCCACAGGAAGCTCAGCATCAATTGAAGAAGCACATCGAACAACTTGGATTGTACGCAGAAGATGACCTCAAGTCTATGTTGGGCGTAAATCAACTGAATGGCATAAACGCTTCGAACGGCTCGTCATCCAAGACCAAATCCCCCTTGAGCAGTGGACACAGTAGCCGACAAAATACTGGTCCCGGCGACTACGGTTCCCTGGGGCAAGACTCTTTCACGGGTCCAGGACAACCACTGAGTCGACCGGATAGTTTGGCGGCATTAAACAAGAAGATCCCAAGCGAAAACATTGGGGTTTGGGTCTTCCTCGACATTCAGCTCTACGCATTGGAAAGTCAAACCTTTGTGGTTGATTTCAAGTGCGATGGCTATCAGAATGTCATCTGGCACGATCCCAAGAAGGACCGTAATCAGAACAAGACACCTAACAGCAACAGCGCCGTCACAAGTCCTGCGACTAGCAGGCCAGCTAGTGGGTTTGGAGAAATGAGTCACTCAAGTTCCGATCGAGTGGATGAGGAAGGCACGGGAGGATATTGGCGACCAGTTAGCAAGCGATACAAGAATCTGGAAAAGGAGATCTCAAGTCCTTATCCCTATCTTGACGTGGCTAGCGATCTGGTTGCGCAGCTGGTGAGTTTTTGACCATACCACTCAACTAATATCATGCAATTCCTAACTTGCAACAGTGGGGCGGTAGTGCATGAGCGGTATCATGAAGATTCAGGACAGCATGGATTATGTTGCGTGTATGATTCAGAATTTCCAATTCAACAGATCATGAAGTATGAGGCGCTCGGGTATTGATGGGTCTGTAATGGAATGGGCTGGCTCTCTGAGTCTCAGGGTTGAAAAAGAGGATACCCTGAAGTAGTATTATTGTTTAGAGTGAAATAACTGATTTCGCCAGCGGGTGAGCATTCAGAGAGAATTAAAATGCATCACTTTGCTGAAATAGATAGTGACTCACTAAGAACTCATAGCTTGATACATCAAATAAGCCATCTACTAAACAAAACGCAAGCTCGCTACACTTTGACCACAGATGGAATTGTTCTTCTTGCTGACTGAGTCTAGTCGCCCCAGCAAGCGCCTTCACATCTGAGCATTACATAAGCGGGCCCAAAGACTATCACGTGACACCGATTTGGAAGACCGGCTTACTGCGAACCACTGACTTTAACTTTCAACAACAACAACACCACCACCACCATTCACTTACTCTTTGGGCGTCCCTTCTCACAGGCGCATCTTCTCCAGTCAGCTAGACTGAAGAACACTTATAGGAGTTTCAACTAAGAGTCGCCTTCCCGTGATCGAGGGACTCTATTCGACCCCGCCCAGCAGGTTCTCTAGACGACACATTGACATTCCCAAAAGTTAATCGACATACCCTGCTATTCCTAGAGGCCACGAAACACATCAACTGGAGTTTGATGATATTCGAGCAGCCATGACGTTGATATCGAAATTCCGCGCTTGGTCGTCAAAGTTGACCCCTTACTTCATCTACCTGCTCCTTTCAGCAACCCTGGGACCACTACTGTTCGGATACCATCTTGTCAGTACAACAATCTGCAAATCATTCCTCTTTCCAAGCTCTTCGGCTCCGAAAGCCAAATTAGTGGCCACGCCGCTAACTTCTATTAACAGGCAGAACTCAATGCACCACAAGATGTGCTTACTTGCGTAAGGAAGATTGGAATACCTAAGACTCCGTCATCAACACCGTTGAACCTGCCTCAATGTATTCCAATGGATGCCACTCAACTTGGCCTTGTATCCTCAATCTTTACGCTTGGCGGCTTGTTGGGGGCGTTGGCATCGGGATCTTTATCAGCCCGCTATGGTCGACTGCATGTGATGCGTGTGAACACGATTCTTTTGGCTTTGGGCCCATTGGCTGAAGCGTTGTCTCCCAACATTGGCGCGTTGGCATTTGGACGCTTCGTGTCTGGTCTCGGTGCTGGCGTGTCTGTTGTCGTCGTGCCAATTTATATCAGTGAGATTGCTCCACCAGCTGAGAAGGGTTTCTTCGGCGCATTCACTCAGATCATGACAAATATGGGCATCTTTACGACGCAGTTGCTAGGTTACTTCCTTAGTCATGGCTCGTTATGGAGAGTCATTCTCGCGGTTGCGGGTGGCATTGGCGCAATTCAATTCTTGGCCTTGTTTGGCGCAATCGACAGTCCGAAGTGGACAGCAGAGAATGGAAATACTAGACAGGCAAAAATTGATCTACGCAAAATCAGAGGTGAATCGGCCAACATTGACGATGAGACTGCAGGTTGGAATGGTGCCGATGATGGTGATGGTAAGCCAATAAAATCCTCTCTGCCTCCGAGATCTCAAGGAATATACAATCTTACAAAGTTGATGATACAGAGGAACAACGAACCCTACTATCTAGCCCCGATGACAACCCATCTCTCTCCAAGCCCGGCAAACAAGAGCCACTGAGCATTATCGGGGTCCTCCGTTCTCCCACCAACAACCGGGCCATCCTCGCTGTCGTGGTGGTAATGATGGCCCAACAGCTCTGCGGCATCAACAGCATCATTATGTATGGCGTCTCACTCCTCGCAGATCTTCTCGCTGCAAACTCCGCCCTACTCAACATCCTCGTCAGCGTCCTCAACGTCATCGCAACCACGGGCTTCGCTCCCCTCGCCGACATTCTCGGTCGCAAAACAGTCCTCCTGGCCAGCATCGGCGGCATGGGTACCTCAAGCATCCTCCTCGCAATTGGTATGCGTGCCGCAATCCCCATCCTTTCCGCCCTTGCGGTTCTGCTCTTCGTCGCAAGCTTCGCCTTCGGTCTGGGCCCTGTCCCTTTCATTTTAGCTTCGGAGCTCGTCGGCCCTGAGGCCGTCGGAGCAACTCAATCGTGGGCCCTCGCGGCGAATTGGATCTCGACGTTCATCATCGCCCAGTTCTTCCCTCTCGTCAACGAGCGTCTAGGGCTGGGTGTCGTGTACTTCGTGTTTGCTGGGCTTGCGGCTGTATTTTTCGTCTTTGTCGGCTGGTATGTTCCTGAGACGAAAGGGAAGAAGGACGCCGATGAGGTTTGGGGCCGTCAGCCTAGAAGGGAGGATTAATTGCGCGAGTAGGTGTAGTGCGGACGTGGCTTGGAATGTATCTGGCGTTTTTTTTTCAATAAAAAAAAATCGGGTAGTGAGCTATGATTTATGTCGTCATGCATGGGCTGAGTTCTTTGGACCAGGAAAGCCACACCTGCGATGGCGAGAAGGCAGATGCCATGTTACGTAGCTATTTGCGGATGAGATATATCCCCATAAACCGCTCATCCTGTCAAGCAAGAATGTGTATTTCCCTACCCCTCAGGTCATCTCGACGGCGAGATTTATGTATTTCAAAACTAAGCACTTGCAGCGTGATTCGGCATTTATTCTCTAGATCTGAAGTTTCAGGATCAACAGCGAGAAATAACGTAGACTGTCGAATGTACCTACCGAGTCCTTACAATGTGATGGGGTTGAGGTTCGATAGGAATGTTTGCTATTAAATACCGAAAGCTGAATAAATAATCACGCAACCTCCCGTTGTCCAACTGTTTACTACAGCAACAATCCTTACGGGTTCCCAATTCCCATGCAGAATAAGTATTCAGCTTCTCCGTACGTGTTACGTCTCTTTGAAGTGCAGCATGTTGATGATCAAGTTTTACATAATTATCTCGACTCCCACTCGCGTAGCTCACAAGGTGGCAGTTGAATATTAAACCGTATCTGTTGGTTCACTTACTCGGCATCACTCGTGCTCTCGCTCGACACAGAATAAATGCACCGATCAATCACGAGCGAGAGGAATATTGTATTACAAGCCGGTAGCGGGCTACTAGAGTTCTGAAAATCGTCAAGCTACTACATCGAGTTCTTCGTGGAGCTAGGTGGGGCATGATTTCCCAGGTCGTGGTGACTCCTTCAACAGGCCACCCCTCATCTTCAATTAAAATCTCTTTGTCATGTGCACTCATCTTGTAGGTTCGATCTTATAATCGACCCTTGTCTCATGGAGTATGTATGCTAGTAGATTTCCTTCTGGAGGACGAGCTCGATGGCTTAGGATCGCGCTGTCGGACTGGGGTACGAGAAAAGCAGCCATAACGTCGTAGAAACGCATACCATGCAAACGGGGGGGAGCTGCCATGTTCACAAGGTCGTTCCTGCTGAAATGCTTCGTTGCACGATAGCTTCTACTCGTCGGTACTCGGGGTCAGGGGGGGTTGATTGAGCTATCATGATGTCGGGGTAGGCAGTTTTGTAGGCACTGTTGATGATCGGGACAGGTTTCAAGCTCAGCCGTCGTTCAACATAATTCGCAAAGAGGGAGATGGCCAGGTGCGAAGATGGACGCCGACGTACTGTTCTGTTGTTGGCCGTAGCTGTGAACCAGACGACGAAGGCCGAGGCCAGTGAAAGCATTCAAGGGAATATTTTGCGACTGTACTCCCGTCAGATTAGATTATCAAGAATCGAATGTCAAGCGAGTTTGGTAACATCTCTATGATCATGCGGACCATAATGTCATCCATCATTCGTTGAGTACAGAGCAGAGCGGGAGGATGATGATAAGTTGACGTATGAATGTACTAACATCCCTCAGCATATAAGCAGCTGGCATATGCTCTGCAGTTTCAGCCTCAGAGACCCACTTAGAGTTTGAGAGGATAGATTGCTTCGTATATTTAGCGAAAAGTCCGTGGTGGGCGGAAGTCAACTCAAAAACCGACCGATCGATGCGATCTATAAGTCAAATTATGAGGCCATTCGATGTTGTGGGAGTGACCAATCTCCTATGCTCAGGACATCCATCAAGTACGTAAGGTATCGGATCAGGTTGTTGCTGTAAACTCCAGCTAATGGGTCGTCACTGTACTCAAACTGGTGCCGATTGGGAACGAACATGAATGAGTACTTTTGTTTACTAGCACTTCTAGCTTGGTATTCCCCGTACCCAGTGCAGGAACACATTGAATTTTTGGGCTTCTTGCTGTTGCTAGACGACCCCAGCCGTCGCGTGCACAAAAGCCAGGGCTGTCCCTTTTGCCCATGAAAATAAATACCTGCGACTCCTCGGGCAAGCTGCATGGCATACAATGTTCTGCACTGAAGAGGCTCGGGCTGGGATATTGTAGTTGGTATGCTGCCTGGGAGACAGTTGTTTTTTCGCGAAACCCTCACCAAGTGTAGACTCCTGTTCCTTCATCCATCGTCCGCCCAACCAGCCCAAGGGCTGGTGGCTCTGATGGCATGCATGATGGTCTCATTCCTTCTTGACGCTATCATTCTCAATCTCGATTTCCAACAGGGTACGCACACTGAGCTCGGAGCATCGATTCGTCATACCTAGCATTTAAATGCCGTCGAGGCGAAACTTCGGAGGTGGAAGGATGACTGACAAGGCCAGCTGCAAAAGGAGATGATCGTGTAATGCAATTTTTATTGAAGATTCAGGTAGCTGCTTGTGCTTCGTAGGACGCAACATGCCACGACCAACGAAACCACAAGGCTCGAGATTGAAACAGAAGCAGCACATTGAGTTTGACATCGTGATACTTTGCCGTCCAGAAATTTTCTATACACCAATGTAAGTACATAGGCTCTTGACGGACTGACCTATTTGGCTCATCAGCATTCGCTGAATCTTAACGCGAAGCAGAAAGCGCAACCATTACTCTCCGACATCACTTTCAAAGTTCAGTAACGGGTTTTCCGGATACGGTCTGGCATTGGAATAGCTTTCAAGCGTCCGAATGGAGAGCGAGCTCTTGAGCTTCCAAGAGTTCTGCCAACACATATCATCCTGCTGATCTATTGGCTTGCACACCAAAAGAATACTCTAGCAAAGTCGGCGTTGGCATCGTCCCTTAGGGTATGTTGGACACTGATTCATGTTGCGTATGCTGAAAGTATGCTCAAAGAAAGTCAGTAGTCGAGGCAGTTAGTAAGATGCTGAGCCCGGCATTTCACCTGCCGAGTCCTAGTTGCCCAAGACAATGCTGTGTCACAGCGCGATAAGTGGTTAGGTACCTAGTGTTAGCAAAGACTGCCGAGCAAAGAAGATTGTCGGGTTGCCATGACCAATTTGGCAAGAGGTGAGATCTCAAATCATGGCAGTCCGTGCGGATACCTCGTACCGAACAAAGACCAAGCCCCAAGAGATGGCAATGTCTCTCTTTGATGGCAAGCGACGGCCTCGTCGACGTCGATGGATCAGCCAAAAACTTGGAGCTTGATGTCTGTGCTGGGTTCAGGCTTGACCAATTTAGGCCTAGTGCTTTCACCTAAGCTCCTGCCAAGCATTATCTGGAACTTTGTTGCGAGTTCACAAGCGGTTGTTGGGCACGTGACGAGGAATTCCCAGCAAAAAGTCGGCATCGCTTCCTTCCTTGAAACACTCGGGGCAGATTAGCTCCTTTTTCATGCCTGTTCATCCACCTCACCATTGTCCGGCTATATCAGCCTCCGGTCTGGACTCCACCAACCCCCCTTCTCAAGCCATTCGGAGACGGAGAAAGTCACTGAGAGACATTATTTGTCTCATCATCACAAAACTCGCACCCTGATCTGGTGGCAATGGACTGGATTGGGATATTTTGGGCAATATCTGACCCCATCGGCTGACTCAATATGGGAGTCCCCCAGAGCTCCTCAAGACAAAAACCCTACCCTACCCGGACGCTGCAAATTGGAGGTCCGTGAGAAGAAACCGTTCTGCGACCGTTAGCCGCAGGCCCTCTCCCATTTGGTATCTAGCCTCATCGGACAAACGAGAGCCTCGGCCATGTTGCAAGCGCAGATCCAGATCTCTCACAGATTTGTGCCCACTCATTGTACCCGCCCGCATCATGGCAACAATCAAGGCTCATTTCCTTCTCAAGGCTAGATCAGAGGAGGCTGAAGCTCCCAAGTGCCCAACGACCTTCCTTCCAAGCCTCGCCTAGCACGGATCCCATCATTCTCCGGTGTGATCTTTGACAAGGTCCCTTAGTTCTTGGCGTTCGTGGTTGATACACCACCATAAGGCAAGTTGAAACAGCATAGCTGACTATCCGGTATCACAATTTGCAGGCAGAAAGTTCGTGATCGACTTCGGAAGATACCACTTCCTTGATCTGGATCTTGGGATGTGTGTATGTTGATGAGTATATAGTCCCTTTGGATACTCACGTTCTATTCCAATCCTCTCCATCATCAACTCCAAAGCACTCGTCTTTCATTCCTTTCAAGGCTTTTGATAAGTCTCTTTCAATCTTTACGACTTTTGATAAGTCTGTTCACTTCTTTACTTGTGCCGGTCACTCTCATTCCACCTTTTCATCAATCTTTCCCCACTTTTACACCCAGGAAATCATTTCTAAACCCGATCAATCAAATCACTCAAGATGAAGGCATTCACTCTCTCTGCTTTGAGCACTCTTTTCGCTGGCTTGACGCTGGCCCACCCTGTCGATCTCAAGGCTCGCCAAGGCGGCTTCAGCGATGTCGATATTACTATTCTTCAGTTTGCTTTGACCCTCGAACATTTGGAGAACGAGTTCTACCGCAGCGCTTTCCGCACTTTCACTCTGCAGCACTTCCTTGACGCTGGATATGACCAGGATTTCTTCCTGAACTTGCAATTCATTGCTGCTGACGAAGCCGCCCACGTCGAGACACTCTTTGGCGCAATTCAGTCTGCTGGCGTCTTCCCTGTTCAGCCTTGCCAGTACAACTTCCCAGTCACTGATGTCCAATCCTTCGTCACTTTGTCCGCCATCCTCGAGTCCGTTGGCACATCGGCCTATCTTGGTGCCGCTCCCTTCGTCGGAAGCAAGGACATCCTCGGCATTGCTGCATCAATCATGGGTGTTGAGGCTTTCCACACCTCTCTCCAGCGAAACAGCCTTGGAGCAATTGGCGCTCCTGACCCATTCGCCACTCCTCTCGGAGCCAACGCTGTCTTCACTCTTGCTGCTCAATTCATTGTATCTTGCCCATCAAACAACCCTGCATTGCCATTCACTGCTTTCCCCGGTCTCGCAATTTCCGACAACAAGAACTGCTTCCGTGAGAACAGCTTTGATGGCCAGGCTCCTCAACGTGGTCACGCCATGTCCCCAAGCCGGCCACCTCCACCACCACCAGCTGGCGAGGCTCCTCCCCCACCTCCAGCTAACTTGGCTGCCGTCTCATCGGTCGTCAGTGAGACCAGCACCGAGAGCGCTACCGCTTCTGAGACCAGCTCCGCGATCGAGACTACCCTAAGTGCCGAGGCCTCTGCCGCTGCCACGACCACCACTGCTGCTGATGGCGCGGCTGCGACCACCACCAGCGAGACCACCACATCTGAGACTGCCGCCCCCACTGCCGCTCCAGAGCGACGAGGCCTATCCACCCGCCAGAACAGCCTTGGCTGCTCTGCTCCCTTTGGTGGCTCTTCCATCAACTTGATTCCGGATTTCGGTAAATCTCGACATGACTTCAGCCGCATCGTCCAGGTCTTTGTTACCTTCGTCTCTGGCTTCAACGTCATCTCCGTCGCTGCGCAATTCAACCGTGGAGGTATCAATGTCAACATCCCCACTGGAATTGGTGGCCAGGTTTTCGTTTTCATCACCATCGTCGACATCACAGGCCGTCGGCTTAGTGATTCGGACATCCTGTTTGGACCCGCCATCATGGAAGGTAGGTTCTACTTGCTATCAAATCTGTCTATCTGAATCTTTTACTAACTATCCTCCCTAGTTGCACCCAGAGTCCCTACACTTAGCTTTTAAGCGCTTTGCTCGATCAACGGTTGAATCATTTACTGTCTATTACGAGAAGGGAAGAGGTCAAAATGTTTCGAGCCAGCGATAACTAGGGGAGCGAGGAATCTCTCCTAACTAACTTTCATGTCTCTCGTTGACAGAGGTTTACGTCTTAAACATTTTTGATCTCATTTGCTTGTGGGAGTGTTGCCTTTGTGTTGCATGTCATTTTCTTAGCGAGGTCTGTCAAGACCCATGCTTACTCGGTATGCATGGGGAGGAGTTTTGTTGTGCTTTTATTTGATCTGCTCATCGAAACTGTGCGCGAAAAAAGCAGTTTCTGTTGAGGGCAGTGGAGAAAGCCCAGAATCCTTATGGGGACTGGGGTGTTTTGCGGATGTCAGTGAAAAGAAGAAAGAAGAGTGAATCATTTTTAGAGAATCATCTGGGAACAGAAATGTCCCTGGGTCCACGGGGAAAGCAAAAAGACAGAATCTAGAATCAGAAGGGTCGAGATTTTACTGTACGAAAATCGACCGAAAACTCCAGATAAGGTCCTTCAGACCAACATGCTTGAGGATTGCCAGCGCAATACCCAGCCTGAGGATCCAATGAATTAAGGGAGTTCCATATTTCAACCTTGAAAATTCGAGAATTGTGTTTCTTGATCTGGACATTGTTTTTCTATGCCCCTGTCTCCCTCCATGCCTGGTGACAATGAATTTGAGAGCTGTTCTGTCCTCTCTCTCTTTGCGGCAGTTATGCGACCCCAGGAAAGCTCAACTCTTAGCTCACCCGTCACGACCACCTCAGTACTAGTGGTAGTTGATGACCTCGAGACATGCATGCACGGGTCATGATATGGGGAAAAATTCCAAATGTCCCAACTCTAGACAAAACACAAACCGCGTCGTGCGGCATGCCCTGGTCCGCGCTAGCGGCAGATGAACTCTGCTAACGGTGTTTGGTAACTGGTGCAATGAGGCGTGTCCTTGCCTTCTTTTGCTATTTTCTGCACGGATGCTTTCTTTGCCGTGGTCGTTTGTCGTATTCGTTGAGTAACGGATTGAGTGAGAAGTAGTCATACATACATACATACATACAGAGGAAGGTCAGCTGGTGTAAGGCGGTGTGGTGACTACGTGGAATCGGTTCGGGAAAGTCGAATTGCCATTACCGTTGCCGTTGCCGACGTGGTGGCATGTGGGCGGCCACAAGGGTGTCGGAGTCGAAGTCCTACGAATGTGTTTGACAGCACCGTTAGAATATGGACGCCAGGTAACAAAATGCGCGGGTCTTCTCCGTACCACCAGCCTGATCTTCGACAGCACTGATGCAAATGGGACCGAGCATCATGTCATGTCATGTCATTTTTTCATGTTCGGGGGTTCTTGTTGTGAGACAAATATTATTCAAAGTCTGGCAGATATTTCCTTGAATGTAGAGTATGTCCTGTTTCTTTCCACATAGCTCACTCAGCTGCCCGAACGCTGCACTGAGCATGGTCGTGCGCCTTACCCAAGTACCCTTGCCGACAATTTGTTGACAAAGAGACTAGAGATCAAACCCAGGATCGTATACAGTGCTTTGACCAATGGTTTTTGGCTCGTTTGAACTATGCGACCTCGCTCACCCAAGGTGTTATGACCGAGTGTCGTCCGCACACAAAAGGCGTGGATCCTGGGGCTCGTGTGAAGAGGGGGGATCAACTAGGCACCTGATGAAGCCGAGAAACCTTCTGATACACAAAAGGAAAAATGTCGTTCGTCGAGCTATAATAGCTTCCAATTATGACGGCCACGATTCCAATTGAAACGCTTGTCATGTGACCAAGCATTTAGCCACGTCCGATGTTTTGTCGGCTTGATCTGCTCGATCGAGAGCAGAGTTTCATGTTGTTTGTGTCTGTCCACAGGGGTGAAGGCGATTACGTCACACCATTGCCTCAAATTGGGAATTCAGCCGTGATTTGAAGGCGAGCAGTACAGAATCTGGGAGATGCCCAAAACTGCTAAGATGTTATGGCATCTCACTCGTCGTTTTGATGAAGCTCTTGCTATTGAGAGAACACAATTTGTCATTGAGAGTGCTCCGCGCGAACCTGGTTCCGAATGGCCTGTTGCCTGGTGACCCACCCGAGATATTGCAATTTTTAACACATGGTGTTAATATAAATCACAGGGCTTTCTCACTTCACTTTGTCCGGCCAAATTGGTGGCTGTTGTCCGTTCTGGAAACTTTCAGTATGTGCAATGAATTTTCGTTCATGGTGTACTTGCCACTCGAGCATATATTTCGACTCCTTGGCGAATGGCGTCGAGGATATTGGTTAGCACCATGGCATGATTATCGACAGCTGGAGGTTGTTCGGCTTCTGATTCTGACAACGACCACTCATGCTGAGCAGCACCAGTACTAGGAATGGGCCTCCCATTGAGGAACGCTGCCACGGCATCGATAGGACTAGGGCTTGCAGGAGGAGGATCATGGATCGAGCCATTGTCAGAGGTTCGGCCGATGCCCCGAAGCTGACTTACGACCGGAATCTGCATGTACACAGGCGAGCGGGGAATATCTTCAGGGCGAAGGTTCGTGGTGACCTGAGGGATTGCAGGGATCGTTGAGGCATTGGGACGAGCAATACTCGTGCGTTCCCGAGCAGATCTTTTGTATTCAGGGTTGTTCCCAAGACTTGCACCAATAGAGTTGGCAAGCTGAATGACTTCATTGATACTAGGAGCCGTAGGTGCACGATTGCGCACTAGCTCATTCATCGCCATTAGGCGCGTTGCTTCTTGCCTCAAACGCGCTGGGACCTGCCAGGTTTAGCAACATCCGTGATAAAGAACTGGTGGTCAGTGGCTCTTACCAGGGCACATGGTCTGTGAGCATCTTTGCATCGACTACATCGAATCCCTGGGGTGTAATGGTGGTAGACACAAGCAATTACGCCGACCGATCTCGGGAAGCGTAGTGAACGGACACACCTATGGCAAGGAGGATGTGTAGATTGTTGGTAGCTTTGCGTGGCATCTTGTGCACCCATGCGATTCTGCGTTCTACTCAAGTTGCCCTCCAACGTGTCCTCGAAGCTCGCTTCTGTAGCATCGCTAGATTCTAGTCGCTCGCGTCAGATCTAATCTTCCATGGTAAGACCAAACTTGAAGTTCGTCACGCGTACCTTGCTTCATCGAAGACCGGTTGCTTTGACGACGCGTAACAACGCCTGTCGAGTTGATTGCCGCGAACGACATGGTTGTTCTGTTGCGAAGCTTGCGGGTGCGTCAATTGTCTTTCGTTATTGTTTTGAAGGCGCGACCACGTACACTCGCACACCAAGAGTCGAAGAACTCATCAAGACGGTCTGGTGAAAGGCGATGGAGATGGGTGTCAAGGTGTAGGAGTGAGAACGGGCTGATATTGGCTAAGCGCGCTAAGTTTTTAGTGAGATGCTAGCGCAGCTTTTAGAGCTGTTTGGCAACAGAGTTTCAACGTCAACCTTTGTTTCCATCCATAATGTTCGAACTCCCATAGAATCATATATCTGTTTCCCTTGTATTGGGAATGTATGAAGACCTTGGACTCTATGGAGGGTGTCGCAAAGGAATATATGCAGAATTCTCGATCAGTCACCAGAATGGCGAAAAAAGCCGAGGCACATTTTCCGAAACAGTATGCAGCGAGGAATCACACTCAAATAGTAGTCTACAGAATATGTCCTAATGCCATGCTAAAGCCCTTTACACCATTACGATATCTTGTGATTCCGGGCTATCGGCCCCCACGACCAGCCCAGCGATCTCATCCATCTCCCTCAAGGTGTATTCGATCAAATAACTTTCATCGACCAACTCCTCTATCCGCTTGTAGTGCCGTTCTGTATAGACTTCCAATGCTCGAAGGATCTCCTTCATTCCCTTATCGACACCTCCAAACCTCCTCTCTTTCGCCATTTCAATGAAGGTGTTTGCCGGGTAATTCTTGAATAAACAGTTCAGGGTTTGCTGGGCTGCTGTTGCTGTTCGAGCATTTGTGTTCCAATCTCGAATGTTCTGCAGCAATGAAAAGACCTGCTGGTGATCGAGAGTCGCAAGGACATCATCCACGGCTTGCAGGCCCATAATAGTTCCGGGATCTTTCTCGGATTCTGGTAAATTTACCACGTCCTGGAAAATTCGGAGGAGGCGGCCAGGATGATTCAGAGCAAGTGATAAGGTTATGGCTTCTCGATAGTTCTTGGTGAAGATGTGGTTTTGTAGAAGCTGATCTTGTTCAATCCGTTCGGTGGCTCGCTGCGATGCCAGGGTGGCGGTTTCAACAGTGGTGTCAGCCCAGAACGTCAGACTTGCATCAGCCGCGCCAGAGATCAGTGGGTACAAAACCGAGTTTGGAGAGCCGTTTCCTCCCGACTTGTTTCGTTGTATGCTAAAAGACGTGGAGGATGTCAGCGCCCAGACTCTGTCACTGTGGTTGTCGAGTGTCGCAAGTAGGTGATCTGAGTCTGTGGAAGAGTACGGAGACCATAGCTTGACGAGTGTATCAGAAGAGGCCGAAGCGATTAGAGGCTGTTTCGCGTCTGGCACGGCTTCATTGTCACGAGTCGATGTCCTTGGTGAAAGCCATATCACTTTTAACACAGAGTTGCTGTGACCCTCAAATGTTTGAAGACAGGTATATGTTGACAAGGACCATACTTTGACGGTTCTGTCACCCGAGCCACTGATCAGTAGTCCTCGGGAACCACTCGAACCACCTTCAGGTAAGTTCAAAGCTGGCGTTGCAGCTGGCGAGAATTGAATTGACCAGACACCTCGCTTATGGCCGCGCAGAATACCAGCAACGGACCCATCCTCAATTGACCAAATCTTGATAGTTCGGTCTTGTGAAGCAGACGCGAATAATGGAGCAATTGGACTTGAGTCAATTGCATTAATGTCCTTCTCGTGTGCTACTCGTGTGAACAAAGCTTTGACTCCACGATGTGGCTCAGTCACAGTGGGATCATACTTCAACCTCGCCGTGTCCCAGCGCTTGATCGTCTTATCTTGTGAGCCTGTCAGTAGAAACTCGGGCGCATATGCAGCCGGATTCTTTGCAGCAAGGGCGTCTGTGGGTTGGCTTCTCGGTAATGCAATTGCACCGAGGGATTCCGCGTGGCCAGCGAAAATAGCAAAGCAACTGTAAGTTGAAGATGCCGGGTCCAATCTCCATAGCCTGGCGGTGTTGTCTTTGGCGCCCGTAGCCAACCAGTGACCGGACCAGTCCACATCAAGACAGATTATTATGTCTTCATGTCCCTCAAGAACAGCAACATCACTGCCAAATGAAGGTGAAGTTGCTGAAGGATCCTGTTGGCCAGGACTGTCTGCAATTGAAATCAACTTGATGCTCTCCGTATTTGTAGCAAGGGCCAGCATAGTCCTAGCCGGTCCAACGCATGCCATGTCGATGATCTCGTCATAGTTGCCGGATATAGTGCGAACAATTGCGGGCACTTCAACTAAAGCACTGTCTCCCAAACTCTGGAGATGCGAGATATCGTGCAATCGCATGGTATGATCTTGATGGACTGATAAGAGCTGACTGTTGCTGGGGAGTTGTATGATGGTCGAAATTGAATCATTTTCCAACTTTGATTTTTGCTTTGGGGTCAATTCTCGTCCATTGCTAGTTTTCCAGAATCGCAAAACTCCGCTTTCGCCTGCAGCATAGCAAAACCTGCCATCTTCTAGTAAGCCGGCTGTTTCAAGCACTTCTAAGGCAGGAATGACTTTTTGCTGCTTCCAAGTATTGGAATTCCAGAGAATAATAGTTCTGTCTCGACTCGCGGATAACAACATCTCCTGAGTGGCTGAGAAACATATCGCTCGCACGACACTAACATGAGAGTCTAGCAGAGCTACTGACTTTCGAGAGGCCAAATCCCAGATTCGGACTTTGCCGTCTTCGTCGCCGGATGCAAGGTAAATTAAGCTCGATGTCGTTGATTGTAGTTCTGGCTGCTCGTCATTCCGGATCTTCCTCTTGCGACTTGACTCAATTATTGCCTGTGAGCCAGTTTTGCTTGACTCCTTTTTGAAAAAGGTCAACGCAGATATGACACCTCCATGTCCATGAAATGTGTGCGAGGCATATCCACCTCGGACGTCCCATACCTTTAAACTACCGTCCGCGCCACCTGTTGCGAGTAGGGAACTAGTGGCATCGATGGCAGAAGAGACAACCGGAGTGGTGTGAGGTTTCAGCGTTCTCACAAGTGAAAATGAGATGTCGTCGGTGTCAGCAGATCTCGAAAGGGTGTAAATGCGCAGGGATAGAGATCTCGAGGAAATCACAAGATGTGAACTGTCCGGCGACAGGCATACGTTCGTAATGGGTTCTCCATCCCCTTCAATCCGGCAGAGAACCGCCGTTGATATCGTGTCCACCACCAGCACATCTTCATCGACGCATGTAGCGATCAGTGAGCCGTCGGAATTGCCAGATATATCGCCGCCGGTGTAGATTGGCTGAATGGTCTTGGCAACTTCAAAAGTTGTCTTGAAATTGACCTTGGTCGCCATTTAAATGAAGTTTTAAAAACCTTCCAATGTCTTCTCAATACACACAACAAGCGGAGAAGTTTATTTCGCGCATGTTCTCTGGATTATGAAGCACCTGGAGAGGTTGGATTTCTCGGCTTCAAAGGTGGTGATCCTGTCCCAAATTTTTCCTCAGCACCACTCGCCTTCAAAAAATGTATGGGTTTAGAGTTTATGCGCTAGTACACTAGCTGCCGCCTCCCGCGTCACAGCCTTGGCATAGACAACGACCTCCGATATCATGAAGTACCACTGTTAACCGCTGCCACCAAACTCGACATAAACTCTCGAGTCTCTATCCAGTGGTAGCTCGCAATCCGTCCCCGGATACACCCGTCAAGATACCTCAATACTGTACATCAGCAATCAGCGATTCTCTCATAGTCATACAACATTGCGCGACTTATGCTGTTCGCACCTCCTTTATGGTGCCTTATTGTTCGCCAATGTTACGCGACATTAGCGACTTCGATTGATGAATGGCGAGTTCATCTTCACCCATACTAATGGTTCAATCTAGTATCATCAAAATAAATCTTATGAAATGGGTAGACAATCCTACCTGATAAGATTAGCTCTGGTAGGCCCGCAAACCTTTTTCGCTGTCTAAACTCACTAGGGACATGAGTTTCTCCCTTCTGCTCTATGGTCTATGTTGACATCTTTCGGATGAACTACCTTGCTCACTCATCAACTGTCTGACCAAGTGCTTCTAGGGTCGATCGCCTTTTGATCCCCCACTCAAAGATGATCATGATCAGTTCATCGTGGGGCCAAACGTACAACATGACACTGCTCGCAACTATGTTCAGCAATTTGACTCAACTGGCCACCCATACAATCTCGGGGCATTGTACTCCAAAACTCGGCTTGTTCGAGCGCAGAATGATGCTCTGGAGACTGTTGGAGTTGTCGTTCGCAAAGCCAAAATGACCCGAAGTAAATGGCAATCCCTGCGTAATCACAAACAGCAGAATTGCGTCGTGGACGAAGATCTCGCTGGTCATAATTACAATGAGATCCATGACTTGTTTCAAAGCTTGGCCCTGAGGTGGATCAAAGCATTTCGTAAGAGACTACTTGTGAGCATGAGATACTCTCGCTGTGCTTCTTCACTGATCAATTTAGATTTATAAGTCTTATCTTGGTCTCACGGTGTTCACCATAATGCAATCCGAATGGAGTATTGCCGGAACAGGAGCATTTCTACTGCCAGGATACTCCATGGCCGCTCTGGCAGGTCTCAGCAAAGATCTAAGGGATGATATACTAGAGCGACGCCCCAATCCAGTTCGGATTTTCCACCCTGTATTTCGATTCCAGGGGGTTTCTGGGATTCTGCTCAAGCAATTGTAGGTCATCTATGTACCATGCGATTGCATTCTAACATTTCTCAGCTTGAAGTTAACATGGTTCGCTTTGGAGTATCCAATCTATGCTACCTCTATCCTGCAGTCACTCTACCTGCTTCCTCAAAACACTATCCCATCTGTCTCGGATTTGGTGTCGTTCGACATTGGCCCGCCCCTGAGACCCTTTGACAATGATACCTTACTCTCATGGCCATCTTTTTTGCGTGCTGCTAGAAATTTCCTGCTGCATCCCTTTGTCTTAGCATATATTCGAGAGATATGTGGGCGACATGTTTATCTATCGACCCATGCACTTGTACGAAAAGCTATTCTCAAGCCTGATCGTCCGGATCGGGTCTCGTTGCAGACCATTGGATACACTGCTGTTCTCTTTGATCAACGCTTCGCGAGACCGGTTGCCGGGGAGGAGAATTATGCGTACCAAGATCACGGACCGCATAAATTTGTTAATTTCTTCAGAGACCTATTCGCGCGGGTCTTCCAAGTGTGGGAGGGAATACTGCAGAGTCGAGAAACTACGATGCTTGTGGATCTACCTCCAGCTCTGGAAGAGGAATTGATCAATCGAAGTTCCGAGTACTATGAAGCATTGCTTGAGGAAGAGCGCGGGCTGCTTCCAGAGCAGCGTCGCCCACGCCGGACGCTACGCATTCAAGCCGTGAGATCCGCTTTCAGCTACTATGGTTTGGTGGCTGATGGTATGCTTGGTGGCGATTGGGTAGACGAAGCAGTCAGGCGCTTTGACGACAGCAGCGCGTCCACGTCAACTCCTGATCCGCAGGACCTTTTCTCAGACGATCAACTGGTAGATCCACTACCAGATCACCCCTCAACAAATGTCCATAATGATGACGCTACTGAGTCCATTCAGATCCCGGATCATACAATCAGCGCCGAAGAGCAAGAAAGAGCCAACAGTGGACTGGCAGTTTTGACTGGGTTGTCTCTAGTAGAGAATACTGAACCATTGGATGCACCTGCGACATTGGCTTTCGCGCCCATCATGCCTCTTGAAGCTCTTCTTGGAGAGAGACCCTCAGGCACCCAAACAACCCCTGAACTACGTCCTTTGACCCCAGAATTTGGTTTCTCACGATCTGCTAGCTTGCCTCAAGTTACACCACGACCAGTCCGTCGACCTACCGACCTCGGAGAGGATAGCCGCCCATTACGAGAGGAGCTCAATCGACATCAAGCCATGCCACAAGTGACAGCAGATGGTGATGACACCCACTATCGTGTGACGACCCTATCAAACCATCCTGCAGATGCGCTCGCTCGTGATATTGCCTCAATTGTCACCCCAATCTTGATGTTACCGCTTGAGATACTGTTCTTGAGATCACTAACAAGGACCTTTCTGATCCTTAGGTTCAATGATGAGGCATTAGCAGGACGCAGTCCACCACTCGCTCACATCTGGCCTTTATCACCACGAACAAGCGTAGAAGAACTTGGTATTTTGAGATCTCGAAACTTCTGGGGCAATTGGTTTCTGAGTCTCGGGATTCAAGGCATGGTCAGTCTGCTCACATGGACTAGCAGTTCTTACTTGACCTTGCACCTTGGGCGAGAGTGGTATGGGTGGGGTAAATTCTAGCGCAAATTTCATTGGTTCAAGTGGCATAAATAGAGATTTCGCAGGGACTGGGATTGAAGCTGTACCCATTAGTCTGTATTTGAGTCTGTTGCATGTGATGGGATCAATAGATAATCCAGTGGGCGGTGGAAAAAGCACAGCCTTGCGAGATTGCTGAGTCAGCCATGCAAGGCTGTCCCCGCACCCACGCAACAAAATGTTTGTGTAGTTTGCTCAACTTCGCCTGCACAAACGAACCGCGTGACCTCGTAATTGCAGCGGACTCGACTTGTCCACAATGGCGAAAAGAAAGTCTGAAGAGCCTCTGGAGAGTCACGTTGAGGGCTTCTCTCCGCCTCCTCCCAGCAAGAAGGTGCGCATTGAAGACGTCCCAGAGGAAAGCACGATCACTGCCATTGGCACATCTGACGATGAGCCTAGGCCGCAGAGGACGAGATTGAACGGTGCTGATGGTGCGAATGCGCCGATGCGAGATGACCATGACCAAAATTCGGCAGATGACGATGACGATGCGCCACCAATAGCTCCTCTCAGGCAAAGCGCGCCCACCGAAGGCTACAACGACTTGTACCTAGACACAGTCAACCGTTCCCTCCTCGATTTCGATTTCGAAAAGCTGTGTTCCGTTACACTCTCAAACATCAATGTCTATGCATGTTTAGTGTGTGGAAAGTACTTTCAAGGACGAGGCCCAAAGTCCATTGCATACTTTCATGCACTCGAAGTTGATCACCACGTCTATATCAGCTTGGAAACACAAAAGGTTTATGTGCTGCCGGAAGGCTATGAGGTACACAACAAGAGCTTGGACGATATCAAATATGTGGCCGATCCAAGATTCACCGAAGATGATGTGAAGAAGCTGGACAAAGAAGTCAAGGAATGCACAGATCTAGGGAATAAGAGATACCGTCCAGGCTTCATGGGCATGAACAATATCAAGGCCAACGATTACCTTAATGTTGTGGTACAAACCCTTGCACATATCGCGCCTCTACGGAATTTCTTTCTCCTTCACAGATTTCCGCTGACAACGCCACAATTACCTGTCAGAACGAGCACATTGATACGCAAGCTGTGGAATTCAAGAGCCTTCCGATCTCATGTCTCACCGCATGAGCTACTGCAGGAGATCGCGCTGCGATCATCTAAGAGGTTCACATTAACCCACCAGTCGGACCCTGTGGAATTTCTCTCATGGTTTCTGAACAACTTGCATCTTGCTTTGGGGGGATCGAAGACGAAGCCTCTTTCATCCATCATTCAGAGGACTTTTCAAGGGAAGCTGAGAGTGGAATCGCAGGCAATTACCGCAAAATCAGACACCACTGGTGATCGTCTGAGATTTGAGGAGTCTTCAAACATCACAACCAATGTGTCGCCATATTTAATACTCACACTCGACCTACCCCCAGTTCCCCTATTCCGTGACGCCGTGGAATCGAAAAATATAATTCCTCAAGTACCCTTGACCTCATTACTGCAAAAGTACAATGGCATCAGTGCGTCTGAGAAACAAGCCCATCGAATTCGACACCGACTTTTGCATCCTTTGCCTCCATACCTTTTCTTCCACATCAAGCGATTCTCAGTCAACAAATTCGTCTCCGAACGAAACCCGACCATTGTAACATTCCCGTCGCCTCGAGGACTGGACATGTCGCCATATGTGGAGCCAAACCCAGCCCTCCATCCGCCAGGCGAGCCCATTCACTACGAAATGGTCGCAAATATCATTTTGGACACAACATCTGTCTCTACTGGTGGTGGCGAAGATTCGAATGCCGCAGATGCAGCAAACAAAGCTGTGGGAGGCGACGGGCAGAAATTCGCCTGGAAAGTCCAGCTTCGAGATAAAGCCGCGGCAGTTTCTCAGAAATCCAATGTGCCAGAGTGGCTGGAGATCCAAGATCTTTGGGTCGAACGCGCTGAAGCCGAGACACTCTTTACAAGGGAAGGTTATCTCATGGTATGGGAGCGTAAAAGAGAAAAGCCGAAGGCTACGAATGGTACGCAGAAGGGCAAGGCTAGGGCATGACATTAGCGAAGTATACCTATCAGGTGACGCGGCCGATCTAGTTCCTGGCTGATGAGTCGAATATCTTGCCACATCGTACTCTGAGCCTTAAAATCGTAAGCGAAACATAATGTATCTACAATTGGAAGCGGCGTACTCCGTACCGACCTTCTCGACTACACAAGGATTGAGATATGCTGTGTAGATCGCTAATTACTAGCTAGCGATTTAGCTATCGTGCAATGCGGATGATACGTTTTAGACCTCGAATGACGAATCCCCTCAGTACTGGCCGATCTCTAACTTAAAAAACATTTCTACGGGTGTTTTGTGCAGCAAGCATTCTTCGCTTCCACAATTTCTCTAAGCCGATATAATTGTGAAACCATGTTGATGCTAAAAGCTACACCGGCATTGCTCTTGCTAGCAGGCCAGGCATATACGTATGTTCTAAGCGATATCCAGGAGCCCATTCGCGCTCCATATGCGGGTCTTGCCAGCCACGACAAGTTGTCAGAAGTGATCTCATCATCGCCGTTGCTTTCGTTGCACAGGGCTATTTGTGAGATTGAATCTGTCTCGAACCACGAACTGCCCGTCGCAAAGCTCATCATCTCGTTCTTGGAGGCTCATAACTTCACAGTGCAGACACAAAGTGTGCCACTGCAAGACACCACAACGGATACCGATACTACCCGGGCACGATGGAATATCTACGCGTACCCGGATCCTTTAAAGTATGGTGGTAGCGAAAGTGAAACATCGCATCCGTCTCCAAAGGTGCTACTGACCTCGCACATCGACACTGTGCCTCCACACATCCCTTACTCCCTGTCACTACCCGGAAAGGCGGATAATGACATCTTGTTGGCGTCGAGGAAGGATATTCTGGTATCTGGCCGTGGAACGGTAGACGATAAAGCTTGCGTCGCGGTCCAGATCCAGACAATCTTGGACTTGCTCGCCGACCCATCTACAAAAGTTCATCCTTCTAATGTGGCGCTTCTGCTTGTTGTGGGCGAGGAGAACAGTGGGGATGGAATGAAACATTTCTCCGATTCGGAGCTCTTTCAGAAGACGAACACGAATTACAAGGCTGTTCTCTTTGGCGAACCAACTGAGGGAAAACTGGCTACGGGACACAAGGGTGTCTTTGGGCTCAGAGTCAATGCATATGGCAAGGCAGCGCACTCCGGATATCCCTGGCTTGGGCGGAGTGCAACCAGCATGATTCTACCTACCTTGTTGACTCTAGACGGACTGGGCGATCTCCCCGTGTCAGAGGGTGGTCTTCCACGCAGCGAGAAATTCGGAAAGAGCACTATCAACGTAGGATACATCCGTGGCGGTGTGGCTGGGAATGTCGTCCCGGAATTTGCAACCGCGGACGTGACTTTCAGAATTGCGGCTGGTGAGAAAGAAGAGATTGAGCAGATTGTCCGCAAGGCGATTCGGGCTACTGATCCAGAGGACCTACTGGACTTGAAGTTCTCCCTGGGGTATGGCCCCATTAGCTTGGATGCTGATGTCGAGGGCTTTGAGACGATTACTGTCAACTACGGAACTGATATACCAAATCTGGAGTTGGCACCTGAGGTCAAGAGGTATTTGTATGGTCCTGGAAGCATCCTCGTCGCACACGGCAGAGATGAAGGATTGACGGTTGGGGATTTGGAGGAGGCACTTGATGGCTATAAAAGGCTCGTTCATCACGCCTTGAAGCTTTGAGTCTACGAAAATAGCTGCACCAGAAAAGTTACTAGTGATAAAATATCGTGCTTTCGTAGTATTGTCCGCTTATGGAACTCCAGATAGTACTGGAGCTATCAAAAAGTATCATTCAACATGTATCTCATTTCTCCTACGAGTACCCAGGTAAGTTTAGGTAGGTTCCAGTTCCAAAATCTTGAGACTTGAATGGAATCACGCATCGAATACGGAGGAGTACTACTCGTGAGTGAGCTCAAGCGTTCGCCAAGGGATGGCTGGCGCTTTTCCCTTTTGGGCTGCCACATTCGCACTTTCCACATTTTCCTTGGCGCTGCCGAACTTTTGCAGTTGCACCTCCCGGTGAACATCAATTGAAGATTGATTTCCCACAACCAACGACGACATCTTGCACACCCTCAGTCTCCGTCGCCAATATCATCCAAGATGGCGAAGGAAGTTGCTGAGAAGACAGGTCTCACTGTCGGCTTGAACAAAGGCCATGTGAGTCTCCCATGCACCACCGACTCACCCTTCATTCGATCGAAATTACCACGAGATGATTTGGTCGACTGGACAATCTCATGATCACAAACCTATCATCGTCTCATGGACCTTCCGCTACTTATCTCTATACCGGTACTGCGTTCGAGGATAACATGCTAATCTACCTTCACTCGAATAGAAAGTCACAGTTATCACACCAAAGCCTCGCATTAGCCGTACCAAGGGTCACCTCAGCAAGCGCACCGCTTTCGTCCGAGAAATTGTCAAGGAGGTCGCCGGTCTTGCCCCCTATGAGCGTCGTGTCATCGAATTGTTGAGAAACTCCAAGGATAAGCGCGCAAGAAAGCTGGCAAAGAAGCGAGTATGTTCTACCCCTCACACCTTTGGTTTCTGTATGGTATTGGCATAAAGAGAAGGGTCACAGAATCAACGGCAGACTTCGATGTTTCAACTGATTGTGAAGGACGAAGAAGACTGTTCATTGCTGTGCTTGATGCACATTTATTGTTGGACAGAATTACTAACATAGTCTTCCCCAGCTTGGTACCTTCGGCCGCGCAAAGAGGAAGGTTGACGAACTGCAGCGAGTCATCGCCGAGGCGAGAAGAACCGGTGCTCATTAAACGTGGTCTTTTTTATGGCATTGGCGAACTACAAAAGATTCAATGGAATACTGAAATGGCATCCTTGATTGTCGTCGGACTGGAAGGCAGGCGCTTTAGGGACCGACCAAGAACCAATTCGACGGGATGAAACTTGAATGCTGCAAAGAAGATTTCTGCCTTGATGATAAACAAACCTCGTGAGGTGTGGTCATACTGATTCATATGCACCCAAAGAATACACCTTGGGAGAGACAATCAAGGTCCAAATCATGAATCAATGAAAACTTTCAAAACAGTGTATTATTTCAGATCATGCCTCATGATTCGTTCGAGCGTGAACAGATATTTCTTCAACAACTCCCCGGATCTGATATCTTCGATGGAGGTAAAAGGTGTCCGTCAACGGACATTAACTTCAATCTCGTCCTGATCCTCGAGTCCAATCTCCTCGACCGTTTTTTCGGGTTCCAATCTTTCACCGTCAAAAACCAACCATACGCTTTTCCCTTCATCTGGTTGCCTGGTCGCCGCGAACCCTTGAATCATTTTTCCAACCGATGTATGCGGCCGGACACGCAAATTCATCGGCTCAAAGGATTGGCTGACGAGGCGGATAATGATCGAACCCTTCAGCTTCTCCTCTTCTTCCCGTGCCGCCGCTTCTTGCTCCCTTTCGTCGTAATCGTCATCCTCGTCATCAGACATTTGGGCCTTGCGCTCCTTTTCGCGCTGTCGTTCGTCAAATATCTCTGGTGTCATTGCTTCTAGTTCAATGTGTCCATGACTCGGGTCTTCTACCTCTGAATTCGCGTCGCCGTCATCATCGTCATCGTCATCCATGTCCCCGTTCTCGAAGATATCCCGCTGCTTTGCTGCTTGATCATTCTTCAACTTCTGGATCGGCCCGCGCATGGTCGTCGAGTCGAATAGCCTCGTCCCTCTCCATGTGAAGAAGACTTTGGCCGTCACCTTCGGGTCGAGTTTGTTCCTGGTGCACCAGAACTCTCGCACTTGCTTGAGCGGCTGTGAGACTTTGCGTTTCACGATCAGTGCCTGCGCGTCTGGTATCGAGGATATGATCATGATTCGGACTTCTGGGTCATCGATCTTTACCCTTTCTTTGTCATTCTGTGCGGCGCTAGACTTGATGTCCTGTTCGGATCGCCTTTGCTTGAGCGAGGGCGGTAGTCCTATTGTGGGAGACAATCTCGCAGCGGACGCGGCTGGTAGTGCTGCTGCTCCTGCTGTTTTGACGACAGGGGCTAATGTTCTATCTGGGCTGGAGTCTGCTGGACCAAGTTTCTGCCGCCGTGCCTTCTCTCGTGCCTTTCGTTTGAGTTCTTGTAAGAATTCGTCATCCTCATCCGATTCGTCATCGTCCAACTGGGCTTTGGTCTTAGTTGAAGCCGAGGGTCCTGATTTCGGGTTAGGGGGTGTTAGCATAATCAAGTCGTCGTCTGCCGGTTCATCGTCATCAAGATTCACTGGTGTGCGCCTCGGGGATACAATACGCCATAGAGAGGGAGATATCTTCGTTTTATCATCTAGACCCATGTGCAGGTTCTTGCTCGACTTGGATGTACTTCGGGTGACTGGGCGTTCCTCCTCCACTAGTGGCGACTCTCGTTCTCTGCCGACGGGACTCGATGCATTGCTTTGCACGTCCGAGTCATCGAGGGTAACAGTATTTTCATCCTCGGCATCTAATGAGATCCGCCTCCTCTTTGTGTCCCTGCTTTCAATATCTTTGGCCTTCTCAGCGCGCTCTTTTGCTTTCGCCTGCTTCTTCTCTCGCTTCCTCTGCTCGGCTACGAGTAAATCCTCGTAGACTGCGTTTCGCCCGAAGATCGAGTCACCGCTGGCAGGCTTGGTCGAAGTGCCGGGCGCAGTAGCCGCCCAAGCGGGTTTGCTGAACAGGGATCGTTTGACACCGCTGGACATTGCATGGATCTATCGGTAATACTGCGTCATGTTGATGGTCGCAGTATAACGCATAGTGCTGTGAGACTGAGGAAATGCGACTTCCAAGTGCGGGAAGTGAAGACCGGGGCGGGCTCTTGCACCGGGGCCGCTAGTGGCAGCCTTGTTGCAAATTCGCCAAGACAAGAGACAAAATTCACGTGACTTCAGTGAGATCGTGTTAAGTCCTCTTTGCCGGATCATGAAATCACGTTTGGAGACCAACGAAAACCCAAATACGCAGAGTGATGATCTGGGGTGTACACTGAAGAGACCACAATGAACATCGTGCTAATGATTCGAGCTTTCCATCGTTGGTACTTGCTAAATATGGCGTCCATGAATCATACCCTGATTACACACGAATCATCGACTGGTGGATGTGAACCAGAGCAGCATCACAAACGTGGTGTTCACCTTCCAACATCACATCACAGTTATCTTAGTCGATGAAGAGGCCGACTGCATAGACTCATCTGAGGTTGCTACACGTCAAGATCAAAAGGTCAACTAACTAGAAGGGGCAGTAATCAACCCGCACGCCCCCACCTTACATTTCTGGCGTGGTAGGTAATCACCATATTTTGCCCCAAAGAAATACTCCTTCCTGATTCAAGTCCTGAATTCCAAAAATCCTCATCCTAGGAGAAGTCTGCATCGTGTTCGAGAGCCGACACTCCGACATAGCTCACCGCAGCATATAATTAGGTTCAACTAAGCATCAATGAAGAATGGCTGTGGATATCTTGACGTCACATAGCCTCGGTCGGCTGAAAGGCTGGCTTTGAGGGGTCACGCCTAAGAAGTATAAGTATAGGTATCTGTCAACGACGTCGTCAAGAACGCTTAATTGCGAAATGACAAACATTGGTACTGCAACATAGAAATATCTACTCTCAGTATTTCAAGGCCGTACCGGAAGCACTATACTACCATGTCAAAGGAGGTGAAATCACAGGCGGCCGCTAGCGATGGGATGTAAGTCCACAATCTCGATCCATCAGCTTGACCTAGTATGATCGCTTGTGTTGAACTTCCTCTAGCCAGAATACTTCCGGGGCTTTGGTCGCCGCCGCAAGCGGGCTATACGTGGCTGGGATCCCTCTCACCTCCTGGCTGGCGCAGCCTGGCGGAATGCTCGAAAAACTCACCAATGCAATTGTGCGTACGATCACTGGGAACACTACATCCGACCGCGCCGTACCAGCACTCGCAGCTCTCTACTTGTTCTGGACTTTCGGCGCAAGCGGTGCCTGCTCAGCCGCAGGCCAGGCTATGGCTCGACAGGAAGGTCTCGACAGCAGCACTCCTCGACAGTATCTTGGTCAGATGAGAGGTTTGCCACTGCGATTGTTTTCAGCCCACAGCAATTTGATGGAAACATTCCCGAGCTTTGCAGTCGCTGCTGCTTTGACGCAGGCATTGGCGCCAAACAACCAGTTACTAGTAAATCTTTTGGGATTTCATGTGATAGCCAAGGTGTTCGTGTTCTATCCCATGTATCTCTTGGACGTCCCGCCACCACGGACCTTCTCACACATTTTCGGGATCTCATCTGTCCTCAATGTCTGCTGGCAGCTGGCTAGAGGTGCAACGTGAGCTTCATTGCAAACAGCCTGACTTTGAGACCATCGCTTTATGAATATTTGCCAAGATTCACACAACGCCTTCGAGAACAGGTAGCCTGTGGTTGATTTGGATGATTTCGCGAGCAGTGGCAGCAGAATTTACTGTGTAATTTAATAGACTCCCTGACCTGATGTCTTGATAACTAGTGCTTTAGGCCAAACATTAAACACTTATGGGATAGAACAAGTCAGACCTCAGCTCGGTAAACCTCTACTCAAAGACGTGCTGCTCCATGCGCAGAAGGCCCGACTCCAGTTGGGTCCTCCCCAGATGTCCATTGAATTGTGAGTCGCACGTATTCAATCTGCCATCTGCCATTTGATTCCTTTCTGAGGACCCAGTTGTAGAAGCCTCCTGAAGTCTTCATCAACATACAACCAGATTGAGAGGAGATGAACGTAGTCACTAGAACGTACCTTCGTCGAAATGATCATGATGAATCTCTTTCTTCTTTACCCATTGTGCGATACAGTTGGTGCGTACATACGCCTTACTTTTGTCGGGGCTGAAAGTAATGTCGAAATTACTACTCAGCAATTGACACCTTTCGAAATACTGGACTGAAGAAAAGGCCCAGCTACCCTTTCCAGCACGACCTTTGTGCTGACCGAAAGGATACACTGCGACGCCGTCTTCTGCAAACAGGTTCTCCCATTCTTGTCGCTTGGATAGGTCGAAACACGCATCGTCATGGAGAGCCGTATAATGGTTAAGAAGCCATTGGACTGCTTGGATATCTTGGATCTCTGAGATTTGACGTTGTAGAAGACTAAGCTGAGCTCGAAGAGCTGTAATCTCTTCCGACTGGTTCGGTGATGGTGCCATTGGCGAGTAATAGATGTCGGAATAAAGTTGTTTATGCCAAGTCAACAAACACAAGTGGTAAACCATATGAAGGCTTTTTGGACTGGAGGCAGAGAGTTTGCTTCGAGATGAGCGGTATGAAGGACATAATAAGTATACTAAGATGCTCTAGCCAGTACTACTTACGGCCTCTCCCAAGATTCCAACTGGTCGAGCATACCACAGGAGTGAGAAAGGCTGATGGAACGCTGAGTCTCCGCCAACCCCACAAAGTCCTCCGTGGGGTTCAAGGCCTCGGATCATGCACATTGCAATGATGTTTTGCTCTATATCCGTTTTGGTGATCAAAAATCGGTTCCAGACGATCGGGTTGGGCTATGAGTTACAGCTATATCGCTCACTTCAGACTAGTCCGGGGTGCCAAGATTTGACATTGGCTTTAAACCAATTGGAATACCTGGAGGGTAAGCGAAGGCAGAATGATGTTCAATTGGATCGTCTGGAGCCAGTGCCTAAGCAAGGACACTCGCAGGGGTTCTGAGGGGCTTTGTAGGCTCGTATCCGACAGTCTGCATGGCTCTAAGTACTATAATACTCAGCATTCAGCTCGGTAGTCCAACGTAAAGCATGCTCCGTTCGCATTGCTTTGCTGATTGATAGCTGAGTCTTTGGTCTTTCAAATATAGGTTACAATGGGACAACGCAAACCTTTCCTAGGGCTTGAGGGGACTGCACTCTCATGGGCAATCAGCTTAACATCTGCGAGTGCGTTCCTGTTATTTGGTAAGACCGCCCGATGGAGCAATGGGGAGAGATACTGAAACCTGTTCCCAAGGCTATGATCAAGGTATCATGGGATCCATAATCGCAACACCGTATTTTTTGCAGGCTGTTAACATCGAAGTGAGTGTATACTTCATCCGACATCACAAGCTGCTAACAATGGTGCCAAGGCAAGCGATGCCGAAACCATCTCCACGGTTGTGTCCATTTATGACATTGGATGCATGGTCGGGTGCTTGGTAGCAGCTGTCTGGGGCGGTACCCTCGGGCGTAAACGGACGATCTTTTATGGAATGGGGATCATGGTTGTTGGTAGGCATGCAAGTTGCTCACTCGATGACATATTGCTAAACCAGAGAAGGTGCCATCCTTCAAACTGCATCTTACAGTGTAGCGCAGCTGATTGCAGGCCGAGTTGTATCCGTATGTTTTTCCATATCTGTGTGAACAGCCGCTGACTTGTTTGTTTAGGGAATAGGAAATGGCAGTGAGTTTATTCTGGTATGGGACGAAAACGTACGATATCCATACTGAGAACATCGACTAAAGTGAATACCGGGACGGTTCCTGCTTATATCTCAGAGGTGTCGCGTGCACGTAGTCGAGGCAAACTGGTCGCGACCCAATTATCCATAGCGGCTTTCGGCATAGTTATTGCCTACTGGATGAAGTAAGTCAGCCATAAAATTTGACGTGTGCAAGAAGTGTGCTGATAGATCCTTCCAGCTATGGCTTCTTTCATCTTTCCGGACAGATTGTTTGGCGCTTCCCTATCGGTACAATTTCTCCTTACAAGAGCATGTGTTCTGGTGAAGTTAACGGTTGTAGCATTTCAAATTGTCTTCGCACTTATCACTATGTGCGTTATCCCATCATTGCCAGAAAGCCCGCGTTTCCTGTACTCCAAAGGGCGCAACGAGGAAGCCGACATTGTCATGAGCGCCTTGAAAGCACTCCCACTGGAACATGAAATTGTTCAAGCGGAACGCGCCGAAATCCTAGCAGCTATTGCATTAGAAGACCATTTCGGGGAGTACAACATCAAAACAATCTTTTATGACAAATCTGGCCAGAAGATTCCTCTTCGCATCGGTCTCGTCTGCCTCATACAAGCCATTCAACAGCTCCCTGGAGTGAATGTAAGTATTCCCAATGTCTCTTCGATGCGCAACGACGCCCACTTCGGTGCCGTGTTGGTCGTCGGGGGTCGTCGTTATCATCCGTATGTCCATGACTGATGGCGCATACATCAGATGGTCATATACTACTCATCGAGTATCTTCTTGAATCTCGGAATTGCTGCGAACACCAGCTTGATACTAGGAGGGGTTGCATCCTTGTGTTTCTGGCTAGGATCCCTTGTGGGCATCGCTGCGGTCGAGAAGTTTGGGAGGAAGAAGCTTCTTCTCTCCGGTTCACTTCCAATGTTGATCGCAACATGTGTGTATTGTGCCATGGTTAAATCCGGAGGGGACACCCAGCTCTGGGTGGCATTTGGTTGCACTTGCTTGATATGTGTTTCGTTCGGATGGTCATGGCTCCCTGTGTGAGTCACCAGCATTCTGGAAGATAAAGAATCCGGTGCTAACGACCCTCCCAGACCATGGTTGATTGGCGCCGAACTCTGTCCAGTTCGATACAGGCATGTTGGCTCGGCAATGAATGCCTTCACAAACGTAAGTCGCCAAGAATCACACTGATGATGGTCATGATCGAACAACTACTAAAACTGCTTCTCTGAAAGTGGGCTTTCACTTTCATTATAGTCAAGACTGGTCCGATTGGCCTGGCTGACATTGGTTGGAGGCTGTACATTGTGAGTCAACTTCTGCAGTGATCGGTTTAGCGCTAAATCCTCTAGGTGTTCATTATTTTCATTGCATTCCAATTTCCAATAGGTGAGCGAACTCCTGGCTAGCTTCGTCTGGCCTTCTGACCGAGTGCAGTATGGTTCTTGTACCCTGAAACCAAGGGCCGATCGTTGGAAGACATCGATACCCTCTTTGTAAAGGACGAGACTTTCACACAGACTCTGGGTGAAAAATCGGAAATGGTGCGCCATCTAGAAGGGCATAAGACCTCCATTGCTGCGTAAGAGCGGCCTATCAACTGAGGCATATGATTCCATGGTGAACGGCGAACTGCGCTTACATGCAAGGATATCATGTTACACATGAATTGGTACAATCCTTTAGGGAGCTCAGCTCCAACCGCGAGCGATGTCCCGACACGAAGATGTAGAGTCTGATCGCCTTCGCGCGTAGATGATTCGAGATGTCACGGACTTTTCATGTCCATACTCTTTAGCGTTGGTGCTGTGGTAGGGCGGAAACAGGTTACTATTGAAAGAGAGCGATGCTTGAGAACTAGATTGTCCACGAAGGGACTAAATGTTGAGGCCCTGATCGCCAACAGAAACGCGTCGTTCAAATTGCAAATGCAAACGAGTGACTGACTCGGGGCTAGTGCTTAGTAATTCGGGTGTGATTTCCTTAAGAGTGCCATGTGGTTGGCATGGTACCTAGGGACTTCATAGCTATGACCAGTGACCACCATAAATTCTTCAGATCATTTGGCTATCGAAGGTTGGTTGGCTCCTGCATACAATTGTAGAACCTGACCTCTTTTCTCTCTGAGCCCTTGTGGCCCGAATTCATTTCCAAGCTCCTCGCCTCCGGTACGCAGCATGCCCTAATTCCTCGTGCCAGTGAGGATAACTCATCTACTCTTCAATACTGAAAGCAACAACATGGAACCTCTTCGGCCTATAGCTCCAGACCTGACACGAGGTGCTGTGGGAAATCTAGGGCCTATCCAAAAGCCCAAGATTGCCCCAAAAAGGAAAACTGAACAAGCATGTACTAATTGTCGTAAACTTCGGCGAAAGGTAAGAGGTATTATACCCATAGTCAGGCATCTCTAGCTGAGCTGAGACTGTCAAGTGCGATGGGGCAAGTCCTGCCTGCCAGACCTGCTTAGAAAATGGTCTAAAATGTGGTTATGAAGGCTATGTTCGACCACCAGAACGATTGACACTTGCCCGGGCAGTCAGGTGAATATTTCCCCGGGCAGGCATTCATTTTGGTAGACTGATGGCAGTCACGCAGGAGAATAGCTAAGCTTGAAGAGCGCCTTCGGCTCTATGAAGGGCTTGGACTGAACCGGACCTCTGCACATGTGATCCAGACTTTCGAAGGCGCTAGTCCACAAGATGTAGAGGAACAGAGTGCAACGCTACCTGAAGAAGACGATATGGATCAAGTACTTCGAGGTGTCAACCGTTTGACCATATCTAAAAATCCAGAGTTCTACGGGGGATCGTCTCTAAATGCCATCATAAACGACGTAGAGGCGTCCGAAGAAGCAGAACCATCACAAAACCCGGAAGACGCATTAGTGTCAGCCGATAACCACCTATGGTCGGCTGAGGCGGACGAATTGCGCTTCGCAGACATGACAGATTGGTTTCTGCCATTGAAGCAAACTGCCGATTGGTACGTAAAGACTTACTTCCGGACCTCACATAACATTTACCCTGTTGTGGAAAGACGGTCTTTCATGCGGCGTTATGATGACTTCTGGTTGGGTCTTTCCACTGAAGGACACATCTGGGTTGGAATTATGTACATGGTCCTTGCATTGGGCCATCAATCCAGTTTGGTCGACCCAGATTCTACTACCAGATATCAAGCTCTCCAACGCACAGATGGCGAGATGTGTTTTCTGATGGCAAGATCAACATTTGCCGACGTTCCCTTTCGTGGTGGCGACATTTCTGCAGCCGTTAGCATGTTCTTAGGCTTTGTATGGCTCTACAATCAACAGCGATTTCACGAATCGTACGCTATTTTAGGTGCCGCGACCCGTGTTGGTTATGCTATCGGGCTGCATCGAAAAACCATTCAGGAGAAGAATGAGGAACTTTCAGCTGTCAAGACGTTGTGGTGGAGTCTTTTCATCTATGAGACTGAGTTGGCAACGTGGTCAGGAAGACCCTGCGCTATCCAGCCACACGAAATGGACGTACAGCCATTTACTCTTGAAACGTCGCCTGCCAGCCTGCAGTACATTGAGGCCATGCGACAATTTTCCCACCTGACATGGGACGCTTACGAGAAGGTCTATGGTCTTCCCTTCAAATACGCCACCCCAGAACATCGAATCGAGGCCCTGCGAACCCATGATCAAGGATTTGAGACATGGTACGATATGTGGGTACGTTCAGATTTGTGGTCTCGAGAGCCATACGGTCTGATCCTCAGACTTCGTTACGGAAACATACGGATCCTGTTGTATCGCGCCTTCCTCAATTTGACCATACTGAGGGTGAAGAAGAGGAAAGAAGTTCGAGACGAATTGGTCTCGGTGGCGGCAACTTGCGTCCAGCTGGCGTTATCATTCGTCAAAACAACAACTGAATCTGTCCATGTTACAAGTAGCGGTATAATTCAAGCTGCCCTCTTTCATGTTATCGGGTACCTATGGAATGCTACGATAACACTGCTCTTGTATGCGAAGAACAAGTCAGCACATGCGATGCTTTCTGAGAAGGGGATTCACTATGAAGATACAATGAAGCACGTAAAGCTCGCGATGGATTTCTTCGACGTCCATAAGTATGGATCTTCTACTGCACAGTCTGCAGTCTTGAAGACCGCGCGTCTTATTGATAAAATTCAAGACAATCACCAGCGCCCTCAGAGTAGCTCTCCGGATTCATCCAATAACATCGATATGTCATTTGAGCCTTCAGATCAACCATTAGACTTCCTGTCACAAATGAGTGATCCTGGGCTCATCTTTGCGGACCACTCCCTCCCGAATATTTTCTCACTCAGTCCGGACTCCACTTTGACACCAGATGAGAATCAACCAGCACTCGCAGGCGAATGGAGGAATGAAAACGAACACCTAAATTTCTATGGTTCTTTCGGGTGAGGTGCAGTTGCAAGTCGTGAGATCACCTGTTCAGCCGTCGCTGATATCATGTGTCCTCACTTGTTCAACCAAGCCTCAAGATGTAGAGATTGCTGTTATTGTCGAGGCCATGCCACCAAGTTCATGTCTTCCTGCACCCAGATTCCATGTGCTATCGACTTGGCTCCATTGATGGGGTCTGCGACTGACCAGTCGAAGTTCCTCAAGAACTTTGACAATGTTAGCAAAAGGTCATACTTAACGAATAGATTAAACAAACCTCGACGATGGCCTTGTTGAGTTCCATTATGGCAATATCTTTGCCGAGGCAAACGAATCTCCCGCTGCCGAAGATTACTTCAATGTGTCTGAGATATCTCGCCCGAATGGACGGATCTGGATGAAGCCACCACTCAGGTCGGAAGATATCGGCATCATGGCCAAAAATGTCCTTCCGACGTCCGATACCTTCATCGCAAATAGCGATTTCTAATCCAGGAGGATAGAAAACTCCGTTTATAGTTTCACCTTCAAGGGGCGATCGTTTACTCTGGAGACCAAAAAGGGGTGGATACATCCTCAGGCCTTCCCAGATAACAGCCTGGAGATATTCCAATTCCAGCGCCTCGCTGTACTTGATGACTGGGTACGAGACGTTACCATTCACAATGGCACTGTCAATCTCATGGGCAAGTTTCCGATATGCCACAGGGTTCGCTACAAGCAGCATCATGGTGATTCGCAATGCGCTCGCTGTAGAATCCGACCCAGCAAGGATCTGTAAATGTGATTCCACTTCAGCCTGCTCCTGAGTCATACCTTTGGAAATGAAATGTCCCAACATATCTCGCTTCACCTTGGCATCGGGTCGATATCTTTCAGCGACAGCTTTCTGGGCAATCCCGATGATGGCTCCTTGACCAACTTTGTCCGTCCCTTTTGGGGCTATTAATTTCTGGATAAAACCGCTTTGGATGAAAGACCGTAGATTTTCATGATTGACGATCAATTCGAGGACACCGAAGAACTGGTTCGCAATCTTGTGAAAGTCGTACAGGTCCGCGTTTGCCTCGACAAAGCCAAATGAATCTCCAAATGCAATCAGGCTCAAAACATCCAGGGTGAAATAAGAGGCAATCCGTGACATATCTAGGACAGTTCCGTTATATTCGCGTCGAACGAGGTCGAGGACTTTGACGAGGACCCCATCGATATCGGATTCCAGGGTTTCGACCTCTCTTCCCGAATACTTGAACGAGAATTTAGTTATGCGAAGTTCGCAGCCGTGTTGTTCATAATGCACAGACTTACTGCGCCTATCATTTTTGATCTCATCTCAGCGTGTTTTTTCTCATCGCGCTCAGACAAGATATTATTCATCCTCGGATCCAGTCGCACACCATCGTACCAACCTCCACGAGTGAACTTAGATCGTGGCGCACTCATATGCCTCAGAAGCTCCGGGTCATCGGTGACAAGCAAATTTGGGGCGATACGAGCTGGCGAGCCTGGGACAACATTTTGTCAGAATGTTGGAAGTATTTACATGAGGATTGAATCTGCGACAAACCATAAATCCGCAAAGCTTCCTTCTGAGCCGTGGGCATATTGCCCGTAATAGCTTGCTTTGCCAACCAAAGGCTTGTCCAGCCGGCCAGTGGGGGACCCTTGAAGTGCGCGAGTTTACGATAGGTGCTATAAGCCTTGAGGCCGTGATATATCACGAAAGCAACTAAAGCCAGCGGCAGTATCGTCAACGCAGATGAAGGCATGGCGTCAAATTGTCAGTCGTTTTGATGAACTCGAAGCACCTCTCCGTGCGGCTCCTTGACCTAAATCCAAGAACAAATACTCCCAGTCTAGCAACTCTCCTATGTTAGTGAGGCGCACCTGGGAATGAATGTATGAATTTGAAGATCTCAGACGAAACGCTGAAGAAATTCACAGCCAGGGACTTCGGAGGGTGAGGTGACCGCTGATGTTGAGCAAAAGGGTAAGTGGTACAAGTGCTACTGGCGTTTCGTTTGTTGGCCACTATCTCTATTTCGCCTACTGTCCCGTATCAATGGAAGAATTCGATCCATTCACACGATGATATTCTGCGCACAGCAACCTGTTTTGAGTTGCAGTTGAGGACGAGCGGTGGAGGGGTATGCTGCTCGCATGTCTTAGCATCATCCAGCATGTCATTGGAGTTGAATTTGCCGATACCCTACAACTATGGAAAATTGAGATAAGTTGCAGTCTAGGTGCAGCCAGACATTACAACTCACTATTGTCGAGCACCACTACTCCGTACTTCGCCACGTCAGAAATCAACGACGTGGAGGGATACCCGTTTGGAAGCTCCACCCCTGGTTTCCAGCGGCTTGCAAGGCCCGTTAATCCCGAGTTTGGTGCTAACGTAGCCAGTCATTCTAGGCTCTGGACATCCTGACGCCTCCGATCGTGCGGCACATCTGTCAGTGGCCGGCAATACTCGATCCGTCGCCTCGACGATTGAGTTAAGGGCCAATCCAAGCCGAGCCACTGTCAAAAGTAAGTCGAAGTTAGTTAGCTAAGCCACCAGATGTACTTTGTACTTTTGGGCTCTCTTGGAAGGGGATAGCATTTCAGAGTGCTCATGAACACAACTCAATTGATATCTTGAGCCTTGAAAGCTCATTCAACTGAGTACCTTTCTACGACTTGCAATAGCGCTTGCCGGTCTTTGGCGTCATCAAATATCTCGGCATGATTCAATTCGGGGAACCACATCACCTCTAAGTTCTCGGTTCCAGTCCATTGGCATCTTTTCCAATCATCTTTGAGTGCGTCATCCTGTTCGTACCATGGTTGTTGATCGGTCTGTGATCGAGTGAGATAGCGTCCTAGAGTATTGGTCTCAGTGATGATGTCTTTGCCAGCTAAAGTGACAGTGCAGCTTCGACTCCTCCCGTCTTCGGTAGCTGCCCGTTTCTCGACGTCTTCACGCCAAAGCGAATTCTCGGACCAAATGAAGCGCCTGGTCAAAGTGTAGGCCACGTCGGGGTCTGTGGAAGCGAAGTAGTGTAGTTGAATCTCGCTTGCGGTAGTTGGTTTTCTCCTCAGAAAATTCCATGCTACCTCAGGAGGGTGGAAGGAAAAGGCAACAGGATCCACAAAGATCATTGGGCCGATCATGCTTTTTGTTGTTGGATCATGCAGCATATGCGCAGCCACCACTGAACCATAGCTGTGGCTAACGACTACGCATCGGGTCCAGCCGTGTTTGCTCAGGATCTTCCGAATCTCACATGCCATTTCTGCTTCTCGAAGGAAAGGTCCAGTGATGCGGGAGCTGATCGGAAGAATCTCGAGAGCAATCATACCCACACCTTGCGGTCTTACCTTGGTGAGAAAATCCTTGAAGAAGTTCAGATAGAAGTGCAAACCTACGCCAACACCGTGGATGAACAGGATTGGAATGCGCTCAGCAGAATCATGAGGTAGATACCAGTATGGGATTTGTGAAGACGGAGAACGGTGACGCGTCAAAATTGACCAAGGCCGAACGGGAAGAGATTTGAGCAGGTTCGAGAAGCCGGTGCTGTAGAAGGCAAAGCCGTAATATCGCATAAAGGCACACATCTCAAAGTCTGCACCACCGATGAAACACTTCCACGGATTTTCAGTATTGTGATGCCAAATTCTGGGAAGAGCTTTAGACTTACGACATACCACAGCAATGGCCGATGGATAATGCGCAATGGCTCAAACGTCACGGCCATCGACGTATGTTCAGATCGGCCATCAGGGAATTTCCATTTGAGAACTCCTTCCAGGTGTGCAAGGTACTCCTCTAAATCGTCCTCATTCGTAGGCCATCGTTCGATTGCATTCCACATCCTCCATGAAATCCAAGCCTTGACATCCTCACGGGCCAAGTCCTCGATCGGGACACCTTTGAACCAAAGGCTGAGATAGTTCCGAGGATTTGGTGTCGATTCCCATGTTCTGAGGAACAAAGCCTTGCGTTCGGTAGAAGAAAAGGGCAAGTTATGTTTTGGAGCAGGACGATTCAACCACCATTTCCTCAAACGGCAGAGTAGGTAGAAGCTCACTTCAATTGCAGCATAGGCATCTACTAGATGCAGAGTGGTAGACGATGCGAATGGTCGCCAACCAGCGACTCTGGCGACACAGTATGTCGTACTCAATGGAGCTACGGACCTCAATAGAAAGATGGAAATCCGAATAAAGGCCCGTGACGCAGGACTGTCTTTCAACATCCCTCTGTCGCTGCAATGCGAGCAAGGTTTTTGGTCCTTGGCGTATGAAAGTGGCCAACCTCATCCATCTGCTGGGCTAAAAATTTCTGGATTTGAGTAACTTCTCGTTTAAATAGCCAAGTGAGATTCAGGACGATGGTAAGACACCATTCATGTTCACAGTAGGGTCGTGTTGCTCTGACTGAAATTTGACCCAGTCACCCAGAATATACGAATTCAGATGACCTTTAGGACAGCCGGGCTCGCGTTGGCCGAGACCAAAAGGAGCAACCTCGAAAATACTTCCTTAGACGCCTAGATGGGGTCGCGAGATAAACCTCGTAATGCTATCTTTCTCCTGTCGTGGTAACGAGGAGATGAAGAGCACAACCGACGTACATCTCAAAACGCGAATGAAAAGTCAGCATCAGGCTTTCCGGGCATGTTGGTGGCGCTTTCCACAGGGCGTAGTGCCCTGGGTTATGCCGAGGCCTGGTGCTACCTCCCGTGATGAGTTAACTATACTAAATGCACCTCGTGATGGGAACCCGAGGGTTAGGGTAGTACTTAACTACGTTGACTGGTTACCCAGGTAAGCAGTTACTGTACCTCGTAACCCCTGTCCTTATGATACTGTAGTTAGTACGAAGTTGCACTCACAGGGCGTCGCGTTGGAGGGCGCGATCTGGGCCAGCCATTATTATGACCAAACAAGAGGCCGTATGACTACCATCGCTAGCACCCAAGGCAGTTCTTCAAGTAATGCAAACTGTATGATAAAAGGCACATTGTGTCTTCAAGAAGGAGTTGTGGTCCTTGTTGTGCTTCTTCATCATTCATTCTTACTTGGATCGACCTGAACATGATGGCTGGTCAAACGATGGAGATGCGCGACGCTTCAGAGGTTCGCGAAGAGGTAGAAATAATGATTCCTACTCCTTCTTCTGAAGAGGAATATCCTACCGGGCTTCGATTCATCTTGATCACCATCGCACTTATCTTGAGCATATTCCTCTCCGCCCTGGACTCGACCATCATTTCAACAGCGATACCAAAAATCACTGATCAATTTGGTGCTGTTCAAGATGTGGGCTGGTACGGCAGTGCCTATGCCATTACGAATGCTGCTTTCCAGTCATCCTGGGGCAAGGGTGTAAGTCTAACATATTTCGTTGGCCAGCTTTACTAGGAGGCTTCAGCTAATCCTTGCTTTACAGTATAAACACTTTCAAATGAAGCGGGTCTTTCTCTCTGCCATAACTGTCTTTGAACTGGGAAACATCATCAGTGCGACTGCTAATAGCAGTACTATGTTGATCATCGGTAGGATCGTGGCTGGTGCCGGCGGAGGTGGTGTCATGACAGGCTCTTTTATCATCATCGCTCTCACTGCCAAACCACAGTATCGTGCAGCATACATGGGAGTTCTCGGCGTCACATTCGGCTGCGCAAGTGTGGTTGGTCCCCTCCTCGGCGGAGTGCTAACTGATTCATATCTCACTTGGAGATGGTGCTTCTGGTATGTCCCTTGAAAATATGTAACTCTGAGAACTCACCCTCCCAGGGTAAATCTACCGATCGGAGCATGTGCTGCAATTCTCATGACCTTGTCACTGAAGGTACCAACTGCCGCTCAACCGAATCCGAATTCGTTGAAGGAGAAGGTTGTCTCCTTGGATTTGCCTGGGGCTTCTCTCGTGGCAGGTAAGCAACAAATGATGCCTAGGATTCAAGTCCAGAGGACTAACCAACATTGATGGTTTTTCTAGCGGCGATGTCATGCTTCGTTCTAGCATTGCAGCGCGGTGGAGTATCGACAAGCTGGCGCGACTGGCGTGTCATAACCTGCCTTGTCGGGGCTGCCTTACTCACTATCCTGTTCGTTGCAAATGAATGGCGCTTAGGCGACAAAGCCATGATCCAAGCACATCTGTTGCGGAAACGCGCAATCGTACTCAATCTTGTTTACATCTTCTTCCTTGCTGGCCTGTTCTTTCCTCTGAGCTTTGCCCTGCCTATCCAATTCCAGTCGGTGGGAAATACAACTGCATCTGAAAGTGGTATTCGCCTCATTCCGCTCATCTTGGGAGTATCGGTTGCTACCATGGTCGCAAATGGCATTCTCACTTTCTGGCGACACTATACCCCTTTCCTCGTGGTCGGAGCCATAAGCGCGACAGTGGGTTTGGCAATGGTGCACTCTTTGGATGCTGATGCTGGCATTCCGAGGTGGATTGGGTATGAGATTATTGTTGCTACTGGGGTAGGGCTCTCGCTACAAGTGCCCATGATCGCAAACCAAACGCAAGTCGGCGCCGAAGATATTGCTGCAGTCACATCATTGACATTGTTCATCGAGACAGTCGGCCAAGCCCTCTTCATTGCATCCACAGAAGCAGCCTTCACCAACAGCCTCATATCTAGCTTGTCTCGTCTCCTGCCAGCTTTGAACCCAAGAATTGTTCTAGAAACCGGTGTGACGGGCATTCGAACAACATTCAACCATCAACAAACGAATGACATATTGGAATCTTATCTCCAGGGCTGCAAGACAAGTCACTTCGTTCCACTCGCCGCCGGGGGTGCAGCAATTCTGGCTGCCTTGGTTGTTGCCGTCCCGTCTGGTTTCAAGGAGTATCAGGCTCGGGCCCGCAAAACCTCTTGAGCTCAAAGAGTTTACCCATCCATGTATACCTCACCACTTCCAGAGAGAAGAAGACAGAGCGAGACAGGTGTAGAAAACTCACATTCATTGGGCACTAGCTATCCGATCCGTTGAGATCCTCGAGAACAACTTGCCTCACTTGTCGCTCCCCCCCCCTTCTCGAGCAGCAGCCCTTGCTGGAATCCGGGCGCATCACGTACACAACACATATAAATCCGCGCCAACGAAACACATCGCAGGATCCCTGCCACAAACACCAGATTTTACACTTTGCCTCCATGTCAACAGTGGTGGCTTCTCTACCAACCTGTACCGTTATGCACGGAGTGATTTCTTATCGTGTGTGCGCGTGGCAGGCAGGCAGTCCTGGACAGATGAAACGCAATTTCTCACCAGCGAGCTACCTACCTTGCCCGCCTTGGAACCTGGGTTCAAGTATGAGTCTCTCTGTCCAGGCCGTGGCTGAAAGTCAAAACATAAGCAAGATGGAAAACAATGAGGTGCCCTTTCGTCGATCAGCAACAGCCAGTTCAACAGTTGATTAGTACTTATTCCCGTTCGTAAAGGCACCCGGCGCCCATCACGGATGACCTTGGTGCGACGTGTATGTCGTAATCTCATTTAATTCAAGACGCCTTCAGCCGTCATAAGTTTTGTATACAATGATTCTATACCCACTTTTACAGGATATCCCAAAACGAAACTGGCATATCTTGCCAACTCCCAAATTTAACTGGCCCAAATACGATATTGTACTCGTGACAGTCATTCTTCATTTACACAGGTCGCTTGAAGGGATGCGCTTCGGTATTCCTGTGGCGCAAGGTCAGTGAAAATCTTCCTCGGGGGTGTCGTTGGCTGGTTGGGGAAAATACTTACAAAACAAATTCGTCCAGGCTGATGAGACTGGGATCGCTGAACAAGAGGTAATAATACTTCAGAGTCTCCGCCAGCCAGAATGACTCCATCGTGTCATCTTGCTCCAAGAGCTGGCTTGTCACGTCTTTGACCGCTGCATGCGCAATGTCGGTTTTGGTGGCCCTGTCAACGGCATTAAACATGGTCCATCCTTTTTCACGCCATGACTCGTCACCGGTGAGTCGATACATGATGAAGACTGACTCGATTGCTTCGGGACGGAGCCGATAGTCTCGAGCCTTGATTTTCGTGTACCCTGCCGGCAATCGCTCCTCGGATATTCTTGCTGCTACATACTTTTCGTGGGAGAGTGGTACTTTAGGAACAAAAGGTTGCACCTTGACCAAATCATCATCGTCTTCCTCATCACGAGTGGCTGGAGATGTCTTTTCTGGTGCATCATCAGAGCTGGATTCCGTGTCACGCTTCCTTTTGGAGCTGGGATCGGTCAACACCAACGTAGTATCGTCATCTTCGTCAGCCCATGCCTTGTCAGCATTTGCAATTGCCTCTTCGTGCAAGACCTGTTGTTGCAAGTTATATAACTCGACAGCTTGAAACCGCTCTTTGAGTTGTGGATCCAAGGCTTTATGCCACTTGGCTTGATCCCATTCGCAGGAATTCAAACTGCCACATGGGACGAGTTCAAATTCTTCCGCCATAACCCCAACAGGCGTAGAAGCATATGCCCATACACAGCCATTGGTCAACTTCTCTGCAATCGACATATCACTAGGGATGTCAAACATTTTGGACCCCAGAGCAAACATGCCTCCAGCGAAACAACCAAGATGAGTTCCCTCGTACTTGGTGGTTCTTCGCTTGGACTCGTTCTTTTCTTTTGGGGAAATGATTTGTTTCGCTACGAAAAGAATGTCATGTTCCTCCTTGGTCATAGGTCTGTAAAGTAGTTTATCCCTTACGACCTCCATTGCCTCCAGGTACATGGCTTTGTACTGACCATTAAGTCCCCCTAACAAAGCGTGTTGTTTGGGAAAGTACTCATAGGTGGAGTCGGCCATAGCACCGATGCCATAAGTGTGACTTGTCGCATGTGGCTCTGTGTTGAGGCCTTGTGCCTCACAATCGATGTCATTGAACTCCTCCGCCCATTCAGGCACCACTGGCTTTTCTGGCTTTGTTTGCTCTCCTTCGCTCTGATCTTCGCCTGATCCTACTGCTTCCTCTGAATGGCTGATCAGATCTGGCACATCTCGTGATGGTCCACGTACTTGTCGTTTGGACAATGAAGAACCTTCGGAGAGGCCTTCGGAGCGACGACCCGCGGGAAGTGAAGGTTCGTCGAGCTCAGGGATATCCTTGTTTTCACCATTCACAAGCGACGATGATGCCGTCTCAGTCGAGGCCTCTCGAACGACCTCAGGTTTCTTGCAACCAGAAGCATCAAGCTTCAGAGGCCAAAGACCAGGAAGAGTGGTTTGCGGCTGCCATTTCTCGAGGGCATTCGTCACTCTCGCCACCGCATCATAATACTTTACCTCTTTGGTTATCTGCGCCAGTCGGGTGAATTCAACAGAGAGAGATCCAAGCTCTGCCAGCACCATATGTGTACTGGCACGGTGTGGCTGTGACGCATACGAGGGAGCCCAATTGTAGTACCCAATGGGCATTCTGTTTGGCGTATCAAACGCTCCCATGAGAACATCAGCCAGCTCAACAGCTTTGTCCAGCAAGACCTTATGTTTGGACTTGCTTAGATCATAGGCTGCAATGAGACCACCGAGATACCGAATAGTGGTCTCAAAAAGGGGAATATCCTTCCTGGTGGTCGTCTTGAAATCAATGTTCTTTACATGTCCAACAGCTTCTTCAAATTCGTCGTGAAGCCCCATGATCCATAATGTGTCCAGGGAGTCGACGAGTGTGGCGCCCCAACCGTTGAAGGGGTCTCCTGCTCCCTTTGATATGGGCTTCAATTCATCATGAGGCAATGAAACATTTTTATAGCCATGCCAAGCATGCTTAAATGACTCTCGCACGGCCGTTTGTCTTCGCAGCCTTTCGCTCTTTTTGGTTGACGACTCCTTACCAAAGGTATGTTGGACGCGGGGGAGAGCCTTTGGCTGTCCAGTTGGCATTTGTATCAGGCTTTGCGAAGGCACAGGGAAATTCTCCTTTTGCTGCTTCCAATATGCGCTATTCTGTCCTTGTGGCCGAGGCTCAACCTCCAATCGACCTTGCCCTCGTTCACCAAAGTCATCTCCTAGTGTGGGCTGTTTCACCAGGAACTCTTCGCCCGTCACAGTCGGCCGTGCATCTGGATGGGCGATGGCACGGGACGAACTCGATTGGGATTGTCCTACGTTGCGGGACTCGGTAGGCAGGGCTGCAGAAGAGACTGGACGGATCACAGGCTCAATAGAGAGCAGGGGTTCTTCCGGTCGAGGTACCGGAGTTGGGAGGGAGTCAAAAGTCGGCGGCGTAGGCTTTGCGCTCCCTGGGTGGAAGCCTATGGCAGCACCTAATGTCGAACCGTCCCATTTATTGACCCGACCGAGATGATATAGTGTAAAGATGGCCAGGGACGCCACGATAAGGAAGACTCGGTAACGACGAAGGCGTAGCATGACTGCGTCTCAACAATGGAGATGCTTCAATGCTTGGAGGTATGACTGTGAGAGAGATAAACTCATGAATTAAATCCCATTGATGGTTGGATACTGCAACCGGGCAAGCCAAATTATCAGGTGGTCTTGATTAGCACGAGCGAAGCCAGTTCACCCAGGTCAAGAGGAATCAGCTATACAAAGACAAGGAACAAGACAATAAGCAAATGTAACACAAAATCCGAAGTCTGTAGCCGCACGAGGGCATGAGGAGCATGGGGAGGATTCAACCATCGCACGCTGGCTGGGCGGGAACGAGGCTTACGACACCAGTCCGCGAATCAGGTTCCACAATTTTGTTCCTTCTCCGGGATACAGAATCACGTGACTGATGTCGGCGTACCTGCTGTATTCGACGGGGACCGGAGCGGCTCTATATATTATCCGATGCCGACACCTTATGTTTTCAAAGGGCACTTCAGTACAGTATCAACTCGTGGGAACATATACAGAAAATCATAGTATTAAGTTGTCTCGATCGTCCGTTATACTTTTCTCATCAGTCATTTGTTGTCACATCTGGTATCAAGTCTTTTACTGGGCGGTTATCCCCTGTTGATCCGCCGAACCCCATCCCCCATTTGTTCATGACGTGCTCTTGTTGCGCACTCCTTTCAATAATACAAAATTGCACAAGGCAGGGCTCTCATTGCAGCTGCATCGAAGCTTGCCGTAATCTTTGTTCTAATTCAAAGTGTAGGGTTTCATGCCTGCCCAGATATTGAAATCCTGGCATCGGCTTTTGCTTGAGCATCTCCCCAACGGCGGAAACGAATGTCATCACCTCCGAGACGAGGTGGACCAACTGGTCCTGTTCGGCCGTCACCATGGTAGAACACATGGCTGCATCAAAGAAGCCAGGCATCGCCTCGGCGAAATGCACTTGGTCTTGAAGAAACTGTGAATCCAGAGCTCGAGGCTCCTCCATTTTGCATACGCAAAGCCTCTCACATAACTGCACGAGATGAGTGATGATGCTTGATAGTACCAAATGGCAAGCGTAATCCGATCGAATCGTCTGACTTCTCAGAATTCTCTGCATCGCAGCATTGCACTTTCGAAGAAGATCGATCTGCAACTCCCGTGGCTGCATCTCATCACTCGCATGCTTCTTGATGTGGGCCAGAAGTTTGATGCAAACCATTTCTTCGTCTTCCTGCACGCTGTCCACTTGGCGGGTTGCCGCTGGGCTTCGCTGAGGTAGCTGTAATTGCGATGCATCGGCTTGCACAAAGGTATGCCTGGAAGTGGGACGAGTTTCCAGTTGGGCCGGTGATAGGTACCTTGTGAATTGCGGTGGGCTGAGAGCTGGCGTAGGCAGCCCACTATTATTGAAAAAGGTCATCTCGCTGGTCATGGAAAAACTTCGGTTGTCGGCCATGTCGATGGCATGAAGAGCATCCGCTGTCTCATCGAAGCTGAGAAATCCCGGTTCCTCCGGACCGGCGATGAAAGAGGTCCATGGGGTTACATTACAGTGCCTTTTCACTGGTTCGTCGGAGCCCTGAGTGTTGGCTGGTGAAGGTATTGATTGAACAGGGGCTGTGTTGACAATCCATGATTGGGAATTAATGTTGCCGATTGAGTCGTCTACGGGTCGTTTCCGTCGTTTACCCACAACTTTGCCGACTCTCGACTCGCTATAGACGCAAGATAGTCGTTTCTCGGAGCATCTCCGGCAGCCTTGCTTATTGCCATCACATCGAACCTGTCCCATGGCCGTCAGAAATGATTCGAGTTGGACAGACATGGTATCACTCTCACTCACCTTGGCCGAAAAGCAATGATTACACGCGGCTCTCAATTTAATGGGCTTTGCATCCGACTTGGATGGTGGCGTGGGGAGAGCTGATGGGGACGTCGACGACGTCGAGACGGTGGATGATTTTGTTAGGACTGGCGGAGAGCTCGCGGTTGATGTTGATGTTGATGTTGCTGTCACCCTAGCATCCTGTCAAAAGGGTGCGTCAGGTGGGAAATACAATGCACTCACTCAGCTTGGTCAACCATGGTGGCTAAGAACAACGGTCGAACGGGGTCAAAGAGTGTTGAAGTATAGTTCAATTCAATATGCGAATAGTACTCGTAGTCGAAGTGGCAGGTTGTTGTGAAGGTGGGTAGGTGGGTAGGTAGGTAGGTGGAGGATGGTTGCAGTGTTTTGGTGTTGAAGGATTAGATGAGTGTTAAGGTTGAGATTGATAGAGTGACAGGCTTCAGCTTGGTGGCACAGGGCACGTTGTTTGTATATGCATGACGGGCGTGGCTGTTGAAATATTAGAATAGAAAAGTATGGTGGATGAGCATTTACGAACTGGTTGTTTAATTCTTTGGACCAGGGGGGAGAGTGACAGGGGTTCCTAGAGCTGTGCCTAGGGGTGGGGCGGGCAGCTACTGTTCTTCGTACCCAGTATCGCCGTTCCACGGACCAAGGTTTAATCGCTTTCCCGCGTGGGATACGAGGGTCATAGGGTTTTGGTTAGCAGTCAGCGCCAGCCAGGCCCCAAGACTCTAGCAGCAACACAATCAGCAAAGCGAACAAGATTGGTGGGGCATTGACATTGGTGACCATGTCCATTTTGGACCCATCCACGCCCATCAGATTTCAACTCCTGTCAGACACAATCCTTGGATTACCCTGTCCACGCCAGTCCGACCAAGGGCCCCAAAGTGAGCCTGCTTACGGAGTGACTCGTGCATTACTCCCGAGTCCCAGCAAGATCTCCAAGCGTTCGATTTCAAACACTTGCTGGTCTGAGGCTACTCATGCACGCTGGCTATCAAATACTAATACTAGTCGATCGTGGAGCTGACTCGACGGCCCTTCGGCTCAGCATCAAACCAACTAGGGTCATGTGTGCTTGATCATCTATCGATACTAGATCGGGCAATTATGTGTACAGGAGATTTCAAGCATTCAGTACATCTCTGGGGGAACGACGTTGACCATTAATCTCTAATCACCAACGCCGCGCTGAGCCTCGGCACGCCTTTGGCTTGCTGAACCACATCGCGGCAAGGGCTATCACAAGGCTTCCACCACGAAGACCCTCTGTCGATACTCAACACGGCTTCCCGTGTCGATGTGGAGTATGGAGGATTACATGCTCGCTCTTCACAGCCATATACGAGCTTTGTATTTACTTCACGCCCAAAGTAAGAATGGCTGACTCTTGCCCACAAGTTGTTGCACTCAGCCGTACGGGCCGCAGTTCCCTAAGCCGCAAACAGCGACTTGTTGAGATTGGGACATGGCGGATTTGCCCAACTTAGTGTTTAGAGTGACAAGGCTTGAACTTGCTTGAAGCTTGGGGCAGGTTGGGCTCTTCATCCAATTCTCCTGAGACTCGATGATAATCCGCATACGAGGTACAGTATTTCGAACAAAGCCACCAGGTTACTCCATTTACCTTTTCGGTCATCAATTCGGATGGCGTTGCTCTTATATTGGTGCCACTGTCGTTAAATCGAGCCCCCAGGTTACCTTACTCGTACTCGAGTTAAACGGATTACTCCAGATGCGGCACGAACTGAAGCGCCACTACCCCCCTATCACAAAGACAATCCTATTGTATGGAGACTCTTGCTGGAGTGAGGATACGGAGCACTTTTATGACAGTTCTGACAATTCCCCAAAAGATACTGAAGCCAAAGTACTTATGGCTGTGCACTGAAAGCATTGAAAACATTAGGACTGTTGACTTCATACGCCGTACAAGGCTCAAGGCAATGCACTTCCTTGCGCGGTTTTGTGCTTTCATACGTAGTAGATATCCTTGTACCCTTGCTTTCTCGATTTATGGTGAAGCAGCTTCTTCTCGAAGAGGCGGCGACTGCTCGTAATGTACGACTCAGCAAGTAATCATTATTAGTTATGTGGGCGGGGATCTGCAAGTAGTCAGCGTGGAACACCTCAACTCCTGAAATTTGCCGGTCATGAAGTTATGACCGCAGCGTCTGTTCTCTGAACAAATACAACGGCAGGATGCAAAAATACGCATCCACCTTCTATGCAAGACATTTACCTTGTAGCATCTGACCATGTGTACGACGTAACCAGTAATGGAGATTGCTGTCTTGACTCTCAAGAACAAGTTTTTTTACCCCCGCCGCGGGTTAATGAAACCATCAATAATCAAGCGTCACCTATTTCACCTCCCTCGTACAACAAAGTACTTAGTACTGGCATCAAATTGATCACTTTTCCTCTTTGAGGTTTAGTCATAATACACCCGTTGTCTTATCGCTCCTTCTGCACTGACACGGATATTATCTTCCAGCCTGATATCACGCTCCACAAATTTGGTCGAGGAACTCCACATGTCAAGATCCGCAATCTCGGGAGCTTGACCAGGCCATCCATAGTCACAAACAGTGGCTTTTTCCACGCGCTTTGCCATGCAGATCGTCTCTCAAAACAGATCATTTGGTCTCCCTGAGCCCCTTTTCTCACTAGATTTCAGATAGCGACATAGTGATATGGAGAGATACCGGTAGGGCTGTAACACTGTTCCACACTAGCTTTGTGCCATGAACCATACTTTGATACGAGATATGGGTTTGCCTGCTGAAGAGAGAGTGCAACATCAAATTGGAAACACCCAGTTCGTAAGTCGCACGCAAAGCATAATCAGTATCATCACTAGACACAATTTTGCGAGTCCTAACGAAAACTGAGGACGCCGTGTCAGACATCACAATTTCCAAGAAACCTCAATATGCGAAAGTGCATATTGAATTCATCAGCACCAACCATCGTCAAACTCTTCCCTTCTTTGCAGACTTCCGAATCTCTAACAGCTTAGGTCTTACCAACAACGTAGCGTCCAAGAGGCTCTCAGCCTCAAGTCAGTGCCGATGCTAGTCGATCCAGGGGTAGGGCGGTGGAGCTTTAGTCCGTGCTAAATTGCTTACATGATAAATCACCCCAGTTTACTATTTAAAGCCCGAGGACAACTAACAACCTCAACCAACCTACACCACAGCCCTGCCGTTCTCAATTCAGCCGGCACATCACTATCTGGGTATCCTGCGGCATGAATTGGCCACTGGACAAAACGCATTGCGACCCTGGATCGAAGTAGTAGCGAGCTCTTCAAACCGAAAACGCGAACCCGAACTAGGAAACTCGAATCTTTGGACCTCCAGCTGCCAAGTCGCATCACGAGAGTTAAGACGATAGCCGCCAATTGTTCAAAACCGACTACTGCAATTCCCATTACCTCGTGATTGAAGATTGTCACTGCCGCTTGAATCCCAATCAAGTCTCAGCTAACCGAGCTGTTGGGCTGGCTGTGCTCAAGGGCAGCGGCACATTCGTCTAGGCTTCAGCATATGTCAAGTGCTACGGTAGCATATACCGAGCACAGCGTGAAGCACAGCATGGAACCGAACACACACCCTTGAGGATCCAGAACATGCACCCCGACATTATGCTTGCGTGATGACCACCCTAGCGGACTCCCTGTCCGTCACCTCCGAGGTCGCAATGTGCACTGCATTATTGTGTGCTTGTGCTCCAGAGCGAGGCGGTCGGATCTCCGCTGAAAGGTTGACCGTCCTTCCCAGTGCTCTTACCGGTGCCCCGTAGAAAAGATGCAGCCAGCCACGTTGCCAACTGCTCTACCAATCGCTATAGAACACAAGTGAGGGGTCGACATGATACCCAGTTTTTAATGGAGGCGAGCCAGGCCAAGCTACACGAACTTGCAGGCCTGTGCACGCTCACTCACCGCCCAAAGGATTTCTCTGCCCAGCTTCAGATTATCATTGTCGTTGATGAGTGTTAATCAGCAGTTTTCTATTTGGAGTCGACCTTGACCTCCTGATAATACGGCACATCTTTACCAAATTCACCAGGCGAGAATAGTTCACCAGGGTCTTGATGCTGATTGATCAACCCCTGGAGTGGTCTCACTCACCAGTATGATGGCCCTTCTCTTCGGTTTCTCGCCCCTGCCCCTTGTGCGACAAGATTGATCTTGTACATCTTTCGAAATCGCTTACACTTCGGGACCAAGGACCTGCTCGTCACTCATGGACCCATTAATTTCGAACGCAAGCTCTTGTGTCTGACACCTGAGCAACAGATTCTTTGGAAATGCCTATCTCCGGGTCCGCGGATCAGCAGCGCTGTATTGGGGCCGTGTGATACTACGGATTCAACCAAAAGTCCAGTACTGCTTCGCCCTCGAATTCGTGTGCATGACGTTCATGAAGACTATGTTGTGGTCCTCACGGGAGTATCACACAATAGAATGAAGCCGACAAGCTTGCTTGCCCAAAGGAGGCTGAGCGATGGGATTATACCATATTATTTATGCATAGTGCCCAAAACCGTGCAATGCAAGGCTCAGATGGCGTCCAGCTTGTCAGCGATCGGAAACTATTGGATGAGTAAATGGATGATTAGTATCGGGCTAGTTTGACCCCAGGTGAGCTTTTCCATATGAGAAGTCGATGGCGTTTTGTCATTACTGGGAACAAAACGCACTCTGCAACTTCAATGAAATGCAACAACCGAGTCTGGTATGGTTTTCGACTGTCATCCATCCATCTCCACTCCGCGGAATGATCCAGTATCCGCACCCACATATGCGAGTATGGTGGCATGCTGATCGGCGCTGGAATGATTTGTCGAGCCATCTCCATCTCGGCCTCTTTCGCCGCCAGTCAACACGAACAAATCAGATTCAACCTCGAGGGACGTTTCGTGGCATCCATCCAAATCATTTCACCGGTGCCGAAAAGTTAACTAAACATTTATTAAGTTGAGTGGACGCAGTGGAGCGATCAACTCCCTCGCCGGAGAAGTTTCAAGACGATGGCAATTGATTATTATTCACGGCTCAGGTCAAGCTAATGATCCTTAATAGTGGACTGAAACATGCGAGATATTCTGCCTAAGAAGTCGGCATGTCCTTGCGCGGGCTTGGGAGCGTAACGGCGGCTCGAGGCTAAGCTTTGCCAATTGCTCCCAGACGAACTCTACCATTGTGCCAGAAATGCCCAACAATCATAACTATGGTGTCCCACGGTGCACTGAAACCTCCCAATAACGAAGGATCATCATCTTAAACTCCATGGACGCCCAGTCTCTGAACCGCATTCGACCGATGTCCCTCCAATAGCCGGGCCTGGGAGGAAAAGGCCTCCCAGACCGACGTCAAGAATGTGCCACCTAGCTACTCTAGATTCCGCCCAATGCTTGATTGTGAACTGTATCGTGGTTCTGTCAGCACCGAGGCAAGTCTTACGACATCACCGAAATGAATAGTCAGGCATGAATGGCCAACCGCGGTAGGCGCAGAATCAAAAGGACTGCAAGGGTGGGCCTTATCAGTCTGCAGGGTCCAATACTATTGAATTTGAGGGAAGCATATTGATCACTCGTGCTAGGGAATAGAAATCCTCGGGTCATTAGGTCCACCCGGTTTCGGTTTCGCAACGCAATCACGGAATGGGACAGCAATCGGTGAGAGAGTCGAAGCATGTTAATAACGGGCAATAGTCGATTCTATTGGTCCATTCGGATATCAATATTCTCCTCCAGGCTTTCCGCTTGGTTATTGTTTGAAACGTGGGTTAGAATACGCGGAGCTTCGCGACAATATGGGCGGCCTTGCTGGCCTTATTTTCTATGATTTATCTTTCATGCTGTCTGACAGATCAATACCTGTCGTTGAATCAGGGGGCAGCAGGAACGATCATCATACATGATGCCCAGGGCCTGCTTTGAAACGACCTCCGTTCTCCGCAGACCTGCCACTTCGTAATCATAACCTGCATTGGGAGAACCTCGCGAGTTAAGTACCAGTTTTGTAGCTAAGAACTCTGTATTGATTGGCGAGCGTCCAGGGTGACTCGAGGCGGCCGAGTTGCTTTGGCTGGGCGATTCGGTTCGCGGCCCTAAGAACTTGAGCGGCTCAAAGTATCATATGTGTCGCTCTGGAAGCTCTTTCGATCTTCTTGCCACCCCAGTCCCTCCCGTCACGATTAAGTTGGCTGCATATACGAGCTATCAATATCAAGGCATCCAATCTTACACGTACTGTGAGCTTGGAAGACCTTAAGAGACCCTCCCAACAGAGTCTTACATCATGAAAGCCTCTTTTGCTGGATTCCAAGGATCACCCAGAACCAAGGGTAGCATGATTTCGGCCGAGACTGAAGATAGTGCACCAACAACTACTCAGCTACATGTTGGTATGTTCAATGCACAGGCCGCTTAATGCATAAGCGCCGCCGCAATCTCGTGACTTCATTCTTGAGGATGGAGCGCAACAATGCGATCTAACAACGGCTAGAGGGCGTAACTTACTCTCATCACCATGCGCCCTATCTCGGGCTTCATCCGAAACCTGTGGAGAAGTAGCCTAACATCGGCCGTATTCAAGCACACAGGATAAGGGCTAATTACGTCTCTCGACTGCAGATGCTTACCAACCACAGAGATCCATCTTCAACGGGCGCCAGCTTGGACTAAATCAGGAGTCTATTGAATTCCTCATGAAAGAATGTACCATCACAACAGGTAAGCTTATTAACAGGCCGAAGATAGGCATCAATCCATGGAGGTCCACCTCGCTACTCAGGAAGGATTTGACGTCCGGAGTCCAGATTCTCAATTTCAATTTTCTTTTCCAAATTGAAGTTGCAAATGAGAAGAGAGGCACATCCCACGCTCAGCTCCTCTTGCCCAAGGGACCGTCCGCACAGAGGTCGGCTCCTAGCTACGAGAATACTCGAGGCAGCTAGTTGTGCGACACGTGCTTCTTCACAATCCCAATGGTTGTGATGTACAGCTAGCAAGTTTCTCGTGTCGAGCATCTGCAGCCTCTAAATCCTTTATTTGACTTGGCTTACAGCCCTATGAGTCTTTGCCGGATTCGGCCACAAAGCAAAGCTGTCTTGTCCTTTTGCACGAATTTTCCTACATATCCAAGCGCAAGCACTCGTGTTTCCCAAACTCAATCCGAAAATTGACGAATCGAATATTTATCTTGAGCATGCAATGCCATGCAGGATGATTGGGTACATGGTGTGCGAAGAAGATCAACGTCTTGTACGGGCTCGAAATTGAAGGATAGGTACGCGTGATTCTTTGGTTTTCTGGCTTCTTCACAGATATTCTACATCCACTTAGAGAATTCTAATTCTCTCACCAATCTCTGCCTCCTGATCCAGCCCTTTTACGATCATGATGATCTCACATTCGCACTGATTATCATCTTGAACCAAGTACTCTCCCCGTATCGAATTCGAAGCTTCAAAGCGAGAGAAGCTTGATCTCGACCTCGTCGTATCCGGCACTCGGTTCTCGTCAGCTCTTCCCAATACAGCTAAGCACAGCCCAGTGTAGGCGAATACGAGTCTGCAGCAGGAACAAGAAAAATGGTAAGATAGAACCAAATTTCCTGTGAGTGGGAAAAGCCAAGCACACCTAAAAAGGTGCACCAGTTCTCGTGTCATCTACGCATTGGGATTTCCGCACGCCCTAGACCTTAATCTGATGGGGCGGGATGCTTTTTCCAGCCTGGCTTGGGCGAAAAGTCATATTCAGCCTTTCTCAGCCTCACCTTGGCAACCGAGCGGGCGAAGGAAAATACGCCCAGACGGTATAATCAGGAAGTATCCTCGTTTCTCTTCCTACCTACTCGTATACTCTGTACGGGTAGTACAATATACCTGCCCACTCACTTCTCGTATCCGTGTTTGCACCTGAGCGCCTCACTAATCAAACTATGTTTCGTGTCCAAGCTTAACCTACACTGAACCCCATGACACCACTATCACCGAGCGCTTCAGTATCTCGTACCTATCAGGTCTCGAGCTAATCCAAGTACCTACAGGTAGAGGTACTGGGTAGCCAACAGCGACAGACCCTCACTAGAGAAAGGAGAAGAGTGATATCTTTTTTGTCTGTCATCTCCCATTTTTGAAGGACCGAACCTATCGTATCCTTTGCGCTTCCACGATTCCACAAGCATGCATGGCACACGGATCGAAGCTTCTCCAGACGCAGCGGAAGGGAACGCGCTATGGAGCCATGGCGTGGTTTTCCGTCGACAAAGTCAAGTCAGAAGCCACAAGAGCATACACCACGTATGTTGAACCAGCACTGAAATCGCAGGAAGCAACTGAGAGAACTTGCACAAGCAACTCGCTCTCCTTGCCTGCCTGCCTAACTTAGCCAGCAAGCCAGCCACGCAAGGCGATGGCATCTCGTCAAGTCCGGCCGACTGCACAACGATTCCTCCTCGCGCACCTGTGTATGCATTACATGCATCTCGCCACCTAGTGATAAACCGTCACTAGATCTGTAGGTAACTCCACGGGCCTAGATACGTTATGGCGTGTATGTAGGTGTCGAAAAGCTGAAAGAGCTGAAAAATCCGCCTGCGACGCAGAATCGCAGTCGGTCATTCTCGACCTTCCCACGAACGAGTACGCCGCGCGTTGAGATGAGAATCACCGTCGGTGACCCCAGCGGGACCTTCACCAGGACGAGTACGCCTACGCCGCGTGCAGGTTTTCCGAAAGCTGGCTCTCTCCAGATTGCCATCCTTACCTCTCTTCCTCTCTAGGTACTGACTGTGTGATGACCGGACTGTACTTACCTTACCTTACCGCAAGAACCCCAAATCTCAAATCAGCCTTGTACTTGTAGAAATCGTCTGCCGCTTGCGTAGCTGGACAGGGTCGTGGTCCTTTGTGGCGAATGAGTATCTGTAATGATATTTCGCAAGCTCCATGCTCGTGGACTCATGCATGCATGCATGCATTTATGCATCGATTAGGTGGTTTCGAGAATCGTGGAACACAAGCACTTTCGATTGACTGCGTTGACTACACTATGTGTCTCTCGCGGTACCCAGGAATGGGGTTTTCTATTGATTAAAACGTCCTTGACAACACAGTGTGGCCTGGTCAAGCAGACCGTGTGTAGGAGTCATATACACCGTGCAATGGGCACAGCATGGCATGACATGGCATGACAAGATGCAATCGACCGCCAACAATGCAATAGAACCCGCCACAGATGAATGTTCCCACACACTCCGAGAAATGCGTACGCTAGAATACAGCTAGTCCGAATGTTCCAGCAGCGAGCAATTTTCACCCCGTTCCGTTGTAAGATGCAAGAACCAAGCTCAGATACAGTTCCCAAGCCCATATCAAGTTTCATCTCAAATACCCGTACCGCCAACACCACCGGCATTCCTGACCTCACCCTGATGAGCACGTTGGAACTGTCGTATCAGACCGAGGGGGCCACCGCTGGTCAGCTTCTCGACATTAGTATCGTCATCGTCGTCATCGCTGGCCCCCGTGTTCTCGTCATCTGACTCATTCTCATATTTCCACGATCCCAGCTCGCCTTCACTTTGATTTACGGTGCCGGTGTTTTGGAGTGGGAAGCCGAGGCCAGCGCTGCCGCTTGTGGCTTTGGAATTGGAGCTTTCAGCTCCGATACCTCTGCGTCCGAGTCTGCGTTCGGCTGAGGTCTGGGCATCTTTGCGACCTTGGACTTCGTTTGAGGATTCGGGTCCTTCTTCTTCAGCGACGTCGGTGGGTAGTGGGGCCCGACGGGGTCGGGCGAGTAAAGAGCCTTGACCGCCTCGAGGGAATCTCTGGGCTTGTGTCGAGGTAGCGAATCCGCTAGCCGAGGGCTGATGGTGTGGGTCGAGTAACATTGATTGAAGTGGTGAGCCAGCTGAATGTTGCTGGGCTTGAAAGCCAGGGGTTCCAGAGATTGCTCGATGTGGTGGTGAAAGCACAGTTGTTCGATGAGTGCCGCTGTTAAAAGTGCTCTCACGGTCGAGAGTTGGGAATGTTGGTGAAGGCAGTCCAGGAACGGGGGGTGGCATGTTGAACCGTCGCTTACTAGTATTGTAGTTAAAGCGGACATCTGTTTTAGGATTGCGAGCATAGTCGTTGATAAAGCCCCAATAGCTGTGTTCTAACTTGTTGTCTTTGGAAGCAAAGTACTCGTCTCGGGCATTTTTGGTTGGATCAGCTGAAGGTGGTTTTGTTCCAGGCTTGTAGAACCCAAACTCGGCGAAAGAGCAAACATATCCAATTCCATCGACGTGAATTGTGAATTCCCGGAAGAAGTCAATGATTCGCTCGCTGCAATTAGGGAGGGTGAAACATAACACAAATGGTGTGAATATCATGCTCAGAACCTCCTCGAGAAAAATGATGACCTTCATCTGATATAGCTGAGAGAATTCTTGCTTCACATCGGTAGTATGAAGCCGCCCTTTCCAGTGAGCCGGCTCATAATGAGTGAAATCGATTACCTCTTGCAAGGAATTGGAAGTGTCATAGACCATGTTATCATCCGGTAATAATCCACGAGCGATTGCCCAAATCGTACCAAACACACCGAGATAGAAGATCGTCGTCCGGCCGGAAGTGATCTCAAAATTGAGGAAGTTCTCTTGATCCAGGACTGTTGCCAAACCCAGGACGCTAACAACAGCTCCAGAGATCAGAGTCACAAGTTGTGCTGTTTGGACAGTTTTGTCTTTGGGAAACTGATTAACGTATCTGCTTGCGAACGGGTATGACATGAAAATCCGGCGTTGAAACAAATGGTACAACTCGTTAAATTCCCGGAACTTCCATTCAGCATACGGATTGTACTCTCTCGTACCGATTTGCGCTGGATTCTTCTGATACTCATTGAAGTTCAAGAATATGTGCTTGATGACGAAAAAAGCGGCCAGGAAAGGAGCAAAAATGAGACTTGCTACTCCAGTCATCAGGAACCGGTTGCGAAGAGCGATCGAGAGGTCCTTTCGATGGGTGTCTTTCAAGAACAGAGAACGAACTTGACCCTTGTCGTTGAAGATGAAGTCCATGATGCATAGATCGATGCTCCATTCCAGTGTACGTGTGAACAACCGCCTATTTCGCAAGAACGGAACCGGGATCGTCAAATCAAGAACATCCTTGTTGATCATGGCAATCATGTAGTTCTGCCTTCGCATCAGCCTGCTGGCAATATCATGTGCATCCATTCTTTGCTTGCTTTGTGTTCGAATCCAACCACCACGCTTCCTAGCAGCTGCTTCCGCAGTGTTCGGATTGGAGTCTCGCAATGCCATGAGACGGCTGACGACTTCTTGCCACGAAATTGACTGAATTTCATCCTCGGGAATACCGAGCAAATACAGGTAGAAATCATGCATATGCCTCAGACGTGGAATGTCAACGATATACCCCACGGATTTCCACAGCCAGATGAACGTGGTCAGCCACAGGAGAGATTTTGAGATGAAGCCCATGTTGCTGGCACATTGCGGGACGAGGATTTCTGTCATCTTGGTCTTTCCCTTGAAGTCACTGTAGTCTATACATTGCGTGAGGAACAGAGAGAAACCGACAATGAAGCCGATTGTGATAATGTTGAAGAAGCGCATGAGCACCGTGGACCAAAAGCCATGATAGATGTAGTAGGTGTATACATCAAGGAGGAAGTTATCCAAATTGAGTACATTGACCCAACGATACATCGCCTTCTCTTTTGGGTCTTGGTTGGCAAGGCTGCCCCAGAGATTGGTGAGGGTTGAAGGTCTCGGGGGGTTGGAATGGGAGGTTCGGTGGTCTGGAAGTTGGTTTGCAAATCCAGTATCTTCGAAGTTGGGTAGTCCATCTGGGATCGAGCTGGGCGGAGGTGGAAGTGCAATGGATCTGTGGACCCCAGTGGCATCCTCGATCAGTAGAGACGCGGGGACATCGTCGTCTGCCTCTTCGACTTCCATCAACCTATGAGATTTGGAGCTCTTCCATTTTGACCTGCTTATGCCTTTGCCCTTGTCTTTCCTCATAGATTGCCTGGATGACTGGTTGCGGGGATTCTGTAAACTGGCAATGACGGGCTCCTGTTCCTCAAAGCCATCACGATACGGTTGAGAGGGAGGCGCCAATCCGCCTCTTTCTTCAAGGTCCGACCCATCGGAGTCTTGATCGTGCTGTCGGATGGTCTCATAGATGGAGTTGGAGGGGTTGGTAGAACCTGTAAATCTGGAGATGAAGTTGGAGGTCATGGTGAAGCGAGAGTAGAGGGGTTGCCTGCGGATGAAGCAGGGCAAGACCGAGTCGTGAGGATGGAAGGATTTGAGTGAGACTCAGCAGGTCTAGATTTGACGATGGCGATTTGAGTCTCAAATCACGACATGATGAGGTAGTCGAGTTCGAGTTCGAGTCTGCCGCGATTGTGGCTGCAACTTGAACGCAGGCACAGGCACATGACAGGATTGCCCGCAGGCAGAAAGCAGGTGGGCGGTTGACAACAATGGTCGGCGGCGACAGTCAAAGTGTACCAGACCAGCAGACCTTACAGTGTGAATGTCTGGTTTACAGAACACCCAAAGAGCAACACAGACGGTGGTAATCGGCTTGTATTGTTCGGAGGTCAACCACTTGGGTCCAGTTCAAGTTGAATCATCAACAGATCAACGATGGAATGAGGAGAAACCTGGGGATGCAGTTGGGGATGTGAAGCCACCAGCCGAAGATTAACCGGCCACTGTGAAAGAGGTGCCTATGTTACATTTATTCCTTGATCGTTCTTCTATCCAAGAGTGTCCTTGAGGCCCATAGTCTCTATTAGTACCTGGGTAATTAAAGTGAACAATCGTGTCAAACCTCTTATGCAATCACAAGGATGACTCCAACGTGGGGTATCTCATGCCAATGCAACCTTTTCCACATCAATTATTCTTTGGTCGGGGAAATAACAACCCAAGCAGTCCCAGAAACGCAGAGAGCACTTCCGCTCAATCTATCTAGTCTTGGGAGAAAGAAAAAGAAACAGCTCAGAAAAGCAAAGCAACCAGAAACGAAACCCCAAAACACGCCACAATCAACTGCTTGTGTTCCGGCACCTTCGACCGATCCAGCTTCTCCAGACTGCCCAGTCCCGCCGTCAGAACGGCGACCAGGATGATCATGCGGTTCAGCACGCCCGTCGTGAGCTTGAAACACAGCAGTGGGAAAAGCGTCGTCGTCAGAATGCACAATGGCACCAGGTCTGTCGGTACCAAGTTTGACCTTGCGGTCCGTCCGGCTCTAGTACAGGGGTTTTCTCCGTCGTTGTTTAGTAGTGTCATCAAATCGTCGTCTTCGTCTAGAAACCGTGATTCCGGCCCTGATAGTGGTTTGTTGGTTTGTAGCCAACGGCGGAATTGCTCGATGTCGCTCGGTATCGCCGTGGAGCACATGCTCTGCACTTTTTGTGCTGATAGAAGTGCTTGATCTGCCATTTGTTAGCCACCTTTTGGGAAACCCCCTTTTGGTACCTTTGAACTCACAGTACTGCTCAATTTTGATGTACAATCTGCCTAGGATCTCAAGACGATGTGCATGCAGCTCGGAGTGGTTCCACTGCCAATTGAGCCGACGGGAAGCTGGTGAAGTGCTGCCATCCGGATTAAGGCGACTCCTTGTATCAGCCATGTCGATATTGGTCAGCTGGGCTTCCATCTCGATGATTTCATCCTGCAATTGTAATAGAACCCGATAGTTGATCCTCTTGAAACGTCGAAACACCGGAGGCACATGCCCATGAGCAAGTCTGTCTGCCACCAGATCATACCCGGATAAGGGAAGTTCTTTCGGAAGAGCAAAGTCTTGTTCAGAAGTTTCCGGGATGCTGGGGATACTGGCACGTCTTTGTTCTGGACTTGGTGTTCTCATATCTCCACCCATGTGGTGATGTCTATGCGTCGCTCGTGGGACCTCCGGCCATTTCAGTCGTAACCGGCGAGGGTATGTGGGTCGATCGATAAGTTGACCTTGGTGGTCATCATCTCCCTGGCTGTCTTCTGGCAATGAAGGTAACCGATCATCAAGTGCAGAGTCACCATTGGTCAAGAAGACACTGTTTGATCCCATAGAGATCCCTGAGTCGCTATGAAGGCTGCGGACATAGCTCTCATCATCGGACTCTTCGGCATGTGCAGGCTCGCATGGCTTGACAACGTCCTCGGATTTCTCTTCGTCACGAGGTACGGGCGTTTCCTGACCCTCATCCTCAACAAGAAACGCAAAGACATCGACCGACTCTTTGGACATGCTTTTCTCCTTGATCATCTTCTCGGGTTGGAACTTCGGTAGAGGCATGTTCTCTTTCGGCTTCTTGGCCTTCGAGGACCTTCGTCGCCTCACGGGACTGGACGAAGACCTCTTGTAAGACTCCTGGGTCACCGTATCATCGGAGCCATGGGACACGTTGGTAATTGCAGACAGGAGGGACAGTTTAGATGACCGGGCGGCCTTGCTAACGCCGTAAGAATGACTGCGGCGTCGGCGAGCGCCTTGATCGCGTCCCGAGATGAACATGCAGTGGAACAAGATGCAGTTGGGCTCAATGGCCTGTCAGATGAGGTCGACAGCCTCGTCAGGCAATTGGTAGGTCAAACAGGTAGTGAATGCTTGGTAGTAATGATAGACAGGGGAGAATGATAACACTCATTCTCCATGCTTCAAAAAAGACACTGGCATGGCATGGGATGAATCAGAAAGGCTGAAAGCAGGACCAAGGTGGTGAACGTCATGAGTGTATTGTGGTTACTCCTTGCTTGCAAGCAAGGTATGTTGAAACGCGGGATGGAAGAAGGGGGATGTGACAGAAATGGAGGGGCACCTCTGGAGTAACCACACCACCTTTGCCCAGATGGTCAGGTCTGCGAATGAAACAAGCACCTCCCTGTAACCTCTCAGAGATCAAGTCTCACGAGAAGGGTGGTACAGGTTTATTAAAAGGGGAAGGGAAAGGAGAGATTGGAACGCCGGGTCCAACAACCCAAGCCGCGTAGGAGCAGCAGAGGGACTGGGAAAACGTGCTCCAGTCAGAGGAATGCCCACAGCTTTATCTGAGCGAATCTGCTTGCTTGGGATGACATTTGTGCCCAACAATGCCTAACCGGATGAGCGCCAACGAACTGCGCAAGCCCGATTGACATCGCCACTTCCATGTAGTTCCCATCCAACGGCCCAGGGGATCCAGGCAATCGGGGACGACGGAAAAAGCCCAGAAGTAAAATGACACGGTAGAACTGACGGCTCGATAAGAAAGCAACAGCTTTCATTGAACGTGATTCACCGCTGGCAAGAAACCTGTGGGGGAAGAGCGTGTCCAGAGAGGGCCGGCTTGAATCAATCAATCAAGCTTTGGGTGAACACGGTGAGAAGGGGCTCCTCTCCTCGGCCTAGACCAAGCAAAAGAGCACGTATGATATATTGACGTGGACGCAAAAATTCGGAAAAGGACAGTCAAATCAGGATCCAGCAATTGACGACCTTGAACTGGCACGAAACCTGAGCGGGTTGATGCATGCAGAAAAAGTCGACATTTTCAAAAAGAAGGCAGCCATTCATGTTCGGCCAGCAAAGCCCGCTTAGGCAGGGGACCTGCAAGTCGGACGCAGCTCCCTGCTACGGACCTTTCCGAGGTCGAATGATGGATGAGTCGACCTTTCTTTTGGACTCTTATATAGATTCAATTATTGATGCCGATATTCTTTTCGAGTTCGGTTTTTGAAACCGTGTCAGACTCCGATTCCTGGTTCACATCGGAAAGGGAGTAAAGTCCCGGCTGACTCAAGCAAGAAATTGAAAAAGGTCACTCGAAAACTGTGGTCTTCCATGACTTCCCGTAAAAATGCAATTGTATTCCAGGTTCAGTTTCTCCTCAAAAGGGTGCCCTTTCTGATATCACACTATGCTACTCCTACAGCGCCAACATTGGCTCGTGTCTGCTTATTCCAGAAAACATAGTCAGGAGTCTTCACAGCTCCGACAACCAAGTCCGGATGATTCCTCTTCCAGATATCGTCTGCATCATCAGGAAATCTCTCACTCCCTCGGGGCACAAACCTGACTGCGACATGACCTCCACGCATCTGCAGTGAGATAATCACGCTGAGACCATTAAGCATCAAATCTCTGGCGTGGGCAGCGGCTTTCTGCCAGACATCTGCGCGAGCGTCCTCATCCATGGAGATGACCTCTTCATCACTGGCCCACTCGTCCACAGCTAGTTCCACGGAATAGTTTTGTAGGATCACGGCCAAAGCGGCCAGGACTTCGACCTGCGCAAAGCGTCGCCCGAGACACGCACGATAGCCTTCACTGAACGGGATATACGCTCCCTTCGGAGGTCGATACAGCTTATCCGAAGTATCAGCCGATTCATTAACTGCTAGACCATCCGAAGTGACGGTTTCGCCCGGCATTTCCTTCTTGCCATTTGCCAGTGTCTGAACTTCTCCGTCCTCGTCCACAAGCCACCGCTCCGGGCGGAATTCCTCGAGATCATTATCGGTATTGGCTACCGGATGTATCGGTCTGCCACCAGGTAATGTTGGTTTCCCGGATGGCCAGTACTTTGGATGTCGGTGGACCGCCACTGCACATAAGCTTATGTATATGTCGCTCGGGACAATGCAATCTTTCCCATCAATGTTGAGCCTTTGGTCACTAACGCCGAATGTTGACTTTGGAATACCAATGACGGGAGGAAGTAGACGAAGCTCTTCATTCAACACTGCACCAACCATGCCCCCAAACAATGCGGGCAGGTCTCGGTCATAATCCCATTCCGAAGGTGGTTTTCCTTGAAATATTCGGTCAAGGTCTTGTTGAACTGCTCGTTGACTTTTGTGGTTGAGTGCCAGGTAGAGCAAAGAAAAGTGGATCGAATTTGCAGCCGTCTCATGGCCGGCGAGAATCAGGACAAACATATTGCCCAAGATCTCAGAGTCTGTAAGATGCACGTCCTTGCTCGTTTCTGACTGAAGCTGACCCTTGACCAGTTGCCCCAGAATATCCATTGATTCGTTGTTTGTATTTTCTGCACCGAGAAGCTTCTTCTTGGATGCCACCGCTTCTTTCATGTAATTGCCCCATTCGACGTACGCCTCCCTGGCCTTTCGAAGTGCAGCAATAGGGAGTCGCTCCATGAGCCACGGAGGCAAGACAAAAAGAACAATTATGTTGTCCAATAAGCAATGAATGGCATAAGTGTAACTCATGGAATGGCCCGGATCTCTCTCATCTTTTGCGTTCTGGATTTTCGATGGGTCGGCATAGCTGGTGTCAACGTCCGCCTTGGAATCAGCAGCTGGCCACTGCAGCTTCCGGCCAAAGCCCGCTCTGCTGATGACATACAAGCTCAATCGCATCGTATCGTCCATGACGCGATCCACTGTCACATTACCCTTACCATCAGGGCCCAGCCAGGACGTCAGCATGTCAGAAGCTTGGTCAATGGTTTCGGAAAAGACCAGGTGATTGTTCTTCTCAGTAAAGGGTGGGCTTGTGGCTTTTCGATGTTGTCGCCAGTGAGCTCCCTCGGTGGAAACAACGTTCTTGCCATAAACATCGAGAGAGCGATAGATTTTGGTGGGTTTGGGGAAGTCATTCCTCCTTGTAGTGATTTGTGTAATCACGGCCGGGTCAATAGTGTTCAAAATGATACCACCAGGAGCGACGGTGAGAAAGGTGTCATGGCCGATCTTCTCAAAAGTCTCAACACTGTTGAGGAAGGGAAAATCTGGAATGCAGAAATCCACCCATGTGGTCCATTTGCGAGGGAGTCTGGCCAGTACAGGTAGGAATAGGCGGTGGAATATCAGCCAAAATCGATTGAGGAAGTAGACCGGGAGAACAACATAATGAATCCCGGATCGCTTTGCTTTGGCGATGTTCCGACTCAGTGCGAGATAGTAATTGGTTATATAGTAGATGATAAATGTCAGAACCCCAAGGGCCAGTAACGAAGGCATCTTGGTGGCCGAGCTGTGTGAAAACTGTCGGGCGGTCGATTGATTATCCGAATGTGGGTCACCTTGTTGAATGCTAGGAGGAAGAGGAAGCACAGCTGTCCAGGTTCCTAAGGTGCAAAGAGAGAAACAATATTCAGGGAACGTGATTATGAAAGAATAAGGGTAGAGAGAGGAGAGGTGGTCTCTTTGGACCTAAAGAGGATTCTGAGACGTTGGACGTTTGGGCAATCCCTATAATTTTCCCACACGAGAAAGGGATTGTGGTCTTAAGAGGACAGGGATTAAATAATGGAAGTCGAGACCACCACGATCAGCGGCGGAGCCTCTCAAGAATATCCAATCGATCGCTGGTATCAGGCGGTATAGAGACAACCTAGAGGCGCACAACCAGAAAAAGAGTTGTACTCCGTACTTACACTGCTAATTCTGAAGTCGACGGAATGAGCGTGGGCGGCAGTTTTCCGTGACAAGATGCCCCCTTATGTGGTTAGCACGGAATGGGGATGAACAGCAGGAGGAAGAGAGAAGAGAAAGAGGAAAGAAACACGAGGGCAGCTGTTCGTCATCGTGGCACTATTGTTGATCATCATGACCATCATGATTCTCGCAAGCATCATACAATTTTAGGTGGTGGTGGTGTTGATACAGGCACAGACGGGGGTACTCACACCAGGATCTAACTAGAGGAGACCGATTAACGATTGCTTGATCCAATAGGTGGTCGGTTGCGCAGTCCTGGGTTAGGGCACAGTTCAGTCGTTAGGGGCTCTTGAGGCAATCGACTGGGCAAGCATCTGGGTGTACCTCGGCGGTGTTGCAGGGATTCAATAATTGTCGATTGATGGTCGGCAAGCTGCTTTGATGATTCGTGTGCAATGGAACCGAACTGCGCTTAAGCACCTCTGATCCTTGGGCGCCTTCCAGCGTAATCGTAACGGGGTTTATTGGAGGAAGAATCGACTTCCAGCAGGGCGGCTTCCGTACTCGGTACCTAGGCCCGTTTCCACGGCGGGCACCCTTTGTTAATTAGGTACGGAGCCTCTAGGCACTTTGCCCTCTAACTACCTACGTAGATACCTAGGTACCCAAGCTAATACCCAGCGAGCTCATCCATGAGTTGCTACTACGATTCTTTGAACAATACGAGGTTTTTCCCTCCTGCAACTCCGTGTTTCTATTGTTTACTCGTACTCCGAAAACCAAGATTTCCGAACGAATTTCAAAAGGATAATTGATGGGAAACTAATACCAGTGATCAAATTCTTCGCGCCAGTCGAACACAACAATCCCAACACTGCTTGAGGAATTCAGACGACCTTGTACATACCCATGACCCGAGATATCTGCCGTCCCAGTCGCCGAGTTAGCGACTCTTTCGCATTTCTCTCACACTATTTCTGTGGTGCATAGCGTGGTCACAGATAGTATTATCGCTCTGACTGTGTCTCCAAGTTCTCGTTACTTCATCCTCCCCGTTCCATGCCTCCACTTTCTAGGCGGTTGCTTGTTCAAGTCGTGAACCTTGACCCTGAGGCTCCGCCGTTGGGGTCTCGGCCGTAGGGCTTGAGATTGAGGGTTCGGCAGTTCCAGCTTCAGATGTCGCTCGTGTGCTAGCCCTCTCCGTGGGCATCAAGTTCGAACCCAGGCCACCTGCATTGGAGTGAATTGGTTCCAAAGATGGTTGCCACGCTTGTAGATCGTGCTCTGCATCGGCAAGAACTTGTCTCGCCTCGTTGACCTGTGCAAAAGGCTGGCGCACATCACCGGGAACCACAGGTGTATCATCAAGCAAGTTCAAAAGTCGTCGTCCGTGTTTGGCGAGGATGATTTGCTTTTCTGCTCGTTCGATGGTCGCGGCGAAATTGACATCGTACGCTTCCTTGATCTTTTGACGAGTCTACCAAGCAGTTAGCATATCTGGCTTCTCCTGGACTGTATGTGTCAAGTGCTACTTACGATATTGGTCAACTGTGCTTCAGCAACCAGATTCTGTGCCTCGGCTCGAACGAGTTCTTGCTCAAGAGTAACCAGCTTGGGGCTTGATGGCTCCTTGTACTTGAGTTTTTGGATCTCATCACTGATCTTGGCCTTCTGGTCTCTGCTAGGTTGTACACTGGCCTCGATGTTTCTGATCTGTTTGAGAATGGCTCGGTAGTCCTCGAGGTTCTGAGCAAACAGATCCTCCTGTTCTCCTATCTCGGAAAGTATGACACCGACTTTGTCCGAGATATCAGAGACCGAATCATCGTTGGTCGACTCGCCCCAATCGGAGAGCTGGGAGGCAATGGACAAACGCTCGCGGCCCGCGGTCTCGTAGGCATTGATCGCGTGGTTCTCAGTCTTGATGATCTTGAACAGCTTCTTGGAGAGCTCGGCCTGGGTGGTTCCTCTCAGGGTAGATATGGAGAAGGTGTGCTTCGAGGCAGCTTTGGAATGGTCATCCTTCTTGCGGGAGCGAATGGATAGAGCGCGATTCATGGTGGGCAGGATTAGGGCTGACTGTACGGAAGTAATGCAAGTGGAGTATACTGGCAACAGGGTGAGGCTACTAGGGCAGACTGCTGGTGAACCGGGATGATGTTTTAGAATGAGCTATATAGAGGGAAGAAAGGTGAAATTTCTAGGCTATGAAGCTGGAACTGGGGATTAGAGCTTGGAGCTGGCCGTGCGTTTGAGCTGCAAGACCTAGAGTCAGTTAGTAGAAAGTAGTATTCCCCAAGCCTTTGAAAGACCAAGGACGATCGATGATGGAATGCGAGCTGGGCGATGAGATGAGAGGGCATGACGTATGTGGAATGTCACCAACGGGAAATGGCGGCGGGGTCCAGATCCAGATTCATTCCCCCCACCTCAAGCACCACACCACCCGTTCTTGACGTGGCATTTGAGGATTAAGCTGTTTGTCTGTAATAATAGTAATAGTCCTATGATTGACCGACAGTATTTCACAAGGGAACCAGGCTCTGGATAATATGCATATTGACATTCATTCGCTATGCAGCCTGGATTGCCAGTCACGCAATCCACCAGCACAAACAAAAACTCACAACGCTCATCATAACACGCGTCATTTCGTTTACACATTCATTAAAAAGAATCCAATGGGGGACATACACCAATCCCCCTCCAAAAAGAATTCACCTCACATCCTGTTCAACAAGGGAGATGATTGCTGCAAATCACACTGTCTCACGAACGATACTGTCGGCTCCTTCTCTCCTCGGTGATGACTCTGGTCCGGCTGCCACTGCGTCGAGGTGAGTCGCTGAAGCTATCATGATGGTGATGACGGTGATGGTCGTGGCTGTGACGATGGCCAGATGTCGAGCGTCGAGTCACCGTTTCTTTGCGGTAAGTGGCCACTTCGGGACGTGAGACGTACTCTCGTGAATAACGAGGCTTGTATTCGTGTCTTCTGATGATCACGCGATCTTCATTTTTGCTGCTGCCGCCGAAACACATTGTGGCTGCGAGGGTGGGATGTGGTTGTGTTGGGAATGTCTTGCTCGGAGGTATGATCGGCTGCTCTTTTAATGGTGGTTCTTGAGTGTTGTATAGTTGTACAGTGAGGCTAGTCTTGGTCGTCCACTATCAGATGATCCGAGCGAGGGTTTATGTATATGCCCAAGGCAGACGGAATATTAAACAATACAGAACTAATAGATGTGCGTTAGGAGACTCGAGATGGGGGTCAGCAAAACAACCCCCCTTGATATATACATTCGGACGTGATCAAATCTTCCATCACCAGGTTTCCTTGATTACGCCTTGTTTGCTTGTTCTCCGACTTGGACGATGTCATAGAGTGGCTGGGCAAGACATCCATGTTCTCAGAACTGTGGGTGGGTTTTTCGGCCTAGCTTCGTAGGCGAATCCTCGCCTTGAGGCAGGGATGCCTTTGTCCACCAAGCCATGGCTAACGATCTCGGTTACCGGTAAGCGTCAAACCATGTCTCGAATCTGCGATAAACAAGATATTCAGGAACTTGCCAACCGTTGAGTGATAGTGTCGTTGCATAAGAGTAGCCCCATATGTAGATCCATTGATAGACGCCCAATGTATGGATACTGATCTCTATAACATTTATTATACTTTTTCTTAGTGTAACATTGACCAGGCAAAACTTGGTGTATGATCACATTTTGCATAACTTCAACGGCTTTGCTTGGTTCGCTTATCTAACGTACCCAGTCAATACCTCTGGACGTGGATGATAGGATGTTTTCTTGATGTCCAAGTACAAGGTCTTCCCTTTCAGCAACATTCTAGAGATGAGGGCTGTAACCCCTGAAGAAATCTCTCACTCCATACTGTGAATTGTCGATAGAGCGAAAATGATGCTGAAGGCGAGTAAAAGTATTCATCTCCTCCGCACCGTAAAGTTGGAGACAGTATTCAGCATCAAAGTTAATGATATCGTCATTCAACCCGAACATAACAACCTTGCCATATTCCGTAGTACTATCAAGAGGTAGTTGCTGATAACAGCCATAGTATAGCGACGAGTAGCAGGAGCATCTCTATCTCCACGACCTCACCATGACGTTCGATCAACCACTGGCATCTCCAACAATAGTAGTGGAAGCTGAAATGGGAGAACCATTTACACACCGCCCGGAGCTACACCTTCTGACGCTGCCACTCGAGATCCGCATAACGCTGTTCCGGCACCTCTTCCAATGTCCGGACCCGATAAAAATCGAGTCGACACACGAAGAGCACGACCTCTTCTTCGACGACCCTCAAGAACAACAAGAACAAGACTCCCCTGATACCGCCACCACCGCCACAATATCATGGACGCTTCGCCGCCCCAAAACACCACAGAACGGGCTCTCAGCACAATTCCTGCGGGTGAGCCGTGAAATCCACGACACGGGCCTGCCCTACCTATACAGCCTGAACCGATTCGACTGCTCGTCGCGGTCCGCACTGCCGCTGCTCCTGACGCAGCTCCGGCCCAGCACGCGCACGAGCGCACACATCCGGCATGTGGTCCTGGACTGGGACCAGCTGCAGGACTTCGCGTGGTCGCTGGCCAAGCCGGCCCAGGTCGCCGCCACCAGCGGCATCCAGGAGCTGCACCTCGCCAACTGGCGCATGCGTGTCCTCGGCGGCTCCAGCTTCCTCTGGCGCGACTATAAGTCGTATGAGCGCCAACTGTGCCAGGCCGCCAAGGACATCTGTCTGAAGCATCCGCTCTTGCGCTGTGTCTTGCAGCGGCCCTTTCATCGTCCGACGACGACGCCGGCGGCGAGGTCCGAGTCCGTCAGGGCGACGCATCGTGTTAAATGGCGCTTTGTCACGGCGGCCGTGGGTGAGCGGGTTGCCGCTTTGGGGCCTGCTGGACGCGGTGGAGAGAGGGTCGTCGATTTGGACCAAGAACTGGCTTTACTGGCCCCGGCTGCTGGCAAGGATGTCAACATTTCGTCTTTACAAGGCGGCATTGATCCGGTCTAGAAGTGTGTTGAATTGTCTTCACAAGCAATATAATCAAAGGTATAATAGTATGAATTCCGAATGACTAGTCGAATCAATCCTTTTTTCTCTAGACTTATTCTGGTCGAGACGTAGACTATTCCTGTAAAGCAAGCATGACCTCGCCAATCGACCCAAAATACTGCAAGCAGGTTGGCGAATTAGTAAAATATTCCCCCACACTTAATATCTCTTTACATAGTAGTCATACAACCTTATTCATCCTTGACGGAAAACATAGTAGTGGTTTCTGAATTCATCACCGAGACACTTCCACGGTCTGGGACTGGCTCATCGCCGCTGCGGCTGCAACTGCTGGAGATTGTGGTTGCGAGTTTCCTGGCGCTTGCCCTCTTCCAGTACTGCCGAGATCCCCGTTTTTGGTATCTACTGCACCCTCGTACCTGACAGCCGCGACTTTTGCATACGTTGGCGTAGCAGGGGTTCCTGAATTGGGCCGTTGATAAGAGTACTGGGTTTGTGTAAGCCCCCGTGGGGTGTAAGTCTGTCCATTCATCAATGGTTTCTGGGGCGACCCAGACCCAGACCGACCCAAAAGTGCCATGGCGCTATCCTGGGCTCGTTGTTGATATCCTGGTTGTGTAGGTCTCTGCGCCAGGGTAGGTGTCTGCGCCTGTCCCGGAGTACCGGCATAACCTCCGACACCATTCGATAATGCCCGCTGATACTGTTGAATCGTCGCGCGATTAGCATTGTAAGACGTAGTCTGACTTTGATATGGTGTTTGCGTGTAAGGCGGCCGTGCGGATGCCGGTGTCTGGTAGTTTGTAGCTGGTCTCATACCATAAGGTGTTGCCGCAGGTATCGACGCATTGTAGCTCCGTGCCTGGACATTGAAGGTAGGAGTAGAGGCCTGAGGTGGTACATAACTGGGTCGCACCTGAGGTGGTACTGCTGGTCGACTAGGGGCCACTGCGGCTGCGGCTGCTGCACTGATTCGTTTCCTACTTGATGCATATTCATCAAGCTGTCCAGTGCCGGCATATTCGGGTGCGTTGACTAGGAGATTGGTGGAGATGTTCAATTCTTCAAGCTGATCACCATTTAGCTTGGCGATTGCGAAGGGAGGCAAAGCATCCACGAGGAGGCGGAGCTGGGTCCGGAGCAATGCAAAGACATCAAACTCGGCCTCAGATGGTTCCGGTATCCGTCCTGAACCGTCTAGGCTCCGGTTTCGTTGATATGAGCTCAATGTCTGGATAAGTTCAGACACTTCTTCCAGTAGATCATTGGCATCATTGATTTCTTTCACCTCCGTACTTGGAAATCCCTCGTTTTGGGCTGGAATCCAGTTCTCAAGGATGTTCTCAAAGTCCTGGATTTCTGGTGTGATCTCTTCTTTTCCATTCCCGTTGGTATCAGGTGTACTGAATGAGGTCGATAGTTTTCGAACTCCTGATTTCCGCCACCAGTATTGAGCCATATCTTCTGACGAAATGACAGCATCGGTATTGTCTGAAGTAGGTGCAAAGGAAGAATATGCGCTGCGAAATAGCGCTTCCTCGTCATCTGCTGAACGCGCCTGAGACGCTTTTTCTGACCTGTGAAGGGTTGTGGTAGATAGAGAGGGATTCCGAGAATTGCTAAAGCGGTTCGTAATCCATTTGCCGATAGACAATTCAGCATCCTTGTAATCAATCTTTGATTTTGAAGGATTCTTGCTGATACCGGCGACTGGTAAGAAGTTGAGTTCTTTGGATCTTGTAGAATTTCTCGATGGCTTGGGCTCGTCCAGTGGCGTAACATGGGCACTGGCATGTGAACCAAAGACTTCGCCAAAGGTTCGGGGGGCCAGCTTTTGCGGTTTGATGACAGCATTCAATGCAGCAAAGTCAGTCAACTCGAAGCCATTCGGTAAGGCCAGACCATCGTCCGCAGAACTTGTGTCTCCCTCATGGTTATTTTCCTCTCCTTTATTTTGTAAACCAGAGTACAAAAGTGGTGTCTGGCCATGTGTCTGGGTGCGAAGGGATAGGACCTGGCAACTGCGCGGATTTGACTGAATTGGACCGTCCAAGTCTTTGGCATCACCGCTTGATGTTCCACCATTGGGGAGCAGTGAAGGCGAGGGTTCTTTCAGGCAGTTGAGCACGAGTGTGACGAGATTGGACGCTTGCATTTTGAGATCGACATCGGGTACTGTGACGTGTTCCACTTGTCCATTGGGAGTGACACTTGAGAACTCGTTGAGAAGGGCGTTCTTAGCAGTGTTGACATCTTCCGACAAGGCATCTAGTGAGTGATAGCGTTCCGTAAGGATACGTTGCTCGATGGTGTCGTTCGTAACCTCGGACTCTGTGAGGCGTGCCTTTTTGACGCTGGGACTGTCTGAGGCAGATGGTGGTAGAGGGTATTTGAGGAGGGATGGCTTCGTGTCATGCCTGATCGAATACGTGAGCATTATTCCGCGCATTTGGAGATGTCAACTTACTTTCGAAATACATGTAAAACTTTCTGGAGTGTTTCGTGAAGTGAAGCATCGCGAGGTTTTTCGGAAGGAGTGGTTGGTTCAGGAGATACAGTTCGTTTCCTCTTTCCCAAGTGAGATGTTGCGATTGCGATGGTGTCATTATCATGGCTGGAAGAAATACCGTTAGTTTCGGGCATTATGGTTTCCATGGCGCGTCAATGTTTTCCTGAGGCGTCGGAGATGAATTATTGGACGATGTGAAGATATGCCAGTGTCTCCCCCCAAAATCAACGAGTGTCTGTTCCGGAACACTTGTGCCGGAGCATGAGCATTTGGAAAGGGAGAGGCTGCGACAAGTGAAGGACGAGTGAGCACCGTGCGGTTGTGTCGAGCTGATGGTTGACGATGTGTTGCGATGCGACGGCGTGGAGCAAGCGAAGAGTCAAAGAGGAAGATCTGCAGGATCGGGAATGGCAGGGGGGATTGGAAGGGTGGAGGTTCAAGATTGCAGGCTGAGGGGTGCAAAGAAACAATAATGGGGCCCGGACACGGTTTTTGTGATGGGCTAATAGGTAGTAGGCCCGAAATGGTGACGGATTATTATTTGAGCAATGCAGGTGACTGAGGAGACGAAACCAACTTGAAAAGAACGCGCATTTGCGGGAGTATTATTATTACTCGAGTTGAACTTCAAAGGTGAAGCCACGCAATAATCCAGTCTTTGAGAGTTTGACTGCAGGATCAACCTGGATTCTTGGCATTCCTCGGAGAATTGTTGTTCCTGTAGACGTCATGTAACTTTGGGTATGCTCTTTCCAAACTTCATCACACTCTACACCATTCCACGCCTGTTCAAGGAAGTAACACGATGAGTGATATCTTTCGCGGAGACCCGAGTGATACTGAAATTTGTCTTGGAATGTCGGGATGAAAGCCCCCCTCCTCAGCACAAGTAGACCTCGTCCATTCTCAAGTGGTGGTCGACGACTTTCTCGACAACTGGATATCACATCGAGGCGACACATGTCTGACCAAAGACGCGTCGCAGTGCTCCATCAAGCTTGCGAGCCTCCAGTCGTGAATGGTGTTCGAAAGCCACAGAAACCCGGTGGTTATCAGGACTCAGGGGCAGATATTGCTTATGTTCTCCAGTCAAAGAACATAAAGGTCGTTACACCAAAAAGAGAACCAAGCCCCAGTCGGGATCAAGGTTGGACCTTTCCTGATACCGAGGATGGTGTTTTAGAAGCCATCAGAAAAGGTGCGACTACTTTGTGGGCAAACACAATCTTATTTGCAGACCATCCTCTACAGAAGTCGACATTACTAGACAAGTTTTCGGACGCTGTGAAAATGGTTGGTCAGCCTCCCAAGCTCGTCGAACAATACGATGACAAGAACTATGTGAATGATCTATTTCGAGCTGAAGGCTCTTTTACCATGCCTAGATGCTGGGTCATCAATTCGAGCCAGCCGTCTCAAGTAGATTTATCCACATTGCCATTTCCGGTGGTTGCCAAACCTATCCGTGGTCGAGGAAGCCACGGAGTGAAGTTATGCAAGACAGAGGCCGAGCTGTCCCACCACGTGTCCCGACTTTTCGAAGAATCGCCTATCGTCATGGTGGAAGAATACCTTTCTGGGCAGGAAGGCACCATCACTGTCATGCCGCCCTCTGACGAACACCCCGAATATTGGTCGATGCCTATCGTTGTGCGATTCAATCACGAACACGGAATAGCGCCATACAATGGTGTGGTTGCAGTCACTGCAAACTCAAGACTACTTTCCCCGGAAGAATTATCTTGCGATTCCAACTATGCACGGATCAGTGAAGAGTGCGAGCGCATTGCTCGCCTGCTCCAAGTCACTGCCCCGATTCGAGTTGATGTAAGACGATTCAAGGACAGCAGTGAATCTGCATTTGCGGCATTTGACATCAATATGAAACCGGTAGGTCCTTCCGAGCTTTTACTACGATCACTGACCGCTGTAAAGAACATGACTGGTCCTGGCCGACCAGGACGTGAGAACCAAGCGAGTCTCACTGCCATTGGCGCAGCAGGTCTCGAGTGGGATTATCCAACACTGCTGACAGAGATACTGAGCCTTGCAAAACCCTTGTCTGATCTCCGCAAGATCTCAATAGCTGAGGAGGAAGTCAAGTAAGTATTCGTTGAGAAGAAGAATCTCTGGACGTAGCACAAAACTGTTCGAGGTATTGGACAGGGGATATTCTCCAAGGAAGTAAATAGTACCAAGTATCGTCAAGTTTGATATAATTTTGATCTCCACAGAAACTGTATTCTAGCTTCTCCGACTCCATATTTACACAAAATGCCATGCCATCACTATCCAGAGCAGGCCTCGACTCATCAAAATCATAAACCGTTGAACATGAGAACTCCAAACACAAGGGCAGACAAGCCGATGGTATTCATCCATCCGCTCCCAGCCCCAAGTAATCGTGGAGCGGCATTGCCACTTCCACTTCCACTGCCACTACTATTCCCGCTCTGACCGTCTCCTTGGTCATCGATACCGAACGGCAAGCCCTGGTACCCGAAAGTCAGGTTCTGCTTGACGCTGGCATTGTAGCATTGCCCATTGCTGATGTCCAAGCCGGTCAGATCGTCGGGAACGTTGAAGAACATGTAGCTCTGCTGGTTGAGGTTCTTGAAGCCCTTGGTGTCGTACGGGAATCTATCGGTCGGATCGGTGGACGAGGTGTTGCGGAGGAATATGCACTGGACCTGATTAGGAAAATCGGTCGCCATCGCGGGATAATCTCTCATGACGTCGCTATTGCTGGTGTCGGCGACCAGGATGAATTTGCGGTTGGGGAAGGTCAGGAAGATCTTGTCGAGCAGGAATTTGCGGATGCTCAGTGTCGCGGACAGGTCGCTGAAGTTGAGGGGCCGCGTGTCGAAGGAGCCTCCTGGGTAGGTGTTGTAGATGAATTCCATGTAGTTTCGAGTGATTTGTTCTGGGGTCGTGGTGAGGTAGTGGAAGTGCATGCTGGGCAGACTGACGGACCAGTTGCGGTAGATGTCTGGCATGTTCATCCATGGTGTGAATGGGCGAGCGAAGGAGTTGAGGAGACCTTCTTTTGGATCGTAGATCTTGGTGATGCGAAGAATGTCATCGATGTCGCTGATGACTGTGAGGCCCTGATCTGATACGAGATACGATGTTGCGTTCCCGGTATCTGTCCCTTGGGCATAGACATTCAATCTTTGCGGGGGGACGTCTCCAGTTCCAGCTTGTACGTTCAGGGTTGTGTTGTCGATTGGAACAAAGACATCGAAGTCTCCCTCGTCGGTCGTTGGATAAGGCAACGTGATGAGATTCTCACCCCCGGCAGGCGTTACTCCACCACTACCACCAGGTTGGCCACTGGCACCATTTGACGGCCCGGGGAGGATATCCACCGTAACGTTGACATCGCCTTGCTGCACGACATAAATCTCACGTGTCAAATTGCGCGCCTGCGCTTGCTGGGAAGCGGGCAAGTCTGCGACACTAGTGTCGATGAGGAAGAAATTTGCCAGGTCATCGATAGTGTCTTGAGAGATATTGGGTTGTTTAAAGACGTTGCCATGGACCCGGAGGTTCCAACCGTTGTTCGTCCAATTTCCATAACCCGGGATATTCAACACTTGTGTAGGAACAGCATCCATATCGGAACTGCTGAGTCCAGCAGAACTCAGGACCTGACTACCGGTTGGTAGATCCACCTCGTTCGGGAGGATGCCTTCGGTGACATAGGATGGAATGGCTGAGCCGAGCTCACTGAAGACGCTATTCACATAAGAGTCTAATTTTGAGGTGATATCGCCAACGATACCACGCTTGGCTCCGGCATGAGCGTAGACTGCAAGTGTTGCTGTTGGAGCTGGAGTAATGAGGGCGATCTCTTGAGGTGAGACGCGGGTTGGGGATGCCTGGGCTTCATTGAGGAGTAGGAAGGTCAACAGTAGTGGGAGAGCCATGGTGTTGGAACAACCCTGTGGATGGAAGAGGAAAGCATTCGGAGTATCAATGGGAACCCAACTGAGTGGAAGAGGAAAGTATATAAGTGAGACGTGATGGGTTTGAAAGTCGGGATAGAGACACTGGCATGTCACCTCCTGGTTGGAACTGCGACTTACCACTTACGAGTAGCACTACTGCAGAGACTAAAATTGAGTTGATGATCAAGCTGCAAGATGATCGAAAGCGTCAACATTGGGCGATCGAGTGCCGAGCAACGCAACGATACAAGGATTCATCCAAGTTGATCGCTTCCAAGGTTGTTCGGGGCGGCATGACGTCAATGTCACACGAGATGGGCCGAAGGGGGCCACTCTGGGCCACCACGGGCTTAATTCAAGCCCCAAGCTTAATCGAAATAGGCTCTAGAGGTCAAGACTCCAGTCCCAATTGGTTATAGCCCCGGGCAAAAGCTGGCCTAGGTTTCAAGTGGGTGTGGCCACTGATGACCTTCCCCCCGTCACCATGTGTCTGAGTTGAAGAGAACGCGTACGCTTCCAACGACATTCACGATCTTACCCCATAAACGTGATTTAGATGTTATATACCGTCTGCTCGATACTGAATATCTCCTCAGACACATATAAGGGTGCTTTAAGGTGGAATCACCTTCCTCAACCACATGGATGGACCTGCTTTCTTCTGAAGCTACACGTTTCAGGAGAAAGGGCAGGCTACAATGATCAATCAAGGTAAGAGCTCGAATCCAGATACACTGCGTGTGGAAGGCGTGATGTCTGGACAACAGCATATGTTGTTCAAGAGGTACCAATCCTCTTTAACTTCATAAGTCTCGATCGCTGCATTTGAGCTTCATTCGACTCATACCCGCGATGGACAACCACGTAAGGTCTTATCACCACCCCATCCGTCCTGAAGGGTCCAGACAACTGCCCTGGTGGACCTGGATTATCCCTTCTCAAAGATGGGCAAGATCAAGCTCATTCCAATTCATACGACCCCTGGGTCGATCGTTTCTGGTATGCTGAGGCACGAGGTCTGTGCCTCGTCGTCGAGATCTCCCGTTTGGAATGTGGCATTCTGATGATCCTTCTGTTGTCATGTTTTGGTCGCGCTTCATAAGGCAAAACTCGTCTTGGTTCCCTCTTCATCTCTTGTGCCTAGCAGTCACTCGTTTGTTGGAGTTCTGCAGTCCTCCTCTTTCTTGCTTTGGCATTCTGTCTTGCTTTTGTCCCAAAAAAGAACGGCCACCACCATGTGGCCGTCAATGTCATTCATTACTACTTCTCTGGCTCTGCATCTCGCGGCCGCTTACGCGCAATCCGCTCTATCTACCGTCACCTATGGGCCGAACGGGTTATGTCCACCACCCGAGACCACATCGGTAGTCGTGGTGGTTCCAGCCGTTTATAGTTCTTTTATCCAGTCAGCTTCGCAAATCATCAATGTCTTTGGTAATGGAGCCACAATTAATATTGGTAATGGCGGAACGACGTATATTACGAACACATATATCACGAGCACAATTATCACGACCATCACGAATCCTGTCAGTCCTGTGACAACCACCAGCATCACAGGAGTCATCTCTAACACGGCATCGACGACCAGCACATCAGGCTCGGTCTCCAGCGGGAGCTTGCCAACAACAACTGGCTCGAGTCGCCCTACAACCACTGGCCTGTCATTCACAACGACTGCTGGCATCCCTCCAACCTCGGGCGGAACGACTTCTTTTGGACCTCCACCCACAATCTTTACCCCCATTCTACCTCCAGTCGCTACGCCAACCCCTCCTGTGACCCTCGTGTACGTAACCGTGGACGGACAAGGCCATACTATCACTGTGACTTCAGAACAGCCCACTTTCACTATCGGTGAAGGCCTGGAAAGTGGTACTCAAACAGAGATTCCTGCAACTTCACCCGTCTTGATTGCAATGGCAATTCCGCAATTTGACAAGGTAAAGAGACAAGGAAGTCAGCCCCCTGATGATGCCCTTGCTGGCCCTCCAGCAAATGGGTTCTCATCGGAAACCGGAGGCTCTCTGAACAATTGTGGCTATGCAGCAAGATATTATATCTCGGGTGGCAAGCTGATGAGCGGCAACGACACCGTCGGACGCAACCGAACTGATTATGCTGTCAAGCTAGCTGCAGTCTCCAATAACAACGAAATCGCAACAAAATTTTTCTTCGTGGACGGTCTCTTGCAATGGGAGTCTCCAGATCGAGGTGGTGGTTCATTCTATCAATGTGATGGAGGACCATTATATGTTGGATTTCCGTATCCTCCTACTCCCAACTGCTACAGTGTCATTCTTGGAGGCATTGCTGCTGCAAGCTGTCCGGTTGATTTCACAGATAACATCCCAGACGAGGTTCAGCCTGATCCGACCCCGGTCGATACATCAACGTCGAGTTCCACTTCGCCGACAGCAACGCCAGACTCGACACCGCCATCAACACCGACACCTCTCAGCACTACTCCGGACGAGCCTCTACCGCCGGTGTCAACCCCTACCCCTATGACCACCTCACCAGGTGATATCGTTCCAACGCCATCAACAACAGGCATAGTTTCCCCGCCTGTCGCATCGACCAATTCCCCCGTTGTCACTCCGGTGTCCAGCAAGCCTTCAACAACGCTGCCAGTGCCCCCATCGTCCCCGGTAATGACCTCTACTGTCTCGCCGAGTGTAGCTGGCACATCGAGACCACTGACAAGCTCTATTGGAGTGCCATTCACATCGATCACATCGATTATTACACCGCTAGTGACGACGTCCCCAGTTGTGCCGTCTTCACCAACGACGTCCCCGGTTGCGCCGCCATCACCAACTACGTCCCCAGCCGTGCCGTCTTCACCAACCACAACAGTTGTTGTTCCTCCAGTGACTACATCCCCAGCTACGCCGCCTTCTCCAACTACTTCGGTTGTAGCACCGCCAGTGACTACATCCCCATCTGTGCCGCCTCAACCAACTACTCCAGTTGTTGCACCGTCATCATCAGCTACATCAGTTGTTGCACCACCAGCGACTACATTCCCTGTTGCACCGTCATCATCAGCTACATCGCTTGTGCCAACGTCAGCACCCACAACATCAAGATCTACGACTACATCTTCCATCGTGCCACTGGTGTCTACTTCGCCTCCAGTCGTGCCTCCTGCCACAAGCACTTCATCTCCAGGCCCATCATCATCGACAACAACGTCTGTTGCTACCCCGCCAGTCACAACCACATCGGTAGTATCACCAACGACGACGACAAGCCCTCTAGTTTCCTTAGGGACAACCACCAGCTCAATCAGCCCACCAGTGATGACCACCTCTTCAGTCGTTCTGCCAGTGACCACATCAAGCTCATCTGTTGTGCCTCCAGTCATAACAAGCACTTCTTCGAACGGACCTTCGGTCAGCACAACCACCAGCTCAACGAGTCGCCCCAATACCACAAGTACGACCAGCGTCTCGCAGGCAATGACCACAGCAAGTACGACTTCGATTACTACCCCTGTTGCGACATCCAGCGGAAACCCAACCACCGGCACGACGTCTTCAGGACTCAATAGTGGATCAAGCACCACTTCTGACGTGCTGCCAACTACGAGTAATACAGGTACAGTGGAACCCCCTTCTAGTTCATCAAGTCTACCCCCAAGTCCAAGCACAACCTCCTCTGTTCTTAGCAGCACAATTTCGCCTCTGGCTTCAACGACATCATCGCAGATCATCACTTCGGGATCCAGCACAACTACGTCGGCTGTTATAACTACCAGTACGACAACATCTTCTCCCTCAGGTACAAGTAGTACAACTACGTCGACGGAGGCAAGCACCACAATGGCTTCTGGGTCACACTCAATCAGCACAAGTGTTTCAACAAGAGGCTCGACAACGACTAGTGTATCAGAGGTCACGACTACATCTGGCCGTCTATCAACAACGATGACGGAGTCAACGACTGCATCTACTATGACAGTGTCTTCCCTGTCGAGCACTGATTTGATGACAAGCACCTCGTTGACGAGTTCGAATGGAGGTACGTCAACTTCAGTTATTAGCCCCTCGAGTTTAAGCACTTCCCATTCAACGACCACCACGGCTGAGAATGACCGACCCACGAGCTCTTCAATTGTGCCAACCGGGACGAGTTCTGCGAGCTTATCTACGTCGACGCAGGCTAGTACAGCTTCTAGTTTAACGAGTTTACTTGGAAGTACATTGTCCTCATCCACCAGTAATCCATCAAGTTCAATTGTCGCTTCTACAACGACAACGAGCGAAAATCATTCATCCACAAGCTCACAAACCTCATCTACAAATGTCGGGGGTTTTACAACAACGAGCACACCTACACCTACGACAAGTTCGTCAATCAACCCAGTTTCTACCACTTCAGTTGGAAATTCCATTTCGATGAGCTTCGATACATCAACAACGACGGCGATCAATAATCCGTCAACCAGCCTATCGACATCGACAATATTGAACACAGTGTTCTCGACATCTACAGGAGTTCCAACTTCCACGACTAGTGCTGCAGGATCCCTGACAAGTACAACTACAAGTACTGCATCGCTGAGAACTTCGACCTCTACATCTGCTGGGGATGCGAGCTCCTCATCTAGCACCTCGTCTTCTGTATCTATGACTAGTTCCGTTACGCTAACAAGCATAACCACTACTACAGAAGTGACAACAACAAGTCAGAGCTTGTCCATCTCGACCACGCCGAGCACCAGCACCACCATGGGAGGAACAACGACGAGCGGGAGCCTATCCACTTCAGTCTCTACTACCTCGAGTACTACTGCAATGGTAATGACAACAAGTGCGAGCACATCCACCTCCACGACCACGAGTATTCTACCCTCAACGCAGACTACAGTGACAAGTAGCGAGAGCTCTATGTCGTCGTTCACAGCAAGCACCTCCAGTATCACGACAAGTGTTGACACAGCGACCACTCAAACAACAAGTTCTTCTATGAGCACAGATACGACAACTTCATTTCCAGGTACGTCGATCACTCGCACTTCCGTCAGCTTATCGTTATCCTCTGCCCCATCTTCAACTTCGAGTGAAGCGTCAACGACTAGTGAAGCGAGCGACATGTCGACCAGCACCCCGAGCTCTATTACTCTTACTTCAACTACATCATCCAGCTTGAAGACCAGCACCACGGGGTCTAGTATAATCCCTAGTATAAGTTCAATGTCTTCGGGTTCGACGTCGACATCTGAATTTAGTACTACCAGATCGGACGCCACTGGCTCGAGCACCACAACAAGCGTCAGTACGTCGAGCACTGCTGATTCGAGTACCAGCGGATCTAGTACAACTATAACCGACTCTTCTTCCTCAAAGAGCAATACTGGGTCAACAAGCAGTGGTACATCGACGACTAGCTTAACGACCACAACTGGGTCTTCATCCTCAGGGAGTAACCCAAGCTTGACTAGCACGAATTATTCGACAGCTGCAACACTTTCTTCGTCCTCGGAAAGTAGTACTAGCTTGACCAGTAGTGCTGGGTCGACTACTCCTTCAGCAGGGACTACAACTGATTCTGCATCACCAGAAAGTACTCCTACTTCGATCAGTACAACTACTCAGTCAAGTACAGCCTCAACCACCTCAACTATGACTACAACTTCCTCTACATCGGCAAGCTACATTGTCTCAAGTAGCACAATTGTTTCAAGTCTTTCTTCGGTGATAACCACAACCTCCTCTTCGTCCTATGGAAGCCAAACTGGGTCCACCAGTACTACGCCCGCATCGAATATGGCCTCGACCACCACCTCGGCAATAGTAACATCAAGTTCACCATCTGGGACGTCCGCGAGCTTAAGCTCTTCGAGTATCTCGACATTACCGAGTTTGAGCTCTTCAATGCCCTCGACGTCCACGACTTCGAGTTCTCTAAGTTCTTCGATTATTTCGACGACTTCGACGTCAATAAGTTCGACGTCTTCTAATATCGAGACGACCTCGACGTTAACGAGTTCGAGCTCTTCCAATATCATGTCGACCTCGACATCAATGAGTCGCGCTACATCATCTACCACGTCTTTTGCAACTACTACATCGTCAGTCAATATTCAGGGCAGTACGAGCAGTTCTTCGTCGCAGTCTTTCTCGACAACCATTCAGGATACTACGAGCACTTCTTTGTCGACGTCTTCCTCGACAACTACAACAGCTACTTCATGGTAACGACAGCGAGCATCACGACAACAACGACAACGACAACGACAGTACGACCGACGACGACAACCTCGGGTATGTCGTTGACAGACATCCTCTACGTGAAACTTGTTCCACATTTCCTTTTTCCATTCATTCGAGTTCTTTCCGGTCAAGGATTGTACTAATTGCTTTTTGTATTTAGTGCCTACAACTACCACGTCAACGTCTCTTTCAACAGCGACATCAACGACGAGCTCAACCACGTCAGGAACAGCGGGCTCAACGACGACGTCAACAACCACAACCACAACATCACTCGTAGCAACAACGACTTCAGTAACTACAACATCACTCGCATCAACTACCACAACAAGCCCACTAGCAACGACGACAAGCTCGGGTATGTCGTCTGTGGGCATCATTTTCGTGAAACTGATTCTACAAATTTTTTCTGTTCCATTCACCCAAGGTACCGTTGTGTCAGCACTGTGCTAACTGCTTCATCTTATCTAGTATCTGCAACCACTCTGTCAACATCTACTACAGTGGACATGTCGACTTACAGAAACCCTCCGAACTACGCGAACTTGGCCTCTACTCGTTATGCTGCCGCCCCAAGTGCAACAAATTCTGGCGGTGGAATTCTCTGCGCCAATACGAATGTCAAACAGAATCAAGGTTCAGAAGGGATTAATCCAGGTGATTTCAATCTGCGAAAGGTCGCGCTGGACGACGCGCCAAACGTAGTATACGAGATTGAATGCTACCAGGCACCTGCAACAGGCTTTGTCGATCAAAGTGGTACATATTTTTCTTTTGAACACTGTATCCAAAAATGCACATCTGTTGCATGCCAAGCGGCACAATGGGTGCCTACCACCAAACTCTGCAGGCTTGCTACTACGCAGCGGGTAAACACACCCAATTCGATGGTATTCGGGGCTTATTCAGCTCGTTTGATCACAACGGCCAATCCAAAGGTTATTTCTGGCAGCTACCTACTTCCCAACAATACAAATCTTGGACTCTGCCTGGGTCCCTCACCAGGCAATTATGACAGGGCTGAAATCACCGTCTACAGCAGGACCAATACACTGCGAGACTCCGTCACTTTCCCTGTCACCGGAAGATATGACAGCTACCGGGTTGACTGCCTTGGTAAAGCCATCGGGATGGGTACCAACCCACAAGACGAGGTCGCTCTCTCCGCAACCTACGGATTTTACCCCCAGAATGCTGACGATTGTGCACGACTCTGTATCACACATAGTATCGCATCCGCTGACGGGAATACGAACTCGGCAGTAAACTGTCGAGCTTGGTATTGGTACGACAACAATTCCTGCAAGATGTACGCCACAAAACCAGGAAATGCAGCAACGGCTGCTTTCAGCTACTCCGGGCTGCTCGCTGCGGGATGGTCACGAGCAAACAGCGGCCATGAATTCACAGCGGCCAATGTCAACGCGTACAAGCGTTCGCTAGACCCCTTCCGAGACGACACCACTTCGAAGCGTGGAAGGCGCGCACTGAAGAGCAAAGCCTACCACCCAGTTCCAGTTGTCGATCGGAACCCAGATTCCATGGTTCCAGATGATATCATCCCTTTCATGTTCCGCGTACGGCATTAACCCACCAGGGAGTATGTCGCAGCAGTACCAACGTCGTCTCGTTCCTGCAAAGATGTCGTGCCTTCTCTCAGAGGCTTTACAGGCTCTGATGTTCTACACTACTCTGAGAACAGAAACCAAGCAGTTGAAAAGTGGTGATTTGCCAGAGCGAAGGATAGATCGGGTGGAATCATTGTCGCTTCGATATTAGTATACGAAGATATCTTCAACCAACATTGATGATTCTGAAGCTGTCTGTTGTATGATTGATTGTGGTTGAATTTATAGTTATGGTTCATTCATCTTCGGGTTTTCGTTTCAGGGGCATACAATTCGGCAGAAACATGGGTCGGCGCCTGTCGTGCTTGGGCTTCGATTCATCAGTAAAGGACCCGCAATGGGATCGTATTGCAGAAAGAGATAGCACACAACAGCAAATCCTGTCCGGATGGCTTGCCCCCTCGCACTGTTTTATTTTAATACATTCATTTATCTGACTGCAGAAAACCCCTATGCTCCGCACTGCTGTTCAAATCATGCCATTTCATATGTTACAGTTGGTTGAATTAACTAGTTTGTACTCGTCTCAAAACACCACCCGCTCTGGGAGATATTCGCCTCGTCCGCTCCGCTTTCATTGTGCTTCACAAGACTTGTGGTTATGTTCGTATCGGACCCTCATACGTGCCGGGGCGAAAGATTCGGTGGTGCGGAAGCAGTATTATTCATGTTTGTCAGCATACATTCTTTCCTTCCCAATAGTGAAATCTGCCGCTTGCGCCACCTTGAGAACGAAGTCGACGTTCCGAGCCAAAAAGTCGCGAACCTCCTCATCGCTCGGCCATCGCAAGGGTCGACATGAAATTTCCGCCTGTTCGATTTGCTCTCTGGAAACGGTCAAGGGTGTATCGAACCACATTTCGCCGCCCAGCCCTGCAGAATCGGGCGATTCGGGCGAGCTGCTTGAGTGGTCGACTCCCAATGCTTTGCCGCCCTCGAGGAACAGGCGGATCGCGCACAGAGTGCCCCTGAGGTGTGGTATTTCGAGATGCTCGTGTTGAGGTTCGGTAAGGGTCAAGTATGTTGTTCCCACATCGTTGTTGACCATTGGTTCGAAGAAGTTGGCGTGGTGTGCCAGCCATTGGATCACGCTCAGAATACCCTTGACGTCGTGGGATGCGATTAAGAGACGGACCAGTATTCGGATAGTGGGGGGGTCAGGTACCCTTAGCGGACGGTGGCGCATGGTGTTCCCACCCCACTCAGCACAATGCTCACCATATGAGGCGACCGCGAATAGTGATTTGGCCAAGTCGACGAGACGAGCACTGCCGAAGGATTGGAAATGTGCATCCCTGAGTAAACTGTGGACTAGCCAGGCGACATGCTGGAAAGTATCGTAGTCTGGATGGATTCCCTCTGACTCCAACCTCGAGATATTGAACATTTCTTCAACACGTCGCCAAATCTCGATCTTGATGTTGACTGCCTCGCTTTGTGTCAGTGATTGACCCAAGACGCGATCGAGAGTGTCGTTCACGCAGTCGAGCAAACCTTTGAGGAAGCCGTTCCAAACAGTAATGTCTTTCTCGCCAGATATGACGAGCAGCCGGGAAGCATAGTCCACTGGCTGAACGTCATATCTTGCGGTAGCCAGACCTGGTAAGCCCTGATCGCTCTCTTTGAGTATTTTGACCAACCTATGGCTTCGTGCTTCTTCGGTAAGGGATCCCGGCATCTGAAATTGCGGATACGATGCAAAGCCATACTTGCATAGGAGGCCGTAAAACGCAGCAAGAAAGTCAGCACGTAGCTGATTGAGATTCTGCTTCAACATAGCATGTGGATATTTCTCGGCATGGAACAACACGTCTCGAATCACCTCATGATACTTGCTCTCGGCGATATATTGAAACCCAATTTCAAGATTCATAGCAGATTTTAGAAGTGCACATAGTATTGCTCCGGCAGGCTGGAACCCGTCTTTAAGCATGAACTTGTAGAACTCATGCCTTGATGGAACCCTGGTCTCGACGTAGACCCTTTGATTGGGATCGTTGGGCTCTGGGAAAGTCGCTTTCACATCACCAGGGAGATATCTTGATCCGCGGACAGAGCCTGGTGTGATGATTGGGGCCAGTAGTCGATCAAGCATAGCATAGTATGGCGTATACTGACGTTGTGCTAAGGGCGTTGACTTTATGTAAGCACTGAAGGCAGCCCAGGCTTCAAGCTTTGTTCGTGTGGAACGTACACGCGCAGCCCACACTGTCGGGTCTATAGATTCCGTATCTTCTGTTTCGGGGAAGAATTTCACCCTCGGCCGTCGTAGAATGGCCCTTGTTTGAACAGTAGGACTGGAATCGACATCCCATCCCGCAAGAACGGACGCATTCTGTTCCCATATGCCATGCGAATAGCCTGCCTCTTTCATTCGTCGCAAGAGTCTCATTGCACGACTTTCTTTGCCACTGTACTCAAGATCCCTCTGAATACCCATAGTATCTTGTCTCCATGGTGGCCAGGATAAAGATTTCGCTTCCGCCCATGCTCGTTCATCGTCGGTCTTCTTGTGAATGAGCTGTACCTTGATAAGTGCACGAAAACCTTCACGAGTAACAGGCATTTGTGGTTTGAACTCGGCCATGATGCCAACAATTTTCAACTGTGCCTTTTGCTGTTCGAGAGACCATTTGAAAGGATGCGTCCGCGAGGCCAATGACATCAACCCCAGGAAGCGATTGAAGATGTGTGCGAGCTTTATCAGCTCGTCCTTGTTCGGCGTTGTGGGGATTGATTGACTTTCCGTGGTTTTAGGGATTCTCACATCAGTAAGGTTACGGTAGAAATCCAAAAACAAAATGCGAACAATCGAGGCAATCTCATTCAAGAGACTGGGATCGGTTTGATGAGCATGGCGCAGAAGTCGAACAACAAAAATGACCCTTGTAATCCAGGATCTCCACGAACCATATAGCCGTTGGTCACGACAGATATGTAATTCTCGCAACACACACTCGACGAGTCTTCTCAAGGCGTATAGGCCGATGGAGTCAGACCTCACGAGCTGTAACAGCACAAATTTTGGGATCGAGGTAGGCCGATGGTCAGGCGTCTTGTTTTCCATCAAAGCAACATATCTCAAGACTGCGAGATCAACTGATGGAGCGCTGAACACCCAAGACCAACAAGCGACATCTGAGACATCATAATGTGTTACTGCAAGGGTTCTGCGATTTACCAGATATTTGTCATCAAATACGCAGCGCAACGCTTCCTCGAGTAGTATATCACGAGTTTCCGGGTCAATAGAGGATGGCTGAGCATTGAGAACTGGTTCGACATCGTGCATAAAGGCGAGCAGAATTCGCCGCAGTCCTGTACCTTTGAACACAGAGGTCGCATCGTTCTTCCGCGATTCAAATGGCGCATTCTCGAATTCAATGACATTCATGTATGATAGATTGCTCCTGTTGCGGGTTATCTTCGAAGGCAAAAAGCGGCTCAAGCCATCGTAGTGGTCGTGGCCCAGTGCATCGTGTAATGCCGAAAAGGGTTGGGTGTCTTGATTTCCAGTTTCTAGCTCCGTAGCAGTGTATATGTCCACAGGATCAATGACATCGTCGCTTCGTTCGGAGGGCTTGTCGGACGGGACATGATCGTCTAGGGTGTCGCTCAAGGAATTGATGCGATCGATCAGATCTTGATTAGGGCTCGCGTCATGCTTGATTTCTTTGCCATTACCACTGGGATTTTGATGTTCCTTGCCCGATCGAGTTCTCGCAAAGTAGGAGATTGGAGAGCGTCGGCAGATCAGTCGTGGACTATCGAAAAGCGGCTTCACGAAGATCCATCCCACGACCTGCGCTGGTGCGTATCCTAGATTTGGCCTGGTGACTGAAGGATGTCGAGCGCTATGCCTGAGGCACAGAGAATATAGTTGAGACACCCTGACCATCCATTGAATCTTGTCAGACAGGGTGGAGGAAGTTGACCGAGATCAGCGAACGAAGCGATTGAACCAAAGTAGTGCTGGGACACACGTATGGGCGCAGGTTGGTAATTTGCAACTGGTTTGCCGTCTGAACATTTCTCGCGCCTCTTCCAGTAACCGGGTAAATCCCGGTTGATATCAGATCACGTGGAAAACTGAATCGCCGCTTTTAGAACGCGCCAGTGACGCGTTTAATGGACGGCAAAGTGATCGTATCTACAGTACCTAGGTATGCTTCATGATTTGATAATTCGCAATCTCATCTACAATGTTACCAGCAGGATCGACATTTCGATAGATCGCATCTTCTTAATAACTTTCAGCTGCACATTCCCATGTGGCTGGTTTGAAATCAAGGACCGATGAAGTGTGGCTGCCAACGAAGATTTAAATGCAATTCAACTCGTCAAAGACTACAGTTCGCGAGTTGCCTAGTCTCTTGCCATCATGCTCAAGGGTGTCGAATGAGTCGAGATCTTCTCAAACTGGCTACACGTCCCCAGCATGACACCTTTGCGTTGCCAAGTATTTGCATATTGAAGGACGTTGTCTTCATATTGGCTCCAGGTGATCTCTCCAGCAAACGCCCTCTCCAACATCAGAGCGTCAAATGCTGCTTGGCTGGTGCTTGCAGCCGTATGTGGACGAAATCCTGCGAGAGCATCCCCCAATAGCGCAGCTTTCCCTTCCAGCAATCTACCAACCGGGGCTCCCTGTTCTGGCGCTGTGACGTCTGTGATAGCTTGGACAAATGGCTTCTTGGTCTTCTTAACCAGCTCGGCAAATTGAGGGGGTAAGACTTCCTCTGCCCGTTGCTTTTGTCGTCTCCACACCTCTTCCCCAATATAACCACCAGTGGGCAGGGTGTATCGATGTCTATTACCCTTCGAGTCCGTCAAAACTTCTTTAAACTCCTCAGAGTCTTCTGGGAAATTCCAGTACCAAACCCAATTGACCAATCTTTTCCCAGGTTCCACGCTTCCGTTTGCTCCGGGAATGGCGTAGCCAAGAATTTGGGTTCCTTGTGTGTGGAAGAAGGTAAATTTCTCAACAAAGACATCTTGCGCAGCAGTCTCCAATTCGGTCTCTAGTACGGTCCCCCGGAAGGCAACATAACCCGCATATTTTCTCTGTGCGGCATGGTCGCGGAGTAGCATCTTTCGCATGCCGCTAGAAGGTCCGTCGGCACAGACCACAAAGTCCACGATGAGGGTGCCTTGTTCCCCTTTGTTGGGCGATCCCTCCCTTGTGTCTCTCCAAGTCACCTCGACCTTGTCGTTGACGACTTTGAGACTCTCGACAGATCTGCCGTATTCATACTTTGCTCTCCCCCAGGCGTCCCTTACCCTTTCGCCTTCTGGACTATCCTTCATTTGCGCCCACTGGCTAGCTACGTGCTCCGAAAGTTGCCCATCGAAATTGGCTCGACCAAGATGGTACAGCAGATCCCAACTTGTCATCCATTGGGTGAACTCTTCTTTCTCAACTGTCTCACCTTCACGATTGAGATATGTCCTTGCTTTTGAGGTAACCTAGCAATTCATATTGTCAGCCCTGTGGGGGAGGTCTATACGAAAGGTGATGGACCTACTTTTGCTTCCTTTCCAAAGACATCAAACTGCTCCACCCACTTTTGAACATTGCCCCCAGCTACAACGCCAGCTCCCTGATCATGCAGTAATGGAGTGCCGCTTCGCTCTAAAATAGTGACTCGGTGCTTTTGTGGCATCCTCAGGAGTGGCGTTGCAGCAAAGAGACCACCTAGAGATCCGCCAATAATGGCAATATCGAGAGATTTACTAGTAGAAGACATAATGGGATGATGCCCTAGTGTAACAAGCGGAGATGATGTGGTGAGTTGATTCTGATGGTGTTGTTGCTAAACGATTCCTTGCAGATGACCGCTATCGATATTAATATATTCGAGATCCTGTCAACTACCTCGTACACCAAGCAGCTCGCCATGCCGTTGTCTTTCTCTTTCGTATGTCGAGCATTCACGGCATGCGAACCGATGCTGTCCCCTTCCAGTGTGCCTGAAATTCGGTCCGAAATGATATCGGAGTCGGAGTCGGCAAGTGTTCGCCAATTGGACCTCAGGTCGCCACGGCAAACCTTCTTCCAACAACGTGATTCGGATCAGTGGAGAGACCATTCAATCTTGTTACCTCAAGCATTATTTTCCGGGATACTCTCCCACAATGGAATACCCATTCCACCTTACTAATATCAAACACTATTCTCATCAAAGTCCAATCAGAATCATGGTTGTCGTTTCCGTCTTCGGTCGACTTCTTTTCCAGGATATCCTGCTCCTGCACCGAATCTGTGCCTCTTTGCCCTCCAGCCAGCAACAAAAGGCTCCCTGCTCTTAGCACCATCTCATGCTAAGTGAATGCTAGCCTAATCGACCCCACGATCAAATAACCCGCCTGTTATACGATCGAGACTAGGCCACCACGTTTCCCCAATTCGAAACCACTTTCAAGCCTCAGCCACGCCCACAATCAGTATGAGTGCGCGCCGCTTGAGAACGAGCTGCAAATCATGTCGTAAGGCTCGCATCGGATGCGATGCGCTACTCCAGATGGGTAATAGATGTAGCAATTGTACTCGTCGCGGAAAAATCTGTGATGCGCCCGTGAGTTGCCCTTACTCGCCCTTCTCCTGGAAGATCCGCGCCCAATGTGTGGCTGACCATTGGCGTTTAGGATATTGTGTACGCATTGCAAAATCAGCAACACACTCGTGCTGCAGACCCCATAGGATCTGTTGCCCCGATCATGGCTCGACACCACTCTGATCCGCAGACCTCTCCATCACCTTCCATATCCATCCTCGATGCCGAGCTCACTCCATCTCGCCGTGTTCAGGTGTCGGCACTAAATGACATACTCTGGGAGATCTACAGCACCACATTTGAAGCCAGGTTTGCCATATGGTTTGGCGACAGCTGCTGTCCATTTTTGAAATTATCTCCTGTGAGTTTCTTCGTTCAGTATATGGATGAATTTGGTCGGGCATACTCGTACAATCTCTCCGGCTAATACATTGGACCGTTACAAGGGAACAAAGGTGTCCGCATGGAATCTTGTGCTTCAGCTTGATGCGCTCGAGGACGAGACTGCAGCCCTTAAAAGCTCCATATCCGGTAAGCCGGAGGTGACTGATCAAACTAGCAATAATCGCATCTTGAATAATGCTCTTCGAAACGCGATTTATGCGTATGCAGCTCGCTGGCTTCCTCTGCAGGATGCTTTTCTTAAGATGGGGGATGATTACGATTGCGCGGTGAAAAAGGAACAAGACTTCCGTGATCAATTATGGCACCGAGCACGAACAACTATCTCCGCTGCAATGTCCCGTCCAAGTTACAGGTCTATTCTAGCTCTATATTTGTTTTCACTTACTGAGATGCCTCTGACCAATGACCATCCGGGGACCGGCCAATTATGCACCCAGGTTCTGCTGACACATTTTGGCATCCTGCGCTCTCCACTAAGGTGGCGACAATTACGACCACTAGCCTTCAGCACTTCAGTCTTGCCAATCGCGCGAAAAACTCAGCATGACTTGGATTTGGTCTTGGAGGATCTCTCAGCCAACGAAAACCGCCAACGAATGAGAGATGCAATGTTCTGGATTGGCGTTGTCTGTGATACGAGTCGCTCTTTGGTGAACCAAGTTCCTATGGTGCTTCTGGGAGAGCATGGCGATGCCAAAGTATGGGAGTTCATTCTGCAGAGGGCTGTCATCTTTGATCAATCTTTTCGATCGCTTCATGGATCCCAAGATTCGCTGTCAGCCGATCTCATTGTCACAATTCTCGAGCATGCAACTTCCTGTAAGACGATGTTTTTAGGTATCATCAGCCAATTCTGTGATGCATTGCTCCACCACGACAAGGAAGCGATTGAGAAGGGGGCAGAACGTATACGGCTCGAGTCTCGCCGATACCGTGACATCTTCGATCCACTATTGTCAATGTGTGGGAGTGAGTATTTGATCTTGAGTGCTGCAAGTCAGCTGAACTACGGTAGGCGCACTTTGTCCCTGATACTGCAGGAAACCAAAAGCTGATGACATTAGTATTGCTGGTTGCACATTACCACCTGGGGTCTCTCATCCTCGCAGACGTCTTGAATGCCGTTGAATATGTCCCAGAACCACTGAAGGACCCCATATTTTCACGTTCAAGAGCTTGTCACTCGATTGTCAACGCCATAAACCTAGCGTTGAGCTGTGATAGATACTCATCCGAGGAGAATCATCGGGGAAGCCGGTTACTTTTTGATCCAACACCTGAATACATGGTCGAGGTGTTATCAAGATGTGGCAAGGCAATCTTCACATGCGTCGAAGATAACGAAATCCCATCTCACACTGCCCAAATCATGCTCTCCGTTGTTTGCACAGCTTTGAATGTTCTCTGTCACATTTCGCAGACAGCATCTTTTGTGCTCTCATCGTTCCAAACCATCGGAGCTTCTGCGGGGCTGAAGTTAAAGAGTGAGGAGTATTCTACAGCAATGAAGGCCAAAGATGAGCACATATCAACATTGTCTATGTGTAACGCCGCTTTTGCTGACGATTTGACACGAGAGATGCAGTTACACGCAAGCTTAGGTCCATGCGACTCAGGAAACGCCCCAGGATCTCATCACTATACTCCTGAGGATTTTGAATCTAGTATCGCGAGTTGATCAGCTACAACCCAAGAATCTATGACAATCAGATTGCTTTCTTCAAAAGTTCAGGCACCTTCCTCCAACCGGGAATAGGCCCTACTCCCGATGGCACAAACATATTCTTGGGTCGGCTGTATTCTCTTAGCGTTTGGATGCAGTGTTCTCTGCCATATCCACTTTGTTTTACTCCGCCGAATGGAGTGCCAAGTGCCAGCCGACTGAAGTTGTTGATGAACGCCATTCCAACATCAATCTGTCTAGCCGCTTTCATTGCTGTTGTCTGGTCACGAGAGAATATGGCGCACGTGAGCCCATACTCTGAGCTGTTTGTGATTGAAATCGCCTCATCATAAGTATCAAATCGAGTGATGGTCGCAACGGGTCCAAAGATCTCCTCCTTTGCTATCCTCATATCCTTTGTGACGTTGCTGAATAGAGTTGGCTGAACATAAAAGCCACCACTTAGTGCTGGATCTGTTGGTTTCGGAGCCTGTGCTATGACTGTCGCTCCTTCTTCAAGGCCAATTTTGATATAATCTTCGACCTTCTCTTTATGGGCTTGGGTGATCAATGGGCCAACATGCGTATCTTCATCGCTTCCATGGCCAACCTTGAGACAACTAACTGCAGCTGATAGCTTTTGGACAAACTCATCGTGGACGCCTGCTTGTACCAGTAATCTCGATGATGCTGTACAAGCTTCACCCTGATTGAAGAATGCCCCATCAATAGTGCAGCCAACAGCGAGGTCGACATCAGCATCATCAAAGACTATCAAAGCATTTTTGCCTCCGAGCTCGAGAGATAAAGGTGTAATCGTGTCTGCAGCTATTTTCGCGACAGCCGCCCCTCCACGCGTGGAACCAGTAAATGAAACCTTCTTTACATCAGGATGAGCGACCAGAGCTTGGGGAACATTGATTCCTGCCGCCGGGATCGCCTGTATCACTCCGGTCGGAAACACGCCTTGTAATATCTCGACAATACGCAAGACGGTCAAAGGCGCTTGTTCCCCAGGTTTTATGATGACGGTGTTTCCAGCAGCCAATGCTGGCGCCGATTTACCTCCGACGTGAATCGGTGGCCAGTTGAAAGGTAGTATGCCGACAACAACTCCATATGGCTCGTGGATAACTTGCGAGTAGATACCTCCATTGTCGTATAGTTCGTGCGGAAGCTTATCGGCTAGGGATGCGAAGTATCGGAATACTGACACAACGAAAGGCACATCTCCTTCACGAGCTTGAGATACTGGTTTGCCGTTCTCTAGCGACAATAATTGCGCAAGCTCTTCTGAGTGACTTTCTAATCGATCGGCAGCAGCGAATAGTAGTTGAGACCTCTCCCGAGGTGAAACCCATCGCCATTCATTGAAAGCATTCTGTGCAATGCTGACGGCCTTTTCGACTTCATCAACACCGCCGCCCTGGACGGTAGTGATTACTTCGCCAGTAGCTGGGTTGTGGACTTCGAAACGGTGAGAAGGCTCCTCGGAAGAGAGAGGGAACAGAGACAACTTTCCATACGAAGGTGCAGTGATCTTGGAAATCATTTTGGAAATTGAGGAATAGTTTACGTTACTTTGTGCAATGGGGATTGGGCGTCTTGCGCTTTTGAACTCAAGTTCTCGCGCCGATTCCTGAAACGACATCTGCTACCCCGTATCTCACTCATGTACGACGTTCCAGGGTCGATCGCTAGCTTCATCCCGGATATTGCAAAATGAATAACCGCGATTAACTCCACGAAATCACTCAGGAATCTGGAGTTACACTACAATATCACCGATTGAAAGTCCGTCCGAGGTGTGGTAGAACGTTCGGATTCGGGTGCGATCATGTGATCGTGATGTCCGGTGTCACACTTCGGATACCTTTCGTACCAACTCGTCTCTGGCTTTGAACCATTGCTTTGTCGAAAGATCAACCAGTACCACTCGGGCAATATCGGCCAGTCTCACTGTCTTGCATAGAGCCATGGCCATATATGTTCGATACACATCCAGGCCACGAAACAGGCAACATGGGATTGGCCTACAATTGAGATCTACAATCAAGCAGATCGACGTTTCCACAGAGCTAGTATCATAATGCGCGGCAAAATCATCCTCGAAGAGCACGTCTGTCTGCCGGAGGAAGCAGAAGTCGAAAGCAGCAAGTTTGCGTCAAGCAATGCGCAGGATCTCGGCCGCGCTCTTCTCGACCTGCACCAGGATCGTCTACAGGAGATGAACGCCAACGGAGTCGAATTCGCCATCATTTCACAGAACACGCCCGGTCCTCAAGGCCTCACAGATCCTAATGAAGCAGCCAGCTATGCGACTCGATCCAATGACTATGTGTCTGAGCTAGTCGATCAGGCTCCGGAGAGATTTGCAGCATTTGCCGTTGTATCGATGCACACCACCGAAGCCGCTGTTGTCGAATTGAAGAGGGCAGTCGAACGACTAGGAATGGTTGGTGTCCTGCTACATGATTCCCAACTCTACCTCGACGACAAAGGCCAGCTCAGAGAGTATCATTACGATGACCCTCGATATGATGAATTCTGGGCCGCGGTGGAACAATTATCCGTGCCTGTCTATCTTCATCCAAAGTCGCCCTTACCTGATGAGATCTCGAGGCTATACAGTGCTCGTCCATGGCTCCTCGGCCCAGTCTACAGTTATGCTAGAGACACGAGTTTCCATGCGCTAGCCATTATTACCAGTGGTATCTTCGATAAGTATCCAGGAGTGAAGCTTGTGCTAGGCCACCTCGGTAGGCGCTGGATATCTCAAACTATGCGATTTGTTCAGCTAATGCAATTACAGGTGAAATGCTTCTAGCACATCTTGGACGTATCGACCACTGGCTCGAGAAGAGAAATCGCGGCAAAGACCTCCCAAGCCAGAAAACTGTACGAGAATATCTAGAGAACAACGTATATGTGACGACAGCGGGTCACTTCTCTACCCCAGCGCTTGTTCACGCGATGACGGAAATTGGGATAGATAGGATTCTGTTCTCAGTAGATACACCGTTCGAGAATATCACAGAAGGGTCGACTTGGGTAGATACATTGCCCATCAGTCATGGAGATGTGACGAAGATTGGGCGGACAAATGCGCTTGCGCTTTTCCCTCGCCTGGCGAAGCGTTTGAGGTCCGATGAGGTTGAGAAGCTTCAACAGGATCGGCAGCGAGTGTTATTCACGAAGAATGCTGGGTTCTGGTGAACGCGTACGGTGTGGGATATGGGCTGTGTTCATAGAAGGGAATAGGGTAGAAACTCATTTGGTGCAAAATTTAGACTAAATCAGTATCATATTATCACTACTAGATACTTTGGTCATGTACTACTTGATGCGGAGCTTGATGGCTGAAATGCCTTCTCACGGTTAACGATTGTTCCATTCTCCCAAGCTCAGTGAACATATTGCATGCCTACTGGTACATGATCCCGTGCTCCGTCCAAGAAATATCAATAGTTCACTGTGTCGAAAGATTAAGCCAGAGTACGCGTTCAGAGGATCTGTTCCCATTTCTTTCGATACAAGAGCAATGCGATACCGTCACTCATCTTCAAAGGGAATGTCCAAGAGAAGTAAACAGTCCGCCCATTTTTCTACCTGATAAACTGATTTACAAAATCTGCACCAAGACCCACACTCTCATAATGCTTTCTCGCGGTGTCAATCTTGCTGAAAACATCTTCAACTCCGACGGGATTCCCATCAGGATCAACATAAATATACGCCCCAGTGACATGAAACATGGTGATCATCTCCTTGACCCCGTCCGGGACCTCTAATGTGTGGATATCACCAGGAGGTTCAAAGGCATAGCTCCCCTCTGTCGCCCACCAGGGATGCTCGAGGTAGTGCCATCGACCCCTCAACGTTGTGGCGTGGACTGGGCCGGCGTGTCGATGTCTTGAAAGGATGCCGGACTTACGCACGCGCAGCAGATTGACGAAGTAACCTTGCGACGTGCTGAAGAGTAATGGGCGAAACCAGACATCGGGCGCCTGCGGCACCCATAATTTCTCGTCATCGTCGAAATTGAGAACTCCCGGTACAACGAGGTCGTCAGGGACGTTGGATAGCGGTGGTCCTCGATAGGGGACGGCCTCGAAATCTGGTCTTTGTGCCATGGTTCTGCAGTTCAGTCTGGGGGGCTTGTGAGTTGTGCTAGGTTAAGACAAATTGTATGGATGTTCTTGTTGTTTCTTAGTGACAGCCTTAGTTTATTTTCAAACTTCCTTATGCCCTGATACAGCTGTATTTGTATATTCTTGAAATGAACATCATCGTCTTTCTCTGCGTCCAGAAAGAGGTGCCACTCCTTCCTTTCATGTCAGTAGGACGACTTAGGCACGAGGAGTTAGCAGTTTCTTTTCGGCTAGAAGTGCGTTGATGTTCTGTACAAAGAAACAATCAGGGAAAACATGTCATTCCGACATGATGGCAAGAGATTTATCCCCGCGGATGGCCCAACAGCCATTTTGAACCGTGTCGTTTCGGAGTGACTAATATTGGTCGCCTCCAATTCCACCGGAAGACGAAATTTGGCATAGCACCCATGCTTTCGGAGTTCACGGGAAATTTACCTCAAAGAAATTTATTCTGAGAGCTTCCGAATGGCTAGCTGTGGCCGAACGCTCTGTTCGGTGGTTACGGGCATGCATGAATGGCGGACCTCGTATTCTCTTTAAGTTACTGCGGGGTTGCGGGGCAGCGAAGCCGAATGCCCCTTCACGATCCCAGCCTTGCGCAATGCCTTTCGGGCTCAACACGTGAGCGCGACCTCCGCGCCTCCTCCGTGGCCACTTCTGCAAATCGCAATAAAGCAGGCTTCCCCAGAAGTTTGAACTTTGTCCCCACTAGTCTACTAGAGAGAGTCTATTCCCCCTAGCCCGCGCGGGCAAACACTCGGTTGGAAAATGCGGTCCACTGAACTTTCCTCCCTTCTAGGCGAGATCAGACCCAAGCGGGTGGACGCGGATGCCTGACTATTGTGCCGGGCGATGAGGAGCAGTAGGTCCGAAAATGTGGGTAGCGGAGTGGAATGCAGGTTTCGAAAACCGGGGTCTCCAGTTTCTATTGGTATGTTGTCTCCGGAATCAGGGGAAGCAGCAGTTCGGTTCGGAGTTCAGAGAATGAGGACGACTTGAACCATCAACATAGAATAGTGTATGCTGTTCGCAGGACTATATCTTGAGCCCAGGAGAACGGCACTTCTTGTTTAGCTTCATCCTGCAATCAGCCATCAAACAGTTACTTTTTGAGATATACGATCACGCCTTTCTGCTTGTAGCCTTCATCAGCTATGTTGAATATCTCAGATATGAAAGCCAATGTGGAGGAGTTCGACATTGTCGAGAACCCAACCGAAATTGAGGCGGATGTTGAGATGAAGCGCCGAGAGGCTCGTGTGGTTCGCAAAATTGACCTCTACCTCATGCCTACCCTATTGATATTGATGCTCTTGGGGTTCCTCGATCGAGGTAATATTGGTTTTGCGGCTTCACAAGGTATGATCAAGGACATTGGCTTGAAGGGAAAACAATTGAATGTGAGACTCCTTCTCGATGATAGGTCCTATTATCATGTGATGGTCATGAAGTTTACTTCTCATGCAGGTCGCTGTCTCGGTTTTCTACATCTTTTACATTCTCGCGGAATTGCCGTCGTCTCTCCTGGCAAAGAGGCTGCAATATAATCGAGTCATCCCTGGTGTTAGTCTGGCATGGGGCCTTGTATGTCTCGGGAATGGGTTCATCCATAACTTTGCCGGCCTCGTGGTCTGTCGGCTGCTTCTGGGCCTTTTCGAAGGCTTCTTGTTTCCCAGCATGGTGCTTATGATGGCAAACTATTATCGAAGAGAAGAACTAGGTTACCGCGTCAGCTGGGTGTACAGTAAGTTGCAACATGCCGTGTAAGATCATTGACAAAGCCAGCGTACTGAAATTGAGCCAGTCTGCATTGCCGTATCGAGTGCTTTTGGAGGACTTATCGCGTTTGCCATCCTCCATATGAATGGTCTCGCAGGGTATCCAGGGTGGAGATGGTAAGTCTGAGCCCGGCGTCTTCCCGGGGATATCACATCATATTTGCATGAAGACTCATAGACGTAATAGGCTGTACATTATCGAGGGTGCCTTTACTGTTATTTTCTCCTTTGGTTGTTTCTTTCTCATACCCAAGGATTATCAAAGTGCATGGTTTTTGAACCAGGAGGATAAGCAGATCATGAAGCATCGGGATGATGAGACTCGGGCATATAGTGGCGGAAGTGGGCACTATAAGAAAAAGGACGTGATGATGGCGATGGCTGATATCAAGACGTGGGTGTATGCATTTAACCACATGTTCTGTATGACGCTTGTCTATGGTAAGTCCCGAGTGTCGATCGTGACAGAGATCAAGACCAATAACTTGATCTTGCAGGATTTTCCGTCTTCCTTCCTATCATCCTGAAGAACGGATTCAGATATGATACCAAGCAGGCACAGTACCTTGCTGTACCAGGTAAGCCAAATGCTCTGGGGAATATGGAAGCATTTAGCTAACGTATGATCAGTTTTCCTCTGGGGTGCTATCGTCCTGACAGTGGTCGGTTACCTATCCAATCGGTATCAGAAGAAATTCCTGGCCACAGTGCCAACCACACCCTTTGGAATGGCCGGATATGCCATATTATTGGCACCAGCGGACAAAGTTCCCGTGGGAGTCCGCTACTTCGCATGCTTCCTCATCACGACCAGCATATTTTGCTGTGCAGCCGGCAACTTTGCATGGCTGTCCAGCAATACAGCGCCTGAGGGGAAACGAGCAGCCACTGTGGGCATCACTTTGACCCTCTGCAATATTGGAGGGGTCATATCGGGTCAGATATACATCCTCGACGAAGCCCCGCAATTTCTTACTGGGCATGCTTGCAGCTTGGCATGCATTGTTCTTGCCGCAATTGGATGGACATTCCTTCGCGTCTTGTTCTCTAGAAGAGAGGTGTGGAAGGCAACAGCTAGAAACGAAGGGCATGTGAGGGAAGGAACTGAGATCTCTGATCGCGATCCTTCCTACAAATACCAGATGTGATCATGAACAGCTGGGGATTTCTGCTGCGCATCGCCACCCAGGCAAGAAAAGGGGAAAGGGGCTCAAGTAGGACGAGGGCCTGGCATAAAGATCAACGGGAGTCCCTCGAAGCAGTGTTTTCTCTCAAGCCTCGTCTCGCATTCTGGGGGACCATTGGGCTTTCCTCTCCCTGCCACTCAATAGGTAGCAGTAAAGATGTCACGCACCCTCTCTATCCTTGTCCCGTACCCACCACGTCGCACCGTATTGTGCTCAACTGCCTGACGTGGTAGCTACTAGATTAAGAAATATCAAGCTCTTGTTAATGCCCATCGCTGGCTAAGCTTCGCTTAAGAGAAAGGGGGTTCCAGAACTAACAACCTTAGGATACGAGAAACACGTTGTGATTCGAGCGTTTCCTGCCTTAGGCTGATCGAGTTGTGCCACCGATATGGAATACTCACCGTGTTTGACGAGGTCATGTGCGGTATGGGCCGTGTTGGTAGTTATCGTGCCTGGCAGAGTTTGGGCGGCGTGCCTCCAGACCTAAAGAATCGGAAAAGGTCTTGGGTGCAGGATACCTAACACTTTCTGCTGTCCTAGTCAGCGATAAAGTCCAGCAGATTTTCCAGCAGCATAGCTCTGGGAAAGGAGCCTTTATTAGTGGTCACACCTTCCAAGACCACCCTCTAGTATGTGCTGGGGCTTTGCTCTCCTGCGGTCGATACAACTCTTCTGTGCCCTCCTTTCACAATCACCGAGCTTGAAATAGCAGAACTCGTTGGAACCTTGGTCGCAGCTTTGCGAAGCGTTCTTGAGAACCGGACTGGCATGCATTTCAAAGTATGAAACTCACCATGGGTTGTGTTGCCAGCGAACTAGCTAAATTTGTGAAAAAATCAAGGATTCCTTGGGCATAGAATATGCGCAAAAGAGTTGGACATTTTAAGCATAAATTATAGGAACTTCGTTTTCTATGCGACCTAAGGACTTTTCCTCATCATCCACTATGACGATACAGCCTCGTGCAGCTTCACAAGCGTGTTGACAGGTGACGTGGTCGCCGTAAAGCGGTGCTTTGTGACGGGCGATGGGTCCATGTTTTCCACCCGATCAAACCTCTGGACAATTCTGGCAATGACATAGCCTGCCTCGGTCAGAGCAAACTGTTGACCCAGGCAGATTCGTGGACCACCGTTGAAAGGGAGATACTCCCAGCCGGTCTTGAGATGGCTCCACCTTTCGGGCTTAAACTCGTTGGCATTAGGTCCCCAGATATCTGTACGTCGATGCATGATGTGTACGTTGTAGCCGACTTCGGAGCCTTTACGAACATAGATGGGCAAAGTACCGTCAGGCCCACCCCCTCGTGGAAGGGTCGTGTCTCTAACAGCACGTCGCCCGTTCTCTGGCACAATCGGGTGGAGACGGAGGACTTCAGACATGACGTTTTGTAGGTAAGTGCACGATTTGAGAGACTCGAATGAGATGGCGGCCGTGGAAGGGTATGCACCAAACTGGTCGACGATGGCTTCGCGAAGGGTCGAATAAACCTCTGGGTTGCGCGCAAGGAGGTAGAACGTCCAGCCCAGTAACCCTGCCGTCGTATCTCGACCGGCTGGAATTTGTCAACATCTCAGCGAGAAAACGGAACGAGTTCGAAGAGGGAACGGTCTTGCACCGAAGGCGAGGGAGAAGTCAAACGTACCAAGTAGAATGTTTAGAAGCTGACCCCGGAGTTCTTGAGGGTCTCTTGTCACTTTCACAAGCTCATCCAAGAAGACGTAGGTCTTCCTCTTCTCTCCACAGCTGCTCATCGGCTCATCCGTTTCCAGCGCACGTTTCACGTAGTATTCCGCAAATCGATGGACTGCTTGACAATCTCTGCGGAATGAAGAGGGCGAGTAGAGGTAGTAAAGGTCCATCAATCGTGAACGATAGCACACCGCCAAGTTCGCATTGTCAAAACTTTGCCCAAACGATGCCCATTCGAGTTCTCGTGGCGTGGTTTGATTCTCTGTCCGCATCATGGCAGCTTTCTGGGAGTGCACGCTCTGTCCAAAGAGGAATTCCGTGGCCGAATCAAGTGTCAAATGGAAAAACAGAGGGGCAAGATCGACCGTGCCAGTCCATGAATCCGCTCCCACGGCCAAACAGTCGAAGAGAGACTGGACGTGACTCTCCTCCAGAGCCAAGTCGGCAACCTGTGACCGGGTAAATTGAGGCCTTAAGAGCCCTCGAGAGTGCGACCTGGGTTTTGACATGAGCATAGTGCTCCTGACCGGGGTTAGGAGTTATAACCAACGTACCATTCTTTGCCGTCGCTCGTGAAGATACCCTTTCCGATCAATGGCCCGAATGCGCCAGATCGCAGGGGACCAAGTTCGAAATCATTGAACTGCGTTGCCAGGATCGCTTGCACGTTTTTCGGGTCGACGGTATAGTGGTGCCAATTTCCCATGATGTTCTGGTACCAGGTGGGCCGCCGACCAAGTTCATCGTAGAGAGCGAGATCGTCATTTTGCTGGTCTTGTGCCTCAGTGGCTCTCACGTAGCGAAGCATAATATCAATCCCGAAAGGTAATCGGCTGGGCCGCACAAAGGCCGGTTTGCAACCTAGTCGACGTGCTTTTCGTGAATGCTGAGCCTCGAGCCAGATGTAGCGTGTAACATAGGCCACACTCAATGCCACGACGACGGCAGGCCAGTTGACGGTGAACGAAGCCATGATTTGCAATGAGAGGAGAAGAAAGATGGAAAGTCGGATTCAACAACAGACTTGGTGTGAAGGGAAGTGTTACCTTTACTCTCCCGTCTCACATCATTAATATCTTTAGGGGTAACCAGCTGATCCAAATCGATGGTTGGGACCCCACCCAACTAATGTCGCATTTTGACTGGAAAACTCACCATAAACTACCCAATGTCGCGCTTCTCCCAGATGAGGAGAGAGGTTTGGAAATGGCGGTTAGATAACGAGCGTTACCCCGGATTCTTCGGGCTTGACTGACCAATAGAACACTAGTGCAGCTGTGGATCTTCCACGACAATGCTTTCGAGTGGCAACCCACAACCCTCGGCGAGAAAGTCCATTCAGGAGGGGAAGGGCACACAGACACTCTTCCCAACCTCATACCCTGGCTTGGTTAAACAACCGTTGGGCGCACAGCTAGATCTGATGGCCGATGCGGTACATTGTGGCGACTTTGCCTTTTTGCGGGGGAGAAGAATTGCCGATTGGTTCTTTGAACCGCTGATACGAAGCCTTCGTATCTTGATATCGAGCTCGGCCTGTACTCAGCAGATCAATATAAAGACTCGATGGGAGACCATGCGTGCCATAGGAAAGAGAGTCGCCACACTGGAACGGTTCGATTGTTACAGTTCACACCTACACCAACATGGACGACACCGGTATGAGTAAGAAAGATCTTGCCATGACTTCCACGGGGTATTCGGCTCGCAGCGGCGAGGGCGAAATGGTCGGCGAAGTCCAGCCAAAGGTCCATTTCAACCTCTGGCACTGTTTGGCCATGAATTTCTCCATCACATGCACTCCTCTCGCCGTCGGGGCCTATCTGTCTCTTGTCATAGGCCTCGGTGGGTCGCCATACTACATCTGGGCGTTCCTGTTCGGCGCCTCCTTCCAACTGGTTCTTGGGCTGGCCGTGGCAGAGATTGCTTCCGCGATCCCACATTCTTCTGGTGAGTGATCTGTGGCCTCAACACTTCATGCTTTACCCTATTTCTTTGCCTTTGCGGCACATGATACACCATCCTCCTGCGACATTGTTTTTTTCTATCGATACTCGTTCAACGAGACTGACAATCCGAACCTACAAGGCCCGGCATACTGGGTCCAGTACCTTGGACCCCCGAGATGCGCGAAATTCTTCGGGTTTCTCGTCGGCTGGACCACAACTGCGACATGGTGGTTCATCGGCGTTGCTTCCGACCTCTATCTGGCCCAGCTCACTCTCGGGCTCGCAATGGCACTGAACCCAGGATACGTGCCGCCTCAGTGGCAGTACTATCTCGTCTACTGTGCCTGGGCCGTGGCAGCCTTCGTGATCAATCTCCCACACATCTTCCACGTGCTGGGGCCGACCTTGATCGGCGCATTCGGCGTCATCAACATCACGGCAATCTTCATCCTTGTCAGCCTCCTCGTACGGGCCACGCCCAAACCATCACCCAGAGAGGTCTTTGTAGACGTGGTCAACGAATCCGGCTGGTCATCCAACGGCGTCGTCTTCTTCTTAGCCCTGTTGCCATCTGTCCTGTGCGTCAGCGGATTTGATGCCATCACGCACATCACGGACGAGCTCGATCGGCCATCGAAACAGGTCCCACAGGTCATCATCGGATCGTCGGTCATCAGTGCGGTAACCGGATTTGCCATGACCATCGTTTACTCGTTCTCTATAACCAAGCCGGAAAATCTACTGGCGCCCGTGGGTCACCAGCCGATCATCCAGCTCTTGTTCGATTCTTGTCGTTCCAATGCTCTCGCAACCATCGGCAGCGTCGGCGTCATCCTGAGTTTCTACATCGCCAACGTGTCGACGTTCACCAGCTGGAGCCGCCTCTATTGGTCCCTCTCGCGGGAGCGACAGTTCCCCTATTCGAGGTGGACGTCGAAATTGTCGGCCGCAGATAGCCTCCCGTGCAACGCCATGGTGGTCAACTTGGGCCTCGTCATTGCGCTGGGCGCGATCCAAATCGGCTCCCTAACGGCGCTGAATGCAATCTTGGGAGGAGCTGTGGTGCTCGGGACGGTCAGCTTCTCATTGACCTTTGGCTGTTCGCTGTACCGGGGCCGAGACTATCTCCCTGCTCAGAGGTGGCTCAACCTCCATCGTTTCGGGACCCCGATCGCCTGTATCGCCCTCATCTGGTGCCTTTTCATCAGTGTGTGGCTATGCTTCCCGCTGTACCTTCCCGTCACGCTCGAGTACATGAATTGGGCCTCTGTGGTCGTGGCTGGCGTTCTCGTAGCAGCGAGCGTGTACTGGTTCGTACGTCCGACTCGACATTTCACCGAGGAGAACCGAAACGAGGATTGAGGTTGAAGGCACCACACCGAGATTGTGGGCTCGGTGGTGACCAGCTGTGTTCCAGTGCCAGGCAAAAAGGTTGACTCGGATGGTCAAACAGAACTCACTTTAAATTCTAGCTATTGCCCGGAAGACGAAGAATATGGTACATTCATGAATTTCATAACCTGGGACTGTTTAGCCCACACATGCCACAAGCCACTTTTTAAGTCATGCATAACATAAATACGTCTTGTGTTGTCTAGCAACCTTTCCAAGACCCGTGATCCCGAACGTACCTTCGTCTCCACCTTCCCAGACCCAGTGGAGTAGCCGGACTATTTGATCTGCTAGCGCAGTGTGCGTATGATGTGTTCCCACGAGGCTGAGTAAACGCTGGCGTTGGTTTGATTCAAGCATCATCGAGCCCGTAATCATCATAGGCCATGCAAGGACGGAACTGACGGGAGATTGACTTATGGTTTCGAAGAGAGACATGGTCTCTTCAATGAGGGGTTGGATGTCTTGCATGACATGCTGGGGACCCTGGCCTTCATCAATGCGACATTCGTGAAGGAGCATGAGTAGCACGTTCTGCACAATCATGCCAGCCAATTTCTCGGCACAACTGCATACTCGGTCTTCCTCTGCTGACCACCCGGTGACGGCTCTTCTCATGTCCTCGTACAGAGCTTGGATTTTCGGGTTGTGGTTCCGAGAAATGCTTCGCTTCTCATACAGGACCAATCGAGCGATTGTCGGGATCAACTCGTAAAGTCGATATGCGCAGCCCATGTAGGAGCCGAATGTCTCACACTGTTTGATGCAGTCAAAGTTTGACAGAATCGGATCGTACTCGGGCGCCAACTCGAGGATCGGGCGTTGTTCCAGGTGGGAAAGGGCTGCAAAATAGGCGTAAGCTTCGAAGAGCATTCCGGCCAGTGGCGAACTCTGTACCACCGGCTCCTTCGCGATTAGGTGCGAGCAGAATTCACGGGCGGCTCGCACATGGTGTAACAATGCGCCATTGTCGTTACCTCCGAGAGCCTGTAACAGAACACAATCAGATCAATTCAAGTAGGTCACTTGGAGAAATGCAACGGTGCATCCTACCTCGTACATGCACATCAAAATAGCCACCAGAAGAAGATTGAGAGATTTTTCAGAGGAGGATCCCTCCACCCAATGTGTCAACTCATATTTGAGCCCTTTGAGAGCGGTCCCGTAGTGCTTGTACGTTGCCAGGAGCACCTCCGAATCCTTGGTGGAGTGCTGACAGTGAATGCCACTGACAGCCAACACAGCGTGCATGACCAAGTTATCTGATATTGCTAATTCCAGAGTTGGGGACAAGAAGGGATTGGCAAGATGCCCACGGCCAGTCAAGGCGTGGCTGGTGATCTTGACATAGTGTTCGAGGAGCATGTGGAAGTCAGGCGAAGCTTGCACACCGAGGGAAAATCCAGGCCAACCAAGGCTGCGAATGACCTCGTGCTGTTCAGGTGCATACTTTTGTGTACTCTGAGAGGTCGCATGCGACGAGAATTGATCAATATCAGGCCTGCTGATCGATGTGGCTGTTTTTGAAACTCTCCCTCCAGCCTTGAGGTTGATTTGCCATGCAAATCCGCGCGACAGTGGAATGGATTGCTCAGCACTCGGCCAGGAACATATCAGTCGCTGTTTCTTGCAGCTTTTGCAGGCTGGTTTCTGCTCGTCACACTTTTTACGTCGAATCCTGCAGCCGAGGCATCCCGACTTGCTTCGCGAAAAACGAGGTCGGATGGCCTTTGGTGGATATCGAACTCGGCTGGGTTGTTTACAGGGCTGGTGGTCGGCCATTGTTGAAGTTGAGTGGAGTCAAATCTATGGGAACAGTTTACCGAGTACAACGTTGCTTACGAGATAGAATAACAGGTTGTTTGTTCTGACAAGGCTTGAATGAGTGTTGAGGAAGTCGAAATGATAGTGTTCAATTTGAGCACCATCTGGTCTCATTCTAGGCGATCGCATGCATGAGCATTCGTGTCAAGTGCATCGCGAGCTTTCTAGTGTCTACAGAAGAATAACCACCCCTGGTGCAAGGAAGCGCAGGTGTTACTCGCAATAGGAGCTACCGACTACTGTAGGACAAGTCGAGAAAGGACAACTGCGGGGGTGGCAACTTCCTCCTGGTTGATATTACGCTAGACCTAGAGTAGCCAGATCGGCGGTTAGATAAGATAAGATAATGCACACTAAGGTAAGCTAAGATCAAACGTCTACTTAGGAAAGGAAAGTGGGTATTGATTAACATCTCTGCCACGTTCACTATATCCAAGTGCTGTGAAGCACTCATGTGATCGAGCATTCTTTGTCGTAAGATACTAAGTACCTATCATAATTCCAATACGGTCCATGAGGATAAGACCAGGTTCTTGACCTCTACCACGGATCAACGCGTACGAGCCTTGGGGACCGAACCAAGACCACATTTACAGTATGATCAATCCTCCATTGGCGCAAGTGACATTGGCAGTGATCCATCTCGCACTAGGATCACACAGGAAGGCTACAATGGGCGCAATGTCGTCTACCAGACCAATGCGTTTCGCCGCTAGGGTTCGTTGGATAATCGCCTTTTCAACCTCCTCAACCCCATCCGTTCCAGTCCACCTAGTGCATCGTTAGCATACATTCGCTCTCGCCCACGCCGTTGAATCCTTACATGTCAGTTTTAACTGGTCCAGGATTGACAGCGTTGACTGTAATCTCGTGTGATTCGCCTGCAACACCGAAGGTAGGAGGGTTAGAGATATGATGTGAATCAAGACTTGATATGTCGTCATATACGTACCGAGCTGTTGCGCCAATGTTCTTGTGATACTTTCCAGAGCAGCTTTGGTTGCCGAGTAGAGAATTGAGTATGGCATGGCTAGAGAGAAGTGGTTGGTTAGTTACCCGACCTCAAATAACTCGGCAAGATCGAGCATGAAACAACAACGTACGCGTTCGAGCTCCAGAAGAGGAGATGTTGACAATTCGTCCTCCTTTGCTAAAGTATGGAACACTCTCTTTGACCAGCAACAACGGGAAGAGGACGTTTGTGTGGAACATGGTGTCGAATATCTCGGCGTCGACTTGATCCAGTGTTTGATCGCTCCCGTTTGCGGCATTGTTGACTATAATGTCAATCTGATTGCCGAATTTCTTGACAACCTCTGCTACAAGTTTCGCGACCACCGTTGTCGGCTGACTGCAGTCCGCTTGTATAGCAATGGCCTGCACACTCCCACCAGACTCGGACTCGATTTGTGATACTGTCGCCTGCGCTCCTTCGGGCGATGAAACATAAGTCAGAGCCACAGAAGCACCTCTCCGCGCCAGCTCTTTCGAAATCTCGGCGCCGATGCCTAGGCGTGCAGAATTAGAAATGCCCCATTGATGTCTTGGGTTCGCCTTCACTCACCGCGCGACCCTCCCGTGACGATAGCCACCTTTCCTTGTAAAGGACGAGACATGACCAAAGAAAAAATATCTTCAAGATCTTTGTATGCGTCAAGTCGATCACTATCCACCGAAATAGACAGTGCCTACACCAACCAGAGAACTCTTGGAGACCTAGCGGTGCGATACAAGTACCAGCTTCGTGCGTCCCGGATGCCGGTATAGATACGTGATAACAACTATGGAGCCTCAGTTCTACAGCAGGGTCTGGGGTCTTGGACGGAACGATCGACGAAGTCAGGACGGCTATTGTTGCCCTTTCCTTGAGGTCAGACATAACCTTGAATGCCGCCCGGCTTTGTGGAATTCAAGGTTTGGTTTCGGCTGTCCCATCTTGGGCGTTCGACGGCACTCGGCAAAGAGTGTCGGCGGGGCATTCATTCGCTCCCAAGCCATATTCGGGTAACTGAGTTTGGTGGCGACCGTTCAAGGTGGTCAGGCATTCTTATCTATGTCATACGTATCGCTACCAAAACCAAAACCCTCAGCCGTCGAGACTACAAAGTTGAACCCCTTTCCGACTGATGTATCCTCTTTCTACAAGACCACAACTTTATAACAACACAGCCGAAGATGACAGACGCCACAATCCCGCGCGTGAAGCCGTCTGTGGGCGCAGTAAAGATTCATGAGTTGATGCTCGAGTATGGCGGAGTCATCATTGAAGGATTTCTCTCCCCTGCCGAGGTTACAGAGCTCAATAGCGACATCGACGCTCCATTCGAGGCAATCCAGCAAGGTTCTCTCAGCGACGTGCAAGCATTGAAGGAATTCCACGGGAACCAAACGAAACGATTGACCAATCTGGTCACCTACAGCAAGTTGTTCCGACATAATATATTGAACAAAGGACTCCTCCACAGCATTCTCGAAATTGTCTACGCCCAAGACAACTGCTCTTACTGGATGTCAGCGGCTCAGGCCATCGAGATCCACCCGGGGAACAAGGCACAGAGACTGCATCGCGATCAGAGTCAGTTTCGAGTCTTCAACTTACTCGGCCCTGAGGCCCCTGAGGCTGTGGTCAATTTCCTCATCGCACTCACCCCATTCACCGAAATCAATGGCGCAACGCGGGTCATTCCAAAGTCGAACAAGTGGACAGACTTCACTGACATGGGATGCCCCGAGAACACCATTCCTGCGGAGATGAACCGTGGTGACGCCTTGCTGATCACCGGCAAAACAGTGCATGGTGGAGGTGCCAATAGAACCAATGACGAAAAGCGCAGAGGCCTCGCGTTCACTTTTAGTCTCAGCTACCTCACCCCAGAAGAGGCTTACCCGTTCCAGATCAGTCGCGATGTCGCGAACACCATGACTAAGAAGGCTCAGCGGCTCATCGGGTACCGATCGCAGTATCCAGCCTCCTCGGGTGGCCTGTGGCAATGTGATTATGCAGAGTTGGCAGATTTCCTTCATTTGGACTCCGTGGACGAGCCGTCCCAGGTCCCCAAGACCAACGGGTACCACTAGCTAGCACCTGCCCCTTGGTGATACTATATAGTTTCCAAAGCCAGAAAAAAAAAGTTGATGACAGTGATTTCGGAGTCAATCCCAAGACGCACTGCTGAATTGAATAAAGATAATTCAAATTAAGGAGCCATTCCCCCCATTAATTGCTTCCACATAGTGTGACCCGTCTCAAAGCCCCAGTGCCAGTATAAGGGGGAATCATAGTCTCATCAGATTCTGTCATTGCTCAGAAAGCATCATCGCTTTTAGTGCCTTTGAGTTTTCGCGATTAGATAAGAAGAATGCCGGCCAAAACCTCCATTACGCCACATGCGGTGTGCGATTCAGCCTGAGAACATCGTGTAACATCCTCTCGGAAGTAGAGTGTCGTGCTCATGCTTGCACGGCCCCCTGCCTGACTTGGTGTCACACCTTGTCGTTTGTGCATCACACAAGATGCAGCGCCATTGATGCAACTAATACTCATTCCGGCCAGGCTTGAATTTCGACAATCACACTTGAAAGTCACCTCGTGACTCAAACGATTGCACCGTTGCGTCTTCGAAGGCCATATCGCCAAAAGCGTCGTTGCTGTCGAACAAGGTGTCCATGAATGCGGAGGGACCGCCCAGCTCATCGAGGATAGACCTCGGTTCACGAAGAAGCGTGTCCAGATTCCAGGAACCCATGTTAGGTGTCATTGAACCCTGCACGTTCTCGGCATCCATACCTGCAGCTATGGTCTCGAGGCCGGGGCACCAGTGACCTAATGACGGGAAAAGCGCCTCTAGCTCATCAATTTCGTGAGCGGCCAGCCTGCGGTTGGCTGGCTGGGGAGATGTGTCGATTGCAGGATGTTGAGGCTCAATGGCACATGCTCTGTCAGACTTCAATTGAGCGATCTTCCGACTAGCCGTAAATGCCACACCAAACTTGTTCTGCAAGTTGCTCACGACAGAGGAGATCACGTCTAAGCTGGCAACTCGTCGTGTCTCCCACTCTGGTGACGCCGCTCTGTATTGTAGTAACGGAATGGCTGCCACTGTGCAAAAGAAACCGTGTACCGCAGTGAGATACGGTGCTTGATCCCTGCAGAGGATGTCCTCGTAAAGATCTGCCATCGTGACAGCGGCGATGATCGATGTGATTGAGCATATCGGTTGTTTCCCGGACCCAGGCGTGAGGACCTGCAAGAGAATAATGGTCCCAAGGTATGCTATGTGAACCTCAATGCTGGCGAAGTGGTACGGCATCCTGGTCCCTTGTGTGTAGAGGCGGATTTCAGGGGGAAGATCACGCACCCATGTCTTGAGAGACTGGTTGAAATGGTACCGTTGTTGTGGGGTCAGACAACCCTTGGATGTCAATTCTGCGATCTGTCCCATGATCCGAGCCAGCAACATATCTGCCATGAAGACTTGCGCCCCTTTTGTGAGGACATTGTAGTCGTCTTTGGTCAAAACAGGAATGTCGAGGTCTTCTGATCGCAATAGCGGGGGTCGACCAAAGATCATGGATAGCACACAATCGCTGGCCTGGAAAGGTTTAGAGTTGTGTATGAGCAAATAGAAAGGGGCCTAGCTTACATGGAGCATCCAAATTATTTTCAGGCGACAACTTGTATCTGGTTTACCTAGTATGGTAGACTTGCAATGCATCCCCATCTGTATGGCGAGACGTAGAGCTGAGCCAGTCACATGCCAGGGCCCGACGAGACTGACTCGATTAGGAGACTTGGGACTCCAAAGAGTCATCAGACACATGGCCTTGAGAATTGTGATAGTATTTCTCTCGTAATTCAGTGAGATCAAAAGCATGACTTTATCGTACAGCGTCTTTGTGTCGACGAGAGACCATTGCGGGCTAGATGGCCGCGTAAGACTGCCGGCGAAGCAAACCGCTTGTTGGAGCAGAACCGATGCTCTGGGCGATTCAACTTCTTCTCGTTCAATCATGGGGAAACCGTCGGCCAGACATCCAAAGAAGGAGTCTATCAAAGCTCCACGAAGGGGCTGCGCAGGTAGAATGTCGGCCTCTGATACCTGAAGGATCATAGCCAGAGTTTTTGGGGTGTCTGGCAAGAATGATGGCTCTCCCATGGAGACATCTGGTTCTCGCCCACCACCAGCCGCCCCCTGCAAGATCGAGTGATCCGCAATGTACGCTGTGTCATTGGCAGAAGTTTCGAATGCCCTGAGCTGATGATTCTTCGCCGCCGCAGTCGTGCTCGCTGCTTGAGCGGCTGGCACAGTTGGTGGGTCCGATTCGGACTCTGCTAGTGACAGTCTTCCATGTCCACTAGTAGTGAGTTTGACTGGACTTGGAAAATTGGCTCCAGATATGTCCCCGCCATAAGGGAATATTTCTTTTGGCACCGTACTGGAATCAGCGTCACGATTGCGCCTGTGCTGGCGCAGTTTTCGTCTGCCTTCAAAGATTCTATAGAGTAGAGATCAGAAAGGTGACGGCGGAGCATCTCGTTTCTTACAGACCGACAAGCTGCTTGAGATTTGCGACAGTTGCCACAGCACCCATCACGGTCATCTTGGACATCGCATCGAATCTAAGGAGAATCAGTCCCATATCGCTACAAATATCGTCCTGGAAATGGCATGGCTCTGGTATTATACCTTCCGTTGGTGACACCGTACACATACGACTCTTGCACGCTCTTTGCTCGGTTGGTAGTCCATGTGCCGCAACATCAATGTACCAGGTGACTCTGCGCGTCAGCACCGAGGTCCAGAGCAGTGTGCCTCTCTGACTGAGCCAACGTCGAGGTGTCAATTACGTAAGGATGTGGATGAGATGAAGTGACTGCTAAGTATTATTATCTCCGAGCTCGCGGATCTTCCAAGGTCATCTTGCCTCGGGATAAAGTCTTGGCCGAGATATTATCGGTACCTAGGTATCTAAGCGCCAGCCATGGAGGCACCGCGAATCGCGAAGATAAGACATCAAAAGATGTCACCACAGCCAGTCCCTACAATATGCACACTATATGTTGTCCGCTCGAACGCAATCATTGTAACCCAAGTATCTGTGTCTGTCAACCTGTGCCCTCTATACAATTAGAGCTTCCCTTTCGAGCCCATGATGGAGATGACCTCGTCAGCTGCACGACTTCCCGCCCTCAATGCACCTTCAAGGTAGCCCTTCCACTCTCTCGCAGTTTCACCACCAGCGAAGTGAATATTTTTCCATGGAGCACGAAGCTCTTCGCCATATCGAGACAACAACCCTGGAGGCATTGCAGATGTTGGGGCTCCACCCATCCATTCCTCTTCGCACCATGTTCCTACGTTAAACTCGAGAACATTATCGACAAGATGTCTCTGTTCTGGCTCGAGGAACTGACGCAGATGATCGAAAACGGCTTGTTCACGGGCAATGGGGGTCAATTTGTACCAATCCTCAGCAGCTTTACCAGCAATGAACAATGCCAGCGTGTACGCCTCGAGATCAAAAACCGACAACTCCCAGGAAAAGCAGATCGGGCCATGATAGCTCCTGAACTTGCCCAAGAGACCTAATTCTCTCCACCACGGCTTCGCATATGTGATGCAAGCCTTGGCATAAAATCCTGGCTGAGTCTGGGTCACCAACGCACGTTTGGCGTGTGGAAGCGGAGGAGTGAACTTGATTTTGGTGTAGGTGTTGGTGGGATTCGCCATGATGACTTTCTTAGCCAGAAATCGAGACCCGCTGACAGTGGTAAGCAACACTTGATCCCCATGTTGATTGATCTCATCGACTGCGCTGTTCACCAAGACCGAACCAGGCTTCAGTTCGGCAGCAAGACCTTGGGCAATTGCAGAAGTCCCTTCTTTGATGAACAGGTTTTGAGCTCCTGCTTCATCATCTGAGATCAGCGAGAGCAGGCCTCCCACAGACTTCACATAGTCGACCCAGTAATGAATCCCCACCTCGTAGGCCTCTCTACCCACGTTGGCACGGCACAACGCAGCAGCAGCCTGCTCGCCCATCTGGCCCAGTTGGCGCGTTTTCGCCCACTCTTCCACAGTGAGATCTTCCCCCGTGGGATAGCTGCTGCTATTATTGATATCAATGTCTGGATTCTCGCTCAGTTCCCATTGGAACGCTTCCAGGAATTTATTGACCGACTCTGTCTCCTCTTTGGAAAACTATATCGGAAATGCAGTCAGCTACCGTGTGCCAGCCTCAAGGGACGAATTGTCTCACCTCTGGACCTGAATAAGCTGGATCCGATACCTTTGCACGTGCCACAACGCCATCCCTCTTCTGAAAGACTCCAAGGGCATTCGGCGGATTGTATTGTTCGATCAACGTCAGTCCAAGCCGTAGGGTATGAGCGTATATCTTGGGCTGTGTAGTCTTGTTGATCCACGTCGCTCCGAGCTCAGTGTAGCCCGGGCCGCTTGCGAGCTTGATGGTTTTGCTCCGTCCACCGATACGATGAGTCGCTTCCAGGATAATGACTCCCAAGCCACTCTTGTGCAAGTCATAGGCGGCCTGGACGCCACTGAATCCGCCACCGACAACGATAACGTCTATTTTGGTTGGTGGTGCCTGAAGGCCCAAGTCGGAAGGCCCGGGCTTACTCCACGTCTTCTGGCAGCCTCCAATGGCTGCCACGGCCTCCATTTCTAAGAATACCCCGTCTTCAAACAGTTTGGGGACCGGCACCAGGGCCGTGGGAGGTTTATGTCCTACGAGATCCATCCATTCCTTGACAAGAGTTTCCGTCTCGGTCCATCGCCAGTTGACCACGTAGAATCTCAGATGGAGGACGTCGACCAGTCGCGCACCTGAAGCGGCTAGAGTGGAGGCCAGATTCTCGAAAGCCTGCTTGACTTGCGGTCCGAGTTCTTTGACAATTTGACCATCTTTGGCTCCGACAACGCCAGAGGTAAAGACCAGGCGCCCTGCTGCTGTGGCCGTTGCAGAATGATGGTAAAGGGGCGACGCATCCCACCCTGGAACATTGATAAACTCGACAGAAGGTCTCAAATCTCTAGGTGCCATTCTATCAACCAAGATTTAAAACGACAATTCACACAACGGGACATTTGGAATGAGAAAAGTGCCTGGGTAGAAATAGATAGAGGTCTTTAAGAGTCACTGAAATCTTTCCGCTGCTCGAAGTGAGAACGCGTTTCGGCTCGGCTAACATCTGTGTACTCGTGCTCAAGTGCTGCCATGATCTACGCGCCGCATCAACCTTGACAATGGTAAACGGCAGCTTGAGACATCTAGATATCTTATTAGATCAGTTGCGGGAATGAGGCTGTTTGGGTTCTAGACCGCTTCGGGTGGATTGGCCGTTCCGAGTCGAGGTCGACAGCCGACAGCCGACAACTTACGGTTAAGACGGTTTGTTCAGCATACGGCTGTTGGCGTCCTCAGAGCGATCAGGCAAAGGCAATCAGATTGCGCGTGATCTACCCGTCGAAGTTCAGAGGCCTAGATGAGATAGTCGTCAGGTTGTCCGATCTCAATCAAATCTCTGGAATGACACAAGGTCGATATTCCACTCCTTATTTGTGATATCAGGGAGTTTTCCAGACTGGACAACGTCACAAACAAAGCTGATCCTCCAGTATTGTCCTCGACACACCTTCTTATCTCTGACAAGCCGACCTATCAAGCTTAACCGTAACCATGAAGTATTTGAAAATCTTGTTCTAGGTTAATTATCGACTAGCATTAGAGCACGAAATCCTAGTTAAAATGGCTAGTAGTAATTGTAATTAATAAAATTCTGGAGTCCTAGATAACAGCGACTCCACGAACTTGAGGAGTAAGAGGGAAGTATGTGTATAGCGTGCTTCCCTTACTCTAATACCTTTGCTACCTAACTCTCGGTAGCTAACGCGGCCTTACTCGTAGTATATAACCGTCGGCTATCTAGGCAGTAATCAGTACGGCGTCCCGTGATATTATACTAGCTATAGTAATTATTAGTAGATAAGTATAAGTTAGTAGTTAAGAAGTTACTATATTTCTAAGTTAAGACGTCGGAAAATTGTCGAAATTCGAAGTCAATAAGTCACTACTCGACGACTCATACGATAGCCTCGTGACCCTTTATACCAAAGTATTGGCAAAGACCGCCATTTACACACCGCCAGATGCCAATGGCTAATCCGAGGAGCCAGTCCTTTATAACAGTACGACATTCTCGTAGCGTTGGCACTTCTGGCATATTGTGCATATCTCGGCAATGAGATGGCCAGCTGCTTTGCTGCCAATGACTACTTACAGGCCTACTGTCGGAGCATCATGAACGTCTCATTCCACAGTCTTGAGGCGACTTTTCACAGATTTCGATGGACCAGATGAATATGAGATATGGAAACAAAGGTGACTTAGGCTACCCAGGAGATTCCACTCCACTGATGGCCACAAGAGCATTGCCGCCTAGAGAGTTAGGGGATGGCGCATACAAGGCAGAGCCGACCACTATGTTTAGCAAAGCTTACCTCGATTCTTGTAACCTCTAGCGACAGGCATATATTCTGCACAACATTATAAGTGCCATCCATGCATTGAGTGAGTCAACGTGAATGCTAGGGAGCCTTAGCCGTTAGCCGATGTACTCGTAGTCACATTGAATAAAGTTCACATCACCGTTGTTAGAGCAGCATGCTTTTTGACTTTATGGGCCGTATATAATTTCTTGGCACCTCTCAAGTTCAAGTTGTTCGTCACTGGCAGTTCAGTCCGCTCGCTTCTGGTTTCATTCCAATATTATAAACATCGGCACTCATAAACCGTACTCGCCGTGGTCCCCTCCTAATCCTCATCTCTACTTCATACGCGCCTCCCGAACAACAAATGTCTGCAACCTCGCCGGCGAGGAAGATTCCATACCACCATCATCATGTGCTCCGACACAAGCCTCCGACTGTGCCCACGAGAGAACCCGCCCTGCTCGATCGCGAGCTTGTCGACAAACTACTGATCGGCAGCATCAAGACAATATGCGAAGAGGTGGCTGTTAAAGAAAAGATAGAATGCCCCGTCATTGAATCTGTGGCTTTGGAGTCACTTTCGGCTGCGGTGGATGAATGTACTATGAGATCTGTTCAATTGAGTTGAAGTGATTGACTTTGTCAACTCTATACTGACAACTTGGTCCCACCCTATAGTCATCCTCAAATTCCTCTCCAAAGTCCGGCGGTCGATGCTCGTGGCTCGCCGAACTGCTCCGATCGCGACCGACTTCGAGACTGCCATCCACGTTCTTGATATCCCGAGACCTGACGATCAGTTGAAGCCGTACACGACGAAGCCTCCCATAAACCCGCAGCTGTTGCCCACTCCTCCTCCCGATGACACGTTCCACAATACGGTGAAACTACCCCCGGACTTTTTGGGTCCTGAGCTCGACGGGCATGGAGAATTGCAGCGATTCGGCTTCAACACATCCATTTTCCCCGCTCTGCCCTCTGCACACACATTCCGAGAGACCCCCCTCTACCCGACATTGGAGAAAGACACGCGAAAGATCCGAGAATTGGCAACTCAGGAAGGCAAATTGGGCGAGCAGGCGCTGCGTAAATTGGCCGGAGCGGTCAAGTTGGACGCGACACATCCGCTGGAGTCCGACGTTGTCAGGCAAAAGAAAACAGTAGTGACGCAGCCGGAGCCAGTGCGCAGAAAACGATGGAAGAATACTGTCACGCTTTCCGAGGAAGCTGTCTTTGAAGAGACGCTGAGAGACCTTCTGGCGAAAGAGCCAGGAGGGTTTGAGCTGGGTCCTATAGTGACGTGTGAAAAGGCGTACCGCATGCCAGATGATATACAGGTGAAAAGGCGGGCACCGGTCGAGACCACAGCTGGATCTGGGTCTCGTGGGTCGGCCGCGGCGGATGCGGATGTGATGGAGCTGTGATTTCAGCTTTCAAGACTGTATTGCCGAGCGATGGCGTTGGCCGACCGAGGAATTGAAAGTATAACATTTCACAAGTGATATCCCCAGGGTACAGAAATTGCTCAAGTCGAGGACCAGAACCAACTCTTGGATTCATTGGCATTCTTTGAGTTCTTCTCTACTGTTAGTGCCGCAGAACGGGACTCTTTTGGCGGAGGAGACCAGGCGTGCTCGCCCTCCCATGCAGTCGTTTCGACATGGAACGATTGATTCCCTTTCTTGCACCTAAACCAACCAAGTTCTGTCAATGCTCTGCCCTGTAATGTAGAACCAGATGGAAGGAGTGCCATACTTCCTGAACAACCTTACAAACGGGAAACACTCCATCTGCGCCGTACCCGTCGGGCTTCTCAAGGCCCGCTCATACTGTTGATCCGGTGTGGTGCAACTATATTGCACTAGCTCAAGTAATTCGCAGTCGCGTTGAAGATCGAAATCGCCCAACTTACGAGACTTAACCTTTTGATTGACACTGTGGTAGTGAATCTGTTGCTCGAGCTGGCTGACCGGGAACGTGTGCTCGGGTGGAGCCATGGTTGGGGTGATCGATGGCTTTTGGTTTCTACCACTCTTCCTGCACTTTCTTCTTGATTTTCTGTTTTCAAGAAAATCTTACAAAGCGCTCGGCTGGCAAGTAAAAACTCAGGCTGGTCATGGCGCGATCATGTCGGCTGAACAATATGGATCTAGTCTCCTGGATGGCGTGCATGAGGAAAGTCTAGAACAGGTGAGTCTGGTGAGAATCTGAGTGGTGAGGTTTGGGGGTTCTCCGCTACACCTTCCCTCAGACAACCCCTCCATCCCCATCCACCTCAGCCTCGTCAAGGTCACTGTCATCGATATCGGGTCTGATTTAGCATGATCAGCTTCTGGCAGATGTTAGACGCCTACTATATCCACGGCAACAGTCCGTCCTAGGGTTGGAACAACTAGATGACCTGTTGGAAGGTGTTAGGCATTTGGATGAACCACCATCAGCTCAGTACCCGGAATGGACATCTTCCAGAGCACCAAGTCCAGAACATGCCATCAACGATGAAGGAGCTAGCTATGAAGATAATGCTGCCAATATTGAGACAGAGAGACCGGCCATAGCAAAGACGAAAACGAAGCCTGTCATCATCGAGCTCACAAGCCAACACTCGGCATCTGGCAAGACAAGCATACTGTACTATCTGGCTGGACTCGCGACACTCCCATACGAGTCTAGTGGCAAGCAATCAGCCGTTGTGTGGATCGACAGCGATGGACGTGTCTCCGCCTCTCGGTTGGCACAGGTGATTGAGTATCACCTCTCTATGGCAAGGACCGACTCAACAGAGAGCAACACACAACAACCCGGCGGTGCGAGCATCACGAGCCCAACAGCCCTCGAAGCTCTAAACCACATCCATATCTTCCGCCCACAATCTTCAACACAAGTCCTCAACATCCTGGACTCCCTTCCACGCTACCTCCTGGATCCAACACGACATAAATCCTCCCACCGCCAATTAGGCCTACTGATACTCGACTCCGCCACGGCCTTCCACGCACAAGACCGCTTCGACGCCGAAATGGCGCGTCTCGATCTGCCTCTCCAACAGCGCGAGCCATCCGGCAAACCCAATCCAACATCCAAAGCATCCGTAATCATCACACGCCTGAGTGCTCTTCAAGCACGCTTCGAATGCACCATACTCTTCACCACCAACACGAGCACCATGACCGCCAACACCTCCAACCAAGCCGCCACACCGAATGACCCCAGCAGGGTCGCCATCAACGACTCGCCCATCATCAGTCCTTGGACACGCTTCGCGACCCTGACGCTGCAGGTCGAGCGAGTGCGTGTCGCGCAGTTCGCGCCGTACATGGATCTCGAGCAGTGTTTGCACGATGCCGAGAGGAGGCTGGAGGTGGTGAGGAGAGGGAGATTTACTGTTGAGGTATTGGGGCAACGGAGGGATTCTAGCAGGGGTAAGGCTAGGGGCACGGGGAATGTTACTTTGAGTGTTACTGAGGCTGGAGTCCGGATTGAATCTTAAATGGCTATAAATGCACTGTACAATTAGGCAGAGTCGGGAAGCCATCATGATGTTCAGGTGATGTATCTTGAAATGGAGGAGGGTTGCTTTTCTATGACCTGTGTTATATGGCCTAGGAATGGTACCTACCTACCTATTAAGTCATACAGATTTCGCCAATGTATGGGCAAATGAGGCGCCTGCCGTTAAAGCCATTCCATTCTATGTGGTCTGATCTGCTTCGTCTACGGTTAAATTCTGTCTAGCTCTAGTGATTTATGTTCCTTATGTTATCGTCAATCATTATGTAGCCACATCAACTGCTAGGGTAAGGAAACTCAATGTCCGAACCCGTGGCCCTCGACCATTTCCTTGACGCATGTCTTCCGGCATTCTTCGTACACCTTGACTTGCTTGGCCACTTCACCGAGTCTACTGATGACTTCTTTGTTGCCCTGGCCAAACCCGTAGATGACATAGGGGATCTTGGTCTCTGCACAGAACTCCTTGACGTATTTTTGCGCCGCGCGGAGATTATGGCGCGGGATACGCGGGTACAGATGGTGGACTGCTTGGAACTGGAGTCCGCCGTGGAAAAAATCGAGCCATGTGGGACAATCCACATCCATCGTCGTTCGAAGCATTTTCTGTGGGAATGACTCGTGTGTTCCCATGTCGGCTGTTGACATGGCGAAGTGCGACAAAGTAATTTGAACATGGAGAGGCGCGGTGATGACGTGGGAGACCATGACGAATACAAAGCGATCCCATGCCGTAGGAATGGACTTGTAGAGCAGAAAGTACCCGAACCATGTCCAGAAGAATACATGTCCGGTCATTTCCAGGTAACGATGCCACCACGCTATTCCTTTTTTCGGGGCTTGACCGAGGAGGAGATATTCCCAAGAAAGTCTGTAGAGGTTGAAGCGCCCAAAGGCCATGATGGGATAGTACAGCCAATCTTGTTTTGCAATGAGCCATTTGGCAAAAGCATCGAATTTCATGACGCGCTCATAATAGCTAGATCGAAGAGAGGTGAAGAAGCGGGTGCTGATGGCAAAGAAAGGTAGATGCTCAATGTCAGGATCGTGCTCTGGTGAGTTCGTGACGATATGATGGACATTGTGATTCCGTTTCCACCAGCCGATTGAGAGGCCCCCAATGAAATCAGCAATCAAAATGCCGATACAAGTGTCGACGTGAAATTTATGGGTAATGCCCATGTGGCCAGCGTCGTGGACCGTGAAGACCAGTTGATGCCACAGCATACCGAGGAACAGACCTGACAACGCGAAATACGAGTAATGGAGCGTAGTGAGAAATGCCGAGAAGAGGATGAAGTATCGAATGCATTCAATGCCGTAGGATCCGTAAGGACAATCGTACAGACCTGCAGCACGAATTCGGCTTTCGGTCTCCCGATATTTTTGAACGATCCAGTCCTGGCTAGCAGCATCCAAGGAAGGATATTTAAGTAAATCTGAGGATTTCTCTGCCGCAAGACGACTCTCTATAGGACTGGATATGGACACTGAGCTTTCATGACCAGAAATAGAAGATGCCGAAGACAGAGAGGTAGTAGTTGAAGTTGCAGCATCGATCGCATCAAAGACAGGCGATGGAGGTATGCTGCTGTTGCTGGATGAGCTTGAGTTCTGCTCGAAGTGGACCTCTGTACCATCAACATCATCTTGTTCGTCCTCTGTACCTTGTTTCAATGGTCGGAAAACCCCTCCCTGGATGGGCGGCAAGAAATTGGACCATCTTCCTTGAATCTTCCCTATTGCAAACTTTTGCATTTGTGCCTGAGCCTCGAGCGAGTGAAGCGCCCTGATCTCGTCGGTACCATCTCTTCCAACCATGTGCAAAATGGCCTTTTCACCTCCAGGGTGGTATGGTAGCCATGCGTCGGCTTTGATCACTCGTCCATCGAGGATAATGATCTTTCTCCCCTCAGCTATGAGCCCCTCGATCTGCCGTCGAGACCACAGGCGATCTTTTGCGTTACTACTGGTGGTAGTGTTCATTTTGCTTTCATGGTGATTCACAAGGAGGGGCAGAGGCTTGCAAAAGCGAGGAAAATCAGGGGTTATGCAAGAAATACTCGGTGAAGAAGTGCTGTCAGTTGTTTGACTTTAGAGGGCCTCAGGCCACAGGCAGGCTGCAGTATGGTGGGGATTTCAACTAGATTTATGCATCTTAGGCATCGGAGACGGATTTCCAGGCTCCATCCAAGTCGGCGAGAATTATCAGTCCAGAACGGGAGGCAGTACGTGCCAATTTCAGCATCGCCCTGAGCACTAACGTAATTAGTTTAGCTGATTCTCAAGTTTGGTAAGCGGCGGCCCTGATGCCAAGATCAGTTGAACCTCACCTGATCCTGTGGAACTGATCCTTGCACCAGCTTCTACAGCTCCCACTCACCACCCTCTCCTCTCAACTCTCCTCTACACACGTCCAGATCGCTACTGGACGTCTATTGAAGCTATACGCAACTTCGATTGAGCTTGTTCCTTCTACTCTCCAAGCTCTACGCGAGCTAAACCGGCACCATGCCTATCAAACCGATTGAAGGAGTACGTTCATCCGTTCCAATCGCGACCATCTCTGCAACAGACTCGAACTCCTCATATTGCTCGCTATGGATATGAGCCGAAGACTGACACACAGTTCTACAGATGCTCCGACGAGGGCTTGTCCTTGATTTAAGTATTGCTGGGGGTAAGCCGACACTTCCATCCCCTGTTGAAGGAAAATTGGATACATGAAGGGAAAAAGAGAAAGTGGACAAGAGCGGTCGTGTTTAGACAGCAAGAAATCTACATTGAACCTTGAAAAGGAGGAATTCGAATGGTCGTTGGAAGGAAGAGGCGAGCTAACGCGAAGTTTCATTACAGGTTTGGGAACAACCTTCGGATATCTGTGGTGGTACGGTACGTGAAACGAATCTCTCCAGGTCATGATAGCAACATTCACCTGGCAACCGATACGAATCTGCAGCGGATCCGGAAGTACTGACTTTTGCATCAAGGATATCACCTGCCCCGCGTTCGGGCACGAGACAACTACTACGCGAAGCTGGAGGATCAGAGAGCCAGAGATGCAGGATTCAAATAAATCAGCCGACCAGCCAGCAAAGTTTTAAAATCACATCCATCACTCCATAAGACGACCCAATATCGCCATCGCCTTCCCACCTTTGCCGCGGTCAGCACTGATCAGACAAGATATCCAGCCCTCGACGCTTGGTTGACATTAGACCTTGGGAAAGAGCGACAAATGAACGAAAGGGAAACAATACCTGTACATATTTCCAAAGAAAATGGCACTGTGAGATAAGAGATATCCATGAAAGACCGCTTTATCGTGACTACACTTATGATGCCATGGATCCCATTGTCATCTGCTTGCCCCATACGCCGAGTATGGTCAAGAGCGCCGTACTGTGTTCCCTTCCGCCGTATTTTTCTGATGGACTGCCAAGCATTTCAAGAGTGAGGTAAGATGTCAGGGTTCAGTTCTACGAACAGCTCTGAATATTATTGACAGTGGACGCGAAGCCAGGAAATAAGTGGCACTGACTCTCTCATGATCGTCCTGCCATGTCCAGGTTTCCGCACCCGTGACCACCAATACCAGGCACAACTATACCTCCACCCAATCGCCGATCTTTTCCAACGAAATCACTGAATACATGGAACTTCACTATTCAAAGCCGTTCTGCTCAGTTTGGCTGAGTCGACGTAGCCAGTTTTATCGAGTTCCATCCGATCGTCAATTCGACCTGAGGCGAGCATCTGGACAGAACAGAACAGGTCAGTGATAGGTTGACTGATCATCTGGACTTTGTTCACTTGGCCTAGTGCTGTGAGAACGCAAGGAGAGGCAGGCAGTCAGGCAGTCAGGCAGTCAGGCAGTCAGGCAGTCAGGCAGTCAGGCAGTCAAGCGATGTCGGGTCTTGTATTCTTGGCTGGACTTCGGGCGTTGCGAGTGCTGCAAGATTGCCGCCTGCTGCTCGCAGCACGCCGTGGCTTTCGCCTGTGGCGGCGCCTTCAACTCAGGTCTATTTAAGCTCCTGCACAAAAGGATCCCTTTCGATCCTGATATGTGGCTTCCCATCCTTCCCAACATATTTGCCATACCCGAATCGATACCCCTTGAACTGCTTCTGTAAATCAGATGAAGTGCTGTAGTTGCCTGCCCTGTTCACAGCAGCAGCTACATCGTCGATGACATGAGATGCGGCCGCATACGCAATCTGAGATGCACTTGTGAAAGGCTGCCGAGGAAGGAACGGCCTTGGGAGTGTCATCCTGAATATCAAAAGGACGAAGACGTCCAGTATCAGGATTGTCTGGGTTATTATGAACATCGGGCGGGAAAGGCGGAACCGGCGGACGGTTTGATAAAGGGTTGCACTATGAGAAACATTCGACGACGCACTTGTGGGTTGGAGATATTCCCTGTCGAGAGAAAGCTGCGCAGCGAAGAGTCGACTGAAAGCTTGCGAGGCTGCTGTGCCTGCGAGCTCCACGGATGGAACTGGCTTTGCTGGATTGATCATATTAGTGGTGTTGAGAATGATCTTGTACATGTAGTTTGGCCAACCCTGAGCGATGATATTTGTATGCCACCCAACGGTCGTCTCTGGCTCTTTGTACGCAACCGCTTGAATAGTAGCCCGGAGTGTATTCCGTTAGATTTAGTCGATGTTCGGTGTTATAATCAGGATCTCCCTGAAGGAGTTCTGATAGCACATTCCCTTCGATATCTGTGCGCAAGATCGACTTCTCGGTCTTGAGACGAGGGCGGCAGGCTATAACCGTCGCATTATACTCAAAGTAAGGATTCATACTCGACGTCGGATTGAAACCGAAAGGGAATGAGGCCATCTTGTTCTTCCATCGACCACCAAGCCAAGCGAGGACAATTTGCTGTTCATTGGTCTGGGAATTCCGGAATGGTATTTCACTTGGGCTGTTTGGTCTTGACACAGAAGCTTGAACTTCATACGCAGCGATCTCATCATTCGGCACTTGATCAAGATACAAAAATACACCCCAATGGAAAGTGTTGTCCGGATCACCACAAGGGACGGAATCGCCCTGGGGTAGCCATAGCAGAACTGAATATACAGGGTTCATTCGTTGTTGAAGTTGGAAAGTTCAAAGTGTGCCCCCTGGTCAGGATTAGTTTGCAGGAAGTCCACACAGTCCAAGTCAGCCCCATAGCCAATACTTCCATGTTCAAGCTCTGGACTGCGAATATTGGGTGCTGTGTCGACCACACTTAGAGGCATCTGCAGAAGCTTCCGCCTCAGCCTTGTTTGCGCCCGGCAAACAGGTATCCGCTGTCTAAATTTGGTGTGGGTCTGCCTCAAATTTATTGGAGTAGATCACTCAGTCGAAAGAGAGCACCTGTATCGTCAAAGCCAAGATTGTAGTTTGTATCTTGGTCATTGTGATTTGAACCATAAGTCGTGATCTCGAGTCTTCGTAGTTCCTGCCTCACGCAAATCTCAGCACTCAAATTTTGGAAGGGGTCATCGACAGTGAACGGGAATGACCATGATCTTGGGTTTGTGAATGGAAAAAAGAAAATTAGTCCTGTTTGGGGAGCCAAACTTCGAAATAGCCAAGTTGCAGCATAATTTCTTTATTTTGCCAGGAAGGCCTGGAACGCAGAGTGTTCAATAACTACATTCCCCACTGCCTTTAATTTCTTGCGGCCCTCTTTCTGTTTCTCGAGCAGTTTCTTCCGTCTGGTGATATCGCTAGCATGCAGCTTCGCCAAAACATCCTTTCGGAATGGTTTCAGCGTTTCCCGTGCGATAATTTCTCTGCCAACAGCAGCTTGAATGATGATCTCAAACATCTGTCGGTCGACGTGCTCTTTGAACTTTTCAACCCAGCGCTTTCCGACTTGCCTGACTTGAGACCGATGCAAGACTCGAGAAACAGCATCAACTGGTTCTTTGTTTACTAGAAGCTGGAGCTTGACGATATTACTGACGCGCCATGCAGATTCCTCATAGTCAAGTGTGGCATAACCCTTGGTTCCAGATTTCAATTTTCCAAAGAAGTCGTCCACCAGTTGAGCCAAGGGCATTTCGTATTTGAGAATGACTTGGGTAGAGTTGAAGTACTCGAGAGACTGTTGTTCACCACGGTTTGCCTCGCATAGCTCGATAACCGTTCCGAGATATTCTTGTGGCAGAATCAAAGTGCACAGCACATAAGGCTCCAGTAAGTCGGTGATATGTCGACGACTAGAATCATCTTCGGGGAATTCGGCGGGGTTTGTGATTGTCACTTCCTTGCCATCCTTGTACCTAATCTGGAAAGGCACGGTGGGAGGAGTGATGATAATGCTGGCACCATGCTCTTGTCGAAGCCGGTCTTCAAACACAGAGCAATGCAAGGTTCCCAAGAAACCAAGCCGGAAGCCTGCTCCAAGGGCATTTGATGATTCTTTTTGCACGGTGACACTTCGATCATTCAAGGTAAGTTGGTTGATACTGTCCTCAAGATGTTCGAAATCTCCCTGGTCCACAGGAAAAGCTGCAACGAAAACCATCGGCTTCGGTTCCTCGAAGCCAGGTAGCGGTTGGACTAGCTTCTCAAAGCCGACTTTGGTGTAAGTGTCACCAATCTTTGCCTCTTTGCTGTTCCTCATACTAGGGTTGAAGTAAACATAGCCAACTTGACCTGCCCGAAGAACCCTCTGAGGTGTTTCGTCAGGGTACATAATGCCGACCTCGCCAACAGTATATTTGTTGCCGGTGGCAAAGGATATAAGCTGATCGCCTGCACTTACAGATCCTTCGAAGATGCGGACAAGCAGGATAACACCCTTGTATGCTGAATACCAGGAATCAACCAAGAAAAGCTTCAAAGAGGCTTGATGGTCTCCAGTAGGTCTATGCATAATTAGTGGAATGACTCGAGACAATGCATGGGTACGCAGACTCACGCAGGAATATTCTCTATCACTGCAGGCAAGACACTCTCAATATTGAGCCCGGTTTTGGCAGACACAAGAACAGCAGTGTTCGGATCCAGCTCGAAGTTGTCCTTCATTTGCTCGAGAGCACGAGGCGGGTCTGCATGAGGCAGATCGACTTTGTTGATCACAGGGATGAGCGTCAAGCCTTGAGCAAAAGCCTGGTAAAAATTCGCGACCGTTTGTGCTTGGATTCCCTGACTTGCATCGACAAGGAGAAGGGCACCTCCACAGCTAGCATAACTTCGAGCCACTTCGGCTCTGAAGTCGACATGTCCAGGTGTGTCAACAAGATGAAGCAAGTAGCCTTGTCCCTTGTAGTTGTATATCATCGAACATGTTTGGGCTTTGACCGTAATTCCACGTTCTCTTTCGACATCTAACTTATCCAAAACTTGCTTGTTTGAACCAGCTTGGATGGTGCCGGTGAGCTCCAGCAATCGATCGCTGAGGGTGCTTTTGCCATGATCGACATGAGCAACAATGCAGAAATTCCGATAGCGGTCGATGGGAATGGCTGCCAATCGTAATTCAAGATCGGTAATGGGTTTGATGGCCACAGCGAGTCGCAAAGACGAGGAGGCAAAGAACTTCGAATGGAGGAAGTTGCTAGGACGGGAGCATGATGAGGCGAATGGGGTCCCTGTAGCAGCTCCTCGCCGTGCAAAGAGCTGCAGCCATTGTCGCATGGGTAGAATCTACAGAGATGGCGAACGCATGTCGTTGACCCTCTGTGGTCCTTCCTTGACAAAATTAAAAGACATTTATTCGAGTTCCGCAGAGTTTCTCCGAATCGACAACGCAGGCACGTGTCGCGCCCGGAATTGGCAGGTTCCCCTGCCAACTCGCCATGTCAACATCGCGGCTTCCCATTTTCCCATCCTTCCCCTCACCGCCGCAGCCCACGCAAAATCTTGAATTAAGACACCAACAAGATGGCCGCTGAAAAGAAAGACAAATCGCAAGTCCATAAGCTTGCTCTGCGTGGTGAGTACCGAACATGGGGATAGCTACGAAATCAATTTGTTGTTCTAACGGGAAGATAGGCTCGTCAAAGACGGTTGCGGAATTTGTGAGTCCTTGCACGCCTAGAGAGCCTCTGGTGCAAGACACGAACTTACAAGACTTAGTTTGAATACTCCATCAACACAATTCTGTATGGATCGATCTCCTACTATAGAAAAAGAAGCATCTAGTAACAGGCAACAGGTTTCAGAGAGGAGTATACCCCGCAGAAGACTTTACGCCGGTGAAGAAATATGGACTCAATATGCTCGGTATGGGAAATGAAGATGGTGGCCAACCTCTCACTAATACATCTCAAGTTTCGTCCGACGACCAAGTCAAAGCATATATCAAAAAGATCATGTCACAACTCAACAAATGGATGATTGGCGGCAAAATCTCCAGATTAGTGGTGGTCATAACGAGTAAAGAGACGGGCGAACACGTTGAGAGATGGCAATTCAATGTTCAGATGACTAGCAAGTCAGCCAAACATCGATCATCTAAAAAGACTTCAGACAAGGAGAATACAGCACCCGAGTATGTGACTACGAGGAAGAATCCTGTATGGTGCTATGCCAGAAGCAATACTGACTGCATACAGAGACTCTACACCAGCAGAAGCAGAGCCTGAAAAGACCGAGGCTCAGATTCAGGAGGAAATCCAGGCCATTTTTCGCCAAATTACTGCATCTGTGACTTTTCTTCCGATCCTAGATGGCAATTGCACTTTCAACGTATTGGTGTATGCAGATGCAGATTCTGATGTACCCGTTGAATGGGGAGATAGTGACGCGAAGGACATCAAAAATGGAGAAAAGGTCCAGCTTCGGTCTTTCAGTACGAGTAACCACAAGGTCGATACCATGGTCAGTTATCGGTTGGCAGAATGAATTTGAAGTCCCATACTATCAGCGTGGAGTTCAAGTATGGGTCGAATGGGATTCTTGTGGTTATAGCATCATGACATGAAGAAATGTGAAGCATGATTAATTCCAATGTGTGTTATTTGAGGCTCTTACTTGCAGCCTGAAGTTAGGAGGGCGGAGGCTCAGACCACGTGACAAGGCTGAGTTCATCTCGAACTTTTTGGAGACAATTTTTCAAGCGGGGAGAGCGACACCCACCACACTACCAACTATCACACGAGTCAGTGACTCTCACTTGTTCCACTCATCTCTCACAATAACCTCACAGGCATAAACCTTTGCTTGGTTGATCAAGTATCTGCTATCATCTCCTCTACTGCCTCACATCCCGATAAAACCCATCGTACCACACTCCATGTCCTCTACAACATCTCGACTCTGTTCAAACAACCCAATTCACCGTCCAAGTCGGTGACCGCACCATGCCCGTGGCAACTGAACTGCAAAAGCCTGGCCCGGGCAAAGAGCAGGTAATACACAATGTCCCTAAGGCTATCAAGGAACTCAGTTTCGGAGTCTTGTCCGATCAAGATATCCTCAACCAGTCCCAAGTCGAGCTCGTCGACCGTCGCATGTTCGAAGTCCCTCCACAGACCGGCCGCCGTACTCTATGCGAGTTTGGCCCTCTGGATAGGCGCATGGGAATTTCCGGCAAAAGAGACTCATGTGCGACTTGTGGAGAACCCCTGCAAACTTGCAATGGCCACTTCGGTCATGTGAAACTAGTCCTGCCAGTCTTTCACGTTGGCTACTTCAAAAAAGTCATTCAGATCCTTCAGAGCATTTGCAAAGACTGTTCCTGCATATTGTTATCCGAAACCGACCGACGAAAGTTCATAGGCGCCCTTCGGCGTGCGGGAGAAGACAGTCTTAGACAAGCCGCCATCATCAGAAAAGTCGCAGATCAAGCTCGAAAAACAAAGACTTGCTATGAGTGCGGTGCCATCAACGGCCTCGTGCGCAAGGCGGGTACACACTCCATGAAAATCGCCCACGACAAATTCAAATCCTTCAACTCCTCGACTTCCGCCAAAAAGATTGCTCCGCCCGAGAAAGTTGCGTTTGACAGCTCTTTTGAAAGTGCCAAATCAAATAACACCGAGTTGGAGAAGCATATGAAGAAGGCTATGGACGACCTGAATCCGCTTCGTACTTTGAAGCTTTTCAAACGTGTCAAACGTTCAGATCGCGAGCTCCTTGGACTCCGCTCTGCCAGCCCTGAATCGTTCTTATGGCTTTACATGCCTGCTCCACCCGTCTGCATCCGTCCATCGGTAGGGCAAGAAGCTGCCAGTACCGAGGATGATATCACTGCCAAACTTGGTGATATTGTCGCCGCCAACGCTGCCCTGGATGAGGCTTTGCAGAAGGGTGCTCCTGTTCAGTCCATCATCGAACACTGGGACTATCTTTCTTTGCAACTGGCCATGTACATTAATAGTGACGTCCCAGGTCTCGCAAAAGGAGAGTTTGGAAAATCTATCAGAGGCTTTGTCCAGCGCCTTAAGGGCAAACAAGGTCGCTTCAGAGGAAATTTGTCAGGGAAACGAGTTGATTTCTCCGGTCGTACTGTCATCTCACCTGATCCCAATCTCCGAATTGATGAAGTTGCTGTCCCAATCTTGGTGGCCAAGAACATGACATATCCAGAAGTGGTCAATGAGATCAATATCGAAAAGCTACGGCAAAGAGTTCGAAATGGAGCGAATCGATGGCCCGGTGCTAATTATGTCCAGAAGGTAGATGGTGACTTCAAGATTTTCTTAAAATTCGGAAATCCAAAGAACGTGGCGAAAGACCTGAAGGAAGGCGATATTGTCGAGCGCCATCTAGAAGACGGTGACATCGTTCTCTTCAATCGTCAACCATCTCTACACAAACTCAGTATCCTGAGCCATTTCGTCAAGGTCCGTCCCCATCGAACATTTCGACTCAACGAATGTGTTTGCAATCCTTATAACGCAGACTTTGATGGTGATGAGATGAATCTTCATGTTCCACAAACCGAAGAAGCACGAACTGAGGCCACCTTGCTCATGGGTGTGAAACACAACATTGTGACTCCAAAGAACGGTGAACCTATTATCTCGGCCATCCAGGATTTCATAACTGCATCTTTCCTTCTCAGCAGTCTCGAAGAATTTTATGACAGAAAAACATTTGTTACGCTATGTGTTGGGATGTTGGAACCAGAGACTGCATTCGACCTTCCACCCCCTTCGATCATCAAGCCAGAGCTTCTATGGACTGGCAAGCAAGTTTTCAACGTGTTGATGCGACCGAACAAACGATCTCCTGTCACCGTCAATCTTGATGCTACTTGTCGTGACCATAAGCAATATCACCCAGACCTTCACCGAGATCTTCAAAACGACAGCTTCTTATGTATTCGAAACTCCGAGGTCATGTGTGGTCGTATGGACAAGTCTACTGTTGGCTCAGGCAAGAAGAACTCGTTATTCTACATTTTGTATCGTGACTTCGGTCCAGATGCAGCCGCCCAAGGCATGAATAGACTATCAAAACTCTGTGCAAGATGGCTTGGGAACCAAGGTTTTACTGTTGGCATCAGCGACGTTACTCCTACAGAGATGTTGGTGGGAGTCAAGGCCGACATGATCTCAAGGGTATTCGAGGAATGCAATACGTTCGCTCGTGACTCTAAAGCTGGCAAACTCAAGCGGAAGGCCGGGTTGGACGATGCTGGAACTCTCGAACAAGAACAGGTTCGAGTGCTGAGTACTGTCCGAACCAATATTGCAGGAGTTCTGACTACCCAGCTCAGCAAGCGGAACACCCCAATGATTATGGCTACATCAGGGTCTAAAGGCTCAAATATCAACGTCACACAGATGGCTGCACTCCTGGGTCAACAGGATATTGAGGGTAAACGTGTTCAAGATGGATTTCAAGACCGTACGCTACCGCACTTCAACAAGCATGAGCGTTCTCCCCCTTCAAAAGGATTTGTTTCCAACAGCTTCTTTAGCGGATTGTTGCCCTACGAATTTTTGTTCCACGCCGTGGGTGGGCGAGTTGGCTTGGTCGATACTGCCGTGAAGACTGCAGAAACAGGTTATATGTCGCGACGATTGATGAAATCGCTGGAAGATCTATCGACTCAATATGACCGTACCGTGCGGAATTCAGCCTCAAACATTGTTCAATTTCGATTTGGTGACGATGAACTCGATCCTGTCGATATGGAAGCGAGCGCTAAGCCTGTCGACTTCGAGCGTACATATGCTCATGTTGAGGCAACAACCTATGATACAACTGAAGCTGGGCTCAAGGACACCGAGATATATACTGTCATGGAAGATATTCTGTCCACCAAGCGCAGTCTATTGAACAGAGTTGATCTGAATGGGGTTGAATTACCTTATGAGACTGATGATGACCGCCTGGCCGATGGCCATGAAAGTCATAGAGCATTCTTAAGATCGATTCACGATTTCGTGATGGCAAAAGCACAATCGTTCACCAAAGCAAGAGCTGAGAAAAAGAATTTTGCTTTGCCCCCATCCTTGCCTCCATCCTCGTCTGGCCCATCATCTTCCACACCAAAACGTAAAGCAGATGCAGACCCTGAGGAAGAAGAGGCTGCTGAATCAGCTTCAGCGAGACGTTCTGGTAGGAAGCCAGCTGCACCACGCAAGCCTGCCGCAAAGACAGCCAAGAAACAGAAGCAGGCGTCCGTTCATCCAGATAAATACGTCAAAATCTTTGCTGGACCTTCAACAAAAGATCGCTTCGAACTGACGTCGAAATTGTCCGAGAGAACGTTGAAAGCGTTCGTCAACCTCTGTCTTGAGAAGTATGAACGAGCACGTGTCGAACCAGGACACGCTGTCGGAGCTGTCGGTGCTCAATCGATCGGAGAGCCCGGTACTCAAATGACACTGAAGACTTTCCATTTTGCTGGTGTTGCTGGTATGAGTTTGACTGCAGGTGTACCACGTATCAAAGAAATCATCAATGCTTCAAAGGATATCAGCACACCCGTCATCACATGTCGGTTGGAGCGTCGCCGCGATATGACCATTCCCGAGTCTTTGGCAAGAATCGTCAAGGGTAGAATTGAAAGTTTGAATCTGGAAGACATCACCACCTACATCCAGCTCAGCCACTCTCGCGACCGCCCCAGCTGCATTCATCTAAAGATTGCTATGGACACGATCGACGATCTCGGCCTGGATATCACCGTCCCGGAGATCATCAACTCAATTTTGAAACACAGACAGCTCAAAGCCGCCAAGTTAAGAATCCAACTCAAGGGCAGAGACGAACTCAAGATCACCGCCGGATTTGCGATCAAATCCGCGAAGCGAGGCTCCGCCGCCAAGATCGATGAGGAAGGCCAACAACATGAAGGATTACTCCGCTTGCAGGCCTTGCGTCGAATCTTGCCCGCCGTCCACGTCTTGGGCCATCCTTCTGCCACACGAGCCGTGGTAATGGCAGAGGACGACCCGCTCTCAGACGATATCCTGGCGCTACGCAACGCCGCGAAACGCGCCAAAGCCGAAGCCGAAACCCAGACCGTGAACTCGGAGACATCGACGGCAGAGCCAGAAATCAAGCAGGAGAGCACGACAAAGCCCGCGGATGGCGCGGCGCCATTAGTCAAAGTCGAACCCCCATCGCAAGCAGGCAATAGCAAATCGACCCTCGCTACCGCTGCCCCGGCCGCGCCGTCCAAACCGGTGCAAATGCACAAAGTGATGGTCGAAGGCTACGGTTTCCGCTACTGCATGAACACCGACGGGGTGGACTCGAACACGACACAAACCAACTCGATAGTCGAAACGCTCCAAGTGCTGGGCATCGAAGCGGCGCGCTCCAAAATCATCACCGAGATCCAAGAAGTCACCAAAGACCTGTCGATCGACCCGCGGCACATGGCGCTACTCGCCGACGTCATGACGTACAAAGGCGAAGTCCTGGGGATCACGCGGTTCGGCCTCGCCAAGATGCGCGACAGTGTGCTGCAACTGGCCAGTTTCGAGAAGACGGCCGACCATGTCTTCGAGGCCGGGCAGGTTGGCAAGGTCGATAAGATCGAGGGTGTGAGTGAGAGTGTGATTGTGGGCAAAACGATGCGTGTCGGCACCGGCAGTGTCGAGGTGGTGAGGTATTTGAATCTCGATCATCGGGAGTTGAAGAAGCGGAGGCCCTGTCTTTTTGAGGATGCTTGGTCATCCGCCGGTCCTGCTAGGAGGGGTGCGAGGTGAATAATGATGAGTGAATTAGTATTTCATCGGACCTGCATATATGCATGTTTGTTCCATATCTACTCTGTAGACAACTAGTCATCAGAGGTAGGTAGATCACCGAGACAGCTCCAGTGGCAACCTCCATGACCCCGTCAAATGACAGCAAGTGCAATCAATTTGTCTGTCTAGCCTGGCCAAAGAAGCTCTCGTCGTGCTTCCATTCGTGTTCAACAATCATGAACGCTGGAGTTACCCGTGCGCGTGCCCGCGGTGGCGTCCTGTCCGCAGTGTAAGTGTGCAACCACTTACTGCATGCATGACACAGAAAGAAAGCACATCGCCCTGGCCCTTCCCTGCCGGGTGACAGGCCGAGGAGGGAGGTCTGACTATATACATATGTATATAGCGCCCATAGCGCCCGCCGCGACAATTACTAGGAGCTCCTCAAAACCTCTGGGGATAATAGCCGTACATACATGGTATGGCCGACAGACGAGCACAACAACAGTTGCAGGGGGGGGGGGTATTTAAAGGGTTCCAACGAACGAATCGGTTTCGAGTCGGCGCCTGCCCAGGTATCGATACCTAGTTACTGCTGGGACTTCTGATTTGAAAAGGATCTCGGTGCTTTTGAAGGGAGTAAAAGAAAGGCTAAGGAATGGACAGCTGACAGCGACAGGGAGAAAAAGGAAAGTGAAAAGAGAGAGAGAAAGGCCGTAATTGTTAAACTATCCCCAGTTCTCTAACAGTAGATAACCACCTTTGAGCAGTCAAATCCCCTCGATATAGCTATGTAGCCAAGTCAAGCTCAGATCGGGAGGGCGGGCTAGCCAAGTGACAGCCCACTCCTCTCATCGGTCCATGGGTACGATATCGAGTACTAATCTGATTGAGATAATAAACCCGTTCCGTGGCCACTTAATTCATCTCCTCATATAAGCACATCTCCAAGCATCATGTATGCGCAAGTCTCGTCGAAAGAAACTCCCTTGTATCCCACATATAGTACACGTGTATCATTAGTCATAAAATTTAATTAAATATCCTCCGCTTCACGTCAGACGGGTTCAACGAGGGTCAGATAAGATCAACTCAGCTCATCTGACTGCGATATTTTGTCCTCCAACACCGACGTGGACCTGGCGTTGTGCAGTTTCTACCACCGCCAGGGGCGCACATTGAGGATTTCGTTTGAACGCCTTGTTTGCTCGTTTCTTGGCGACCTCGAGGTCGTCTTTCGGGGGTGGTGCCGACAGGGGCTTTGTAGGCACACTTTGTCCCTTGGTTGGTGGTTTTGGTGTAGGTGTGGCATCGTCATCACGTAGACTTTCAAGGTGGCGGACGTCGATGTCGAGCTTGTCTTCTGTCTTCTGTCGCCTTCTATTTCGATGTTCCGCGCTCACAGGGCTGCTTTTGGCGAAGCGAGACGTCTCCTCACCAAGTGATTGATATACTGATGGCTTCTCGACCAGAGGCAAGCCACCAAACTCGTCTCCGAGACATCGAAGTAAAGCAACAAAATACTGATGAAGGATCGTGAATATATTTTCGTCCCCTACAATTTCAGCTAGAGAACGAGGAGGGGCGTGTCCAGCTCGTCGAGGATTTCCATCGGGATTAGCACTCCGAGAGGTGAGGAATGACGACACGGGTGTGTAATTTCGAGTTTTGGGTTCGGGTGAAGTTGCATCGATCTCCTCTTTTCTTCTTTGAGATTCTTGATGGCGCTGTGCGGCAGATTCAATCCCCTTAGCCATGCTTGCGAAAGCTTCCCAAAGCATCGGGCATGCTTGGAACGCACGACTTGCATCTTTTCCGGCGAGGGCAACAAAAGCATATAAGCGCCGCCTGCCACGTGCTTTAGGATCTGTAAGACGGAAAACGTAGGCAATCGTATAGCCCGTATTTGAGTCGCCAAAGCAGAAGGGACCGTCAGATATACCGCGTGGAAGAAGTTCACACGACAAAGTTCGAATGACGGAAGCCCGGAGTTGAGCAAAGTTGTCTGGATCGTCAGGAGATTTGGCGGTCAGATATGTGAGGGTATGGTCGTGGCAATCCTCGGGGTGAGAATGCATATGGGAAGGTGTATTTGAATTTGAAGAACCCAAGGAGGAGCCTAACGAAGAAGGCTGTGTGCCGCTACTGCTATTAGTCCGTCGTCGCTCGCGCTCACGTAGACACACAAATTCTCTAGATCTGAGGACGGGTGCTCCTGATGAGGCGGTGGTCTGTTTACCATCGGTTCTTCTGCTTCCTGGAGCTCCAGCTGGGAGTTTCTCGGCGATTCGATTAGGCACAGAGAGGCTACAGCTTGCACAAGTATCACCCTGTGCACGACCATAGCGATATTGAGAGTGAATGTCAAGCTTGCGGTTAACAGGGTTGAATAAGGGATGTTTTTCGATGGTGGGGCTATCTGGTTCGGTCTCTGAGTCGACCGTGGTTGAGGCACCGGAGAAATCGGTAGGGAGAGTGAAATTTGTATCGGTCTTTCGTAAGGGCGGCGGAGTGCTCATATGAGGATGGGTATCGAAGGGATCATCGTGAATTTGGGTGCTAAGAGAGTCTGCGGAATGCTGTGCCCGCAGAGGTGGTGAAGGTGGGAGGCATGAAGCGCATCTCACTGGGAGGACTTGTGTACAGAGAACGGATTTGGGACCGTGGGTTTCGCAGAAATGGGTCAAAGCAAGCTGTGAGTACTGTTAGTTTTCCAAGGCTGATTGTTGTTGGTCATGCGTAGGGTCATGAGCCCAATACAAGGGATTGCGCAATCTCGAGGAGTGATGACTTTATCTGGGTGGAAACATACCGTGAAATCCATGACTGCGATAGGTTCCAAGGTTGTCTTTGAGATTAAAATTGGTTTGTACCCTTGCTGTTATGACTTGTTGTCGCACTCATATTCATTCGAAGGTCTTGGAAGATGTGCGATACGTATAGCGGAAGTCCCAGAGCCGGCCATGAGGGAAGTATCAACGGATTAGAGGTCGTTATTGTGGGCGCAGTTCACGACAGAGCAGATGGAGCTTGTTGGGAGAAAATGTCTTTGATCTAGTGAAGTCGTCGTGTCGCGGCTGTTGCCGAAGGGGACGCTGTAAATCGGGATTCGGGATGGTGGATCGAGTAAATCAACTAGGTAAGCCGGCATGCGACTCTGGAGAGGTGATGAACTCGGAGGCAAATATGTAGATGGGATGAGGGTGTAAAGTGAAGATGACGATGACGACGACTATGAGTAGGTATGTGTATGTATCTAGGAGACCAAGTCATCGTCGCCTCAGTTTGTCACCGCACCGCCCCCAGTAGGAAGTTCAAGGCGGCCGTGGGTGGCACACCGCCTATTCAACTTGAAGCCGGAAGCATGTCATTCCAAGTTGCTTAGAAGCAGGCTAGAGTCAGCGAACGCAGGGCTAAGGGGGCTATTCCCAGGCAGGTCATGGCAGGCTGCAGAGGAGCCCTTGGGCGTTGTTTAGTGGCGATGGGTGGACCGGGGGGGCAAAGGAACTTGCACAGGGCACACATGGCCAGAACTTAGAAGGGAAGGAACAAGGAACAACTGCCTCGCCAAGAAACTAAATTGCTAATGCATCCGATATCCTCCAATCAACAGACACTGATTAACTAAACTCCGAACGGAAGACCGGGCTGTACACGTCTCAACAAATCATACACACACATTTCCAACTGGCTTTACGGGGAAGACAGCGCCTTTCAAAAGTTGGCAACAACGGCACATCGGCTATGAACTACCTACTCGTACGAACAACTTTTCTTCTTCTCTTTTCGACTTCGGTAAAAGCCTACCGCATCCGCGCTTCAAAGTCAACCTGCCCTGCATTGCATCAATTGTCCGTCCTAGTACTAGCATACCAATAGCAGTGCTGGAGGACCAGCGTCCGTACAGACAATCAGAATGCCTGGGCCACCCTTGTGCGGGTCGTGATTCGTGACAGACCGGATGATAACCCTGACTACTCTCTTGAAACTACCTCAATTCAGCACCAATCGTCCCTTGGCTGTCCAACATCTCTTTCCCGGGCTTTTCAATCTCTCTCCTCGCCCAATCCGGCTTGTAACGTCCATCCGATGTAGCCTTCTGCAACACCAGTACTACCTGTTGCCCCTGCATTCGCTCCTGAATAATCACCTGCAATGTACCACCGGCTTGGAGTCTGATCTGTTGTTGTGCGATGTCGATCCTCGTAACGAGTCCGAAGCCCATGCACTCAGACCTCTTTGCCGGTACGCCATAACCTTCCTCGCCGGTCATTAACCGGGGAAGCCCCTCCTCGGTCCGCGCCACACCGGGTAAGATATCCCTATCTTCTGCATCGAGGCTGCCACTCTCAAGATCCTGGACATGATTCTGCTCACTATCTGACTGGTGACTCCTTCTGGCTTTCACCGCCACGATAGCAACAACACTACCTTCAAGAGCATCGTACGTGTCTTCCAGCCCAACATACCCACCAACGAGGGCAATAGCTTTGACTTGCGCGTGTCTGCCTCGATAAGTGAGTGTTATCTGTGCTCCGGTGTCTGCCAGAATTGGCCTGTCATCCCACCACATGCGTCCTGCTCGAGTGGCCTTGGAGTGAAAATATGATTGCATCTGAAGGTCGTGTTCCCGTAACAAGGGTAGCTTATCAAAGGTTTGTACTGGCAAAAATCGGATCGAGCAATCCGCAGCCTCTGCCAATGATCTCCAAGGTCGCAGATGCGGTGAAGTTGTGTTGTTGTCAAGACAGACAACTTCCGTCGGTGCCATCTTAGCCCATAGCTTGCCAGCTGTGACCGCATCTGTCTCATTCAGCCATTTCGGTGCTAAAATCACCATGATAGCTCCCCCGAGATTGTCTCGAGCGTGTTTCTCAACCTCGAGTAGGTCCAAGATACACTCGATTTGAGACTCGGAGACATTGGCAGCCTCAACGTCGCCTACGAAATGTAGCTTTAGTATCCGACTTGAAGTACCCTGAGTCGGAAGCATATGGGTAAGAGCCGGACCTAAGATAGGGGTCCTCAAATGAACAAGGCTGATGGTGCCGGGTGGAGAGAACTCGGGCATGGTTGAATCAAGGTCCAGTACCGTCACTTGTTGTGGTCGTCTATTGCTGCGGCCCGGACCACCTGCACTTGTTTCCAGAACATGGTTGACATAACACCGGAAGAAGGTTGAAAGGCCCGATGACCGTCGGCCGCAAAGTAGGAGGCGTGGTGGAACAGATGCGGGATTGCTGCCACCTCGATCAAGTGGACCCAAGAATGACTTCCAAGGATCAATATTGAGCTCTTTAAACCGCTTCGGCGCCTTTGCATCGTGGTCAAATGTGTGACCAAGGACATAGAAGGTCAATGCAGACTGTTCCACTCCTGGTGGCGCCCATATGTTCCTTGTGCCCACATAAGGTAGCTCTCCGAGACCAATACCGACCGAGTCGAGCTGAAATTCTGTTTGCTTCTCACATGCCTCTATTGAGGGCAGGGCATGACTGCTTGGGGCATAGATGCGATAAACTGCGGGCGATGCTCGTATGGTGGTGCCGTACACAAGTATAGATCCATTCTTGACCCAGAGATCACATATACCCAGGACGAAGCATTTCTACACCCGTCAATAAGCAGTATATATGCTAGAAATGAAAGCATACCTGTGATCGAGAAAGTTTGATTTTGATGGACGCCTTGTTGACTTGCTCAATTTCTCGAGTAGAACTGAAATGAACTGCCGATGCTTCCACCAGAGGTGTAAATTGATTTTGAGAAATGGCTTCCTCTGTAGGCTTTACATCATCGGTTTTTTGTAAAGAATTTGAAGTCAAGTCTCTCGAGGGTGACTGGGTTTGGCTCTTCTCCAATTCAGGTGCTGCTGATGGTCCTACTGGAGTTGAGCTGCCAGACCGTACCTGCTGCAGCCGGCGCCTGGCAACTGCGCTTAACCTAGTCCCATCTGTGAATTGATCAGCGGCTTGTGGCCTGTGGCCTGGATTTCAGGTAGGTCTTTCACTTACTAGACGTCATGCATGATACTTGGGTGAACTGTTCATGTCAATAATCCTAGTTCATGAATAAATTCACGTTTTTCTTAATGTCAACACTAAGACACTAGTGGCGGGCGGTTCCGTGCTCTTGACCCACTTCTTTTCATTCTCGATAATTCGCAGAACAGCTTCTTGGGGGAAAAAATTTGTGGAAGACCAGGAAGTGAGCCAAAAGTTATCTGAGTGTGTCAGCCAGATACCTGACACGCCGAACATTGACTTCCAGCTTGTAGACTACGCACGATGGCTAAATCAAAGCAAACTCCCCAACCGAGTCATCTGAGTGAGGAAAGAATTTATGATTCGAGTGGCAGTGGGAACAGTCAAGACTCAGATGTTGAGTCAGGTCTAACTTCCAAGGCTAAGAAGCTACCACTGAGGGAGACAAACAAGCCAAAATCGTCATCCAAGCTACCTTCAAAACAAAAGAAATCTGTGCCTCCACCCTCTGATACAACGTCGTCTGGTGAAGACGAATCAAGCGAGAGCCAAGGTGATGCCGATGAACATGAAGATGAGGAGACCGGGAGTCAGGAGTCGAGCTCTGAATCGAGTAAGCGAAGGTCCCCTGCAAGAGAAGCCGAACAACCAGCACGGAAGAAAAGCAAATCAACAGCAACAGCAACAGCAACAGCAACCACTTCAACAGTACAAATAGCTCCCAGGGCTTTCAAAGCACCCCAAGGCTACGAGCCCGTCATTTTGTCAACCTCGGATTTCGCATCACAAAGTGCGTCACTATTTGAAAATCTACAGGGCAAGCAGGTCTGGCACATCTCTGCCCCAGACTCGGTCCCCCTAGATGTGATCAAAGAGCTCGATATCCAAGCAGCATTACAAGGCAAAGCCATCCTGACCAAAGATGGCATCGACTATAACATGCATCCAACGCATCTGTCCAACGATGTGCTACTACTACCGGGAGGAAAGCATTCGACATACGAGCAGAGCGAATTGAGGATAGCGAAGAGCTTTCATCTTCGGCAGATGAACAGCAAGCCCACGCACGAGACGCAAGACGACATAGAGACACCCCTCATTTTCACAGCGATGGAAGAAGGAAAGGCGAGAAAACCCCGAGAGCAGCCAGAAGGCCTCAAGATGCGATACACCCCATTCGGCGCCCCTCCTGCACCCCAGAATGCTACTGGCCAGGATGACGAGGACGTCGAGATGACCACGGAAACCACAGCGTTCAAAGTACCCGAAGAGATAGTGGGTGAACGATCAAGCGGGAAGAAATCGACAAATGAGGCAGCCGAAACGCCGCGTGGAGAAAAACGGGGAAAGAAAGACAGGGATGAAGATAGAGGCACGGATTCGAACATCAAAAAGAAGAAGAAGAATCGGAGACTGGTGGATGAATGAGAGTGGACGGTTAGCACACCACGCAAATGCGTGAAAGGTATCGCATTTCCTAGCATTGAATATGTATCCGTGGTGGATAGTGGGAGTGGTATTGGTTTCACCCCACAATTTAATTGAATAGGTGTCGACCTCGATATGGCATGGATTCGACTACTGGTTTAGGACAATTCGTACATGGAAGCTCAAGTTGAGGGGCGAAGAGACCAGCAGAGCTGGAGGTTGAAGGGGGTTCAGGCACTCGAATGGGTGGCTGAACCCTAGAAACTGCTGCTTTAATTAGAGGCCCTCGTCGCCAATAGTCTAGTCCATTTGGGCTAGGAAGTGACCTAACCAGAGGAACAGATCCAACCAAGAATAGTTAAAAGCAAACCAAGCCCAGCCCAAAAATTACCCCTCGCACGCCGCGGGGAAGGGACACGAGAACAAACCACTTGACTGACGACTTGACTCACTGCACGAAAAAAAGTTGCGAAGAAAAAGACACGGGCATTGAGAAAAAGCCACACATAGACTGCACATCCCGTTCTGCTCAAAAGCTTACCCGCAGTCCTCTATTTTCTTTTCCATTTCCTTTCCCTTCACCACCTGGTACATTACAAGTGTACACATACTCTGTATCTACCAATTCAAACTTCCCAACAACAAGTCATCCCAAACCACCATCAACCATGGGTTCCGTCACCGTCCCTACCACTAGCAGCAGCTATGCTCTGTCCGAAGAACACAAGAACGTGAGTTCTCTCTACTGCGAAGCCCGCAGAACCAACGGCAAGATAGAAAAAGACTGTGAACTGACGATTCAACAGATGCTCGAGAAGTCCCTCATCGAGTCCGACCCCGAAGTCGCAGAGATAATGGTATGTACCAATCCTCTTTTCCCATGCCATTGAGTCCCCAATCTAACTCGAGCCTCTCTCTCTCCTCCAGAAAAAAGAAATCAAACGTCAACGCGAGTCCATCATCCTGATCGCTTCCGAGAACGTGACGTCCCGCGCGGTCTTCGACGCCCTGGGCTCGCCCATGTCCAACAAATACTCCGAGGGCTACCCGGGCGCCCGCTACTACGGCGGGAACCAGCACATCGATGCCGTCGAGCTGTTGTGCCAGGCCAGAGCATTGAAGGCATTCCGCCTCGATCCTGAGCAGTGGGGCGTCAATGTTCAGTGTTTGAGCGGTTCGCCTGCGAATCTGCAGGTCTACCAGGCTATCATGAGGCCGCATGATCGGTTGATGGGTTTGGACTTGCCACATGGTGGACATTTGAGCCATGGTTATCAGACACCACAGAAGAAGTAAGCTTTTGAGATTTGATTTCTGCTACCAAAGGAGTGATGATGGTATTGACATGTCTGGCCAAACAGGATCTCAGCGGTATCTACCTATTTCGAGACCTTCCCCTACCGAGTCAACCTTGAGACCGGCATAATCGACTATGACCGACTTGAGGAGAACGCTCTCATGTACCGACCCAAGACCCTGGTGGCCGGAACCTCCGCATACTGCCGTTTGATCGACTACAAGCGCATGCGAGAGATCGCAGACAAGGTCGGAGCATATCTGGTTGTGGATATGGCACACATTTCCGGCTTGATTGCCGCCGGTGTCATCCCCTCTCCCTTTGAATATGCCGATGTTGTCACAACCACCACCCACAAATCTCTGCGTGGACCTCGAGGAGCCATGATTTTCTTCCGCAAGGGTGTCCGAAGCACCGATGCTAAGACCGGCAAGCAGGTCCTATACGATCTTGAAGGACCCATCAACTTCTCCGTCTTCCCTGGCCATCAAGGTGGCCCCCACAACCACACCATCACTGCTTTGACAGTGGCACTGAAGCAGGCCTCTTCCCCAGAGTTCCGCCAATACCAAGAACAAGTCATCAAGAATGCAAAGGCCCTGGAAGTCGAATTCAAGGAGCTCGGCTACAAGCTGGTCTCTGACGGAACCGATTCACACATGGTGCTCCTCGACCTCCGCCCGCAAGCCGTCGACGGTGCCCGCCTCGAGACCGTGCTCGAGCAGATCAACATCGCATGCAACAAGAACAGCATCCCCGGTGACAAGTCGGCATTGACACCATTCGGCATCCGGATCGGTGCGCCCGCCATGTCATCGCGTGGGCTCGGCGAGGAGGACTTCAAGCGCATTGCCCGCTACATCGACACCAGCATTAAGCTCTGCAAGAAGATCCAGGGTGACCTGCCCAAGGAAGCCAACAAGCTCAAGGACTTCAAGGCCAAGGCCTCTGACGACTCGGTCCCCGAGATCCTCAAGCTCAGACAAGAGATCTCCGAGTGGGCTTCCAGCTTCCCTCTCCCCGTCTAGAGGAGACGCAAGTTGTGTGGGTACATACATGATCTTGGACGATGGATATGAACCAGGGTTGGCGTTTTCGGGCTGGTGGAGAGATTGCGGTGCAGTCGGAGGGGTAATTTGGCTTGTCGTTGTCTTTTTCAACGGACTTTGATATGAATGAGGGTTCCAGGCCGAGACCACAAAAACTAGGGTATTAGGCGTATCTTCAACGATACTTTTTGGCAAGCATTTCAACTCCGCATGAATCAGTTTCCCCTTCATCGTTTTCACGTAAAGGTTCTTGATAGCATAGCGCTGGACGTTTGCCAGTTCGTCGCCATACCTTTCGTAGACCATGCTCGTCCAGCGAGCGAGCGAGCCATAACGTTGATGAAATAAACCCCATCCTCTCTTTGCTCCTCTCAGCGATCGACAGCCAGCATGTCCGTATCTTCTGCAGCGGCGTTAGCAGACCTCCCAGCAATGCCGCCCAACTTGGCAAGGCGGCCGTTCAGCAGCGCGACCTCTCGCTCCAACTGGCGGATCTCGATCTCCTGCTCCTCTACGCTGCGGTCGAGGTCCGGCAGCGCCGACACGGCCGCGCGTGCCTTGACCAGCTTCTGCTTGATCGGGTACACGTGCGCAGGTAGCTCCTTCACGTCGATGGGCGGGCCGCTCGTCTGAATGTGTCGCGTCGTCGTGGACTGTGTGGACGGGGGCGCGGCTTGGGTGTTTGAGCCGCCTGCGAGTGTGCCGGTGGGGGTAGCTTGGCTCAGAGCCGGGGTTGGAGTCGAGAGGAGTTGTTGAGACTGGAACTGAGATTGGGATTGTGTGTGGGTTGGAGCTTGGGTGTGCGTTTGGTGTGAATTGGGTTGGCCGGGGTTTTGGAGGATGTTGAGCCGTGCGATGAGCAGGTAGATGTCTGGGAGGATGGAGAAGGTCGAGGGCGATGGGAAGGGTGGTATGTCCGGGTGAGAGGGGATTTGCGAAGGTGAAGTTGAGGACGGCATCTTGAGAGCTCGACAACGAGGCGAGAGTATCGCGAAATGACGATGCTCTACCTTTCTCAGTGCTTTGCTTGCCAGGATGGGAATTGAATTTGGAGATGCTCAGAGAGGTCGTCCGGAATTGACTCGCAGAGTTCAACAAAGCCGGGGACACCTGACTCGCGTGACACCTCTTGTAGGGACGAAGTCGTAGATAAGGCCCTTCTGAGTTTGAAGTCTTGAAAGCATTGTATGACTTTTCGTGATATGCACGTGTGGACTGGCGCTGTTCGAGGACGCAGTTTATTCTCGCTTCGGCCCTAACATCGCCACAAACTTATGTATGGAGAACCCGCTTATTGATTCAGCACATGTCGAGTATCACTGTGCTCACTACCAGGCTCAACTAATAGGGATCAATTATGATATCAATCGAAGTACGGAGAGTTCTATGAATGATCCGCCAATTCTACCTAGGCTGCGAGTGCGTGACATAAAGCCCTACGACTGCAGATTGGATCGATCGGTTCTGTTTGCACCCCCACATTCGTAAGATGAGACAGTGTGTTGAAGTAGTATTCTAATGCCTGTTGCACTGATCCTCCGGCTCGTGTAATACCTTCGCTTTACTATTTCCGCTGCCTCCGAGATGCGGTCGGGCAAGCTGAATGTTGACCTGCCTGGAAAGCGTCAGCGATTAGCATACCATACCAAGATCGTCCCTTTGCAAGAAGAAGACTTACTTTGTGAGTCTCTTGTCCACGTCCGCAACAAACAGCGCAGCAATGATTGCAAGACCTAGTAGCAGAGTTAGATTTCCTCCTGGAAGGGCCGGCAATTATACTCGCCTCCGAAGGCCACAGTGACGCAGTAGACCAATTGAAACGCATTGCTGTAGACACTCTTCTGGGCACCCAATGCTGCTGCGACAATGCTCGGAGTTACACCTGGAATATTTTCAAATACCCCCGCCGGTAAAGCCGCTATCAAATGTGAGCCGGGGCCAGAACAGATAGCACAATATAGAACTCACTGAGAAATGGTGTTAGGGAAGCAGCAGGTAAGCCAGCCTGGGTTAGTGCTCTGCCGATGTCTTTGGCCCATGTACTGCTCACCCGGTTCGTAAGCAAGCTTGAGTAGATGGCTACGCCGATAGCGCCCCCCGTGGCTCGCACGGAGTTGACCAGGCCAGTGGCGAGTCCAATGTCCTCGTCGCGCGCCCCGAGTTGCACAATGAGGATACTCATGCAGTTGGTGGCGCCAATCATTAAAGATGCGAGACCAACGAGCACAATCGCGCGAGCGGGAGTGTGCTCGTTGCTCGTTGCATTTACTCCCAGGAATATCGTCATCATTATGACGATAGATATATACTGATATCTAGTCTTCGGAACTGTCGAGAATAACTGACCTCCTAGGATAACACCGGCTTTAAGCTAGGGTGTTAGCCATAATCTATTAGATAAAGCGAATGATGTTCTCTTACCAGTTGCGCTGGCATTAGTGGCCATATTGTACCAACCTATAGTTCTTGGAACTGTCGTAAATAGGCGTTGTACTTGCTGAGGCCACAAGATACCCGTACTGATTAAGGCCATGCCACCTGTAAATGAAACTACTAGTGGGACGACGACTGCTCTTATATCTTGCCATATTCGAGGTGGACAGAGTTTTGCAATATTGTTAGGACCGTACACCTCCCAAAGAGGAAAGGCCACGAAGACGAATAGACCACCGATGATTGTCGGAGCGAGGACAACGGCACTCGTCCAAGGATATGGATTACCTCCAAACCCGATGCCGACGAGAAACACGGTCAAGCCGCCACCAAAGAGGAGTAGTCCGACGAAATCTAGCTCGAAGAATTGTTGGCGTCGCGTCTTGCCGTCTGGATGCAATCCGAGAAAATCAGGGGGCCAGTAGAAGACCAATATGAGAATGAAAGCCACGACGTTGACAATCAGGCATACGTAGTAGGCCCACTTCCACGACCCTTGGGCGACCAGTTGGTTCGCTAAGAGACATGATGTATCAGTCCTTGAGCGAAATAGAACAAAAAAATTAGAGGGAGAACCTCGCTTACCTATTGGGCCTCCAAAGGACGAACCGGGTATCGATACAAGACTCATGAAAGCAAAAGACTGCCCACGGTTCTTCTTTGGTACGATCTCACTTGCCGCTGCAAATGCGAGTTGTTGAAGCCCTGCCGAAAGGCCCTCAAAAGAATGTCAGTCAAGGGATGACCAGAAAGGTTACCTCCAGCTTACTAAAAATGCGCCTCCGAGTATGATCAATGATGCGGTTGTCGCCCTGCATTGACAGTTAGTTATTTGATTGAGAACTTAGCTGTGTAGTTTTCTAAGGAGACAAACCTGGAAGCAATTGCGCATCCTACGGCACCCAACAGATTCCCTACAAGGAAGAAGTTTTTGCGTCCAAAGATGTCGCCACATCTACCGGCGATAGTCATGACGACCGCACTCGCAAGTGCCCATGAGGTTACTGCCCATGCAATGTTGTTGGACGGCCCGACCCCTTCGTTGATGGTGAGGAGGATGGCCGCAGGCAAAGTAAGCGAAAACACGCACGCTTCATAGGTGACGCCGAGGGCCTAGAGCAGAATTAGTCCTGCAATTGTCCAAACGGCGGGGATTATCACCAATAGACCCAGGATTGTGCGCAAGTCGATTGACCGTGACTCATAGTCCTGAACCTCGTTATAGGAGCCACCATTATCCTGGGGAACGCCTTCAATCGTCTCCGTATGCACCATTGAAATATCTGGCAGTCGGGCCTTTTGCTCCATTGCAACAGCCATATCGAGGTATCTGTCACTGGGGGTATAGAATAAAAAGAACAGACGCAGATGGGCAGAACCCTTTTCCTTTATAGGAACTTCCTAACCCGCCTACAGCCGCTAAGAGGGTTTGAGTGTTGTAAGCCATAGAATACCCCATGGGGAGAGGACAGGCCTGCAGTACTGCTCCAGTGGCTAAGCCATGGGATATTGCCTTGATGGAGCCTATACAGACTGAGACTACCCTCGGCGAACTAGAATTGATCGGTTATAAACATATCAGGCTACCGATGCCGAAACTTAATGAGGCAAGTTGACGGTCCACAATTTCGGATTTGCCTATTCGGACGTGCTACTGACGTGTCGTTCAATCACCATACGGAAAGCGACCCTCCATCCGTTTTCTCACACAAAGATCCAGACCTGTCATGATGTCTGGAGTTATTAGAGGCCGTAGCCGCACGCGCTGAGAGTAAAAATGAGGAAAAGCGTTCAACACTTCTCATCTCGTCGCCCTCCTTCTCCCCCCACCAACATCTAAGCCATGGCCTCGAAACCCGTCATCCTCCTGATCCCCGGATCCTTTGCCCATTCAGCCATGTATTTCCCTCTTCAGGACATCCTGATCAAAGCAGGGCACGAGGTGTACGTGAACAACCTGCCATCAGGGAGTCGGAATGGTCCAGAAGCTCCCGCAAGTTTGAGTGATGATGCAAAGTTCATCAGTAATATCATTGGAACGATCGCAGACCAGGGAAAGGATGTTGTTGTTCTCGGCCATTCATATGGTGGGCTAGTTGCCTCTGAATCAGCCAAAGGCCATCGCAAAGCGGAGCGGGGCGCCAGAGGTCTGAAAGGCGGTATCATCAGGTTAATCTTCTTAGCTGCCATTGTCCTGCCGGAAGGACAATCATTAGTGGGCCATCAAGGCAAGCCTCCATCGTCGATCATAAAGACAGATGAGGTTCGAGCCACTCCCTCGATCACTGAATCTCAAGAAGCTAACTCTCGCAGTACGGCTTCATGAGGCTAGCCGATCCCGCCTTGTCAGGTACCCGCATGTATGATGTTTGGCCAGAAGACCGAGCGGTCGCGTGGGCAAGCGCTGCGCCAATGCAATCCGCTCTCAGCTTTGCTAGCCCGGTGACCTATACCGCTTTCAAGGACATACCTTCTTCATACATATTTTGTGAGCAGGACAAGGTTGTGCCACCAGCAATGCAAGAACAATATATCGAGACCATGAAAGCTGTGGCTGGCAAGGCAGTGGACGTGCATAAGCTGGACTCGAATCATGTACCCAATCTGACTTCGCCTCAGGCTGTGGCGGAGGTCATCTTGAAGATCGCTGCTGCCTCATAGATGCTACATGAGCAATGCAGACCACAACGGCGGTCATTCGGCCATGAATTCGGACATTTGGCGTCATAAGTAGGTGAAGCGGTCAGATTGAGGCTAACCAGGGCATCAACCTCATCCTAAATATATGAATGATCCAACCAATGCTTCATGTTCAGCACCTTCTCAGGGTCCTCGACTGTCAGTCAATCACAATCAACTGAGAACTGTGCTTGCTTGGGAAAAGCATACTTTACTTCTACATATGTTATAGGTGTAGACACATATCGTGGCAGTGCCGACTAGTAAGCTCTGACGTTCGACGAATACGGTTTTCACAGCTCAAATCTCTGTGCTTCCGACATCATACCAGTCCATCCTTGCCCAGTCAATGTTGTTGGCATCAAATGGGGCCGAGAGTAGCAACTCGGAAATAGCGTTAAAATTTGGTGATCGAAAGTCGGGTACATTGAAGTCCACCTCGCTTTCGAATGAGCTTCCGAACATGTCCATGGGATGATGTCTGACGCCATTCTGCAACTCAACGTTGGCGCCTTGTGAAATGAACGGCGAGGTAATGCTGCTTGTGTCTGTCTGTGCGATGGTGACGGAGTTTGACTCTCTGCCCGTGCTCATCACTGTATGTTCATCATCAGGTGCCCGAGGGTTAGCTCGATCCTCCCACTCGAAAGTCCGATATACGCTTTTGCCGCTCCTGACGCTCTCGATGAAACCGATTGCACAATCTGCGGAATTGTACTTGTGTCTTAATGCTGCGAATGCTTGGAGAGTCTGCCCTAGGTACAGGTCTCCAATCCCACGAAGCTCTGCCTCACTAGATAGGGCATCTTTCAAGTGTTGAACAGAAGCCACAATAAGGGCTCCCACAACTAGTGGTGGCATGAACCGTAGGAGATGACTCTCATCCAATTCCCTCGCAATTTCCGAGATTCGACGTGCGGCAGATCGAAGAGTATTCCGGGAGAAGCTTTGTAAAGCTTCGTTGGCAGAGCCTTTGAGTGGGTCAAGGAGGAGAAACGGGCGATGAACGGTGCAGAGTGCAGTCAAATACAACATTTCGAGGGTTGCAGAATGTAAGCCTAGCAAGCTTCCATTCTGGCTATGATTCTGACCTAAGGCTGCCTCTTTAATAGAAGCAGTCTCCCTCCACCAATTGCGAAGGTCTTGGTCCCGAGCAGCACTTTCGGTGCTGAGAACTTTTGCTTTTGGGATCAAGACCATGAAAGGATCACTCGAATCCACGAGCCGTACGCCACTCAACTCATATTGTGAATTGAAGATATGTCCAATAATAAGGCATAATTTGACCTTTTGTGCGCATAACCGACTCAGGCTGGGTGTTCCAATCCCGTGACCAGGCACATTGTATTTTATGAATACCTGAGTAAGAGCCGCGTCCTCGAAGTCTTTTGGGTCGATGTCCTCGATGTCCTCAGTCTTGCAACAGTGCGCACTCTGCCGCCGTTCCGTTATAGACAGAAGCTTGTCCCTCATCAGACAGCAATACCACAACTTACGCCTCATTCGCTGCCGGGTCGACGGATTTGGAGAATTTGGCCACCTGTCCAAGCCAATATCAGTGGCCAAAGAGAAAGCGGTCCGTAGCCAGTAAAACCGACCCTTTGTATCATTCTGCCGACCATACCAGTATGTCATAAGAAGCAGTACCTGTATCATCGTCGTGGGATTTGACTCGACATCCATTTCGTACAGCAGCTTCACCCGGTCGAAAAAGATTTTTCGAGCATTGTCATAAGTTCGAAGCCCCTCTTGTTGCAAATGTGACAGATCTGCAAAAGTGACTCCTGCAAACATCACGGCCTGAAACAACAGCAGGCTGATACGGTCGCTGTTGGTACCTTTTACTGCACCGAGGAAATTTCCCAAATCCAAGACCGGCAGAAAGGGATATACGTGACAGACAAATACTCTCAGTAACTCATCGATCGTCGTTTTGCTGGGAACTGTAAGAGCTCCCTTGTGCAATAGCAACTGCACGACGTGATCGTCAAGCCCCACTGGCAGACGTGCGATGTAGCTGGGAAGCTGGTCGGATTGATCTGATGATGGAGCCGCATCTGCTTTTGCGCCATCGTTGCAACATTCCACTGGCGTAGCATTGTCCAAAAGAGATGCCAACGAGGCTTGCCCACCAGGGGTTAGTTCAGTAGAGACACTGTTGTCCTTTTCTCTGTTACAACCCGAAGGCTCACCAATCCTGAATGTATGGACGTAGGCATGAGGCAGATTCGTCTTGCCAGGATGTTGCATGGTTCTTTCTCTCACCCCGTTGTCGATGGAGCAGACAGCCAAAGTTCTCGAGCAATTCGAACACGGAGTGCCCTTACTCGAGACATCGCACCTTACTTTGCGATTGTGACAGGTTATGCACGCTCTAGGCGCCCTTCGTCTCTGCATAGGCATTACAATTCTGTAAGGTATGAAGGTGGGACCCATGGAAGGACAGTCCGGGTCGAACATAATGCCATCTCGGCTGGTAGTTGGGCAGAACACCAAAACCTTGGCCAAGCGCGGTCACGCGATTTGCCGAATATTCTTTTTTGGGATCGGCCGAATCTCGTGGTAACGGCAAGATAATTGTCGCCGCTTCAATACCCAGCCAATACCTTCGCATTCGTCAACGGTCCAGAATGCAACATCTTGGTCCAGAAGGGGCTTTGCAAGAAGTGTAGCCGACTAGACACGGGTTGGGATGCGTTACCGAGGTATTCGTATATGGAAAATTGGAACCCAGGGACTGGCTCCGCCCCTGCTATCCAGGCACGCTTCAGGCTGCGCGTATGCGGGTTAGTGCGCCTGAGGTGAGCACAGGGCGGCGTCACTCTAGTTCTCAAACCGGATGAGTTGAGAGCAGAGTTCCCAAACCTTGGCATAATGTCCCCTCCCTGGCATCATGGCCCATGTCTCCAAGAGTGTAGACCCTGCCTGGCCAGGCAGATTTAGCGAGAAGAAGTCATGGCCGCTCATCAAAACGCTGGTGCAGTCCAGCAGGGTTCTCGCACCAAAGTCGCTTGCAAGAACTGCAATGCGAGGCGCGTGAGGTGCCATCGCCCGTTCTCCGGGCAAACGTGTACCAGCTGTCAACAACTCAACCTGGAATGCGAGTTGATCGAGTCGAAGCGCGGGAAGTACGAGTTTCTCCACCGTCTCTCCTTGAGTCCACAAGATAGGCGCTGACCCCGCACAATCTAGATATCAAAGAAGAACGCCTAGAAGGCAAAGGCACCAGAGACAGGACGTAGCTGATGGTTCTGAGTCTCGAAATCCGGCCTTGTCATTTTCGCCAGATGCATCAAGCCACAGACTATCCCCAGGCCAAGGACCGGAAGCGAATCGCTTCGCTAGCCCGTCTCTCCCAGATCTAGTGTTCGACCGCAGCTCAGGGAATGGCGATCGTGTCGTCTACATGGGAGACTCTGGCAACATGAAGTACCTCATTTACGAGGTTGGCGATCCTTTCAAGAACTTTAGACGTAGTAGACTCTGGGGCGATCATTTGCAACAAAGCCTTATGGATCGACTCTCCCCGTCAACTCAATGCAAGCTTGCAGCTCTGCGGACAACGGATGAAGAGCACTTGCGACGTATTGGGGCCTTGGACTTCCCCGAAGCCTCGCTTATTGACGAGTTAATCAAGGTCTTCTTCGACCATGTGTACCCCTTCTTTCCAATTTTTGACAGAGCGGGATTCTCCGCTGCGTACAAACGGGGTCAAATATCACCGCTGGTACTAAATGCGTTGTTCTGTGTCTCAGCTATCCACTGTCCTGACGAACTGACGAGAAGACTCGGCTACGGCTCTCGCTACATTACTTGCTCGACGTTCTATCGTCGTGCCAAGGCCCTCCACGACGCCAATTACGAGACCGATGGTATAGCTAGTATTCAAGCATACATCTTACTAATGAACTGGTGGCAAGGTCCAATGGAGCAGAAAGACACCTGGTACTGGTTGGGAGTGGGCTCCAACCTGGCTCAGGCACTTGGTATGCACAGAGCGTAAGTGCCACTGACTCTTTTGATCTGCATCCGCTCATTCAGGCCGTCAGGAAATCTTACCAGATTCTTGACGACAAGCGTCAGAAGCTCTGGCGCAGAATTTGGTGGGTGCTGTTTATCAACGACATTCACCATGCCGCTGTTTTTGGTCGTCCACCACATATTCACTCCCAGTATACCGATGTTCAGGCTCTTCTTCCTGAAGACATGGAGATATCGGAGCCTGCCAACAACAATTCTGAGGAGTCCAACTCCTTCCTGACTCAGTACTGTCAACTTGCAATTTTGGTCGACAAATGTCTCATCGCGAAGTACTCTGCAGCTTCAAGCCCGGACATGAAAAGCGAAGCTCGGCTGGCACTGAAGGATTTTTGTGAAACACTCTCCGCCAACAACACTAATACCACCGGATCTTTGACCACCGAGCGAGGCTTCTATCCTGCCTTACTTAATCTAATCTATCTCGACTACTCAATCGTAGTCGAGCGAATGTTGTTGTCCGACACGAACGTTCCAGCTTCTACAGGAATGCAATCGTATTTCAAGTCTGCAGGTTCGATCTGCCATTTGCTGGAAGATCTGTTATCGAGTCCTTCGGTCTTGGTGGCTCGACTCCCGTACGTCGCGTTTCCGGCAATTTTTTGTTCGATACTCGTCCATATCATCTTTCTGCGGAAGCAATCGGGTAACATCCGCCTGGTAGCAGAGAGCCGAGCTCGACTAGCAATGCTTGTTCTGGATCAGTTGCAAGATAGGTGGCCGTTTGTTGTATGGACGCGCTATCTGCTTGATGTGCTTCTAAAGAATACTGAGCCGCCAGCACTATCATCCTCGGAACATGGCCAACATGACGAGATCCATCGATCATCAGAACTCACCAATCATTCAGGGACAGAAGATGATGCACTAGGGCTTGCTTCGTTGCCTCCGTATCTTCCAAATGTTGCCGACCCTACTAGGAGCACAAATCTAAGTGCAACTCCACAGGATACGCATTCTGACCAACACGATCACTTGAGATTCGACACTGGCATGGACGGAACTTTCTCTCCAATCCCTTTCATGTATCCTTGGAATAGCTTGCTCGAGGATGTTACAGAGCTTGATCAATGGCTCGTATGAGGTGTAGTCACGATTCCAAGGCAAAACACGTGTCAATTATCTCAAACTCAGGCATGTATTTCAGGTTTCACTGCCACCTCTATTGACTACAGCCGGCCTCGGTATCTGATCTCGGTTGCTCGCAAGGGAATGTATATCAAGATTGACGATGCTGCGCCGAGCAAATATGCCAAATCTCCGGACTGCTTGGCTATGGGTCCCACGTACCACGTTGTTGCCATGGAGAGAACAATCAACACCCATGGCACAGTACATGCAACCAGTGCCGAGAATCCAGATGGCAGGGCTTTGCGGTTGTTCCAGATTGCCGGATCCATACTGTTGGGATCGCTTTTCCGGAACAAAAACCACTCGACCAGAAAGATGCTAATTGTTGGCCCAGTGATATAGCCCGCAATGCTGACCAGAGCAGTGAGACTGGGCAAGAAGGACCGCGAGGCTGCAATACCGATCCCGATCATGGCACCCGCAACTAAGAACAACAGAAGGATGCGTGGAACCCTGTGCAACCACGGAACGATGCCAACAACGAAGATGGAAATACTGTACATGTCTCGCGCCGAGGTGGTGACGATGGAGAAGCCAAGAACAACCAGGAGGAAGCGTCCAAAGTTTCCAACTCGGGAGATTAGTATTTCAGCACAAACTCCACCGAAACTGCCTGTGCCATATGCCGCGAGCCAGGTTTCGTTGGTCGGGATCGCACCACCAATGGCAGCACCAAGCAACATCATCAAGGTGAAAGGGACGTACAGGCCCAGGAAACAGTACAGCGCCAGTCGCTTTCTTGGAGCCGTGGGAGGCATATAGCATGAATAGTCACCAACAATGGTTCCCCAGGTAGCCATATTGGCAGCACAGATTGCCAGAGTCGATAAATATGGACCCGCACTACCGGTCGATACCGGAACGACCTGATTTTGCAGGCCTTTGCCAGCACAGCCGACCAGGATTAAGATGCAAATGGTATTTGGGATCCAAATGTACTGACAGACCATATGGAGACATTTGTACCCGAAGAAGCTGATGAGGATTGCAGTAGCCATGATGATGGCTATGGCTCCTTCCACGGGAAGAGTGCCCTGTCTGACTGCGGCCAAACATTCAGCACCTCCAACTGCAGCCAGGATACCGAATATACCGATTTCAACGACGACAATCAGACAGAAGAATATATTTGGATATTTTCTGGTCATAGTACACGAGTCAGTAAACCGTAAGGCCAGGAGATCTATCTCTCACTCGGTTTGGAGGTTGAATCAACGTACCCAAAGACATAACGAAACTGGACAGACTGTCTCATGCCAAGTAGCGGACCAAGGGTGATGATATAAAGGGTGGGCATAATGAATATGAATTGCATTGTCACAATCATGGCTGCTGCATGGCTGAACGATAGACCAAAGACCAAGGTTGGCGTTGTCCCGATCGAAATCCTGCACAGCAAGGCGGTCAGTGATGAGGCATGCCAAAGACTGAAGGAGCTCGAACTTACGGTAACAATGAAATAAAGCTACCACCAAAAAGCGTGAAGATGTTGTAGTATCTGGTATGCGTTCTCTCGTGAAGCGGGACTGGCTCGAGTCCACGTAATTCAACTCCAGCAGTCGCCAGACTTTTGAGGAAGCTCTTGAGTGATTGGGGCGCGACATAGTTGTCGATGATGGTGCCTTCTTCCGGAACCTCGATGCTCGAACCCATCTCGAGCTTGGACTCTGGTTGCATGGCGCATTCAACGTCACTGGTGGCCATCTTGCCGTGCTGTGAAGTGGGTTCGGTGGTATTGGTCTCGTGGCGAGTAACCGGGGCGGAGGTGGACATGTTTAAGCTGGTGATCAGGTATTCCAATGTCATCCTATGGTGACAGGGAGGGGACAATCACACCACGTGGGGCGAGAGCCGTTGATATAGGCACATAGCATGCGACACAGTAGCTTGATTGTGAGTACAAGTCGAAGAACCTCGAGTTGGTCGAGTGGTTGTTCTGGTCGTCGGCTGGGCTGGTAAGCAGCATATCGGCGACTTGGGGATGGTCACTTGTGTGGAGTCCAGGCAGAGAAAGGTTAACCTGAATCATTGACTTTCGAGGTGCTGATAAGAGTCCATCTCAGAGTCATTCCCCAATGCCATTCCTTATCTCTCACTAGCTAGTCGCAATAGGATAGGGGCCTGCACCCCAATTTCCCCACTGATAAGTTGAAATGTGGAGAAGGCCACAAATTGAAGGCTCGGGATGTAGACTCTACGGTCCATGATCCAGGGCCAACAAAGACCCGTGTGATATCCGCCACAAAGATACACAAACCCGCGATTATGTTCCAAACGAGACACGGTCCGTGCACTATGACTTCTGGTAAATCAGCTTCGCTTTGATATGGTCCAGGTCGATGATATCCCGTTGGATCACGGTCCGGGACTGAGCAGAAGCAGAAGCTACAGCTTGAGCTTGGTGTTTGAAGTATGAGTGGATGACGAGATTATAATTACAATTGCAGTTATATCAGTTACTAGGTAACATTGGAGAAAAGGGATTTCATAAATCACGACCACAATCAAAGTATGATAAATCGAGAAGTGGTGATATAATGGTTGACTACACACTGGATCAATGGGCCTGCATTTTGAATTATCTTCCACTAACTGGTGCCATTCACCTTGACTGCACCATCATTAATACTCTGAATCAGATCCTCAATCTGCTCAACCGTCTTCTCCGGAATCTCTAGGTCTGGAAAATGTGTTTCTCCCTCCAGATCGGCATGTGAAAAAAAAGGATGTTTTGATGCAAAATTCTCGTGTAGTGATCGATACTCAGTATTTTGGCGTGGATGCGAAAAGATATGCCGGATCGGCGGTGGGTTCTTGATCTTGCTCATTCTGTCCATTGGACTCCCGTGTGCCTTGTATGCCGTAGCGATGACCCGACACGAAAGGGACCACATCGGATATCCAAAGCTTCCCATATTGTAGTAGAAATGGTCGTATACGGCCTTATTCGTGCTGCCGGAAAGCCAGTGCTCGAACAACTCCTGGCGAGCCCTGAGCCAGGTGTCTTTGCCCTGCATGGCCTGCAGACCTTCTGCAAATGCTGGGGGAGGTGGTGTCATAATTTGATCGATCATTAAGAGGCATAAGACTTTGTCCTTGCCTAATCGATCGGCAAGTTCGAGAGCTGGCCAGCCACCGTGCGAGTGAGAGACCAAGTAGAATTCATTAACTTCCAATGCTGAAAGGAGGCCAATAACGTCCTGTACTTGTTCCTCAACTCCAAAGTCGGGTATATCGTTGCGGTTTGGACCATGCCCACGCCAGCACATCCGGATCACACGGTATGTCGGGACAAGTAGTGGCAGCATTTCATCGTAGAGGCCCATATCGTGTGCCCATCCTGTTAGAAGTACAATAGGCGGTCCTGATGTATAGCCAGACTCATCGTAGGCTATCTCGATGCCGTTAATGGTTTTGGTGAGCATTATTTTTGACTTCTTGATAGTCTCTAGTGAATCGTGATAAGGCGGAAGAGATAGAGGTCCACCGTACCTGCGTCTGTATTGAGTCCTTACATAGGTAGGCTTAGGCAGTCCTACTTATCTGTACTCCCGCCATCTTGCACAACTTGTTTGTCGGGCCGGTGGTGACTGTTTGGCAGCAAGTAGCGCATTGGCGGTGGCGCCAAATTATCGTTGAAGCTAAGCGAGAACTCTGAATGCCATACAGTTCAGTCGGCTACTTACCTCCAAGGTTTGGTTTTAAGTCGGCGACTTGCTGCTTCCCACGGTTGCCATGCCCCCTAAGGATGGGACCCCTCATTTCTAGGCAGTCTTGTCACAAAATGGAAATCTATATCAAAGATGTTGAGTCTACTGTATAGAGTAAGCCAATAAATGCCTAGAAGCTCATTTGAGTCTTGTCTGAAGTCCCTTGTCACACGTCCGTAAAGGTGACTGCTTATCAGTTGTCAGTTGTGCTGCCTAACAATATGGCTTCAACTCCCTCAAAACCTATCATTGTGATTGGTGCTGGTCTTGTCGGGCTCACACTCGCGCAGGGTTTGAAGAAGGCTGGCTTTCCTTTTGAGATATACGATAGAGACACATCACTCAATGCAAGACCGGCCGGATGGGGCATAACAGTTCATTGGAGCTTACCCTCATTACAGGCATGTCTGCCTCAGGAGCTATATGATAAGATACCTTCTATTCAGGTTGATCCTGCTGCGGGTGATCGAGGTGAGCCATCCTCGTTGCATTTGATAGAAAAGTGGCCTAACAACACGCCCATTAGCACACGACTACTACCGATTTCTAGATCTTGAGACTGGCAAAGATAAATATGCCATGCCATCGGGTCATCACTATCGTCTCAATCGACAGAAGTTGCGCCAGCTGCTGTGCATAGATATTCCCGTGAAATGGGGACAATATTTCAAGTCTGTCGAGCTGAGAGAGGATGGAGTAGTCGTCCATTTTAATGATGGCCACTCTGTCGAAGGCTCCATGCTGCTAGGTGTTGATGGCAAGAACAGCAGGATAAAACGCCAGCTGTTAGGAGAGGAGAAATCACGACTCAATCCCTTACCTGTCGCCTTCATGGGCTTGACTTTGCAACTCCCACCGAAGAAAATGCAGCCTTACAGGGATATCCATCCTGTATTGTGGCAGGGTTGCCATCCAGGCTCTGGCTATTTTGTCTTCTTCTCCATGTTGTCAACGCCCGAGAGCAATGGTAGCGCCAAAACTGAGAACCCCTACTACGAAGGTCAATTCAACATGAGTTGGTTGACGAAGAAGCACGGGCAAACGCCCAAAACACCAAAAGAACAATTAGCAAAAGCGAAAGAAGCTGCTTGTGCGTCAAGTGGAATGTTCCCACTACTTCGGCAGGCGATTCTCGACATTCCTGAAGACACCCCTGCTCTGGAGATAGTACTGGAAGACTGGCCTACCCAAGCTTGGCCGTTGAGTGAGGGTAGAGTGACACTTCTTGGGGATGCAGCGCATACCATGACAATGTGTGAGTCTATCCGTTTCCAAGTGTTTTCTTGTCTTAAGCAATCCACTGAATCAAATTACACAGATCGTGGGGAAGCAGCCAACCACGGAATGTATGATGCGGCTGCACTCGTGCACCAGCTCAACCAGTGGCGGAGGGGACTCAAATCTCGTCAGGAAGCTCTCAAGGATTTCCAGACCGAAGTCGTTGAGCGGACACATGAAGCAGTACTTCTGAGTAGATTTGCGTGCCTGGAGTGCCATGATCTTGAAAATCTCCGTGATGACAGCCAGGTCTTCCAAGTCTCAGGATTCAATGCAAGGGTTAAGGAAGAGAGGGCGGTATTCGACTTGACTCCAGGTCCTACACCAATGCCAGCAGAAATTGTAGCATGACTGTAGCTGTAATTTAGGTTTTGACTGTAGAGATAGGAGAGCTGATGGATGGAAGTGGGCATCCACAGCAGAGTCAACATCAAGTTAATTGTCTAGCCTAACAAGAGAGCAAGACGGGGAGTCCGAAGTTGCAGTGCTTGTCATGTCACGTGAAGATGCTTCCTAGTTATTTTGTCTCACTGATGCAAGCAAAAAACGTAAACTACGTTAGTCGCCCCTGGACACTCTACTCCGGTTATTTGGGATGCAGGCGTGGAAGGATGCTGAATGAGATAGGGCATGTGAAGTCTAGAAATTGCCATTGCCGAAACGCCGACTCATCGTAGTGTGAATAACATGACCCAAAGCACTTCACTAGCAGATTTCGGATGCAGTCCTTAACATCATCACAAAATCTCGGCCCTTACCCTTGTTCTATCGCGTGGATTTCTGAACATTTTGCCAAAGATTTACGAATTGTGCCGCTCTAGAATTTAATTGTGCAAGAGAGTCCAAAATGGAGCAGTCTAAGTCAACAATTATCAGAACACCGTCCGGACCATGTGTTGTCAACAAGGATGAAAATCTCATAGCTGCACATGGCATCCCATACGCTGGTGCATCGCGCTTTGAGCATCCAAGACATCTGCCAGCGTGGACAGAACCGAAGGACTGCACAGAACTCCCGCCGATGTGCCCACAGCTGCCATCACGCCTAGAGTCTGTTCTAGGGCCTATCTCCGCAGGTAGACGTATGGACGAGGACTGCCTACACCTTAGCATCTTCGCTTCTGCAAGCACCAGCCAAGCTCCCGTGATGGTATGGTTACACGGAGGTGCATTTATTAGTGGCAGTGGTGACCTTGATTGTTACGCGCCGATCAGTCTTGCCAGAGACCATGGGATTGTTTGCGTCAATATCTCATACCGCCTCGGTGTATTTGGATACCTCATGATTGACGGTATTTCACCCGCCAACTTGGGCTTGCTTGATCAACGATCGGCCTTACAATGGATCAAAGCCAACATTTCGAGTTTTGGCGGCGACCCGGGCAAAGTCACTATCGTGGGACAATCTGCAGGGGCAGACTCTATCATATGCTTACTCGCTGCAGACGACGCGGAAGGTCTTTTTCACCAAGCTGTTCTGATGAGTCCTCCATTGCGAGAGATCCGTGAACGAACTGCCACGATTGACTTGCTTGCACGTCAGGCAACAAACCTGTTGACCGTCGATCCACGCAAAATGTCTACATCTGAGCTATTAGGTCTTCAGAAAAATATCTTGTTGAACCCAGTCCGGCTACAGATTATGCCTTTTGGGCCTGCAATCGGCCACTATCCTCTGCCGGAGGAAAAAGACCTGGATACTCGGCTCAACCGCCGTCTCAAGAACATCCCAATCATGATTGGATGGACTAAGCACGATGGACGTCCGTTCGCCAGCTGGATGGGCCCCCTCAGGTCCCTGTACAATCTGCCTGTGTTCGGTCAGATTCTGGAGTCACTAGGTACTTGGTGGGTGACCAAAAGCTACTTTGCCTGGCCATCGGCGGAATTTCGCAGGCAGGCCGAGGATCACGCTGGTGGCAGGGCCACAAGTTATGAGTTCCGGTGGCATCCGAATGGGAGTCAACTCCAGGCAAATCATTGCATCGATATCCCTTTTGTCTTGGGCCAGTTGGGCGCGTGGGAAGATGCACCTATGTTAAAGGGTCCTGGGTCGAAGGAGGAATTAGACAGATTGGGTCAGCAAATGCAGAATTTGTATGCCGGGTTCATCCAAGGACGCAGCTTGAAACCAGGGCATCTTGTCATTGATAAGGGTTTTGAATGCTCAGACAGTCTCTGGCAATGACAGTACTCGTTATCGAAGCAGAGTCCGCACTTCATTCCACAAAATAGCGCACTCCATCTGATACCATGGTAGGGGAAAATGCGATTCAATACAGATAAATAAGTATTGCTCGGACCATCGCCTTCCAATTTTCCCGGATGCAAAATCCAGACATACCCACATATCGCCAAGGTATGATATGTGGAAGAGCAGACATAGACTTTCTCACGTATGTGAGAAGAGAAACGAAACAAAGGGGCTCGCTGACGTAGTTACTGCTCATAACTTTTGTAAGACCAGCACCAAAACAAAAACCCCTCACGCGCACGAATAAAACATTATCATTGCGGCCAGCTCTCTCGGGACGCGTGGATGCAAAAGCGGCGTCTGGGATAGTCATTCAAAAAGCTGTGAGCGTGAGCAGTATTCACAACAGCTTTTCCATGAGACAAGGACCGAGCCTTCAGACCTTAGGATTGGGGAGCCTGCTGTCGACACGTACAGTACTTACCTAACCTTAGGCACGGGGTAGCTAAGTAGCTGGAGCCTTCAGGTGGCAGGTTGGGGTGGCTGGGCACTCCGGGGGTGGCGCTGGGCGGTGCACCCCAATGATGCTGTAAGCCTGTAACATTTTCTTGACAGGCACCCATGGAGGTTCGGGATCGCAGGGAAATATCTCGCGCGCGTCACTTAGGCAAGACGCATCTGACTCATGGACGCCTGTGGTTAACGAATCTTCAACTCGTCCTCTCGAAGTCTGATGGAAACATGTAGGTGCGTAACAACAAAGGCTTATTGTTATTTTACTTGGGAGGGACGTGAAAAGCCGAGACATATGTTTATGGAGAAATCGCCCGGCTATCGACTGAGAACCGCTGCTCATCACCTCCATGCTGTATCAAGCAGGTAGGCGTCTGCAGGCGAGGCCGCCTCATGGGCGCCACGTCGAATGAGATTCCGTCGCATCAACAGACCTCCAATCATGTTTCAGCGACTGGCGAGGTCAGCCAGACTGGCCTGGACCTTCACGACATGAGGTCTACTTGACCTGGCCAATCGCTTGTATATGTTCGCAAGACCTTCGCAAGGCCAAGCCTGCAACTTCGACTCTCTTTGTTGGAAATTCCAATCTTGAATCTTCTCAGCCTTGTCCATGCTCCAGTGCTCTCTTCCTCAGCAATTGACCTAGACATCCTTACCCATGACATCTACAAGCCCTGCAACGTCCGCAGTGGCACTGCAGTGGTCGCTTAATCAAACAACAGATTCTGCGTTCTCGATCGCAAAAGGAGTCCTTCAAGCTGCTACCACTGATGATGTCCAACCAGTAGCTATCATGGCGGCTGAGGCATTTGGTGCGACTCTTGCCATGTGTCAGGAGACTCAAATGAAAGTTGAGATTGCCGCAAAACAAAGCCATACAAGATTTGTTAGGTTTCTGAAAAGCAGTATTGGATACTCCAAGGACGACTCGGCTTATCATCTTGCATCCTCATCGGCTGGTGTGCGCTTCCTCGGTCTCGCTGCAGCCTTACTGTGCTTTGGGGACACCTTCAGAGCAGCTCAATCACTTGAGATGATGATCAGATCATCTGCTGGAGCTGATCAGTTTCTGCCCACCGCGAAACAGCTCAAGAAGCTGCTTCTCGTGCTAGAATACAAATTGAATAGAGTCGGGTTTGGCGACAGCATTTTGGGTTGGGGTACATTTCTCATGAATCACCCACTAGTCGATCTCGAGTACAAGGAAATCCTCGGACAAGCCGAACACAGTCCTTCTCTCGAGTTCCTTGAGAGATTGGTCGACGCCTTGAGGAGTCTTGATCGTCTAGGAGATGTCTGGCAAGTGAGGATCAAGACTTGTCCCGACTGTCAATGGGTAGTCGCGTTTATCAAATGGTGTATGGGAGAACCACCCATGATAATCCTCGAAAACGGATCTGTTCTGGTTGACCAAAAAAATCTCCGAGTCGCCCTGCTTATTTCGAAAACTGTGCGCCCAGGTCGATCCGAAATCGAGGTGTTCCACAACCTCGGGCGCCCAAGCCAACTCTGGTGTACCGCTTCAAAGGATTTTCCAATACGATGGAGTGGTTTGGTAACCATTGAGCATGTATACGAGTGGCTACTTGCCTATGCTCACTGGCAAAGTGGCGACAGTACACTATACCAGGCTGTCTGCTGCTTAGTCAACACTGTAACACATGCCGTACGCATGGCCCCAGAGTCTACGTCCGAGGTGAATGGGATAGAAATTGCACACGGCAGCTCTAAGCCTTCATATCAGCGGACTAGCATGTACCCGGATGATGCATCGCTTCATGCAAGCCTTGCAAAACTTCATCAGAACTTCGAGGCTGATGTCGATATCTGTAGTTTCCAAAAGCTGAACGCTGGTCAGAATCTTCAAGGCTTGACCTTTGTGACAGAGTATGTCAAAGAACTCAATTGTTGCTGCTCAGATTGCGGTGGTCCTCATAATGAGCAGAATAGCGCTTTGCAATGTCGGGTGCAACGCTTTGAAGAATCAGTCGTAAAAATCGCGACACTGGTGATAGTGCATGCACTGTTTGAATACACAGAGCCCATGTTTGTTGTCAAACGATTAATCAACCACAAGCTTTCGATATTCGAGTTGCTTGAAATCATCATCTATAATGGCGACTTCGACTTCAGCCCTCTTTTCAAGACAGGAACATTGCTCGCCGATGCGCTAGTGATGATGGGCGGTCGACGTTTGGAATTCGAAAAAGAACCCTCTGGGTGGATTGCCACAGAAATTCATGGTCAAGTCGCATACTTTGCGGCTTTTGAAACCATGCAGATTCAAGATGATGGGGTTTTCCACCTCAGTGTAAGCCCCGGCAAAATACTCTACAAAGGCAACAATTATGACAGTGTCTATAGCCCGGACAAAGTGCGATTGTTCCGGACGGAAGGCTTCATTAATTCGCCGGTCGACAAAGTATTAAAGTGCAGCCATAAAATGAAACTCAGTTGGCATGTTGCTGAAATGGAACACTTGTTGTCACTCGCTTGGAGTGTCAAAGAAAACGACACGGTGCAGTATGCCGCCTCTAGGTTGCCCGAGCTTCTTGACGGTTCCATCATAGTTGCCGGCTGTCCACATCCAGAGACAAGTGTACTACCCGAACCAGATGCCAAATGTCAATTTGTCGAGCCCTCATGGCCCGCCCTTGACTGCAGACGAGACGAGCATATCTGGATCGTGCCAGTGGCTGGGGATGAGGAACTTCGCTTATTCAGCTTCTTCAGTTTGGGAGAAGCCTGTGTTGTTCGTGGGCGCGGAGTCTGCCTTGCATGCTGTTTGGCTGCTTGTCGCCGATTTGATCTGCCGTATCTTGTCCTCTAATTGATATGGCTTCCAGCGAAGGTGATGACAGAAGCCGTGGAGCCGGGTTTCATAGCGGCGTGATTCTCCTCCACTGGTTGAACAGACAATTGGCTAGTGTCTAAGTGAAACTCCAGGGGGTTTCCCAGCAGTATATTGTAATGGTTGTGCTTGTGCGCTGATTGACACTTGATAAGAATAGCATGTCTTCATATATCGTTAAATCCAATGCATGCCCTCTTCAGTCCCTTCTCTGCTACCGCACAAGCCCACGCTCTACCCGCTTCTCCTGTGAACAAGCCCACAAACCCATCACTCCTACCAGCCTCTTCCAACCACCCCTGGCTCTCAAGAACCTCACTCGCTGACAACGCCATGAAATGCTGGAATCGTTCATCGTCATCGAAAGCCAACGCATTCCCGGGAGTCCCATGGCAAAGACATGGTTCTTTCGCCAAAATTCCACGCCTCCACACATCACTTTGTGCTTCAGCGATGGCAGTATTGACCTGGCCTTCTAATGATGGGAAGTGCGGTCGGATGGATCTCAATGCCATGATTGCTCCAGGTCCGCCATGGCAGAACTGTACGAGCTTGTCGGAACCCACTGGTGTGGAAGAGGGAAAGTTTCCGCTGGTAAGTTGTGTCTTGAGGAGCTGGCAGAGAATAGGTTCGAGAGATGAGGCAGAACTTGGAGCCGACAGTGCAATCTGGCAGATTGTCCCAAATGTCCCATGTGCGGCGCCGAGATAGTGCTTGCCATGCCACATCCAAGGTTGCTTCGAAGCCAGAATACGCTGAACGGTCGCTTGTACGGTCTTCTCGATCATCGTCAGTGTCTTCGAGTCATTCTCAAACCCGCTACGCGCCAGGCGTAGTAAGTAGAGATACCCAGCGCGCCCATGCAGCCATTCATTCGAGCCCTCAGCATCACTGCTATTCACAATACCTTCATAGGAGCAAAGCTTCTGCACCAGGCTCGGATCCTCCTCCATGACAGCACGCAGTGCAAGCTGAGCCAGAACCTCTGCCGCAATACCACAGTGATTCGCGTCCACGCTATGCTGCTTACCAAAGATCCCCAGGTCGAGGTACGCTTGAGCCCAGTCTAGCAGTGACTGGCCTTTGAAGTTGAACTCCGGTCCATAGATCTGTCCGAGTCGGTAGAATAGGTATGCCACGGATGTGGGACCTTGGTAGAATCCACCAAAGTTCCAGCCTGTCGAGCACGTTTGCACTGGTGGGTTGTAGGCATTGATTCGTGTTAGGGATGCTAGAAGCTCTGCATGTGCATCTGCTTGTTTGAACGGCGGGGCGGAGTTTTTGATATATCTTGTTGCAGAAGTACCCATTCCTTTAACGAGTGCTCTGCATCCAAGTTATTATAAGACAGTGAATTTGGAACAAGTGTATCTGGAGATTTTGACAATTATTTTAAAATTCATACAGCAATGCTTGATGATGTTGTCGTTGTTTTTTTTAGCACGCGAATGTAGCTAAATCGTTCCAGTGCTGATGAACTTACTCATCGACTGAATATCCGGCTGCCGAGGTGACTAGATCAATGCACAGTAGATAACGGTTTGAGTGTCAGCTCTTGTGATCATGTTGAGAATCCTACTCTCCGTTCTGGCTGCCTACGCGGATGACTGATTTCATTCACCGCCGACGATGCAAGAGCCCGGTTTTCAGTATCTCATCTGGAATAGCTGGTGATATGGAATTTAGAACAACTTGGTGTGCAGTCAACTGAGGTTTGAAGGTGAGGAAGAATGAGAACGAGAAAGAAAGCGGGAAAGTTACCACGCGCAGGATGTTATCGATAACGCCGAAAGCGTGTCAGCCCTAACGGGACGTATATCCGGAGGCTCTCAGCGGCATGCCCCCCCACCGACGCAGCATTAGGCTACCAATATTCCATATCATCCTATGAAATTTGAGTTAAGGGCACATTTACAAAAGCAGAGTAGTTAGCTGGATAGCTGATATAGATTCGCTTCTGGTAACAGCCGCACCTTAAATAAATGCAGATCCCCGCTCAAATTCTGTGTAGGGCAAAGGGTCTGCTGTGCCACCCACTTCTCTAGGATCTCTCCGATCGCGCTGCATCCGCCTTGCGAGGTTAATTATGCCTGGTATTACAAAAAGCAAACGGTTGATGAAATTAGAACATTCTCACTGAGTTCAGAGTTGCCCCACTGAGGACGCACTTCGGCTCGTCAAAGGCGGCAACAACGGTGCTCGCACGAGGCTGACAAAATAGGGGTAAGGACAGGTGATTATGCTAAGACCACATTCACCTCATCTTACGAGTGGAAAATTGCAGTTCCAATCATAGCCACCATAAGCATAGAGTGTGATAACTTAGTTCATTGGCAAATATCAAAGGAACTCAGAGGCACCAAGCGCCCTGCACCCAGAGCTACCGGCTACTCAGCGGTTCTCAAATTCTTAGATGCTTTATGCTGCATCTTGTTGAAATAATACTGACCACCGACTTTTAGACAGGACACCAAAACATACCAAGAGGGTCCCAAGTGTATTTGATCTCTTTGATTTCTGCAATCTTGCCTCGGCTGTAAAGCTCCTCAAGATCCATATCTGGACGCTGGTTGTTTGGAATGGATTTGGGTGGTCCAGCCGAACCACTCCTCACAATCCTCAAGAAATTATCACCAAACTGTTCCACCGCTTGCACACTTTCTTTCTTGATGGACCATCGCATAACATTGGCCACCATACTTTGAGTACGATGCTCGAAGAATTTGCCACGACCGGGTTCTGCCTGTCCATTTCGGATGATTGCTTCGGTGTTCCATCTGTTGAACACCAAGGAAGTTGGGTATGCATCGAGATGTCGGTCACCTAGTTGAAGCCACAGATCAAAGGCTTCCTGGATGGCCTTTGCATCGATCGATTCCAAAAACGTACTGGAGAAACCTTTATGCCCGCCATTTATACTCAACGGTTTTAGTGGGAGGTTGATATCTGCGAGAGAGACCAGTTCTGTAACTGACTCGAGAGCACTTGTGATGAGCTCCTCGTCAAAGAGGCTGGCGGCCGCTACTTCCCCTTCCTTGCTAGGTCCAAAATAAGTACCAGTTATCATGGTAATTGGAATACCTGGGGCCTCCGATGTCGGTGGGCTCCTCGTGCACACCATAGTCATTGTCAGAGCTGGTGGCACCTGGTGCATCACAGCGAATGTTCTAGCAGCAATCTCAATTGCATTCGCAGGCAATATGACGCGCCGTGTCCAGATATTGTTGTTGTTGTCTAAGTGCAGGTTGGAAATGCGGAATGCTTTCATGACCACGGATGTTATCACTCCAAAGCCAAAGCCAGCACCACAAAGCACGTTGAAGAGGTCCCTTTCTTTCCCGGTTGAGAACGGACCAACCTCGAGCTTACTGCCATCGGCCGTGATTAACTGTATCGACACGACTGCGTCAACCATATATCCGTGCAAACCGTTCATGGTGCTGGAACCTCCGCCAAGGAGACATCCCACATATCCCACGGCATCAGAATTCGGCCACAATGTATAGTATCCAGCTTTCGTGATCGCCTTCATGACTGCTGCTGTTGTGGCACCTCCTCCGATTCGAACCGTCTCGGACGACATGTCAAGATCGACATGGTTGAATCGACTCATTTTCATGTACAGGGTTTTGGAAGTAATAGGAACAAAAGGTCCGCAGGTGCCGTTCGCGACTACCAGAATAAGTCCATTTGTCTTTGCGAATTTGATTGCGTCAACAATGTCTTCGTCAATTTCTGGCTCTAAAATCAACGCGGGAAGCTCGACTGAGGTTTCTGACCATCGAGGTACAATATCAAGCAGAGCTTGATCAGACCTTGGGACAACCGCCTTGCACTTGAAAGCAGCAGCCATTGAAACCTGAACTCCCAGGCAGTTACTGTTATATCCTCTAAATAGTGATTTCAATAACGGGATCAAGACAGTTCTTGAGCTGTAGGTGTATATGTTGGCTCAGTCCACTCGGCGTCCTGCTTATATCATATACAGCAGGTAGGCAGGCTAATAGGAAAGCCCTTAAAAGCCATATCTTGCCGCCATGCTTCAAAAGTGACGAAAGGAGTCCTCTAGCATCACGTTTTCTCTAGCTAATACTGGTTCACTCAAACTTATTGGTGGAGCATATACCATTTACTGCGAGATAAACTCGGTGACATCAGGTAATCAGGATTTTTTTCCATCGGGGGCTCTTTCGCCCATAGGGCTGCAAGCTTAATAATTGCAATAGTTTTGACCAATATGAGGGTGTTGTCTAAGACACAATGCATTTGACGTTCTGGATATCCGGCCATTTACTCCTATAAGGCGCTCGGAAGCTGGATTTCAAGTCGGCATTCTCCACTCTATTACAAATCTTTACCGCGACGGGTGTAATCCAATTATGCGGCGGGCATTGAGCCACCAGGAACCCTCAATCGATATACATGTGGGGGTTGTTCGGCTTTTCCCCATCCTACACACTACAAGGTGTAGTAACCTTTTCCAATGGCTCAGAACAGACTATTGCGATCGGCCCCTAATACAGCGCTGTGTTCGAGCAGGCTGGCGATAGCGCCGAGGTCAGTGTCAAAGATGGTGTTAACGAGGGCGCAAGCTTCATTCTATTTGCAGGCGCACCGTTGGATCAGAAGATCGTACAGTAAGGACCCTTTGTCACTACGAGCGATGAGGCTAGTCACCAAGCTTTAATGGACTTCCAGACTGCGAAAAACGGGTTTGAGAGCGCCAAGAACCGGAAGAGTCGAATAGGAAAGAGTATGGATCGTACTTGATTTTGTTCACTTCGTACCAGCGCAAATTGATGATTTCTTCTTATTTGTGAGGGCCAATTAGAAAGTGCTGGCAGGCTTCGACCAGCTTATCTAGCCTCTCTTCCCCCACTAACTCAACTAGGTCGTTCTTACGACCTGTTGATGCGGGATTGCCGTCCACGACATATTTAGATTGGTCAAGGTCACCTTCCATGGGTGCATAGTAGACCATTGCGTTTGATTGCCCACCAGGCTCACATGCGGGCCACGGATCATTGCCGTTGACGAATGAGATCAAGTCCTTAGAGAATCGTAGTGCACATTCCTCCTGACCCTTATCAAGATATTGTGCATAGTTCTGTAGCACAAACATAATGTCCAAGGCATGAGTAGCGTGACCCTGCCATGGCCCTTCCCACGGATTCGGGCAATTGAAATGATAAAGGTACGCTTTAACCCCAGGGCGGGGAGAGGTAGCCCATGCTTGTGCTAAATAGCGTGATGGAAGGGAGAATAACACGTCCGCGAGAAGTTGGACAACCGACCTTGTTGTTTCTTGGGTGTTGCATGAGGCATCAGCGTCCAGTCCATAAGCCGCCAGCATTCCAAGAGTTATGCTGGGGTCAGTACGGTCAAATTCCATGCCTAGGGATTCAGCTAATGCCTGCGGTAGCACATCGGTCCTTGTCTTGACTCGAGTGTAGAATCCCATGCCCTGGAAAGGGGAATTTAGTGATATTCTTTGGGTTAGAGCACAACTTACGTCCATCTGACAGTCACCCATCACAAGTTTCTTGCAATGCAGCATGGCCGGAAAAGAATCTTCAAAATCATGGGGTTCAAGCAATTCATTGAACCTCGTTATCTTGCGAATGAGATCGCCATCGAACAATGGCCCCACAGGTAGTACTTGGGCAGCCAAGTCACTCTGTGGTGCTTCTAGCAACTTCTGGAGCTTAGCATCGGGTGAGACGTCCTCAGCACCAAAAGCTGCAGCGGCCAATGAGAATGACTTTTCGAGCATCACCATAGGTCTCGGTTGTATGAATGATGATCCACTCATGGAAACCATCTGAGAAAAGAGCGACTCGGATGATTGCAAATGAAGCCAGCCAGCCACTTTTGGCGTCAGCCTCAAATATCAGATAATGCTAAAGGAGTTCGTACCAGCTCCCGCGCTTTCCCCAACGAATGTCACACGGTTTGGATCGCCACCGAAGCCAGAGATGTGCTGCTTGATCCAGCGGAATGCAAGTCTTTGGTCATCAAGACCATTGTTCGGCAAGTAGCCGTGCTGTGCCATCACTGATGAGTGCATGAAACCCGCGGCGCCAGTACGATAACTTTTCAAGCATCAAATTTAGCAGGAGTATTCTGGCTGCAATAACAGGACCTAGATGGACCAAGAACAAACCTGATTCCCACGGAGATCATGGGCATACCCGCTTCAACGCTCAGTCTTGTAATTGCAGCCAAGTCATATTGGGGATAAACTGTGCTGCCTGTCACCCAACCACCACCATGCACGAAGGTGAAGACCGGTAGGCCATTGGAGTTACGGACGACTGCTGGTACACTGATATTGAGCGTCAACCCTTCCGTATCCGACTGTTCGCACGGTGTAAAAGGAATGCTTTTCTGAACGAAAATAGATTGCTCCAGTGCACACGCATTTGGAGGATTCAGTGGGATAGGTCTGGGAGCAGAGATCAGTGACTACATTTGTACCCTGCAGCCGTGCTTTACCTACCCACTCTTCGTTGCGTCAAAAACACTTGCAACGTTATTACCAGGCATGCGTGTCAAGGAGCGGAGTAGAACTCCACGAGAGAACCTGTCTTTCAGAGTGGCATATTGGATACCTAGAAACTGGACAACCTCCTCTGATTTCTTGACACCAAGAATACTACCCAGTAAAGGATGCTCGATCGTAGGATCAGCCATTCTTGATTTTCTAGCGGTCATAGGTATTTTCTGTCGTTTGAAGTTACGATCCCAGCACACATTTATCCATCGAAGCATCCTACGTGCTTCTACTAGCGTGGTTGTAACATCACGGGCCTGCAGCAGGCTTTCTGCGTGGCATATCCATTGCCTATGTTTTTTCCACATATCAGCCTTCACACTAAGCCTTGAGGTGCGTACGACGTTCTCAGCAGAAGGGTAATTCCGCAATAAATCCGCTCTACCCATTCAGAGCTTTTCTGCCACTAGTGCCTTGGCTAATGTTGCGGCTTTGTATTGAATCTAACCCGACCGACCGTTACCTCTCGAAAGTGTTTGCACCAATCGAACAGCCAATTCATCAATTCTTATGACGCCGAACTCGGAGTTGACATCTCTATCAGGCGGCTCTCAAATGATTGAATGGGTGGCAGATTTACCGTCTAGAAAGATCTATGGGAGCTAAGCAAGACGTTATGAGCGGTTGATAGTACTCTTCGAGCAGTATTTCCATCTAGTTGGTGCGGCAATCCCGCCTAGACGGAAGATTGCTTTACACGCCACCACTCTAGAGCATTTCTACCTCTGCTTGAGCTTTAATTAGCTGACACTTTTGATATAAGAGTATTTGCATGGAGAAGTAGTCGAGTCTGGTAACAGGAACTATCCACAACCACCTTAGGAAATATTATAGGCCTCAAGAAGAGGATAGAATGGCAATGATTTCTCCAGAAGCCACAGTCAATGGTATCAACAGCAGCAACGGCAAGCTGATTGCGCCAGAGAAGATAGCACATTTTGGCCTGCGAACAACGCCTGAGAATTTCGAAAAGATGGTTGACTGGCATCTCAAATTCTTCGCTGGAAAGGTAGTCCTCAAAACGGACCATGCTGCGTTCATCAGGTTTGACGATGAGCATCATCGGATCGTGATTATTGCGGATCAAGGGCATCAGCAGCCCCCAGATAAGCGAGCGGCATGTGGCATCTATCACATTTCTTTTGCTCTTAATACGCTTGAGCAGCTGGCCACGAGCTACGAGCAGAAGAAGAATCAGGGAATTGTGCCTCACTGGCCTGTCAACCACGGAATCTCTACTTCAATGTACTATTTCGACCCAGATAGGAACGAATTCGAGTTTCAGGTCGATAATTTTGACACCGCGGAGGAGGCTCATGCCTTTATGGCCACAGATGAATTCGCCTTGAACCCTATTGGAGTGGATTTTGTGCCTGAGGACTTTGTTCAGCGAGTAAGGAGTGGAAGTGAAACAGATCAAGAGCTCAAGAGAAGGCCCATCATTGGCAAGAGAGGAACTCGATGGGAAAATTCACTATTCTTCAAGGAGGAGAATAAGTGGGATAACTAGGCATGGTAACTAGCACTTAGCTGAGCCTGATGTGAAAGTCAGGCTCAATGAGGCACATAAACCCTCACTATTAGTGGATCATTGATGCTCATTTTTAATTGCTGTGCAAGACGGGAGTGCTTCAATATCAAATAGCCCACGAACAAGTTAATCTCCGACAGGTTGAGGTGGACAGTGTTGACAATGCACAAACCAGTATCAAACATTGCATATTCTTATTGTTTCCAATCAGCAGAAAAGCCACTCAAGGAATGATCGTGACCATGACCACCTAGAGATACTAAGCAAGACAGTGCCCTTCGTTGCAGATTTTATATAATTCTGTGTTCCACGCCCTTCTTAAAAGTTATGCGATTGCGTCGCTTGCTTTCAGATTGAAGAGCCTCTCTGCATTCTTCCATCCCACTGTCGCCCTAGTGTGCTCACTAATCTCTAAGGTGTCAAACCAATGAGAAACTTCATCATAATCCTCGTATGGGTAGTCGGCACTCCATAACACACGGTCTTCACCACAATGTTTCAAAGTCTGCGCGAATGCTCCATCACTAAAAACACCCGATGTCGTTACCCAGAAGTTCCTTTCCCAGTAGTCCTGCATCCGCAACTTGCAGTGAAGCAGGCCATCTTGAAAATGACGGATTCGATGATCAATCCGATAAAGTGAGAATGGAAGACCTTCGCCACAGTGACCGAGGATGACTTTTAGGCGAGGATGACGGTCAAACAGCCCGGAAGCTATTAGTCGAAGAGCATGTGTAGCTGTTTCTAAACCAAAGCCCCAGGGACTACCTGCGAGGAACTCATATCCTTTATAGATGCGCATCTGGTCGGGTGGTGGAATACGTGGATGAAGGTAAAGAGGAACATCTAGTTCTTCGAGCTTAGCCCAGAAGGGCGCACAAGCTGGTTCATCAAGATACTGAATCATACTTTCCCCACCTACATTAGAATATCCGTTCACCAAAACCCCCACAAAGCCTAGCTCTTTGATGCATCGCTCAAGCTCAACAGTCGCAGCCTCAGGGTCCTGCATTGGGACGACTCCAAATGCACGAAATCTTTTCGCGTGGATTCCAGTTGTATACAAGTTGTGGATCTCGTCATTCACTTTCTTTGCCATCGATACGGCGATGGCAGGATCGAAAATGCCCTCGATTCCGGGCATCGTCAGCGAAATGATAGTCAGAGCGATGCCGGCCCGATCCATCGCCTGAACCCGAACATCAATGTTTGTGAGACGATCCTTCGTATCCGCCACAAAGTCGGGGTTCATGTAGGGGAGTTCTGCTGTGAGACTTTGCGGCGGAAGCGTTTCGGTGGGATTGAATATATTGGTGCTGATGTGCTCTTCTAGAGCTATTTTCAAGGGGGATTTGAAATGGCGTGAGTCAAAAGTTGCCCTTTGCGAGATGGTTGGGTAAGCAATCTTCGCCATAATGACTGGATATGGAAGCAACTTTGAAGCCTTTTGTAATTGGTATGGAGGAGAGAAATGGAGAAAAGCAATGATGGCCTTCACAATCCTGCTAACCCGGTTCACTGCAACCCCGAAATTCAATCTAATCACCTGAGAGTATATGTACTAGAATAGGCTCATGTTTCTCAAACGATTATGCGATCATACTTGCAGATAAACTATATCTGTGAAGTGATGGCATTCCCGCGTTCATACTGCTCACCCATCCCCAGTAGAGCACACCGCAATTAATCAGTGCGGCAAGTCCGCACACTTCAGCCGTCAATCATGGCAGATGCCGCGGTTTCAACTACAATTTTCCATCAATACGTGTATGAATTTTTTCTTGTATACATGCTATCGGTGCTGTATAGTGAAGGCTAGAGACATTTTTCGCTGTAGGAGAGGGTCCGCCTATCAATGACGAAAAGACAATCACCACCGTTGGTGTTATCGAGGTTTCAAGCTACCGGTCGTGAAGCTTGACATTAAGTCTAGTCTTCGTTTGTTTGATAGTGGAATTCGAAGCTATTAAGAGCGAAATATGAGTCACCTCAACGCTGGACAGAATTATGTTGGTATCAAGCAGTATCATGTGCTAACATGTCCGGCTGGATGTGACGCGGATGAGCTTCGCACGAAGTTCAGACGAGCTACAAAACTCTGGAGGAGAACATACTCTTCGACAGAGTTTATCCGAACTAAGTTCACAACAAGGGAACACACACTGCACGGTTCGGAGAGGTTGAGCAATGAGGCGCGGCTGTGACACGCTGGGGGCGGAGCTTGTATAATCAACTGCTTGAAGTCTGCGCTCAGGGAAGCAAAGCAGAGCACACAGACTTTGTTTCTGATCTCGCGCAGATGTTTGCAGCTCATTTTCCCGACTCGTGGGCAGAGCTCCTAATTCAAGGATTGGTGCTCTTCCAGTATCACCCCACCTCTGCCGGTCGGAGATTCGTCAGAAGAAGCAAGGCCGCACCATCGTAGGGACAGCATACGGATATTGAGCAGCTGATAATCGTACGCTCATAGAATACGAGCCAGTCGCTTACGAGGATTTCTTAACTATCTCCGCTGTCGGGATATTCAATTTCAACGTTATAGGAGATCCAGCGGAGGAAAATTTGAAACCGAAGAGTTTTTGCGAGGCACTACTATGGGAGAAAGCAACAGATCAGACTTGAAGGCAGTTGAGAGTTCGCTGGCTTGTAAGATCTACGATGAGTTCTTCTTGTATTGGGCGATCCAGTGTAAAATCATTCAAGATTGTGAGGAGCAATTAGGACTGAAAGACGTAGTTTTACCACAGGCTGGGTCAGAGACGACTTGGACTAGATCCAGTAGCAGTTATCTCAATACCTCACTGACCCCGTTACCAAGCCTCGCGTTCCTCTTATGACTGCCCCAAAGGCTCTGTGGGAAAAGCGGCCCCAGTCTTGGCATCAACTATGGCTTCAACAACAACTTGCCAATGGTCTTCCTGCTCTCAACGTCCTTTGGAGTGAACCAAATCCACTGGTCAGTATTTGATCATTGATGTTTCAAACTTTGAGCGGAAAGGAGTTCTCACGATATGGGCCTGCTGCACTTCTGAAAGCGGATAGATCTTGTGAATCCTCGCTTTCAGCTTTCCTGAGGTCAGATAACTAAGCAGCCGGCTTCCGTAGTAGTCGAACTCCTCTCGCGTCTCTAAGTAGCCAAGCAAGGTTGGCCTTACAATTTTGATGCATTTGAGTGCGAGTCGACTGCGGTTGGTGACAAACCGATTAGTGGAGAACACCTCAAACCGATTGTATCTTCACTTACTGCAATGTCAAGGGAGGCACGGGGCCACTAGCATTGCCATACCAGACAACTGTGCCTTTCCGCCTGACCACATCCAAGCTACCTTCCCAGGTATCCTTTGCCACCGAGTCATATACCACGTCTACTCCCCTACCACCCGTTATCTCTTTGACCAACTTAGGCCAATCCTTGCCTTCCTCGCTGCGATAATCAATGACATGGTCTGCTCCCAGCGCTTTGACCAGCGCGACTTTCTCTGGTCCACCCGCCGTGGCAATTATCTTTGCCCCAATGTCCTTGAGGATCTGCGTCAAAAGAATGCCCACACCGCCAGCACCGGCATGCAGCATCACCCAGTGGTTCGCTTCAACTTTATATGACTCTTCGACGAGAGTAAGTGCTGTCAGGCCCGCAAGACCGCAAGAAGCAGCAACTTCTTCCGAAACCGCATCTGGCAGCTTCAACGTCTTCAGTGCCGGTACCGCCGTGTACTGCGCGTATCCTGATGTTCCTAGCCAAAGCACACGATCGCCAACGTGGATGTCATATTGTTCGGTGTTTGGACCTAGAGCCATCACCACACCAGCGCCTTCTCGACCAAGAATTTCAGGCTTTGTAGAGGGATAGAAGCCTGTTCTGAAGTATGTATCAACGTAATTGATGCTCGAAACAGTATTCTTGATCAAGACCTCGCCAGATTTAGGTTCGGGAACTGGTGCATGAGTCTTGTATTGCATGACTTCGGGTCCTCCTGTCTCTGAGGCAAGTACGGCAGCTTGGACCCTTGGAATCGCCATATCTCGAGTTTGCATATGGCGGCCGTCGTTATGCACGACGAATTAGCTGTTGGAAAAGACGCACAAGATACAGTTGTGGAACCGTCGACAGTGTTTGTCGTCGAATTGGTAAAAAGTTATCCTGGCTGACCAGATCTGAGTATCGCGTGATTATCGAGCATGGGATCATAAGACACATGTCGTCCCACCTGATGCCCAATATGCTTCTAAGCATCTGATGCTACATGGGCACCTTACCAAGTCCCATGGACGGTATGGACACGAGGAGCCATTCTTGGTAGATGCTTTGGTCCTCACGGGACATACCACGGAATTACCGCAGAGGAGCCGCTTACCATAGGAGACTCGTTAGCTTCTGGACTTGTCAACGGTTTTGAGCGGGAGGTCCGGCTAGTTCCCAATTAGGCTCTCCTACTCCGCTCCATTTTCCAATCCCGTTGAATCCCAACATACAAGGACATGGCTGAGTAAATTCGTAGCGCAGGAGATTGGAGTTCCTGACTTGACTATTGAAAATGATTCAGCATTTAAGTCTCCTCGACTCACGCTGCCATAGATGAAACGATGACGCAGACGTCTGGAGAAGCCTTGAGTGTTGTGGCCTGTGTTGTGGAGGATGACGTAGTGGCCTATGTACCAGTCTTTCAAGTCTTTCTTCTCTAGTCCACGATACATCGATTATATGCTCATGGTGCGGTGCAAACCCACCTCCAATGTGTCATAGCTCTTGGATCTGCTCGAAGTCCATGGCTGAGTTGAACACTATCAGCAGCCAGACAGCCGCGACTGTAGGGGCTTTCATAAGTCCAACATGTGTCTTGGTGGAGGTGAACCATTCGATCTACGAGCGCCTAAGGTTGGGAAAACCACAGATAGAAATGCCCAGAACGGCCAAACTTGTTCAATATTGGCTCTATACATCATTGAAAGATAGTTGAAACGTGGAGCAAGGGAGACCTCGATCGATTAATAGAACCAAGAGAGTGGTAAGTTACAGTTACGTTACAAAAAGCTATCTGGCCCATCGAACTGTAGTGGAAGCGTCTCCAATTGAGATATTGGCGGCACTAGAGGCCATGACGAGTATCCATCGAGTCTACAATCCCACAAGTCATGATCTATGAGATCCGAAAATGGATCTCCCATCACGTCCTGGCCAAACGTAAAGCTGGGTGCGGACGTATTAACTGAGTCTTTTATCGTCTGTGGGGATACGTTCTTTGCGACGGCCGTGGTCGTGTCGAGTTGATTTGCCAGGGTTACTGGGTATGAGGATTGTTCAAAGCCCAACAAGCTCGTTGGCACGTAGGGTCTAACGGGTTCTGTGAACTCTTGATGGAATGGCTCCCTCAGGAGAGCCCTATCGTCACCTTCTGCTGCCTGCAAATCTTGGGTTTTTATGAGGCGCGATGCACTTTCGTGAAGCAGATATGAGGATTTTCTTGCAATCTTGCTTAACTTTTCATATCTGGAAAGGTGTTGCAGGCACAGCGTCCAACTGCGACATAAAGAGCCCGGGGGGATCTCGCCCTTCTCAAATGTGCAGAGGCGGCCCATTAAGAGTGCACTACCGCAAACATGAAGGACTGTTCGGACGCATAATGATATTAGTAACACTCTAGAGATCAATCAGAGATTATTCAACCACTTACAACTAATGTTATACCACCAACATAGAAAGGTTTCGGTGCGGATCTGAGTTGCCAGATAATTTACCAGGTCGATGGCGAGAAGCACGCATTGTGCTGCAGTACTGCGCACCAGAGAATCCTGGATGATTCCCTTCTTGGAAAGTCCGAAAACAACATCTGGTTTCTGGCGCTGCTGTTTCTGGAATAACAACTCCAGTGCAGGTTTCAAGATGAGTATTCGAGTGTGAAGGAATCTAAGCAGATACTAGTCAATATGGTATCCTAGCAACATTTAAAGACAAGTATCTGACCTGCAGTGTAACCTCCTTGCTAAGGCTGGGAAATCAAGCATGCCGAGGGACTCTGGAAGAAGGAATTCTGAGATATGGTCGCCACAGAAGTCCATGGCTGCTGGCAAAGGCTCCTGCTTTAAGTATGGGGGCAAATTACTTTGCCACTCCATTATCTTTGCATCAAGTCCCAAGATGGATTGTGTAGTCGAAGATGAATCGGAAATTAGTTCTTGCTCCTGTTCCTCTAAGACCCTGCCTAGAATTCTGTAGAGCTTTATCGTTTCCGTGTAATACTCCATGAAACTATGGAGGTCTTTCGGTTGGGCATTCGGTTTGCCCACCTTGTCGCTAAGAAGTTGATCGTCAATGGGCTCGGGCAATTTGAAGAGCTTCCTACTAGTCGAAACCAGTAATGGCTGACCAAAAGAGATAGAGATGTCCCTATATTAGAATGTTCATTAGTCCATGTCAGAGAGGAGGAGACCACCAAAAAATTGCACTGCAAATTCGATTGGTCTGATGCTGAGGTAGCATAAAGCTCGGGGATTGAGCACAGAAGGTGGGGGATACGGGGGAACTTACGTTTCCAGTATAACACAGCCATACCACACTCGTACACGCATCTCACAGTCCAACTGAGTTGAGAAGGATGGGAGAAGTCCCCTCCTGCGAGCCTCGGGGATGCTGAAATGCAAACCCATATTTTGAGCCATTCGAATGGCCAAACCCCCAATATTCCAGCACTTCGAGAATCTTTCGGTGCTTTGTAAGTAGAAGCCCATCAGTAATGCCAGTTGAACTAGCTCAATTCCCACCTCTTCATCTAGAATTCGAAATATATCTATGCTCTCAGCCAAGCGAAAATATTCTTGGGCTTGCTCAGCGTTGTGTTGCGAATCTCGAGATGCGAAAAGGGAAGCTAGAGAAAGCACGACGTTTAACGTCGAAGGAAATAGCGTGCCCTTACTCTTCTGCTTGCACAATCCTAGACACGAGGGTAGCTTTCGTGTGTTCTTCAGGGAAGTGGTATACGTTGACTCCCACAACGCATGATACTGCTTCATAAATGTCGGTTCATGTAACACAGGAAGCATACGCTGGTGTCTGGAGAAGAAGATGGCCACGAGGCTATCAGCGTGTCTTCGCAGCGGCAAGCGGCATTGCATCGCATCGAGCGCACGATCGCATTTGCAGTCAGCGTTATCATCGTTGTTGTTATCGTCAGGAGGTGTGCCGACTTGAGGTGAACCGATCGAGTCAAACAGCAGAGCTGATCTCACGCACGTGTCGGCTCTCTGGTCGATAGGAAGGTCGATCGGAGGTATGAGCTGTTCGAAGCCATATGGTTCTATACATCGCGAAGAAGCTCCGTGTCCACTTGGGTCAGACAATTGAGCTTGAGAATGGATTACGGTGGGAGTGGCATCTGAGCAATTATCATCAAGTTGAGTAAGCCTCAGGGGCTGTTGTGAGGGTTGCTGTGGTCGAGGGACATTCCTTATATGTGACACATCCTTTTCCTGTCCGTTTGGCAGTATCTCTGCTTCTTTTTCGAGTTCTTCAAGATGGGCACGCAGCGATCGGATCATACTACAGCATCACCTATCAGTGAATGAGGCATCTGGGCAAGTGCTCCTCAAGTAATTAGCCAACCTAAAGTTCCATTGCTTTGCTTCAATCTCTGCAGAGTAGACACAATCTGACTTGCGTTTCTTGCAGCCACCACAGGCAGGGAAAGCAGAATCACAACGTCTCTTTCTCGTTCTACACTCTTCACACGCCAATGTTGCCCGCTTGCGGACCATGGTCCTTTTAGAAGGCGGTGGCTCAGCCTTGTTCGGCGCATCGCCTCTGCGCTTCTGGGATGGCTGATTCATATTCGGGAGAGGAGCCAAACTTGCTACTCTATCACTATCAGAGCAGTGATGTTGAAAGAGTCTTATCCTTCCTCAATGACGCGGAAGGAAGCAGAACCCCTCAATTGCATGCGCGGGGTCCGGGGAGAAAACGAATCATGTTAGGTAATCCCATAAAAAACCGTCGCCACAAATACTCCGAGTAAGTTATGGATAAGTAATTAATCAGCCAACATGGTGATGGACCTCTCTTTGACCGATTTACCCGCCTTAACCCCGCAAATTCCTGCCAAGCAACGTGTTAGTCAAACGATCGTGCGGCACGCCCTCTTCATGTAGTAAGAAATCAGAAGCTCAGAGATTGATGTCCACTTGAAGTGCTCTTGAAGATGGGAGATGGATCAATTCAGTTTTCCCCCTCCCGATGCGCATTGTGGCCGTGGAAAGGGGTTTGTGTAATATGTCGTATACTTATTTACGAGCAGCCAGGCCGTTGGTTCGAATTTTCCGTGGTCACATACGTCAACATTGTCTGAGAAACAAGTCCAGGAAAAGATGTGGAATACATTTGCGCACAAAAAGGCTTTTCCATGTATTAACTGGATCTCAATATCGTTTTCAAACATTGTCTGTAGTACCAATCAGTGGCTTCTTCGCCAATGTCTCGAAAAAAACACCTGGCGCATTCCAATCAAAGAACAGATCTCCGCATTCTAAACTTCGTTCAATGAGGTCGGTCGCCCAGCCAAACATCTCCTTTTCATACGCCGCTACAGCATCTTTCGTAATCCCAAATTCTTTGAGTTTCTGTGACAATATGATGGAATCTCTCATTGCGCAATTAACCCCATCGCCGACGAAGGGAGGTGTCACATGTGCCGCATCCCCGATGACTGTAACATCCGCGTTCGGTGCCCAGTTGAATCTATCGGTAGGCATGTGCCACAGAGGCCATGCGAAGAGCGGACCTTCACATGCGCTGATCAAATCCTGGAAATATTGGCTGTACTGACCGAAAAACTCTTCCGTAAGAAGAAGCTTCTTGACGGCTTCAGTGTCTGAAAGATCAAAGGTTCCAGTTCTCGTAAAGTCAACCGGTCTTTCAAATCCCAGGTCAACTCGATAGTGGCCATCACCTTGCATTTGGTTCCATATCTTGAGCTTTTTGCCCATCACAACTTGAGGGCCGACTCCGGCGCTCTTGAGCACCGTTGGATAGAACGGGTTATCCGGGTGAATAGTACCGTTGATGAACGTTCTTTTGGCATATTGTGGCGTCGCTGTTGTTACCTGTAGCGTTATCAGTGAACCCACGTTCCGAAGCAGATTCGAGGAAAAGATAGCATTCCATACCAGATGCCGAACTTTACTGAACGCTCCATCTGCACCTACAACAAGCTTAAAGCCAGTGGCCTTCTCTCCACCCTCAAATTGTAGCACTATATTCCCTTGTTCGTCTCTGACGACCTCCTTCACGCGGGAGCCCCACTTGATCTTGCTATCAGGGATGGTCGTCAGCAAAGCGGCTTTGATCTGACCGCGATCCAGCTCTGGCTTGTCGTGTCCCTCACCCCAGGTAGCCACTTTTGTCCCAGCTGGGTCAAACACAGTATGGATCGTGGCGTCTCCGCGTCTGCCATATTTGTTCATCTTGTCAAAACACCCCGCCTCCTTCATGGCGCGCTGACCACTGCCAAGGTGGAGGTCCAGACAGCCACCTCTAGGAAGAGACTCCTTCGATTCTCGTTCGTAGACAACATAGTCGAAGCCTGCACGTTCGAGCATACCTGCGAGCGCCAGCCCTGAGGGCCCACCACCCACGATCGCGATCTCCGGTGCCGTTACTTTGCTGATCATCTTCGTGGTCTCAAAGTTATCAACTCTGAGCAACTAATGACAAAGTTCGAGATATTGGACTTCCACACTGTCAACCGACCCGAGAGCTCCACTTTATAAATCCGAGTCATTCTGGACTAGCTTTGGGCCAGGCCTGATGGACCTAATCTGTGCCGTCACTCGGTCGAGAATTATGTTTGTTTTCAACTATATTGCGGAGTTAACGCGGACAGGAAAGTGTGGGGAAGCTGATTGTGGGGGATCGTCTTTCAAGGTTCTGACAACCACCCTTATGTCTGCGCAATCCGGCGCCGCCGCAGAACGGCTTCTGCTAAGATGTAAAGGCTCAAAATCCGAGCAAGAGCCCTGCATCACAAGGAGACTGAAGAACTGTTGGCAACAGAGGTGTTCTGAACTTGTCAACTTATCTGATAGAAGGATCGGAGGTACTTTTGTTTAACGCATGTGGACTCGGGTGCTAATTCCATGAAACTAAGCACAGGTAATGGGTGGTATCTTTGCGAGTGCCAGGACATCTCACTGCGAACCTTACTACCTAAGAAATAGATAGGGAAGTAAGGAGGCAGTAATGGTATTATTTCGTGTAGATTCATTAAGCTGTATCTACTGGACAGCCATATAAGGATGCTAGTTTCGATGCCAGATTGCAGAGCTAGTTCGTTCTCATAGAGCTTCTCAGGGGTCGCCAGGATGGAATTTCCTCGCCTTCACCAGAGCACATGTTTCACATCGGTACAGATAATAACTATTCATGCGGCTTCCGGGGGAAATGCTTCATCAATCTGAGATATCTGGCTCAAAATGTCTTGACGCAATCGCCGAACCCGAGCCAATCGTCGACCGGACGGTTCAAAAAATAATTCAGCTTCTGTCGCAGCCTGTTCCAGGAAGGCCACCGCTTCGTTGAGTCTTTGACGTTTGGCCATGGGGCCCAGCGAGTGCCCTAGCAACATCCCCGTACGACTACGAGCCCACGTCTGTGTCGCTTCCTCCAGGTGAAGCCTCACGAGAGCAACTTTGGCCAGGCCCTCGAGCGCCGCAAACCGATTTTTTGCTTTGGCGAAGCCACCGAGTCTATCAGCTCGGCTAATTGCCTCCATGAAATAAGCCTCAGCCCGCTGAACCTGATGGCTCTCCAAGAAGTCGTCAGCAACGTTGGTGAGAGTCCACACGACGTTGCTTTTGTTCTTCCCGTAGAGAGCTTCTTGATCAACGAGTAAGTCTTGGCGGATGCTCTGTCGCTCTCCAGTGATGTTGGCATAAAACAGGCAATCGCAATATCGTTCTCTGAGATATAACTGTTTCCAAGATGGTTCCACATATGCCTGTGTGAAACAGCCTATCATCTTGTGCATGATACGCACAAGGTCGTCTGTGCAGGAATCTGCGCTGCGAAGCTCACGCAATATCATTGTGAGTGGATGTATATGACCCAATTTGACCATTGAGAGCTGCGAAAGGTGTCTTAGAAGTATTCTATGCAAGTCCCGTAATGGAGCTATCTCCTGGCTTGGATGTCGCGATGCTGATGCTTGTGCAGCAACTTCCAATTCGCAAATCACCGCGAAACCTTGAGCAATTGCTGGTGGACTGACTTCCTCGAGAAAACCAGATAACAGGCTGAGTGCTGTATCGAAGCTAGTGAACCCTGAACGAGTATCTCCATACTGGATATGAAAGATGGTGTCCTGAATTTTGCTGGCAAATCTTCCATGAGTTGTCAGCATATGGACTTGTGGTTCATCATTTACAGGCTCTTGTGTCGCTTCTAGGTAGTTGAGGCAGTATGAGTCGATGTGCCTCAGCATATCCTCGAGTCTAGCAAATTGTGTTGGGGGTGAGGGACTCCGTGGAAGTTTATTCATAACTTGCGCTATCTTGAAGTCTGGTAGCGGTCTCGAGATGATTTCAAGACCTGGACTTCGTTTGTCGCCTTCAATTTTGTCTGGAAGCTTGGTAGCGGTAGAGCCCGGGAATTCATCATTCAGGTCAACAACATTGTTTTGATGTACGAGCATCACATTGGGTGAGGGTTGATAGTTCTCAAACGTAGGGCCTTTTATCATCTCACCCAGATCGTGGATATGTTTGCGATGAAAATATCGCCTGACTTCAGAGAAGGGCACGAGGCGACCCCGTATGCGGAGTTGCGGATCGGTGGAGAAGGAATGCAAAAGCCCGGCGTCTGCCACAATCTTAACTGCAGTGATCATCTCAGGATGAGTGTTCTTCTTTCCAAGTCCCCATTCTTGGATTTTGCCCCTTAACATGCGGTCACTTCGTTGTCACTGCGTCAGTGTCAAGTTAGCCATGCGACTAAATGACTTACCTGACGACGAACCCTTGCGCGGCCAAGATTGCGGCTACTTCCTTGCATGATTTGCGTTGAATGTTGTAGAGATGAGTTATGAGGCGTTGATGGCACTTCCATTCAGCTGCAGTACACTGGGGCATGCTAGGCAGGCCTAGCTCACAGACAGATGTTAAGAGCTCAAGAGAACGACGAAGGGTGTATCAATGAACACAGGCCATGAACGGGTATCATAGCATGAAACATCCCGTCTTACGATAGCTGTGGCCCGAGTTCATCTTAGTACCCGCGTAGAGTCGGAGGTCGATAGTGGCACAATGAAGATGACATTTTGAGAAGTGGCTTAGGAGCTTCAGTGGAAGGATGTTTCAGAAACAACCAGGTACATCCGGGGAATACTTACCATGGGCAAAGATCCTCTGGCCAGAGCCGCAGTACTTGTCGAGGAAATGATCAAGTATCGGGTAGAGGACAGGCTTCAACGTTCCTGAATTGGGGCTAAAAAGACAGGCGCAGCGCTAGGCCCATTTTGAGATAGTAAGACCAGAGTTTATTCGGCCGGAAGACCGTTGGAAATAGTCGTAGGACTGGACATAAAGGTGACCAAAGAAAGCATCTCGATCACCAACGGCTTGAGATCGAGGACGGGTAGAGGACTACATCCTCCTGCTCGCTCCTGAAACATCCAAACGACAGGTCATAATGGTCGACGTCTCAGAGCCTGAGAAATCCAACTCGCATGGGCCATCCGCGCTCAGCCGGCACAATACCGCCGTGACACGAATCTCAGCACGAGTCGCCCAATTCCACAAGGCTGGAACTCCCTTTCGGATTTTTCATGGGAACACCAATTCAACCAGACCGAGCATTAGAACTCTCTCGGAAACAGTCGACATCTCGGATCTCAACCACGTCATCTCTGTCGACACAGAGAAGCGAACGTGTCTCGTCGAGCCGAATGTGCCAATGGACTTGCTGGTCGCCAGCACCCTACCGTTAGGACTAGTATGTCCCGTCGTGCCTGAATTTCCGGGCATTACGGTCGGCGGCGGCCATGCCGGCACAGCGGGCGAGAGCTCGAGTTTCCGGCATGGGTTCTTCGACCGATGCATCAATTGGTTTGAGATGGTGTTGGCCGACGGACAGGTGGTGGTTGCTTCTTCTGAAGAAGGATCCGAGAGGAAGGATTTGTTTGACGGTGCGGCGGGCACGTTTGGCACGCTGGGTGTGGCGACTTTGTTTGAGATTAGACTTGTGCCGGCCAAAACCTATGTCGAGTTGACGTATCTTGCGGTCAGGAGCATTGAGGACGCTCAGAGAGAGATTGCCGAACAGGCAGAGGATGAGAGTGTGGATTTCTTGGATGGGATCATGTTCGCTCCGGACGGCGGTGTCGTTATGGCAGGACGATTTGCGGAGCAAAAGGACAAAGATCAACATCTTCCAGTCGCAACTTTCACCGGACCGTGGGATGACTGGTTTTATCTGCACGCCGAATCTCAATTGAAGAGTATCAGGGCCACCACTTCCTCTTCTGTACAACCACCACCAAGAGAACTGGTCCCTTTGACAGACTATCTATTCCGCTACGACCGCGGCGCCTTCTGGACCGGCAGATGGGCTTTCGAATACTTCTACACGCCTTTCACACGCCTGATGCGGTACGCCTTCGACTACTGCTTCCACACACGCGTCATGTACCATGCCTTGCATCGGTCGGGCCTGATGCAACGCTTCATCATCCAAGACATGGCGATTCCAAATCGCAACATCCCGGCGTTCTCCCACTGGCTCGATGCGGAACTCCCCGACATCTATCCACGCTGGCTGTGCCCGTTGAAACTCAACGAGAGCGTGAGCATGCATCCGCACAGCGCTCCCGCCGCAAACACCCGCGACGACATCCTGCTCAACATCGGCGTTTGGGGCCCCACTCCATCCCGATACACCCAAATTGGCATTAATCGCAAGATCGAGTCGAAGTTGTCATCGCTTGGCGGCATGAAGTGGTTGTACGCTCAGACTTTCTACACCGAGGATGAGTTCTGGGGTATCTATGACCGCAGGTGGTATGAGGCATTACGGAAGAAATACCACGCTGAAGGACTGCCGACGGTGTATGAGAAGGTGAGGACGAAAGTCGATGAGAAGGACCTATTGTTTGGTGATGGGAGGGGAGCCAAGATTGGTGTTGAGAAGGGCTTTTGGAGCATTTGGCCCTTTGCAGGGGTCTACGGGGTGCTGAGTGTTTTCAAAGGTGGGAAAGACTATTTGCGGAAGGGGTGAGTGTGTGAGATGTGGTTGAAAAAAATGGGGGTTTGATAGGTTGAACCTTTGATTAGAGGTAAAAGGGGTGGCATTTCATAGAGATTTGTGGCATGGCCAACATGATCGAGCACTAGAGGACTGAAGGCTAGATATGGTTGGGTGATCTACAAGATAGGATAACAACACCAACGGGCGGTAGATATATATACAAATTCTTCATGGCATTATAACTAGTTTAATCTGAGGTTTCATTAGCACGAAGGTGCGAATGCCCATGTTGGGGGACATGTCAATTCATCCCGTCTCGGCAGAAGACCACCGTTCCGACCGATTTATCGAACAAATTTTTACAACGCCAATGCTAAGACATGCAATAAAAAGCACAAGGAAGAAAACTTCACCCCTTTTGACTTCCTGCCGCGACGACTTCATCCAAGCTGGAAATTGTATGCGTGCCAAGTACAAATAAGTGTAGAAGTGGTAGAGCAACAAACTGTTATGCGAGCCGACGTAGTGTAGTCATCAAATGAATCATTCTCTGTTTATAAAATGTCGATTATCGGTTGGCAGACATTTCGAAAGGTCCAGATGCTGAAGTCTGTCGTTGGTGACTCATCAGACTGGAGAGGAGAAAATTAGTCATATATCCCAGGCATGATGGCGTCAATGAGTGACTTACGGTGTTGTTTGCTGATTATGAAGCTCATGCTCAGGTGCAGGGCTCATTCTGTTCTGTCGTTGTAGGAATCCTTCAATACCTCCACTCTGCGGTTGAGGAGCAACACCAGTAGATCCTGGACTGCTGGCTCGCTGAGAGTGTAATTCACTACCTGCAACTAGAGGTTGATTTTCATGCGCAAGTGGTGTTGATACTTGACCGAAAATATCCTGCGCGGGGGAGCCTGGCCAGCCATATGGCTGTTGAGGGGTCATATGTGGTGGGTAGCCTGGCTGCTGATAAGCAGCAGGGTACTGTGGCTGAGCATACTGCCCGGTAGGATTTCCAAAGGCGTCGGTGATAGGCACAGGAGCGGCTGAAACACCAGACATATGCTTGTTCATCACAGGCGACATGACTGACGGTTGCATTGAACTGCGATAGTCGAAACCTCCAGGCGGCACATATGCAGGGGGAGCTGGGGCCATGGCTGGTTGCGATGGGGCGGGACCGTTCTTGTCGCTGCGACGGGATTTGCGGCCGCAAAAGAATAGAAATGCCGCTCCAGCGATTGCAACTGCAGCAGCACCTAAGAGAGAGATCAGTCAACACAGGCAAGATGAGAAGAGATGGATCGAACATACCGATGGCGATACCAGCAATAGCACCGGTAGAGAGACCATGGCTATGGCTTTCAGTTGCTCCTGATGTCGAAGTTGAACCAGCAGATGAGCCTGTCGTCGAGCTTCCGGTTGGTGCAGAAGTCGTACTCGAGGTAGTGAAGGGGTCTGTTGACTCGTCGGGCCAGTCCTGGCCGGGAAGGAGCATGAACGATGAATTCGCTGCATATTGCTTCTGTACTTCCAGACTGACGCTTGCGTTTGGATTTATCACACCAACCATTTGCCAGTCTATACAAGATCCCGGAGCTCCACAGTAGAAGAAGATTGGGTCAGTATCATTTATTTGCAATGTGAACTTTGGCGGATCGGGCAGAATGGCGTCGACGATCTTGAAGCCCGAGTCGAACCCAACCTTGTCCACACCTAGGGGAGGAGGAAGAGGTTAGCGGCGTCAATCAAAGAGGGCAACAACAACATCAATCTTGGTAGATTCGAGTTTGCCTGTGGCTGTACTTACCCGTCATCTCATAGGGTATGCATGGAAATTTGTACTCAGCCCGGATAACTGAGTGGTTTGTCGGATAGAATTGGAATTCAACAAAGTTTGATGGAGAAAGCTGTACGACGTTTGGACTGAAGACATGACCGCCCAAACCAACAGCGATGGTCTTGGTAATTGGGTCTGCAGTTGTGGTGTTCGCTGATTGAGTGGCGGCAGCACCAGTTGCAGTGGTACCACTCGCGCTGTTGGTGGAGGTGGTGGCCGCGGCAGAGTCTACTGTGGACGTTGGGCCAGTATCTTGCCCCGAGGCAAGCTGGAGCAATGCCACCAGTGCAAGAGCAGCCAACCTCATAGTTGCGATATGGGTAGCCGGAATAAGCAAGATCGAGCAGGCCCAGGTGGATTGAGATGCAATCGATGTTGAGATTGAAAATTGAGAGCTCGCTCACGATGTTCCCCGAAGTTGAGAAATGCTCTAGTAGAGAACGAGAAAACGGTGGGCTCCAGCTGGGCTAAGACGAGGGTTCTTAGGGTCTCCAAGGTGCGGCTGAGTCGCGGTCTCGAGGGTCTGGGTCAACAACCGAGACTCTTGAGGCAGAGGATTCGGATTGCTCACCAGTACGAGTACGAATGAAGAGACAGGACGGAGCACGGAATGGAAGATTCTGGGCCGACAGCTAAGGGATAAATCGAGAGAAGGATGGCCTCACAGAATCTTCATAGACTTGAACTCAGCCATTCTCAGGGCAAGAATTCTAATACGGGTAATGGCAGAAGATCGGTCGGGGACCGCGCAGCTCTGCAATCTTTGGCCATCAACTCTTGGTCCTTGGATCCTGTTCTCACTAGGGCGTAGGCGAACAGCCGAACGCTACCTCGTTCTTTCAGGCCCAGGTGCATGCTTTCTTCGCGGGAGGCTTGCTGAACCAAAATACGAGAAGCGGGCAAGGATGAGAGGCCTGGACAAGGCTCTGCTGTGTCAAAAGAGGTGCTCAAGACCAATTAGAAAGGTGGAGTGGAAGCCGAGATTGAAGGGCACATCGCAAAATAGGAAGCCCCTTGCTGAGTTTTGGTGTCTGCTGGCGCGCCAAGTGAAGCTAGTGGGTTAAGGCCAATTATAACTTCTGTTATAGGGGGCTGAAAGGTGGCGTCCCAAAGCTAAAGATGTCGGGCTGCCAGCTGGCGACCTGAACAAAAAACACACCTAGCTTCGTACCGAGTAGATGCCATCTAACGATCCTTGGGCCTTGGCCACGGCAGATGGGAACGAATGTAGAAAAGAAAAAGCAACTGATGTCGGGTCTATCACTATATCGATACGGAGCATTCAAAATCCCAAACACCTGAGGTTGATTTCGTCAGCGTTACCGAGAGGTCAGAGATCTGAAACCAACAACTACGAGGTTATACCTATTCGTACCTAACCTACTTGATACGCTGACATGGGACAGTCCTGGATGGAGCATTGCGATCCTTCCCGCGAAACTTCCATGCCAAGGCTGTTCATGTCAGCAGTAGCAAACACTGATCAGAGTCATGGTCTAAAATTGTCCACCCTAATTCTAGTCGACGCAGATCTTCGTGCTTTAGACTCGATGATTCCGTGGCCCACAGCCTCCAGGTATCGGGACTTCACTGTGAGAGTCGGCGATAAGTGGATGCTTACTAGAGTACCTCGTGCTGCTTGTCCGAATACCGACACGGCCAGCAAGATCTCACTGATATATACCCTATATACTGCATGCTACTGTCCGATGTCCCTGGACTCGGCGTGAAATCTCACCCAATCTGGAACTTCGCGGACACTTCAGTGGTCGCCAGTTTAGCTATCATGACTTGGTCTCCTGAAAAGGCCAGCCACCCAACACAATCTTGAATAGCAAAGGATCCTTTTCGATCTCTTGCCTCCGCGATGTCAATTCCTCCACATCCCAATTGACCCAAATATATCGCCCTCGGAGAAAGTCCGCCTCGGCGCTCGCCAGCCAGACGGTAAAATGTGCTGGGAGAGCGACTTGAGACAGAACAGCACTGATACCCTTCGGCAGTTCCTTCCCTCCAGTATTCCCGAACACTTGCTTCAACATAGAAGTGTCAATAACCCCAGGATGAACGGTGAATACCCGAAGGTTGGGATTCTCGACTGCTAAGTAGTCGTCGAGCTTCGCCGCTGCAAGCTTGGCGGCACCTGTCTGTAAATCAATAGGCTGCTATCAAGAGATGTCTTGGATCCGGATTGAACACGCCGACTTGGAGACTTACAATATGCAGAACACTTTGGCAGTTGCGCGGCTGGCAGATGACTGGCACCTGCGTTGGCGTTGATGAAGGTTGCATTCGGCCTGGCCTTGGGTGCAAAGTGCTTCGCAAAATGGAAAGGAAACCGGGCGATGGCCTCGAAGGCGTCCCATGAAGTATCCTCATCTGCACCAGCAATTGTTGACAAAGGAGGTAGTGCTGCGGCATAGTTGGCGAAGATATCCCATGCCCCGATGGCCACTCGAATGTCATGCGCAGCACAACCCATGCTCTCTGCTTTGCCCACATCAGCTACCGCTATAAAAACATTCGTTTTTGGGTAAGCATTGCCGATGGCGGTCTTTGTCCCTTGAAGTGTCTTTTCTGTTCTGCCTACAATGGCAATCTTTGTCGCCCCTGCCTTGGCGAAAGACAGGGCAACTTCAGAACCAATACCCCCTATCCCGGCGCCTGTGACGATTACAGTCTTATCCTTTACCGAATTCTCAGGTCGGCTTGGATCAATGGCGGGGTAAGTGTCCTGTCGGTAAATCTTTGTGAATGAAGGACTAGACATTTCGGGCTAGGGGATGGTTGTAGAATATAGGGATTATGATATAACTTGGAAGTTGTACTCAGGCAGGATGATTCTGGGGATTTGTTGGAAATATGACCGTTAAGAGGGGTACCACTTGGAATACAGTTTGACTACAGTGGTACTCGTTCAACCCAGACACAGATGGATCTTTGGTGTCGTACGGATACCTTATATACTGGGTAGGTCGGGAGTAAGACCTTGAACAGAGCATGTGTGGAGATCGGGGTACTCCTCAGCATCTACCTCGTACTTACGTATGCAATACAGAGAAATCCTTGTGCTCTTGGCAATTGGTGGCCGTTAATCTCGAGAATCAGACAATCACAAACTCTCAACTCATGTATATGAGCAGCTGGCCTGACAATGAAGTCCTCGTTAAGCAGGAGTACTCCGACAGCTGCCCTGCCCGCCTGAGGGCTGGATGCTTCGATGATTTTTGGAGAGGGGTCAGGATCACGTGTTGTGCCCCACGACCGCAAGAAGGGTTTTTGACGCGTTTTCCCCTCCAAGCGCCGCTTAGCCACGGCTACCACCATTCAGTTGACTGCGACGACAAAAGTTTCTCTCGAACATTTTGAAATCTTATGCATTGGTGGCGCGACTGTTAGTTAGGACACGGATATTCCCTTTGTATACATCTTTCATTGAATCCATACCATCGACGACCCTCAACTGGTGGCTTCAATTCCCTATCTTGACGTTCACTCATCTGACCCTTGTCTTGCAATCATGGCACAACCGACATCTCGATTCCACGCCAAAGGCACCCACGCCAGCGTGACCGAGCTCATCGGCCAGACTCCTCTCGTCAAACTCCAGAAGATTCCTCAATCCTTAGGTATCGAAGCCACTGTCTATGCGAAATGCGAGTTCTTCAATGCCGGTGGGAGTGTCAAGGATCGAATTGCTCTACGCATGATTGAACAAGCCGAGAAGTCTGGCCGCATAAAGCCCGGCGATACTCTGATCGAGCCCACAAGTGGAAATACGTGAGTACACAAAGAGAACAACCGAAGACATCGACTTTTATTGATTCGATGACAGCGGAATCGGTCTTGCTCTCGTGGCATCTGTCAAGGGCTACAAAACCATCATCACCCTCCCAGAAAAGATGTCCGCCGAGAAAGTTGCTGTCCTCAAAGCCTTGAATGCAACCATCATTCGTACGCCGACACAAGCCGCCTTCGATAGTCCCGAATCGCACATCGGCGTTGCAAAACGTCTGGAGAAGGAAATTCCCAACGCACATATTCTCGATCAATACGGAAATCCAGATAATCCGTTGGCCCACGAACTCGGAACCGCCCAAGAAATATGGGAACAGACCGAAGGACACATTACAGCGATCGTTGCAGGCGCGGGGACAGGCGGCACAATAACCGGACTGGCTCGAGGGCTGCACAAGCACAACAAGGCCATCAAGGTCATTGCTGCTGACCCGCAAGGCTCAATTCTCGCCCTTCCCTCCCAACTCAACGATGAATTCAAGGATCAACCATACAAAGTGGAGGGGATCGGGTACGACTTCATTCCCGATGTACTGGACCAAAAAGCTGTCGACAAATGGTACAAGACCGACGATCGGGACTCCTTCCACTATGCCCGCCGTCTGATTGCCGAGGAAGGCTTGCTGGCTGGAGGTAGCAGTGGCTCTGCGATGGCCGGCCTGGTTGCAGCACATCGAGAAACCCCCTTCACCAAGGACGATGTCGTGGTAGTGGTCCTCCCCGACAGCATCCGCTCCTACCTCAGCAAATTCATCGACGACGACTGGCTGGCAGCCAACGACCTCCTCCCACCAACACCACCCTCCGAGTCCGTGGAAAGTCCCCGCCTCTCCCGCAGCCGTACCGACTCATTGCGACAGAATGACCAGTTCCGCGGTGCCCGCGTCAAGGACCTCCGCCTCAAACCGGTCTCCACCGTGACAAGCGACTCGACCTGCAGCTCCGCCATCGAAGTGATGCGCGAGAAGGGCTTCGACCAGCTGCCCGTGCTGGCACCCCGCGGCCGACGCCTCGTCGGGCTCGTCACGCTCGGCAATCTTCTCAGCCGGATCTCGCACGGCCGCGCCACAGGCAAGTCGCCTGTTGCGGACGTCATGTTCGACTTCACGCAGATCAGCGAGGTCATCACCGACCCGCGCCACATCGGCGATATTACCGGCGCGGCGAAGCTGTCTGACCGCACCAACGGCAATACCGGCGACGAAGACCACCAGCATGCCAAAGCCCGCCAGTTCGTCGAGATTACCGTCGACACGCCACTTAGTGCTCTGAACCGCTTCTTCGAGTGGCAGAGCGCCGCCATCGTCACGGAACGTGACTTGAGTTCGAGTGAGAGCTCTGGAAAAGGCGGTGCGCTGAAACCCGTCGGCGTTGTTACCAAGGTCGATCTGCTTACTTGGTTGCTTACCGAGCACAAGATACGTTAGTTAGCATGATGGGTGCCGGTCTCGATGGATGATTCATTGGCATGACTGGTGCACTGGGATCTGTGCCCTAGTCGATTTCAAAGTCTTCGTGTAGAAAGACAGCCATTCGGAGTTGTGGGAGGGGAAAGGGGGTTCATGGAATTGTCGTCGATTTTTAGGCACAAAGTGCTGGTCCTTGATCTGTCGCAGTCGTGTGGCAAACCATTCAACATGACCATTGGAGATTGGGAAATTCAACTTTGTTAGAGTACGAGGATATTAGATCTGATAAGACTATAGTCTAGCTCAACCAGGTGAATACTGGCGCAGAGCGCATTAATACACTCCAAACATGACTAAATGATGTGTAGTGATACACTTGCTACTGCCTACCGTCATAAACCACGTCAACTTGCGATGTGGATTCAGTTGCAATGGACATCATCACGCCTTGCAACTGTCCAACCATCATAGTGGCAGTTTTTCAAGCTCGAAAAGAGGGAAGCCCGGTCTGGGGGAGAAATTTGTTGCTGTGGACGAAATCAGGCGAAACGGGAAGGGAGCTAGGATTTATTGCGGAAGATTTGGACGGGGACCAGGCATAGGATGCTGTAGCACTCAGTGGTGATAAGTATCGGCGCACATCGGGAATCGAGAAAAGGACGGAAGAGGGGCCGGCGCGGAGGGAGGGGGCGTTTCGGATGGAGGTGTGGTCAAGAACGGGTGGCGGGATGAACTCGAGATGAATGTTTAACGGCGACGTGGATGACGGGGGAACGCTGCTTGGATATCGGGCGGATCGCGGGACGGGGCATTTGGGGGGAAGATGGCGATCAACACGTTTGGTTTGGTGATAATCTATCGTTCGATATTTTCGAATCGAGGCCTCGACGGAATATGCTATCGCTATCGAAGAGATTGGATTGATCGGGGAGATGTCTGCTGATGCTTCTGTCGGTTCTGATTTGTGTCTGTCACCGTTCGCTCGGAAGATCGTTCTATCTCATGTCAAGTCAATCTGTCACTATTGAAAACCCGCCCGAAAAGTTCAAGCCTCTCATGCTGTTCTGTTAGACTTTAGACAGCGCCGCTTTTGATGAGGAAAAACCTAGCACTCCCTTCGCCAATAGCAATTTCATACTCGAGCCTGCACACCGAAATTGCAACCTTGATATCGGGAAAGAAAATAAATGTAGGGCCGAAATTCAATGTGATCGATCATTCTGCGGTGTCCAGTTCATCATGTGCAGCGGGAGGGGAGTCCGGGACTGATACGGGTGTCAGCTTCATATCCACCTGGCCTGTTTGAAGACATCAATGTCCATCATGTTCGTACCTTTACGATCTTCACCATTGGCATTGTCTCGATCGTCATCACGGCGGTCTCGGTCATCCTTCATGTCGCGATCCCGGTCACGATCCCGGTCGGCAGGGCTTCGTGATCGGCGGCGATCATCATAGTCTCGATCTCGATCACGTTCTCGGTCGCGATCACCACGGTCACGTCGGTCGTCCTTGCGTGGGGAATAGTCACGACGGCGAGGCGAAGGTGAACGGCCACCACGTCGCGCCGGGGAGCGGTCGCGATCGCGACGATCACGGCTGTCTCGGCTATCACGACCACCTTCGCGACGCTCACGAGTTTCGCCATCGCGACCTCGTCCGGCTTCATATCGCCATGTTGCAGAAGGAGGAGTACGGGCCCACTGGAGGGAGTTGTCAATAATAGGTGATGCATTTTATAAGATGATTCGTACCTCGATCTTTAGAAGATCATCCCGACCGATTCGCTTGTTATGCATCTCATGGTAGGCATCGTCTGCATCGCGGCGACTTTCGTACTCGACAAAGGCAAAACTGGTTCAGGATAATTAGTCGATGAATTCTGGAGTAGAGTATGTCATAGGGAAGGATGGGTACTTACAGTCGGCTGGAAGCAGTTCGTGGAGCAGGGATGTCGCATCTAACGAGGCGGCCGTAGTGTTCGAACTCATAGGCCAGATCACGAGCTCGTGTGCCATGACCAAAGCCAGTGACATAGAGAGTAGTTCCGGACCGATTGGACATGATGGCAAGCTTGTGGTGCGATTGGGAGGTGCGTGATATCAGAAGACAAGGAAGCTGTGATCAAATGCCCGACAAGAGAGATCACAAGGCGACGATGATTTTTTCAGGACAGTAGATCTTGTGAGTGAAATGTGATTTAGCTGTCACAGCATTTGTAGTGAAAGGATGGTTTGAATGTCAGGCAAAGGCTCAGGTTGTCACACAAGTTGCCAGACGTTGAGGTCAGCTGACCTTTGATCCTGATGCCAAGACCATAGCACGTGAACCTTTCACTAACCTTGTCAGAGGCAGGCGCAGCGCGTGAGCCGGCGGGAGAAAGAGAAAAATAGCCCTGGGACGGCCTGCGCCTATGCCTGCGCTTATGCCCACGCTACCTAAAGGAGCAGCTTTGCGGGTAGTAGAAACCCCTAACTAGGTAGCTAGGTAGGTACCAAGTCAGGATACCTATCCGAGTACCTATCCGTCAAGGCAGAATCTTCTCACTTCGACTACTGACGACCGACTCGCGACTTTGCAGGACAAAATTGGCCTCAGCATTATGGTTAGGACCGTTCTCTAACAATCTACACATTCCTCTGTGAATATCACACGCAGCATTGTACTCAGGTCCTGTCATATCAATAACTCGACAGCTGAACGTTCATCTCCTATTCTTATCTACCAATATCAAGCTCATTCACCCCAAATCAACCGCAGCACCGCCATCCTCTCGTCCGGGTCAACCCGCACTCATTCCTTGAGCTCTCCCGACCACCTGATCACCTCTTCCAATTGTTATTGCAAACAGTTCACCTCGATTATACACCATCGTGCATGGTATAGGTCGTTGACTCACCGAGAAAGAGGCTGTACTGTTGACAATGCTCTTTTGCAAGCGCCCGTCATAAAAATTTCCATGGACGGCGAAGTTCTGGCCAGCGCTCACAAATCTCTCTTGCCGTTACACTCTTCCATTCTCTATCGGCTGGCCCCATATCGTTATTCTTTATCATCTTAGTGTCTAGATACCCTGCTATTACCTTTGCTTCACTGCTACAGTGCTCATCAAGATGCGGTTGGGTGAAAAGGAACCGGCTACCGTAAATGGTAGCATAGGACAGAGCTCGACTACCCTAGCTGATCTGTCCAATGTTCCAGAGGTCAGTATTGATTGAACTATACACCACTGGCAAATTTTTGATCTATGCTGATATACTTAGAATCCCGCCACGGTATCTCCCCAGTCTCTCGCCACGCGATGTGCCGAATTCTTTTCAACTCCTTTCACGGCCGCATTCTGCGCTGGGGGCGTGGCTGGTGCTGTATCTCGGACGGTCGTTTCGCCGCTGGAGCGCTTGAAGATCCTGTATCAAATCCAAGACGCTGGCCGCAGTGAATATAAAATGTCGATCGCCAAGGCTCTGAGAAAAATGTACCGAGACGAGGGTTGGCGAGGGTTTATGAGGGGGAATGGCACCAACTGCGTTCGAATTGTCCCTTACTCGGCTGTACAGTTTGGAGCTTATAACATTTACAAACGCTTTGCGGAGAGTTCACCTGGTGCAGACCTCGATCCTTTACGGAGATTAGTATGTGGCGGTCTAGCTGGCATCACATCCGTGACCTGCACTTATCCCCTCGATATCGTCCGAACACGCTTGTCCATACAGTCAGCCTCATTTGCATCATTAGGAAAACATGAAGGCAAGCTTCCGGGCATGTGGCAAACCATGGTCACCATGTACAAAACAGAAGGTGGCGTACTCGGTCTTTATCGTGGCATCATACCCACGGTGGCCGGGGTTGCTCCCTACGTCGGACTCAATTTCATGGTCTATGAGTCTGTCAGGGATTATTTTACCGAGCCTGGAGAGAAAAATCCTGTTTGGTACCGAAAGCTGGCAGCTGGTGCCATTTCAGGAGCCGTTGCGCAAACATGCACATATCCTTTTGATGTATTACGACGTCGATTCCAGATCAATACCATGTCCGGCATGGGTTACCAGTACAAATCGATAGGGGACGCCATCGCCACCATTGTCCGTCAAGAAGGCATCGCAGGTCTCTACAAGGGTCTTGTACCCAATCTTCTCAAAGTCGCTCCAAGCATGGCAAGCAGTTGGTTGAGCTTCGAGATGGCTAGAGATTTCCTTGTCAGCTTGAATCCTCAGGAGCCCGACCCTATTTAAGAACATTGATATCCCGGAACAGGACACCCGATTTTATTATTCATATTATTCCTATAGACCACGGTTTCATGGTGGGGACAAGGATTACGGAGCAGCTGCAGAGGGAGCAAGCTTGGCATTGACGATAACGACAACGGCGATCAGTCTTAGCAAAGTCTTCCAGAAGAACTGCATCCACATTTTCAATAGTGCTTATGTACATTTCGAGCACGTCGCATTTACGGCGTGTTGACATCTAGAAGGAGTCGAGGGTACCAGGGTACTTGGTAGACAAGACGAGTGGGATTGGAGGCATTTTCAGGAGTATCACAAAATGTGCCGGACGAATAGCTAGGTAGCTGAGCACGCGCAATTGATTTCGAGCTTAGAGCACCCCACCTTGAGTCTTTCTCTTCAAGTTGCTTGATGATCGTGTTCCTGGCCATCTGGAGCTCAAATTGTAACATCTTGCCAAGCACTGATGGAATTCAGCACGTGACTTGATCCGGCTCTTCAGTTTCTAATTTTGCACTAGTCTATTTCAGTCTCTAGCGCAGAGTCACTCTTGGCAATCGCACTCAACCTGCACTTTCCGCAATTTAGATCTTTTTGTAGTGAGAAAGAGGACGTTGTCGACCAATTCTATATCCCACCACCACTCCGACAATACAGCGATCATGGGTATGTTGAATCTGAAATCCTTGATGAGGACAGTTTCGCCAGGATTCGGTGTGGCTAACACTACTGTCATTTAGGTATCGATCTCGATCGCCATCACGTCCGAAACACCCATCGGAAGGCTCCCAAGAGCGACAATGTCTATCTCAAGCTCTTGGTGAAGCTCTACCGCTTCCTTGCCCGTACGTATCCAGATACCACTCTTCTTGTCGTCCCGGGGAATCATTTGATCTGTTAGATACGATGCTGGGGTCATTTAAGCAACAAACAAGAAACTAACAATTTTGCCCATGCACAGGTCGCACTGACGCCAACTTCAACAAAGTCGTTCTCAAGCGCCTGTTCCAATCCCGCATCAACCGCCCTCCAGTTTCCATCTCGCGCATCGTTGGCAAGACCCAAACCGAGTCCGCTCAAAAGGCCTACAAGGGCAAGACAGTTGCTATCATTGGCACCGTTACCGACGACAACCGTCTTACCACAGTCCCCGAATTGCATGTCGCCGCGCTACGATTTACTGCTACTGCCCGTGCCAGAATCGAGAAGGCTGGCGGTGAAGCTATCACTCTGGATCAATTGGCTCTGAGACACCCCACCGGAAGCAATGTTGTTCTGCTTAGAGGTCCCAAGAACGCTCGTGAGGCCGTCAAGCACTTTGGCATGGGACCCCACAAGCACAAGAAGCCCTACATCGAGAGCAAGGGACGCAAATTCGAGAAGGGCAGAGGCCGAAGACGAAGCAAGGGTTTCAAGGTCTAAATCATCAGGATCAATAGGTGAAGCATGCGAAACTTGTTACTGTGATCATGTGGTGGATGATCATGGAAACCACTACAGCACACTGCTCGGTCGACATCAATGGCGCACGAGAAAATCCAACGCCAGTGTGACAAATCCTTTTTATGATTGTGGGGATGGGAAAAGAATTGAGCTCATTATGCTGCAAAGTTACCAGGTGTTGAGCCAGAGCATCAGAGTCTTCGGACTCCTCGTTATCGGGCAGATACTGAAATGAAGACAAAAGATTTTCAAAATTCATTCGTGGGCATTGAAATTCATGACTGTGTTATTATGTCCTCGAAATTCTTCGATCGAGTACTAGATTTTCGGCTCGCTGTCATTATTCCAACTTTTGAACAACATTGACGACCCCGCCATTCCTGAGGAATTGCAATTGAGCGCCCTCCCTGCAGATACAGTGACATACCCTTACACCAGCTAGTCTTCCCATTTAGTCCCACGAGGAATGTATGCACAAGGTCAACTAATCCAACCTCTCATGCTTGAACTCCCTCCTCCCCTCTCCCACTCCGTAGTCGCTCGCGCCCTGGCCGCGACCCCGAATCTTGTATTTGTAGATGGTCAATCCTTCCAACCCGACGGGTCCGCGGGAATGGATTTTATTCGTGCTGATGCCGACCTCGGTGCCGAAGCCGTACCGCATGCCATCCGCGAAACGTGTGGATGCGTTCCAGTATACGCCGGCGGCGTCCACTGCGGACATGAATTTCTCGGCAGCTTGGGATGAGGCCGTGACGATCGAGTCGGTGTGTTTGGATGAGTGGGCGTTGATGTGCGCGATGGCGAGGTTGAGGGACGGGTCTTCTTCGTCCGTGGTGGTGGGATCGGAGCTTGTGTTGCCGTTTGTAGTGGAGGAGGGCGAAGAGAATGCTGTGGCAGGGACTGTTTTGATGGCAAGGATCAGATCGAGGAACTCGGTGTTGTAGTCCTCTTCCGTGGCGTCTTGCAGCAGTACTGCGTTCTCTGGACGTAGAACCTCCTTCAGTGCCGCTTTGCTGGTCTCATCACATCGTAGGCTCACGCCTTTCTGTAGCAATGCAGTTGCTACGTCAGGCAGGACGGTCTTCAGCACATCTTGATGAACCAGCAGTGTTTCTGCCGCATTGCATGCAGCAGGATAGTCGGTTTTGCTGTCGATGACAACCTTGACGGCAATGTCCTTATCGGCGTCCTTGTGCAGGTATACACTACACAGACCATCTGCATGTCCCAGTACAGGGATCTTGGTGTGGTCCTTGACATATCGAACCAACTCGTTGCCACCGCGTGGGATCACCAGATCAATATATCGATCCAAGTCCAGCAGCTGATCAATGACATCGCGAGTCTTGACGAGCTGGATTGCCGCAATGGGGACCTCTGTATTCTGCAAGGCACTCCCAATGACAGTGGCAATAGCTTCGAATGAATGTGTAGACTCCTTGCCACCCTTGAGAATGGCAGCATTGCCGGACTTGATAGCCAGACTGGCAATGTTGGCAATGACCTCGGGACGAGCCTCGAAGATGATGAGTAGTACGCCAATCGGACAGGAAACACGCTCCAGCTCGAGACCTTCATCCAGCCGTGTCTTCAGAGTGACTTGGCCAATTGGATCTTCGAGTTTCCGCACATCCAGGATCCCACTGAGCATGTCGTCGTATTTTCCTGGTCGGGATAGGTCCAGCCGTTTCAGCACGCTTTGGGATAGCTGGCCGGACTGTGATGCCTGTGTTGCTAGTTCCATATCCCGCGCATTGGCCTTGAGGATAGTGTCCTTGCTGGCCGAGAGAGCATCATGGATGGATGTAAGTGCTGCATTGCGTGCTGATACTGGGAGTACTGCCAATGATTGGGCGGAGAAAGACGCTGCCTTCGCTGCCGATTCCGGCGTCGACTCTGTCAGGGACATTCTGGGTCCGGACTTGTTGTCCTGAGCTTTATGTTGCAGACTCGTTGAATGAATGCTTTATTTCAGGGAATACTGAGTCCGACACCGAGGAGACAAATTTACAGCCGGGGAAGTACCAAACAAAGAAGATACTGTAGAAGGCTTACGGCGGCTCGTTCGCGAGTGAGACGTCCTTGGATTCACTGACTGACGAGTTGTCTATGTATAAAGCGCTAGAATACGACGAGAAGTTGGATTTGATTAATTCTTTGCCCAAGGAACTCGAAGGGCGGGAGTCATATGTCTGGCGCTCTGGAAGTCTTTAAAAGCGGCGTGTGGCTGTTTTCGGATAGGGTTCCTCGAAGGTGAGCCATAGCCATTCCTCTTTGAGAGGCAACAACAGGAATTGTTTCGCTCAAAAAACATAGGACTTGCTCTCTAATTGACAATAGTTACTCAGTAGTATGCTGTGCCAACTTAGGATACTATGTCAGGTCCCAAGGCATATTGGCAAACCCCGAGTCGTTGGATGACACGAATAGCTGATTCCGAACTGGAGATATCTCTTGCTGCTTTCGGTGTCTGTCACCCACAGTTTAGCCGACCCATGGACTTTTTTTTGTGCGGAGAAGGAATCGAACCATCTTTGCCCGCCAGCAACAAGAATCTTCAGCCTGCAGCCCTTCTCGAAAGAAGTCAGACCCCACGCTCTATTCTTCAAATATCTGGATCACTGCAACCAAGAATAACACGATGCCTGCTCCAACTGCGCTGCAACGCGCACCTGATGCTCTCGCTGAAGATGTCCACAATGCACACGAAATCCCCCTCCCACCTTCAACAGTGGACGAGAATATCGACCTCGAAATCATAACCGCCGAACCAGAAATACCTTTCCAACCAGATCACATGTTAGAAGACACCTCGATGCAAATAGACGAAGAGGGCCGACCACGGTTTGCACCCGTCTCCTCCACCGCCGCTGCCACCACATCTTCATCACCCTCACAGCCCAACTCACCCAACTCAATACGGATACAATCTCGCAAAGTACCGATCCCACCACACCGGATGACGCCTCTAAAGACCAGCTGGCCCAAGATCTACCCACCTCTGGTGGAGCACCTGAAACTGCAAGTGCGGATGAACATCAAGTCGAAAGCGGTAGAACTGCGCACCTCGAAATTCACAACCGACACGGGCGCGCTACAGAAGGGCGAAGACTTCGTCAAGGCCTTCACGCTAGGCTTCGACGTCGACGACGCCATCGCCCTGCTGCGGCTCGACGACCTCTACATCGAGACGTTCGAGATCAAGGACGTCAAGACCCTGCAAGGCGAGCATCTGGGGCGTGCGATTGGCCGAATTGCCGGCAAGGATGGGAAGACCAAGTTCGCGATTGAGAACACGAGTAAGACGAGGGTGGTGTTGGCCGACAGTAAGATTCATATTCTCGGTGGGTTCCAGAATATCCGCATCGCTCGTGAAGCGGTGGTTAGTTTGATTCTCGGTGCGCCGCCCGGGAAGGTCTATGGGAATTTGAGGACGGTGGCGAGTCGGATGAAGGAGAGGTTTTAGATATTGAGAGCCATTTCTTGTCTGCGCCTCTCTTTCCTCTTATGACACGATTTATGAATGGTTGCATGCACCGGACAGGGGGAGTTCATGTTATGCAATTGTTATAGAGATCAGCCGTCGAGATTTCTCATCGTTCGGCATTGTCCAACAGTTTTGGTCACTTTTCACACGACCAAAATACACAATTCAAACACGTTTGACAGACTGAAAGGTCACAAGTAGCACTTGAATTTTATGATTGAATCTTGGGCTCCTCTAGCCAGCCTCTTCAAAAGTACACTTTCTTGGTGATTTGAATACCCGTTCGCCGAGCTACTATGCATACATTCAATATCCCACGACGCCAGCCATTACCCATCACTACCGTGGGGAAAAGGATGTCGTGCCGAGTCGGACCATCTTTCGTATTGAGATCTTTTGCACAAATCAGAAACTTAATCGCGCTTCAAAGGCACAATCTGCTCCTCGATTCCCTCCTTGGTAATGATGAAGATCTGTAAACCGTCACCGACTTCAATATGTCTCTCGGTGGCACTGGTGAATGCATCCTTGACCAGACCTAGCACGATATCTCTCGGCAAGCTCTCCTTGGGCTTTTCCGCCAACGCCAGTCCTTCACCTGATCCGGGAATATATTGATTCTTGTAGTTGACCTGATTGTCAAGGAACGGCATGATCAGACTTGCAGCAGCGCCTGCCGCTCTGCACTGCTCACGCTCGTAGCTGCCCACAGGGTCGTAGCTGTATAGCGCACCTTGACCGTCCTCGTCGATTCCACCCAGGATGGCATGTACGTAGTACGGGAAGAAACGCTTCTGGTAAAGGATGGTGGAGAGGCGCTGGGCGCAGGCTTTGACACTCATGGGCTTGCCGTGCTGGTACTTGTAGATCTTGACGATGGCATCCAGGCGCTCCTTGAGCGCGTTGCCGTCGGCGGCGAACCCAACGACCGACAGAACGATCCGCGAGCTTTGCTCTCCGTCATCCCCGATCTTGAACAGTTTCGGCACGAACCGTGAGTTGATGCTGTATCCGGACGTTGAACGTGTGTCGCCTGCGAGAATCGCGAAGTCTTTGCCGGTAATGCCTAGCGTTGAGCCGCCGTTGTCTGTGTATCTGATAATTGGGGTCAGTTGGGTCTGGTAGGGGGAGATGTGAAGGTGAACTTACGGATAGAAGCCATGTTGTCGGTGTCCTGAGGCCTCGTTGGGTGCTGATGTGTTTGCGAAGGAGTAACTGGGTTGGTCTGATGCTATAGGTCCGACGTTCATGAGGGACGCCATTTTGAAAGGAGATCTGAAAGGTGCAGAAGACTGTGAGAGTGCGAGGAACTGTATTGTCTTAGTATAGGGTGGTTGTAGAATGACCTTTGAACTTCAGATATTGGACGATGAGTACGCAACTGATGCGGCCTGCACGCTACGGCGGAGTACTATTGGCGCCACCCCCATTTCAATTGATCTGCCGTATTCGTCGGATTATTTGGGATCTTAGCGCAATCTCACTTTCATCCACTGCATGATTTCGCCTTCAGGATTGAATTGGCAAACTCTCGATCAGCTAGAACTTGGATCCATGGTAATCCAAAATCATTGCCCGAAATGAGTGGACTGGTTGGGTACAACAGCAGCAGTGACGAGGATGATGCAGTTGAACAACCTGTGCCTAGCACTGCTACGAGTAGTGCAAAAATCGTGTCCAGCAGTTCGACTCATAGCACAAACGGGCATGGGCATGATCATGGGCACCATGCACCTCTTTTAAACAGTGACCCGCAGGGCAACTCTGAGGTCGAGGTCGGGCCCTTGGTTGGTCCCGCGATGCCCACGACAACAGATACCCAGCTAGAGCAAGACTCTTCCCGGGACCAACTTGACTCACTATCCCAACGGGATACTGTCCGCTATCTGACACAGCCTTCTCACCCTATGACTTCCATACCACCATCTCCACCTGGATCACCAGACCCAGCGTTGAATACGAAATTCAAGCGATTCCTGGAACTCAAAGCAAAGGGAGTCCATTTCAACGAAGACCTCGGCAAGAAATCGACATTTCGAAATCCAAGCTTTCTTGCCACTTTGATGGATCGGGCAGGGCTAGAGAGTGATGATCAGTATAAGACTTCTCTTCCTCCATCGATATGGGATCCCTTAGACTTCCCGCCTCATGCTTTCAGGGAAGAGTTATTGCGTAGCCAGCATGCACTTCGAGAGCAGCAACAGGCTGTTAAGAAAAGTCAATCAGCAGCTGGAAAACGATCTATTGAATTCACGTCAGGTGGTACATCCGGCCACAACAGCAGGGATTCAACACCAGGGCTACCGAGTAAGCGGAAACGAGGCTGAGAGGAACGGGATGCCAAACAAATCATTTTGTTCAAGTAATCCACTCGCTTCGTGAGAATCCGAAGTCCCAGCGGAGTAGAGACGCGCTCCGAATTGTTAAGCGAGCCTGTCACAGGATGCATCCCAATATATTAGACCGGCGACGATGTGTCATAGTCTGAGTCGTCGACGAAGATGGTGGCCTCAATCGCGGTGTTCATCGGTAGATGAGAGAGAGGTATACGAGTACCTCGTACAGCGGTCGGAAGTGGGCAATGATTTGTGGCGTTCGTATGGCCAAGTCCAGGTCACGCAGAACCCGAAAATGGAGTAGACCATGTCATGGAGAGAAGCACTCGGTCTGGATACTACACAGTGACTGGTCGCCCAAGGATCTGGTAGGTGTGAAAACAGTTCGTGCAACACCGAACACCATGAAATGGCGCTGGTGATTGGATTGAGGGGGACACCAATCACACGGAAGGACGTGGTGATGTTTGGGCCAAGCGGGTTCCTGCAGCTGAAACGGCCAGAGCATCGATTTGCATGATGATCAGCAGTGATTGAAGAATGGAAAATGGCGCGGGGGGGGTTGGTATGGTCTCGTCACCAGCAGGGCAATGCGGAGGGGAAGTCCTTGATATCTGGCTCTTCCTTCTGGACATTGTCAAGTTGCAACTTGCAAGATCCCAACCCGATCTGAAAGGCAGAGAGTGATGATCAAACATTAATGGGGCATGTTTCAATCAAAAAAGAAATGTGAAGGGGGCTTGAGTCAGTAAGCGGCCCTTTGCAGCTTACCCACACTTTAGGCTTGCAGTAGTCAGGGCTCTAAGCGCAAGCGTTAAGTGCCAGAGGTCGCTAAGGCTGAGGGGTTGCATGTTTCATGAGAATCATCTGTCGGAGCGAGCATCTCATTTCAGAGATTCGATTTCATGAAGCACAATCGGAATCCATCGACCGCCTCGTATGGGGTACCCGTTCTTGTTATAGTGGTTCAACAGCATCAATCTTGCGCCTGCCGTTTACTGAATTGCTGTCCCGCGTCAGAGGGAATCTCGGTTCGTGTCGAGGCAGGGGAAAGGGGCACGCATTTGGATAGGATAGTATTCCTCGGACAGCGTTCCAGGCTGTCTTCAACCATCGCTCTTGCCTCCTTGTCGACGCGTATCCGTATGATCATGACTGCGACCTGAGCTGATATCCGTGACCCGAGTTGGCCAGTAGTAGTGCAGACGAGTGCTTTGATCAAAGTATTGTCAGAAGATGGTGTGGCGGATTCAATCTTGGGGGGTGCAATTCCTTCTCGACCATGTCAATATCTGGCAGTGGCTTGGGATGATTGGTGTGTCCATCCCAACAGTGCTCAGATGTGATTCAGCCTCTCATCTCAGTCTTGAATAATGACAGCTGGCAGAACTCCACACTCCAAGCTGGAGGGTTAATTAGTGTAGTTAGGTAGCTGCTCGAGCGTCCAAGTGCCCGTAGTTAGTAGCCTCTAGGGAGGGACCACCCCCGAAGCCTCCAGAGTCCAGGGCTCCACTTCCACCCATGGCCAACACACAATGCCTGTCGCGTGTCCAATCATCACCATAATCATCCTTCCCGGCGCTTACAGGCATATCGAAGCTTGCTCACAACTCTCGACTGGACCACTCACTACTATCCATCTCCATCTCCATCTCCAGCATCGTCTCCCACTCGTTCTTTTGCACGGCTTCCTCCATCCAACTTTTCGACACGCCTCCGTCCTTACCTTAGACGGCCTGTGAAACTCCCTCTTCTCTACTCCTCGGTTTCATGCTGCTCATCGCCGCTGGCCTGTCAGCGTCCTCCATGTGTTTGCCCCTGTTCCCAATGGCTTAATGCTTGGTTCCTGTGCTGATGCAGCCTACTTCGTAATCGTCGCCCAAAATGCTGCATCCGACCAGCAATTCCATAGCCCCTCGATCTCCCCAGACTCGTCTGACTCCAACAACCGCTGATGTTTCGAATGAATCGCCGGTCGATCCTCATTCGCAAGCCTCTGCTTCTCGAAAACCCGCCCACCAACTTCTGAGCAATAATCTTATTCCCAGGGACTATCTATCTTCACTGGCAGGCTCAAGATCCCCTGGCTTTCCGCCGCGACGGAACCTTGACGACGCTCCCTCCTCTACCACAAGCCCTGCTTTTAATAGTACACATGAGCTCGGCAGAAGTGGTTCAGCACAGGCACATCCCGGCGAAGCGCTGCTGACGGGGAGGACGAAACACAACCCTCCATCTGGATCCGAGTTGCGACCGTCTCCAGACCAAAGATCTGTCAAGTCCAGCAGTACCAATACCACAACCGCGCCGGCAGATTCCTTATCTGGGCCGGGACCATCCCTGATCTCAGAATCACCCAAATCTTTCGTCTCGTCCTTGACGAGCGTCCAGCACGAGGCTACCATGCCGCGCACTTCGTCCATCGACTCGGCCATCTCGAATATTTCCAATCCATCAGCGCCGCAGAAACTGCCCGGCGACACAAAGGACCCCAGTCCGCAAGAAGTTCGCAATTTGATTGCCACGGCGGGATCGGCGGAGAATCTCGTACAGCATCTCCTCAGGGACAAAGGCCATGCCGCTGCACAGAATGCACAGTTATGGAAACTGGTGGACAAACAGCGAGCGTTGTTGCTCGGTCTGAACAAAGATCTCGAAAGGGCGAGCAAGGAGAGAGACAGGTATAGAAAGAAACTGAAGGAACTGCAAGACAAAGCCCCATCGATACCCACAATCCACATGGAGGGTCATTCACCTCAGTCCGAAGGAGGTGCGTCTGTGTCATCGAATGAGGCTGTCATCGGGAGAGATACCAGGCCCAACCTGCATGAGGACCATCAGACCCCTCAAAAGCATTCAAGTCCGCCCATCCACAGTTCTCCCGTGGACTCTTCCATGATGCCATCCCCACTCCACATGCAGCAGCCACATAAGTTTCAAAGTATCTCGACACAGTTGGCAAACCCGATGGCCACAGTCACCGAGTCAAGTCCCCTCAGTGAAAAGGCTCCAAAATCTTTCCAGGCCTCGCGAAAGACTGCTCCGCGCCCTTTGAAGCTCAGTTCGGCCAAGGAAAATCTTCCCGTCGCACAGCAATACCCCCTTGGCGAGGCAATTGTTAGCGATGCAGAGGAAGAAATGCGACAGCCAGTCCCACGCGGACGACGCAAGACACGTGAAGAAGACGATCGTGAGCGTGAAATCATTGCATTTAAAGAGCAAGAAGCACGGAGTCGATCAAAGAAAGACAAACAACAAAATAGTGACATCGTCGACATTCAGGGCCAGGCACCGCAACCTCTATCAACTGTTGCACTGGACCAGATGCACACAAGAATGCAAGCTCAACTGTCACCTCAGTCGATCACGTCGGCAGGGTCGTCAGCACAATTGTCAATTCCTTTACGCAGTCCTGGTCTTCCTTTGAGCCCACGCCCTATTGGCCAGGCACTTCTCGGCGCTACACTACCCATGTCGCCTCGCAGTGTCGGTGGTGGAAGCAACTTCCCTCTCTCACCACGAGCACCAAAACAAGCACTTCCAAATCCTACCACACCTGGTACACATGCTCCTGCTCCGCATACTCTCGACGCTCAGAAGAGGCCGGCTCCATCCTTGGGTCCGTCTCCTCTAGCGAAGATGAATTCCAACAGTTCCTCAGATCAGCCTCCCATCCACGATTCACTTCTGAGTCCAGGTGAGATTCCCTTGGTGAATCGCAGTCTGGTTAGTCCAACCTGGCCTGATCTACTACTTCCTCCGAACGCTCTCCCCTCCATCCAAGTCAGAGTCGCATCGTCTCGCTTGAAGCCTTCCCGCAACAGTGTCATCGGCGTCAAGCCCCAAGAGGAATTATCAGTCTTCAGTTTGTCGATCTACGAGCGCGCAAGCGCCTCTGAGCTCTGGCGACTTGAAAAACTCCCCATGTCACTCCCTACCCTTGAACAGCAACTCAGAACCAAGTGCACTGAGTTACCCAAGTTGCCAGAGAGAAAGCTATTTTCGGGCCATTCTCCAGTCATTGTTGATGCTCGGCGACAAGCTATCGATAATTATTTCGACGAACTTCTAGACACACCGATGGATGAACAGGCAGCAGCATTCATTTGTAAATACCTATCCACTGATGTCTTGGATCATCATGTCCGCCCACCAGCCCAACAATCTGTCGACGAGACACAAGCGAAGTCGATCCCCACTCCACAGTCATCAGGAATCCCCACCAAGTCAGGGTATCTCACCAAGAAGGGCAAAAATTTCGGAGGATGGAAGTCGAGATATTTTGTGCTGGATAGTCCCGAGTTGAGATACTTTGAAGCTCCTGGCGGAGCACATCTAGGCACCATCAAACTGCTCAATGCTCGCATTGGACGCCAGACACAGTCCGATCCTCCAGGACGTCCCGAAGGAGATGCAGAAAATCAGTATCGCCATGCTTTCCTCATTTTGGAGCCGAAACGTAAGGACATGAACAGCCACCTGCGGCATGTTCTCTGTGCTGAGAGTGATGAAGAACGAGATGAGTGGGTTGAGACTCTTCTGCATTACATTGATGAGCGACCAACCGAAATGAAGGCTCAATATGGAGCAGGTGTGCAGAACGCTCAAGGAAAAGAATCCAAGTCGACTCACAAAAGTGGAAGCACTCATACCCATGACGATACGGAGTCCAAGCCAGCTAGTAGCCCGTTGCTAGGACACCCTTACAGCGACACACCATCGCCATCGAACGCGTCCAGTCACACTCCCGATCCTTCTCTTCCCGAGACGATACCAGCATCGAAATCGATGATTTCAGGTCCGATCAACGGCTCCAAAATCTCAGATGCTGGACTTTGGGGTAACAGATCAGCTGCCCCTGGTGGTAGCAAAGACCGTGACCGAGGAGATCGTGGCATGCGTAATCTTTTCCACTTCAGAAAATCATCGTCAGAGCAACTGGCCCAACATCAAGCCCAATCTCAACACCATCCCGCTCCTCCAAAAAAGACAGAGTTCCAAGTTCGGAGACAAGGCCCCATCCGACCCGTTTTTGGCATGCAACTCTCTGAAGCAACTACACACTATTCCCCGATGGATGTGGACGTATACTTACCCGCCGTGGTATACCGTTGCATTAGATACTTGGAAGCCAAGGACGCTGCCAACGAGGAAGGTCTCTTCAGGCTCAGTGGATCTAACATTGTGATCCGGTCGCTGAAAGATCGATTCAACAGTGAAGGAGACATCGATCTGCTTGCAGAGGATGAGGATTATGATGTTCACGCCGTGGCCTCTCTGTTCAAGATGTATCTCCGCGAATTGCCCGCAACGATTCTCACCCGAGAGTTACATCTGGAGTTTCTCAAAGTTTTAGAAGTTCCAGACAAGCAAAGGAAGATTCAGGCTTTCAATGGACTTGTACACGACCTACCCACCTGTAACTTCGCCTTACTGCGAAGCCTGTCTCAATATCTTCTTCAAGTGGTCTCAAATTCAGAAAGAAACAAAATGAGCGTTAAGAACGTTGGCATCGTTTTTTCCCCGACTTTGAACATACCGGCACCTGTGTTCTCGATGTTCCTGACAGAATTCGAAGCAATCTTTGACGCACCCATACAAAGAGATTCAATTCGGTCGACGGAAATCGAGCGCGAGGCTGGTGGTGCTCTGACCCCAGAAGACATCCGATCACCTCGGCGACAGATGTTCACCGACCTTCCAACCCCTGCTTATAACCAGCACAGCTTCGCAAATAATGCCATCAACGCGAATTCTAATGCTAGCGCTAGTCATGGAGCTTCACATCCTCATTCTCATGCACCACCCCCCGAGCACCATCGAGATCCGAGCGATGATCTTGGCTTTGCGCCCTTGCAACCAAGCTACGAATCACGCAATTATGTCTCTCATCCTCAAGATATGCCTGCACCACCACGATATCCGCCACCACAGCCACCTTATGGAGGCCAGGTCGACTACTCCGGATCGACCTTATTAATGACGCCTGAGAACGCTGCCACAGTCAAGGCCAAGAGACGCGAGAGCAGTATGCTATTTTTGTAGTTGAAAAAAGGCATCGAAACTCGAAACTCAGGTCTGTGACATGATACTCTATTTCGACCGGCCACTTTTTACGTTGTACGCGCCACCATAAACCAGACTTCTCATCTTCACTCTTTGTTTACCAAAATACCCCAATGATGCAGCAGAGGATAGCTTGATTGAGCTTCCGCTTATTTTCTGTCTAAAGATTACTACCTTTTTCTTTTCCTGCTACAGCTACCGCATCATGTACTTCTCCAGACTGGAGTAGCATTTCAGCGAACGGCATAGACGCGACACGGATCCTTTCAGGACCCCCCGCTTACCATTATTGTGTACTTTCTTTCTCCTCACCTGCTATGTTGCTGTCGAAACTTATGGAGAGGGTGAGAGAGGGCAGGATATCCTCTTTTCCCTCTCCTCGATACCAAATGTCAAATCGATCAAATCGTTTAATGAGGGCTTGAACTGGGTTGGATGAAGGATGATGAACCATGGTTGAAGGAGGGGAAAGGAGACTTTGGGCACGGAGAATGAAATGCATGAAACCCTTGTTCATGCTGTCCCTTAGCCTTCTCAGGTCGAGCTTAGGTACTTCACATAGGTAGAACTGGGGACGATGAAATGATATGAATTGTGACGAAGTGAAGACACAGTTGAACCACTCCTACCCGCCAGATTTACCTACACTCCTTGTCCTTCGATACCAAGTAGTTCTCTTCCAATATTTGTGCACACTTAAAGGTATGCCACCCACAGACCATCATACATTTGTCAGGAAGGAGGATCTGTCAGGTCACGGGAAACAAACGCAGAAGACGAACCTAATTACATGGACGAAGGCGCGTGCTTAGATTGAGTGCAACTGGATTGTTTTTGTCTTCAATTCCTCGCTTTTTTGCATCTTTCATTTTCAATTTTCAATTTTCAAGTCCTTTTGGGCTCTCAATCTTTGAAGTTCTTGTTGTTTTCTCGTTCCCAATGAATGCAACGCCGAAGTCCAGATTCAAGAATCTCGAAAGTGAGCCACTGGCATCGCAACTTGCATTCGAGGCCTTCGGTATCCAGCTCCTGCTGATCCAAAATTCAACCACCGAAGCTCAAGGTGCCGCACAACTTTTGTCCTCCCGCCGTCCAGATGATCTTTCCTGTGCTCCAGTTTCTCATAAGTTAGAACAGGCGACGACGAAAAGTCAGCATCCGATTCAACCCAACCCAAGTCCAGAGAAAGAAAATGATCCCAAAATTTCGTCAATTCTCCTCTGGCCAGTCCATGCATGCATTCTGGTCGCACGACTCATGCCTCCACAGCCATGTCAATGTGAGTGATCTTCAACAGGCGTAAATACCGGAAGTACACTCCCTTGCTGAAACCCCCTCAAAAACTCAACCACCTTCCTTCTCCAAGCTGGTGCTGGCGACTCTCTTCTTGCGACCCTTCTTGGCCTTGGGCGTCTCAATCGTCTCGTTCAATTTGGCGAACTGGTCTTTGGTGTCGTGCAGTTCGGCGGCCACGCGCTTGAGGACCTCGAGGGCGAAATCCGAATTCTCCCGGAACACCTTCTGGAAGATCGGGTCGGCCAGATAAGTCTGGTGCAGCCGGGATGCATCGCTTGAGGTATTGTTGACCAGCAGCTCAAACATGTTGGAGCCTTTCGCGGGGTTCTTCCAGATGGTGGATTTGTCGTCGTTCGTGCTGTTCGTACCTTTCGTGCCATTCGTGGTTGGGTTTGATGGGTCGCCACCGTTGGTGATTTGTTTTGGGGTTGCGAACAAATACTCAATGGATGGGAGGAAGACGGTGTCATTCCAGCTGAGCTCGTTGGTGAGTTCTTCGACGGTCATGATGGAAAGCTCGCTGATACCGTATCTCTCTGCCAGGACGTACATCTTGGCGTGAATTGCAACCGGGATCGGCCAAGTCTCCTCTTCCTTTGTGAATGGAAAGGGTGCTCCGGCCAATCCAAGTTCTGGAGATGAGTGAGATTGTTGAGCAATTTTGTTGGCTTTTCCGTTGCGCATGATAATGTTGATGTCGATGCCGGCCTTGTTGGACACGACGTCGCTATCATCGTCCGTACCGTTTCCATCGACGTAGTCTCCTGTATAAAGCCATAGGATCAAATGGCCGATCAGGACTGGTTCGACATTGCTAAGAGTGATGTTACGCTGGATACTAGCGCCGTTGCCAGTGCAGAGCATCTTGAAGAAGGTAGACTTCAGGAGCTTCTTGGTATGAACAGTCCAACTGAAGTCGCCGATGATCAATGTGAAGTCAGGTTGGGCTTCTTGTCTGAGACTCGACCTAAAGGTACGGAGGTCACTGTCTTCTGGAGGCATCATGTTGGTGGCCTCGGTGGATTGGCAGGTTTATCGTTGAAGAGAAGAAAATGGGTGGTTCAGAGATGGGTTGGAGCTCGGGATTGATGACTTGGCTCTCGATGAAGATATGACTTGCGTCTTTGCGACAGTGTGCAGATCAGCTGAGGAAGTACCTAATAGGACTCACTGGTATTTGATGGCAAGCAGTGTCTACCCTGCATGGTGGTGGCAGAGAGGATCGCAGGGCAACAACTGAACAGAAGAAGAGGTGTTGTTAGTGGATGAGAAGGTTTTGAGATCCACGACGAGGAGATCAAGAGGAGAGAGGAGAAGGAATGGTGGGAAAAGAAAGAAAGATAGAAATAGAAAGGGAGGGGATTAGCTCAGGTTGATGGACTTCACTGCCTGAAGGTGAATAAAGACGAAAGTGAAATGAACTAGTGATGCACGTAGGTGTCGTGGAGAACATCCTCTTTTCTCAAGTATCCTGATGAACGGACATGGAACAGAACTTGATAAATCATGAGTGCTCTTAAGAGCTATCTTCATAGGAGGGAAAGGATGCGGTCGATCGCACAAAATTTAAATGTTATTCAAGACCTGGGTATGTTGACAAACAACTAGTCTGCAGTTCGTAAATCTCATCGAACGGGCAGGTCTGAAATAAGTCTGTCATATTGAATACTAGTCACCTCTTCAGAACAACTGAAACACTGAGCTTCTTTTCTAGTGAACATCATTGCAATTTCTCGGAAGAAAGAGCAAGAGTCTACTGGAGATCAGAAAGACTCAGGGCATCAAATGACTTCCGAGATAACAGGATTCAACTTCGCTCTTGCGCGTAGGGAGAAATGTGAAAGATTGCTCCTTCACATTCCTCTGTACTTGTGATCTTCGACCATGGTAGTGGTTTGCGGTCGGAGACGTATTTTGCTCTGTTCTGAGTCGCGCGTATTTTGAAGGGGCGGCTAAGGGAAAACGAACAATTGAATATGGTTGAAAGATTTTGTACATATGTATATACAACGGCCATCGGGGTATCTTCGTGAAGTGGGGATTATAATGAAAACAGTATCAGATGACATGCAACACTTACTCTAGGCATATGATCCTTATGCTGCTGTCACCTTTAGGCTCTTGATCTGCCACGACTCCTGCTCGGCCCATTCCTTCTTTTCTCCGAGAATGCAGGTCGACTTGAGCTCCGGAGCGAGATCGACCAGATATTTCTGTGCGACCCTCTGAACATCGTCCTTGATGACGTCTAGGAGGTTTTCACGCATTCGCTGGTCCATCTCCTCGGTGATGCCATAAAGGAATTCTTTACTAGCTTCGCCAACCACGCTTGTTGGAGCGTCAATGCCCTGGAAAATACTGAGCTTGCTTTCCTCTATTTCTCGACTGCTCCATGCTTTATCATGTGCATAGGCACCTGCGCGCTGGAAGATGTTCAAAGAGTTCTTGGGGTTGGGGTCGCGGTATGAGGACATTGTGAACAGGCCGCTGACGGGGCTTGCGCTGGCCGATGCACCATAGGCACCGCCCTTTTCTCTGACTTCTGGATGAAGAAAATTGTGTACCAAGAGTTGGCTGAGGACAGTAAGCGGAGCTTTGTCAGGAGAAGCATATGGAGCAGTCTGGAGACAAGTTCCGGTATATGAAACTTGGAAGGGCAAGTCGAAATAAGCACGTCTAGAAAGAGCTGACCCAGGGACAAATTCGGCAAATTTTGAACCAGAGAGAGTTTTCTGGCTTCCTTTGGGTAGTTTAGCGAGGAAATTCGCAAGTGCAGAATGATTAGTGGTTGTCGAGGAAGGCTCACAAACAATTCGGACTGAAAGGTCAGCAGAGTTGCTAATGGCGAAGGACTGGATCTTTTGGAGCTTCTGGACGACCTCTTGTAAGGTTCCGGGGTTTCGCCGAGCAGCATCCAGTAAGGTGGCAGTAGCTTCGATCTGTGCTAGGCCCGACAGTTGGTCTTGTATCAGGCCACGTTGTGTGAGAGCAGCAGATGCACTGGTAATCGCGAAGTGATGACCAGTTTCTGCAACGGAATCCAAAGCGCCTGATGCTTTGGATTCCAACAACTCTTGTATTGCCGCAATTGCTTTAGGATCAGAGAAGTCTATCTCAAGAAGGAAGGTGTGAATTAAGTCGTACATGGCTGGGATGTTCCGATCCAAGGCGTAGCCACTTAGCATCAAGCCTTCTGTGTAGTTGTCGAGGCTCCAGGGTTCTGGAGCCGCATATGGAGAAATCGATATGCCGCCAGTTTTCAGGAGCATCTCGGCCTCAAGGTCTCCAACGGACTTTGTTTTGGTACCAAGTCTCATCAAAGACTCAGTGAACAGGGGAAGTAATAGCCGGAGTTCAGTTGGTAGATCATGCAAAACATGCTTGGCCTGGAAATAAGTGATGCCATTTGTGGATGTCTCACGCCAAAGACATTTCACATCACCAATTTGGTCCCAGTGGCGTGGTTTACTCTCTTTGGTGCGAGAAATATCATCCACGCGTAATGTTGGTAGGGTGTCGAGATTCTTTTGTTGGGCAGATTCTTGTTCTTCAAGAAGTTCGAGTTCCTGTTTTCCAAGTCCGGATATGGCAACTTCCGGGGACTTGGAGGATTTTTTGAGTTCCTCGAGGATCGATAGTCTTCGTTCTTCCTCTTGAGTTTCTAGATTTTTGGCGTACATGTCAGAGGGATGCATGACAAATTGCATGGTATGGTCGTTCATGAAATACTTCTGTACAAGGTTTTCAAGATATTTCTCTTGTTTCAGGCGACTTTTGAACGCATCTACTATGTCGTTCCAAGCCAGACTTTGCATAGGACTGACGCCATTGAACCAACCCGGCAAAGTCTTTTCTAGTAACCCCATTCCAAAAGAAGGAGTTTTGTGCTTTAAGCTAAGTTCGAGTTGATGCATATAGCCTTCTATCTTGTGAGGTTGGAATGCTTCGTGGGCGTTTTCTCGTAAAATTGTTTGAATGGTATCCTTTAATCCAGACACATCGTCGGACTTCATGCCATCGAGGCCGATTGAGAAGACCCCAACTCGACCAGAAGCATCATAGCCTGAGTTAGGACTAAAGTTGGTACCCAAGCCGGACTCGATCAAGCCCTGGTAGAGGGGAGACCCATAACCACTCATCAGAAGAGACATCATGATGCTGATGCAGAATGACTCAACAACGTCGGAAGATGAACAGCCCATCCAGGTGATGGATGATTTTGTCTGCCTGTCTGGTGGCTGCATGGTATCTAAAGGACCCGAGACTTCGAAAAGGTGTGGCCCAGTGGAGAGGTCGATTGGCAGTTTGACCTCTGAATCCGAAGTGGATTTCTCAAATTTTGAGATGGTTTCATTGACGTATTTCAGATGCTCAGCCAGGCTTAGACTGCCATAAGAGAATATCTTTGCGTTACTGGGGTGGTAGTGCTCGCGGGAGAACTTGACCAATTGGTCATGAGTGAGATTGGTCATGACTTCGGGATCGCCTCCAGAGTTGTATAGAGAAGGAAATAAATGTTCTCGAAACCTGATGTAGAACAAATAGCTGGCATCGGACATTTGGCCCTTCATCTCATTGTAGACGACACCTTTGAATTGGACGTTGTCCTCGGTGGCGACATCACGGGGATCCTGCGGACCTAGACGCCATCCTTCTTGCAAGAAGTCGGAATGTGTGAGCAAAGGGTGCAGGGTGGCATCGAGATAGACTTCCGACAGGTTGCGAAAATCCTGTAGATTTGTGGTGGCAAAGGGATAAGAAGTATAGTCGGAGGAGGTGAAGGCATTCATGAAATTTGCCAGAGATCTGGGCATCATTTTGAAGAATGGATCACGGACCGGGTATTTCTCACTGCCACAGAGGGTGACATGCTCGAGGATATGGGGCAGGCCTGTTCTATCGGTGGGATTTGTCTTGAAATTGATTGCGAAGACATTGTTCTTGTCATCTCGAGCGACATGTAGATATTCGGCACCAGTCTTCTCATGTTGCAGACTCAAGGCAGTCAGATGGAGTTCGGGCACATGCTTGATCTCTTTCAAGGTGAAGCCATGGAGAGTTTCTCCAGGCTTAGGATAGGCATTGAGGTCTGTTACCGACGCATAGCCTCTTTTGTTGGAGAAATGGAGTTTGGCGGATGGAGACAAGAGTCGGGAGTGGTGTGGCTTCAGACCATGGCGAGCGAGGCCACGCCTTAGCATCGCCGGCAGAGGGGATGTGAGAGAGGAGCGACAATCTCGGTATGTTTGGAAGTGTTTGATTGTCGATATTGATGGCTTGAAAGGGGAGTGCAGTGGGAGACGCAGTGGGAGATGAAGGAATTAAATGTCGTAAGTGTTTACAGGTAAGTAGTAAATTATGGATATTAGGGAAGGTGCAGTTGTAATAATTCTCATCGGGGAAGTCGCCTTGCAGATCTGGCAGGCCCTGTGTCTGCAGGTGCAACTTGCAACTCGCGGGTGGCAGGCGCGGATCACCCAAGATTAGACTTTTGAGTTGCACCTGCCAGTGCTGCACTTCCTCTTCGGCTTCGACTGCACTTCCAGTTCGAACTGACACTTGGATTTCGACACTCAAGACTCACATCCGCATCCACGTCCAACTTAACTTCTCACCAACACTTTGACCTCTCATGGTCTTCATCACCCCAGTGTTTCTTCACCAAATCTATCGTCACTTCAATACGCTTGATTTCAGGAGCCATTACAAGCCACTCCAACCGCGGATCCCATGGTGCAAGGCGCAATCTTCGTCGTTCTAGGGCTCTACAACTCATGCTACGCCACTCATTGGTAACACCTCCACCCACATTGCAAGGCCCTCATAATCTGTCGCTCCCCGACGGACCATGGCCACTGCACTCCCCATTCACCAAACCCCCGTCCTGCAACACTCCGGCTCCAATGGCGATGTCCAAGATTTGCCTCCCCCTGCTCCTATCGCGAAGAAGGGCAAAGCGAAGAAAGAGAAGCACTTGAGCGCCGAGGAAAATGCAAAACTCGTTCAAGCCAGACTATCTCAGTTGGAGCAGGAGAAAGCCGGCGAGAAAAATCAGCAGGCAGAGGTCGACCGTGAGGTGAAAAAAGCAACCAGAGATCTCAACGACCTAATAAGCAGCGTCGAAGGCCCCATGAATCGTCTTGATGTCGTCCAGAGAAAGTATGAGGAACTTCTATCCGACATGAAAAAGCTGGAACGTGACCATGCCAAAAGCAAGAAGCGTGCAGATCAGTTACAAAAGGACTCGGAAAAGGCAAAAACTGAACACAACAAGACCGCCACCATGAAAGATAAGCTGGAAAAACTATGCAGAGAGTTGACAAAGGAAAACAAAAAGCTCAAGGATGAGAACAAAAAGTTGGATGAAAACGAGAAGCAGGCACGTGAGATGATGAATGAAAAGCTCGATCAGATGCTCTATGATGTCCAGGATGCCATGAATTCAAAGACCACCACCCATGCCGAAAATTTACACCTCGAACTCGACGAATTGTACGTATCTCCCTCCATGTCATGTCGTCCAGTATCTTTTTTCCCCTTTCCATACTAACCCAATTATAGATTCAAGACGAGGTGCAAAGTCTTGTCCGATCAGGCCGATATCCGTGAAACCCACTTCAAGGCCATCCTTCGCCACAAGGACGCCGAGATAGCTCATCTGCAGGCAAAACATGAGGTGGAACGAAGACGAGCCGATGCTGAGGCCGCCCGCTGTCGTACTCTGACCAATCAAGTATCCACCTTCTCCCACACCGAAGCAGAGTTGAGAAGCCAGCTCAATATCTACGTCGAGAAATTCAAACAGGTAAGAATCACTCTTGTCACCACTTCCGACTTTATTCTTCCAAGACATTAGCTGAAATATTCTTGCTCACAATGCAGCAGGTGGAAGATACTCTCAACAACAGCAATGAGCTGTTCCTCACCTTTCGCAAGGAGATGGAAGAGATGTCGAAAAAGACCAAACGACTAGAGAAGGAGAATCTCACTCTGACTCGCAAACACGACCAGACCAACCGGAATATTCTGGAAATGGCCGAGGAGCGAACCCGAGACAAGGAAGACCTCGAAAGACTTCGCAAGCAGGAACAACAGATGCGGAACATCATCAAATCCATGCAAGAACAAGGTCGAGGAGGTCCGATCCAGCAAGACTTGGTCGATGAAGAAGGCACCGAAAGCGAATACGACGAAGAGTATGACGATGAGGAAGATGAGGACGACGAAGGCAGCTATGAAGGGGAGGAAGAATTGGCCGCCGAAATCGCCAAACCTGTCTTCGGACCTGTACCACCACCGGAGATGCTGGCGGGTAAAGCCAACGGCCAGCGTGCGACATCTGCTTCGGCCAGTGGCGTGGTTAATGGCGTTAAGCATTGACATTGTCATTGTCATTAAGATGGGTTTAAGTCTTGATTTTCAAATCGATCCTCCACATCCGTACAGAAAATATGACATTCTTATCCATGTGCATCTGCATACCTCGCGCTGTTTCAGTAGAGAGCAGAGTTGAATGGATCCTCAAGAACTGGTGCATCTATTATTCAAAGGAACGATTTTCTATTGTCGTACATGTAAACCCGCAACTCCATCGACTTGGAATCGTTGACATGGGTAAGATTACTAGTATCCATCTGCACGCACAGCGAATTATAGCTTACTACTCCTCGCACCCTCGATATACGTAGCGCCGAGGCGCAACTGCTCAACGGCCAGCCGGACCATATCCTCCAAAATATCCTTGGCGGGTTTGATGTCCGTGATGATGGCGGCGACCTGACCCATCAGGAACGGCATATCAATCTCATTCTCCTGCTCAATATCATACATCATGGGCACGATACCCTTGTCAGTGAGCTCCTTGATGCGCTCTGGCTGCGCCTCCCAGTTGCGCACGTAGTCGTTGAGCTTCATGCGGAGGGGGCGGCCCGACACGACGAGCGTGCGCTGCGTGTCGAGGAAGTCGGCGCTGACGACCGCTTCTTTGTGCAGTCTGCTGGCACCGGACTCGTCAGCCGCCACGAACCGCGTGCCCACCCATACGCCCACTGCGCCCTGCATCAGCGAGCTGGCCAGGCTGCGTCCGTCGTAGATGCCGCCGGCGGCGACGACGAGAGCAGGTTCGCCCGTCAACGGGGACTTGTATTTCTTCGCCACGTCCACGACCGCAGGGATCAGGATGCTGTTCGCGATGTCACCCGTGTGGCCACCGCCTTCGGTACCCTGGGCGCAGACGATGTCGACGCCTGCTTGCAGGGCTTTCTCGGCGTGTTTGGGGGCGCCGACCATGTTCATCACGAGGATGCCGGCTTCGTGCAGGCGTTTGATCGTGCGCGCCGGAGGGACGCCCACGGCCGACACGAAGATCTTGGCCCCGTTGCGGATCGTGACTTCGATCAGCTCGTCTAGCTGGCCGTGCGTGTAGTCGTGGTTTGTCTTACGAGCGCTGCCGCCAACTTGTGGGAGGGCTAGGTCGACGCCGAAGGGGAGGGATTTGTCTGTGAGGTTTTCTTTGAGCTCATCGATGATCTGAGTGTGGAATTAGTGGATTGTACTGATAGATTTGGTGAATGTTTACCTCTTGGAGTTGCTTGGGAGTATAGCCCAGGCCACCTATCGTTCCAATACCTCCTGCATTGGACACTGCAGCGGCGAGAGGGCCGCCCGATGTTCGAGCCATTCCCGCCAACATAACTGGGTATTTGATACCCAGCAGCTTGGTTAGCGGTGTGTTGAGGGCTGGTGGTGATGCCATGATGATGTGCTGTACGAGAAGTTGATATAACTTCAGTTAGTGATGGGGCTTCGATATCACAGTGGGAGACACAATGTTAGGGAAGAGCGTTGTTCGAGCAAGAAGTGATAATTGAATTAATAGAATTTGTATCTGGGACTGGAGACTTTCCAAAAACCATCCATGGATGCTGGAGATAAGTTGGTAGGGACTCAAGTGTGGGGTCGGCTGTGGTTGAGAACAAGCCGAGGCTGCTAGAGCGTGAGCCGGAGTGCGCAAACACAGTTACAGCCAGCGTGTTCCTCGCTACTTTACCCATGTTATGTGACGAGGTACGAGGTATCTCATAAACACTGGAAATCGCCGTGAGGGATATAGAACTGACCTACCTAGGGTGCTTCCCAGGTACGTACTCGTAGTATGAGTTGCAAGTTCAACTGGAATAGTTGGACATGAAATGGAGCGAAGCAAACTTAACTACGCTCGGCAAACATTCCTCTTGCAAAAATCAATTAGCCATGCACGCGACCTCCAACGCGTCGTATCTCCGACTTCGCGTCATGGGATTTTGGTGTGGACGAGTGACCAGTAAAAGTAATTGCGTTTTTGTAACAACTTTCAGTGTGTTTTCCTGGTCGATACTTGACAAGCCTTCACAGGATTATCAAGCGCTCCCTCTTCTCAACTCTTGCCACCATGGCGCCAACACAAGGTCTTCTCCGGCCTCACGACAAGAACGAGAAATTTGGCACCAAAACCCGTTTACCAGACACTTACAACCCTCTCTATTCCTACCGGTTACCGCGCGGGGAGACCAAGCAATACCTTCAACAATATGGCGACATGTACTTCTTGCGGCTAGCCAAGTTGAAGCCCGTGGTGGAAAAGATTGCCGAAGCAGATTGGGAAGACTTTGAGATCGCCGGGGAGCATGCGCAGAGGGTCGATAGAGTCTTGGATGTGCGACAAGGCCAGCTATGTTGGGTCGTGGGAACAGTCTACCTCGACATGGCTCTAAAACCCAACATCCTCGAAGACATATCCAGAGAGCACTGGATCGCTGGCCCACCTCCGAGGAAATCCTACTTCTCTCAAGATGGCGAGACACAGATCATGTTGGAGGATGAATCTGGGAGATTACGACTGTCGGGCGCAATGCTTAAAAACACATTACTCGTCACCGGTGTCATTATAGCCGTCCTCGGAACAGAGAATGCCAACGGTGACTTCGATGTCCTTGACATCCACATCCCAGAACTACCTCGCCAGCCCAACCGTGGCGAGCGAGACGAAGAAGAGGATGAGGAATCCAAGATGGACCTCGACAACCAACCCCGGAAGAAAATTGCGCTGGTCAGCGGCCTCAACATCTCCGGCACCTCGGCCGACACACTACAACTCTCACTGCTCTCCGAATTCCTCCTGGGAGAATCCCTCGACACAATCGACCAAGAATCCTCGGCACAAATCACACGGCTCGTCATCGCGGGCAACTCCATCGCCGCAGACGCCATCATCAGCAACGCATCCAACCAGCAAAGCGACAAAGCCACATCGACGCACCACGCCAACAAGAAATACGGCTACGACGCGTCCTCGTACAATCCCATCCCAACACAACTCCTGGACGCCTTCCTATCCGAACTCCTCCCCACCGTCCCGATAACCATCATGTCCGGAGAACAAGACCCGGCCAACACGTCTCTCCCACAACAACCCATCCACCCCGCCATCTTCCCGCATTCCCGTGCCTACAGTTCCACGACCACCATCACCTCCCTCGACACGATCCCCACATCAAACACCCAACCAGGCTGGTTTGACTCGGTGACGAACCCCTGGGACGGCGACATCAGCGGCTGGCGGTTCATGGGCAACTCCGGACAGCCGGTCGACGACATCCTGAAGTACGTGGACCTGGGGGGCCCGGACGGCAGCGGCGCCGACGGCCGCCTCGAGGTCATGGAGAGCATGCTGCGCTGGCGGTGCGGCGCCCCAACCGCCCCGGACACGCTGCACTGCTACCCGTTCCAGGAGCGCGACCAGTTCGTCATCGATGCGTGCCCGCACGTTTTCTTCGTCGGCAATCAGCCCCGGTTTGACACGGCCGTCATCGATGGGCCCGGTGGGCAGACGGTGAGACTCGTCGCCGTGCCGAGTTTTAGCGTCACGGGCGAGTTGGTGTTGGTGGATGCCGAGACGTTGGAGGTCGAGGTCGTGAGGTTTGATGTTGATGATGGGTAGATACCCAGGGGGTCGTGGAGAAGGAAATGGATGCTGTTGCATGAATTTTGGTAGAATAGATAGATACAGATTACATGGGCTTCATGAATGTGATGAGAGCATGACCAGCAAGTTTAGTGTGGAGGCAGGATTGTCGGACTATGTTTTTCTTTTCCAATCCCATTGACTACCTAGCTACCTATGTGCAATCAAACTACGGCTTGTTTTGAGTATGGACACATATACGCCTATAAGTCATGTATGTATAATACATGCAGGTCCAGTCCGAAAGTCTGATGGCTTTTGATAACAAAAACATACCCCTCCTATCCATGATCGCAGTCCCTTCCTTCCGCATTCAACATCCAACCATCTTCCACGCCAGAACTGACTGCCAACTCCAACTTGCAACGAAAGTATTACTCCTGGCGCACGTATAGGCATGTACAGTATTCCATGTGACGATCGTTCACTTCTTCTTCCCAGCGGTCTTTGGGACTTCCTCAGGTAGATATCTGGACGAGACATCATCACCAAAGAGTTGCATGTCACCCTTTCCACCCATGCCCATAAACTCCATCTCCTGCCGATTCGCAGCAGGATGTTCTTCCTTGGCGTTGGCCGCTGCCTTCTTCCCCTTGCCTTGAGAGACCATGCGGTTCTTGCCTGCGGGGTTCTTGTCCCACACCTTGACATGGGCAGGCGTTGTGTCGGGAGGTGGGCAGGAGCCATTCTCACCTTTTGATCGATTCGCTGTGATATCCACAACTTTGCTCACCTTGATATCGTTGATGTTGGCCAGCAGAGTACGCTCACGCTCAACTTTACGCTTAGAGAAGTCGAGCGAGTTCATCACACCAGTAAGGCCGTCAATCGAGTCTGCTGGATTGATGTAACTAATATCGCGAGTCCAAGGGTGGTCGAGGCATTCGTCAATCGTGATGCGCTTGCTGACATCGACTGTCAACATTCGATCAATCAAATCTAATGCCGGATCGCCGACGGGGTCCCAGTACGGTGAAGGGTAATCGAAACGTCCCATTTTGATCTGCTGGGCGAGTGTATATGGATTTTCTCGAGAGTAGAGCTCGTCAGAAAAGGGTGGAAAGCCGCACAGACAGATGTACAGGACAACTCCGAGAGACCACACATCGACCGCTTTGGAGTACTTTCGATGTCGGGTATTTTCTAGGATTTCAGGCGCAACATCTGAACAATAGTTAGCTGGGGATGATCAACAGTAATTGTGATCGTCCACCTACAACTAGGGGTTCCACACAAAGTAGTGGTGAACGACTCTTCGCCAATGATTTTAGCCAAACCAAAATCTGCCAGCTTGATCGACAAATTCTTGTCTGTCAGTAAAATGTTTTCCGGTTTGATATCACGATGTACAATGTTTCTCTCATGGAGATATTTTGTGCCTTGGAATAGCTGGATGAAGACCTTCCGAGTCTCCGCCTCTGTGAGTTTTTGTTTCGTTACAATCCAGTTAAAGAGCTCGCCCTCTGCGGCGAGTTCCAAAACGAGGAAGACGCCATCAGGCTCATCGAAAGTCTCCTTGAGGCACAGAACATTTGGGTGACTGACACTCATGAGGACGGCGATCTCCTGCTGAAGACCTTCGGTTTGTGAGCGTTGCGAGTCACCCATACGCCTCTCGAATTTCTTGACCGCGAATTTGAAGCCGGTGGATCGCTCGACACATAGATAGACTGTAGCGAAATGACCTTTACCGAGCTGCTGAAGGACACGGTATCGCGAGTTGAAGGCACTGGAATCCCGGCTGCGGGGATAACGGAACACGAAGCGAGCCTCATCCAATATTGCAATCTCATCGCCGTCTTCCAATTCCCGTCGCTTATTCCGACCGACCAATTGCTCTTGTACAAACGTGCCATTGATGGACAGGTCTTCCAGGACAGCAATGACATCGCCGTTTCGGGTTTCGTTGAAGAGTAAACAGTGACGGTTGGAGATGGTGGGAATATCAAGGACCATGTCGCATTCGGGATGTCTACCTATCAGATACCCTCCGGCGGGAAAACCTTGGACGGTTTTCTCGGCTTCATATTGATCTTCGTCGCCTGCGAGCTCCTTTTTCCCGCGCTTCTTGCTCTTGACTGTTTGTCTAGAAACTTCGAGAGGTTTGATTGGGGCGGGACAAAAAGCTCTTCTCTTCATGGTCAAGCGATGTCCAACCTCGGCGGAGGGAAATAGGTAGCCCCAAGTACCGTCGTCATCGTCCAAATCAGCTTGGAGGTCTTGGGGCGGGTATATAAATTGTGACAATGGCTGTGTGTCTTGTGGAGGAGAAGAGAGGGCGTAGAGCTGGGGGGGAGATGGGGGAGTAACATGACGCAGCTGACTGGGACGGCCTTCGGGCGGACTTGCGGTTCGCTCTTTGAAAGGCTCTGTAGCGGTGGATTCTTGTGCCGTCAAAGGCGATGGGAGGTAATGCGCCTTTAGAGGTGTGTTGTGAGGTTGGTTCGGGTCTTTTTGAGACTGTGAGGACAACCTCTCGGACCGTCGCACCTTCTTGGTATCATGTTCGTCGTTGGTACTATACTATAAGTGGACCGGTTAGGGTTGAGGCTTTCAAAGGCAGGCACAGCTGAGTAAAATACCCTATTCCGCTTGAGGCTGCTTTTCTCCTTCTTGGGACCCATTCAACCAGGAATGGCGTAAAGTTCTCTCCACACGCCGTACTGGTAGGCAAAGATCTCCGGTTGCAAGTACCGGGTTAAGAACTGATGATCAGACCTTGGTAGCCTCTGTCGCTGTAAAGAAGAATAAATAAGGCAAGATGAATCCCCAGAGGAGAAGAAATCAGATGGGCCGATGAAAGGTTGTGTGCGCGAAAGTGAAGAGAGGAAGAATCAGAGCATAAAATGAATTGACATGGATGGACGACGTGCGGATTGGGGCACAAGTAATTGGCGAGGCGTGCAGTGGTTCAGCTCCGGGGTTCGGGTTCAGGTTCAGGTTCAGGTTCAGAATCAAAGTGTTTGGTAAGCTGCCATGAACCAGTGACCAGTCCGTCGCCTGTCATCCAGCAATGCCGAGTTGTGGAGATTCCAGGTTCCGAGGAATTGGGGAAACTTGAATGACTCTCGAGATGCGTCAATTTCTATCAACTGCCAGTGTCAGTGACGCCGAGGAGAGGATAATTCAATTCTTCCCTTTGTGTTCCAGAACGATGAACACTGATTAGTACTCTGCGATAAAGTGGTCTGGATCATTAACCCCCACCAGCAAGGCACCATTGATCCCTGGTCCAGCAATGTTGTTGTTTGTTGGCCAGGCATCCATCGCGTCGAGCATTAGTTAGTCGCGCCATTATTGGCCACAAGGGCTCTTTGAGGATGTTCTTATCCACGTCAGGTCAGTCACAGATATCTGATGCAAAGACTCTGATGGCCATGGATGAATTCAAAGCAGCGACGAGTATGTACCCTCCTCTGTCTGCAAGGAAACATATGTCTAGATGACTTCGGGCACATAGCCCTTCAGGGATAATATTAAACTCCCATCTCCCTAGGACTTGAGCAATGACAATTCAGTTGAGCACTCATGCACGAGAGCAACTAGCCCTCCTCCTCTTCTTCTTTAAACAGTCAGGTCTATCCCCACTCTTGTTCGAAGTTGTTTTCAACCTCCTTGTCTCCGATTATAGTATAGGTTCAAGGTGAGGTGCAATGACAATTATCACAGCCAGCCTTGTCTTGCTTCTATTTCTCATGCGCACAGAATCTGCTACTAAAGTGATCAGATGTCGTTGGACAAAGCTAACAAATCAGCATCCTTCAACAATGTGAGTACAAAGAGCAATGGTGACGGTGGTGGTGAAACAAACGGGCAACCACATCGCTGACTTCATGCCGGTACCAATGTCCAACTCCATTCTCATTGCAGTGCCGTGCACAATAAATTCACCACTAACTCACAAGACAACGTGCGCCTAACAGCACTGCTGTCATGAAATGACATGCTAACTGAGTTCTGCTTTTACAACCTTGCCCAAAGACGGATTCCTTGAGCCTAGACAGAACGCAGAATTGCTGCATGTCGTGCAATCCACCTCCGACCAATCCTTCATGCCGTTCAAAAACCACCATCATGAGCAGGTAACTACAGCAACTCATATCCCTCCAAATCTCTGATTCCAATGAATTAGCTTTATCAACTCGAAGATCGTGACCGTCCTTGTGGGTCCAGATGAGGTCGAGTATTACTTCCATAAAGACATACTGGTCGACTCGTGCCCATTCTTCGCAAAGTGTCTCTCAGTGAATATGGAAGAACATCTAGCGAACATCGTCAGAATGCCGGAAGATACAACCCGCGCCTTTCACCTCCTCACCTTGCACCTCTACGGAAAAACAATTCCCGCTCTCACTCACATGTTGAATGTCCTCGACAACATCGAGGCCTGGATTCTTGCGGATAAGCTATGCATGCCTCACTTCCAGGATATCCTCATGGCCAGAATGATGAGATATACCGAGTACAATTACATTTTCCCGGGCTACCTTGCCGACCCCAGTATCGTACTCAACCCGGACTCCATTCTCGGCAAATTTCTGCGAGATCAAGTTATCCACGATATGGCCAGAGCGGCTGGAACCCTATCGGGAGCAGTATATTCGGGAATGAGCGAAGAAACTTGGGATGGTTTGCTCGGTAACGGTGTCGTCGATAGCAGGATGATTCTAGATCTGGTCACTGCTGCCAAAAGCACTCCTGTCAATCCATCGAAGCAAGGTTGCAAATACCATGTCCATGGAACCACCGGGGTGTGCATGGTCCCAAATTAAGTGGCTCACCCAGCACCATCAACGCTACGATTCTTCTCTTACAAACATCACGATACGTTGGGCGACTCTTGGACAATCGTCATCACATTACCACATGCAATGACCTCCTGTCTTGCCCATGGCCATCGAGCAAGCTACATTCCCATGGCTTGAACAGCGCATTTGTCTCCCGTAATAACCATCCCGGGACCCATGAGAACACAATTCATAAATTCAATGTTTCTCTCTTGCAATCAATGCTGTACATTCTATGCCTCTGACCAATCCTGGTCCAGAAAGTGTCCAGTTCCCCTTCATTGTCTTGCTTTTTTGGTCCATCGTTCTGCCCTTCCGGTCCTCCAATACACAATCGCTGCGGACAATAGCTACACCTCTCGTTCTACACATGCCAAGCAAAGGTCAAAGGTAATGCATGGGTTTGGGAGAGGGATCACTGGCCTAAGGAACAATTGGATGAGTGCCCTCACTCATGAATCAAATTGCACAACCTTGGGAGATTGTGGTAAACGGAAGCAAAGTTGTAGACCAAGCTAGGAGGGTCATGGTCTGAATGTGAAGACCATCGACTGGTTCAGGGGACTGGAATTCGAGCGCTCATGAGGCAAGTCAAATTAAGTTGCAAGGATGACTGATCAGCTGTTCTGCTATCCCATTCCAGGAGCCTCTTGCGCTTTTCTTGTTTTTTGTGAACTGGCTTTGGTCGTGGTTTGTCATGCCATTCACCTCCACGAATTGAATCCTTTCGCTGACCGAGCCTCCACTACCTTGCCCATCCCATAAGCCCATCAAGTCACCATGAGAGATCTCGCTCACGACGATCGATTCATGCTATCAGCCTTCTTGGTTGATCGTCAAACCTTGCTTCAAATCAAACGCAGCCAGCAAATTCTCACTGCCTAATTAATGAAAATTCATGTTCACCAGCACTCCATTTCGACTTCTGCCGATGTTCGCAGCGCCTCCTGTGTGCTTTCGCTTCCTGGTCGTGCCGAGGAAGCCTATTCAACGGTATCGGCGACCACGAGCCAGGAAGTATTGACATCACCACTCGGTATCTTCAATCCGTCCTGCTTGATGAGGCTCGTTCGCGCGGACGTGATATTTCTCAGGCCGCGTCGCAGGTTCTTTTGCTATATCTTTCGCGTTCACGACTGCAAAGAGGATAGGGACAGGAAGATATTCTTGCTTTGCCAACAGAACCTCAAGCTCTTTTGCATAGTCGTCCTGGTGTCTCCCAGGGTCACTCGACAAGTCCCACGCTAATTGCCTGAAGCCCAGTAGGAAGAGAGGCAATGATTGATCAACGTTATCAAACAGCCAGATCAGGTGCTGAGGTTGAAAAACACACCGGCGCCAGAAATCCGCCAAGCCATCCACGAACTTGTTCTGCCATTCAGGCATACAAAGCTTGTCTGCGAGCACCCACGCCTTCATCATTCCGGCCACTTCTGTTTGGGTCGCTGCACTTGGAACATTCCGGCTGTAGATCCAAAGGAAGAAGCTGTCAAATGACACACAGCTATCTTCGGGGAATTCGACTTCATTGGCTTGTCCTTCTTTCATTTGAGGATTCAGGCACAGTCTGAAGAATGGGCTTTCCTCGATCAACTTCTCTTTGTGCGCTGCATAGCAGTGACGTTTGGCTCCAACGATGATTGTGACAATCGGAGAGGCTGCGAAACTGAGAATTTGTTAGCACAGCCCGATTACTCTTAGCAGATTGACGCACTGTTTTGGAACAGGCTCATCTGCCACTTCAGCCTCATCCACGGTATCACTAGCCGCAGCTGAAACAAGATTGACTGTGCTGTCCGAAGCCATCGTGCAGATGGTTCAAGAAGATTGGATGGGGAGAATGAAGATGTGGATCTGAATTTCGAGAATTCTGGGAGAAGGAGCTCAAAAGAAAGTCAAATCTAGCGAAAAGTTGAGAGATGACAGAAAGATGAAGGCTCATTATTTTCAATTTCCCTTGCCGCCGTCTTTGTATACCGCGTCGCAAAGTCATTTCCTAGAGGCAAGATGATTGAGTTAAAATACCGTTGCCTGCGAAGAGCGCCAACTTGCCACGGATCAAGCGACTCCGCAATTGCTCAAGTAGACCCATAGAGCAAAACCATTATCGGTGCCAACAATGCCAGGAAGCAAACTCTAGACACATAATCTATGAGAGCGTTGACTTATGAGGAAATAGCAGCGGCAAAGCATGCCTGTCTATTCTCATGGACCTGATAAGCGCGTGGAAGCTCGTTGTGACCAGCAAAAAATTGTGCCCCAAGCTCGATCCTTTCTATGGAGCTATTTGGCTACTCTGCTCGCTGGTTGCTCAAATCTTCTGTATCCAGCTACAAACCACCTTCATATCTCCGCCAAAATCTGACAGTACCACTTTGCCCCATGTCGTTAAGTGATGTTGAGCATGCTTTCGTGAGGGTTCCGCTTCCTTCCTGGACCCCTAAGCTCAACAGCAAAGTCGGCAGCCATTTCAGGGATCGAGCATCTTCCAGTGACCTGCCACTGTTGTCATTGGACTCCTCACGATTTCATTGCCTGTTCACATGGCTGGTCAGCAGGATGTAGGTGGTATTTGCATCCCATAGTTGCTGGTCGCGGGGATTCCAAGGATTTCGCCTCGACAACAACGTCGTGGAGGAATTCTGTCACGCAAATGTCACATTCTGACCACGATGACACTAGTTTCCGAAGTCCATTGGCCCCCGTGCCATGCTCTGCTTCGTCCTTCTTACGGTAGTGCTTGGGATAGCGAGCCAGAGTCCATACCAATTGATCCCAGACAAATCTGAAAATCATGGACTTCTGCGAACCATTCTCAAGCAACCAAAGGAGTTTACTCGCTTGTATCAACTTGGTGCGTTTTCCAATTTCTGTCATGATCCGATCCTGCCATTCTAGCATGCATAACTTGTCGGCCAACACCCAGGTTTTGACGTCCAAACTCAGCCCCCGCGCACCTTTGTCTGCTTCATAGAGGTCCGGGACGGCCTCATGATATATCCATTGGAAAAAATGAAGAAAGCATCTGCTGTCATCATCATCCGGGAAAGTTACTGTGTTGCTCACGCTTTCTTCGAGGCCAGAAGCAAGGCAATTAGCGAAGAAGGGGCACTTTGCGGTCAGCACATCCTTATGTGCTGAGAAACTATGTTTCTTCGAGCCAACGATGATCGTAATGATGGTGGATGAGGGAAAGGCACTAGATTTTGGTAAGCGAGGATGGATGTGGGACTCAGAGTGCCACACCTACGTTGGAAGCCACTTAGTAGAAGATGTAGCCGCAGCTTGGTTCTCTTCTACTCTATCGGCCGTCGCAACGACTTTTGACTGGGGTTTCATTGGAATGCGCCAATGAAAGTGTAATTTTGTGGTGTTTTGGGATGGTCCGCGTGGGTTGGAAGAAAGTGATCGAGGAGAGATTGAGGAAGAGAATCTTCCTGAAGTGGGTTGAATGCAGACTTGCAACAGAGAACTTCACTCGAGAGCAAATTCACTTCCATATCACTTGACTCTGTGACACGTCACTGCTCAAGGATCGTGAAGATATTGCATGGTATGGGCGACGGAATGTCACTAAATGTGTGATCTCGCTCGAACTGCCCGGCCTTTGAATCTGGGATGTGATATAAAACTACGAAAGTACTAGTAAGAGAGAGGTGGGCAATCGCATTGACTACGAGAATATCTCAGCTCGGTATTTTCTATCTATGGACGAAAGCTGAAGAAAGGAAGGCATTGAGCTCGCGGTGACAGTCATAAACCTATGATTTGAAGAGGGCGATTTGAACGGTGCAAAGCTGAAGACATGGAATGACACGTAGTCTGGTATCTCTGCCGCAACGTAAGGCTCACTTCTTTTGGGCACAAGGCTCGTACTTCGGGTGCACATGGTATTGACATCCTCTCTTCCTTGCCGGCTCTGTGGATTGCTTCTTGGAGACCACACCAATATCATAAACGAGCTGTACAATACTGACCTTGCAGTCTGGCCACCATTTTGTCAGCTCGTTGAGTTTCTGGACAAATTCACATCGTGAGGATTCATCCTCATTGGGGTGGTTGTCGTAAATTTGAAAGTTCCAGACCAGTTCATCATAAAACAGTTTGAATAATGGGCATTCCTTCAGCTCATCATATTCCAAGTCAATATTGTCGGGATCCAGCAACCACAAAATCAGGTTTTTTGGGACTTTAGAGCTCTGAAGCCATACCATCATGCAATCAATGAGCCAGTCCTGGCAATCCGGCATGCACAGTCTCTGCGCCAATAGCCACGCTTTTGGGAATGTTTCGATGTACTTTTGGGAATTAGCTTCGGTAAATTTCAGGTCCGTATCACCATAAATCCAAGACAGTATCAAGCTGAACTCTGCAGACTCATCTGTTGGGAGGTGAATCATATTGGTCATGCTTTCTTTCATTCCCGAGGAAAGACATTTTTCAAAGAAGGGAGATTTTCGCATCAAGATCTCCTTGTGAGCCGTGAAGACGTGCTTTTCTGCGCCGACGACGAGCGTGATGATTGCGAATGTGGCCAATGTACTGCGTCCATGTTAACTTCAATTCACTTTGACCAGTTTTCCTGGGACGGGGTACTTACATTGGGAGAGATGAGGGACTAACTTTTGCCTTCGCGGCATTGAGTTTCGCGCTCAGTCCTGAGCTAGACGCCATTTTGAGTGTTGCACTTGAATGTTGCTCGGGGAAATAGCTAACCTGGCTTGAAAAGGTTGAGGTAGATATATTGTATGAGGATGGGAAGGCTAGAATTTTGTGCGAGAGTTTAGAAGAATATATTGTGGTTGAGGCAGATGCATATGCTGAGGCACTTTCAGCTTAGAGCTGCCTCAATAACCCCCAGACTGCCTGTAAAGAACAACTTCACAAAACAATTCACAGGCAGGCGGTGTCGTCAAGTGAATCCATCTCCATTCATTTGATATGGGTATATGGTATGCTGACTGACAGTATGGGTAGATGGAGTCCACCTCGATTGACTTCAAGACCACGGACAAGAGGAGGGACTTATTGCCACTCCAATCTGTAAAGACAGATTATGCTGTCACTCCAAGGCCGTTTCAAGCGTCATCATCTCGAAAAGCCCATCCGTCACAGTGGCTTGAGTCTTATGCACAGAACGCACCACTTAACATTCTCCGATGATATTTTGAACCTCACGAGGCTGCAAAGCTGAAAGTAGCTCTGGTGGGCATTTTAGCTGTATCAAGCAAAAGATATCGGACTGATCCACCCGGATTCTAATGTCTTTGTGACCCATGTCAAGCTGCAAACGTTAGACAAAGGTAGTTCTGGTTGTGTGTCTGGAGTTCTTTAGTCTGGAACTATGCGGATGGGCCGGGGTTGCCCGTTATGTTCATTGAGTAAAATTGTGTGAGAAAGACACGTTGGGATGTCATTTCTCCGTCGTAGATATCAAGCTATGACTAGTAGCCAAAGGCAGTCTGGATTGTGTTCCCGGCGTTCCTTGCTTTCAAAGAATTCCATTGTGGAGGGCATGCACTGTTTTGACCCTGCAAGATGCATTGGAGGAACCCGATTTAGGGGGTTGCAGCCTCGCGCGAGCCGCTCAACTCCGACATCACAGATTTGGCGCGGACACACCTCACCACAGCAAGAAATATCGGGTTCGCGCGGCAAAGATAGATTTTTGTGGTTTGTAGGCATGGGAATGGAGTATCCGGCTGGCAAAAGAGTATATGGCTTGCTTATAGGTCATCATAAAGCACAGGTGAAGCATAAAGAGCAGTTCAGGAGGCAGCTTGCCTGCATTTTGGCCATTAATTGCTATCATTGCTGGCTATTGTTTGAGAATACAGGTTTTTAGGCTGTGTGGACGGTCTTGAAGCAGTAGATTATCTGGCTGCTGGCTGCCTCGTACCATCTCTTATGTAGTAGTCCTCAGGGCGATAGCCTGGTTTCTTAGAACCCCGTTTAGCTTGTGAAACATTCAATACTGTTAATGATGTGTTGGCCATCTCTTCCACCGGCAAATCAGATCTGGAGACGATTGCTTTCATCTGAGGGCCCCAAGCCTGTATGCTACCGTCATTGTTGCCGTAATGCCTCGGCTTGAGAGTGCTGTCGTGCACGAAGCATTCTGTTGCCAGGCGGTAGAGTTGATGATGGGGTGTGAGGTGATCTAAGACCAGGGTAAATTCTCGAGGAGACACCAGGTTCTTTTGCCAATACTTTGCTATCTCATCGATCAGATCGTTTGGAAAGAAGCGGAGCATCATAAGCTGGTCTACTCGTATCCACGCCATCATCATGATGAGATTCTGGTCTTCATTTCGAACCGATGGCAAGCGTCTGGTATACAACCAGTGAATCAAAATTCTAAAGACCATCGGATCGTCTGTAGGGAATTCTATCTTATTTTCCAAGCTCTCTCGCATGCCTGCAGCCAGACATGTGGTGAAAAATGCCGACTGGACGACCAGTAGGTCTTTGTGGGCCTTCAACTGCACCTCTTCTCCGCCTACAACAAGGGTGATGATGGGAGAGCAATCATAACTATACCACTGTCAGAAGGATAGCTCTTGAGGAATTCCGCGATATCATTACCACTTAGGATCGATTTTCTTGTGGCTTCTTCTGGAGAAGGCTGTTAAGGTTTTGATTGCACGAAGAGCATTTGGGACCGGGTTCTGGATCCTTCGGATCTCTTGAGTCTTTCGGGTTGTTCTGGGTTTTAGAGTCTTTCGGGGTTCTAGAAGCCCGTCAGAATACAGCACACCACCAGGTAGAAATTTGACATTACTAGGAGCCATGGTGAGCGTGGAATATGCTGTCTCAATGTCTCAGGTGAATGATAAGCTTTAAGTGCATGAGTGTAGTGGTGCTTTTCATACTCAGTGTGGAAGCTCAGCAAAATGCACAGTCAGAGGCGTATGCATGGTCTCACGAGAAGAATCGGAGTAGCAAGCTGTTTAACAAAGAGCCGGGTGTCTGGATAAAAGCAGCCAAGCCCAAACCGTGATTGAGGGGCGGTAGAGGTCATCAGCGTGCCTGGAGATCTCAGGAGGGCGCGGCTGCAATTGCTGGAGCATTGGATTGGAAAACATTCTCATGAACATCTACACTAGCATTATCCGGCGCTCAATACCATCCTTCCAGCTACACGACGTTATTTGATGGCCTTCGTGGCTGCTACAAGGTGTTGGAAGATGAGAAAGTATATTCATTCTTTTGGACCAATAGAAGAAGAACCACTTAGCAAATGGACGACGGAGCTTTTCGCTATGTACGCATAAGCCTGCAAGGAGCGATCAGAGACAGCGCTGCGGGCTAATGTCCAATGAAGGACATATACATGTCTATTTTTCACAGAAACATTAACCAGTCCAATGGACGCTGAGAGATAGGGATCAATCCCTGGAATTCGACATCTATTCAGCACGCAAAGAGTCCTGCTCGGCCCCAAATATATAGCATTCGGGAAAAGGGAATAGTTCCAACATGTGAATTCGGTCGTACAGATGCCATCTCCATGGAGCAAGCTGAACAAAGGACTTCAAGGCTGAACACCCCTGAGCAGAGTCATGTTGGTCACCAGGTATCAGAAACATGGAATACAATATGTGTGTTTCTGTGGGCATATTCACTAGCATCAGACTTAAGATTTAATCTACCCTACGTTCAACTGAAAATAGACGTGACAGATCTCCTCCTCAGAAAGACATAACCAGCTCGAAGAGACAGATGTGGCCGACGGTGGACTATGGCGAGATCAACACGAAACAGAAGTATAGCCTGGTGCAGTAGGGAGCCTCACGGACATCGAGATACCCGAAACCCAAGTATGGAAATCTGTCGCCGCATGTAAGTAGACAACGATATAGAGCGATGGTCTCAAAACAAAAACATCTGTGGCGTGCATTGAGCTGGATTGAATAGCGAGAGATCTCCAAACTGGAATCAACCAGCAGTTGGTTTAGCAGATAAAGGGGGATTCAGCCGTGCAGTGGCACCCAGACTGGGTAAGAAACGCAAAGCACCTCCTTCCTGCGTCCTTTAGTGACAGTAATTGCCTCACCTTCATTCCAGGGACGGCATGCCCCTAAATCACACGTTTGCGTCAATAGCAGATAAGTCTAAATCCTGGAAATACTGTCATAGTACAATCAAGAAGACAACAGTGCATCCGCTTCTTGGTCTAGTCTGGAGGCAGACAACAATAGATTCTAGAGTTAATGGGCGCTTCTGAAGCAATATCCTGAATTGGAAAAAAAGAAAAAGGGTTGGGGGTATAGTGACGGTGCGGGAACATCCCTTTAAAAAGGCTTTTCATTCCACCGGATGTGCTGTTTGTACTTTCCTTTTCGGGGCTTTTTGGTTCGTGAGGACAGCGTGTGAAGGCAAGGCTCGGCACGGCATACAAGGAAGACAAGGAAAGCTTTCACTCTTATACATAATAGACACACAACATTTTCCAAGCCTGTGCCAGAGGAGGGTCTGCGCGAGTTCATCGGTTAATCCTGATGCTGAGCAGTGGATTACAAGGGGATAGTCAATGCTTACTCGCAGATAATATCGTATATCGAATATACGGATGCGAGTGGCTGCAATTTGTAGAAGAAAATGGGAAGTCGGACACACGGTAAGATATCCCGCATCTTTTTCCCATGGCAAGAAAATAGTTGGCAGTGGAATAGTTATACATGAACAGATCGTAAGTGTACTTTTGGTCCTCTATCGAGACATGGATTCGTGTCCTGCGAAAGCTATGCTTTGATGAGTGTATGTGCTTGACGATGCCGAAAGAACGGCCACTAGATCAGATGCTTCGACCTAAGTGAAACAAAACATTAGCAAGCAGTCCAAATGCCACACATATACAGAGATGCTGGAGATGGGGAGGTTCAAAATATCATACCTGAAATACGACCTCAAATATACAATCTGCCACGCTCCCAAACCGACCAACATACCCATTGTTCCAAATGCAAACCATTTGACTCGTTCATTCGTACTCTCATTCGTATCACGTAGCTTCTGTTCGCGCGTTCTCAAATACTCCAACTCTTGAACGATCTCATTGACCGTCTCTTCTATCCGCCGCAGTTCGGTCTCTACAGGCTTCAATTTCTCAGAGGCCTGGATGCTGGACCAATCTCGTGCGTCGGCACCAATGTCGATGTCTAGTTCGACATGCCGAGTTGGGTTGGGAGTGTTTGCTACAGCATGGGTCAGTTGAGAGTCCGTAGCTAGCGAATGGAAGTCGAAATCATACATCTTCCGGTCAAGGTGTTCTCGAAGCAGACATCGATAGGGGAATCAGCTAGGGTTGTAAATGCCGTCCTCTGCTCGCCTGCAACGTCCTTGGGTCGGCCGAAATCGTTGCCAACTGTGTCTTTGATCTGGAAACATATAGATTAGCACCTCATGTAATGCACAACGCTCGTTCATCGCAGTCATGTCTGGCGACATACATGCATATTGACCATCTGTCCATCGCCCCGATGGCCGCTAACGATGGCAGTTATGACGACGAGGGTATCTCTGTTGACAAAGTTCCGCACGCAGCGCTCATTCTTACTGCTGTGACCCGCCTGGGCCACAAGATCGAATTTCAATGCATCGGAGAAGGGGAGCAGGAGGAGGACAGCGGCGAAGTTGAGAAAGGATCTCATGTTGAGGTCTCGTCGTGGACTTTAAATCCCGATAAAACGGCTGGAGATGAATGAATCGGCCGACAAGCGGCTATGGGGGGTTTGTATTTCTTGAAGAACAGCGCACCGCTGTCAGAGTTGTCTCCCGAACTTTTGGGCGTTTTGATGTTCAGGAGTTTTGGGCGCGGTGGGCATTTTGGCAGAAACCACGGTCGACAGATGGTTGGTCACGTGGCAAAGGCGGTGAGAGCTTGCGGCCCCTTTTCGACCTCCTATGTTGAACTCAGACATGTGCTCGACTCCTCTCTCAGTAAATATTCAGATCCAAAACTAGCGGCGATATACGAGTGCTAGAGATCCTGTCCTCCATACCGTGTTGATTTAAGTGTGCATTCAATCGTTACATGGCGGCCAAACTATTCATGCCTCGCAACAGGATGGACTCTTTCCTTTCCCTCCTCCGGTCGTTGTCATCTCACACATGAGACTCGATCGAAATAATTTGACCCAAATCTCTCCTTACTTGCCTCCTAGCCACGTTATAAAACAGAGCTACCTTCACAACCGGATGGTTGAACTTCTTTGAGGCTCAATATACTTCGGTACCGCTGATCACGCTTGCTCTTCGCTCTTTCGCCGCCTTTTCCTTTGCCAAGAATATCTCCTGCTCAGCTCTACTCTTCTTCAGGTCCACGAAGAAGCAAAGGAGACAAAAACTGAGCAGACTCAATCCAAACAAAAAGTAGAAGGGAAGGCTGTTGTTCCCATTGGGCGAGGCCGTAATGATTGCGCTGCTCACGATGGGCCCAATGAATGCGCTAGTCTTGCCCATGATACTGAATAAAGCGAAGAATAGGAACTCTTTTCCTCTGGGCGTGACTTCGCTAATCATCGTTTGGCTGTATGCATACCACGGACAGACCTATGTGGGTAAGTACAGACATCTTGTTGCAGAAGAACCAATGGGGCTTACCACGAGACCGTACACCACTTGGTACAGCCAGAACTCCCATTCGTTATGGAAGCCAAATTTCTGGGTCCAAATACCTACCATACCCCAACCATCGAGCAAGAGGATACCAATCATGACTACATCAAACATGACTTTGGTGCTAAGTCCAAACTTTTTCTGGACTATCCAAAACCCATAAATGCCGATCAGCTGCGCTGCGATTCCGACAATGAGGAGATATGTCAACTTTAAGGTATTGTAAGACACTACCGTATTCTGTAGAGTCGCGATGACGGTCACGGTCGTGTTCAAGGAGTCTCCGAGTAAGAAGTAGCCTATCTTGATGTCAGGTTTGATATCGCGGAGGACCCGATCCGACACACTCACCAATGAGATAAAGAAGAGTTTGCTTCAACTCCCAAATCTGAACGATTGCGCGATAGATATTCCAAAATCCAACGCTGACAATGTTCATACCCACTGGGAGTTGTTGGCCTGGTCGACGCTTCTCAAGAATGAACCATGGAATTGCGAGGAGAATCCAAACCCCAGTCGCATAGGCAATCAGCACACTTAAACCCCATAGATTGTTGGCAGCGCTCGCGTTCACATCCAAGGCGAATAGGATTCCAACCAGGATTGCCAGAATGACAATCTCTCCAGCGGATTGCCAGATAAAGGCCACATTGTAAATGCGGTTGCGCTGCATCATGTCGGCGAAATCATAGTCGTCACGAGTAATCTCTCGGTTTTCAAACTTCTGGGCCTGTTCACGCATCTCGGGAGTATTTCTTGCTAAGCCTGGGAATGCTGCAGTCCAGAATGTGACACACATCTGGTAGGCGATCAAACCCACCATATACAAACCTGTGGCAATGGGCCATTTTTCCTCTGTGTGTACACCGAGCCAGCCAAACCCGAGAGCGAATGCAACAATGGACCAGAATATCAGGATCCAGGGCCTCCAGGTGCCGTAGTCAGCCATACTTCCTAGAATGAGGAACAATACCACCTGGATTGCGAAAGAGATGCCATTGGCGAGAAGAACTATGCTGTTGATGGTTCGATTGGCGCCCAGAAACACCAAGCGTTCACTTTCTCCGGCAGCTTCGTACAGCAAGTCCTGAAACAAGGTTGGGCCAAAGTTGAAGAGAGTCAAGCCATTGTTGCCGACATAATAGGAATAGTATGCCCAGCGCTCCCACCTGGATGTCTGATACTTGGTGATGAACTGATCGGGGGCTACAGGATGGTCTTCATCCTCGAGGCCGGTGGGGTTATCGAGCTTATCGTCCTTAAACGGGTCTTCGGCCAGAGCTGAGGTTGCCGCGGCGGCAATGCCAGCGTTTGCGACTGACATGATGTACTTTTCTCGGAAGACCTGCGTAGTGCAATCTGACAATTGAGAATACGGAGCGAGCTATAAGCTATTTAAGTCGGCCATCTACGTACGACACAGAGGTGTTTTAGGTGCCGATCCCCTTGAAATCTTCAGCTCTAGTACTAGGGAAGCTCGTGGTACGGGAAGCCCGCAGGGGAGTGTCACAGTTCTACCCAGTAATGAAGGTGGATTGACAACATTTACCCCGTAGGTGACGACGGTTGCAGAGTTTTGACTGGCGGATCGCCACAGGTATCTATCTAGAGTTAGACCCACCAGGATTGATTCCCAGTGTAATGGTGCAGAGTCGCAGTGGGCAAAATGATGCGATCGCACTTCTCCAGTAATAAATGCTTAGATCTCAAATCAGTAGCGATTATTCCTGTCGTAGATATCCGTACTGCTGAATTGATCAGCTCAAGGCCTGAGGCCTATCTCGCTTCACAATAGTAGCTGGGCTATCAGCTAAGCTTTCGGGACACCTGAGCTTGATAGAGCTTGGGTACGCCTCACGCCTATTTCTCTTCCCTAAGGCATGAATTCAGTGACGCTTACCCCTCCCCCCAAGATCCAACTTCGAAGCCGCCGAAAGCATCATCTTTGAGTACCGATACCACAGATTTAGTCGCATGGACACAATCCTTGCTTCATCTGGCCGTGCCTCGGCATTGAGGACTTGTATAAACTTGAAATGCCTGTGTATAGACACCGAAGTGACCATGCCAGTTAGGCCGCTTTGGAAGTTCTTTGAACTAGAAGTATCCTTGATTCATCCCGTTGACGAGAAGTGTTGAAAGTTTCCCTCCAAACGATACCGAATGCGACGCATTAGATCAACCAACAAGGTCAGCACTTCATCGATCCAGGTACGGTGGAGTACTCTGGCGCTTGAGACGAAATTTGGTCTTGCAGCAGAGGTGCCCTATGCTTGCCCGTATCTACTTATTGAATAAGGTCACGTGTCAGAGCTGGAGTGCTGGATGATGTCATGGGGAAGAGGAAGCTTTGTTGGATCTCGTGATCTTTACCGAGCACCGCGTGGAGGATTGTATGATGGTGAGAAACGCCGGCACATGTGACACTGCCATCGAAGATTCGCATCGAGATCGAAGACACACTTTGGGATTTGCTAACAAGAATCCTGGCGTAGCGGAAAAAGAGTTCCACCGTATGGACCACAACAGCACCCCTCGTGAACAATAAACCCCTGACCCAAGCTTCATCAGATCATTCAAATCATGATGATTGTAGGACGCACAAACGGGGCATGTTTGGTAGAAAAGTTTGTTCTGGACTAAAGGACAACATTTCCGGTGAGTCCAGACCTTCAGATCATCACACGAATTGAGATTTGGGTTCAATCCACGGCCCGGAACAATGACGCAAACAAGGTGCATCCAGTTCGCTTTGGAGGCTGTGAGATCGTCGATGAGTCTGTTTTGAGGTTTCCGGTTCAGGGTCCAGAGTGACTGGGAATCGGGAATTGTCCTTTTAGGACGGATTGTGGGAACGATCGCTTGGCGTTGTCAAGCCCGGATCGCAGATCCATGCTGCCAGTTCTCGATCGTGAACCCTCGTTTTCCAGACCATCACAAGGCTCTCAAGATCGGGCCAAACATCGTGAAGAATTGCCATGCTCGACTCTCACTCCACGTTCCAGCTGCCACGAACCCAGCAGGTGCCCACAATGGCTTTCTTGGGGACTTCTCCTGCCTCTGGCTGCATCAGTATGCCTTTGACTCGTTTTATCATTCATCCAACTGCGACGACCACAAACTATCATCCATCACCCTACGCCTACATCGATCCAAGACTGCATCGACGCTTCTTCGACCACGACACCACCTCATACTTTTGAGTATTTACTCATAGTGCTAAGTCACAAAGTACACGTTGAGTCGCCCTCCTGACCTCTTTACAACACTGCCTTTCGATAAATTGCTGCAGTACTACCTTCTGCAATAACGCGACTGCCATGTCTCAATATGGATAGTGCTGACCCCGATTCGATGGCGAATGCATCAAAACGACCCTTCTCCGCGCTATCGAAGGCTCTCCGCCGCCCAGGCCCGACCGCCTCTGTGTCGCTGCGACACAGGAAAAGAGTAAAGTTAGATAATTGTTCCAGGGCCTCAAAAGACCCGACAGACGACCAGATCAGTTCCGAACAATCTTTACCGTCAGCGAATACTCCAAGTCCTTTAGCACCCCATGAGTCAAGTAGTGACCAAAGTGCAACAAAATGGTTTGATGGGGTGAATGAAAATGTCGCAAAACCAGGGCAAAGGATAGCCGCACCTGAAGGTCCCTAATTTGACACTTCCTCCTCGCAGTTGAGACAGCTAACGCTATTGCAGATGAAGAACCATTTTTCCTCACCCAACAGAACACTGCCCGCCCGCTCGCTCAAGTTCGATCGGCCAACGGTGAGAGCTTTGGACTCCTTCACCGGAACGACACCGAAAATGAGGATCTGAGGGGAGTGATTGACGATCTTACCATTGAGAACAAGAGGTTGAAACATCTGCTGAAAAATGCGCCTGGCAATAAGAAAACCTTTACATCCAGCCCAGATAAAATTCTCGAGATTCGTACGCATGGGCTGCCACCGGACAAGAAGCGAGAACTGGAACAACTCTTGAAGAAATTTACCCTTGGAATCACCGAGGCTAGCCCTTCGTTCGCAACCGATTTCATCGATCCTGCAAGCAACCATGCAGGTTCGAAAGCGACGCTTCCCACTACGACTACATCCGCAATTGATTCGGGGTATGCCTCCAACACTACGTCAGCAGTCAAACCAGCGTCGAATGCTACGGATCCCGTCACCCATGGTAATAGAGACAGAGAAATAAAGGATTACCTTCACGATATTCCCAACTCTCTTCTTCCAAAGAGCACTCTTGCTATCAATGAAGATGCGAGAATGGCATTGGTGGTGCAGCGGCTCGAACAACTCTTTTTGGGCAAATCTGCAGTCCCGGGCGAACACAGCTTTTCGGTTCAACAGCAAAAAATCTCTCGATCAGCCGCACGAGCGGACCGTCGAGAAGACATGAAACAAAACAGGGCTATCAGTGGCAAAGGTTTACGTGAAGCGATGATGCTACCCCATGACACCAAAGCGGTTCTTGAACTTGGTGGGGATGAATGCAATAGCGGACCAGCTGATGTTAAGCCCAAACACGACCCAGGATCTGAATCGACATCAGATGCTGCCGGTGCTTCTGAAGATAGCTCTCCTAGCCAGCGACCTACTCGACCACTTGATCTCGATATCGAACGTGCCCAAATCGTGGAGGATAATATCAATTATATTCGGCATCTCGGATTTACGACACCTCCCGAAAGCCACTCAGGTGATAAGAAGGAGCAGCCATGGATCTTTCTGAATCTCTTGGTCGGTATGGCGCAGTTACATACACTGAACGTTACGCCCGCTTTCATTCGCAAAGCTCTGAAGAAGCTAAGTTCTCGGTTCGAGATCTCGGAGGATCAGCAGAAAATCCGTTGGAAGGGAAGCTACGGTGAGAATTCTGACGCGCCTCTACAACAAAGTCCAAGCTTAGGGACACAATCGATGTCAGACCATCCAGGGGACGAGACTGGTGGAAGAAGTCGCAGGAGTGCTACGAGTACTCTTAATGGGCAGAATTCAATGTCGACCGTGGAGGGAAGAGTCGCGCGGAACGGCAATTCCAAGAGCATGCACTCGTCCAACTCCACTCTGCCTAAGTCTGGACTTTCATCTCACCCCTCAAGATCGTCGGCCTTCGGTTACAAGCCAATTGTGTACAAAGGCAAACGAAGTCATGTGACACGATCCTACCTTGATTCTCCCAGTTTGAGCGAGAGTGATACGCCACGTTCAAAGAGGGCAGGAAATGGCGCAAGCCCACGAGTCGCAAGATCTAACAAAGACGACCATGAAGGAGTCGTAACATTCTTCAATCACTCTTTCTTTTGTGAGGATTTGAGTGGCGATGGAGATCTCAGTAATGGGGACTCCGAGCCATTTGTGGCTTCAAAGAATGTTTTGGGACTAGGTGATGCGTTCTTTTTGGAAAACGACAACCTTCGAGACCCTCAAGCCTGCTATTTCAACCACGGCGACGGATCACAAGATCAGGTTGAAGACTTTCCTGAGGGGTATTATTCTGAACTTAACATATCCTTGGGTACTATCACCAGTGCCGGAGAGGACGAAACTCAGCCGCCAGAACTTCCTGCGTCGGGCATAGGAGGTGTGAAGCCTGAAGAGAACTTTGCGATCGACGTCAAGATCCTTAGGACGAGAGAGCAGCTTTTGCCGCAGTCGAAGGCCCCGCTGTGGAGAGGATGCGGTATCACAAAAAGACCACGATCTTCTTTCCGTTACCAAATCATTGGGTATCAAAAATTGGATTTGCGGCCATCCCGACTACCACCGCCGAGTTACATTTTCTTCACGTCGAGCTCTACTTCTGGTGCTGATGGAGGAATCGGTTCCAGCAGCTCGAGTGACACGTCCTCTGAAGCCGACGAGTCTGCGGCACCAGCAGGCTATATGTGGCAGTGGACTTCGAGTTCACAGGAAGTTTTAGGCGAGGAAGAAGATTCGGATTCCATCTCGGGTGACAGCTTGATGTCTGATGTTATACAGACGGGTCAAGAAATACAACGGAATTCCGCGCAAGAACAAGAAGACATGGTTTTTCAACCTCAAAGAATAGTCAGCGGCAGTTTGGTAGCGACTGTTGGAGCCAGTTGCAGCGCGGCCTCGATGGGAGACCGTCAATAAGAAAGATGAAAGGCGCGACAGAACACGAATATGGGATTTTATGACGGATAAATGTTACAACATAGGGATTATGTGGACGAGCGACGATACAGAGATCAGCTTGGCATTAGAGGTATCTCAAATCGCAGTGGTTATGATGAGATACCTTGGTTTGTGATTCTTGGGCATCGATTGAAGGAGTGTACATTGCTCACTTCTGTGTGACTTCTATACATTCACCTACCTACCTGACCTACTAAGCAGGTATTCCTAATAATGTATCATAATTTTTGAGTCTCTCGGAAAAGATCATGTTGGCGGATGGGTATGTATTCAACCGCCACGCCACTGGTTGCTCGGGTATCCCCGGGCCCCAGGCCCCTATCGGCCGCCCGGGGAGTCAGCCAACGCTGCCGTTGCCGCCCCCGGGGCTCCTGTGCTTGCTTTGGGTAGGTATCACTTTGGCTGCTCTGCCAGTGTAGGGTGTCTATCAGCTCGCTACAAGATGTGAGTGAACTGTACACTGATGCTACCTGACACTTGCTACTACTATCCCGGGGTTGACCAGTATTGGTTACAGAGTCATCGATCTCTGCTTACACCGTGGAATTGTACAGCAATTTTTTTACCAAGGCTTAGGCGCCACGAGTAATTTATTTGTGAGTCTGTTAGATCGAGTTCTAGCTAGCTGTTCAAGTCTTGACTCTTGCAGTCCGCTTCCGAAACCACCCCCCTTCACCTGGTGGTCCAAAAACGCACATCATTCCGCGCTCGTCGACCGAGCACCTCCCCACATTTTCGGATCCGTACTATCCTTGTCATCGGCTGCCGTCCCATTTTCTCCTGCCCATCACCAAGAACCTGAACCACGGTTGGATTCCGGGGTGCCTGCCGATGGGACCTTCACTTCATGTCCCTCACCCAGCCAACTAACTAGAGTAGCCAGCACCCAGCACCATCGTAACAGTTAGATCTCCGTGTTTTCACCTTGGACAGAACGCCGACTTAAATCTCTTCCTAAAGCCTGGGAACATCTTCTGTCTCTTTCTTGTTACTCTTACTCACAAATTCTCTATACCACTTCCCCTCCCCCCTCTACCCCAGTGACTAAAAGAACCTGCTTGGAGCTTGTCTTCCAAAATGTCGTCCTTTCTCGAGTCTTCATTCCGAGCATCCTCCAGGGGATTGCGAACAGCTAGATATATAACTCGCGACCAGCGACAGGTATGTGGACCTTGCATTCTCAATTAAACTGCAGACCATACTGATCCACGGCTTCCCTCACAGCGGAATCTCCTCCTCGCCCGCTCGTTTTCTTCCACGCTTCGACGCAATGAGATCAACAAGATCGTTCCTTCCGCCGCAGAGGCCATCAAGGACATGAAATCAGACTCGATCGTCCTATGCGGCGGTTTCGGTCTCTGCGGTGTCCCTGACACCCTGATCAACGAAGTTGCAAGGACTCCCTCCATAACCGGCCTGACTGCTGTTTCCAACAACGCTGGTATTCCAGGAGCCGGGCTTGGACAGCTCCTTGAGTCCAAGCAGGTCAATAAAATGATTGCCAGTTACGTGGGCGAAAACAAGGTCCTCGAGCAGATGTATCTGACTGGAGAAATCCAGCTAGAGCTTACCCCTCAGGGTACTTTGGCCGAGAGATGTGCTGCTGGTGGAAAAGGTATCCCAGCTTTCTACACCCCTGCCGCCACCGGAACTGTGGTTCAGACGGGCGAAATCCCTCTGCAACACAACGCAGACGGCAGTGTCAAGCACTACGGCAAGCCTCGAGATGTCAAGGTCTTTAACGGCAAGATCTATGTCATGGAGGAAGCCATTCCTGGAGACTATGCTTTCGTCAAGGCCTACAAGGCCGACAAGCTCGGTAATTGCCAATTCAGACTCGCAGCCAATAACTTCAACGGAGCTATGGGCCGAAATGCAAAGGTCACCATTGTTGAAGCCGAACACATTGTCGAAGTTGGCGAGCTTGACCCAGTCGCCATCCATCTACCAGGTATCTACGTCAGCAAGGTCATCCAATCTACAGCTGAGAAGAAGATCGAGAAGTACGTGAACCGCAAAGAAGAGGGTGCTTCCGTCAAGGACAGCCTGGGCAAAGGGGACGCTGCATCCAAGCGTGAACGCATCGTCAAGCGTGCCGCCAAAGAGTTCAAGAACGGCATGTACGCCAACCTCGGAATCGGCATGCCTATGCTCGCACCATCTTTTGTTGACGCATCAGTCGAAGTCCAACTTCAATCCGAGAACGGCATCCTCGGCCTCGGTCCCTACCCAGTCAAGGGCGAAGAAGACCCGGACCTGATCAACGCAGGCAAGGAAACCGTGACACTCAACCCAGGCGCATCGTGCTTTGGCTCAGAAGAATCCTTCGGCATGATCCGCTCCGGCCGCATCAATATGAGCATGTTGGGCGCCATGCAGGTCTCGGCACGTGGTGATCTCGCCAACTGGATGTTGCCTGGCAAGGTCAAGGGCTTCGGCGGCGCCATGGATCTCGTCAGCAACCCCGAGAAAACCAAGGTCGTCGCGCTCATGGAACACACCGACAAGAAAGGAAACGCCAAGATCCTGAAACAGTGCGAGTTCCCACTGACCGGCCGAGCCTGCGTGAGCAGAATCATCACCGAATTGGTAAGTTATATGGAAAACCCATCCGACTGCGCTCATATTTTCCAAAACCACAAAAAGCTAACCAATCTTTTTTCTTCAGGCTGTCTTCGACGTCGATTTCTCCTCCGGCCTCACCCTCATCGAAGTTGCTGACGGCGTCACCGTCGATGAAGTCAAGAGCAAGACCGACGCCCCATTCAAGGTTGCAGACGATTTGAAGACATTTTAAAAAAAGAATCAACCACCAAAATCCCAGCATATATGATATAACTCAGCTTCGCATGGTCGTTCGATCGACGAGCCCGGGAGTTCCCTACGACTTTCTCCCCTATGTTCCATCTCTTTCCATCATGTCGTGTTATGTTTCCCGGGACGGTTTAAAAGCATTGGAGTTGGAGTATTTGCCACCACAGGATAATGGCAGGTAGGTGTGCGGGCGGGCGTCATAGTTCATACTTCCCTGGGGTATGTTCGAGTTGTCATGCATTTTTCATAGTTGAAAATACCAGGTATCCTAGTCTATTTCAGTTCGCGAGATCAGTCGGACATGTCACGAACAGGCCTCTTGCTCCTGCAAGGGTCCTTGGAAAATGTGTTTAATATTCGGTCTATTTCCACGTCTTCTTTATTTTTCTCAATTCATAAGGCATCGATCGAGTGTCCTCTGTTTCGCCGAAGGACATTGATTCGTATGCACCTGGTCGACTCGTAAATCAATCCAGAGAGGGGGGGCGGGGGGAGAAGGCGGACAAATTTAAAGAGACCTGGACATGGGAGAACCGATCGTCGTCGATTGATTTGCGAAAAGAATCCAGCACATTTAGTTCAAAGACTTTACTTTAGTCTCTAAATGACATTTTCCCCCTGCCATGTCGAGAAAACTGTCTGGTGATGGAATAAACAGCAAGCAAATCATATCATCAGCACCCCTATCACTATCGCCAGCAAACTCCATGTCCCGCCGTCCCACTAGTTAGATCCTAATCTATACTCCCAAGCGCCGTTCGTTGCTCGTATGCGGGGGTGACAATATTTTCATGCTCAAAGCCGTGGATTCCCATTCATACCTCCATGTCCCTGATCTGCTCCAGGTTTTTGCTGTCGTCTAGCTCCTTGACGGCCTCACGATCCTCTTCGATCATCTCAATGGCGTCCTCGATGTTTCCAGCGGCGGCTCCCGCATAGACATTCAGGCGTGCCAGTTCATGAGCGTCATTTCCGTAGCCCATCGATCGCAGGGTGTGGATGCACTCCTTCACAGCTGTGGTGGCAGATGCCATTTGTTCAACTGGAGGTGCTCGGAAGTATGGAGAGCGTGTGGTCGGCATGGTGACATTGGTAGGAGGCGGTCTTGCGATAAAGTCTGACAAGTTTGGTTCACTTCTTTCTGCCACCAGAGGTTGTGGCTGTGTGTCGGACCGCGTGGGTCGTTGAAGGGCTGGGTTGAACATGTGATTATTGGCCACGTCAGAGGTGGTTTGCGGCGGTGTTTGTCGATGGAAGTCGGGTCGAGTGGTATCAAGCCTCGGGAGGGGTGAAAGAGATGGTGCAACATTGCTTGCATAGCTTCGATAGTTGGGGCCATACACGAGTGGACTCGGATAGTTGTTGGGGTAGTTGAATCCCGGGTGCGGCTTGTATCTTTCTGTGTGATGAACAGTGCGGCTACGCTGTGGAAAGGCACCTGGGATGTGGATTTGTCCTGGTTCAAATGTCGGTCTGTTATTGCCGATATTGTGTGGGAGTTTCAAGTCAGGCTGTGATCGCTGGGGTCGAGGTTGAAGGGCGGGAAAATTAGCGAGAGGATCGAAAGGGCCGTTGAGTCTTGCAGCGGGATTTGCACTCGAGACAGTCTGGTGTCTTCTGGGAAATATGGGTGCTCTCGAGTATGTCTCGCTGACTGGACTGCTAAGTCGACCAGGCAACGGGTGTACGAATGCATCGTCGTTGGTTTCGGCGATTTGAATGTGGCGACTTGGCAATGACATGGGTTTGGTTGATATATGGCACTGAGATGATTGAGCATCACCGCCCTTTGGTTCGGGCCAGGACCCAGGAAGTGATTTTGGGGACCAAGATGGACGTGGGAGATTTAGCTGCTTCACAGAAATTTCCCTTGGAGACGCATCCAAAGGGTCAGCTGTGCGTGTATCTTCGACGGCGGGTTTCTTGTAAGTGGTTGACTTAGGAGTTGAGCCGGTTGACCCAGAGGAAGAAGCATTCCCCTGCTTCAATGACGCATCTTGAGGCTTGCCTTGCGACCTACTCTGCTGCTCCAACTGATTAATGCTGGGGAATCGACTCAAAGCGGAGCCTGCGGGAAGGCTATCGCCGGAGGATGAAGGAAACTGGCCTCTCCCATGGATTCCACTAACACTCTTAGCTTTACGCAATGAAAGTAGAGGAGGGTATCGAGTGGAAAAGTCGGGGTCTGATGTTTCCCAGTCGAGGATAGAGTGCTTTGTGGAATTGCCAGAGAGACTCTGTCTGAAAGGTGCCTTTTCGAAGGGTGGCTTCGTGGGTAGAAGCATAGGCTTCTGTACAACTGCATTGTAAGAGGGTAATGGACCAAGAGTGCTCTTCGCATCATGATGGGTAGGTGGAGCTGTGTAGGAATGGCACCCAACAGGGATCGCTGGCGACTCTGTGAAGCTCACCCTCTTTGAGGCTGTTTCCGTTCTTGGGGACGCATTCGATTCCTGTTGGGGAGGAAACTGGGTAGCGTCGGCACTTTTTGGGATTATGGATGTATTATCCTTTGTTTCGTTCTCTTTTGGGATTTGCTCATCGATGGATTCGAGAAACTCGCGGCCCATTTGTCCTAATTCCGACCAGATGCCCATGAATCCAGTCAAGACATTTTCAACGGCAGTTGTGTCAGATTCAGCAGTCTTTTCTGCTGCCTTTCGCAAACCATCGGCAGCTGTGTCGAGGAAATCGGCAAGGGGCCCGAGTTGAGTCTGAATACCTCCGAAGACATCATCAAGAACTTTATCGAGCTGAACGGTTAAATGTTCATGAGGCAGGGAAACATGGCCGGCGGCTTTTCTCCCGGCAGGAGGCGGCTGTTGCTCGCTGTCATCAAGGACGCTTGCCTCAGACTTCAAGTGGCTAGGAATTGGTGGCGGACAAAACTCCAAAGAGATAGGCGAGACAGGTGCAGACACAGAGGAAACAGTAGTGTCATCCTTGGATGCAGAGTCCTCTCGCAGGCTCTTGCTTGAGTATGCCTCATGGTCTCTCCAGACAGCCAGACTCCCTGCAGATTTCTGAATGTCGAATATGTGCATCATTTGATTTTCGGAAAGGGTAGAACGAAAGGAGCGCGAAGATCGTCTCACAGGATCATCAAGGCGTTCCCGAAGTTCGAGTGAACTTCCAACGGTGATGACATCGCCGTCGTCGTCGTCGAAGTATCGCAAGGTGGCATCAGGCTGGGATTTGATGGTGGTCTTGTACTGGCCTCCCGTGATTTGAATGAGGCCTGGAGGAGCCTCGGGCCCGTTGAGATTGCGGATGCCAAAGGCAGGGAGGAGAGGAGAAGAAGGACGCTTAGGACTATTACAGTCAGCCATGACTGGCCCGTAGTTGCAGTGGTTGAGTTGAAGTCAGGTTCTCTCGAGGAGGAGAAGTAGAGATGAGTGAGGATGAAATAGAAGTGAGGGTGAGTGGTACGGCAGAGGAGGTGCCAGTGTAACAAGGCTGCAGTTTGAGTTGAAGTTGTAAGTTGTAACTCAGGTGCCATGTGGACGTCTGGCTGCGGGCACTGGCAGTTGAAACTCCAGGCAGCAGGGTGGGACTAATTAGGACTAGTTTGGCCGGAGTTCCAAGGTTAGGGGCAAGCCCTTTGGTGCCTATTCGCCCTGTCCGGGGGACTAGCACGGATAGTGCCGTTAGCTCAGAGGTGGCAACAAGGACCCCGCATTACGCAAAGTTACGGAGCACCTCCACACTACCAAGTACAATGTGCAGAGCATCGGGAGGAATAGGTATGTAATACTAGGTACGGATGCCACAACCTTGGAAGACATCGCCTTATCCAAATGCTATCATAAAAACAAGCCTCAAAGTTTCAATTATTACTGATACTAATCCAGTATTCAACGCCTGCCTTGGCATAATCTGTGAGAAATATGCTTCAACCCTGCTATTGTTACAACAAAATCCATCCATCCACCTACCCCTCACTCAGGTGTGTTCTTCCACCACTTCCACACACGAAAAGCCTGCTAGACCTATGGCGAACGAGATGAGCTTGAAAGAGTCACACGTCCCTGCCACCCTGAACCCTTCTCCACCACGTACTATATATTACACTATAAGGGGAACCTGGATTGTACTAACACATGCATCAAGAAGGCAATCGTCTCGGAATTCCGCAATCTTCTCGTAAATCTGCAACTTCTTCATGCCCAGGTAGTTATTGTTCGTATGCCCATCGTCGTCGTCGTCGAAATCTCGGTGATGCTTGGCTGCTGCACATCAAATAGCATCCATGTTGTTACAAAGTCGCTTGCATCAGTTTCACTTCTTTCTTGCGAAGCGTTTGTTGAGCAAGGCAAGTACTTTCGAAACATCAAACTGGACATATTCGAGGTCGAGGTCGTCTTGCCCGTCTTTCTGCATCTCGAGCAAGTCATCAAGCTTGAGATCCAATTCCAACAGACCACGAGCACGCCCTGAGTTAAATGTCAGCATTCCACTTTCTCCACGTACCAGGCATACCGAGAACAAACCTTTGTAGTGCAAGCTGATGACGAAGGTGCCCGCTAATGGGCTTCGGAACATGAAGAAAATATTGCCACGTCGATTCTCCGGTACATTGCTCCTCGTGATGACACCATCTTTCTCCAGTTGTCCATGGGTAAATTTGTACGGGCCCAGCTCTCTCACCTTCTCCGTCTTGCCCCTTCGAGTGCCTTCCGATTGACTCCGGACATTGTGCAAGTAATTCTTGTATGTATCAAGTTGTGATAGTAGATAGGCGTTGTGGTCTCGAATGGTCTTGTAAACATCCTCCAGTTTGCCTGTCTCCTCAACCACCTTCTCTCGAAGGGAGCCCAGGTGAGCGAGTTCTTGCTCGACCTCATCCCGAAGGACAGCATAATCATCGCCTCGATCAATCGCTCCCATTTCCGACAGTTGAGTCAGGAGTTCCATGCATCGGATGCCTTTGCGTACCATAACTGCATCGTTCTTGAGAGTCCCCGCGGCCTCTGCAATACGATCAAGTCGTAGGGGTCGACGCATCACGTGGGCGTTTTGTGGCAAGCTCCGCATGATTTGGACAAAAGTACTCTTTGCCTCCATGAAGAAGATCTCTTCTTGTGTGATGTCCAGTGCATGGGTGAGGTCATCGAAAGACGTCTCCCACTTGCTAAAGAGGGGTAGATTGATCGCTCTGTTCTCCTTTCGTGGTACTTGTGGCGGTGCAGGTCCAAGTTCCTGTAGTAGGATACCTAGGTGTGAGGAAGGATCGCTGGCGAGTTCGATGGCGTGCTTTTCGAGCAGAGCATGTGTCGCATAAACTTCATTCAAGCTGATTTGTAGCTCAAGGTCACGCTTGGACAACGCCACATAGTTGTCCATTTCTAGGCTCTCGTAGAAATCCTGTACTTCACACAGATCAAGCATGAATTTGTTGCATCGGTCCTTGTTCCTCTGAATAAAAGGTTGAAGCTTAGCCATGTATGGCTCTTTGGCGTAGGATGGTTTGTTGGCCAAGTTTTGGAGCATTTTGGCAATGTATGTCAGTGTCCGTTTGGGTTTGTCCTCAGGCACCCTCTCGATAAGCATGTAAGATTTTGGTGTGACGATAGCGGGATTGATAAATCGCAGGAAGAAGAAACCACCTATCAGGGTACAGATCGATTGATCCTGGGCGTCAGGGTACTTCCGGCGTGACAAGTTCCGAATTTGTTTGCATATCCATCGTATGCCGTATGGTGTTTCCTCCAAGCATTCGATTATGGCGGAAAGAAATCCCTCGGCGATCTCAGTCAGCATTTTCAGACGCGGAGCGATAATGGCCTGGACTTGAATGTTCTCTGCCGCGAATTCGGCCGTGACAGACCGGGGCAAGTCCTCAGGAAGGACGCCCCCATCATCTTCAATCTGCTTGACCATTGCCTCATAGACCTTGAGAGGATTGATCTCGAGGTCCACATCGTTCAGTTCTGTGAGTGAATTGATTTTTTCCGCCAGGACTTCTTTGAGGAAGCTCTGGCCAGGCCCTCTTCTGGTGTAAGTAGTCATCATCCTTGAGACCGGCGTATTTTGTCTCAATAGAGACGAATACTCAGGCGTGGTCTCGAACTGATGGGTCAGGACCGACTGAAACATGGTTAGGAGAAGATGTTCTTCCCGGCTCTCGTATTGATTTCCATAAATGGTAAACATGACAGTCTGCAAAAGAGAATCGATTTCAGCCATCGTGACCAGTCGACAAAGGTGGGCGATGTGGCGGGGTTCCGATTGAAGCATAAACAGAAGATTGCCATATTTTTGGGTTTTCTCATCGTTGGGAAATGAGCCTTCCTGCAGGTCTGCAGCTTCGTCGAGGTGACTGGCCACTTCATTTTGCTGTCCATAGGTTAGAGAATACGGTTATCATTTGCCCTGTAGTTCACACTTACCTCTTCCAGAGCCATTCGATTCTGGATTAATAGCGCAATTCTGGAGTCTAGATATCGAACATCCTTTTCCAGGACGAAATTCTTCTTTGATTGATTGGAAATCTTTCCTTTTAGATCTCGCAATGTTCGTTGTGCTCTTGCCAACTCGTCGCTGATTTCCAAATCCTTATCTTTTGCGCTCATGCTCACATACAAGGCGGTCATACTGACACGCTTGCTTTGTCGGAGGGATCGGGCGCCATCGTGACTCGAATAAGTATTCTGACGACTGACAGGCTCAAAAGAGGAATTGGTCGAGGTCGAGCCTCGTGAGGAAGGCTGAAGCATTGTTGCGACCGACATCTCGCTATTCTTATTGCGTTGAGTTTTGGAGCGTTCCTTGGCGCTAGAGATACGTCTAGGGACGTCGGTACGGCGTGAGGAGCTCATCGAGGAATAAACTAGCGGTCGACAATATATATGTTGAAAGCTCGAGGATTGTGCTGCAGGTTGTGTTTCAGAAGTGACCGCAGAACAGTGGCATACAACACATCCCACGCTGGTCTAGACAGGCGGTATTGGGTTCATGTGCCTACAACGGGGCGACTTCCAGGATTGGATCCGAGGGTGTTTGTAGATGATTGTTCCAAAAAGCGATGCGCGTGCAAGGGACCGGGGCCGGAATTCCCAAAGGTGAGCAGAGACAGCAAAGCCAGCAACGACTCCACCTCAAGGCTATCGCAGGGGATGTGGGGGTAGGCGTGAGGACGGGTGAAAGGTTTGCAAGAACCGGAGGGGCGATGGTGATATCTTGGAGGCAGTATAGGAGCGTATTGGTGGGCAACAGAATATGAATTTGCAGAGTCAACCGGCAGGGTTGTCGAGGAATTGAAGGATTCTGGTTTGGTTGGGCAGCAGCAGAATGCAGTCGAGTGGTTGGATGCGTCAGGCGTGGACGCGGGTTGTCAGAGAGATATAGGGATCCTGGTGGTTGGATCGTAGACCCAAGGAAATGGGCGAACGGTATTGCAAGAAGAGATGTTATCAAAGGAGTCAAACAGTCAGGAACCAGGAACGGCGGAGGATGTTGTGGGCGAATAGGGATGAGGAGGGCAGCGACTGGCTGCGGGTTGGACTGCTAGCGACAGGGAGAATGGAGAGAGTTGACAAGGCGTTGGACAATGAGGAGCATGGAGCGCCAGGGTGTGATGCAGCTGCAGGCCAGAGTTGAGTGTGTCGGCGTCTTTTGACAGCAGCAGCAGCAGCAGCAGTCATGCAGCGAAAACAGGACACAGAAAAGAGAGGGGAGAAGCCTGAGCCTGAGCCTGAGCCTCAGATGGTGGTGGGTAGTGGATGGATGATGGAGGTGGTGGTGCGGCGCGGTGGTGATGGTTGGTGTGGTGGACGATGGTGCTAACTCGAGGGTGAAGATGAGGTACCGCGTCCGGAGCACACCTCAGGCTTCAAGCATGATTGTGGATGGTCGGAAGGGAGACACATCTGAGGAGAGGACGAGTTAGAGGAGAAACAGAGAAACAGGGACCTGCCAAGGGGACAACTAGGCTTGCCATGACAGCCCTGAACACCCACGGACCCATTCTTATTCAGCGGTTCTATGCCACTGCAGCCGAGGCAGTCACATTCAGGGGGCATCAAACTCAATTCTAGGCCACCAAAGGAACGATAAGCCCGAAGCCCAGGGAGGGCGTTCAGCGCCATCCCTGGCAGGCTGGCACCCGCAACTTACGAGGCCATCCATCTCGGGAAAGGAGTGCCCAGCACCCACCAACACGGCAACAGCTAACCAACCTAGCCGCCGCTCTCCAGATAGACTAACTGGAAGGATGAGATTTCCTGGGAGGTCATGGCTCGATCAGGACTACTCCCCGTACGAGGGGGAGGCTTTGTGGTTCCCAGTTGCCCTGCATTGGAAGGGTGACTGAGACCACTCTGAGGAACGCAATTTACGATAGAGGTCCGTTTCCAGATTTCTTCATTATGGAGTCCAGTACTCCGTACCGAGTACTGGAACGTCATCAAAGCATAAACTTGAGCCTTGAGTTCAACCCACGGCATCCACGATCGACACAATCTCGAACGGCACTCCCGTTCTTCTGGCGAACTCAGTGGTCCACTACTTTGCTCAGTAACACTCAGTTGCGATATGCCCAATGTGAATCTACACATTCCAGTCTGGCCGGCAAGCAATCTGTCTGTCTGTACGGATATATAAATACTCTAGAAGCTGTGAGAGGTCAAGCGATCTCAGAACTCCTCGTGGCAGCTGTCATCGACTCAACACCAATAAACTCGTCAGATGCCATTTCGTTTATCCAAGCTCGGACCTTCGCTAACGTTGATCTTCCAACCGAAGATAACAAAACCGCTTTAATCTGCACCTTGCCTGAAGTGAGCATTCGAGAGTTTTCGTCCTTGTCGGTTAGACCACAAACTCCAAGCAATTTGTACCAAGTAAGATGGTTCAGGTCACCGGACGACGATAGTCATGGCTTCTTCAATAGTCAGATGAGCCGCCCTGTCCAAGTGCAGCCACCTCGCGAGTCCCGCGTGGAGTTGGGACAGAGCCACCCGCCAGGCTTACCTTGTCATTGGCTCAAGCTGTTGAGTTTCACACATGAACAAAAACTTGTGGAGGCAGGACGGTGCAGCCTAGCGCTTGACCTCTACGAGGAAAGCCCCTGCATTCCTCGCCAGCCTGTTGGTCCCTGATCTTCTTCGCAACAACTTTGCTGCATATCTAAAACACTTGAGTCGGATTCAGATCCGAGAGGGGGGTTTTCAACATTCGCTGGTCTCTTGATGTCCACGTCAATTCCTGTGTTTCTTCGGCATCAAGTCACGAGATCTGCGGATGAGCATCCTAATCAGTCAGATGGCTGACCCTATTGTCTTTCGATTCGGCGCAAGTGGCGGAGAACTCATCGTGGATGAAGAACCTTACTCGTAGAAGTGGTCAAAGTGACGACAGGGCACGTTTTTGACACTCGGCTGACTGCAGGAGGAACCTGGAGCGGCGAGTTCCGTAGGCATATGCATACGCCGTGCAAGGTACCTCATACAGACATCGCCAGTGAAGGAATGGCAGTTATGTTCTTATGCTTGACCAAAAGTATTGATCTTTGGGGAGTCTGTTCTGGTCTGAGCACGAATAACGCCAGATGTAAATGGCGGCCGCCCATCCACGAAATACCTAAGTCGAACGGTGAGAACCCTTACTCGAATTCTCGAACTTTTATGTGCCTATTTCTCTAGGAATCATTTATTTATATTCTTCTAAATTTATAAGATCTATCCTTTATACTCTAGTTATCCTATGTAGAGTAGCCTTTTTCAAGAATACGTAGTTAGTGGGTAGATATAGAAGCTAGCTAATAAATCTATACCAAATTACCACGCCATTCACTGATACTGTATATTCTTGCTCAGACCAGAATAACAGGTCGCGCGCAAATACTTCACAGATGTCCTCGACACGAGTAAACTGGTCTGACTTCCTTCTTGATCAGATTGTGTCTCAGCCCTCCAATCGAGCACTGCAGCATTAGTGCTGCAGATCAAAAGAACATCTGTCCAGCTTTCGCAGATCTTCTAGCCTGAGGCGACATGCATAGACTCTCCACAAAGATGCGGAGCAGCCGCAAGATCGAGTATTTGTCAATCATGGCATCAAGTTTGTATGCTCCTGACGAGGGTCTCTTCCTCGAGCACGGACGACGCTTTCGGTGCTTAATCTACTTACGAATATCTGATCGGCGATCACTGACAGGCAAATACCTATGTACCATATTCCATATTATTGTAGTTTCAACTAGGATACCTAACCAAGTTGCAAGGGAGTGGCACACAAGTAGTCCAGTTGCCCTACGAATACATATCGAGTCTGATAACTTCACGGATCTTGCCAGTAGTAACTAGTGTCAGCAGCTACCATCCCGTGCTCCAAACTGGCCACCAAGTGGCAAGCACCACTCGATGCATGGCGGGGCTTTCAAAAACGTGTCGCCCCGTCGAGAGTCCTGACCCTCCCCCAAGGCGCCAAACTTCCGACGGTCAGATCCGCTCGCCGTCGTTAAAGCTCAAACCCCTGGGGCACTCCTTGGCAGGTACCAGGAACACTGGATGCAGCCCGGGGGCAAAACTTACACCTTTAGGAACCTTGAACCGAACCTTGAAGGATAGACCAGAGGGGTTCCTAAATCCTTCGATGTTTAGATATCGCCACATTCCGTGTCGCCGTAAGACACCATCGGATGACCTGTGCATCATGAGACTGTTGTGTGCCTCGCAGTTTCTGTTGCCGGAACTGGATGTCCGAGATTCCAGGGGAGTGACACAGCTTTCATGGTTTTACAATGAACTCGAGCTGTCAAAGAGAAAGTGCATTGGCTATTGTATTCAGCCAGCTTGACTAAAAGGGTAACTCATTGCTCCAGTCTGTCTGCTGTCATCGCGTATTACATGTGCATCTAGGCCGAGTGAACGTGACCTGTGCTCAGCGAATCTCCGACCTTCAGCTTTTCAATGAACCCCACCATGCCAGCGCATGAGTCGTTCATTTCTATCATTAAAACTCCAGTGTCAGGTCGCTTCTTCAGACCAGAATCCAATAGACAAGAAATGGTTCAATGGCCCATGTGACCCAGATGTGTGCGAGAGGATTCCGATTCACACTCCCTATTCAAACTTATTCCTCAGGTTGTCGTATTTACTCTCCGGATAATCCAGACAATTCTTGACGTCTTCCAACCGCGTGCAGCCGCCACTGTGAGTCAAGAACGCTTCGATCAAACTTCCCGCACCAGCGGGCTTGTCACCTGATGATTCCCAGAACATCGACCCCGAGAGGCCATGGTCTCGCACGAACGCAGCCTTCTGAGCTACCATTTGTGGAGTGTCGTAGCTGACCATCGTCTTCGATGAAGGGTCGTAACTCCAGCTGGCGCCGATATGGGGGTCGTGGTGCTCGGAGCTCCCTGGTTTGGGCAGTGCTTTGTAGTCCCAGACCCCTTGCTCCCAGCTGCCTTCACCCACGCCGTTGTATGATTGTCCTGGTCCTGCGGTCGATGTGAAAGTTCGGCCATACAGTGGCATGCCCAACACTATCTTGGAAGGGTGTACCCCATGTCTGGTGTAGTGCTCGAGGGCAGCAATGGTACTGAAAGGAGTCGTCTCCGGATGTGATCTTGAGGGGAATAGATTTGCCTGATGTCCCGATCGTTGATCCCAGGAACCCGCGTAGTCGTATGCCATCAAATTCCAAAAGTCAAGTAGACGATCCATTTCGGGGATTTTCAACTTTTCAAAATTCGTGGCCCCAGCAGGACAAGCCACGGTCAAGAAAAAGCGGGTGTGGTGATGATGGCGTTTAGCAGCAGCATGATCGAGAGCCTGCCTGGTCTCATGCAGTAGCTTTACAAAGTCCTCAGCTTCAGCCGCCGATTTGGGATACTCCCAGTCGACGTCCAACCCATCGAAGCCGAGGTCTTCCATCAAGTGGACAGCGGATTCCGCGAATTTCTTGCGACCAGCATCCGTACTGGCAGGTTGTGCGAAATTGGCCGAATACGTCCACCCTCCGATACTCAAGAGTACCTTGAGGTTGCGGTTCTTTTTCTTCTGAAGGAACAGTTGCTTCACACAGCCGTAAACATTGGTGCCGACGTCGTTCCAGCTGTCGCCGTCGTAGTGTTTGTCGGTGTCGGACCACGGATCTGTGAGGTACACCTCGCCACTCTCAGGACGCACGTTGGCGAAAGCATAGAGAACATGTGTCAGATTTTCAGCGGGAAGATCTTGGGGATGATGATTGCGTCCATATGGCGCCCAGTTGACATAATATACCACCGAGCGAAGACCGTGTCCTCCGCCCATACTGAAGTCGATTAGTCGTTCAGAAGGGGAGTATGGGATGAAATCTGGAACGCAGATGCAGATATTGAGGAACAGGAGAAATACAGACGTGAGAAAAGCAAATAGACGCATGCCAGGTTAATAAGGGAAATGGGAGAATTAATAACGACCTGTGTCTGGTTTCTTCTTCACCAGACACGTTTAAGATGGGGACAAGCAAAGCAAACTTTACCGGTTCAAGCATAGGGAGGCGGAGTAAAGCCAGGTCTTCTCATGTCGAAGTTCAGCTGACTCCTGATGTTTATTTCAATCCTGAGAATTCGTCTGCCTGTGAGCGCTGACCATGGGCTGATCACGCCGAATTGACTGGATCCCGGGAGTCTTGGGAGCTGAGCAGGACACGTCATATCACAGTGGGAAGAATCCAAAGAAGATCATATCATGGGGCTGGTGCGCAACGGTGGCTGAAGCCTCGAAGCGTCAACTGTGGCTCGGCCGACTAACGCTTAATGGAAAGGTCGAATGGGGAAAAACGATTAGGCGAGTTCGCCTCGGCATTGGCAATATGGATTGTCTCAAAGTGCTATCAAGATCCATTCATCAACAGCTCGGAAACCCTCGATCTGAAAACTCCCAAGTCTCAATCACAAGCATTATATTAATGCCTGGGATCCAGAACTGCTAGACATGGCCTTGGAAGTCTTGTTCTTCGGCGCCGGCGCCATCGGTGCCTTCTACGGCTCTCGACTGGCTCTGGTACCCAACACCAACGTGTCGGTTATCTGTCGATCGAATTACGCTGCCGTCAAGGCCAACGGCTTCAAAGTCACATCTCCGCAGTATGGAGAGTATAAATGGACTCCTACGAGGACGTTCAACTCGCCTGACGCTGCTCGTCAGAGTGGTGTATCCTGGGATTATGTGGTTGTAACCACGAAAGCACTGCCCAATGTGTCAGACGACTCAAAACTGCTCGAAGGCCTGATCACGCCCAAAACGGCTGTCGTTCTGATCCAGAATGGCTTGGGTGTTGAAGAACCATATGCCCAACGGTTCTCAAAATCGTCGATATTAAGTGCTGTGACGATTGCGTCCGCGGCTCAGCCAACCAACGGTCATATCGAACACAACCGCTGGACGAGGATCAACATCGGGCCATATTACTCTGAGCCAACCTCGACCGCCGCCAGGTCGCAAGCAACAGAACAAAATCGAGTGCTCGTCGACCTCTTACAGCGAGGAGGCATCAAAGACGCCAAAGCCGACACACACGAGAAACTCCAATGGGTGCGGTGGCACAAAATCGCCATCAACGCCGCCATGAACCCGTCATCTGTGCTATCAGGCGGCACGGCGAGCCAGGCGATGTCTCTGGACTCCGAACTTTATAGACACCTGAAGGGCGTCATGGATGAGGTTCTGGAGACAGCCCCGAAAGTGATCGGGACACCGCTGCCGTCCGAATTCGCCACCTCCGAGGCTCTCTTACGCTCGACACAGAAGAACAACAGCGGGAGTAAACCCAGCATGGCTTCTGATTGGGAAGGCGGGAAGCCGATGGAGCTGGAAGTCATCCTGGGCAACCCGATCCGACTGGCGAGGGCCAAGGGCATCGAGATGCCCCGGTTGCAGACTTTGTATGCGCTGTTGAAGAAGAAAGAGGCCAATCGGAGTGAAAAGGCCCAGAAGAAGAAGAAGGAGAGCTCGAGTAAACTCTAGTGAACTGATTACTAAAGTCGAGATGCAAGTGGGCGTGCAATGCAGCGAATGCCGATGCCCCTGGTGCTGTTGAACCAGCTTTTCTTGATCGACAGTTTTCTATTCACTTGGGGGCCTAGTAAGACTTTTAGATGCTCACTTGTTTCCTGTAGATAGGCTTTCGATTGAGACGGAATATGGCGCGCATAAGATATATTCCGATTCTGAAACTTGCATCTACTTTTTTTCGATCGTTATGCAAACGCTTTACCGACAACGACAAGTCTGAACATTTCTTTCCCTCAGAGAATCTCTGTCTCATATTTCCCACTCCTTCTCCGGCCTTCCGCTCGGTTTCCTGACACCAGTCCTCCCTCTCTGGTAATCGCCTACCCAGATAGCTAGCTACATCTTACCTCTCCCCTTCCCATCCCGCATCCCATGGCCCTCCCGGACTTCCTCTCCAAAAGGGCCCTTCACAAACCTCTGAGCGACGAGATCTCTCGCAAACTCCGGCACCCAGGCGGCCTTTGAGGTGCAGAACTGTTCCTTCTGCGGAACCCATTCCAGGCCCGCCTCGTCGAGAATCCCCGCCGGCACACTGATGATGTCTTCGTTTAGGGGTGTGGTCGCGGAGATCTTGGAGCCGCAAATCTTGCAGAACGCGCGGTACAAAGGTTGGCCTGATTGCGTCGCGCGGTCCGTGTAGCTGGTCAGGCTAGAGGCGCCGGTGTGGAGCGTATATTGCTAGATTGGGGAATTGGGTGAGAAGATGAGGAGGCAGGTAGATGAGATGCATGCGGTTGAGCCTTGGCGATCCGAATATGGGCATGGGGGGACATCAACTCACGTTCTTAAGGAAGATACTGGCCGTGTGGAATGTACTCCCGCCCTGTCGTCTACCTCACGTAGATGACACCAAGTTAGCGAGCTACTACATTGCCACGATCTCGATCGTTTCCAGTTGACCTGGGCAGAGACGACATTGGCTTCCTCGAAGGTTACGATGATTCCATCGTTCACCAGCATTCAGTGGAGCAGGGGTCAACATGAACAAACACAGTACTCACTTGCAATTGACACAATGACAGATGACGTTATAAATGGGCTCGCCGGTGACTGTAAAGGTAATTGCGCCACAGAGACATCGGCCGCTGTCGCTCCTGCTGGAGTGCACTGCTGTATTTGCCGCCATTTCGATCGGGGAGGGGTTGGCAGTGTGGTCAAAACGGAATGTATATGAAATGCGAGGTATGATCAGAATGCCACCTGAAATGCCATGTATATTGTTCAGTTCATGCTGTATCCCTTGGGGGCTCAAGGACAGTGGAGTTGCATATGTATTTGCCGAGGGAATTCAACTCCACATTTCAGACACCCCTCGGCCAGAGTCAAAATTGTGTCGAATTAATTCATTCAACAGTATCACGTACAGTTTCCGATGGCTTTTAGGTTTCTCGTCGGAGAACTGTCGCTGTGCGCCTTTAGCAGTAAATACGGACCAACACTATCGACTATCGTCCATTCGCACATTCAAGTTCTCTTCGAGCACAATACGCAGGTATCGCAGCAAGATTTTCCACAGAACTCCACTGCGCCTGGGTTATGTTTGCCTGATCAAAGCGATACTCGTCACAATTCCGATTCCACAGTGTTCAGCACTACTGAACTCGCAAGGTTTTTCTCAAGCTGCTCGCAGCATCTCACGTTTCCCTGAAAGTTTGTTGATCTCAATTCCGAGGGGTGCGACTGCATATCGACCCAGGCTTCTCGCTTCTGCCTCCTTCTTCGAGCACACAGCGACCTTTCTAGCTGGGTGGGGAGCGGCTCCCTGGTGCATAGAGTCCGGCCCTTGCCGAAGATCAAGAGATGTTGAGGAATCTCTCAAGCCGCAGCTGCTCCTTGTCCCCGAAAGCTAGATTTCCCATTAAAGATAGCCATCAGGGCTGATCAAGCTGATTATTGTTTTCGGCATGGGCAAATGCTTGGCCGTGCTTCGCATAGAGAACAGTGTCAGTAACAACATACTTGTCACTAGTGACCATTGATGTTGGTATTTTGAAAGGTTGATGCTTGAAGCTGGGACTCTAGGGCGTCTTTGGCACTCTCAAAACAGATTCATGTTCGGCCTTGAACCAAGTGCTCGCAACCACCGTCGCTCCGACAACCCACGCTGGAAGCCAAATGCATAGCACACCGACTGGAACGCCCCAACTACCCCAGATATTCCAACCAAAGGCAAGTCGTGTAAGCCATTGAATCTGGTCATTTCCCAGAAGAAATGAGGCAGCGAAAAATAGTGCAGACGGACTTAAGATGGTGAGAAGTGCGTATTGAAGGACTGCTAGAACTGGTTTCCCTGGGGTCCTGTTCACCATGGCGAGTGGAGTAGCAATAATACCCAAACACATACTCAGGCTGAAGTTCAGTGTCGCGAGAACCGTTAAGAACAGGCCTAGCACTAAAAGGCTCAAAGATTTGAGAAGGGTGTATTGGAAGTGTGTAGAGGAAGGAGTGGCTGATTTCGACGGATCTTGTGAGCCGTTTGGCAAGCTCGAAGCTAGAAATACCGGCAAAAGTGGAAGAACGACGGAGAATAGGGTAAATGCTGAAGGTAAAGACGTGGAGCCGAGCGTGGTCAGGAGGTATAACGGGCCGAGCGAGGCAAGATGAATTCCAGTCAGAAGAGCAATTGGAAGGACGAGTTGCCTGTCGACTGGCTCGAAAGTAGTTGAAGCCTTGTCGTTGGTATCAGGCACCGAAGTCCCCTTAGTTGAAGAATCTTTCCCATTTAAACGTGTCTCCAATTTGCCTTCAGGCTTTGACGAGATCGTTTCAACCCGCTGGTAGCCACTTTCCACCCAAAGGTAGATCGCCATAAGAGTATATGAAGCAGCGATGGCCATGGCGCTCGGAAGATATGTTCCAATGCTGACAAAACGGTTGCATTGCATGAGCAGGTAGAAGAAAAAGCTTTGGTGTAACTTTTCAAGTAAGTTATTCAGACTTCGGCAAATGCTTTCAATAGTTCTCCCAAAAGCCATCTCATCTTGCCAGCCTTGTCCAATCGCAGTCAAGGTGATGGCATCGATGTGATAACTCATGAAGCTAGAATGTGGACCAGTCGCATGTCCCAAAGCTTGAGATGACATGCCTCGCATCAAGGTCTGAACGCGCGAAGGGTAGGCGCCCTGCTTGTCTTGCTGGGTAAAGGTTTGCTGGAACTGGATAGTGGTGCCAATTCCCATCTGACCCGTTGAGATTGATACCGCGGTGTTGAACAGATCGAGATTTGGAAGTGCACCGTTGATACCATCGTATGCAATGTGGAAATTCTCAAATCGATGTTCAAATGGATAGTCGATACAAACGGCGCCTTGAAGAGCACCGGACTTTAGAGATAGGTCCTGGACGTATTTTGGATTGTGAGCGGAGTGGTAAGCATCGATCCATGCCTGCGGACCAACCGAGGAGTCCGGAGTGACCAGGAATATGATGTCTTTCGACCACAGTGACCAACGTTTGAAATAGCGGGCCAGAGAGATCAGCAGCGTCACACCATTCAAGTTGGAGACGTCATCAATGTTCCTGAGGGCGGCGAGTACAACAATGGCTTCTGTACCATCTCCACGTGGTGCATGGAGGACTGCATGGACATTCTCGCCCTCGTGGACTTGACCCGATGAAGTGAAAGAGTAGCGCTGTCGCGCGCTTTTCAGACCAGCACTGCGGAACAGATCCTGGATCTTGGTATTTCTCTTGTCCTCTGCTGCTCTAATCTCATCCTGCGTCAACGTCTGGTTTGCCCCCAGGGCTGGGTCCAGGGCGGACTCTAATTCATGTCTGTATGCTCGGAAGACATTCTGTTCACTTCCACCAAAATAGGTGTGGACTTGTCCGGGCAACAAGGCGTTCTCGGATATATATGTTTGACGAGAATACTCGTTCAGTGGCAGGAGGAGGACCCAAGCAATGCCCCCAAGGACGCAGAGGAAGGACAAGAAAGGAGGGAGGCGCCGCAGTCGAGGATCGTCTTTGCGGAGGTTAGAGAGGGCGTTTCCTGGAGACCACGTTAATGATTGAGTAGACCTCAGAGAGATATCCGAGATACGTACGCAAAAGGCCCATTCTGTACTCGCATAAGAAGCTCCTGCTTTACTCCGCGCTCCTAATGACGGGCGTGCAAGAATGGGTGTTTCTGGCTACTTGGTAAAGGACATGTGTACGGAGAAATCCATAATGGAAACACTCAATAATTTCTCCGAATATTATCCGCCTGTTGGCCTGCATTCAGATTTGGTACTGCTGAGCGCAATTCACATTTACGAAAGGGCTCTTTGTTTATACTTGGACATTATTCATGGATTCATGGCGAATATTGTATACATGCAGGCTTTCAATCAATGGGTGCGCGCCTCAAGAGAGGGCATATTCAAAACATTGAATTCCAAAATTCACGGTCCAAGTCTCTGACCAGGCCCTGAACTTGAGCCATTTCCAATCCAGCCCAGTCCAATTGGGCTCATGTGTTCGTTGGGTCCACTTGTCGAGCTTGACGGGAGTACACCATATCTGCCGTATGTCTTTTGGTCAACAGAGACATAGTAAGGCAGCCGTCCGAGTAGATTCAATTTGCCCTCAATCCACCGTAGAGCTTTCTCCGGTGGTGCCAGGAATCGTATGTAACCAAGACCCCCTATCAAATGTTAGAAGACATTTCTCGCCAGCGGAGGCAGTGGATCCCAAGACTCACATAGATAGCCTGTTATGCAGCCACTAAGATGGCCCAGGAAGGACGTGTTAGGGATCAATATCCAAATGACCACAAGCAAGACTAGAGGTGTTATCCAGGTTGGTATTTTTTGCCCGGCGATGCTATCATGATTAGCTTGGTCCAGTACATGTATCCAATTGACTCGGAAACTTACTCGAAGTGAGGGTTCGCTCGGTACGTCTTGATGGCTTCGGATGCAAGCAGGAGGAAAACCCAGATACTGCAATGACTATCAGCGTATGACCTCCCTCTGAATTACATATCACATACCTTGCGCCCAAGACAGGCGTGTTATCTCGTAGAATCACATAGTCCAAAAGCAGATACAGAGCGGCCGGTATTTGACCCAAGGCTATCACGCGATCAGTATCTTTATTCATCTTTTGGGCATATAGATCAGGGCAACTCACGTCCCATGAACAGAGCAACACTTGTCAAAGTACCCCATTCCGCTTCGAATCTTTCCAATAGGGGAACCAAGCATATCGTGTCCATTAACATGTGGAAGAATCCCAGATGGATCAGTGGAAATGTATTCAATCTATACATGCTGCTGAATCCGATTTCTTTGGGGATCAATGCGCCCCATTGTATCACGCTCCAGACAGTTTGAAGCTCGAGAATCCAAAAGGCAATGATTGCGAGGAGGATGAGACGGGTGAAGAGAGGTAATCGAAGGATATATGTTCGTAGGCGCACGGGATTGAAGGAGGGTGGTCGGATGGGCAGATTTCCTATGCTTATCCTCGCAGGAGGTGCCATATTATATATAAGCTGCTTGCTCGCAGTCGTTATGCTCTAGGAGAGCAGGGGACTTGTTGAATCAAATCGCCAGTCGTAGGGTGCTGTTGATTGCTGTTGGATCGAGATGGGTGAATGCGGTAAGCGTGAAGGTGTTCTGGTTTAAAGCATGTGTGCAAACCACATATGCCTAACAGTCATGGTCAATCGTGGAGTACGAGTGATGGTTGTCGATGCTGCGACTTTGGAACAGTCGAAAGAGTTGGCTACTCGTATATTGTTAGGTTAGTCCACCTGTTTTTTAGAGTTGTGGAGAAAATAAGATTCCCCTTGGTGGATGTTAGCCCCCCCTGATTTCCGCCTCTGCCGGCCTTAACCACCTGCCTGTTCAGCCCGAGGCGCCCAAAGTGCCGCCTAGCTAAGCTTGTTACCTCGCCATGCGGCACCTACGAAGTGAGTACTATGATCTTTGTCCATCCAACATACCTATCAATGTAACTAGTTATCTCAGACTCCCAGCAGAGTCACAAATTACATACTCCGGCTTTTCAGTTCTGTCATGAAACTGCATCCAACTCTATCATTATGATTACTAGGTATGTACCTCTGGTAAGTAGGTAGATAATGGGTAGAAATATCTTGCAACACCAGTTGAAAAATCCCATGAAACACCAGGGTATCGTGCCAAAAAAACCAAATCTGCGATTCCTTGTTCAAGTCAGAAGACAATCAAGCTCTTCCAGACGGAATCGACAATGGGGTATCGCTCGCAGGCTATGCAACAGTTGCTCCAGCCAGTACAGCAGAATGATCGTGAGAACGTTAATCCTGGGTACGCATTACTTCCTCCTCACCTTCCTCTTTTCAATGTCGTTGCTAAAACAAAAGTTCAGGAGAGACGTCAATATCGACCTGGCGTTGAAGCCCGCTTGAGCTCTTTTTGTGTGGCCCATCCCTTGAGGGAGAGAACAATGATCTCATAAGCCATGATGAAGGCAGTCAAGCCCATCACAACAGTGAAGACAAACATGGCCATCAAATCGGCTGATTCCATGTAGTGGATGATGTCTTTGGTGCTGGCCATGAAGACAAGACCACCTGAGATGAGACAGAATCCCGAAACCAGCTCGGTAGGTGGCCGCGATGGGAAGATGGACGTGGGTGGTGAGATGTAGGTGAGGATGTATGTTCCAATCCGAGCAAATGCAAAACCGACAAGCAAATTACCCCATTGCTTGTGGACCATGGTCGACACCATTGATGCTTGGTGATGAGAAGACATCATGACTCCGAGTAGCAGAATGATCAAGGCTGGCATCGGGTTGAGGGATGCCTCATAGGCCTTTGGACCATCGCGCACTTTGTGTCCATCCCCGGAATGTTTTTCTGTTCGACCCGACATGTTTTCCACATTCACATTGAGGCATCGGCGAATGGTTTGGGACTCGATGAGCATACCGCACTGACCGAAGATGTTAGTATGTTGAGTCTCAGACTTGATCAAATTCTGTCAACTCACCAGTCCACCACCAAAGAACATGATGGAAATGGACACATGCTCAAGATCCTGCGCAGTCCATACATCCCCCCAAGCAGCCAAATGCTCCAGGAACACATTGGTACAGCCGTATAGCCAAATCACGAAAGACTCGACGAATTCAGCCGAGGGCATGCTGGCTTTCCATTGGCCAACCTCGCTACGATCCGGTTTAATGTTCCAGCTCCACCCCATGTCGGCAAAGCACCCCATCCAACGTCCAAGGGTGAGCAATCCGTACCAGAAGAAGATTCCTCCCTTGACGAAATGTGCCAGGCCGTTCAAGACATTTTCACCTCTCTGCAAATCATTAGTTCTAGGTCCGTCTCCCGGGAAAAGACCTTGCGACGGTTCAAGCGTGACTTACGAATATGCCTGCGTACGTTACCCCGCCAGTCACCAACGCGATGAATCCCAGGATCAGGATGGTCCTGTCGACAACATCGTACACTACCTCAATCAAGCGCAAAATCTTGGCCGAGAGCAGGTTCGGAACTCGTGCGGAAAGAAAGGCGTCGACACGACGGATGCGAAACCAACGAGATCCTGGCGACTGAGGCACCTCATGCGACTCTGCGGGGAGGTCATCCTGTTCATCGTCATCGTCATCGTCATCCGCAGGCAGTGGCTCGGGCTTCTCAAAGTCATCAAAAGTGTCTCGTCGATGTGGACCGGTGGGAGAAATGTCTCTGCTGTTCGACACCGAAGACCGCTCGGTCCCCTGACCACTGTCACCCGACCATCGATAGTCTGAATATGGTCGCATGGTGTGTTCTCGCAAGTCCGCTGCGGGCAGATGCAAGAATGCAGCGCGCTCGTAATTTGTTTCGTTGGCTCTCTTGCCGCGCCCGGAATAGGTGAACAGCAAGCTCATGATCAACTGCGCGGTCATGACCCACGTCGCGATCCATCCGATTTTGTGGTGAGCGTTGTTTTCATAAAGATCCGGAGTGTCGACGTTGTATACTGTTCCAAACACGACGCCGGCTCCATTCAACACCAAGAACAAGAATTGGATCGGTAGGGCGAACCTCGATTTGGCGACGCTCAACATTACACCTGTTCGTGTTAGAGAACCTTTATTCATACCCTGTCGCTTGACTTACCTAAGGGGAGGACAAAGAACCACGCTGCGACCATGAGGACGATGTGAGCCAGCATCATATTTGCATGCAAGTCGAGGCCATAATAACTCGGGGCGTCATAGTTGTTGATCTCCTTGGTGCCGGGTTGCCTGTCAGGCACTTCAGAGTTGCTCACGTTTCCCATGTCCATGCCATCATGCTCGTCATCGCCGTGAGCTAGGACGACTACAGCAAGATTCAGCAGCACTGCTGCTATGTTGTGTCGGGAGAACCCCATCCGGTCTCTGAAGACCGAGAGCAATCGAAGCTGACTTATTGTACCGACCAGGTCGCACAGACAGCGCGCGGTTGTAAAATAGCCTATCGTTTACGGTGGAACGATGAAAAAGAGATGGAAACCCGATGCGATGCGGGTATGGAGACAGGGTATGAATGCAAGACACTACCGATCTGTGTTACAAGTGACCACAGATGTCTATGATGGATGCGAACGCAAACAATACGTGCAACTTGGAGACGACAGAGAAGAGCAAAGACACGCCAGGCATGGCGCTTCCGGTGATTAATAAAAAAACAGAAAAGCGACGGGTCAAACACGAGTCATCGGCCATGGTCTGCGCGAGTACGCGATGGGGGAGTCCGTGGGTCATAGGTCAGCAATGCAGCAATGGCGCATGCTGGCAATAGTGGTATGGTTTACTGCATTTGGAGGACCGGATTTCTCGGATGTGCATGTGCTGGTATCGCCGTGCCGGACGTACGAGGAACCTGAGCAGCGACGTGGTGGTCCTGAGCGGTCGCGGGTTTGATTGGCGGAATGTTGCGGCGAAAACCGCCAAGCCGTTGCCAGTTTCTTCCCCTCGGAGCGTCCTGCGTCAGACTAAACTTTTTTCCACTGCCAACTGGAAAATGGAATAGGCACATCATCATACGAGCAATAGACTACAAGGTACCTATCTATGGTACCTATCCTCTCCTGGGCCGTTCTTCCGCTCTTCTACTCTTCCGCTCTTCTGGTGGAGTCCTCCAGTTATCCTTCTCTACGAAGCCAGACAGCAGCCTCGGGGGTTTACGCAGACTCATTAGCCCTTCCAAAGGGTTTCCTAAACTAAGGTTCTATTTAATCGTGGGATGACTATCTAGGTACCTAGTATAGTAGTCTACGTATGTGTACGTGTAAGCTCTTGGTACCATCAGGCTGCGAAGTAAACGTAGTCACTATTGGTGAGAGGGAGGTCGCTTCCTTGGAGCCTGATCAATCCTTTTCATCCTCGTTTGAGCTACCCGATTGAATTCGGTCTTTACCAGATCCCTTACCTTGATTGCCTCAACATAAAGCCGAGTCTAACAAGACTGACGTTTCTAACAAGGGCTACTAGATGTATCGATATGATCATCTCTATCAAGATTGAGTCGCGGACTCTTCGGAGGAGCGCTATCCAAGATGGCCCCGGAATGATGTCATTTGCGGCTGCGTTACTCATCCAAGGTCGGGTATCAACGCGGTATCGATGATCTACCTGAGAAGGCTGAACTTTTTTTCCTTGACGAGGACTTTTTTAACGCATCCTGGACCGTCGCTTCGTCCGTTGTTCTCGTGACACCACAACATGCACCGCCAATTCACATACCTACCCTGGCCAGCCCAAGTTCAGGCAACAGCACCTCAATCACCATTTTTGCTATACACCCGCTAGATTTCGTCTGAGATGCCTCGGACTGATGAGATCTGGTATGAACCAGCTGACAGAGGGCATCGACATCGACATCGATCTCGCAGATTTGAGTGCCTGCCAGTATCTCCATGAGCTTACACATCGCAATGACTCCATCAACCCCGTCAGGCCACTGACTAACATCAGTCGACGTGACAACTTTATGGTCGATAAGGATTGAACTTGTTGGCCTTAAAAACCTTGACAGTAATCCATTATCCGAGTTCCAGTCCTGGATTAGGTCAATTCAGTTGGTTTTAGTCGGTGAAGACGTGTTGGTGCCAGTGTGGTTTGTTCGATAATCCTTGGTGACTCAGCGCTCATGCCCACCGAGCCCCTGGGCAATGAGAGATGGTCAGCTGTACACTGATATGGGACACTAAAAAGTGGAAGCTGGCACTGACTGCCTGATCCCTGTGCACTGTACTCGTACGCTGCTTCCATTTGCGTGCTACTCGTTCGCTTACAAACTGACATCGACGCCCGCATTCTTCGCTTGACCAGGAAGCCCAGGAGTCTATCGTGTTAACAAGTGATGGTGTTCTCCAACTACTTCGGACTGGCGTACTCGCATTGAGCTTGTGGGACCCGCCTGTTCTCCTAAGCATCAGTTGGATCACTCCTCCTTCCAAGTGGCCGGCCTAAGAACATGATGGCTATGATGTGCTACATTCAGATCCTTCAGCAGTAATCGTGATCCGTGGAAGACTTGGATCATCAAACTTCAGGCCAGAATCCCAGCCATCGATTTCGCTTCGGCCAAAAGTCGTACCTTTTACTCGAAACAGTTCCCCTCGTTTGGTCACGAAGTATTCGGGCGGACCACACTCCCGAGTCGTGTCTGCCTCAATTTCCGCCCTTTCATTGTCTTGTCCTCCAATCATCTCCTGCTCACAACTTCCCAGATGGGTGACTTACCTCAACCGAGCGTCCATGGAATCAGATCACTTGACACGGGTGCTTTGCGACTTTCCACCCTATTTGCTCTACGATATCGGTGTTCGTACTAAAAAGTCCCTCGCCTATCCGTCAATGCGTTTCAGCCTTTGCCTATCATGTCCTGCAGAGCCCTCATCATTTCAATCTGCAGATCACTGCACCAACTACATGAAAAAGCCGCACGCTTGAGCATGACAGTGGAGGTGGTGTCTGGTGGAAAGACCAATTCGCAATCACACGCTAACGCCGACTTGGTCTGACGAAAGCTTGAACAATAGAATCCTGTCTGCCTCCCCGCCTCATGAAGCGACGAATGTTCGCACCCAAGCCTTACCCCTACCAAGTACCTCGTAATACTTCAATAATTATGCCTACCACGTCGTGCTACTTATGCATTGCTTGGGAGCGCCCTTTGCTTCGACACCCACACTGGGCGTGTGCAATCAACGGCCACAATTGAGGCAAGCGTACTCTCAGAGCGATAATGACAGTACCATCTCACCTCTCTGCCTGATACACTTGACTAAAATTCTGTGGCTACTCAGCAATCAAGTTAGCAACATCCACCTAGTGCGGCTTATTCCATGACTCTATCAAATACATTACTAATGACTAGAACGTTCTTCGCATTCAGGAGGAAAATTTTCCACATCACATGTGAAATGTCTTGTACTCCAAGCCCGGAATGAAGCCACCGTAAGAGCGAACCCGATGCTTGGTGCCGTTCAACCCGTTCCATCCACGAGAGCCTGAGAGAAACGCGAGTCAAGCGACAGGAGACTCCATGGAGCCAAGTAACTAGCCCTTCACCTATACTTGATGCTCGCACACCATACCTCCCGAGTAAGTACTCCATTCATGCTCCTAGAGTAATACAGCAATGGGGCATGCATACCGCATACTCCTGCCATGACAATGCAAGTCCCCACCCTACATGACGAACGGCGGGCTTGTCAAGTAGTCCGGGTCTCCTGTCCGATCCCTCGGCTTATTCAAGTGACTTATTGCACCAATAGACTCGTCAACGTACTGATAGTCCACACTGCAAGCTCGTCTGACGAGGTCACCAGGACACCCGACCCGTCGCCGAGTGATCAGATCGACCACTATTCCCGGCATTATTCATCACCGCCTGTCGGCTCTCTGTCGGTCCTCTGTACTCGGCACGCAGAACATAAAAATAAGCGGCCAGCCTTGCAGCGGCATCAATATCCTTCCGAAAGGCGTGCATAAAATGCGCCACAGGGCCGTAATTTTTTGGCTAGGTCCATCATCCCATGTATGGCTTTCAAGTTATGCTCGATAGGTAGGTACGTTTTAACTACCCTCCTGCCGTTTTTCAGATCGTTTTATGCACAATGAAAGATTCAACATCCATCTTAGCTGTACGACCGGTCCATTACACTTGCGTCAAGGCAGTCTGTAGCACACCAAAGGCATGACCAGACAGGCTACCTATTCATTGTTGGACTGCGATTGAATCCTCCAACATTTGATCTCCTGATCGTTCGAGTGCGTGCCCATCGACCAAGATACCTGCTAAACATGACGATAACTATTCCCAGTATTTGAGATGACCACGGCGTCCCTGCCATCGGTGCTTTCCGCCGATGCATCGAATTTGAGGCCTGTGCCTCGAACACCATTTCACGGGATCGGTATTCGAAAAACAGCAAGTACAAGTCGTGATATTCAAGTGCATTTGCAGAACTCGTGGAGCATGTGGAGTTTTCATCACCCCGGGCCATCGTTGCCGGACTGATTTTCTTTTTTCTCACGGCGTTCTGAGATTGTCTCATCATATCGCCCTCCTCTCCTCTCCTTGCATAAGGTAGGTGATTCACGACTAACTGCAGTGCATCATCTGCACCAACTTCTGACCAGCATCTCTTGCCCCACGACGGAATCCCAGAGCCTTCGTGGCTGGCGAGCTCGCTAGAGAGGTCATCCAGCCTCGGATCAATGCCACCGCCATCACGGCGATCGATCTTGTTGGCATCAAGGTCAACTGAAAAGGAAAAAGTGAATAGAAGACGGTTTCCGAAAGGTAACGTTATCATTCATTGATCTGAAGGAGGGCCGTCCTCCACCATACCGAAGAAACAGACCTCATTGGTATCTCATCTACCTTATAAAACCAGTGAGATGAGTATAGCACCCGACACCCGAAACTCGCGATACAGTACATGATTAAACACGATCCAGATTCCTCAGGGAGTAGAACAACAGGTACGCCTCTTGCCGCATGACATCTTCGGTCGTGGTGGCGCTCACGATCTCATCGTCGAAGCGAAACCATTTGTTGTCCTGTCGGCAGAACGCAAAGTAGTGGCCGTTCTGCGCGTGCTCGCCCTGATGCACCACCACACAATCAAGGTCGTACATGTAGTCGTTTCTCGGCTTCTTATCCTTGTCCTTATCTTTGCCGTTATGTTTACCGTTGGTGGCTGGTGCTGAGCCCGGTGGAGCGGGAGGTTTGGTCGACCAAGGCGCCATGTCGAGATGCAGTGGGAAGTCGAGCTTTCCTTCATATTTCTCAGGGATGAAGGTACCGGTGCCGAGTTGTTTCATGCCGAAGCGCTTGACGTGCACACAGAGGATGGCGGGTAGTTTGCGGATCCGTGTGTGTTTGCTGGCAGATCTTCGCTCGTTGCACTCCTGACAGCTATATTGTTCGGGACTTAATGGTTCAGGAGTGGTGAAGGACTTCAAACACTCGTAGAGGGTAGGAATGGCGATTTTGAGGTTCTCGGCGGCCGCGGCCTTCTTCTTCTTTTTGAGCTGTTTCTTAAAATCGAGGCCAATGCTCGAGAATTCATCCTCCCGACTTGAGACTGTATGGCACGTGTCGCAAGTGATCTGACTGTTGTACCGACCATAGAACACCTTGTGGAAGAAGCATACACACTGTTTGTCTGAAGAGCCATTGATGATCGTGGAGCCTTTATCGGTGGTGGTACCTGGTGCTGGATATTGCTGGACCGCTTCATGGAGACGATCAATAATACACATGAACCATTCTTGCGCATCTTGCTGGCCTTTACCGGACATTTCCTATCGTCTTTTGTTAGCAATCCAGCAAACCAAGTAAGAATGAATGAAGCAAGCTTACCGGGATGTTCTTCCAGGAGGCAAATAAGAGATTCACAGCGTGTGCAGGAAGTGGTTGATCGACCATGGTGACATCCGAGAACAATTCAGTCATGCCGCAAGCAACACAAGTTTGTTGCTCTTTCTTTTCTTCCGAATCATCGTCTTCCGAGTCTGATTCGTTCTTTTTCTCGGGTTCTTTGGATATTGAACAAGTGTGGGTGGGATGGCCCATGCCGAGGAAGTAGCTGGCGAGAAGCGGGTTGTGCACCATCATCTGCAACACAGCATTCATGTAGCACGTTTCTCCCAGATTGAAGAGACCTCGTACTCCACTCCGGCCACATGGCCGCTGAGAGGTGTTGGCCGTCAGGTAAGAGTCATCCTCCTCGCCAATGGACTCTGCAAGTTTCCGTTTCTTGCTGGAGGGAAAGAAGCTAGGGTCGTAAACAAGATCGTTGCAACGCCCACAGTAGACCGATTTCTGACCAATGGCAAAGTCATGTTTTGTTTTGGAGAAGTGTTTGTCGAGGGCTAGAAAACTGCCAGTGGTGGAGCATGAGATACATGAATACTGAGCAAAGTTTGGGTCGAGGTTGTTTGGTGATTGCCGAAATTGCTTGATCTTCTCAATACTGTCGTTGTCCAGATGCTCGCATCCGGCGATTGGCATATGCAAGGCAAGAGCCATGATTACGATGGTGAGCTTTAAGAGAAAGTTGAAGCTCTAGTAGTCCAGAAGGAATCTAGCATCTGTCAGGAGTGAAAGATTGAGGTCCGCCACCCTGGCAAGATGACCTCGACGAGTGAAGACCGGGGCAGAGTGCTGGCCTTTTACTCAATAGCACAATAGCAAGGCAGCGGGGACAATAGGATTCACTCTGCAGAAGGTGAATGTCAACAGGTTGAATAGCACAGTTGAAGTGAATGATGGATGTCGGGATACTGGTTTCAAAAGTTCTGATGACCTGATGGAGGTCAGAGGCTAAACTTGAGCCGCCCAGCCGCTAAATTTTAAGCTCCACGCGATCGGCAGTACCTGCCTTAAGACTCGCATTATTCTTGATCTTCCAGCCTTGCATACCAGCATGTCTTCACTATATCTTCATCCTGATCTTTGATATTTGTGACTGGACACTCCGTTGTAGTTTAAAATCCAATAAGTGTCCCAAGTCAAGTTTAATCCCCGTAGAAAATAACTCAACGAGTCATACGCCAGGGCTGGGACCAGGTCAGGACTATCAACTTGTAGATTCTCTTTTCCGGGCAATATCACATAGAAAGTAGGTTCATCATCAATACCATGATTGAAAACATAGAGCATGCCGATACATTCCCAGTTCATCTCCACAAAGGCTGTTCAACTCCCTCCGACGCAAGGCCAAGAGGCTGAGATGTACCTGTGAAAGTCAACCAACCGGCTTGAGCCGATGTTTACCCATACGCGCGTTCTCCATACCAAGATACCACGACAATTGCACACTGGACGATGAATCATACAAAGAGATATAAGACGACGCATAAACGCATCTAACACTCCTCAACAAAAATAAAATCAACCAACATGTCACAAAACCGCGCCCCTTCGCAAACGCGTCTCCCGTCAAGGGCTCGATCACGCTCTCCCGTAGCCTCCAGACCAACAACACCACTTCGACCATCATCGCGCTCCTCGTTCCGAACATCACAGAACAACACCTTCAGCGGGCCATCGCCGCTCGACGCCTTCGAGCCCCAATTTGCCGAACTCAGCGACTCGATGGCCGACCTCGAAGCGAACCTGATGCATCTCCAGCTCATGCACGAGAGCCTCAGCCGGTTCGGAGAGAGTTTTGCGAGTTTCCTCTACGGACTGAACATGAATGCATTCGTCGTGGACTTCCCCGAGGTAAGTGAATGGATTGCTCCCGTCTTGATACATCTACAGTACTCGTCCAATCCATGCTCTATTCAACCCGACATTCTGACCCAAGCGCATGTTTTGTTCTTTCAGGCACCACTCCCAGAATCCATCAAGCGATACCAGAAGCGACAGCGAGCTCAAGAGGGTGGAGCGGTGGACGACACGACGATCTTGACCGGCGGCGGCGATGGTAAGACCGGCGACGCGGAGACGACATTCATGGGGGCCGATGCCAGCTTTGCGAGTCTCAAGGCCACGCCACGTCGGAGGACCATCGGGTCGACAGTGACGCCCAGCACGGCTTCAACCGCCAAACAGAGTACGACATCCTCCTCCTCAACGCGTGGCGGCATTCCGAGTAGGGCTGTCAGAGGTGTCAACCGTGGTGGGAGAGGGAGTGGCCTGCCGCGTGGGAGAGGTCGAGGTGTGAAGTAGTGCTAGGTGGCTAATGGGATTCTATGTGGTGTTCTCGGAGTTGAAGCACGTCTAGACCTGATTCGAATCGAACTTCTGAGCTTCGATCGTGAGCAGAGCTCCATCAAATTCTGGCATGCCACTCCCAGTTACCGCATCGAGAGGAAGCTGGCTACAGATTTACCAAGGCTTGGTCGTCAAGCGAAACACGGGAGTGAGCACAGTCAATTGATAACCAATTCGGCCCGCAATAGCTTGATCATGATCACAATGACCTCTAAGATTCTGATAACCAGTGATCATGTTCTAAGGGCAGAAGGATGCAGTGTTATGATCCCACTCCTAGTCGACCCTACCGACTCCAGACGGACCAGACCGATGCTGTATCAATGCAACATCCTCAAAAAGCCGTGTCACTTTCTACTGGTACATCAGGCCCGAATTACACAAGCCCTTATTGAGAACAGCGAATCACAACCCGTCAAAGTCACCACCTGGGCCATCATCCTCATCCAGTTCACCTTCCACGATTTCCTTTGCCAACTCACGCTCCCGCTCACGAGCCTCTTGGGCGTTCTTGAGTTCCAATCGGTGCTGGTTCATGGGAAATCGCATAGCCTGTGGACATGTAAGTCGCTGAATAAACAAAGCAGAAGTAGAATGTTAGACATACCTTGACACTTTCATCGTGTAGAGCCAAACAGGCTTGAATGCGTTCGTGGAAGACATCACCTGGTTCTCTTGTGGCATACACATCGCCAACTTCCTTGCTCTTCATATAGCCTCGCTCGTGGTCAAGGCTTGCTTCGATAACCCCATCTCTGATTGCCTTGGCCACAATATATTCCGCGGACTCCTCGCTGTCCAGTCCGAGACGTAAACACATATCACGCAGTGATATTCTGGCATAGGATAGCGACATCATGCGAATACCTGTTCTGATAACATTCTGTCGGAGTCTTAGAATCAATGTGTATGTATCATCCTTCCGGAAAGTCGAGTTGTACTTTTGAACCAGATTTTGAAAGCCGCTGACATCACCAGAGCTGACGGCCAGGACCAATTGGAGGTATGGCTGCAGGGATTTCTCTAGGCTGGGTTGACGGAAAACGGCGCGATCTGGGATGTCTCCCATCAACAACTCAACCACGATGAGCAGTTTGGTTGATGCTTGATAGAATCCGCTGGCCTTGTATGATGTTGGGGACTTGCGACTGGCACCCGTGAGGTGCTCATGAGCCTCAGTATACCTCAATTGAATGGCGCGGATACGTCCCAGATAGTACAGGTATCGTGCATATTGATTGTTTGCAGCAGCAGTTGGGAATTTAGTATGGGAGATCAACAAGTCGGCCTGTGTGATGTGTGACGTGAGGAGGTAATTCCGCAGGAGTAAGGTAGTGACTGCAGCCTGAATGTCTTGGTCTTTGCGCAAAGTAGCTGTCCTCAGTGCATCTAAGAGATTTTTTCGGATTGAGATAACCGCTGCTGATGGAGATGGTGGTAGAGGCGCCGATTCCTCGAAGAAAAGGGCATAATAGAAGTACACGCGTGCAGATAGTGAATCAAGAGTTCTTCTGTTCAGCGTGCGAAGGTGCTCGACAAGGGCGCCCGAAAATTGAGACCCGGCATTGATTGACTTCTTGTCGTAGAGATGGACCTGAACAAGAATAGACAGGTAAACATCAACCTCGGGTAAAACGTCTTTCTGAGCAGTCTTGGTTGGAGGAGCGTCCTTCTTGCTATGCCAATCCCCGACCTTATCCCTGGGAAATGACGGGTCATCCTTTACTGCGCTGAGAAGCGAAATGGCTGTCGCGGTAGGAATGGGATATGTCTCGGTGATGACAGAGGCCAATACGTCTGCAGTAAGTTGCTTCCGCACCGAAGGTATAGACCGGAGAACTCTCAGGCTGAAGCGAGGGTCAAATTGACTGACAGCTCGCTCAAGCAGCGGAAGATTGGCCTTGATATCTGCAACGGGTAGTCAGTAACATATCTAGGTGAAGACACCACCCACATACCAGTGATTGCTTTCTCTTTGGGATCAACCGGAATTTCTTTGGCATTCGCGGCATCGGCTTCGTCGGCTCCATTCGCAACATCGGCTTCGGTTGCTTTAGTAGGAGCGGTGGGTTTGTTAGATCCTTTGGAAGGCGGAACAACTACTGTCATCTCATCGTCGCCATCCTTGTCTTTTGAGCCTTTTGAATCCTTTGTGTTGTTTTGACTGCTTCCTGAACCATTGACGCCATTTGAACTGGAGCCATTCAGGCGAGATTTATCGCCGCTCATCTTTACGGAGAGAGGTATGGATTTCTCCTATGGTCTCGATGGCGAAGAGGAGGGGGAATGGTCGGCAGCCAAGATGTTCGGGACACTGAGGGAGTTATCTCGCGGAGTTTGTGACTATCTTGTCAATTGGAAGGTTGAATGTCAGTTTGTCGCTGCCAGATAACAGATCGAATGAGCAAGAGCTCTTTATCTACCAGAAAAACAGGTTGACCTCCGAGAGTGAGATAGTCACAGTGACCTTAGTGAAGTAGAGGAGACACTAACGAGTAACAGGAATGTGAAGTTGTTCTTGATTAGAGTGATGAGGCAAGGTGGAAATGTGTCTGGGGAGACTGGAGTGCAAGTTGGAGGTTGGATGTGATGTGATTTCCGGATAAATGTGTTAATCCGAGGATGTCAAGCGCAGGCAGAGCCTAACACGCGTTTGACCGTGGCTACCCCCAAACTACGATAACCACAACATACTCTTACATTGTCCTTCAGAAATGATGCGCGACTAGTTAGGAGTGCGATCCTCCACAATCTAGAATTGTCGTGTCGATTGCTCTGCACACCTGTTTTCAATCTAGGCTCTGGCTTACCACCTAGCATAGGTTCATGCTGCACATTTGTAAACGATAGCAACCCAATCAGCCAATTGACCTCACGATGGCATTGCTCGCAAGTCACCTCGAGCAGATAGCTCTATCCTCAAAGTCCATTGCGCAATTGGAGTAAGTTCAGAAACCGGAGCCCGCCGCTTCATACTGAAGTGCTCTTCACAGGTTTCCTCCTCCCAAGAGCTTCACCAATGCGCTACTTGGACAACATGAAATTACCACTTTAATTCGTGACACTGAACCACATGAGCGGGCGTTGTTTTCCATCGATCCTAGCGCCATCAGTAGGTCTACTCAGAGTGGTTCCGCCCGACATCCTCTTGCTGAAAATGCCACTCATGGTCGAAAGAGCATGCTCCCATCAGCCCAGCCAGTGAAACAATCTGCGGTGACCAGGTTGTTAGGAAGTGAAATGCTACGAGAGATCAGACAGTCAACTAGCAATAGTGCACGATCACAAGAGCGTGTCAATATCGAAGTCTTGCTTCGAGGAGCAGAAAAACTATGTCAGGTCTACACTGTTCCAGGTATGGCCGACAAAATCCAACCGCTACGAAAGAGACATCGAGATATCTCAGCATCCGTGCTCTTGCTTGAAGAGAAGGTTCGACAACAGCAATCTTTGTCGGATCGTCGAAACAAAGGCTTAAGTGAGGACGAGACAACTGATGGATTTGCGGACGAGGAGTTCAACGCGGACTCGCAAGATACTGCTACGTTCACTATGGAAGATCTTCAAGCCGAAGAAGCCGAAATTCGAGAGCTCGAAGCCCGAAAGAAGCTCTTAGAAGACCGAATTTCTGGTATTGAACGAGATCTTGGTGGTCTAAGGTAGTACCGCTGATCTGAAGATTTATATTCGGTTTCTTGGATACATGGAATTCTACCCGCACAAGAACCATGGACCATGATCTTTTGCCTGGTGATAAGCTCAATGCATCAACATGTCTCGAAATCAAGACAATATGCGCCATGTCCGCATCCTTGGGCCTATATGAATGTCCATATTGTGAATCCCTAGGTATGGCGCGATTGATAAGTGTGAAGAACACAGATTCTATGCGGCTATTGGACAAAAGCGGATGGGAGACACCGTGCCAGTCGTCGCTGGTGCAATAAGCAACCAAGTCTTCTGCACTGACGGATATGCATCAAGCTGACTATGGTGTAGCCCTCGGGGGATACCATGGACTGCAGGCAGTCACCTCAAAGGCTGCGATGTCATGATGGTAGGTATGGAGGTTGCCTATCGCTCGTCGATGGTGTGGATCAAGAAGTGACAGCTGTCTGTGCTTGATGTCCCTCGATAAGGGACCTGTCAAAAGTGAAGAGCAGTTGTGATCTGACTTGATGATCCATCTGTGATCGGTCCCACACTAGATATGGACAGAGGGGAGGCCTGGAGAAGTATAACGCCGAGCCCAGTTAGTGCAAGGGAGATAGAGCTTCACTATGACGAGTTATTGTTCTGCTACTTTGGGACGGCCCACTGTAGAAATTGGAGTCAGCTAAACTACCCGGGGTGTCCTAACAATGCATATGCCGGTATGTAGAAAGCAACGGCTGCAATTGATGACAGTTTGCATTGATCAGTACGGAAAATATACCAGTTGATGCCACACCTTGCAGGAGGAGTATTCGGCCTGGGTCAGATTCATTTGAAGATGGATTATGACTATGGAGTCGAAAGTGTGTGGCCCTGAAGATGACGCACAACCACATGTTTGAGAGACGACTGGGACCTGAATCGTAGGATCTGTCATCCATGGATTATTAGATTATTAGGTTAGCGTTCAACCGTTACTGTTTCAAGGTTTACCTTGAGTTTGCGACAGCCATTTTGTTCTTCAAGTGGTAGACGATTGTCGATCCCATCTTGTTCGAAGCCTGAAAAAGGCTTGCATTGTGAAATGGTACCTCGTACCCTCGTACGGAGTCAGGATGATCAGCCATATCGGCAGATCAATTCACAGCTAGCATCAGAATGGATCATTCAAGAAGTCTAAGGCACTAAGCGAGGAATCTGTGCATCTCAGGGGTACCCGTATGATATCTGCAGGCTTGGGGAAGAGCCTAAGAGGAAGGCCACGATTTTCCAGCCACGCTTCTAGGTGCAGAAGAGCTGTGCTAGGCCAGGACCAACCCCGAGACGACCCAGGTTTGATTGGTAGTGGGCGCCGGATCCCACGCCAGTTCAGCGGACGGGCTTAACCTGGTCGCTAAAGGCCCCAAGTCTGAACAAGAACCCACCCCTTCCAGGTCTATCCGCTCCATCCAGCTCCCAGGACGCAGTACCACCAAGTGACACTCCACCATCCACGATTCCGCACGGCTGCATTGGCGTTCTGGTCTATGGTCCGCCACCGTCGTTGACTTTTAGCCTCTGCCGTCGACCCTGTTCAAACTGCCTCCCATGTTCCATTGAAACACCAGCCTCATCACTTACGGGGTAGGTCAAGACTCCCAGACTCCAGACGCAGAGCTGGCCATCTCGGTTCTCAAAATCGTTGCAAACTCACTTGTTATGCGTCCATGACGGCGTCTCATTAGTCTGAGACCATTACCTTCTCTCTTTCATTTTATCCTCTCCATTATCGGCATCTTAACCTCATTGTCCTTTGCCTGTGCCTTCCTCTCTCACTTTCGGAGCATCGCAAAACCACCGGACCAACATTGGCTATCACCTGCTGTCCTCAAACGATCCCAATCGCTTCCCTTCGCTCGGCATCATCCTCGACCGAAACCAAAATCAAAATCGCTTCCTCTATAGCCGTTGACATCATCAATCACAGCTGCGTCCTCCCTCGTGGGACATCTGCCTCGCCTCCTGAACGATCTTCTCCCACAACTCACTATCGACGAAAGTCCTTTCCAATGGATTGTTGATTGCCTTTGAAGACAGCCAGTATCAAGTCTTGTCGCTTTACCACACACGAGACATGGCGCAACGTACACCACGGAGCGATGGACCGGACACCGCGCCCGTCAGAGGTCTGCGGAGCATGGGTTCTTCGAGCGATGTATTATCCTTGTCTGCAAGATCAACGCGAGCAAGCCTACCTCATGCAAGCCCTGCTCCCGCTTACGTCGCAGTACCCGCTGCGGAGAGCCTGCTCTATGCAGAGATCGAAGTTCCTGTCAAGGTCTCGTCGAGTGCTTTGGCGTCCGTGAATGGTTTTCTCGATCAAATTCTATATGACATACTGGCAAAAGCACACTCCACTTCACTCGGAGCCTTGAGGGCTGCGATTCCCGTGGTATTGAAGCAGAGACTGGGCCAATCGGCTATAAAGGCTGCCGACGAGGAATTGCAAGACTATCTCGATGAACAGGAACTTGCTGAGCTGCAATTGTCTGCGGGAGCCTTGGATCCGAAGATAGAATTTGATGTTGAACTGGCTTGGATGCTGACAAGATTGCGATGCATGGTTTACGCCAAGCTGGGAGACCTGGAAGAGGAGGATGAAGAGGATCTCCTCGAAGATGATGAGTTGAGATACCACGTCACTCGAGTCAAGGAGTCTTTGAGAGCCGCTGCGACCATAATGCCTGCTTCAGCAATATTCCTAACAACGATATTGGAGTTTCTAGCCGAACAGGCATTGTGTATCGCCGCCCAACACTCGAGAAGGCGACATAACAGTACAAAGGGTCAAGCAGCTCACCAGTCCGCAAACTCTGTCATCTTTCTGGACGACATTGACATGTCGGGAATTGGGAAAGAAGGCCCTCTCATTCGACTATGGCGATCGTGGAAGGGCAGCGTTCGAACTACTGGGAGCATATCATCTCGACCTACAACACCTAACATAATGACCCCCATCAGTCCCGATTCGCCCACTTTCGAATGGAAGACCCCGACTGCACCAGCTTTCTCCACTATTCAAGAGGAGCACAGTCCATCCATCCAACCCGTAACATTCCCCTTGCCAGCTGATATACCTTTACCAATGTCTGACAATGATGTGAGGGAGATTGAGGTTCCTGGAGTGGCACACGACCCTGACAACCCGGATGAGGGAGAATTGACAGCGCGACCCACCCTCGAAAAACGTCGACCATCAAGCATGCTGGTGATGCCTGGGAATTTTCCCAGTCCTCCAACGCCCACGACCACCGACCAAGACGGTAATAGACCTTCTTGGGGCCGGACTCGATCGCACTCTCTTCCCACGCCCGCCCAGTCTCCATCCGTTCTACAGTTTGACAAAAGTGTTGATGAGATCGCTTCGTCGAAGATTGCTGTACCTTCCAACGTCACTGAGGTCGCACGTCCCAACAATCCTGATCAAGTGACGGAAGGGCACGATGAAGCTGAGGCGGCTACACATGCGGAAACGGAGCGCGTGGCCACACCCTCTCGTTCCGACGTTGACAGTGCGACCGTCGCAACTATCGCGGGAGCGTTGAGCGTGGAGGCCTCCAGAGCTCTGCGTAGAAATAGGGCCAGCCAAAATGACCTTGGACCCCGTGCTTCCGGAGTCGAAATGAATCCACAAGCCTCAACAACGACCGTCGACGACTTCCAACAACCTCACATACCGGTTAGATCGCAAACCACAGATACCTCGAATTTTATCGCAGGCCCAGTTGAAAGCACGAACGAGGAAGTTGTAGCTGAAACTACAATTGCCGACGCGGAGGAGGCTCAGCCCGCCGACAGAGCAAACCCTCGTGATTCTGGCTTCGGGGTCGATGTGCCAGACAACGTACAACATGGCCATCACGGTGATTTCCCAGATGCCCTTGTTCCCCCTCAGGATCAGACATTACCTGCAACAAACGACTCTGTACTGAGCAATCCCGACGATACCGACATGGCAAGCAGGCCAGTCGGTAGGGTTCCCTATCAGGGGCACGTGGCAAATTATCGCAATCTTGAAGCAGGCAATGATCATGGAGTGGCAATTATTCAGGGCACGGGCCGCCCCAGCAGACACCCCACCACCGATCAAAACACATCTCGAACTGCAACAACTTCCGCCTGGCCTGCGGTGGTTCCTGACAGACGATCATCTTTGGAGAGACAAGCAGGTAGGCAATCTCCGACGGAAACCAGGTTTCCTCAACATATACCCACGTACCAGCGAGCCGAGGGTGTCGAGAAAGACACAGTATCTCATTACGCCACTTCAGCGTTGGCAGGCCCGTCAACCTCGCATTCCAGAACATCGAGCGCAAAAGAAAGTAGGCCTGGGACATCTGGATCTGCCACTGCGAAACGCCAGCATCTACGCCTGCGGTCTAGCACGGATGATGGACACAAGAGGATAACGCCACCAGAAGAGGCAGATCGAGCCAAGAAAAGCCTTGACGTACTTATTGATAGCGACGAGACACTTCACTACACACTGACTCCAGAATCAGCAAGAGCTGATGCAGAGGTAAGATATCGTCAACCCTTGAATAACTCTATCTAACCTTGCATAGCTGTCCCGACCCAAACCTAGGACTCAAGCGCAAGAATTGGCGGATTTCTTCCGAACTACAGCGCCTCCAGGTCAAGCGGTCGCTCGTCCAAGATCGTCTGGAGCCAACAAAGATAACATGAACGGGCTGCGAGCAAATCCGCCTGGATCTCCACAACTTCCAGTGCCGGTCATTCCTTCACAGTCAGGGGTGCAACAGTCCACAAACTCGCCGTCCAAGGTCAGAAATCCGCTCGGTGAGCCGCGTGATGCAAGAATGGCACGTGGAACTACACGGGACCTCGCTGATTATGCTCGATCGACTGGACCTGAGAATGACAGGCAGCTTCCAAAGTTTCTCAATGCCCGGCCTGGTACCTCGCAAACAGGATATGATGGGCATTCATATGAGAACAATTCGGGAACGTCGGCGGAGACTGTCACTCGCCCATCGACGACATCAAGCAAAACGACCAATAGGCTCAAGTACCAGGCGAGAGATGCACGTGCCCCACGAACTGCTGAGAGCTCCGATCTCATCGACTTTATCCGAGAGGGCCCTCCGCGTGCAACTGGTGATCACCGTATCGACAGAAATGTGGCGCCTTTCCGGACTACCATGGACTCGGATGACCTGAACGCGCTTGCACCTCCACCAGATATTGACACTAATGGACGCTATTCTGACGGTAGTGCGCAAGAAAGTGCGATGACCATCAAGTCGATGCCATCGTCGATGAACTCGCGTACTGGGCTACTGGATTCTTCGAACCGTGGATCTAGCAAGCTTGGCAACGGATATGGTGCAGGGGTTGCAGCCGTGTCACGACAACCTGTGATCCCGGAATCTGATGGCATGCCTCCTCGCACGCGACGGAGGATACGTGATCCTTACGCCATTGACTTCAGTGACGAAGAAGAAGAAGCTGAGGAGGAACTTCCAAGGCCACAACGGAGAGGAGACGAAGAATCATTAGTTGATTTCTTGAGAAATACGGCTCCACCCCCGGGGAGCACCACTCTTCCCATTCTCGGGCTGAATCCTAATCCGACCCAACCAGATCCCTCGTCCATGTTGAAGCGAACGGGGAGTAGCTCGAAATTGAGGGACTACCTTCAAGGTGCAACGGGTGCCAAAGCCGGACCCAATGCCGTCAAAAGCACCAACGGTGCTCGAGCAGACTCTCCACACCTTACCCAAGTCGGGTCCAAAATGGACAAATACCGACCCACTCAACCAACACACGCAGCTCACGTTGATCGCAACCGACAAAAGACCCGGGCAGAACCGAGAGATGCCATGGCGTCAGGTGGAGGTGGCACGGCTGATCTTGCTGCATATTTGAAGAGCTCTGGTCCTCCGCCTGGGAGTGAAGCTCCACCGCAGCGATTTGTTACCTCAGCTGGTGGTGGAAAGGACCAGGCAGGCTTCATGAAATTTTTCTCCCGACGTGGAAGCGTGCGGAAATAAACATTAACCCCCCATATATGTATCTACTATTATCTGCCAAATTCCGCCGCAAGTTTTGGATATCCACAAAATCGAGAGACCAAGAATCTTTGAACATTCTACGGCAGATGGGAAGGAGAGTGTCTTTTTTGACTTTTGAATTAGATATAGGTGATGACTGAACATGGCTGAATTACGGGCCAGTGATGCCGCCATCGATCATACGTCTCAATGATAAATACCCAAGCATGCGTACAGAGACAATGGAAATCATCTGTGGTCCCCAGAATTCAATAATCAGACGTCTGTTCGAGTCTGTTGGTGAAGTCTATTACTTATTAACCCATCGCAAATCACGAGTTGTAGCCTGTAGGTTGTGAGTATGGAGTTCACAGATCGTTTGCGCAGTGCAGTACGAGAACTCGCCACACGGTCTGTCATTTGATGTCGTACAACGACTGTCGACTCTCTGAGGCAGATGGTCAAGCGGGTATGCTGGCTGATAAATACAAAGGTCTATTGGCGCCCAGCCGGAAGCATCATCGACGGAGTCATGATGTGCAGTGGATGATGGATGCATGATCTAGTTCGGGGATGGAATGCGGAGAAGCGATCATCGTTGGTAGGAGGAGTATTAATAATGGGACTTTTTTCTTTGATGTTTGGTAAGCAGGACGGAGCTTGGGGACACACCACACCCTTGCAGATGAACTCTGTTCTGTAAGCCAAGGTGGTACGGATACACTGCCTAGGAAGGTAGTTTGCTTGTTTCCATGATTCACGGGGCCATTCTCCCGTGTGTTCTAAGTCAAGCTGATCGGTGCTCTATCTTTTGAGCAGCAGGGCGTTGATGCTGTTTTTGGTTTCCGGCTGAACTTTGAAGACTGGGATAAATGATCCGAAAGGGGAAGGTACAAGGAATGTTCTGGAAGGGGATGAAAGTTGAGGAAGTTTCGGTGGTGCAACCAAGAAAGAAGAGTCGTACTCAGTCGTATTTTCCCACTTTCCTTGGCGCCGCGGAGTTGGAGCCTTGGAGGGTCTTGTCGAAAAACGCACTCACGATCATCTCGTATTTCGTATGTACCTGGGTAGTTCTTTGCTGCTTGCTGCGCATCGTCTGACTGACGCGTATAATCATTCAAATCAACCCCGAGGCCCCTGAAAAGGATTACCTTGCTGCCTGCCTGTGAAATCAGACTTTTGCCATCCGGGTCATCCACGTCTTACGCCAGGCTATAAGCCACTTTGAAACTGGTGATAACACTTCGTATTATGGATGATGGAATCCTCGGAGAGTGTATTCACCCGTCGCAAACGGGCAGTAGTTGTTGTACGAGCACATCACTTTGTATGTGACTCGTGACCGCGCCTCGCGGACGGGAGCTCGGGTCCTTCAGGGTGCCTCGTGCCCCGAGTCTGGGACTTTCTTGGCGTATTTCCGGATGCTTGGGTATGAGGATAATTCACATCATTCATAACGACATTGTCCTCAGAGTGCATGTTTCATGTGCTCATGAATTACACGGAGTCGAGGTCTCGTTGCCAGGCGGACAGTTTGGTTGTAAATACTACGGACAGATTGAAGCAGATATCTCCGTCTAAAGGATGAGTCAGGTAGTCATGGTGATTAGCGGAGGTCTCCATGGGTTGGGCCGTTGATGAAACACACCAAGATAAGTCCGTCTCGCCCAGTGGACTTCCCATTGTCTTGCGAACTCGAGCCCGGACGAGCTCTTGTATCCGTATCTCCGTAAACGACTCTCGGACCATTCACCGGCCGGTTCTCTTGACAATTGCGGTAAAGGAGCCCTCGGGCTCCCAGGCAGCCAATGTGGGAAACTCTATGCATTTTTTGGCATTTCACACGGCATTCTTGACCCGAGTCGTGCATTACGCCATCCCCATCAACCAATCTCATGCACTGCCCTCGCTGGCTTTCTAGGCGTGAGTCAAAGGCTGACGATGATTTGATTGTTCTTGTCAAACTGGCTGACTGCCAAACGCCCTGTGTCCACGGTGCCGCAAAGGTCTCTTTCTAAGCCCCCGTTCTTCGGCTCACGGGCTTTACGCCCTGCAACTTAACGGGCGAATACGACGGTGATAGGAAATCAGTGACTCAGGCATCCATGAACCTAATCCGTGTCAATTCTTCGATTGATAATATATCATACCGCTACTTCTCCTCCATCAAGTCGATTCGTGTCTTGGACTCTCTTCACACAAACACAAACACCTGAACATTCCCTTCTGTGGTACTGATCCTTCCGGAAAAGTTTTGCCGCCTCCCATATTGGAAATTACTCACGGACAACGTTTAAAGTTCATCCGGCTATCGTCATCACCCACTCACTGCATGTGAAAAAGACAAGGCTACCCGAAATCTACAATACTACGTTAAATCCTCCGGGCACCACACTGGGACCCAAGAAAATTTACCAACGATCCACATCACCGGGACTCTTTAATATACCATTGTCCCCTTGTATATCTCTTACAAACCCGATCAATCAATCGTCAAAAACTCAACCATGCCTCTCTCAATGATGCAGCCGCTCAGTCGACCACCTTCACGTGATCTGACACCACCATCACCCACACGCCGACTATCTCGCGAGGAAACATATCATCTGGCCGAGACGGCAAGGAGAAAGTCGTCCAACAAAATCGTCCATGACGATCTCAGACTCAAACTCAGCCACGAGCACCTGTTGGAACTTCTACTACAAGACATTGCTCAAACCGAGCGAGAACGCCAAACATCACCCACCGAAGACAAGTACCTGATGGAGGAGGAACGCCAACAACGGAAGCGACCGGAGCAGGAAAGGAGGATATCGGAACCACCCAAATTGGACGAGTACGGATTCCCTCTCGACCAAGACGACGGAGAGGAAGACTTGGGCGGATTGTCGTTAATGCGGACTCACTCGCGGAGACCCACGAGATGAACTCTGAAGAAACCAGCGCCTTTTGTTTTGGTTTTAGACGACTGCATTGTTTCCAAAAGAACGACTTTTACGACCATTTTTAATCTATTCGACTCGATGATACCCCAAATTGCTACCAGATCCAAATTATGGATCGACCTCCCGGCGGATTTGCCCACGCAAATCCAGCCCGCTCGGTGGAAGCTCCCACCCGATCTTCTGAGAAGTCCCGATATTATAAGAGGACGATGAGCTCGTTGATCAAGGCAACTGTTGTGTTGCAGAGACTAGGAAAATCTGGCGATGCGGTCAGCTCGCACAGAAAGGAAGGACCGGTGATAGCTCCTGGTTCCAATGATGGCTACAGACTCAAAGTACGATGTCAGATCAAAAGGATAATGCAGTTGGCAAGGGCTATTGGATGAGGCTTATGCACTCTACACCCTTGTTTGCACTGTTCGACTGATCTTGCAGCTACTGCAATCTGCTTGCGTCGAGGAATCCAGTTGTAGCGAACTGAGAGATTGAAACTGAACAGTTCCCTCTCTCATAGATTAGGAATACCTCATATAATAAAATATAAAATATCTACTCTCGATCTCTCGATTCTTCATTCTACTTCATAGTCCCTCTCTCATTCACCGTAGCCATACCTTCTTGCATCCCAATTTGCGTGCACCTTCGCACCCGATAAGGAACCACCATCTCATTTCCCTTCTCAACAAGGCTGACCGACTCCTTCACGCACACAAATTCCGTCCCACTTTTCCCATCCGTCAGTTAGCAGAGCCTTACTCCGACCAAAGACTATGACTCTTAATAGAAAATTTTTCTAGGCATGCTAGCTCGAAAAGGGCACCATTCAAATCCCTATCCCCTATCCACATCAACATCCACCGAGACCCAACCCGCCGGAAACCTCCTGCCACAAATAATAATCGCGCGGCCCGTGCCAACGAGAACATGAAGAAATTACCACGTGGGTGGACCACCGGGACCGGCAATGAAACCTTTTTGGGTCTTTTGATTTGGTTGACCTCGGTGGTGGATCTCAGCAGCCATTTGACATTGTTGTGACAATGAGGTGGCATTGTTGTTAGTAGTATTGAACATTACGAATTCGTGCGTCTCAACACCGCCTCCCCCTGGAATGAATCAGGAACGAGAACCTTGAGCGTGGCGTGGCGTGGCGTGTCGGCCTTTGAACGACGCTGAGACCTGGCATGTGTTGAGAACCCCCCAAGACCGCGAACACGCAAGGCAAGGCTTCGCCGCCCGTGCGGCGGTTGCATTACCTAAAAGGGTCATCATATCAACTGGTGGTCTCACCCCAAAAAATTTGGACCTTTTCTGGGATCAAGGTTCCGCTTCAATCGATAGCGGATCCCTTTCGTCTGTTCGCTGAAGATGCCGACACAGATCCGTGCGAGCCTGTGACGGGAGATGGACCCTGCAGGTGCAGTTTTTCAGTTTTCTTTGCAATCAGCTGTGCCCCACCCTGAGACTTCTTGAGGGATCCATTACTTAGTGTTCTTTTTTATTATCGTCGTGATCCAGGAACAGGGATCCGCTGCCCTTTTCCTCTTATCCTATGTTTTGCGATGGCGGTCTGTGAAAATCTGTCGAGACGAGTACGACTAACTGGATGGGAAATGTTCTTCTGCAACTTGTGTTTGATGGGGACGCTATAGGTTTGTCGGTCAGGAAGGATTCGTGGGATGGTTGAAGACAATGTTCGGTTGGTAGTGTCGCATGTGTTTCGTACAACGACTACTGCCCCGTACCTGCTCAAAAAGACCGGTATTCGTACAAGAAGATCATTCAGCTTGTCATATCAATTCTCCCTTTGCCCATCGTAATTTGCTGACCTCGTGATTCTCTACAACCGTACGAGGACAAGATCACTACCAAGTAACTTGCGAACTTTAAGAATCCGAGTTGGGGACTCGAGGACAGCGAAAATCATATTAGAGCTGCGAGTTCCCGACTTGGCGAGAATCTGGCGAGCAAGCCCTCCGCGGGCCTCGATGCCTTTTCCCTCGTATGCTTTTCCATGTTTGTCCACTAGTTGGGTTGATTTTCGTCCCTAGTAAGAGCACATACGGTTTCCGGGATGCACGAATAACTCCTACAGGCCATCGCGAGCTTCCAGAGTTACCTAAGTATCATTGATGGTTGGCAAGGAAATCACTCTTACTTCCTCGGCGAAAGGCAACCCGAGTTGCGCCTTGGCCGAGGGTTACGAGTCTGTCTATCTATCGTGTAGAAAGTTACTGGGCCTGGGCCCGGGCGAGAATCATCAGCGCTCTAAACCATCACACGGTGGTGAGATTCTTGCACAGGTGCGATGTCTTTGGTTGAGTAGGGAGCTCTCTAAGCATTCATGGCAGTCTTCACGATGGATGTACATAAGTTGACATGGAAAGATTTGGTGGGGTGTTGAAACCCCCACCATCATTGTTGATATCACCTGGCCTCACCGTTCGGACACTTTTCCTTGCAATCTACTGAGTACTCCAATAGGATGGTCACGACGAGTGGGGTCTACGAAGTAAAGATACTCCCTCAGAACTCGAACACGAGGTTCTCACTCCTCGTCCCCTTCGCTGGTTGTCCCCTTACACCGGTCTGTCTCTTAAGGTGACAATGCAAGCACTTTCACAGTTGGGCATCTCTGCGCCTGCCAACGAGGACACACTGCATTCCCCTATCTAACGTGCCATGGCACACTTTCAGAAGAACGAAGACGATTCGGCACATCCGCCGTCCTCTGCATACTTCGTACTGTAGCTTGAATCGGCGGTCAGTTTCATCAGCAATCAGGAATGATGCAGCACTCAGAGGCACCTGGGCACTTCCATGCACAGTCACTTCTGCTGCGAGCCGTCCTGCAGCACTCGGTGCATGAGTCACACTCGCTTGCTGAACTAATTGGACAGATGCAGTGTCGATCTGGCGCACCGCTATTGGAGAGTTTGAGTGCACTTCCCTTCCTTTCCTCGCACTTTTAGTAAAGGCAATAAGAACGAACTCCGAGTCCTCCGGTGTCTTGGCCGTAAAATCCGAGCCGATGATATACCGAGGTATCGATGTTCCTCTGTCATCCTGTTCGAGCCAAATCGTCTTATTATTGTTTCTCCAAAAAGCGATTCGACTTCGGAGAACACAGCGGTAGACTCCTTTGAGACACTATTGCGTCTGGGAGCCAATCGTATTCTCCGTCAACTCTGGCGGTGTTTTAGGGGGCCGATACGGGAATGAGGTCCAACCCACGTATATTCACCGGGTCCAGTTGCATCGACATGAACCTGAAACGTAGTTCAAGTGTTTGATATGGAAGTGGTTGAAATTCGACCCTCGTCAGGCTCTGCCTAGGAGCGCTTGACTAGTCAATGAGGGAAACCATGTCGAGATATTATTGATGTTATCAGCGCCTCCGGTTGAACATCGGAGCTTGAGGCCACGAACGAAGACAAGCTTCCTCAAGATGTGAACGTGACATCTGGGCAGCTCTGATCGTCAACACCATCTGACACATGAAGCAACTTTTATTAGAAGATCTGGCGTTCCATCCTTTGTCATCAATGGGGTTCAGGTTCACCAAAGTACTTTGGCTTCGAGACAAGAATTGACCAAAATGCCTTTCATCCGGCAGTATCAAGCCACAGATCTGAATGAGGTGGTACACATCGTGGGCATACCCAGTCTGATTTGGCGAGTGACCTGCTTCTGACCTCTCCAAGTTCAACGAGACTGCAGCACCTGACTTGCGTGCAGGAGGCGAGATTATTCTTGACTTGGCTTGCCATATCTGGTGTCGCCCATACTTGATGCTACGACCGGAAACGTGCTTCGTCTTGGACGACGACCATGGACGTGCCGTCGGTTACATCCTAGCAGCGCTAGATACTCGTGCCTATGTTCAGTCATACAAAGAAGTATATATACCACATCTGATCTCGGAAGGTTACCTCGAGCCTGGAGTAGGTGAACCATCAGACTGGGACACGAACTTGCCCAGCGCCTTGAAGAAGATAATGCACACTCCCGAGGGAGCCTTACACCGGGAAGCACCCGACTTGATTGACAGCTACCCAGGCCATTTGCATATCGATGTTCTAGCTCCTTACCAAAGGCATGGTTGGGGTCGTCGGCTGATTGAACGAATCTTGGAAATTGCAAAGCGATTCCAAACACCTGGCATTCATCTGATCATGGCAGCATCGAATCAAGAGGCTAAGATTTTCTACCCCAAGGTCGGGTTTTCCAGATTCCCACAGATCCTTGACAATGGCGAGAGTGGTGAGGAGGGGAGAGATAAGACGACGATTTGGTTCGTCAAGTCACTGTAGAGGAACAGTTGGGGGATGGATAGGTAGTGAGGTGCAGCAGTCATGATTACATTCTCCAGTATTAAAAGTTTTGTTTGTGTAATGACAGGCCATCGAGTGAATTCCAGAATCAACATCTACGAAAGGCTGAATTCCTGCCTACAGATATCAGACCGATGCTCCCGTCCATCCCAGCTGGTTGCGGATTGATCCACCAATGAATGATGACTGGCTTCTGTTGTTGTCCCGGCATCCCATTTTCAAGAGGCAGTAGAATCATCATCGGGACTCATCAATAAGCTCGCTGCATTGCTTCGAAGCATCGATCGAACGTCTTCGCCCTATGAGACGTACACCGTGACAGCACCTTGATGCCCCCGGCGCATTGGTCTTTGGCGATGATACCAATGGTGATTGCATCTCAGGGATTTTTAGAGTCAGCCCATTCTTGCTGCAAGCCAAAGATACTAGATTGATTCCGATTGGCGCGATGAACCATCCCCGAAAATTGTGCCATTGCTGTTGTGAGGCCTCCTTGTAAATGTCCTGGCGGACTTGGATATCCTCGACCTCCGTTCATGGCAACTGAGGTAGAGCCATGGAAGGGACTGTACCCAGAGGTTGTCGCTGTATTCTCATCGTCGTATGGAAAGGCGCCGGGAACAGGATCTAGGCGCTCTTGTGCGGTTTGCACAGCGGGTGCCTCAGGCCGGCCCGCACGAGCGTTGCGTGCAACTCGCCGCAATATCTCCCATGTTGACAACCCACTCTGCTGCTCATCAACCGACACAGTATCCGACTCCACGGCTGGGGGGAGCGAACCCCGGTAGACTTGCATTTACAGTCGTCGTTGGCGTCATCATCCGCGTCGTCGTAAACGTGTGCAATTGTTGAGGATGGATTCCCATTCTCGCTCCTGTCTGAAAGAGGGTTCTGGCTATCTTTTCGCAAATCTGAGCTAAATATATCACCTCTCTTCTCTGCTTCCCGATCGATAACTGGGGGAACAAGAAGTCGGACTCGAGAATACTCGCTGATTTTATCTCCGCCGCCGTCGTCGTCATCATTGTCAGTTGGTGTAGCTTCCAAGGTGGAGGTGTCAGTCTCGCTTCCCCTCGAAATGCGATCATTAGCATCGCTCTGGGACTCGGGATTCCGCGTATATCCATTTCCTTGATCGTAAGGTGGAGTTAATGGATCTGGTGAGTCTATCACCGTGATCCTCTGGTATGTCATATCGCAGTTGTCACTTGGGGGAGTTTTTAGGTTATCCTGAATTTCACCATTCCACGGATGGATGAACTTACCACTTTGTCTCTTCGTCTTCCTTGCCTTGGCTTGGAGTTCCACAGCCAGGACAGGAGGATTTTGCCCCGACATTGCCAAATATCATACTCATGTTCACTACTTGCCCAGGACGGAAGCATTTTTCCCACTTCTGTATGAGATTGATGTCACGATTTGCATGCACATCGGTGACGGCGAATTGATGCCTGTCAACTTTCCGGGCTCCGTTGCTGTTGAATCTCTGCTTCAAAGCGAACAAAAATACCTAAGACTCGTTTAGCAAGAGTGATTGACCTATGAGAATATACGCAGACCTCCATGGAAGTGATAAATTCGAGATAGAATGGAGCTGGTGCCCCCTTGGCGTACCATAAATAAACAGGCTATTGGCGGAGAACTTGAGGAGGTATTGCATATCGTAATCGCGAGAGCGATTGAGCTTGGGTATTACTATATCTGGAAGTCAGCTTGCCGGGATAAATAAAAGACTCAACCGTCAGATCATGGTTCCTAACACCGTGTCTATCACAAAAAGCGACGCATGTCTTGTTGTTGCTGGCTCATAGCTCTGCTTCGAAGTTAGCATTCGCCGAAGTGATTAGCAGTGAAAAAGCTTTACTCCGCCAACTCGGATACGAAGGATTTGAGGGCATCATGAATTCCAGTGGTAGATGCACTGTCTGCACTCTGCGGTGTTGCTTCTGCTTGCTGCCTGGGGTCAGTCAAAGGCTGCTGTAGCGCAGCACCACAAGCTACTTACTGACAATGCTGGTATGATGTGAAGAAGCTCTCGCGCATAGGCGGCAGCGGCAGCTGCAGCGTAGCCCTGCCATATGTCATTCTTATGGGTATCTGAATAGTCACAAATTCCCCGAATAACCAAACATGGGAATGCATTCAAAAGACCTGCAGCCTCCATTTCAAAGCACAAGACTTTTTCGGTCTCAGCCAACTGGTCGCGGACTGTAGCATCTTTCATCAACTTATCCGCGGAAGCAATTAGCCCATAGTGCACCATTGGCTCATTCTCCGGAGATTCACGTTGAGGTCGAGGTACCTGATGGCCAAGGTCACCATCGCAGAGCCCTAGGCATGGCTTATTTGCGATGGAATGCACGAAGTTGGACACATACAAAATGTCCGTCGTTGGGGGAGGGCGTTCATACTTCTGTTTGAGCCTGTGGTTACTTGTAAAGGTTGAATTAATGCTTTCAGAAAGATTATGCCCTCGTCGCTCGTGAACAGAGCTCAGATGTTGGACAGCCGTCAGAAGACTGAATGGCGGTGTATTGAGCACTCCAGTCCGCTGAAACTCCTTGTTTTGCATGGCTACACCGAAATCGTAGTGTACAACTCCACCAGATTTACCAGTTGGGCAACTGACCACGACATCTCCCAGTCGGACATCATTCTCTTCCGAAGGTGCTCCGCCGCCAATTCCGACCATGAGCAAATACCTGAGCGGAAAGCTACGGCACATGTCCTTTGCTACTGCGGTGGCTGGAGAGAGTCCATAGCTGCCCTTTGGAAGACAGGCTAAGACCACATTGTGATCACCTATACGGCCAAAAGAGTATGTATTGCTGTCGGAACATAGGCGAGGTTGAGGAGGGCTGTGATACTCCACGTCCAAGAGCTCACAGGCAATAACATACTCTGTTTGGACAGCTGATATCCAGCCCACCTGATAAGAGCGTGGATCAAAAGGGCTGGCTGTCATTTTGCGCTGAAGGCGTTGATGGATGTTAGTTTCGTACCCAGAACAAGGTGCAGCGGGTACATAGCGACGACATCCTGTTGAGTTTATACGACATCCGATGATCAGGGGTCGAATCGTGTTCGGGGGGTGGTAACTTGACTGAGCCTTCAGCAGAAGATCAGATCCGCCTCATCTTCTAGCACTCACACGAAAAAGGGCAGGCGCGATCTAAAGTTTGATATCTGAGAGTTAAGCTCCATACATCTCTCGACAGATTTGATGAAGCCCTTTGATCAGATTGCCGATGTTCGACGAGAAGTTCAGATACGAACATTGGGCATGACTTGGCACCCTCAGCCCGAGGAGGAGGATGCATTCCTTAGTGCCAGGCTAATGAGCTAAGCCGCCACCAAACACTCTAAAATAAGAACCCTTGCCGCTTCAACAGCCTTTTGACATTTTCTCGCCGCCTTAATCTACTGCAGTTAGTATTGGCAGCTGCACCTGCATGTCACACGTGCCGTGCCACTGCCACTGCCACTCCACTACCGTATCACCGGCATCGTCATTCTTCAACTACGGAGGAGTCAAGCCAAACTGCGTTGACTCGGTCTCTCCACTCTATTTCCCTCCCACTTCAACTTGGTCACAAGTCAACTGCTCATCATGAAATGAATGCCGATGCGCTGCACCCACCTCTGCCTCTTCCTGCAACGCCGCATTTCAAGAGCCCTTCCTCTGTAGGCCGGAATCTCTTTCTGCTCCGGTCTGTTCCCAGGGCGATATGAAGCTGCTCATAGCATGGAACACGAGGTTAACTATGACTTCGACCACGAAGATCACTTCTGGCAAGGTAAATTTGGTTCAAGTTCATTGCGATATACGTTGGCAAGACATCCGGCTAATGCATCTGTCCCTCTAATTCAGCGCTGGACGACATCATTGCCCGCGAATGCCAAAACCATACCTTTATCGACGATTCGTTGCGCTCCTACTTAGCCATAATCAGCTCTTGTCGTGGTAAGCCTAGAGTATACTTTAAGAGGGGAGAAGAACATATTGGAGACTAATACACCACTCGCCAGAGCGCTTTCTTCCCAGCGACCATGATCTTGGTCGATGCGCATTTAAGCTGCAAGACTCGCCGCTCTTCAATACACATTCTGACTATATCCGGCGCCAATTCGTTCAGTGCTTGATAGAGGTATGTGAATTGGTCGTTATGCTCCTCCGGCACTAACTAGTCGTGTAGGATGACGAGCCCGATGTCATCCTCATATCGACCATCTTTCTGCTTACCGATGCACAAAGTCACGATCAGACATATGAGTTGTTGAATGACCAAGGCGCATTTCCTAGATTGGTGGACCTCATATTAAGTCCCCGACAGCATGGGCACGAAGGAATACACCGACTCCTCATGGAGTTACTTTATGAAATGTCGCGCATTCAAAAGATCAAGTTCACTGATCTCGGTACGTCGGCTACCTGTATCGATTCTACCCACCTCGTTAGACTGACTATCCGTCTAAAAACTAGCCCATATTGGTGACGACTTCATTAAAATGCTGTTCGAAATCATAGAACAAGTTTCTGACGATGTCAACGATCCTTATCATTATCCGACCATCCGTGTCTTAGTAAGCCTCTGACGCCCTAACTAAGGAGGTCGCTTCTAACGCCTTCTCCAGTTGGTCCTGAATGAACAGTTCATGGTCGCTGCACATGATCCTTCCAATACTCAGAAAGCTGTCCCATTGACCAACAAGGTCATCAAAGTGCTCTCTTCACACGGCAGTGCATACAAAACGTTTGGGGAGAATATCATTCTTCTTTTAAATCGAGAGGGTAGTGCTACTCCTTTTACTCCCAAGTCACACGGTCCGCATACTGATCAACTGTAGACGAAACATCGTTACAACTCCTAACCTTGAAGTTACTATATTTACTTTTCACCACTCCTCCAACTTATGAGTACTTCTACACCAACGATCTTCATGTGTTGGTTGACATTCTTGTCCGCAATCTTTTGGATCTACCCGAGGAGGCTTCCTCTCTGCGGCACACCTACTTGCGCGTCCTATATCCCCTGCTCGAACACACTCAGCTACAATACCCTCCGCATTATAAACGAGACGCCATTCGAAAGCTTCTACTTGTATTGGGTGGAGGCCATCTTGCCGACGCACCGTGGGGTCACTTTGAAGCCGTCGATGAGACGACAAAACGCTTGGTAAAGCGATGCGAAGGGGTCAGTTGGCTGATCGATCCCGAAATCGATCCACCTGAGCGTGTAGATTCCCCTACCCCCGAGACAGATTCAAACCCGGCATCTCCAATCTCACCCGTGAGATCAATTCCTCCAGCACTACCAGCCCCTCGGAAACTAAAAAAGCGCAACTCCTCAAAAGGTTCGACCCTTACAATTGGACAGTATCTAACACCGCAGTTAGAAGGTGCCCGACATTCCAGTCTCAGCATGATGGAGGTTGCTGCCCAAAGGGAAAAACCAGGAGTAATCACTCCCAGTCGAAATCCGAGTCTCAGGCACAATCTCCGCGCAGCAATTATGCACAATAAAAAGGAACGGCCGCCACCACCACAAGCTAGACGCTCCGGTTGGAGTAGGCCGAAAACGCAAGTTAGTTTGAACGAGTCGGAGGCTGCAAGTGTTCGAGCTTCAAATATGGATCTGAAGAACGATGCCACAGATCAACCTCCAATTGCTGAGGAAAATACACATTCCCATGGCGATCTCGTAAAGGGAGCAGAGCAACAGGCCAAACAAAATCCATCTTCCATTTCCCACATAGAATCTCCGGCGCTCTCTGTCAGTCATCATCAACATCACATGCCACATTTTAGGAAGCCGCCACCGATGCCTAAAGCTCGTCGATGGCGTGGTAGGAGGGGAAAGGATGAGGACGAAGGCGGCAGCGCCAGTACTCCTAGAGAACCTGGAAGATTCAACCCCAAATTACCCTCAATTGTTACAACTACATCCTCTGGACAACAAGCTCCTGCTCAATCCCCCTTTTCACCCCTGGAAAAAACTCTCTCCCCACCAGACCCAGGTTCAGCCGACACAAATCCAGAAAAGGCGAGTGTAAGTCAGGCTTTGGAAAAGGCACAAGCTATTGCACTTGAAAACATCACAGAAACCATGGAACAAGTTAATCTTGCTGTGGAGGCTGTAGTAGGACAAAAGAATACCACAAAAGAGGATGGCAAGGGAATTATTGATGGTGATCAAAACGAAAGATCTTCTACAGAGACGAATTCTCCATTGGGAGAAGAGTCAGGCCAATTCCACGATGCCCTTCTCACACAACCTGAGTTAGGGTCGCAATCGCAAACCCTCCCACCCCCACCGCCTCGACCACCAATGTCCCGCCGGCACACCGAGACGAAAGAAGTCGTCAGTGATGCTCCAGAAGTGGTGATCCCTGAACCACAACCTCAACCTCGACTTGTTCTCACACCACCGGGTCAGGAGCCCTCTCGCGGCGTCCCCGGTCCGCAGATCGAATTGGAACGAAGTCCCTTTTTGACCGATGAGGAAGAAGCTGAGAGTGATTAATGAAGAGCAAGTTGTTCGTCAGGAGAGTCACAGTCATACTGTGGGATGTCTTATTACCCTGTGTGCAGGAAATGGGAAGCCATGCCACCCCAGCAACTTCTCAAGTCGAGGTCTCTGAATAGCCAGCTCTTTACGAAGACACGAATGCCCTCGAGCACGCAGGTATATGGTTACGGAGCAAACATGAAGGTCATGTGCTGAGATCAGAGAACTGATTCGACACGAACATTACTGCGTCTATCGCGTGCTGACCACTGGGTTCCAATCTCGCATGAACGAGTAACGAGAGCAGCAGTCGGAAGACCAAAGCCAAAAAAATGCAATGCATTGCAACGATGGATGATGATCACTCAAGAAGGAACGATTTTAGTCTAGTTTAGAATGCGGAATGAAATGAGACGAGACGCGCGTAATCGCCCAACCATCCCATACCGGCTTTAGATCGTACAGTTCCCAACCTTGCGTCCGCTAGCCGATGCGCCTGGAAAGCCCTGTCCACTTCCGTCTACTACATACAGTGACGCGCTAGAATCGATGTGCGTAACATCGTAAAGATAGAGAAAGGAGCACAAGAGAAGTAGAGAAGGAGAGAAGGAGAGAGGAAAAGAGGAGGATTTCATAGGAATCTTTTGATTTGCATTGCTCGAAGGGTAATTGTCATCTGAATGGTCATATCTGTTCTTCGTTGTGTTCAGTCCAATCCAATCGAGCCAACCCAATGCGAGAAACAGTCTGTCTGATATCCCTCGTTGTCCCTATCGAAGGGAGACAACTCGGATGAAGAAAGACGACATTTGTGTGTGAAGGAAAAAAACGAACGAACGCCTGCGCTATGATGCCACTGTCTGCCCCTTAGCTCGCTTCCTGCGACTGTAAGCAGGGAGATGTTTCGGCATATGCCTAGTTTTCGAGTTATTGTACATGAGCATTCTCGGCATGCATACTGAGTTTATCACCACCTAGCCAGTAGTGAATTTTGATCCCAAAGTGCTCCAAATGCCAGGTGCCGTGCTTTGGTATCGCCGCACTCCTGAGACACTCTTGTAACCCACGGTTTCCGTGTTGTCTGCTAATGCTCAAGAAGTAGTGTCGCGCTGAGAGTGATATCCAGGGAGATGACAAAGAAGAATACCCAAAAGGTCGGGAGGTGGTTATACTCAGTCGTAGATACCGAAGAACTGCTCTACGCCTAAACCACCAGGCTGCTTGTAGAGTGCATCGTACGCCTGAAAGAGGAAAAGCCCATATCCGCTGCCAAAAACTTTGGCCTTGAGAGAACCGATCGCGTCTTGTTGATTCTGTCGAGAGGGTACAGCCTGGCCGTTGGTTGATCCTGCGTGTGGCCAACCGGATTCAGTAATCACAATAGGCTTTCCATTAGCGACTGCTTTCACCATGCCGATGGCAGTGTTAAGGACAAAGTCGCCTGCCCCAATAGCAACAGTGTTCGGGTCGAAGAAAGCATGGGCATTGACGGCACAATAATCTGAGGCGGCACAAAGTTGAGCATGGTTCGAATGAGCGATGAATGTATCCACGGTAACGACGTGACCTTTGTATCCGACTGCTGAGAGCAATTGACGTGCAATTCCAATGCCGTCAACAACTGCTTGAACCAGACCAGGGTTGCTATTAACGACTTCGTTACCAACAACGATAGTGTCAACCGCGCCCAGATTTCCTCCGAAAAGACTGATCAGTTTCCCAATGTCACCTGCAACATTACTGACAGTATTAATACCAGCGATCAGAGCCAAGCCCTGTGCACTAGCTGCTCCTGCAACATCGTCAAGAGGACAGCCGATGTCGTAAACACGAACTTTGGTGAAGCCTTGACTTTTCAAGAAGCCGAATTCCGAGTCCATGGTCGCTCTGGATTTGCATTTGGAACCATTGTCAATCAATTCGTAACAAATGCCGAGTCCACCCATATCTGAAAAGAATTTATTCTCGCCAGATGTTGATGGTGCACCATTACTAGCAGCCGCACTGGATTGCTGCGCTGCGGGTGGGGCACTAGAAGCGGGCGGAGCCAATTGAGTAGTTGAAACTGGTCGAGTGCCTTGTTGAGGGTTGAATTGCATAGCATCGCCTGCTGCTTGGTTGACAGGTGGTTGAGGTGTTGAGATGGAGACGGGTGTGCTGGAAGAAGCTGACGGGACTGGGAGAGACGGTGTTGCAGATTTCTGAGAAGGTGGTGGATTGGTGGTGGAAGCACTGGGTCGACCACCATGATAGTCGGTAGAGATAATAGTTCCGTACTGATCGACCCAGACGACGGCGTTCGAAGCTGTGACTGTCACCACGCTGACCACGGTGTTGGTTTGAGTGACTTGGGCACGCGCGGCATGAAGATGCTGATGTTGGTGATGATCTTGTGATGGTGAGTTCGCGGATCGACGCAGAAGCGCATTGAACCTACCATGAGGAATAGCTAATCCAGCCTGCACGCACAAGGCGACAAGGCTGAGACAGATCGCCTTCATGGTCGTAGGAGTGGGTGTATGATTGTGATAGAAAGAACAACGACTGTGTGAGGACCTATATTCGAAGAAAGGTCTGATAAGAAGCGAGAGCTTTTTCACCGGCCGGCGGTCAGTCAAGAAAGGCAGAGAAAGTTCAAGTGGTGTGCACGAAAGCAGGGTTCAAGGGCAAGCAAAAGCACAGTGTCCAAGACATCAGCCCATACGGTCGACGGGGGGATGCAGATGTAAACGGCTTGGGTATAGTATATAGCAGGACAAAGAGATTGCGAGTGGATGCGGAAGGGGTCCATGCGCGGTGGTTGTAGGCTTGAGTAGCGGCACTGCCTCTTTGTTGACATGGAGACAGACGACAAAGCACAGACAACAGGATGGAAGATCTCGAACCCGCTTCCAGAGAAACGAAGAAATGAAAGACAGATTGTCTGTCCACAGTCTCTGCAGTCTCTCGAGTCCTGCTGCGCGCAGGCCGCCACGGTACCCGCAAACGGAGAACTCGGGGAAGAGTGAAGACACACGGAATGAACACCAGCACTTACCTTTTGGAATATCCCGAGGCTGATTGATACCTAGGTGATCGTTTCGAACGATGAGGAATGGATAGGACAGAAGTGGAGGATATCCAGTGCAAGGAATGACAATGTTGTGGTCCTGCCAGTAAGGAATGTAGAGGTAAAGTAGGTTGGGTGAGTGGTTGGAATGCGCGAAGTCCAGTCGCGACAGGTTATATAGGGTGCGCTTCTCACGTGCAGTCGCGACGACCTTCACGCAACTCATGTCACCACATCTTGGCAGTCACGATCGTGAAGGTGTTGACTACTTACCTCAATCACAAGACTTCCAGGGTTCTTTGTCCTCTTATACAAGGTGATATTGCGAACAAGTGAGAGTCATCTACCAGTCTGGGGGTCTCCACGATTCGGATGACAACCTCCCCCAGGTAACCCTGTATACGGCAAGCATCACTCAGCCTGCCCTGTTCTTATCGTTGATAACGGGAACGGGTGGCAGTCACAGTGATATGTACCATCTCCTGTGCAATAGTGTCAACATGACCGTCAACGTCGTGGTCCCATCAAGACCACTGTCAGAAGATAACAGATTCACAGGGGTAAATGACCAAAGCACAAAGCATAAGGTCGTGTTGGGTATCCCAAGGACGAACTCCCTACCATGACGAGATGGTGACAGCATCTTGTCCAACCAATATCGTGTTCCCATTTTCTCACCGTCCACATAGCACCTGTGGTGCCGCATAGCTTCAGGCAGCGTAACAGAGGTTGGGTCTCATACCAAGAATACTAGAAGCTCAAGATACAGAGAATCTGATGAAGCACTCTCCTGTAGCAAAGACATAGAGGGATGGGAAATTGACTACGCAGATTCATCGTTAAGAAGGCGGAAGAACGACTTGACTGGCAGTTGACAGACAGCCTTCACAAGATAGGAGGTGTCGATAGCTTTCCGGGAGCGAGCTTGCAGCCGGAGGCGCTAACCCACGATAGGCTAGTGTATGGCAACCGGGTGGCTGACGTGGCTGAAGTGGCTGCATCGTGCGAGTTCATCCTAATCGATGTGGTACGAGGCTATGAGGCTACAATTCCATATAGCAGTCTCCGAATTCGTGATGAAGACTCATGTTCTGCAGCCCTCTATAGGGTGTCGTGCTTTACGAATCTCATTATCAAACCACCCGTGTCCTGCATCGTAAGCCTCGGTTTCATTTCTGTGCTTAAGTGATCATGATAATCCGTCAATCGCCTGGTATCCTGAAGTTCCAATCATGTATGCCGTAATCCCATCAATTGTCCTCGCCTACCCGCCTCTCTCACCGAAGTCTCGTGCCCACTCCTCGAACTCTTCCAGGCCTTTCTTGCTCACACTGGGTCGGATGCTTTCCAAGCTGGCTTCGAAATCGACCATGTGGATGGGTCGGATCTGATCCATAGGCGTAAAGAGCAGCGCCTCGCCCAGGTGCCTCAGGGGGCCCATTGCTGCATCTTTCGCCAATGCAGTGATATCTGATCCCGAGTACCCTGTTCATGGCAGTTAGCAATATGTTCTCAACGTTAATCCGTGCTCACGAACCTTCTGTCAGCTCCACTAGCCTCTCGATATCTTCACCACTCAATTCATGCTTCTGATGGCCAATGAGTGTCCGGATCTGGACCTCCCGTGTCTCCTTCTCGGGTAAGGGAATGTACTGTCTCCGCACGAAACGCCGTCGTGCAGCTTCGTCGATATCCCAAGGGCAATTTGTCGCGGCAAGTACCAAAACCCGGCTGGCATCACCCACCGTCGTGTCCTTGCCTGCTGCGGCTCTCTGAAGATCCGACCACTGAATCAAGAACTCGGTCTTACTGCGCCTGGACGCCTCGTGCTCGCTCGACCCACTTCGCGAACTCAGCAATGAGTCGATTTCATCCACGAAGATAATACTGGGTGCCAATGCCTTTGCCATGGCGAACAATGCTCGGACTAATTTCTCCGATTCACCATGCCATTTGCTCGTAAGACTGCTTGCGCTGATAGCGAAAAATGTGCTCTTGCTCTCGGTCGCCACCGCACGTGCGAGCATTGTCTTACCAGTTCCCGGTGGGCCAAACAATAACATTCCCCTCGCGGGTTCGCGCAGTCCCATAAACAGATCAGGCCTCAAGAATGGATACACAACTGCTTCCTTCAGTGCTTTCTTGGCGGCATCCAGACCTGCCACGTCTTCCCAGTGGACCTCATCGCCTTTGACCACGATCTCGTTCAGAATCTGCTTTGCAGAACCCTCATCCAAGCCCTTGGGTAGATTTTTGAGCACGTGTGCCATCTTCTTCTCTGACGAGGAGACTGAACCTTCATCTTCGAGAGACTCGGCATCTGTCGATGGTGGGGTAATCGTCTTTGCGCTTTCGGTCCGACCTGCTCGAGGCCGTCTTGGCTTGTTGATCGTAGATTTCGGAGGCTCTTCCTCACTCTCTGATAACTGCTCACGCCGACCGGGTGACCGACCTCGAATTTCCAGAGTGGCACCACTGTTCGCAACCGGTTTCCGCGTGATAGAAGGAGACAGCTTGTCGTCTCGTTGGTATGCTTTATCAAGTATGTTGTTTGCAATCGTCGGTGGGACTTTATGTTGGCGGGCAGGGTATTCTTTTCGATAGACGATGTCAGGTGCTTTGGGGATAGATGCGGGAGACCTCGGTCTCGTCCTGGACAGACCTGGGCCTGGCAGCAGTGCGTGAGCTGGTACTGGAGGTGGTCGTTCAGGTTCAGGATCAAAATCAATCAGATTCGGGACCGACGGCGCGAGTTGCGTCTCTCCCAGCTGGAGGCTCTCCATGGATTTCTGCATCGAAGACCTTGATGACGTTGCATATAAGTAATCTCGAGGGTTAGTCTGTGATGATTGCTCTAATGTAGGTGATGTGGGGTTAGGGTTAGATCGTCGGCGATCGCTAGGTCTTGAAGCGGCATCCTGGTCAATGCTGCGTCTAGCGGCGGTGGCACTGAGCCTTGCTTCTATCGATGGGTCTGATTCTGGTCGGGGATGACTTTGTGCACTCAGGCGAGGCTGCGATTCCCACGCCAGTCCGGCAGCCCTCATAGTATCAGGTAGCCTGTCTTTATTTGGAGCCGATCGATACTTCCTGAAGCCCTTCTTCTCCGGGCGAAGTGTGGTTCGCATTGTCTTCCTACCATGTTCTGGACTCGGACTTCTGGAGACTTTGGTCGCAGGTACGGGCAAGCTAGGCACTCTACTAGATGATGACTGGCTGCGGGAGTCGGACGTCGTGGCCTCTTTCTTCAGTGTCCTTTCGCTCGATCGACTGGTGAGGATTGAGGGTCGTGGAGGAAGTGCGGGAGTAGGAGCTGGAAGTTCCGACATCTGCATGGGTCTTACGGTCTCGTCTCCTAGCCATGATGACGCCGACGACCTTTCCGGAGTAGGTGTGACATCGTGCCCTCCTCTTGACTTCTCCAACCGTCTTCTGCCCGATTCCGACTTTCTGTCATCTGGAGAGTCTTTAACGATATCTTGACGGCTAAGCCTGAGGGCTTCAAAAAGGTCAACTCTTTCTTTGCATTGATTCTCCAGTTGACGAAGAGAATCGTACAGTGCCTTCTCGGTCTCGGACTTGGGTTGATAGTTGAAGGGCAGTTTGTAGGCTTTAAAGTAGGTGATGCCGTCCAAGGCAGATTTCCACGATCGGAGAGCCTCTGCTTCATTTGCCTATGGGCACGAGTTAAGTCAGCATTTCCGGTCTTCTCTGTGCGTAGATAGGCGATCAGAAGTGCCTACCTGACCCTCGAAGAAGACTGCGGTCGAGCAATGCAGATAAGATTCATCGTAGATCTTTTGCATCAAAGAAGAGGGCTTGTTCCGCATCATGATTGCAGTCGTTGGCTCGGAATGACACAATCATCTCATGAAGATGAGTAGTCAGTCAAAAGGACATTTCCTGGTTAATTCTGGCAGATCGAGAGAACTTGAAGTCTGAGCCTCATTCTGATGTGGATTGGAATAACTTGCGGACTCCAAGAGGCAGGACATTGACGAGTTGACCCGCACACAAGGGACAAGCACAAGTCACCAGTCTTCCAACTCCACCAACTTACGTCACATGAGCCCGACCAGCCCGTGACTCTTCTCCAGCCACAGTGATACAGGAGTACGCCGTGTACGCCATATACGATGTGCCTCAAACTTATTGAGGCTTCCGACGTTCAAGGTGGTATTCTGGGAGGATAGAAAGAATTCAGATAAACAACACAAAAGACATTCTGGTTCTTGACTATCCTTCCGGACACGTGTCCGGGCGGTCCTAGAAGTACAACCACAATCGACTAAGCACCGGCAAAATCATCAATCAATAGCAGCAAATACTTTATTATGTGGCATAATTTTCATTCTCATTGCTGGTGCACCCGGGTCTATGAAAATGGCGAGAGCTGACGAGCCCTCCAACCGTCCCCGTTCTTTTTTCCGGTAGATATACAAGATTATCCAGAGAAGCCCTTGGACCCAGCGCCAACCGATACATCCATCATGCATCTGATCAGGTTATAGCGAAAACCCGCCCAGCAGGGACTCACTCGTAAACGCCCATTACCATGCAGTTCGCAATTCGCATTCCGCTCTCCGAATAAAAACATCAAGCTGGCCTGTGGGTTCCTCAATCAACCACCGGGTCATGCTAGAAAGAAAACCGCTCATCACGACCATGATGCTGCTTGGGGGAAAGCTCATCATCCTGGTGGTGGGTATCACTTTTTAGATAGGAGTCTCGTGTGCATCGCGCTGTTTTGAGCGCGGCCGGAAATCACTCCTAGGGCCGACCGTGGGAACAATCGTGCAAGGTTAGTTAGTACTGTGAAGGACAGAGCAGGTGGGGTCACAATTTGCTCGTTTGTTGTGCATTGTGCTCGTCGCGTAATGTTCGCTTGAAGTATGCTTTGGCCATCTCGTATGAAGACCTGGATGCGAGTCAGCTCGTTGAACTGGACTTTCCATGGAGGGGCGGGGAGATTCTGGGGGCTAGGAGAGGCCTGAAATTCCGAGAGAGGCCCGAAGGGCTTATAGGGGCGCAGTGCTACGACTTACCAGCAAATGGCGGTGCTTGGCATGGTTGTGATGATTCTGGGTCGCCAACCTCTCATGAAGCCACTCCATCCGAATTCTTTTTTGATGATAGATGCGGCATGAAACAACCCTCGCACGTTTCGAATTTCATCCTGTTGACTCAATCCTCTTGTCTGGAGCAGTGTTTTGATCACGTCCAGAGGCGTGGTGAGGCCGGCAGCAAACGCACCAGCCAAGCCACCAGCCACGCAATGTGTAATAGGGTCGTAATCTTTCCGAGGATTCATCACCTTGGACAAGGACTCGTAGGCCATGAATTGAGTAGCTGTAAACGGTACCGTCATGCATAATGTCGTCGGGTACGAAACATAGAAAGCTGCAAGTCCCTCAGCGCGAAATACTGATCTTGCACAGTCGCCCAGGGATCGATACGTAGAGCCATGCACCTGCATCCGCTGTTTAATGACTGCTTCGTTGTCAGTAGGTGCATTCCAGATCGTCGGCCAGAATGTGCTGTTCATACCGTCAAAAGGATTCATCAGAGCATCGCTTGCGATTGTTGCACATGCTCCGCTCGTTGCTATACAACATTAGTGTCGGATCTTTTGCTGTCCTTGCAGAGTCAAGGACACCATACCGGCCGCCAACGGGTGATGTTTGCCATCTTGTTTGTTTCCACCCGCAAACTCTTTCACAACCTCGTATGTTCCAAAGTACACGGCATGAGCAGGACCTGGTTTCGTGTCAGAGCTTGTGGCTTGGGTTTTATATCTCTTCCGGGGCAAAACGCACCTGCGCCGACTATCACGCTGGTCATGCCTCGCCACAGTGTTCGTATTCCTTCTAACCGATAGATTGTGGAGACCGCATGTGAAAGACCATTGTAGAGACCGCCCGCCGACGGGTTTATGATTTGCATCCGGGTCTAATTGTCCGATATCTCTTAGCTGAAATGCTTCTTAAATCGGCGGAAAATTTGGCGAATACCTACCTTCATTAAATCCACCGGGTACATCACCGTGTGTTCCTAGTCATACGGTCAGCTTCGGTTTCTTGCTCCATTGATTGTGGTTCCCATACAGCGATGCCTGCGAATGCGCCGGCCAACATGTTGTGTCCGAGCCCATAATTTGGTGGGAGAGCTTCGTAGCTACAACCAAACTTGATCAGCACTCCAACCACAGCAATTCAGCAGTGGACTCACTCGAAATCATCATCAGCAACGACATCAGGACTGCTTGATATTGTCATATTCTCCGCGGTCAGGGCCGCCGGGAACTTTGCTGACGTCGCCACGTTTGCAGATGGTAGATGGTGCTCGGAGTAGAAACAGCTGGGATGCTCCCAAAAGAGCACGATCAGGACGGGATGGAGGGGTCGGTTGGATGTCTAAGGATCAGTGGGAGAGTGACGGGTGCACATGAAGAAGAAGGATGCCAGAGAAGGATAGGGTGGCTGATACCGCAAGAGAGACGGCAATAATCGAGCAGAGTTGAAATGAATTTGTTAAACTTTTGGGCCTGGGATAGTCATTTGGCTAATGATTGACGGAATGGGGATGGGCCACCGCCTATGGGCGTTGCTTTTACGGCGCCTTTGGGCTTTTCTGCAATCAATGACGCTCCAGCCTTCCAGTCTGGTCCCCGTCTCCGCGGCAGTACTGCCACTGCTGTCACCCAGGGAGCTTTTAGCCTCTTGCAGGGCAGTAAACCCCGGCTGCCCGGCCTTGAGTTAACTAGCACCTCCGATCATCGCTCCCTCCCTCGCTGTTCACTACCGAAATCGTGCAAGTCGACTTTGTTCTAGGCAGCCCTCCGTTTTCCTTTACTTAGTCACGACCCCATCGTCTTACTCGTAGATTTTCGACATCTTCTTTCTATCTCCGGTCATCTTCGGCCTCGCACCTCGGTCTCGATGAGATAGATGCGAGAGTCATCTTCACACGTGGGGAGCTTCCATGGCATGCCGGAGTGGGAGCCATGACCGTGCTTCATTTTGAGCCTCGGGTTCTGTGGCTGCTCATCGTCGGGATCAACCTGCATCAACAACGGCTTTTGTATCCGAAAGCGCACGATTGCCATTCGGCAACATGAACACGGTGAGTTACTCTAGAATCAGCAGAGGCAATTCTCAATATTCTCACTTTGACTATATCCCGAAGTCTAGCGCTTGACTTAAAACACAAACGAGGCTGTTACGTCCTTCACGACGCTGTGTCTGCTGTGTCTTGCTACTGCCAAGGAAGCGATTCTCTCAGTGTATACTCTACAATGCACCCCTTAACTAGAGCCAGCCTTATACCCATCAAATGCAAACGCCGCGCTCCCATCATACATCGTGGCAAAAGTGAATGTCGTTTCTGTGTGCATACCGATTGTGCTAGTTCCCAGCCATTATAAATCAACGTTGAATTTCCACTGGTCTATTGAGACTGACAGTTAGCATGATTTCAACCTTTGGCGGATCAACCCTGTATCAAAACTCACCCTTCTTGAGGTTTTCTGCAGTATCGCTTAGCAGAATCTCTCTTCTTCGATTGCAGTAGGTCGTCTTGTCAAGAATCTCCACTTTGAGGCCTCCCAGCTCGTTCACAGGCTTTTCAAACATCTGGCTGAGGTTCTCCACTGCCATCTCAAGATCCTTTTGGTTGTCCTCGAATATCTCGGTCATGTTGTTCCGCGCAAGATAAAAGGCGAATGCATATGTCCACTTGAGGGTTTGTCGGCAAGCCTGCAGTGCTTTTGACGCCGTGTCAAGAAATTGAACTTCGATCCACGACATATTCGACTGCGACTGCAGGCTCGTCATCTTCTTTTCAGTCTTCAGCCAAAGGTCCTTATCCAACTTGGCCGATTGTTCATGATTGGCATATCGATTGTAGTAGTGGAGGTAGCGCTCCAATGAATGTCTAGAGCGAGCTTGAGCGTCTCGAGCATCGCTCCCAGACTTCTCTTCGAATCGATTGCAGTTGTACCAGCTAGTTCCATGTTCGACCCATGGTCCCATACACATCCAGCAAAATTCGTGTTTGCACTTTCGACAAGTCATGTGATTGCAGCCTCCGTTCTTCTCAATCGTTGAATTACATTTGGGACACTCCTTGGTATTGGCTGATATCCAATTTGAGGTCTCACTGTCGTCCTCACACTTCTTCATCCACTTCTTCACCAGCGCACATGGCGCTGGTCGATGGTCTGACAAGGTACAGCCAAAGCAAAAGCTGTGGTCGTTCGAGCATCGGACTGTGGGCACAATGCGACTGAGATCTCGTTTCTTCACAGCGCAATCCACAGCGTATTCACACTCCGGTGCCGGGCACCACTTCAAATTGTCCTTATCGTCTACGTATGTTCGGTTGAGCAGAACTTCGTATCGATCTTGGACGGCTTGCTCTACCAGTAGTCTGAGTGACTTGGAGTCGACAATCCGGTGACAACCATCAAAAGCACATTCGATCCTTGCTGCCTCTCCCTCCTTAACTTTCTGGGTGAGGTAATGGGTGTAGCAGTCCACACAGTATCGATGACCACATTTCATTGCGAATGTTTGTAATGAAGGATCATCTTCATAGCAAATGTCGCAGGTGAAGCCCATCACAGTTTGCAACTTGGGGGTGTTACCAAAGATCGACCCTAGTCCTGCAGACTCAAGAACTTTATCTTGGTTATCCATATAAGATTCAATGAGCCTCTCCTTGTTCCAACGCATGAATCGTAGTAGGATCGCCGCCTGTTCGGCCGGTAATTCAATGATCGACGATACTTCTTCGAACTGACGAGTTTGCTGGATTTGTATATCTTTGGGACTTAGGACTTTGTAATCGACTTCGTATGGCTTTTGAGGGTGTGTGAGGATGTCCTTCTCGTAGCCAAAACTTCCGTCTTGGTCTTGGTCAAAGTCTACCACCATTAGTCAGTGAACGTCAAGTACGAGCAAATGATGGACCCACCTCCTCCTAGGCTTCCTACATCACTATCCTGGGTTCCTTCATCAAAATCCAGCTCATCTCCACTGGGGGGGTCTGACATGAAGTCATCTTCGGAATCCATGGCTTGCAAGGCCGGCGAACCGTGTTCAGTTATTGGAGTGGTAGGACCCTGCTGCAGTTGAGGGATGGAAGTCTTTCGAGACTTGGAAGAGTATGGAATCGACGCGTCTGTGACGCACTCTTCAGCCTTTCGTTTCTTGAGTTGAGGTGGCGTGGTGGCTTTGAGACGAGCAGCTGTGTCTCCGGACGAGACGACAGACTGCTAGTGGGGGATGATGGGGGGACTCTTGATCGACTTTGAAACGATTCGTTGTATGCGGCAATGAGTTGAATGGGAGATCAAGCAATGAATGAGTGACTGGAGGAATGTTGAAAGAAGATACAGACAATGTGCCTGAATTTGCAAAGAGCTGGGTACGAAGTTTAAAGAACCACGAGACGGGCAAGTTGCAGGTGGTGATGATGGCGTTGGAGGGTTGACTGACGGAGGGTTCGAACGGTGATAGGAAGTTGGCATCTGCGGAACTCGCCATACTTGCCGCAATAGAGCCGGTGGCGGCTGCCTCGCAGGTTGCAGGGCATCGGATTCGGACATGGCCAAAATGACGCTCGGAGGTGAATGGAACACGAGAAGATCAACGACTAAAAACGATGGTTTAATGATGATGCAGTGGCGGTAAAGTGATGATTGATAAGACACTGGAGATGGTCCAGAATTTTATCAGTACAGCCTCGTGCGACGGCCCTGGAAGCACGATAATCTACGTGTTACTATGATGAAACCTTCCCAGGGAGTCTCATTCGTCTTCGTCGTCGTCATCATCATCATCATCCTCGTCCTCTTCACTCTCACTTTCGCTCTCTGCATTCTCAAGCCATTCAATAAATTGAGCGCTTTGCTGTCTGACTGCATTCATGTCTGCATCACTGCTAGACCTCTCATCCGCCCACCAAGACACAAATGCATCCTCCGAAAAGACTTCAAGGTCATAAAGATCTTTGACGACAAAGAGCAGTGTCTTTCCACCTTCCTTGCGTCGTGTAAGATCTTTCTGAGCATCTAACAGGAATGACACTTGTTCGTGGACAGCTTGAGTGGCTCCTGTCCGTCGTATCAAGGTGTTGTATGCCTGGAGAGTTTTCCTTGTGGCTTCTGCGGGTGACAGATTTTCTTCTATGCATCCATGAATATGCTTCATCAGTGCAACAGCGACTGCATGGCGGACCTGGGTTTCATCTGCCCCACCACTAAAGCGCAGTCCCATGAGTTCACTCAACATGTCGTCAGCCTTCTGCCCTTCTTTCATTCTTTGGAAGAGAATGGCGACCGTGTCGTGTTGGAAACGGTCCCCTTGATCATCATCCGACATAGATGTAGCAAAGCTGTGACTTCTTGAGCCTTCGAAGGATGATGCTTCATCCTCGGACAAATCAGACCCCTGGCTAGATATTGATTCGGCATAATCGAGTTTGTCGAAGACCAGCCGGGATGCACTTGACCCGAAATAATCGTCTTCTTCTTCCAAGTACGCATGGCCATCACCGCCCAAGCCGCCCACAAGCCCATCATTTCGTGCTCCTCCGTCTGATACACCTTGACCCTTGCATACTCTTGATCCTGCGGGAACTGTAGTGCCAGGCGCTATCCTTACGCCGAAAGAGATGAGGACGCCCTCCTCAATGATGCAGTCGTCTCCAATAAAAACCTCGTTACCCACAATTGCACGGGTAATCTTGACATTATTGCCAATTGCAACATCATCCCAGACATAAGTAGAATTCAATTGAGTGTCCTTCCCAATGTGGCAGCGTTGACCCACGACACTACTCGTCAAGGAGCACCCTCGGCCGAGACTGGTATTACCACCAATGATGGACCCACCGTCAATCTTTGCCGGTCGGTGGACAATAATTGCGCGGTCTTTGATATAGCCAGATTGTGACCGATCGTACTTAGTCTCACCAAAAACATTGTTCTCGACTGCGATGGAGCTGACAATATCTTGCTGGAAGTGTTGGGAGACAGTATTATACGACCAAAAATCTGCAACCCGGGAAGCGTAATGGTCCTTGACGATGAAGGTATGAATGGTCTTTCCGTTGAGTTCCCAGTCCTTCAAGACACCAAAAAGGAAGTCCTTGCGGGGTGATTGATTGTCGAAATTGTCCGACCACAGGCTGAGCACATCGGGGGTGCATATATCGATGCGGCAGTCAATAAGGTCCTGCCTGATTTCAATCTCTGGCGTTTTCAGAATCTCTGGGTCAATCTGAGCCGTAAATTGTTCACCAGGCAGTGATTCTTCGTAGTGCAAACATCTGTTTTTTGAAGGGTCCAGTACGAAGGTAGAGACCACTCCTTCGCCGTGCTCGTGCACGCCAGGTTCTGATTCACGAAGCACCATCGTCATGATGGCATTCTTGTCTTTCTCTCGGCGACTTTTGTGCTGTGACAGAGCCTTCTCAAGAGGAAAATTGGAGACAATATCACCCCCGACGACCAGGAAATCCCCTGACATCAAGTGCTTCTGGTCTAGATCACGCATGACATCGCCGACACAAGTTGCTATACACCTGAGAAAGAGCAGCTCTGTAAAAGGTGATGTTGATGCCCGCCATCGTGATGCGTTGATGTAGGCTTCCAGTTGGTCGATATGGGGCCCAGCGTAGATGTAGACAATTTCAACGCCAGCACTAGCCAGGTATTCGAGTGTGTATTCGATCAAAGGGGTGTTGGCCAAGGGCAATAAACATCGAGGTTTCTCCAGAGTAAAAGGCCGGAATCTTGTCTCGAAACTGTCGGCGACAACAACTGCTGAAAGGGGGTCTTCTTTGGCTTCTTCTGCTGCCCGACCCTTCCCACCAGAAGACTTCTGATTTTTCGGTGGCATTTTGGGCTAAACCTGAATATTACGTGTCTGAGATTTCTTGCAATTGTAATAATTGAATCGAATCTCTTTGCATGGTCAATATCACTTAGTAGCAGTAATTTTGAGTTGTTTGGGACAGGCTTCAGATCTGAACGGAATAGGGAATAAAGCAAGAGCAAGGCTGGCACTCTGCAAGAAAACGACTTGATTGCCTCCGTATGGGTTGAGTGACTCAGAAATGTGGTTAGAGTGCCAGTGCCTCCGGAGAAATCGTCAGGCCCTGTAATCACGTGACTGTTGATAAGATAAGATCTCGTAGTGCCAAGTCTTCCAGCACACTAACATTTCTTTACGCCATCCTCCTCTTTCTGCTTCTCCCTCTTACCAAGCCGCTTCTGTATAGAAGATTGAGGAAGACACATTTTGTCGAGGTAAGTCTACCCTTTGCACTCGTACTCACACATCTCGGGCAGTTGCCACATACATGCTTGCAACATTTCCCTCCTCAAGAGCAAGGAACTGACTGCCTTTACTCTAGATCTTCATCATGCAGATCTTCGTCAAAACCCTCACGGGTAAGACTATCACCCTCGAGGTGGAGTCGTCCGATACTATCGACAATGTCAAATCCAAGATTCAAGGTGAATAAGATGCGCACCCCTCTTGTTCATGGCAGCATAGTCTGACGATTTTTCCTTAGACAAGGAAGGAATTCCACCCGACCAGCAGCGATTGATTTTCGCCGGCAAGCAACTCGAGGATGGCCGAACACTCTCCGACTACAACATCCAGAAGGAGTCCACTCTTCACTTGGTCCTCCGCCTACGTGGTGGTGCCAAGAAGCGCAAGAAGAAGGTGTACACCACCCCCAAGAAGATCAAGCACAAGCGCAAGAAGACCAAGTTGGCTGTTCTCAAGTACTACAAGGTCGATGGTGATGGCAAGATCGAGCGTCTGCGCCGCGAATGTCCTACCAAGGAGTGCGGTGCCGGCGTCTTCATGGCCGCGATGCATAACCGACAATACTGCGGTCGCTGCCATTTGACCTATGTCTTCGATGATTCCAAATAAGCTTGCGGCGCCAACGATGACTCCCTCCTGACCACCACATTGAACGATGCAAGTATTGTTTATTGAGGGTTCATCTAGGCACTCAAATATTTCTTGATGATATTCTGAACAAGAAAAAGGATGCCACGGGTTTCGATCACGGGCAAGTTGTATCCGACACAAGGTCTCGAATACCACTCAGATAGTTTCAATATCAGCCAGCGAATTGTGGAACCATACAATCTTCTTTCATCTGTAGAGTAAATGATCGATGTAGGTCTAAAGAGATAGTATCAGAGTCAAGTCTTCAGCCCTGACAACAACATCACCATACGCGACCGAATTTTATCATTGCAGACACAGACTGAACAGATTGAAGGTGAAGGGGTGCTTGTGAAGCCAATCCCCCCTCTGTGGTTCGAGGTTCTTTATCGATTAAAGAGCCGAGGATTTCCCATTTGTTTACCTGAACCACGCCCCGCCAGAAACTCTCAGGTCTTGAAGGAAATCTGCAACAAACGACTCTACTCCTGTCACTCTACATCCAAAACCTCTCAGAGGAGAAGCGAATAATCATGGAAGTCGAAATTGATCAACAAGCTAATCCAGTCGCCAACTCTCATCATCGCAAGATCGAACTACAATCACCACTCGACCTTGCATACCTCCAAGCCAATCTCTCCAAATCCGCGCGCCAGAAACTTGACCTTCATTTCCCACCGTCCGCCTACATTGACAGTCAAGTTGCATCTGCACCGCCCGCCACGGTCATCTCTCTCGATGGCATCAAAGGTGCCGACCTTGTTAACGCGCAAGACACCTCAACCGCGGCTACTGGCCCCGGCGATGAAGCGGACAAAGACCCTTTGCGCGCGCGCGTGAGAGAACTCGTCGACGCGTTTATGGCTCGCACCTGGGAGGGCGCCGCGAAGAATATCACTGTGAACGGATTGGACGTGACGTTACCACAGCCTGCGACAAGTCAGTTGAATCAGGCGGACTCGGAGCCCAAAGCACCCGAGGAGGAGAAAGAAGGCGTGGATTTTGTCTACGAAGCCTACGACAGTCATCTACAATTCAAACTTGCCGGTCTCTACGGGGAGCTCGAGGGTTTGACCGCACAGGTCAGCCGACTAAGGAGGACGACGCCGAAACAGGGTGCCGGCGCGTTTCAGGAAGCGTTGGCTGCGGATATCGCGAGTGACGACGCAGCGTTCGAAGCACAGATGTCTGCGATCCGTGAGAGGGCAGCAACGGCTGATCAGAACCCACTGGGACTGAGGGCGCAGAGAGATGGTTGGGACGACGATGTCAAGGTGATGTATGAACGAGGCACGAATGGACTGGCTGGTCTTGCCGGGCTAGGAACAGCCAGTACCAATGATACTTCGGCCGGGACTTCGATTGCAAATGGTGCCAGTCTCACCGAGACCGTGGGCAAAGTCCAACGTGCCAGGAATGTGGCCATGGAATTCGAATGAATGGGCCGCTAAGGTTACAGAGCCAAAAAAACAAAACACCAAGACTGCCGCCTGTTCAAAATGTCTCATGCAATTGCCAGCAGACCGATGAGCATTGATAGCTGTACACGCCTACCACCGCGAGAACCTTCTCATGTTTCAGGCACTGGACTTGGTGCGATCAACCTCCACGAGATCAACAGTCGACGTACCCGGGCATGGGCTACAGTAACTTAATTGTTCTCAAGCATAATTACCGAAAAGCCTACTGCGGAATAAATCTTCGTCGCACAGCTCCAGAAAAAGTCCACATGAAACGATGAGCGTCGTTGGCCAACACCTTACCCTTGTCGCTTCCAGGAAGCAAGTGGGAATTCAGATGTCGGTGATCTGATGCGAGTGTGGCTGTATTTATTCAGTATCGATAACTTACGAGGCATTGCACGGTTCCATATGGGGTGCCGAGAAGAAGACAAGCCTGCAAAATCACTGGCGGTGTCGACTCCGTCGTGCAAGCTCTAGACCAGTGTCAAACTGGGGGAGTGGGGATGTCGGGCCAGTCGACAGAGAGATACACGTTGCGCTCCAACGCAACTCAGTAAGCACCTCAAACAAGCAAGGGAAGATATGGAGCGGAAGGGTCACACTGGGGTCGCGTGTCACTATGATTCTTTTACGAGGGTTGTTGTGGGAGAGTATTGGATGTATGTAGTAACAAAGGAAGAAAGCAACAAAAAGATCTTGTGTATGCTTGCATTCGAGACATACCCAAATTGGGCGCAGCATCCATATGAAAAGGACGCAGATGTGGTAGCCCACGCACTGTAGTCCACGCACTGGAACTCAAGTATCAATTGGAAATACAACTGGAGTCATTATGGAGCACCAAATGTATCCATCTAGCTCAACATATTCTCCGTTGCAAATACAAATAATCGACCTCTAGGTAGAGATTTAATAGCCTCTGATAATGTGTCGGTCGATAACTCATCAGAAACTTTCGAGGCTTGAGTCTAATCTTGTTGCTTCTTTACTCAACAAAAGCCGCCAAGCGTTCTCGCATCTGGCCATTTTCCTTGTCCTGAGTGCTTTTTCTCACTGATTCTGTAGTGGGATCTTTGGTCCGTCGGTTGGCGCATTCTCTACCACTGTGGGAGCTGAGGCCGGAGCCGCATCTTCCTTCTGTTCCAAAGGATCCTGTGCGCCGTCGGTAGGGGCAGGTTGAACCACGTTTCCGCTTGTCTGACCCGGAGTTGAATCTTGCTGTTGCCATTTCGGAGGCTTAGCCCACTGAGGGTCATGCCATGGCCCATCATCACTGTATTCACACCCGCCCTCGCACTCACATGTGCCACCAAACTGCTTTGGAAGGTTCTCAGCGGGGATCTGGTTGAGGAGTTCAGTCTGGTAGCCCGATCCGAGAACATGAATTTTGGCGACAGTGACAGGGTCAAGGAAACCTTTGACGAAGCTGAAAGCACTGCTGAAGCCCCATGGAGCATTGATGATATACAACTTGCCCAGTCGCTCAGGGTAGTAGTCTTGTGAGATGGCGCTGACCGACTTGAGATAGCCATAAACAGAAGATATCTTTCCCACGCCCACACCTTTCATGTCCATGATTGTACACGAAGTTTCAAGTAACTTTCCTGATTTGCGAGAACAGGCGGGCAGTCGTGGATCGGCCATTTTTTCGTATTCGACCACCAAGTTCTGGACCATGCGATCTGATGTGGTGATTTTGTACATGGCGTTCAAATCAATTTTTCCGTACGATTCGATGTAGACTGGTCGGCCATCCTAAGATGTACATATCAGTAGGATTGCAAGGACAAATATATGGTCCAAATTGGATACGCACCTTGTCAGTCTTGTGGTAGTACTGGGGATAATATTGAAACACTTGAGGTTTCTCTTTGTATTCAAAGTTGCGCACGAGGTCCTCGACACCAAATTCCTTGCGCCATTTCTCATTATTAAGGAACCTGCATGTTGTGTCAGTGCCTAACAGGACTAAAGAGGGCAGGCACACTCACATTTGTTTACTTAGCTCAACATTGAACTTCCGTGCTCTTAGAAACCGCAACAGAGTCAGGGTGTCCAAGTTAGTGCAACCGGCCTGTTCTAACATGGCACGCAGCTGGAAGACCTGAGCATCCTGCTCTTTGGTTGTGTGGCCAGGATGACCGGGCTGATTCCCGGGAGCGACGGTAGGAAACTCGTAGTGATCGTATTTGGGATCCAGCTCGATCTGAGTGACCTCTCGAGTTGATTCTTTCGAGTGCCTCGACATGGTAGACGAACGTTGGTGGGGTGGTGAGCAAGGAAGGGGGTGGCGGAGGACACAGCACGGTGAAGCAGCGAAGAGTGATTGCAGATAACGAGGAGAGTGCCGCGATCGTTGTCAAAAATAGTGTTAGAGAGTAGGATGGGAGAAAAGCAAGGAAGTCTAGAAGTAGAGACAGTAGCAAAGGGAATGAGTATGGATAGTGGTAATTATTGAGATTATTTGGAGTCAGGACAGTTGTAGTTGAATAATAGTATGGACTTTCGAGTCTAGGGCCGCTCGCACTGGCACGGGCAGGAGGGAGGGTCTCAGATTGGGAGCCCTTGTAGGAGCATTTTGCCGGCCCCGCGACTGTCCCCCATCAATTACGAAGTCCTACTCCTCTCAAGCACCTTCAGGCTGCTAAAGGTTGCCCAGTACCTATTAACTTTGCCAATGACGCACTGATCATTATTATTCAAGTTGTGACGTTAGAAGCAAGGAGCCCATGGGAACCCTGCCAAATTTTGGATGGTTCGTCAGGTCGGAGGTTCGGCGGTTGTGTTTTTCCAGGGACTCTTGGCATATATATATAATCACGTGATACACGATGAAGCGACTAGCACGTGCGAGTTCAAGTTTCCGTAGTAGCGGTTGCCTTTGACGACGGGCCTTTGTTGACGCGGCAGGGATGCGATGCCTCCACGCAGCACCAGTCCACACTTTGGTGACGTCCATCAATTCAATTACTTGATAGCTTCTACATACACCACTCCAACATCCACTCCATCTCAATCCTCCTGTCCATACCAATCCCACTCCTCTACAACACTACTCAGACCTAGACCAAAAGACACAAGAAACTACATCCACATCAATCGAGAAGCCTCTCGGGAGTCAGTCCTGAACATCAATACTTCCTGCCCTGAGAGGGCCCCTTCTCATTTCTAAATAGTCGACAGCACACTCTGCTGCGACTGGTGAAGCTGAAATAACCAGACCGCTGCCCGGTCCGCAGCCATAGCGCTGCGTGAGGTTCGTTCTCTCCCAACCTTGAAGAATATGGCGACCGTGAAAACTAACCCCATATGCTTCGCAGTCTCGAACAAGAAGGTCAACTTTCAACCAATCGACAACTTTATATCCTTCGACAAGAACCATTTTCGAACTCATCTCGCCCAAGATGATGTCCAACCCACCCTCGTCTCTTCAACAACGACAAAGGATGCATCGGAGGCAGAATTCGACGCCCGTTGCATCTTTTGAAGCCATGAGGGTGAACACTAGCTTGCCACAACAACGACAGAACTTCCACCGACGAGGCCAATCGTTTGATCAACAACGAAGCCCCATCCGGAAGCACCACCATGGCAGCACAGTAAGTATAACTGACATAGGACAATTCCACGGACAACAAATTTTGCGAGAAGCGCAGCAGCAAAGAATACCACGACCGGGCCAGCAACACCAACAGCAACACCCACAACATCAACAATTCCAACAAAACCAAATGAACATGAGCATTGATATGCCCATCTCGCCGGCGTGCGGCATGTTCCAAATGCCAAATTCTCTACCTGGAACCCCGTACGAAAACATGACAATGAACGAGATCATGCACCAGAATTCCCAGAGCTTAGATTTCTCACAGACTCAACCCTATTACTCCGACATGAACATGCCAGTCTCCAACATTCAAAATATGGGAATTATGGACGAGAATAATGCCCAGTATTTCCAAGACAATCATGTACTGCAAATACATCCCACCACTGGCATTTCCTTCGATAATCGGAGGATGTCGCAACCAGATCTGCGGGTTCAGACACAGTTGCGACCCCATACACCTTCCAATCAAATTCAGACTGGTGAGTTCGACTCTGCACAATCCTTGTCCTGTCATGGCTCTTGTACTCACTCTGTCTCAGCACAATTTCCTCTCACCCCTCCAGTCAGCCATCACAATTCGCATGTCCAGTATTCCAGATCCTTGCAAGCCTCTCCCGCTTTGCAATCACCCTACCCCATTCCGATGGCCAGAGGTAGATCTCTGCAAGGCATCATCGAACACGACGAATCACGACAAGACTTCTTGGCCACTCCTGCTGGTACCTCTTTTGAGCTGGCCGAGATGCCCGTCCCTGAACCTCGTGGGCGACGACAGACCCCTCCCCCGCATAGACAACTGGAACCAGCCAAGGTAAAGACTGAGCAGGCCGTGTTTAATGAAGCTCTGGACTTCTCCAATGACGATAGCCCAGCTAATTTACCGAATCTGGACATCAACTCTGTTCCTGTCTTGACCTCGGATCAAATCAAGTCTGGAAGTAGTTCTCCCACGAGGCTTGCCTTGTCACCACGCCGCATGTCAATCTCAGACCTCAATCTCGAACCGGGCATTGAGGCCTCAATCGAGGAAACCAACGTTACGCTGGACGACATTGCCCAGTATATTGAAGGACCAGATGGCGCAGATAACAAATGGATCTGCAAATTCGAAGGTTGCAACAAGAAGTTTGGCCGAAAGGAGAACATCAAGTCACATGTTCAGACTCATCTTGGTGACCGTCAATTCCGTTGCGATCATTGTAAGAAGTGCTTCGTTCGAGGTCACGATCTAAAACGCCATGCAAAAATCCATACCGGCACAAAACCATACCCTTGTTTGTGTGGTAACTCTTTCGCTCGTCACGATGCCTTGACAAGACATCGGCAAAGAGGAATGTGCATTGGAGCTTTCGATGGTGTTGTCAAGAAAGTTATCAAACGAGGAAGACCGAAGAAGCATAGACCAGAAATGGATGAACGTCTCGACAAGGCTGACCGCACTCGCCAAAAGATCGCAGACTTCCAGGACAATTATACTTCGTCCGCTTCAAGTTGTTCAATCTCCAGCTGGGGCTCACCTCCAACAGAAAATTTCGAGAGCTTAAGCATCAGAGGATCTTCACCATATGAAAGCATGCCATTGTTTGCCGTTGCCCCCAATGATGGGACTCTCGATCCCATGATGAGCTTCCCTCCCGACAATTTCTCATTTACGCCACCTGCAAGTCCCGGCTTCTCAACAGGAAACAAACCAAGCCCGAATTATCGCGAGCTGACCCCTGCAGAGCTCGGGGATTTGACAAGCTTCCAAACCAGTACTTCGTCACAGATGCTTCCAGAGCTACCTGCCATGGATCAAGGTCTACCCATGATGACTATGGTCGGCGGTTTGTCTCTGCCAACTTCTGGACAAAGCCTACCAAGCCTCTCACATTCGAGCTCATCACCTGCCGCCGACGTGGTAGTCTTTGATTTCTCCGACCAATTCCAAAGTGGTCTTCCTTCTTCAGCAAACACTTCGCAGCTGCCCATGAAGCTTGAGGAAAGAAATGAATTCGATACATTCCTCGACTATGGATCCTTAGACATGGGCCTCGATGCTTCATCCCAAGATTTCTTCGCCAATCTCTCATGATGAAATAGAAAGAAATGACAAGAATGAGGGGTACCGGTCTCGTCATAGTATGCTACGTTGCTTGTACACTAATCAATGACTTGAGTGGTGTTATTTTACGACAGGAATGGGATTTGTCCACATGTTTTAACGACTGGTATTGGATCGCATTGAGTTCAAGACCTGTGATATGCTTGTGATGTGTATGGGAATGGGAGGAATTCACAACTTTTCTTGCGATGAAAAATTTTCTTGGGACTGTACATTCCATTCATTTGCGTGATGATTTTTTGACCTTCAGCGTTGGCGCCAGGGCGGGTCCTTTGGTTCGATCGATCCATTCGCTCCGGCTTCCAGCAACGCGAAGCAATGGAGCGGATACCAATAAAGGCCAAAGAGAAGCGATGGCGCTGGCACTACACTTACATTCACTATTATCGTTTTATCTTGGGAAGACCAGATTTCTTCTATGCACGCCTGTGCCTGTTATTTGAAGAACATGCAGTTTGGAATATGATGTGGAAATGGGTGGAGATTGGTCCAGTTGACATCTGATGAAATTGATCCATTGGCGTTGATGAGATTTTTGGTCCCACGTTGACTGAACACGGTGGCAGTCGTGGACATCATCATGGTCGGTCAATCACGCTCGCAACCGCTGACATGCCATACCTACCATTCCAGAATAGAATAGTTCAATCTCAAGACTAAAAAGTTCGGTCCTAAACACGTTTCATGATTTGTTATACTGCACCAGACACAAGTTCCACTTTTTGAGGCCATAGCTTGCTGCACAGCACGATAAAAATGTACGGAGACGGGTCTAATACATCCCTCAAAATGGAACATATCTCACCTCCAGATAAGGGGCGAGTCTGGCGGCGAAAGAAGGAGGCATGCTGTGAAGAGATATTGTCTGTCGAGGAATACTGCTTCCCCCAGCAAGTCCACTTCGGCATGAAGAGCATGATTCTGTCGGGCCCGAACAGGGACGGACCACTGGTTTCCGAGGGATGGCAGACAGGGACAGACTCGTCTATGGGGGAAAGATTGAATGATTGATGGGTGACGTAAAATAGGGTAGTTTAGGAGTAAAGCCTCACTTCCATTGGCACCAATCATTGATTTGCAAAAGGCTTCGCTCTTTCCAAGGCTGTCAAGATGACTCTGGAGCTTCGTGCCCTGAATAGGGACCATCGAGACAGCCGCTGTGATGTGTGGTGACGTGGAACTCTCGCCCTTTCCCTTTTTGAGATTGAGGTGTCGACCACATGGGAGGGTCTGAAATTTGCGTTGAATCCGTCGGGCCGGTAGGCGTATACAAACGTGTCACTTAGTTTATTGGCATTCGGGGGATTCATCGTCACCATGAGCTGCGGGAGGGGACCAGCAGCTGAGGAAAGGGGTCCTGCCCAAATGTTTGACCACGGGAAGCAGTGTGCAGATGGTATCGGAAGTCAATCTCCCATGAGACAGGAAAGTGAGGCATGCTAAGCACCCATCTGATCTGGACTTTCTGGCTGACCACCTCTGGGTCGACAGGGTCAAAAAGCATCCAGGGTTGGCAAGAACGTGGAGCTCGAACTTGAGTGTGCGTTCCTGTGGGAGCTGACTGTCATCGGTAGTTTAAATAGCTTTGCGTTGAGTTTATATGCAGATCTATACCTTGCTCACAATGCGGCGCTAGTTAAAAAGGAGCCCGAAGGCTGATAGACAGCAACAAAGTTGACAGGCAGCGTTAGAACGGCAATGCGCCCGGACAGAGATGTTAGGCTTCCGCCATAATATAAAGTGATCTTGTCCGTTATATGAAAGTGGCGAACAAGGCAGGTTTAGGCTTCACGTTAGGCATTCACCTGGCTCAGAGGGCGACGATGAACCGAGACAGAGTTTATGGAGTGCAAAGTTTCGTCACGGTCCTAACCACGGACCTCTGAAACCCCTGGCCGAGTTTTATCGGTACGGGTCGTAAGCCAAATCATAGAAGCGCCACACTTGCACCAAGTACCGGTTGGCCGCGAGAGATGTTGGTCAGGCAAGAATGGTGAGGACGAAGTAACGGATAAATGGAAAGAAGTTACTCGACAAGTATAGAGCTCACCAATCACGATGGCGCTAGTGTTCGAACTACTGTTGATCAGTTGAGAGTGAGGCTGGGCCCAAGTGGGCCTGCTTCGAACTGGTGGACTCAAGGACATCATCAAGCGAGCATGACTGCACCGAAGGTAGAGCGGGTCGGATTGTCTTAGTGACTCCAGCTGGGTGCCGACACAATGGTCCAGGTGTGGATGCAGGCGATGGAACCGAGAATTATGGACTGAAAGCCCATCCATACCGATCACATCTGACGAACAGGAGAAGATCCGAAGTTAAGGGCTCTGATAATCGGTGTCCCCCACGGCCTTGGCACATGTCGTGCAGACTGATTCACGATGATATGTTCCTCAATCATATGGCTCAGGTGACAGCACGAAGTGCCGGGAGAATGATATGCATTGATCGTCAAGCGCAGATCAGCGGAGAGCTACTGTGGCAGTATTCAAAGGTGATGCTCATCTCTTCCTCGAGATGAAGTCAACTGGGAGCTCGAAACCTGAGTGACACTCATCGACTCACTCGCATAGGCCGCTGTTGCCAGACTTGGCCATTGAGCGATGATCAGCAGCATGGTGCCATCGGATTCTCACTGATCTGCAATGCCAAACTCAGAGCCTTGTCCCTTGCCATTTGTCGCACCATTGCAGAACCTCACTAGCTCTGGTTCTCTTGGCGGGATCTTCATGTTCGACAGGCGCCACTCGATTTCGAGCACTCTTTCCTTAAGCCACTCCAGAGGTGGTTGCCAGATAACTGGGCGATTCTGCATTTCATGACGTAGTGTCGCAAGATCGAGAGACTCTTTCGGGACAATGGCATTGAATTCAATGTTTCAATCTGTGATGATAGAGAGATTGAGGGCGTTCCGAAATTGTGTGTCGACCATCAAGTACCGACCCAAGCAGGGATGGCAATAGGTAGGAGTGATGCAAAAACCACAACCAATAATGTACTTGGGTGCGACGGAACAGTAGGTCGATGGGCTTGGTTTTCCCACGGAAAGTGAGTCTAGCACTGTGAATAACCGATCTGTGACTCGGAAGAAAAGGACTTCAGCCACTTAGGAGCTCGTTTCGAAGTAACTGGTCATGGTGGACGTGTTTCATCGCCACCGAATGCTAACAATTCGCAACTGAGCGAGAGCTGCAGAGTGCCATGCTCCAGTATTATTACCACTAGTCAGCGGCTTCCGTACGATTGCAGATGTAGTTGGTAGATACCAAGTTCTGAGGAACTGGCCATAGGCCCACAACAAGGTGGAAGCATCAACACTTCGCCGACACTCTTTGCCCGTTCAAAGCTCCGGTCAAAGGTACCACGTGTGAAGGCCGTATTTGCGAGATGCAGCGAGCAGGTGAATTAAGAGGAGGCGGTGCCTTCGTTGCCGTGCTGCTTGATGGCGGTGAACCCACTGCATAATCCATGCAGGACAATTGCATGTCTGCACTCGATCTGATAAGACGATGTGTTTTGCAAGTCATTAGTTAGTCTTACTTACAGGAGATAGGATAGCCTGCGGACAGTATTGAGTTAGTGTTGCCCCGTGTTTGGAGTGGTGATGAATTCTAAGCAATTGATGCCCTTCTGAGAAGCTCGGTCATGTCTATGATGCCAAAACTGACAGATGGACCTTGTTGGCACCTATACAGGCATTGATCATGAATATCGTCTCCGAATATACGCGATATTCATGGTCTGACTCCTTGACTCGCAGGGCAAAAAGTGTGGTTCATGGTCGCCACGTGTAGAGCTCAGGACTGCCGCCTACGGACAGCGGAGACCAGAGGAGGTTTGGCAGAAGATGGTGCAGGTCTCAGTGGAGCACGCTGGCGTAAGGGAACAGGGAGGCGCACAGCAGTCAGGTGTTACGGGTGTGTTGAGAATGAGTGTTGAGGAATGGAGATGACGGATGATTCGTGTACAAGGTCTCGGTTTTCCGCCTCACTTTGTCAACGTCGCCCGGGTGCATCTCTGGTGTTTGATTGGTTGATATCGGAATTGTCCAGGATAACCGACACCTCTCCGCTCAGATCAAGGCAACCATTTGCATGGGCTTGCTCGACAACTTGACACTGTTTCTTCGCTTGCCTATGGGCGGAGGGTGCTTGTCCCCGAGGAGCCGACACATATTGATCGTACCTCAGGAGAGACGCCGGAGGGCCTGGGTTCAGTGGTGGGATGCAGCGTTTCCCAGCCTTATAATATCCCTCAAGGCTTCTCTTGAGGGAATTTACTTCTCTATCATGGCAATACTAAAACATGAAATGCAGTTCAAGAGGTAACTCAGCAATCAAATCACTTTGAGTTCTATCATCTCAAATACGTTTGAGCCCGCTTCAAGGCCCTCTATTTACAATCATGCCTCAATCGGCAGGCGCCCAGGGCGAATACTGGCTTCCTGGATACCAGCTTTCTCGACATATCGTCCTACGACAATTGCAATACTTCTTGGGCCCGTCGGCAACCGTAAGGCCTTACTCTTTACATGTATGAATCATAAGATCCCGCCCCAAAGTACTCAAGCTCATTCCTACTAGGGCCGGGAAGGTTACTTGATCAATGGAACACCCCTTACCAAGGTAAGCTGTGACAGCAATCTCTTCGAGTTAAGCACTAAGAAATCTGTAAGGAACAAATTGAAGATCTCCGACGTCAATCCCACGAATATGAACGGCAGCAGACCATTCGCATGAACGGCAAAGCAGTAGCGGATGCTACAGAGACTGATATCAACGAACCCGTGGTTGTCAAAATCAGCAGACGCAATAGCCCGACATACCGAGACAGGGACCGCAATGGAGGTTCGATGGAAAGGGACAGAGAAAGGGAGCGAGATAGAGATAGAGATTCGTCATATTCATGGAGCAGGAGGCACCGGTGACAGAAGTTATCTGGAGCTGCATCTGACGTCTCTGAGTTTGCATCTTTACTTGAGGACGGAACGAGCTTTTATGAACCAAGTTGAATCCCGCTAGGTAACTCTTGTGCATAATCGACTCAGAATGCCGGGAAGTCTACCTTGGGGACAATATTGTCGCGTGCTCCCAAGCCATATTTCCATGGTGTTGGATTTGTCGACGTTGAAATTTGGCATCCGAGGCATGTTGAAAAAGCACAAAATATTGTACTGTAAGCGACAATGCATTGGCGTTGTGGATACTTGTCAGGCATTGCCGGCGATACTGTTGTTGGTTTCCCCTGGTTCAGGCTATGGCGGCGTTTCCTAGGACTTTTGATATCATAGCAATCTTCGCGGCTGAGTGAATAAAATGCCTACATGACCAACTACAGCTTAGATTCTTGCTTGGACTTTAGTTGGTTGCCTTAGACGTCTAAGATCTCAGGACCCTCTGTACGTTGTGTACGTCCAAGGCCCGACCAGCACAGGTACGTGGTAATGCCGCTCTCCCTTCTTGACGTAGAATTTGACTTCGATCTCTGGCCAGAAGCTCTCCACTCCCCGTTCTTCGTACCAAGGCCCAATGGCGAATTTGATGCTCCACGGAATTCGTTCGCCAGCTGCGAACTGTTCCATCACCTCAAGCAGTGTGTTGCCTGACGATGCCTCCCATTCCTTCACGCGTCCGTCCTCATTTGTGGTTGCAGCGAAGCTCTCGCCACTTTTACCCAAGGCTGGATCGGTGGGAAGCAGGGTAAGAGTGGCCTTCAAATTGTTGGCTGGAGTGCCCGAGAGTGTGTTCAGAACGTGGCAGGTGATAGGAGAAGCCATGCTGGTTAAGTAAATAGTTCAGAAGAAGCAAAAAAAGAAAGGCTCAGAGGTAGAGCGATGCCTTTGTATGTTATAGATAGTCAATTTGCGAACTGGTTTGAGGCGGCCGGAGGTGACCGACATCGTACGACGCCCCAGAGCTCTCGGCATAAAAGACGAGCTTGGGAAGTGCTTATCGTTGCCCTGCGTCAGATCCTGGGACGGGTTGAGCCTAACCTTTCGGTCTGGACCTTTTGAGGCGTGATCGATGACGTAGTGTTAATTACTAGCAGGTGCCCTTCTGGGTGCCTCCTACCTCGAGAGCCAGGTCAGCAAGTGAAGCCATGATATCAAAAGGCGCAACACTAATTGATTTTCAATGATTATCAGGCAAAGAAGAAGGCGGAATACTTGCTCTGCATTGATTGCTGCATGTCCCCTTTGGATCAGCGCACGATCAAAAGACATGTACCAGCCGCCGGTAAGCACGATGCCACAATACCTGAATTCAGACACTTGGCTTGACTAGATATCCTCCGTGTGGTCTTCCTCCTGATCAAGCTCGTGGTATTCTCGTTCAAGTGTCAGCTCTTTCAAACTAGTCCCTTCCTTCCTCAGTACATATCGCCTGACTATGTAGGGGAGATATTCTGTCAGCTGATACTGCATGAATACCCGCGAGGGAACTGAAAAGACTTCATCTAATTCGTCCAGTGTCTTCAGCCGAGTCTCAGGGAGGAAAAGAAAGACTAGCACCACAGCCAAGACATTCAACATTGCATAGAGAGTGAATGCCCCCTCAGACTTGAGTGCAGTCAAGATGCGTGGGAATGTCAAGGAAAGAATGGTGGCCCAGAAATTCGCCGTTGCGACGGCAAAAGACATTCCCACCACTCGATGGGAAAGCGGAAAGACTTCTGCGCAATATGTGCTCGGAACGGGCCTTCACGAGGAACTCTGGTCAGTTTGGATTATGGCATCGGGGGAATAGTAACATACCCCATCCCTGGCGAATAGAGGGCGCAGAACAAGTAGATTAATGTGGCAAGAACCCCGAGATGAGCCGGACTCTCTGAAGGAATACGAAAGCTGAGTCCAGCGGCAAACATTGTGATGGCCATCAGTGGGAGAGTCATCAATAACAAAGATCGTCGACCCCAGGTGTCCATGGTCCATATAGCAGGAAAAGCTCCGAGACAATTGACAAAGCCAAAGACACAGGAAGCCAGGAGAGCTCCATATGTTGAAAAGCCAGCGTCAGAGAAAATCTGCGGAGTAAAGGCACAAATGGTGTCAGAACATCTTAGTGAATCAACCTTAGGACCGATAGAGCCTCGCAAGCAATAGGTCATACGTACAGTAGAAGAATAGAATGAGATAATATTGATGCCACATAACTGTTGTGAAAGCTGGACAACATATGCTGCGGCTGTCGCTCGTCGAATGCGCGGGATGGTGAAGAGCTCTAGCACCTTTGTGAGGAGAGACACTTCAGTGGGTGGCAGTTTAAATCTGGCTCGTCGTTGGAGGAAAGCAGAATACACTTCCTTTGCTGCCTGCAACTCGGTGTTCCTCAGCTTGCAGAGTGAGTGAAATGCGCGATCATAACGGCTGCTATGCTTTATCATAAATGGTGGAGATTCTGGACATAGGTAGACCGTCAAAAGCAGGGGAATTGTGGGAATGGCAGGACCACCAAGCTGCCATCTCCAAGCTTCGCTTTTCAACTAATGGAAAATATCAGCATCTTTCACCAGCAGAGGGATCCACATTTACATTGTAGGCTGCAGCGTTGGCTACAAAGCCCACGAATATTCCAAAAGCTGTCCACAATTGCCACGAAACTGCGAGGCCACCTCGAATCCTCTCCGGAGCACATTCAGCGGCAAAAACTGATACTGTGCTTGCATTGATGCCCAGTCCTATACCGAGAGCAATACGAAACAGTAAAAGCTGTACCCAGTTTGCACTGAGAGCAGCTCCGAAATTTGCCAACAGACAGAACATCGCTCCGACAAATATAGCTCCGCGACGGCCAAGTCGATTGTTGATCGGGTCGGACAACCATGCACCCCTGCAAATGTGAGTATCAGATACCATGGTAGAAGTTGGAAAGGACAGTAGTTACAGTAAGCCGGCGCTGAGGTAGTTACCGCTGTTGATGAGACCAACGAGAAAGTTGTCATGGCTGCTATTGGAGCCGATACCAAAGGCTTTGGGAAATGTCAGATTGGCTCCATTCATCCCTGTTTGCGCCCATCCCTGCTCGATGGCGGCGATCGAGCAGACGAGGATGGTGAAGTACAGTGCCTTTGGCTGGTGCCATTTCCGTTGAACCTCGTTATGCAATGCCTGCAGTTCGTCATGGGTAATGTTCTCGATCTCTTCTGGTGGCGAATCACCCTGCAAAATGAGAGATGCCTTGTAGAATATCGCAGACCATGGCACTAGGTCGTGTTGACCAAGAAATAGTCGAACAGCTTCATGGGTACTTTCTCTGGTCTCATCGTCCAGCATGCTCGTCACTGAGCTATGCCGAGATGACGAACTCGTGATATCCGGTTCATAGGACTCTTGCTGATGAGACAGGGGCTTAGACATCTTGGAAAACGAGAATCAGCGATTCAGGCATTTGTGATGATGGCTGGGAAAGTATTATGTATCTGTGCGGGTCAGTTACACGCTTGTAGCTCCCTCAATGTGGTGTAGTGCAAGATACCAAAGGTGACTTGCAGGTGTTTTGGAATCGTGTCACATGAAAGGCTGTGGAGGGAGCGCCTTCCTGAGGCTCAACTCCCTGAGCCAAGGCCGAGTTCGTTGAAAAAGGAGTACTTAGGTAGTCATCTTGTACCGCCAGGTATTATGCCGGGTGCCCGGACTGCCCCAGAAGCCCGGGCGAGGTACCACCACTACCCAAACTCTTAGATGCTAAATATTACTTCTTAGCCAGGCTTATCGAGGCGTACTCGTTTGCATTTGAAGTTGCATAAATATTTAACTAGGTCTGCTACCTGCACACATGGCGATGCTTTTCGGTTTCAGGAAATCCTTTCGAGGATCGACCCCCTTCCTCGAACTAGTTAAATTCACAGAGTTCTACTAAGAGCTAACCTGGACCGTATGACGTGGCGGACGTGGCCTCGTTATAGATGACGGACCTCCCACTTCATGTTGCGGCTCCATGACGGTCAGCAATCCTTCCTGCACTACTGAAAGCTACTTTTGAAGGATGGCCAAGGACATCCCAAAAACCACTCCGATCTCCATCCATTGTCAGCGTTTGGGTTTTAAGTACGCGTCAAGGTTGGTGGCCTGACCTGCCAGACTGTGCTTGCATATATGAACGGCGAGACTCGGCCAATCCTCACCATGAGATTGTACTCATACACAAGTTTTGCTCCTATCGCTTTTGTCGGACTTCATGCGTTTGAGAGAAGCTATTCTGGTCAGTCAAAATGTCTAAACTCTCAGCCGCGACCCCCTCAAACCCAACCAATTTGCCGTCGAGGTATGAGATCCGGAAATTGACCACTGAGGACTTACCATGGGTGTTGGCCATCATGCTTCATTCCAACATCTTTTGCTCAACGGTCTGGTCACTCACGTATCCCAACAATAAGACGGAACGACTATACCGCTGCTTCGGAAAGGGGGAATATTTCGCAAAGCATCAGGTGGAGTCTGGCCATAGCTTTGGGGTCTTTGATCTCGAGTATAAATTCAGAAGGGAGGAGAGCAGAGCCACCGGTGGTAAGCTTTATTGGGATTTCAAGACGTTGGACATCGGAGCGGACGAATTGCTTGAGCAAATGGACTTTCCACTTCTCGGTATCGCGCTCTCTTACGACCAAATCAACCCATTGGATTATCCGCAAATGGCCGATTTTGTTGGTGAGCTGCCCCTGTTTGGAACGGCTTATCATGTGCTCGAGGAGCTCGACCCGCGCGATGAATCGTGGCGTGCGACTGGGCCGAACCAGGTCCTCATGCGCAACGGCACAAGCACTCGACATGATGGCGAAGGAGCGCAACTCATGTCGAATCTGGCTCGTTTCGTCATGCGATATGCCGCCGACCAAGGATTTCGTGGCGTTCAGATCGAAACCTTTGATGATCGCGTTGAGAAAGTCTGGTCTGAGCCACCGCCACCCTTCAAAGCAAAGCGGATCTCGTCATTCAATAACTGGGAATATACTGAAGACGAAGAGGTCGATGGAACAGTTGGGAAGATCTATCCGTATGGGGCCTCTCATCAGACCATCAGCAAAATCTACGTCGACTTGATACCTCATGGTCAGTAGGGATTGGCGTGGGCTCTGTGGTCGCTAACGAATGGCACGAAAGTATACGACTTTGTATCACGGACAATGGATCAACGCAATGGCCGTGGCAGAGTTGAAACGAAAGAGTTATCAATTTGATCACGGCATCGGTCCTTGCAAGCCCAGCAGGCTTACCTATCCCTTTCAGATATTGTCCAACATTCCTATTTGACTTTCTCGAACCCGTCAAAAGCCGGCAGAGCCTTTCTGATTTCTTCCCCGTAGTGAGCAAGACCACCTGCGTAGTTCACCTGCTCGAACGCTTTATCTGGCTTACTACCTCCCATGTAGGTAGACTTTGTCGTGGGAAACAGACTGATGTCTGATAGCTCATTGATATGTTTCTTCCACTGCTCCGATGCCTCCTTGGTGGGATTGATGTATTTCAAGCCTTGTCGTTCGATCTGCTTGATGGCATCGACAATCCACCGTCCTTGAACTTCAACACTTGTGGGTCCATTGGAGAGAAGAGTCGGTCCATGAGGGCCGTACAGGTGAAACATGTTGGGGTAGCCACTGATTGTGGTTCCCAAGTATGTATAGGCAGCTTTCTTCCACTGATCCGCGAGATATTCCCCGTCGATGTTGCGAAGCCCCATTGCAGTCATACCACCTGAGATTTTGTCTTAGCAAATGGCGCGCTCATAATGACAATGCTTTCAATGTAGGTGGACTTACCAGTAACAACGTCGAATCCGGTAGCGATACAAATGACATCAAGCTCGTGCACAGTCCCATCCTTCAATTTGATGCCCTTCTCAGTGAACTCAACAATTGGGTTGTTCTTGATATCAACAAGCTCGACATTCGGACGATTGAATTGCTCATAATAAGAATACTCGAGGCAAGGACGTTTGACACCAAATGGATGTGGAGGCTCCAAGGGCGCAAGCAAGTCTCTTGTCTTCGCATCCCCAATACGATTGCGAACGTTTCGTGCCCAGAAATTATAAGCCTCACGATTTGCCTTGGGATCATAAAGATAATCCTTGTAGTTGCCAAGCCAGAACCGAAAGCCGCCATCATCTATGTTGCAATGTGAGTTTATTTGAACAGTGAGCTGGATACAGTCGTATTAACACTTACCCCACAGTTTTTGGTAAAACGCCTCTCGCTCCTCAGGGGTATCCTCCCAAGTACTGCGCTCGGAGAAGGTATAGAGAAACCCACCGAAGCATTGTTCTCTGAGTTTAAACAATTCCGGATAATACGGCTTTGTCTTGTTTTGCTCTTCGGCAGTTAGATCTCGCTTTCGCATTGGGACTGCCAGATTCGGTGTTCGTTGGAAAACTTCAAGGTGGCCCGCCTATGAATTTTTAGCGGCATATACAACAACGGCTCTCATAGGAACATAATCACCTTGGGACCCCAGGCTTGAGTAATTTGGACCCCGGAAGCGCCAGTGCCAATGACACCACATCTCTTGCCGGTAACGTCGATGTTAAGGTCCGGCCAGAAAGAGGAGTGGTGAATGACCCCTTTGAAAGAATCTATTCCAACAAACTCGTCCGGGACATATCTTTTCGCAGCAAAGCCAGCCGCAACAACGAGATACTTTGCCCTGGCGATTCTGCCGTCCGCCGTTTTGACGTGCCAACGACCTTCCTTCGTGTCGAATTGAGCATCAACGACAACACTGTCAAATGCAGTGTGGCTTTTGATGTCGAGGACCTTGTCCACGTGGTCAAAGTAGGCCCTGAGATCCTTGTAGGTAGGGTAGTTCGAAGGCCAAGTCCAATCCTTGTAGGTCTCTGGAATTGACAGCTGATATTCTGGGATCTCTGAATCCACCATCGCTCCCGGATAACAGTTCCACCTCCAGGTACCGCCGAGATCATTACCAGCTTCATATATTACAGTCTTGAAACCGGCCTTGCGCAACGAATAAAAGCAAAAGACACCACCAAACCCGCCACCAACAACCAAAGCATCCACTTCTAGGTTGTCAGCATATGGGCCGGTCTTGCTCCTCCTCTGTGCATACTCCCGAAGCTCAGTCTTGATAGGCATATTGATGGACAATGACGTTATACGACAACTTCAAGAAGCTTTGTGCACGAAGACGGTATGCTCATGAACAGTCACAGACAGAGGATGAACATATATAGATACCTTGAAGTGATGAGTCCCATCATCTCTCGCGACAAAGACTTCAACGGCCGCGCTCTGCTCCGCGGAGTTCCCTGAATGCGGATCCGCATCGCTGAAGCACAAAAAACCGTGTGTACAACGGCAAAGTACTAAGGCGTACTGCTCACTGATCTTTCATACCATTGAATTCAAGTTGGAGAGACGTTGTTTGATACACTGCCGCAAGGGGAAAGGCTTAGGCAGTAACAATGAACAAGGATGACCCCCTCTTCCCCAGACTCCGCGTGAATTGCGGAACCGCCGCCTTTTTGTGAAAAAGGTGTTATGGCATAACTCATACCTAACTATGTAGCCATAGATGTACACGTAGGGATTTGACTTACCAGTGGATCACCATTGGCAGCGTAGGTCAATTTGGATGGGGGGAAGTTGGCTGGTCGGAAGAGGACAGAGGCATCCGTCGCCCAAGTAAGGCTAGGTCAAGAAAGGCTTCGACAGAGTACGTATGCTCGAGTTCCGCATGTAGACTCGTCTCTTGCGGAATCCGATGGCTTCCATGTTTCAGTCATTGACCAAGTATCGTGACTGGGAGAAAGACATGAAGATGGGAAGTCGTGGAAGCCACAAGAGTAGCGTCAAAGACTAGCTTTGCTTCACCGTACATCTAGCATGCACTTTCGAGCATTCATGCTAGAAAGTTGGGACAAACAAACACTGCTTGCTAAAGCTGTTATTTAGTGAAGATCATAGAGTATTCGAAAGTGATAAAATTTTGCATCTCGACAGAGCTCTAGAGGCGGTACTAGAGCATATCTACTTTCTCGTGCTTAGCTAAACTATATCCTAACTATGAAATATGCAGAGACTGCAGAGCATCTGTCAGCAGCTTCGCGGCCAAGTACGCCATGTCAGATTTATTCCCAATATTCGATAAACCATCAATGCAATGTTCACAACGGCTCCTCGTCATGCTGCGCTCATCTACTAGACTCACTCGCGTATTAGTTCTCGGAGCTGGAGGCCGGCTGAGTTGATCGAGGAAAATATATCCTGCTCTACTAAAAGCCTGGACGAGCACGACCGTCCACGGCTCCGAGAGTAGTGCAAATTGATTGATGGGATATGCAAATTCTCGTGAATTGGAAAACGACAACGATGACCCACTCAATGAGCACCGGCATAGATCCGAGATGGCAATCGCGTTCTTCCGTCTCAAGTCAGTTGACAGGGTGGCAATCCGCCGCTTTTGTCGATGTTCCACGCCCCCCAGGCCAGCGTTGTCCAGCTCATCGATGACATCTGCAAGCAGCAAGGCTCCAAGATGCCAATGGCCCGCGAGAACAACATACCAGGATTGTATCCGTGCAGGCAAATCGTGATGGTTCTTCATACAATATTCGATAAATCGTCCGTATGATTTATTCCAAAATCTGTACACCTTGATGGCATCCTCCAGCGCAGCCTCAAGTACCAAACTCCCGCACTTTCTCGACATGAGCTTTTGAACACGACCAATCTTGCGGAAGAGGAGAACCTTGACGGGAGCTGCATCGCAAAGGATAGCGGCACCTTCATCAAACGTACACGACCAATCTCCTCGTTCAAGGGTCTGTACATTGAGCAGGTCTTCTTCATGAGTGAAAAACGTGCCCCAGATATCACCAGAAGCGGCCTCGACATCAATCTCCGGCTGCCCGGCTGGCGGCTGCCATCCGTCAAGGTCGACATTGAGGGCATCGACGTCCGTTCCGTCTTCACCCATGCCCGTCGGCTTGGAATCTGTGCCTTCTTTCCAGGGGTCCGATGCCGCAACAGCCGTATCTTCATCGGAGATGACAAGAGGGCGTTGCAGGACGGTTGCAGAGAGCGTGTCGAACATTATCGCCAACCATGAGAGAAGTTTGAAGGTTTCTTGGTGTTCCGCTGTCAGTGTGGGTGCTGCTGATGTTTGAAAAGGGCTCGTCGTTTTATCTGGACCCTCTGATCTTGATTTGAGTTTCTTCCTAGCCTGTTCGTCCCATTTCCAGCGTGAAGATGCCAACTCACGTAGCGCTGTTTCGAGGAAGATTGGCGGTCCATCAGCCTCGAGGAGCTCCTGCAGAGTCCTCCAACTCGATTCGAGATCATTGTTTTCGGCGCCCGTATTTCCGAAAATCCCAGCTGGTGACTTTCTCTCTCTACTTTCGAGCCACTGATTGATCTCGAGCGGCCTTTGTGTCAAACTGAAGATGAGATTGGCAAAGACGACCTTATACGAGTGAACGCCAGATGCACTCAGTAAGGCTTGTCGAGCTTGATTCCACAGGGTCTCTTGCATAGATCGGCCAAATGCGTCGGCTGCAGGCAGATCTTGGTCCTGCTGAAGATTGAAATCATCTTGTAAGAAAGAACGCGGTGATTTGATCTTGCCACGAGCGCCGGACTGCGCCCACTGCACCCCAAACGCCATGATAGCTAGGTTTAAGGCCTTGCCTGCTTGGTCTTGCTCAAATCTTGACAGTTGCTTCCCAGGCAGACTCGAGGAGGCTTGGTCAAGTCGGCAAACTCTCGCATAAATACGATTCGACCATTTTGGTCCCCACTCTCCCTGGGCGCTATCCATCGCGAAAGACTTGGGCCTGGTCCTGATGACAAGACGATCCGAGTTCTTTTCACTGTATGGACAGTTTCGTTCTGTGAGCCAGCATGACAATGCATTCTCTAGACTATCATGGTACACATGAAGCCAATTCTGGCTCAAAGCCAATCGATTTGTTGCAGATGAAACCTGATCAGACAGGAAAAGTGAGGGCGAGAACACACTGAGAGGGTCGTCCTGTTCCGAGTTCTCTCGTGAGATAGGTTGTCGGTCAGTCGGGTCGAGACATGTTGTCCAGCTAGGTCCCGAGGCTGAAGCAGAAGCAGACTCTCCAGATGATTGTAACATATTGAGCTCCATTTCCGTCAAGCAATCTGGATCAAAGGAGAACCAGGAATTCTCGGGTCGCTCCTCACTGAGGGCTTCTGTGGTTCCCTGCGCGATGCGACTAGGAAGCTGAAAGGAAGCACCCACCAAGCAGCCCGAGTTTTCGTGAGATATCGTCCTCGAATCTGAAGAAAAGGATATAGATGGCGAGAACTTCTGCAGTTGTCCTGGAAGGTCTTTGGTGTTGTTGAACGGCCTCCAGGTGTCAAGGGAATCAATGTCGAATTGCTCCCAGTCCTGGTTCAGCGAAGAGATAACGGTGGGCTCCTTCTGCACCGGTGACCATTGTGGGAGGATGTGCTCTACACCAAGGGATGTTTTGCGTCTCGCTACGTTCCGAGTGCCTTTAGAACGACCCTGATGTTGTTTGTTGCTTCCTGCGGTAGACTTGTGCAGTGACAACTTCAGCCATTCGAAGGTGCATGTTTTGCCACTTCTATGGCAGTTGGAACAACTTGCTACTGGCACCTGTACACTGGCGGATAAATGCTGTGTACTACTCTCGTCAGAAGACTCTGCCCGTAAAGCAGCGTCGCAAGCACGCTTCGCTTTTCTGCATTGATCACAGCTGCTGTGTTGTTTCCTTCGGACCCGCTTGATAACGACGTTTCTTTGCTCCATAATTGATGGCAAAAGCGGAGATGGGCAAGGGACACAGATGTCTAACTTGAATACATGCTGCAAATTTGAAGCGAGAGCACTGTCGAAGTGACATTCTTGTCCGCAGGCTCGGCCGGCCGGGCCTGATATCGGAGCCTGCAACCAATCCCCAGTCCTTGACCCCGCATCAACGGAAGGCGGGGAAATACCCCATGAACACCCTCCAGTTCCCCTCGCTAACCCACGAGTCAATCTCTCCTACCTGGGGTCTGCTTGCAAAATTCCATTCACATGTTGTTAAGATGTGGAGCAATCCGACGTCCCAAGTAACAGCATAGATAGTGGTCAGGGCTGACGAGAGTGGAAATCAGGTTTCACTGGGCTCGAATGCGAATGCAAGATACTACAACCATCTTTTATGAGCCACGAGTAGGTCTAGCCACGAGTGCCTCGCCCCGGTATATATGTGTTACCAAGAGATCTCAAACTGTCCCGTTTCACCCTCATGAGGCTGGAGCCTTTCAGAAGATTCCGGAGGTACGGAAAATGTTGCGATGGGTGATCGCCCAAGCGACCGACCCACCTTCTGTCTTGATGGTTTTTGCTGCTTCTGAAGGAGAAAGGCCTCGGGGATTCGCCGGCAGAATGCATTCCTGTCTTACGAGTACTTCTGACAGCGACACTACCAACGACACGTGTCGTCGGTATTGAAAGTTAGCGCTCGTGGACCTAGGCTTCGAGAATCGCAAGTCTTCCAACAGTGAGTTGTCAGCTGCCAACTGACTTGTTCAGAGCGCGAAAGCTCATCAAGCGGGAACGCTGTCTTCGAAATGTACTTTTTTCGGGGTAATCGTTGTTCATCTGCTGTGTCAGAGTGTATCGACAAATGGATTCACAATGAGGCCTTGAAAAAGAACATCATGAGCGCTTGATCATTATGAACCAAGGTGGGTTCGTCATGAGAGGAAAAGTGTCATCACATATGATGCTTAAGAGCTGGTGATCTTCGCTAGAAGCCGATTGTGTCAAAGGCTGACTGGTCTCTGTTGTATGCGCCGCTGTGTAGTGAAGATCATCCATGCTTAGCCCAAGCATTGGTACTGGACCGCAAACAGTTGCATTGGGAAGGAGTGTCGAAGTGCACTCCCCATTCCGACAAGGGCTTGCCTTTGTATGTGACAGTGGAAGATCGACCACCGGTTCAAACATCTGGCCCTATTGAACTCTTCGTCTGGAGCCCATGCAGCTGGCGATGAAAAGCGAGTGGACACTCGGTCAGCCTTACCGCCGAGCCCTATTCACAAGTTTATTCTCTAGAAGGAAGACCCTTCCTCGAATCTGGGCGACGTACAAGGGTCAAAAGAAAATACTGCCACTCAGATTGCGCTTTCTCTATCTAGATACAGTGAGTAAAAAGGTGAGCCAAGCGCCTCGTGTTCGGCAGAACCCTATTCGGACCCGGTCAAGCGCGTCAGCCCTGTGCGACATGGCAAAGGTTTGAAAAACTTTTTGTTGGAACACCTCCCACCCCCAGGGATCAGGGCCAGTCAGAGACTCAAAGTCTAGATGGTGGCCATACGAGCGTGCGAGTTCTAGGCCCTCTAGAAGAGGAAGAACAAGAATGTTTTACTTATGTCAAACAGGAGAATGGCGGTGTGCACGAATTGCTATGAATAGCAGACTTTGAACGAGGATAAGTTTTGGCACTAGTCCCCGAGTCGACCCAAGCGAGAGAAGCACTGAGAAGGACAGGGTGATTGTTCCCTGTCTGCAGGAGTCTTCCGTATTCTGTGCATGGTCGACCAGGTCAACACATTCGTCTGATGCTGATAGAGAACTGGAATGGTTGCCAGAATAGGTTGGTCTTTTCATACGCACAGCCAGATTGGTGCACATCACTTCCATCACCGAACGTCGAGAGAAGCATATGGGCTTCCTACGATGGGCTGCCGCAGTCCGGTCAATTCCATAACCATCCCCACTGCAATACACATGATATCGCAGACGTATCATTCATGTGGGTCCCCAAGCCAGTTCTTCAACACAAGCGTGTCCCTGCACAAGTATGCGGATGGAGTACCTGCATTATCTAGCTACCTTAGATATCCGTAACAAGGTGACTGAGAGGTCTCCGCGGGCCCTCTCAGCATTCTAAGTGATCCGTCTGGAGAAATCTACTCAATTCAAATGGACCAAGTAAAACTCCGTACCCAAGTCCGGATGGAGACAAATATGGGAATTCTCCGCGAGGGCGCGAGAGCAGACTAAATACTACGCACTGACAGCCATGTCCCGCTTCCGTTCTCCTTCCGAGTGGTCCAGTGAATATATGCAAACTAATCACAGTGGATACGTGCATACTACACACATGGGTTCAAGTTTCCTACTCGGTCTGGAAAGATCCCTCTATTGCTCGCTCGTACTACTACCTAAACGAATAAAGCACAGTAGAGCGCAGAAGCCTTACGTTGGTTGGTTGAGGACATTAGATCAATGCGTGCCGGACATAGTCCATGAGATATCCGTAAAAGGTTTCCAATGATCGCAATCACTAGGACAATCACCGGTTTGGGACCTGGCTCTGGAGGGAGCCACAACTCGACGCTGCTTCTAGCGAGGCAAAGATAAAATATCGATGGGCTGTGATACTTGATTCACAAGCAGGAGAAAGAAGCAGGGCAAAAAAACGTCAATAATAATACTTGTTCAGGGATCATGTAGAATTGATTGATCTGCGAAAACCAATGCCATCGTGCTCACACATCGAGCAGTGTACTCATACAACCTTCATTCCGTGCGCGTCCTGACAGGGATGTCTGCAAATCGCCATAGCCATAAGCCCTTGACCCAGAGGCTATTTTGTAGTCCTGAGTACATCAGTTAGGTTGAGGCCTGATCAGTACGCAGTCAGCCCCGGTGTGGCACATCGAAAGAGCCAGCCATGATCAGATCCACGTGTTTCGCCCAGGATTATGGTTTTCATTTACTCAATTATTGCTTTTCACCAACTCTCGATTGCATCCAGCTCTCCAGCTATGTAGAAATGGCCCCTCATGGGCCTCTCATGATCGCGCATTCATTACGCATTCACTGATCCACCTCCCAAGCTGGCAGGCTACCTTGCTCTAAACACAAACTTTTTCTGGAGAACTGGTGGAATTGGTGAATATGGGTTCAACATTGTAGTTGTAACCTCGAGACATAGGAAAGGAAATAGAGGCTGTGTAGGACGACCAGTAAAAGGGCCGAGCATCTGCACCAGTTTGTGTGCTGAGCATCAAAAGAAAAGTCGTAGAATACAATCTGAATGTCGTCACGTCGAGCCTGGTTTGGGCTTTGTCGAGGAGTCGCGCGAAGGTAAAGTGAATGAAATCACTAGGCAAGAGATGCCGGTGCAAGATTCGGTGCTGCTGATCACATCATCTGATCTTGTGTCATTCCGCCTGCCGCCTCTTGCCCTTCCATTGCGTCTTGACCATTGGCATTCGTGTACTTGACGTATGTCAGGCCAAGAGGGCGACCGCCATACATATAGCCGGTGAATTTTGCTTGAACACTGTTAATCGCAACATCTCACCAAAGGCCGATAGACTTACAGATTGCAGTTTCAGCGTTCTCAGTGCTGTCGAATTCAACCACTCCGGTTCCTCGGGAACGTCCGTTAGGCTCGTACTGGATCTCTGCTCGTTCGACTTTGCCAATGGTGGTAAACAACTCGATCAAGTCATCATTGCTGGTTGACCAAGGAAGCTAGAAAGTGTCAGTCTTCTGCTTGACTAGTGGGTGTCAAGGTCCTCTCACGTTTCGGGCATAGATGATCGTGCTCCTCTCTCCTCCGGAAGTGGCGAAGTCGGTGAAAGGGTTCGGTGCAGCTTGCTCCTGGGGATTGCCACCATACCCACCGGTACTGCCAGGGCCACCGCCGCCGCCGCCATATCCGCCGCCTCCGTAACCACCCCGAGAGTAACCACCACCAAAGCCCCCACGACCTCCTCCGTAGCCTCCACGGCCACCCCCGAATCCACCACGTGCTCCAAAGCCGCCTTGAAAGCCACCCCTTCCGCCGTAGCCTCCGCCCATCGGACCACTGCTCGCATAGCGGTCTTCTCGGACTTCGAGGGCTCGGCCGTGCCAATCGTAACCATTGAACTGCTGGATAGCGTTGCGTGCATCGTTTGGTGATTCGTAGGCGACGATGCCGGTGCCTTTGGGTCGACCAGTAGGGTCCATATGGACGTCTGCGCGAATAACACCTCCTTCCTGGGCTATAACATTGTGAGATAGGGGTCAGTAGATCGAATGAGATGCAGAGAACCATACCAGCGCCGCGGAAAAGATCCTTCAAATCTTGCCAACCGACATTGAAAGGAAGCTGCAAATTGATTGTCAACATGCTTGATTTCTTCAAAAGGACCGCAGAAATGGGAGGCACAGACATTGGAAACATAGAGTTGACGGCCACCTCCACCGCCGCCACCACCCATGCCGTAGGCATTATAGCCTCCGCCGCCACCACCACCTCTAGGACCACCACCAAAATCTCCACGATTTGATGGTCCAGTGAATCGAGGTTCAGTCTCGCGATCCTGATAGTGAGGGATACGTGTCAGTAACCAAAGGAAACATGGAAGTGAGGGACCAGTACTTCTCGGACGTAGACCAGACGGCCCATGAGACTCTGATTGCTGAGTGTTTGGATAGCTTGCTGGGCTTGTTCCCTAGTTGCGTATTCCACAATCCTTTAAAACGTTAGATGAGAAGGATTGTGGGAGCTCAAGGTTGACTCTTACCCGCATCCCTACATAAACCCGTGGACCAGGTCCAACCCGTCAATCCAACGTCCAACAAGAAGAACAAAACCAGGAAAAGGAAGACCAGTGAAACCAGCCGCATCACACAATGGCGCCCACCTTCGACATTCCATTCGGAAGTAATAAGACATCAGCAAAGAGAACTTCTCCAGCTGTGGGGAGCGTTAGCTACTGAGATTGATGTAGGGGGTCGACAACACGAACCCTGTCTCATGAAATCTTTCAAGTGATGCCATTTGACATCATAGGCCAAATTGCCAACATAGACACGACGGTCTTGTTGAGATGAATCGCGCACGGACTGCATCATTTGTTCCTTTGCGGCGGCACGATCTTCGAAAGATCTTGGTGGACCTCCGCCTCTACTACCAGCGTAGCCTGACCCCGCGTATCCCCCAGATGCGTTGGGTGCACCGCTCATGGGACTTCGAGATCGGCGATCACTTCGGTGGTAGTCGTCGCCACGGCTCCGGGAGCGGCTTCTGGGCGAGTAAGAGCGTCGAGTACGTCGAGGACTGCGCGAACGGCGTCGAGGAGAACGAGATCGGTCCCGCTGTGCAGGGTCAGCAAAGGAAGGCGTGGTGGCAATCATGATTTTGAAGATGAAGTCAGGAAAGATCAAGGGTGCAGGGAGTCACTAGCGTGGTTTGTAGCGTGGTTTGTTTCACGCGCAGTGAATGTGTGTGTGATAGATGAGGACAAAGGAAGATGGTGAATCTCGCCAACCAGTTTCGAGTCATCCGAGTGAAGGACGCCAGGCAAAAGAAGTGGACCCAGGCCAAATGGGAATGGACCCAGGTAAGTTCGGGGCCAGCTTCATAAATAGGATCGGAGAGGTTGAGGTCTGGCAATGGCGCGAAGGAGGAATCGTGTCACTTACTATATCACAAGAATTAGCCAACGATAAGGTTTCAATCAGGGAAGAGGAAAGACTGGGAGAAAAGGTGAAGGTGAGAAGAGAAGAGCAGGAAAGAAGTTGATGCAATGAAGGTGAAGAAGCACATGTAGGGCAGGACGAGGTGATGACAGGGTGAGCATGCAAAGGACGGCGTCTGCCAGAATGGCTAGGCCGGGGCAGCAGAACTGATGAACAGAGAGACCTTACCCATGATTATCGATTGCCGAGAGGACGTGCGGCTGGTTTCAACTGTTGAGTCTACGAGATCAGGATGGCATGCACGAAAATGCAGGAGGGGAGGGGGAATAGGTCAGCTAACAAGGTTTTCCGAGTAGTACAAGGGGCCTTTGCGGACAGTTCGCAGGACGCGGGTAGCTCGATTTGTGTGCAAGTGGAGCGACAGATCAGAGCAGGGCCTCGCAGGTTCGCGGAAACTGAGGAACGGACAGGCAAGCAGACAGGACCTCTTGTGGCCCGAAATCTGAAAGAGCCTCAAGCGGAGAGTCTTGAAGCCGAGCGTTGAGCGCTTGTCGCAAATGCTTGTGCACGAGGAACAGTTGGTCGGATTGAACTTTTTCCGGCAGGAGAAAGTGCAGCGATTAGGCGGGGGTCGAGTCAAGCAGCAGCGGGCGAGCGCAGAGTTGAGTAAAGGTGGTGGCAGTTACAGTTGGTCCAGCGAGGTCTGGTGGAGACTGAAGAAAGGCCCTTGGCAAGCCCGACAGAAGTCCTTTGCGGAACTGATCGCAGGGACTCAATGAGGCGTTATGGTTGGAGCGCGAATTGTGGTGTGGCTTTACTCGGTAGCTATGGTGAGTGTGGTGGTGCGCTTGTTGTGGCGACAGTGCTGTCTTGCTTAACCTATGCAAAATCGTTCAGTCGGGTGTCCTCTTGCGATGAGACCAAGTTGAGCACCACGCACGCTTGATTTGATGACTTTCTCTTGATCCACAGCCTGTTGGTCTTGTCACTCACCAATGATGAAAAGGCAGAAGTGCCCGAGGGAGGGAAGGAGGGCGCAGGCAGGCCTTGCTCTCGTGTCAATGTCCAATGAGGAAGCCAAGAGTGAGGAGAGTGGAGGTGCGGAAGACCTGGGAGGCGATCGAGTTAGCTGGACGAGGACGGAGGAGGTAACGAGGCAGTGTCTGGCAAGAGCAGGGGGCTAACAACGAATGGGAGCCAAGTAAGGTGAGATCAGAGATGGTGAGAAGAAGAATTAAGGTGCAGGTACGAGGAGGGAGAGTACCGACTACCTGCGGCAGGAGTGGTGCCAGGCGGAGGCACTACAGACGCGGGTGTGTGTTCTGTGTTTTGGTCTACTGCCAGTGTGTGCAGTAGTAGGAGATGACAGGTGTGTGACGAAAATCAGGCGAACGGCGAACGGCGAACGGCTACCGCAACTGAACCTGAATCTGGAGATTCACGAGTTGAGGAGGACGGGGATCGTTGATGCCTTGACGGGATCCGTAGGTACGAGTTTGGATTGATTTGGGATAGAAGGAGGAGCAGGACTGCATTGGAGTGGGTGAGAGTGCCACTGGCAGTGTGTGACTGAGGGAGGTGTTGTCAGAGTCAGGCAGCGTGAGTGGACAAGGCGGCTTGGCGCTAGTCAAGTCATGCAGTTGCACCAAGTGCTTGATCTTGATGGATCACACCTTCTCCATTCAAGTTTCTGTGACTGCCGCACCGCACCGAGTTGCATCATCCGCGCCTACCTTAGATGCCACCTAGATGCCCACTGCACACACTACTACTTGGCTTAGGTAGGTCCCTCAGGTAAGTCTCCAGCTAGGTCCTCCGAATCATCTTCAAGTTGCAGGTTCAATTGGTACTATTTATCACCCCTGAAGGAGGGTAATAGAGATACGGGACGAGAATATTGCAGCAGGTACCAGACACCTCTTCCAAGTACCCGATACTTCTCAGAGTCCGGGTTCTCCTTCCACGTCCTCTGGTATCCGTAATTAAAGCTGCAAGTCGAAGGACCAAGGCCAACGAAACACCCTGGTCCCTGATACTTTTTCGCAACGAGAATCCGTCCTCCAAACTGGTGCGAGAAGTGGGTGCCGGTGTTATTATTCCAGTTACACTTGCATGATCACCCACGGCTTGACCTCCGGACGCCCGATTGCGCAAGCCAAACCGATCTCCTTTGCAGCTTACTCCGTACTTCGTAGTCGTGACTTCTACCAGAGGGAGGAATAAGCAGCAATGATAGGGATTGAATCACTTGCCAGTGCCTGAGAGATCAGGACACGACATGTGGCATTGAATTTACCCATTACGGTGTACTACTTCATAGGATCACACTCGTACCCTTTAGGCTCGGGGTGAGTCAAAGAGACATACTGAGGGCCAGTGGCGCATTTACTTGTGCGGATACTGATCTTCAAACGTCCTCGAACTAACAGCGTCAGGTTACAACGTACCGAGTAGTGCATGTCCTGCATAATTGACCACATCCCCATCGTTACTCTCAAACCGCTCTGCGGTTCACATAACGAGATGTTAGACTGAACGAGCAATCAAATAGCTTTACGTGTCTTTGAGCATCCCTCCATGTACAACGGTAAACAGACTGACTAAAGCCTCTCTCACAGCAGGTTTGAGTTTCAGAGACAATACAAGGGATAATTTAGTGTGCTTTTTCAGCAAGCCACAAAATAACTTTTGTTGTCGTGGCGGCAAAAAAGATGTCGAAACTTCGTGCATGAGACCGAGGGGCTTGAATGAGTTCGGAAGACGGATAATCAGGGCGAGCAGGAGAGGCTTAAGGACCAAAAAGCCTCGGCAGGCATAAGCGCGTCCCTAGCTGTGTTTAGGCGTGTTTAGGTCGGCATGGTTTGAGCGGAACAGCCCATCCCCGCTGCCCAGCACCTTTTTTTCAACATCGTAACTACGAGTACGTCGGTCCTCCTGTACCTAGGTATGCTTTTCTGCAGGTCTTGTCTGCCCGCCTGCTTCCGTGATCTTCGAAAGCTCCATTTTCCTAGATGAGCCTGGAGTTGTGTAGATATTCTACCTGGGGTGACACTGTTTTAAAGGACCATGGACGAAGTTGCCCATCATTCTTGGTCTTGGGTGACCTTCTTGGAGCAACCTCTTTGAATAAGACTTCTTCGAATACACATCAGTAAGAATAGTAGCAGATCATCTGTTGAGCAGAAGAAGGCATATTTGCTTAAGAGACCGAGACACATTCCCCCATCACCAGTGTCCTGCTATCACACACCGGAAATATATTGCCGCGGCCTCCGCCAAGCACAGGATCACGGCGAACTTGCAGTGTGGCTCTCTTGAACTGCACCTATGGATAGATGAATAGGTATTCGGACTCTAGGATAACATGTATCAACCTTGATTGAGTTCACCATGAAAATCAGCATCTTTTGTTTTTACTCCAGTTAGTTGTAATTCATTGCCAGACGTAAACTGTGATGTAGACACTACAGCCTTGGGTTAAGTCCGTCAGGCTCCGTCCGTTTTAGTTACATCACCTGTCGCGTAACCCAATTTTCTTTGCAACCGACCACCGCAGACACTTACCTCACACTCTCTTGTGCAAGTACAATCGATCCCACAAACCAACCAAACCTGTTCGAGATACCTAGTACCTACAGGTACATCGCCTTTATCAATGTCATTCATCAAACCCCTCCGTCTCGCCCATACACTTTCCAAACAGACGCATTCTCCTGTACGCACCTATTTTTCCATCCACCATCCAGATCCACGCCCTTTCCCACCGACTCAAGAACGCATCCTGTCGGCCGCCCTTGCTAGGGTGCCACAATATGGATTCACAGAAGACGCAATCATCCTCGGTGCCAAAGATGCCGGCTACCTGGATGTCACCGTTCAGCTTTTCCCACGTGGAGTCTTCGACCTGATTAATTATCATCTGATCACCAAAAGACTTGCACTGAAAGACACGGTGCAATTCTCCACAGCTGCCAATCTAGGCTTGACCTCAAAAGTCAAGGCGTTGGCCATGGCTCGACTACGCGCGAACACAGACATCGTTCATCAATGGCAAGGAGTATGAGTTCCACCTTCCCGTACAAATCGCAGTTCTGACTTCTTCTCCCCAGGCTCTTGGCCACATGTCACTTCTCGGCAACATCCCTGCCTCATTGAAAGAGTTAAACGCGCTCTCGGACGAGATCTGGTACCTCGCTGGCGACACTGCCGTGGACTTCTCGTGGTATACAAAGAGGGCTTCTTTGGCAGCGGTTTATGCAAGCTCAGAAATGTTCATGACCACGGACTCTTCAGCAAACTTCAGTGCCACTGAGGAATTTCTCCAACGAAGATTGAAAGATGCGCAGAGCCTAGGAAGCACAGCAGGAGGCATTGGACAATACGTGGGATTTTGGGCAGGCAATAGCCTCAATTTAGCCCGATCCTGGGGCATGAAGGTGTGAACTTGGTCAAAAATTTGTCACACCCAAAAGCACGACCATCAACAATGTGGATTCGCGAGCCTGGTTCATGGATGCTCAAGCACAATCCGTGGACCGCGTTTTTGCCAGCGGATTTCGGAATAGACGACAAATACACCGTATTTGGAGAAGCCTTGTTTGTTGATTTCTACAACCGAGCTGCAGACCCAGGATAAGCTTCATCTCAGGCGGTAGTAGATGACTTACTCAACCTCCAGTTCGTGATCACACCATTTCGGCGGTGACGATGATCAATGCGGCCGACCTCGAAATGTCAAACGACGCATTTTCCAGACACTTCAACGACTACAAATGTCCCAGTGCGTTGACAAATCAATGTGTGACCGCAAGGTCCACTCATCCAGCAACGACTTTCTAAACACAAACCTATTATAATCAGATCATGACAAGCGAGGCTTATTGATTTTTAGCTGTGTCCTAGCAGGCTTTTGACCAGCCTAAGATATTTCAGCTCGAGCGAATTTCTTGGTGAGAGAACCACCCCAATGCCACGTGACTCTCTGGAACTCGTCGAGCAACATGCAGCTCTGCTTAAGAGTCGCGAAAAAAGCAAGAAACGCACGCGCCTCCGGAGCCGAGTCCTGGATGAATGGAAAGCCGACAAGGTCTACCCGCAAGACAAACCGGCATCATACAACCCAACGTCACCGGGAAGGGATGTGTTGAGTGGTGGATATCGCCGTTCAGAGTACCAGATTGAAGTTCACAGCAGAGACTATGCCAGGCTTGTGGTCAGGCGCAAGGAGAACCATGAGGCCAAAGATGACGTCGATAGACTAGGTTCGAAGGGCGACAAGGACTCTAGTCGACCAGAAAAAGACGAGCTGCTGCCCCGGATGACAACTGTGTCCAGACAAACGATTCAGAGGCGGAAAGACAGCAGGGGGAACGAAACTCCGCCACCGAAACAAAACAACGGATCCAAGCAACAAAGGCGTGAGTGGTTGGTCACGACAAACGACGAAGTCTCCGATCTCATCGTGAGATTCTCCCCATTGAAGTACAAACAGTGGGCTTCACACCGAGACCTCGAGGAGCTGAGCACCAAGGACGAAGCAGAAAGAAGTTCTTGAAACGAAACCATGAAGAGGATTCAGAGTGTGTTGGAGAAGCAGCACAGAAGGCGGAAAATTGCAAAATGCAGATGGCAGACACCATCGTATTCGGGATTGATTACCTAGGTAGTGTATGACTTGATTAGTAGTTTAGACTCTGTATTAATAGCACCTTGTTCTGAAAGCACCGAGCCCCTGCATTAGTCGGCTCCCTATCACTGATAAGTGGTATTCGATCATAGAGTCTGTGGTCTCCGTCCCATCACCACAGTTCAACCAGCCACAGACAGATGAGCGTAAGGAGATTCATCCGACAGCAAACAATAGTCCCTCCCCACAGCCTAGATAGCCCTTTCCAGACCCGAGTCATCCCACGCCTATCCTATGAGAGAACACGCAATATGATGCAAGAGCACAAAAGCAAGCGAGCGATCTGTAAAACTTCGACAGAAATTGAAGAATGGAAGTCGTAAAGCATTGCATTTTTGAAATGGTGCGAAGAAGGATTTCGCATCCATCGCTGGAATGTGCAATTTTTTGACAACCCGACTAGACAGAGATGTATGATCCTCCTGCCAGCCATGATTTTCCTGTGATGATGACCGACCCATCCGCCGGGATGGCTGGTGATAAATCATGACCCATCACACGGAATGGAATGGAAGGGCTTCCATCGTCCGAGCACGTCTGGTGGATGTGATGTAAGCACTGAGCCTTTGCCTCCTTCGTGTCTCGGTAAGCGGACCAGATTTCTACAAGACCTGGCTGTAGGAGGATGGACTCAAGCCGTCGAGAGGGTTGACATGTGATGGTCGAAAATTGGTGTGTCTACCGCTTGGTCCCACTGCTGCATCGGGTGGATCCAAGGTGGACAAGCCAGTGACAGGCATGGATCCCACAGGCTCAATGGAAATGCTAAAATGCTCTGGACACTTGAATCCGGGGTTTCGACTTTCAGCGACATGGCCCAGGCGACTCTCCCGGGAGTTCTCGTTGGCTTTGCACTATTCCATGCCGCCGTATGAGCTGTGGATCCGGTCAACGACCAGGTTATGCTGCGCCTTAGAGTCGTGAGGTGAAGTGGGGATAGCACACACTGAATAGCGAGTGCGTTGCATATTCGAGTGGAACTGATCTGAGGTCTGAAGTTCGAAGCCAAACTGTTTGGTTTTGGGTCGTCTATCCATGCGAGAAATCGTGAAGAATCAATTTCACTTTCGTGCAGATTCCCATAACACAAAAGATTTCGGTTGGTCCTCAGGGAACAGATATGGAGGAATGAAGCCGTTGGGCAAGGCAACCATTTCTATTTCGAGCCTAACACCTGCCTTTTTGAAGATGGGTTGAAGTTCTTTGCATTTGTCGGTCATCCGACGTTGAGCGATCAGAACCTGACTAACCTCCTCCACAGTATCTTCATCGTCCGAGATACTCAAGTGTGGCACCTCGTCGTCGTCGCGGTAATATTCATAAGAGCAGACCAGGTTCTTCAGCAGTCTCACTCCATGCTTAGCCTTTTCGGTGACGAAGCATGACTCGAAAGGAAACCAAGCTCTTCTGCGGGCTTGAAATGGTGGTCTTTCGCCGAGGGGAATGCCAAAAACCTTTAGAGTCTCCAAGTTCGGGGGAAGTCTTCGCCACGTGGCATGATCGCATTGTCTTCTCATCCGAATTAGATGGACGGTTCGGTTATCTAGATCGAGTCGTTTCATTGCGTGGAAAGGCGTCAAGTCCAAGAACTGACCACGATGGTCAATTTCCTGATGGCCTGGTCTCTGGAAACCAAGGCTCAAAGACAGATGCTCGAGCGAGTCGACACAGTTCTGAGCGACAGCATCGACAAAAGGACCCGGTGACACATTTCCATGCAGGCGGCTGCTCCTGGCATTGAAGACACCGTCATAACGTATTCCCTCACTAATTTTGAGAGACTTTAGAGCTTTCGGGAAGCTTAGGAGGACTGCGAGAGAGGGCTCGAAGATGTCACACTCTTCAAGATGGAGATGTTCCAGGTTGGTTGATTTCATCAGTGCCTCATCGTCCTGGAAGTCGACAAGTAATCGATGTGGATAATCAGTGCTTGCACATGACACGGTTAGAGATTTAAGATTCGGATGCAAAAAGATCATGGGGTATTTCGTCATTGAATGGATCTCCTTCTGACTGTCGACGAAATGTAAAGTACCTGGATTAAAGGTCAATAACACGACCAGTCGGGGTGAAAAGAAGGCTCACATTTCCTCAAGTTTGGAAGCAACCTCCCAAAAGATGCTGGTACAACTGCAGAGGCGCTCTCAAAGATACGTTCGTATCGATCCTGCAAGTTGACCCATGAAACCCGTTCTTCCGGGAACTTGGCATTGCAATCTGGAGTTTCGAGGCAAAGGTCCTGAAGATTACACATGCGACTGATATATGGTGGCAGGGTATGCAAGCCCATATCGTCACCAAACTTGACTGATACCATCAAGGAACGGACCCATGTGGCTCGCCGATCATTGGCGTGAAGACTGGCGGCTAAGACGGAGGCCTGATACCCATTGAGGATCTCGATAGAGTGGTACAAAAACGGTTCAACAAGATCATTGAAATGCTTGCAAACCAGACTGGCATCACTCAGAGTATTGAAATCGAGATAGCCGAATATAGTGATAAGTACCTCGTCTGGCAGGTGCAGCAGAAGGAGTGATAGTGGAGTTGATGCGATCATATTCAAGGTGGGCGGGCTCGAAGAGGAGGACCTGATCACTTCGAAGCTAACCAACCGTGCTAATTCAGGGTGATGTCATGGAGATGTCCTGTGCCTGGTGTTTGACGCACCCAGAATAGAACTTGCAATAAGTGAGGATGATATAGAAATCGGATATTCTAATTGAACTTGAAAGGAAGAAGTTGAAGAGTTAACGCGTATGGGTGTTGATGGATGTTGGATGAGAATCAAGTGTGGAGGAAGATGTCATTATTGCCATCTCGCCTGGACCCTGTCACTCTGGTACGTTAGGTCACGGGTGTCCGGATAGCCAGCAACACTTCACCAGTTAGGGATGTTCAGGTATCTAGTTAGGCGCGTGGCAGCGGTGTAATAAGCCTTGACCCCAACCTGCGCCATACCATAAACACGGTTTAGTTAAAACCTTAGGGGCAACGCTGCTGAATCGCTTCCAATCCCCCATGAATGCCAAGCAGGCCTTTGCCCCCCGGCATGTGTCCCCCGGCATCGTAGGGCAACTTGTCCAGGTGCGGCAGTGTGCCAAAGGCATCCTGTTCAAAGCCTGTGCCTCTTCGTCTCACATAATAAGTCCACGCCACAAGCGAGATCATCCACCCAATTTCTTCTCACGGCTCGGCAGTCACAAAACACAGCCTTGTGTCAATTCAATGATAGTATCATGTTCTCCTTGCTTCGTACAAAGACTTCCTAAGTCCTTTACCAAGGGATCAAGAAAACGGGGCCAACATCATAAGTGTTTATTTGTTTTGAAGTACCATCGAGGCAGGTGCGCATGGCCCGCGCTCCTCAGTCATGGCATTGCATCGGCCATATGGGACATGCCTTGCGTAGAGTGGCCAAGCTAATAGTGCTGCTTTACGGCACGTTCTTGTTTGGACGCTTGATTTCCCCTGGAGGGGGCCAAGAGTCATGAGCATACTCACATTCATTTCAGTCGTAGAACTGGTGCCAAATCCGAGCCATAACATGTGACTTCGACCCAGCCCATCTCAACCCAGCCCAGTTGATGTCTCATAATCCTCATAACATTTCATCCGCACATATCCGTAGTTTGCAGCACCCCTAGGCAGGAGCCTCATAGCCGCGTCTGAACACCCTACCGAACATGTCGACACCGACTCTCTCACCCTTGATCTCACTCTTGGCCTCGTTCTCTGCGTTTGCTGGAATGTCGACTTGAGAGCCGTTAACTTTCCAGCCACAAGCCGTTTGCGCGAACTTGGTCAAACTGTCTCCTCGAAGGTCCAGCCATCCACTCAGCACACCCAGGTCAATTTGCCGGAAGGTCTTGCCAACCTCGCCTGCGATTCTGATTCTCACTAGATCTTCAAATCCTGCCACATCAGCATACAAATCTGCGTAGAGGTCGTCTGATTCCAGTGTCGACCAAAATGCATCGTACTGCGCGGATTCAAGGAGGGTGTTGAGATTCGTAAGTTTTTGTATCGACTCTGTGAGGTCTGTGGTGGGTATTGAAGTATTGCCAGGCTGGTAGGGGATGGTTGAAGGTGGGAGTAAGGCCAGCGCCAGAGAGAATGATGGAGATGGGAAGACTGTCAGTGCTTTCACCAGGATGTTGGTGACAGTTTCTGGGTGCAATAATTGAGGGTTGAATTGGTATCTAGTGTGGACGACGTCAGCTCCGTTTGTTAAAGGCTTCGTAGAGCAAAGAAACATCATGATGGCTGGCTCTTAATTTCAGATAGAGCTAATATTTCAAGTCTTCATAATTCCCGAGAGATTGTCAGGTAATAGGAAACGTGATAGAAATTCTCTTCATCACAGTATAGTAGAGCATAGGCCGTGTTTTCTCGGGGCTGATTCTTACAATTTCAACAGCGCAAGGCATGCGTACGTGTCGAAGAATTTCTCTTCACACTGCTGGGTAACATATTCTTGAAATATCGTCGTCGTCTCGGGATTGTAGCGATTCAGGCCGTTTAGGATCTCATCGATATGCGCCGACCGCTCTTTACACTTGTCGAAGCCTTGAGGCATCTTGCCGAATTGCTGGAGAAGGGAAGATTGAGAATGGGATGCACTGATGAACCAAAGATCGCAGCCTCCGCGCAGCGAAATGAATTTCGCTGCAACGACTCGGATGTGCACGATTTTCCCCAAAGGGCAGTTTGTGGCGAGATTGCCAAGGCTTTCCGGCTGCAATAGCACTGGCGTGAGATTCGAGCCAAAGGGGAGGTTGCCATGTATTCCACTACTATACTACTGTATATCCCGCTTAGAAGTACCGGAATTCAGTATTCACCTACCTGGTGTCCGCTTGCATGACTATGTGATTGAACTCAGCTCGGATACAACGTGGCGAACATGAACATGATCGCGCTTCACGTAGTGACAGCAAAGCTACGTCATGGCTTCTAATGGGACAAGCTGGTGGGAACAATGATTTCAGAGGTGCCAGCCTCAAAGACCTATGGATATTACATTTCAGACTTGTAATCAATCACCTTCGCGGGTTCTAGGTAAGGAGGGTACGCCAGTTTCAACACTCCAATGATGCCGACAACAGCACAAATTGAACTTCAAGGATCTATGATAATACCTCCGAGAAGGAATCCCATGTTAGGACTCTCAATCAAGTAGCCTTTTCCGCTCTCAACATATTCATTTCTTGTGCACGAACAGCTCCCTCCCCACGTGCAACTTGTCCTTCTTCTTGGAACTGGATGTCCCATGGATGGGACCCGAGGATCGCGGTGTTCTGGTGTCTCTAAGGTAAACCGGACTTGGAGACCGTGGTGTTCTTGCCTCTGGTGTTCGGGACTGAGGAGTATGGCTTTGGGATTTGGTCGGTGTGGATGATTGTCTCATGTCTTGCGCGGTCTGGCACTACATACCCAAAACCGAGCCAACAACACCAGAATGAGCTTGTCCAGCGAGATGCTTAACGTGCTCAGCCAATTCCTGAGGCTTTTCAAACACCCTCCAACAATGATCAGGCACATCCTTGAAACAGTCGATGAATCTCTGATTTCTGTTTTTGGCCTCCATGTGAGGAATATCGGTTACCTTCCTGATGTAAATAGCCTTGATCCAGTCAGGGTACTTGGCGTAAATCTCCGCGTATGATTCAGGATCAGACTGTGTGGAGTCCCCAATGCAGATGAATTGACGTTGAGGTAGCCATGAGTGAATTTTTTCAATCCGGTCGGTCTTGTACTCCTTGACACCTTCAGTGAAGGATTGCAGAAGGCCCCCAAGATACATCCATGAGGAATCACGAAGGATCATTGTGCCTTCAGGGTAGTGTTCAGAGATGAACTTGTGGAGGAAAGGATAAAGATTGTACGGGGAAGCAGATAGATAAAACCATGGCGGGTGTCCAAACGCTTCCTCTAGCACCTTGTAGAACTCTGGCATGCCTTCAGTGGTTTTTGGGATGTCGGCAAATGTAGATTTCAAGAGGCCAGTAGGACTGGATGTTTGCGTGACTTTGATTGTGTCGTCCACATCGGTGATGATTCCCCAACCGTGGGGCTCCACGAAACGGGTCTTGAATGTCAAGGCTGGAAATTGACCATCCGCACTTTCACCCGTGATGGTTTTCCCATCCATGTCGGCGGAGCCTCCAGTCGGCAAGATCTGACTGCTGATTCCATTTTGATTTGATGGACCCAGGTGTCGTTTATGAGGAGGACTGGATCCATCTGAACAGGGAAGCACAACCTCCACAGTGCGAGCAGGTGCAATGGCTTGAACGAAAGGTCTGAGACGTTCTTCCATTCGCTTACTGGTTTCCGGGTCCAATCCTGCCTTACCGTCCAGGCCAATTAGATCAGCAATAGTGCTGACTGTCTTTGTGATGTCCTTCCGACCAGTTCGGAAGAAGCAAGCAACGAATTCTGCCTCCCAAGGCTGAAGGGTATCATTGCCAGGCTTCTGGGGTCTGTATGCAGTATTGTTTAAGACCCAGACTTCATTGTCTTTAGGATTCGCTTTCTTGCCAAAAGGGTTATGAGTCCCAAGCAAGCCTGCCATCGTAGATATTAGTAAAGTGTTGCGGTGTGCAGGAGCTTGGCCTTCTTACTTGTGCCTTTATCAATGAAGCTCATGTCTGATTTTGAAAAGCGCTCAGGCAGTTTGGATTCGATCTCAGCAAAGTTGGCGTCTTTGCGAGATTGCTCTTCGAGAGGGGATGCATTGACCTTTTGATCGAGACGATCAACATCTGCTGACTTGTCCTTTGATTTGGTCATTGTGGAAGCAGGTTTTGAACTCAGGGATGGTTTGATGTAGTTATGGGTGATGAGAGCTTGTGATGGGGAGAAAAGATAACGATAGGACGCAGAAGAGAGAATGGAAAAGCTGCTGACTTGGGTATATGGATGGATAATAAATGGTAGAATGTACGAAGTGGAAGAGGCTGTGGACCAAGAGAGGGAAGATCTCATGGCAGCTGACTACCTAAGTAAGCACGAGGCCAATTCTTTGGAAGCCACGAGGCTTGACGGCAACTTGAGGAGCGTGAAAGAAGCAAAGGCGAGGTAGGCACGCCACATGCATATGACGATTGAGACTCTTGGAAGGCAGTAGCGCCTTGCCATGGCTGTTGAAACAGAAGTGACCACATTGGATTGTTCCTAAGGAACGAATGATCATGTTGGAGAAGAAGGTCACAACAAGAAATCCAGATACAGGTCCACAACGCAACAGCATCCGAATTGGTAGGCCGACTCTTTTCATTAGCTACCTAGGTACTCCGGGAACCGCCTAAAGAAGCAAGGCCGTGAATGATCTCCAGGCTAGTAGTAGAGGCTTTGACCAAAAACTTGCATGAGTCTTGTGCTCTTCCCGAATCCCCCTCCACTCCACACCGACCCTGCACTTTCCCGTTTTCTGGTTTTCGTGGGGAAGTGACAACTGTGCCAAGACAATTTTTCCCAGCGCGAACCACTTTACGCGTCGAGCACGCGTCCCAGGGCTGGCAACATCTCTTGCAGTGTTGAGAATTCTGGGTGAGATTCCGAGAAGGTCTAGATACCGCTGAAGTGTACTCTAGCCCTAAGACTCAAGACATGGCTTCAAGACCAGACCTCAAGGTAAGTGTTATTTTCAACGGTCCAATTCAGTGCTGACCCTCACGATTAGGTCGATGATGAGGGTGGGTTCATCCGCACCTTTCGATCACTTCCTACCAAATCAGATGGCACTGGCACCATCAGAGTCTTCGATCGCGGTGACTACTATTCAGCACATGGCGACGACGCCGAATTCATCGCAACGTCAGTCTACAAGACTACTGCCGTAATCAGGAATCTGGGGAAAAGTGACAATGCTCTACCTAGTGTAACCTTGTCAACGACTGTCTTCCGCAACCTCCTTCGCGAAGCTCTTTTCAAGTTGGGGAAAAGGGTGGAAATCTGGGAAAGTGGTGGAAGGGGAAGTTGGAAACTTGCTCGACAGGCAAGCCCTGGAAATCTGCAGGCGGTCGAAGAAGAGCTTGGAACCGGCTTAGACAGTCAGGGAGAAAGTGCACCAACCATACTGGCAGTGAAGATCAGCGCTAAAAACGGCGAGGCTAGAAATGTGGGTGTATGCTTTGCAGATGCCAGTGTCAGGGAGCTCGGAGTGAGCGAGTTCCTCGACAACGACTTGTACTCAAACTTCGAAAGCCTGCTTATTCAGCTTGGCGTGAAGGAATGCGTGATCACGACCGATGGCCAGAAAAAAGATCCCGAACTGGCGAAGCTGCGACAAATCGCCGACGCTTGCAACATTGCTGTCACCGAGAAACCTGCCTCCGACTATATGGTTACAGACATCGAGCAGGATCTTGCTCGGCTATTGAAAGGCGAGAATGCTATGGGGTTGCTACCGCAGACTGACCTCAAACTTGCCATGGGCAGCGCCGCAGCACTCATCAAATACTTGGGTGTCTTGACAGATCCAAGCAACTTTGGTCAATATCGATTATACCAACACGATCTCAGTCAATACATGAAACTAGATGCAGCCGCACTTAGGGCCCTCAATCTGATGCCGGGACCGAGAGATGGATCCAAAAATATGAGTCTTTTTGGTCTCTTGAATCACTGCAAAACACCAATTGGTGGTCGACTGCTAGCACAGTGGCTTAAACAACCACTCATGAGCCTTCTCGCAATCGAAAAACGCCACCAACTAGTGGAAGCATTCTTTAACGACACAGAGCTCCGACAAACCATGCAAGAAGAGCATCTTCGCTCCATACCTGACCTATATCGTCTCGCCAAAAAGTTTCAACGAAAACAGGCAAATTTAGAAGACGTCGTGCGTACTTATCAAGTGGTGATCAGGCTCCCAGGATTTATCGAAGCCTTGGAGACAGTTGTTGATGAACAATATCAAGTACCTCTTGAAGAAGAATACACCTCGAAACTCAAGGATCTCTCCAACTTTTTGGGCAAACTTGCAGAGATGGTAGAGACCACGGTTGATCTTGATGCCCTTGATCGCCACGAGTTCATCATCAAGCCAGAATTTGATGATGATCTTCGCATAATTAGGGCAAAGCTTGACAAGGTGAGAAACGCAATGGACGCCGAACATCGTCGAGCCGGGAAAGATCTCAACCAAGACCTGGATAAGAAACTCTTTCTCGAAAATCACCGAGTACATGGCTACTGCTTCAGACTTACAAGAACCGAGGCAGGATGCATTCGCAACAAATCGAATTATCAGGAAATTTCCACCCAGAAAAATGGTGTCTACTTCACGACAAAGGCGCTACAAGAATTTCGTCGAGAACACGATCAGCTTTCCGACACATACAACCGCAAACAAACAGGTCTCGTGACCGAGGTCGTGTCAGTCGCAGCATCATATACTCCAGTAATTGAGCAACTCGCTGCCATTATTGCTCACCTCGACGTCGTGGTCAGCCTGGCTCATGTATCCGTTCATGCTCCAACAGCATATGTTCGTCCGAAAATGCACCAGCGAGGAACGGGTGATACCATATTAAGAGAAGCACGTCACCCCTGTATGGAAGCTCAGGATGACATCAGTTTCATCACCAATGATGTCGAGCTGAAACGCAATGAGTCCAGTTTCCTCATCATAACAGGTCCGAACATGGGTGGTAAATCAACATACATCCGTACGATTGGTTGTGTTGCACTCATGGCTCAGATTGGTTGTTTTGTTCCTTGCTCGGAAGCGGAGTTGACCATCTTCGATTGTGTTCTTGCACGTGTTGGAGCTTCAGATTCACAGTTGAAAGGCGTCTCAACTTTCATGGCGGAGATGCTAGAAACGGCAAATATATTGAAGAGTGCCACCAGGGACTCATTGATCATAATTGACGAGCTTGGTCGGGGTACAAGCACTTACGACGGGTTTGGACTTGCCTGGGCCATCAGTGAAGAGATCGTTGCGAAGATCGGGGCATTCGGATGCTTCGCCACCCACTTTCATGAACTTACGGCTCTGGCTGACAAATTTCCCAAAGCCGTAAAGAACCTACACGTTGTGGCTTTCGTGGGTGATCAACAAGACGTCGCTATGACTGAGGGCCCAGAGAATTCCACGAAACGGAGAGAGGTCACATTATTGTACCGCGTCGAACCAGGCATCAGTGACCAAAGTTTTGGTATACATGTTGCCGAATTGGTGAGATTTCCAGACAAGGTTGTCAACATGGCGCGACGGAAGGCCGAGGAGCTTGAAGACTTTACCAGCACCGATGAACCGCAGAAGAAAGAAAAATACACGAAGGAGGAAGCAGAAGAAGGTAGCAGACTTCTAAAAGATATGCTCAAGAAGTGGAAAGAACAAGTCGAAGGACAAGAAATAAGCAAGGACGAGAAATTGAAGCTTATGAGATCAATGGTGAAGAACGACGAAAAGTTAATGGCCAACCGGTTTTTCCAATCGATCCAAAGCCTGTGAGGATAATTCTTCGGTTACATGATGGACTTAGCGTGGTGTTACTGGTTCCAGAGCTTTGGAGGATTCGGCTATATGTACACTATCAAAGAGCGCAAAATCATGTCCAAGTACAGAACTCGTGTAATCTACGGTTCTGGTTCCGTGATCTCAAACTCATGTGGATTAGATGTCATGAGCTTGAGAAGGAGCTGACACAAGATTCTTCCTGTGCGCTCACTGCCTGATATTGCTCCTCACATCATCATTTCCACCCTGGTCCTGCGCATACCTGGCAGCGACATGTTCTGGTCCTTCACCAGCTTCACCCTGGTCGAAGTCACCTGCCTTGGTCGGTCGACCTGTGCCTTTTTGAATATCGCCACCTTCTTCTATGGGGATTTCTCGATTATTTCCAGCACCAGAAACCTTGCTTCCGTACTCAGCAGTGCTGCCTGGGAATTTGTTGGTCACAGATGTGTCGATACCGGATTCATCGGCTGTTCGGAGAAGGATAAGGTGAGTAGGAGTTCCTAGCTTTTTGAAGAGATTTCTGCTTACTGCTCGTACTTCCACCTTTGTCCGTCTTCCCTCCAAATCCGCCGTCTTGTGCGCCACGCTTGAGGTGGTTTGAGGCAAGGTCTTGCTCAGCCTTTTTGGCGATGTCCCGAAGGTCTTGACCTTCGTATTCTTTCGACATTGTATCCAGTGTGTTGTCTTTGGCTATTTCAAGGGAGTATCTTTATTGTCGTCTGTAGTGATAATGGCTGAGGGCTGTTCGTAGAATTCTGGGGCGGTAAATGCTACTACAGTTCTTGACTTATTGTGCAGTTGCAGTTCTGAAGAACCACCACCTTTATGACGTCCGTTACATCACCCTTCTGAAATTGACACATACTAACACCGCGAAGCCCGTATGTCGGTAGTACATCACCGTGATGTAATTGGTTAACGTCATTGCATAACTAGTAGCGGAAGCCAACTCCGTTTCAACCACATCCTCAATGGCCCCTTTAAGAAAAGCAAGGCTGAAATGGGTGTAATCTTCCCAAGCACATTGAAGTCAAAGCTCTTCACCTAGCCTTGTGCTTTGAGTTGGTCATTCTGTAAGATGATTCAGCCATTTCATCCCAGATTGTAGGTAAGGTTCAGTTTCCGAGAATTAAAGCGCTAGATTTGGTTGCCAAGACGAGGCTGAAGCTGGAGGCATTCGTACCTACTCGGTAGAAGGACTACCAGTGGTACCTGGGCAGTATAGGAGTGAGTAAGCAGAGGTGGTCGAGCACGATACCATGACTGTCTAACCGACAGCTTTACTCTGCCTCCCGGCACAATATTTCAGGAATGGCCCTGCCATGCCGACACCAAGGTCAAGTCGGTCTACTGGTGGCGGCGAGTAATCTAAACAAAAGGCCACTGGCAGATCTCACAGCAAGTAATAATGGAAGTCGAATCGAACTTAAAAGAAGGTGCAGATGGTTCCAGGGCTGTAACATGATATATTCTGGGGAAGGAGGGTCGTTCTTGCCTAAATTCTTCGGGTCTGTGGCATTTGAATGTGAAGATAACGGGGTGGGTTGTTTGACTCCTTCACCACCACCAAAAGTCATATCTATCCTCAACTTTATCCTCATCAAATAGCAACGGTGTTCTAAGCAAGCAGTATCGCTCTGCCCTGAACGCCGTCCGTCATGGACTCTGCTCCCTATCATGTACTCAGGAATCGATCCTCTGCTTCGGCCATTCCACGGCCAACATCAGGCACTTCACGTCGGGCCACCCCCACAGGGTCCCGTATTTGGAAATCAGGTTCCATTTCCTATGTTCAGTATCAAAAGAAAATCCCCAACCTACACCGCAAGTCATGGCATCAAAGTGACACTGCACACTTCTCCTCAATCTCTTTGCCGTCCACGGAGCATTCTGACCTGTCGTCTCCACCGACGAAAAGCTCACCACCAAACGCAAAGTTACCAAAGTCCAGGACTTTCGGTAGTCTTCTTGCTTCATCTCGTGAAGTAACTCCTAGTGGAAGACTCATGCAGCCCATTCAACCACCACTGCCTCGGAGCCAGACACTTGGGAATATCTCATGCTTCAGCCAGCCAGGGTTGACCCCATCATCCAGAAAACCGACACAACTCCACCCATACACTCCAAGACCATCTAAGCACGCCCAAAGTCAACTGGATATCTCCAAAGTATCAAAGGAGAGGATGGCACAGGAAGAGATGAAGTTAATGAAGAGTGTCCAGAGAGAGGCTGCTGCAACGCGTACGCGAATGAGGAATTCCCTGGGGAAGGGCCCCACGATGCTAAGAACAGCTACCGACGTGAGAGCAAGCATTTCGAGCGACTTTACTAGCGATGTTCACTCACCAAAGTGCATCTCGGGAGTGGGAAGGCCACTTGATGACCAGCCTTCGACCGAACGGCTGTCAAGGAGAACCATCAGGAATCGATCATTGTTGGCCACGTCTGCCCATGGTACATTGGAGAGCGCGGATCCTGTAGATCTGGCTCCTTTGTCCCCCTTGCCAACGAGTAGCTCGTCGGTACAGGAATCTTTGAACCCCAAAGAGGTAAAACTCCAACTCCACTGGCATATGTTCCTTTCCAACTAATGCTAACAACTTATTGTCAGGTGTACTGTGCTGAAAATTCTGCGTATTGGACAGGCCGTTATGTGAGTGTTTGTGATCGTCTAAGAATGGAAGAACTCGATGGCATGGATTTTGCCGACAACCAATCGGATGAGCGGCTCTGGGAGTCCAAGGATAGATTGAGGGTTGAAAATGCTATCAACGAGCTCAGAGGTTTCTGCAGGACGACGCAAGCCCAGGACAGCTTTGCACGTTTTGAAACACAACTATTCCAAGAACTCAAAACCAATGTCTTTGTTCTAACTCCAAAAGCTTTGAGGTCGAAGACAGAAGTCCAGGACGAAGTGTCGAAATTTGCTGGTCCAGAGCTCAAGTCCAAAAGCATCTGGACATCGCCATCGTCTATTGAGACCGCCTCAATCTCGACGAGTCGGGTGTCAAGTGTCAACGCAGAAGCAACTTTGGCTGTTGGTCCTAAGCTGTTCTATGGACGTGCAGGAATTACAAAGAGTAAGACAACTGGCCATTTGGCCTCTCTCCTTCCAATGATTCAAACGAGGTCAACAACCACTACCAGCAATACCCCGAGGCAAGGGTCCACGGAACCTCTGTCTCATCGACGCAGAACTTCATTTTTCGACTGTTCCCCACAAACTCGGGCTCGGGCTATGAAAGAAAGAGAAGATCGTGCTGCTCGCAGAGTCGCCGAAGTAAGGCGGAGACTGGAGGCGCAGTCGCTGACAACCAGCAAGACTTCAGACAACCAGCCACGACCATGTACGACCATAACAACACCGCAGTCTCCGCAGTCGCATCGTGCCTATCCCCTTGCAATGCCCGCCACTGGCAGAAATGGCGGAGCATTTAGCGGGAGCACTTTAGCTGGAGGAAGAAATGATACAAAATCATCGGCTCGGTCAGCTCGTATTGTGTGCACCAGAGTCGATATGCATGCTCAAACAGCAGGTGCGGAGAAGCTCGAAAGAGGGCGTCGCAAGGCAGAACGACAGTTTAGCGGTGAGATAGTGAAGAGTCTGTTTGGGGCTGGAATGAGAGGGATGAAGAAGATGCGGAAACGGGTGGGTGGAGGCATGGTGTGGTCAGGAAGTCATGAAGACCTATCCTCGTCCAGCGATAGATAAGTCCTGGGTCGAAGACCACGGAAGAGCGGCGGTGGCTGGACGCACATGCCTGTTAAGAGGTCATAATGTTCTCCTCCCACCTCATCCTATTTCGAGCGGCCTTGTCAGTGAATCTCGAACTTGAAACTACCGAAATAGACCAGCGAGTGTATACTATCAAGTTTCTGCCCCAGATTCGTCTGAACTCGCTCTGGAAACCCCCCCTGCCAGAGTGACTGGTAGGTGCGCTAGAGACGAATGCGACGCCCTTCGCCCTACGAACAGCCACGCCGCATGTCTCTAGCAACCATGCATGGCCACTCCATTTCTTGCAGCACGGTATCGTGATTGCCTTGAAGTGTCTGTGATATAGCATTGATCGCCTTTATAGGCGCATCCCCCATCCACCACGGCGGGTCCTTCACCAGTGCAACCTGGGCAAAGAAATGTGCAAGCACGACCAAGGCAAGCGAACGACCTTCCTCGACGAATTCGACGAACGCTTTCGGAACCAACAGCGAAAATCCCTGCGTCTGTCGGGCCGCGTAGAAACTCGGCTTTCCCTCCTCGTTGGAGTGGTGGATCGTGCCCAGGAATCGTAAGGTCCTTTCGTAGATCTCTCTGGAGCTGGGGGTCAGATTCTCGAGTTGGGCTAGGTGGCCATCCAGGAGAGGTCGCGATTGTGGAGGGATGGCATGCCGGAAGTGGTAGTCGATGTTGGGGGCGTATGCGGGTGGTGCGTCCATAATGATCTTGAACTTGCTGGATGGGTTCTGCCGGGCCATTGCGACGGTGATGGCGACGATTTGGCCGAGACCAGGCCCCGTCTTCAGCCATTCTGTGATGGCTTCGTGGCCGCAGATGGGGTTGATTCGTTCATGGAGCATTGCGAAAGAATTCATCTGGATCAGCAATGCCGTAAATGAAATGGCGTCCGCGTTCCGTTGGCTCAGTTCGTCGACGGCGTTGCGTTGACATTGGAGGGTCAAAGCTAGGTATCTGTCACGACGGATCTGCAGCTCCGTGTTGAGCGGCTGTGCGCGAAGCATGAAGGTTGCAGAGATGGTGAAGATAGCGTAAAGAAGATTATCGTTCTCGAACGCGATCGTCGGTACGTCGTTCTGCCATGTAGCTTCCACGATTGGGCTTTGTGCGACCTTGAATGGTGTGCAGATGTACATGTGGTAATGGTGCAAAAGCTCGAGTTGCATCATTCGCTCGTCCTTGCTTTCGCTTATTTCCCAGATGTCAGGTCTCTGTCGGGTTTCAACCAGGCAACAGTCGCTTTGGTCTTGCGTCTGATGGATAGATTCAGAATCAGGCATTGGCTCATCGAAGTTCCGCTCTTCAGTCGCCCCAGGAATGCTCATGACCGGTTCTTTGAAAATGTTATATACACATGGTTCCCCGTGACGTTGACATGAACGGCAAGCCGGTTTTGCCTCATCGCACTGTTAAAGACTTTCAGAACCGCTCTTAGACATATGGGATTCCTTCGAGATGAACACACTTTGACCTTCCGGACCTTGCATCGCTCGCATCCTGTTCTCGACTTTCGGTGATTCAGACGAGTCTGGGGCTGCGATTTCTGAGGCGACATAATGCTAAGTGAAAGCTGGATGAGCATATCCAATCTGTCGAGGAGAACAGTTCTATTGGCAAAATAAGGTTGGGATGAGGCATTTTCAGTGCTCCACCGTAGAATCCGTACGATTAGGCGTCCAAAAGCGATGAAGTGTCAAAGCTTCGGATGATGTCAAGCTTGGTAGTATCTGGCGGTGAGATAGAATCACGGACTTGCTTCGAAGCCCCATTGGAGCTACACTGGTACCCAGCGGATCTCCAACTCAATTTCTCTGTTTCCACCATCATTATTTGCAAAGATGTCGGCCTTTCCAAACCTAGCTGGCAAGGCATTAGCAAAGAATTTGCTGCTGTTCCTATAACTCAACAAAGTGCTATCACCAAGGTCAGAGGAGAAAATTCCCTGTATAACGGATGCCTTGGTGCACTCAAATACGTCTGTCGATGGATTGATCGAACATGGTGAGAAGGAGGATGATAAAGAAAACAAAGGCTGATGGCCAGGATCAATTACATCTGGCTGTGCAAGGTAGGTCGCGCATGAACCCGAGGTATACCATTGCCCATTGCGAATCAGGCAACCTTTTCTTTCGGATACGCCTGGAGTGGCAGAGTCATCTACCAAATGGATCTCGAGATGCCCCTTGCCTTTGAACGGAGTACTCGTGGCGGAAGGGTCCGAGGAGGTAGTGGTTGGGGTTGGTTTGATAGGCGGGTGTTGAGGTCCTTTAGAGGAATGCTTGGGCAGATATTTGATGTTGTGAGCAGGACAGTTTGACTTGGCGCCATCGGGGTTGGCAGGAACGAAATGCTCTCGTATTGTGTCTGCACTCAGAAACGGGAAAGCTGGTGACGAGGACTCCGCTGAAGAAGGGACCTTGTTGGAAATTCGCAGTGAGCCTCGAACGGAGAAGTGGTACCAAATCTCATTTAGTTCCCCAGAACGACAGCGTAGTGTCACTGGAAAGCCATGAGAAGAGCTCTCGATAGCTTCCTCCAGTTCCGCGAGATCGTATGTTCGTTCAGAAGACGGTAGTATACCAGCTTCTGAGAGGATGGAGAATGTATCAAGCGTCCTGAATAGGGAAGTTGTTTGCACGAAATAGTCATACAAGTCCGCATGAGGAATGGTGTCCTTCCCATAACAGCTAGGTTCGATGGTTGAGATACAAGTGCCGTGCTTATTCCACTCATGAGCCCAAAGGTGCTCATTATTACCGTCGGCTGAGAGCCAGTACAAATCCATGAACTCCAATAATTCGGAATCCTTGCCTGCGATTGAGGCAAGAATGGATCGAATTCCATGCTCCGAACGAGCAGAGTCACAGAATTGATCAAAGCCGCCCTCACACCGGTCAGGCCACAACCCATGGATCGAGAACGATGTATTCGGACCTAGAGGGGGCGAGGTATCCCAGAATTGTGTCTGTAGAAAGTGTCCGGAAGGGTAATTGACACAGCAGGCATCGGGTGTTGTTTTCGGTGGTGGAAATGGACATGAGATACCACCGGGGTTGGGGCAATGCTGGTTGATATGGATCGATTTTCCAGTGTCAGGGGTTGATTGCAGAACTGAGCCCAGGATCGGCACTTGCGCGAGAAGATAAGATAGAGACGGCATTTGAATGTATATAGAGAACAAGATTTGATAACACAGATGTTTTGTTTGGCTCTTTAGGACTATTGGTCAAGTCAATGATAGCTCTTTCAGCAACGCGTGGACGGTGTCAAGGTTGTCAGAAGCGCGGGCGCCTCGGCGCGTGCGGTGTGACGTCAACAAGGCTGAGTTGGTGAGCCACCCATGAGCTTCAGCCACACGTGTGGCGTACAATATTGGAAACATGCACAGCTGTAGAAAGCTGAATTGCTGTTTCGAGAACTCTACGTTGACAGAAATTACCTTCACGGTCACTGCACGGTGTACTCCACGCGTGGACTGGGATTTATCTGTCCATTGCGTTAGGTAATGGTTAGGCATAAGACTTTGGAAATGGTGGAGTGGATCTCATACGCCTTGTCACATCCAGCTTTGACTCAAAGCCTTGATTCTTCAATATAGGGCTAGTAACTCTGCTAGTCACTTCTTAAAAACCAGATTGATCTAAGGTGATAGACTAGCCACACCACGCAATCATGTCAGATGTATATATCAACCCATCTGCAAAGGTGTGGTTACATACTTACGAAGCCGGAGTAACCCAGGCCCAGGAATTCCACCGTCGACTTCCAGGGTATCAAGAGAGCCCACTCATATCTCTGTCCGGTATAGCAGAGGAATTTGGGGTGAAAGCAGTGTTTGTGAAGGACGAGAGTAGCCGCTTGGGGCTGCCAGCCTTCAAAATTCTCGGAGCATCGTGGGGCACGTTTCGGGCCATCGCGGCTCAGACTGGTTTGCCCCTGGACACCGAGCTTGAAGAGATGTCAAAAACTGCGCGGAGCAAAGGCATCACTCTGTTTGCTGCCACAGAAGGAAACCACGGGCGTGCAGTCGCTCGTATGGGAAAGATCCTCAATATTCCCACGCGGATATTCATGTCTAAATTTTCGGATGACGAGACAGTCCAGAAAATTGAAGGCGAAGGCGCGCACGTTACTGTCACTACTGGAGACTACGATGAAGCCGTCGCTACGGCGTCAAATGAGTCGATTGCCACACCTAACGGGCTCTTGATCCAAGACAATGCGTTCGAGGGTTATGAGGAAATTCCTGGATGGATTGTCGAGGGATATTCGACACTACTTTTCGAAACGGAACGTCAGCTTGCTGCTCAAGGATTACAAGCAACAGTGCTGGTGACACCCATAGGAGTGGGCTCTCTTGGTCATGCAGTCGTTGCATATTCCAAGTCTGAAGGAAGAAAAATAGCAGTTTTGACCGTCGAGCCTGAAACGGCAGCCTGCCTGAATCAAAACCTACAAGCAGACAAGTGGACGACTATCGAAACTACTGCAACAATAATGAACGGAATGAATTGTGGAACGGTATCCCCAATATCATGGCCAATACTGAAGCAAGGAGTGGATGCAAGTGTCACAATTTCAGATTTGGAATGCCATGATGCTATCATCTATCTCAGAGCCCTGGGAATAAATGCTGGACCATGTGGAGCTGCAAGCCTATGTGCTCTGAAAAAAATGGCTCTCTCGAAATCAAGCTCAGTGTTGCTTGATGCGAATGCAGTTGTGGTTCTTCTAAGCACTGAAGGTGCAAGGGGGTACGGAATTCCTGTTGCGTTTCCGACTTCATGAGTTTGGTTCTGCTCAAGCACTGCAAAACTGTCGTTTCAAATTGTATATGTTCAAGATGCATGGCATTCGCTCTGTCGACCATATCAAGGAAGCCCATGTTGCTGCCTTACACACATACTTTCAGCCATGTTGAGCCCGTTCCCAAGCACCGCGATCGAGAAGATCCAAAATCAATTCCCTTTAGAAGCGGTTCGTATTGCCATCAATCCCAGCCTGCGTTCTGGGCAGCTATTGGGGGCAGCCAGTCAGAAGTGGTTTCTTGGTATGGTCCAGCACATGGTCGACCCCATTCGGTATTTGGCCAGGCGGATTGAACAAATGATTTGCTGTGGTCCGGCTGAGCCGTAGGATTACTGTTCTGGTGAGGCTCGTAGCCGATCGAGCTCGTATAATTTCCATTGTCGTTCCGGCTCCCGTCAGATGCTTTGTTGTCATATTTTGGAACTTCAGGTCGAGCTGTGACGTGAGACACTAATGAGGCTGATCCAAATCCCCAACGATTGAAAATTGTACGTAGCAAGTCCATGGCAACGCCAGTCTCGAACTCCAGATAGTCCTGAGGAAGGCTCACAATATCCATTAAACCTTTGTCAAGGAACTGGGTGCATAAACACCCCAGAAGTTCCCGCCACATCTTCCCACCTCGCAGCCCCGCTTCCTCCAACTGCCTGAAATGAGACCACTGGATATACCCAGTGCCTGCATCAATACCCAACGAGCTCTTTGCACGATCGGTGGCACAGTCGGCCATCTTGCTCACAGAGTACTTGACTGCAAGGACGTGGCAGTCGATGATTTCTTCAAGGGTTGGTCGCCCCGTGGGAAACACCAACACGCCAGCGTACAGATATGAGAGAAGCATCTGAACGTCTTGGGGTTTCTCATCTGGTACTGTGAGCCTGTTTTCCTCATGAGAAAGGCGCCGGGTTTCCGTGAGAAGCTTTGCAAAGCAGTTTGGGTGCTTGGTCAACACGGCTTCATGAACCATCATGCGGACTCGTTCTGGGCCAACGATCAGCGCGATACCCTGGGAGGCGTATTCATTCACCGGCGCTTTGTTCATCTTGTTGTTCGGCCTTGCCTCGGAGAAGTTTGGATCATGGGCGATGGTAGTGCTGAACTCTTTAAGCGCCGCCGCCAGACCTTGCTGTTGGTAGCGCTGTAAGAATGCAGTCATGTCGTCCGATGAGGGGACTATACCCGCCATGGTTGGATCGGCTTTCTAAGAGGTGTAATATCGGAAGTAGAAGAGGTATGAGAAGGAGTGGAATCGAAAGAAGGTAAAAAAAAGAGACGAAGACTAAAAATGAGTTCGAAAGTCGAAGGTTTGGAGTTAATGAATGGGCAATAGTTATCGGTCTCGATACCCGAAGAGAATCCAGGGTCCTGTTGAGGGTGACGTTAGGAGAACAGTTGAATGGAAGGGAGACAGATTGCATCGAGAAGAATAAGTGAAGGCAAGATACGATGAAGCGACACAAGGTGGTTATTGAGAGTGAAGGATGCATTGAGAGCGTGTGGTGACTAGGTTTCTACTCCGGTTTCAAGTAGTTGAAGATGTGAAATTTATCCCAAGTATTAAGTTGAATCTAAGTAGTCCATCCTAATCAATAAGCTGGTGAAGGCAGACTATCAAAGTCGCCTTCATTTTCCCAAAGGACAGAAGAACACAATATTCAAGCGAGAAACCAGGGCTCGGAACACAGCATACACCTCTCCAAGGATTGGCCATGCTCCGCCATCTCGCTTAGACAGATAACCCCGAAATTCCACACGAGAGACAGCAAAAAAGGACGGTGGAAGGTAGTAGCGCGATTCGCAAGGATTTGGCTATTGTGACCGTTCTTCAGCTTTGTAAGAGGTCGTGTCGTCCCATTGAGAGGTACCATCGCGTCCCTGCTGCGATTTGATTCATTTCAACCCAGGTAGTCGCCTACTCAGAGCATTTTGGAATTGTACACCGGTGAGGGCACACTCAGCGAGGTATGCCCTCAATTCCCAAGTGGCATCGTTGCCGCCATTGTGCAGTCCCTCGATATCGCAGTCCAGGCCTAAGAACCGAAATAAAACTGGCGCACCGATCTGTGGTTTGCCAGTTCGATGTGCAATCCTCCGTGCCAGGTTATTCGGCCCGTTATTCTGTATGTCCTGTCTCCGAGAGTTTGGAAACTCGTCTTCTAGGGAAATACCAAGTTCTTCAAGCCATGTTCGGTCGTTCGCATCTGCGAAGAACACCCATACGATCGGACGACTATTGACATGAGGCTTGGACTTCGGTGCAGACCTAAGTTCCGTGCTCTCGCCAATCCATGTTTTGACCTGCTTGATGAACTGGTCCTTGACAATGGCCTTCCGCACCCAGCGAGTCTTGCCAAACTGGAAGTTGTTCGCGTCCCGCACTTTACACCAGTAAGGATGCTTCTTACAGAAAACGTGTTTATTCTCAATTATAGCCAGATTTTCTGACTTGATCCTGGGCCACGCTTTGTGGGCACGATCACCGGCTTCTTCCATAGTTATTTCTCGACTGTCAAATGATGCCATGCCGATTTCGCAAACTCTTCTTTCCGAGCGTTTGATACCCTTAGAGAATTCTGCGAACGTCTGGTTGCGACAATGACACTTGATGTCTATACATATTAGCACTGCATCGTCGATGTCAAAAGCCCAGTCGCCAGCGCTTACGGGGGACTCCACATCCGGGCTTGAGGAGGTAATTGGGCTTTGAATAGACGCTGGAGGACTGGGCTCAGTGCATAGGCTTTCCTGTGATGGTGAAACGCCCTGTCGTGAGGATCTTGACAATACATCTGGAGTACCTGCCAAACTTTTCACTACAGCAGCCCACGTGCGGACTGGAGCCTTTTTGGGGATCGACATGCCACCGAACTTCGTTGTGCGATTGTGTACTCCTTGTCGAATACAAGAATCGAGTATGAGTTCGGAGGATTTAACCTTCGTTTGTGGCTGAATTTCACCCTTCAAGAAGTCGAAATAACATTTTGGTAAAACAAAATAGGTAGTCTTATACCGCTGCGGGCTTAAATACTTCAGAGTATCGCTCGAGCAAGTCATCTCCCAGAGGCCCATTGTATCCGTGTCACAAAAAGAGATATGTGGCGCACAAAGCCCGGGTTATCGTGTCAAGCGAGGCAATAATGGGAACGAACCCAACGGCACGGAGAGTCCACGCCTTGGGGAAGAGTCATTTTGTACATGAATCGCGGGATAGGGACTGATGCTGTTGACCAACCATTGTCACGAAAATACCGTGAAATGGTCGTTGAGATGTGGTAGCTAGTGATAAATGCGAACCAGGACAGAGAAAGGTATCTAGCCCGCTCTCGAGCAATTGGGACAACGAGGAACAAAGAGTAAAACAGTCCCAGGTGACGCAACATAACAGCAGGTGCGAGCAAACGGAACTGATTCTTTGATCGGAGCTCGTAGGTGACGTTGCGGCACCAGTCTTTCGGTGCTGCACATCTGCGATGTTGAACCTCGGGTCAAACGAACAGGTGTTTGCGGCAGTTCAACTCTCAGGACTCTGGTAGCCCTTCATGACACTGCTGCGAACGTAGCGAACATGACAGAGCGTTTGTCGTTGAAATGCATGGGTAGTGGATCGTTTTGATGGATTAGGATCATGGAGCGTCGATGTTAGTTCAATTGGGAGAGAGAGATATTTGTAGAATCCGTCGGAAAGAGTCGAAGCGCGTCAAGCATAATGCTTTGTGCAAATTTTTCAGATTCAAATATATCTGGGCGTGATGACTTGATGAAGGGATCATGCCCCATTAGACGCTTTCTGAACCTCGCCTTCGATCTGAGTTTCACCACGTTGAGAGATCTCCCCTGCTTTCTTCGTCTCCCAATCGAAACCAGTCCAAACATCACTCCTTGATTGCTCCTCTTCTTCATCGAAGTCTTCACCAACTCCAAGCAAATCCGACATTCTTTTCACACTCTGCTGCACCATATCATCGATACACTGCGGTCGTGTGTAGAACGCCATGACCGGTGGCATCACCACGGCCCCAGCTTCGCTGACCCTAAGCATGTTTTCAAGATGTATGGAGCTGAGGGGGGTCTCTCTGGCGACAAGGATAAGTCTTCGTCTCTCCTTCAGTGTCACGCTCGCCGCTCGTGTGATCAGATCGGTATCGTAACCAATACGGATGGACGCAAGAGTCTTCATGCTGCATGGAACGATGATCATGCCGTCGGTTCGGAATGACCCGGAAGAAAGTGAGGCCGAGACGTCCCTCGGTGAATAACTGTAGTCGGCTAGTGACGCAAAGTATGATGATCGGTCATCAGGAGCATCAAGCTCATACTTCAGCGTGGCCACTGCCCACGTCGAGAGAATGAGATGCGTCTCCACGTTTAGTCGGCGAAGACGTTGTAAAAGGGCCACCGCCAGTGGTGAACCTGTGGCACCAGTGACAGCGACGACAACGCGTTTCTTACGCCGTGGTAGTGGGATGGTCGTGTTTGGACATTGTTGCCAACATGATCGTGAAGTAGCCACGCTCCTCTTTTGGGACGCTATAAATGTATTGCGTAAGCCACAGGTTTTGCTCCAGGATAGCCGACCTTGGCCGCACCCTGACCTTGCAAAACCATTGAATGTCTGGTTGAAGAGACGACTTAATCGTTGGGACATTGGTGCAAGGCAACTTTGTAACAGCTTGTTGGGTGTTTCTAGAAAATGGGATGGTGGCGAGGCAGAAGCGTCGACGGTCTGCCTTTTCACCGTCTCCTCCATCGAATCACTAGGGCGCCATCGCTGCGATCTGCACTGCAGATCCCCCAATATCATTTATCTCAATCATCGTTTTGCCCGATTGATGCAAGTTGAAGTTGAAACTCAAGGACCCTGGCTTAGTACAAGGCTGCGAGATGACTCAGCTTGGCATTCCCAATCAGGATGCATAACCAGTTAAGAGATCGACAACAGGGGAAACTAATCGTAGTACAAGATGACGATGCATGCCTTGTAACGTCGATGTAGAAGCAGAAGTAGATACTGTCATTCACGTTGCCATGGCCGGCTGTTCACTGGTTTTTACAAAGCAGTTCTCCAGGCAAATCCGCAAGGAGGGTCTGTCGTCGATATCTGTCATTTATGGAGGAGAGCGGCATGTAAGGTTGGCTCACAATGTTGCAAACCAAGCTCCCCATCTCGACTTCCGCTCATTCGTCGACGAGCTTCGTTCAGATGATGACCTAGCAGACATCAACGCAGAGGTTGACCCTCATCTGGAAGTTGCCGCCATCATTCGACGCGCATATGAAGTGCGATCCAAAGCACCCCTCTTTAATAACGTCAAAGGGGCCAAGGATGGACTCTTCCGCATCATCGGTGCACCAGGAGGCTTGTCGAGTGACTCGAGATATCCATACAAGCGCTTGGCGCGTCATCTTGCCCTTCCACCAACAGCTGGTTTGAACGATGTGATTGACAAAATGCTCGCCGCAAAAGGCACTCCACCCATCCCACCGGTTCATATCTCCAGCGGGCCTTGCAAAGAGATCAAGATCTTCGGTGATGATATTGATCTGACAAAGCTTCCGGTGCCGCTCCTCAACAAAGCCGATGGCGGAAATTACATCCAGACTCTGGGCATCAATATCGTCCCTCATCCGGCAGGAAAATGGACGAATTGGTCAATTGCCCGAGCTATGATTCACGACAAGAATCGCATGAGCGGTTTGATCATGAAACCCCAGCACATTGCGCGAATTTATGAGCAGTGGCAAAACAAAGGCGAGGACGTTCCATACGCCATAGCCCTTGGTGCACCACCGATTGCTGTAATGGCAGCCAGCATGCCCTTACCTCAAGGTGTTTCGGAAGCAGAGTACGTAGGCTCACTTTGCGGATCTCCTCTTGAACTCGTCAAATGTGAGACGAATGACATGTACGTTCCTGCAAACAGTGAGATTGTGTTGGAGGGTACCATTTCAGTGAAAGACAGAGGCCGAGAAGGCCCGTTCGGTGAAATGCACGGGTACAGCTTCTTGGATGAGAACTCTTCACAGCCACTGTACAAGGTGTCGGCGATCACACACCGGAAAGATCCAATCCTGCCTGTTTGTGTACCGGGACGAGCGACAGGGCCAGACGAGACGCACACGATGATTGGCACACTGGCTGCAGCAGAGATCAAGCAACTATTGCAGGATAGTGGACTTCCAGTGATGAACGTCTTCACTCCTTTCGAATCACAGGTAATATGGGCGGCAGTTCAGGTCGACCGACTAAAACTGGCAAAGCTCAACACAAATGCCAACGAGTTTTGCAACAAGATTGGAAATCTGGTATTCCGCCATAAATGTGGCATGCAGATCCACCGTCTCCTGATTGTCAGTGATGATATCGATCCGTTCAAGTTCGAAGACGTGACTTGGGCCTTTGCTTCGCGATGTCGGCCTAGTGTGGATGAATTCCATTTCGAGGACGTGCCTGCTTACCCATTGGTACCGTATATGTCTCATGGGATAGGCACAAAGTTGACGGGCGGGAAAGTGGTTGGGAATTGTCTCTTGCCAAGCGAATACAAAGGCGAGCAGGGTTGGGTCACTTGTGACTTTGAAAATGGATATCCCGAGGAGATCAAGAAGAAGGTACTCTCGAGATGGAGCGGTTTTGGTTTGTAATGAGGCCCTGGGCCGGCCCCATCTCTTGGATGCTTTCGGAAGGAGAGCTTGTAGTTATTCTGTAGCAGAAATCAAGCACATCGATTTCAGACAAAAGCTAGTTTTGGCATTGAAACTTGGGACTTAATTCTCGGTCCGATGGTTATTTGCCAGTCCTGAAGGGATTTCTAGATTCTAGTTTTATACACAGCTCTAGCCCTGAGCGTGAGTCCAGGCTTGAGGTGGGCAAACATTGTAACCCCTTATATATTCGTGGACGGGGCCGTCATCTGCACCCTCGTGTCTGCGTGTTCAATGGTAGATGTGGGAGCAAGGAGGAGCAGGAGTGCTCATTTCGTAGTTGGTCATTTTTCGTGATAGTCGTGAGGGAGAGATAGATGAGGTCGTACTTCATACAGAAAGTCATCGGTTCGAAGTATTTCTTTCACCAAGTGTGTTTGTTGGTCGAGGTGCATTCGCTCGCCTTATTGCATGGTTCTGAAGGACCTCGAGCCAATTATTTTGCATTACAGGATGCAACCAGACTTCGTCTCCTGTCTCATCTTCAGTAGAGATTGCGGGGCTTGGTGTCCGCCTGGGGGTGTTGTAATATGACGGTGGGCGCGTGCTTCGACTGGGATATCTGTCTAGGCTGAGTCTACCGTGTATAGAAACGGTATCGCCAGTCGGCAGGGACGTGAGATCGGTCAGCCGCGTGCTCGGTATTGAGACGACGGAGGAATGTGGTGAGACAGGTGGTGGGGGACTGTCGCTCTCAGTTGGAACTTCTCTTTCCTCTGTACTGTTGTCATACTCGATTTCCTCGAAATCGGCTGGATTCTTCTCATCGATTGTGATAAGAGGATTTTGAGCTATATCTCCGTACTTTGGAGGCGCATCGTAATATCGAGGAGACTGGGGCCGGGAGCGAGGCCGGGTTTGGATGTCATCATGCTGTCGAACTGCGGAAACAATGCGAGCGTGTCGAGTCTCTTGTTCAGTCTTTTCAGAGAGAGATTGTGATGTACAACAAGAAAACACAGAAGATAGGAATGTCATCTTTCCATCTGGCAACGTTGTGGGTAGGAATGTTGATGATGTGAGGATACCTGAGTCTCTAGGTGGTAAGGATGTCTACTTAAAAGAATCAGGCTTCCGGGTGCTCCCCAGGCCATTGCCCGCCCAGCCCCGCAAGGCAGACACCAAACCAACCACTACGGAGTCCTTGGCCCCTGCCGAACCCTCCGCACTACATCCCAAAGAGGTCTTACGAGTACGGACTTGACTAGTCAAAACCCCTGGTTATCTACCGATCGAGGTCGCCGGGGGAATAGGCAGACAAGTACAGAGTACCCAGGTAGTCAGTGATGATACTATAATTGCTGATGAGGTGAGCGTCTTCCTCGTTCCATCAGCTGGACCATCATTGTGCCGGTCGTGGTCTCTACACTCGTAGGTAAGAATGGGTTATTTGGTACAATTCTCACTTCACACGGCAGGATCAGAATGCCATCCAACATCGAATCCAGGCATTGTCTCGACACATCTCATGGATCCTCCTTCAAAAGTGCAAAAGGCGTGAGCACTTAAAATGGACACCAAGAATGATATGCACATTAAGCATGTGAAACTGGTCTCATGCACGACAGCCCTGAGGTCCACTCGGCTACCACCTCCATCATGCCAATAATACGTCAAACGAGTCGTAAGTGGCATAGGCGGGTTTGTGCCTACAAGGTCCCTTTTCACAAAGTGTCTACTTACTTTCCATTCCTCTGCTATTCATCGTTTTGGTTTTTATCTGTTGTCGAATCAAATTCACCTTTTCTATTTTGTATAAAGTTCAACACCAATTGGATTTTCTTTTTGGCCCCATCATTGCTATTCACACACTCGTCGTAATTTCCTGCCCGGTGTGAATACAGCCCCTGAAGATTCTGCTGAGATTTGCCCCAGCCTTATCCCCCGCCAAATTCCACTATCCTCGACGGACCAGAGATGCTGGCTTGGGACTTCCCACCTATAACGACTTTTCAGTGTATTTATATACTATGCTTCTCTTCCGGCGGTCTTCGTTCTTCGCATTAACACTTGGGCTCTTAACAATCGTTCTATTAATACACAAACTCGACCTAAACCCCTTTGGGAGCCGTTACTATGGCCAGAAAGGTCTGTTATACAACCCCACGGTCTTCAAGCCGGGGGTTCTCAAGCCGACGGGAGAGAATTATACTCGAATCCTCGTGATGGGACGACTAGCGACGGAGGATATTTCATGGGTGGGCCGAGAATTACCTGACCTCCCGACCAAGATCTACACGGTGGATGATATCCCGAGTAGAAATGCTTCATCTGTGGGGGATGACAGCGCCATCCCGGCCAACAAAGGACACGAGGCAATGGTGTACCTGACCTACATCATCGACCACTACGCATCATTACCCGATGTCGTCCTCTTCTTCCATCCGCACCAACACGCCTGGCACAACAACATCCTCCTGGACATCGACACGGCCAAAACCATCAAACTCATGAGTTCGGCGCACGTCGTGCGGCAGGGCTACTTCAATTCACGCTGCCACCTGGATCCGGGATGCCCGAACTGGCTCCACGTGGACCGGCCCCAATGGCGGTGGGACCTGAAGCACAAACCGGAGGAGCCGAAGCTGACCTCACAGCTCTTCCATGAGCTGCACGGCGCCGACGTCGCCATCCCCGCCGCCATCTCCCAGCCCTGCTGTGCACAGTTTGCCGTGTCGCGGGACCGCATCACCCAACGTCCCCGCGACTTCTACGTGCACTACCGCGACTGGATCCTGCAGACCGACCTGGACGATAAAGACTCGGGCCGCCTGCTGGAATACAGCTGGCAGTACATCTTCACGGGCAACTTCGAGTTCTGCCCGAACATGCACCGGTGCTACTGTGACGGGTATGGCATCTGCTTCGAGGGCGACGGCGGCCTGGACGAGTGGCTGCGCGTGCTCAAGCAGCGTGAGAGGGTCGACGAGAAGCGCCTTGCCGCTTGGGACAAAGCCGGCAGTGATTCCCCAAAGTACAAGCAGCTACTCGGCCAGAGCAACCTCTACACTGAGCAGCTCGACTGGATGAGGGAACAGGCTCTGCGGCGTGGCGCAGATCCCAAAATCAGGGCCCAAGAGTGCGGCAGGCAGTGGAAGGACGGTGATGGCTATTGAGGTCCACTTAGGGGTGGGTCTGTGCTGTGCTGTGCGTGCGTGCGTGCGTGCCTGGTGCACATAGTCTCCTGTGGGAGTCATGCATCTATTCTTGAGACGGAAGTGAGCGCTACTGTGGATATTGGGATTGTGCTATGTACAATTTTGGATAAAAAGGACCCTGGGATGTACATAGGAAACTTGTTTGTAGAATTGAGGCGCCATTCATAGACTTGAACTTTGATGGAATTCGTGCAATCGAAGAAAATAGAGCAGAGAGAGTTTACAGTCAGAAATTGTACTTTGTATGCTTTGAATTAGGGAACAACCATTTTGGAAAATGTAGAGGCGATGCCGATATACTTAATACCTAGGTACTTAGGTACCCGTCGAACAAGGTGTCTGCATATCTAGGTGGACAAGTCTTATTTAAGATACTGATAGCACAAGTAAAGTTGGGCCTGAAGCACTCCTTCTGATTAGAGTCATCCATCTGTGGATACACAGTTTGTAACGATTCCATACCCAATCCAGCACCTTGCAGGATTCATGTCGATGCATTGTTCAACGCCATACTTTGCAGTCCCACAGCCATCTGGCATCATGTGTGCAACTAGAGGCGCCTGATGTAAACGAGAAGAGTCCCAACAACATGAAATCATACTGAACCGCCGCACCCTTCTGAGACAATATCGTTATAACCCTAATAATTCATAACCATTTCCACATTGGTACCACCGGCTTTCGACTCATTGGCACCGTCAAAATTGCCCGGACCATAGTCATCAAGACTCTTGTAGGCTGGAGGACCGCGTGGAGCTGCATGGCCACCTCTGCCACCTCTATTACCGCCTTGACCAGATCCGTGGCCACGTGTCCGAGAGGGGTTGCCCGGTGCACCTTGGTGCATGTTTCTCGCGCCACCTGATGCCTGGTTGTTTTTGTTGTTGAACTGCGCCTTACTCGTGTATCGCATATTAGATCGTGAATTTCCACCACCTTGCTCTTTGGGGACCCATGAGCGATCATCTCTTTCACCGCCGTAGTTCTCTTTGCCACGATAGTCTTGTTCATCGAACTTCCGCTTATGAGGCGTGTCCGCCAAGCCGCGATCGTGCTGAGAACGACCTTTTCCATGGCCTCTAGACATGTTATCGGGTTCAATTTTGAGCAGAACCTTGTCTCCCACAGTGGTTTCAAACATAAATGCCTTCTCGGGGGCTACCGGTTCCCACTTTACAATCTTTGCCGCATCGACTTGCCTAGAGCCTTTCCGAATAGCAAGAACAACAAGTGGTGTTGGATCTTGAGTTGAAATTTGTGTATCCGTGATAGGCGCCACGCGAGCAGCCCAGATCCGATCTTCATATTTGGCGAAACCGGTGACTTGCCATGTCACTTTCTTGCCTCGCCCTCCAACCTTTCTGACGAGGTCCTTTTTGGGAAAGTACGGGGCGATGAGGATGCTGGAAGCAAGCAGACGAACTTCACCTGAGTCGATCAGGTGCGGTGTAGTATTGACAAGGGAAATCAAGCGTGAGGAATCTGTCTGGCTGATCAAATAGCCAAAGTAGAGGAAATGATCCACGATCTTCATTCGCTTGTTGACCGAGCGTGAGGGGTTTGGGCCACCAGTTTCGACCGCGTGGTTATGACGATTCACCGCTCGTTGCACGACCTCCACTTCCATCTCGGGGTTCAAGGTCGCTTTCAATTCGCAGACATGAATGACCTCGGCCGTGATCGGCTTTCGAGGTGGTGGGGGCTGGTCTGCAGGATGTGAAATCAGACTCTTGTTGACTCTTTCGAAGAATTCGCGGAAGCCTTTGACGTGTTTGGGTCTGTCCTCATAGATGCGAATCTCATCCGCATTCTTGTACGTGAACGCGACTTCCTTGAGAAACTCTTGCTTGAAGGACATGGTTGATTCAAATCGCTGGCCTGCCGGACCCACTTCAGGTTTCAGCACGACCAGATCGAAGTTGAGCTTTTTGGCATTCAAAATCCGGTTGACCAGTTCTGCAAAATTTGTCTCCCCTCTTCCGGTCAATAGCACGGTCAAAACATCTTTTGATTGCATGCTTAGTTCCACAAGTTGAACCACGGTCTCATTCCAACAACCTTCCCAAGCTCGGGGCTCCTCTTTCTCTATCCCTTGCCCAGTGGCAGCCAAGATAGTCGAATCGTGCCACCAGCCTCCATATGCGAGGACTTCATACGCTTGTAACATGCCTATGGCTTGCGACTGCCATACTTGAGGGTTCGGCAGGGGACTGGAGAAGAGGGTATTGTCAAAGTCGTAGATATGAATGCCCTTGATCGATGCGATGTCTGCAGTGTTACCGCTCTTGCAAGACCACCGATTGAGGCTGTTGAGCGAATAAGTGGTCCTCATGGTCGATGTTGACAAAGAGAAGTCAATCGGCAATGACTAGGGCTGGATGGAGTGGGAGGGAAGGGACGATGTCATTGTCATCTGGTGGAAGACGTGTCCTAGGGGAAATCCGGTGCGAATTGCTATTGCTGAAATTCCACCGAACACGAAGAGAGGTTTCATAGACGCAGCCTTATGAATTGAAGAACCGCCAATAGTCCAGGTAAGAATGGACAATGCGACATTTAGTGGCTGCCGAAGTTGGAGCATGTGCTAGTCCCAATATGAATTAGTGCAAAGCTCACCCTTTAAGTTTTTGCGGTGCGCCGGAGTGACTCCATGAGGCCTCAAGTCATGGCTGCATACGAATATAACACCAAGTATAATCTACGAGTCAAATTTCCGAGTTTCCATTCTTCCATAGTCCAAAATATATGTAATTGCGCTAGGTGTCTTTGTTTAGGGTATGTATATGTAGCATTCGTGCGAGGGAAATGCTCCGGATCGAACGCCTAAGCAGATCAGCTCATGTTATATAAGGAAGTTCTCTAGCGTCGTCGTCCTCTTCAATCCACCCAGTAGGCTGCCGAGCCTCTTGCGGGATATCTTCGACGTAAAGATCATCATATCTCTCTGTAACGTCAGTCAGCAGCTTTCTGAGTATCCTCCAGGCTCGGTATGCCGAGAAGGAATTCTCGGTCATACACCAAAGATACGCCATTGCCTTGCGCAAATAATTGACCACCTCGTTGCTTTCATTGGGGAAATGCTGACTATCAAGTGAGAGTTCCAGCAGCAACACCCCGGCAGCCTGTGCTATGTAATGAAGGAGAGCCCAGAAAGGGAGTAGTTGATATGCCTCGTGCGCGCTCGGATTGTCTGGCATTACGGCCAACATGGACATGGCGGCATGGACGCATGCTCGAGCGCAGCTGCGATTAAACTCCTGAGATCGTACAGATTCATTTTCGATGACGATTTCGCATAGACAATGTCTATGCAGTATCATCTGAACACTGTGATAATACATCGACAGTTCAATTTTAACCCTTGGGTCCGAATCTGTTGGAGTCTTGCTTTGAATGGCAAGATCATCAGGCAGATTCTCAACCCAATGTCGAAGCTCAGTTTGGAGTTCACCAATCTTTCGCTGAATCTCCGCCCATGACATCTCCGAATGTCCAGAATATAGCTCCGATGCGATTTTGTCACTCAGCCGACACAGAAGAAGTCTTTGCGGAAAATGTGAGACCGGTGAGTTTCGTCCCACGGTGGCGAAATTTTTCCACGGAATCACACCGCCAGTCATCCCTTGTGGAATGTCTCTATCTGTGTTCAAGAAATCCAACCAGAACTTCCGGGAATTCGACGAAGATTCCGAACTGCTCAGCCTTCTCGAGGGCGTGACGCTTGGATCATCGAGGTTGCGGAAAGCATCCATTGGTATTGTCGCATCTGACAGCGAGACTGACTTCGGACGTCCTGTTACTTCAGCGATGAGGACTTCCAGACTGTACAAAGAATACCAGGTACGTGCCCGCCTATCCTTCTCGTCATCTCTGGTGCTAGGGTCACCTATTCTGAGATGCATTCCAAGTGCGGTGGCGTGGCGTGTAGCCTGTCCCAGGGTGTTCCATGATCTGATGGGTTAGTTTGTGGCACTTGAACACGAAATCGATCTGAACTCACCTGGCGATTGATCCATTGATGAACAGGTAGAAGGCAAGAATACCCATCGCCTGGACGCGTTCAATGTCCGGATGATCAAACATAATCCGGTGGTCGAGTCCCAGTCTCCTGGCTCTGGCATAGTAGACCAGGTGGGAGTCAGAACGGTAAATGTGGTCCAGCTTTGACATTTGCAGCCACTTTGAGCCAATAGCCCACACAAGATTCGCTAGCGCAAGCCAGCGGCGCTGACTCCATTCGAGTGGTACATCCTGTTGTGGGAAAGAGTGAAGTGTAGTCAGGAAATGATCCCGGCCCACGAAATGAAAGGCACCTTGCAAAGCATGGAAGAATGCTTCGGATAGTATTACGGCGGTTTCGAGGGGTGGCCGATCGATCTCACCGATATGATCTTCATCGATAGCTAAAACATTGTGATCGTCCATAAAATAGTTACAATCCTGCGTCGTTGAGAATGGGTGGTCAATTTCTGGGCGGACTGCGCGGTCGCCTCCACGCGGTGGATCGGATAAGTGCTCCCATGCCCGCTGGATCCAAGTGATCTCTGACATTTTACCTACATATCCCGAGGCACCTTTCCCAGAGTCCAGATTCACGACCATGGCCAGCTCATCTTGCCTACCAGGGGATCCAACCTTTGACGAGACGCCATGCTCTCCGGAGATTTGATCTTTGCGGGACCCCTGTAGATGTACGGTCGTATCATCCGTGCCAGTGGTCGGTCGAACGCTCTCCCTCGTCGGGCTAGGCCTGCTTTGCGCCCAACTGCTTGAGCTTCCCTGGCTTTCCTGTTGTTGCTCTTGTGACGAGTACTAGTTCCTGAGCATTAGCGGAAGGCATTGCTACTGAAGGAGATTGCCAAGACAAACCTTTGATAGAATCTGAACGATATTGTCGTGCTCCGATGGCTGAAAGCTTGGACTTGTGGCCAGCGCTCGGAGTGCACTCAACAATTGTTGATTTTCCCCTTCTAACACATCTATTCGCTCGAGGCTCTCGACCAGATCTCTGTAAAAGGTCAGATCTCTGGGGCATATTCCGACAGGTCGGCTACACAGACTTCTTATTTCTCTCTCTCTTACGGTCTCCGTATGAGCAGTCGGCATCGTCCTTGGTGCACTTGACACAACGATCGCCTCCCGTGCACTTGGTGCGCATCAAGCGGCACCGATCACAGGCATGGGAAGTGCGAGACTTGGAAGACAGTGAAGGAGTACTCATAGACAATTGAGGCAATATCGGCCCTTGCAGTCTGCGTTCTGCATAACTTGAGCCAGGAGGTCGAGGGCCGAGGTCGGGTAATTGCGAGGACGACATGCTAGCAGGAGCTATATCAAACTACCGTACACAACGTGTCCTGCTTGATCATCGGGGCACGGATGGTGGTTCTTGTATGCGACCCAGACAGACGAAGACTATGGCAATGATTCCTTTGCTGGACGAGCCACGGCGGAGGGTTGACGTTATAGGATTCGAGAATAGGAGTGAACTTGTCGTTGACGAAATAAAATCCGGAAGTGCAATATTCATGTCTGTCCCAGGAGGCGGCATTGGGAGAAGGGAAAAGTGGGATATGGTATGTCGGTTAGTGCCAATACACAACCTAATGGGAGACAAGATGACGACCTATTGTACGGGGAATTGGCACGCTCCAACGGTCTGAGTAGTGTCAACCCATCAGAAGAATTCTGATTCGGTCAGACTCGCGTGGACAACGAAACGCGCGTGGCGGTAGGAAATTAGACTTTGGGATAGCCGGAAGATGTTTCCGGAGTAAAATAGTGTCATGACCACGTCGACCAGGGATCGGAGCGGTGGATTGGAGTGCAAGAACATGATGATCGAGGGATTTTGAATCCACATGGCAATTTCTGAAGATTCGACGGAATTCCATGTCAAGAATCGAATCCTGATGCCTTCGGTCGAGGATCGTCCAATGGAAATGTGATACAGGAAGGTAGAGACACGCAAAATGAGGGAGCACGGTAAAATCTGTAGCGGTCCTCGGCACTGGGATCGTCGGTTTTCTGCAGAAGTCTTATTGTGGAGACCGTGAGTGACCATCTAGCTGATACTTTGTACTTCATATCTGGGCACGAGCGTGTCGATCGGCCCCTTTTTTCCTTCCAACGACGAGAAGCTAGGGATCAAATTCCAGACGTTTTAATTGGTACGATAGATGGTGGGATCCTAAAAAGAGCCATAGCCCCAGCAGGAAGGGCCTACCAGAAGAGCTGGAGTTGCATCCGAGGGCAAAATACTATTGGTACGGACGAGGTGAGGTGTGGAAGTAGTAGTGCTGGATATGTAGGTAATGATAGTAGGTAAGCAAGCTTCTGGTGAGGAGGAGCTACGGTGAGTCGTAGCTTTTGACAGGCAAGAGTGACGTGGGTCACATGAAGTGCACCCCAACGTCATCACGTGCTCTAGAGGGGCACTCCCTCATGTTCCTGACTGCGGGGGACCTGCTCGCCAAATGAAGCTCCACTCCGTCAACAAAAAGAAATCCCATCACAGAAGCCTCACGCACTTTGCCCCTGTAACATACACATAGCATAAGGACAACTCTCCTTAGCTACCACTTCGTTATTTCCCTGCTCCGGAGATCTCAACATCTCTGTTTTAGACGTACTCTAGCAAGCGGCTCCAGTTATCCCCAGGACCGACCCAATGGCAAAGGTCGATCAGAAAGCCGTCCTCAGTATGCTGCCAATACCGGACCTTCTCGCTGTGAAGAATGATTTCTAACGGCACATCTAGTTGTCATCGATGGCTGGGGTATACCATCAGAGAAATCCCCACCAGAGGGAGATGCCATTGCTGCAGCAGAAACTCCTTACATGGACGGTTTCGCAAAAGAAGGATCCGATACTGCACAGGGTTACACCGAGCTCGAAGCTTCGTCTCTAGCAGTCGGGCTTCCGGAAGGGCTTATGGGCAACTCTGAAGTCGGTCACCTAAACATCGGGGCTGGAAGAGTCGTGTGGCAGGATGTTGTTCGGATTGATCAAACCATTAAAAAAGGCGATTTGAATAAAATCAAGAACGTGACAAGTACCTTTCAACGAGCCATCGATGGTAATGGAAGACTTCACTTTCTCGGCCTTGTCAGTGACGGTGGTGTGCACAGCCACATTAACCACCTGTACGCCCTTCTCCAAGTTGCAAAAGAGTACAAGGTACCCCAGATCTTCATCCATTTCTTCGGTGATGGGAGAGATACCGATCCCAAGAGTGCTGCGGGATACCTGCAGCAACTGCTCGACAAGCTTCAAGAGCTCGGGGTGGGAGAGCTCGCTACCATTGTTGGCCGCTACTACATCATGGACCGGGATAAGAGATGGGACCGTGTCGAGATTGGCATGAAAGGTATTGTCGTGGGAGAAGGAGAAGACTCGAGTGATCCTGTGGCCACGATCAAGGCTAGGTACGAAAAAGGTGAGAACGATGAGTTCTTAAAGCCCATCATTATTGGCGGCGATGACCGCAGGGTCAAGGACGGTGACACTTTATTCTTCTTCAACTATCGATCCGATCGCGTTCGAGAGGTAACTCAGCTTCTCGGGGACTATGACCGATCTCCAAAGCCTGAATTCCCCTATCCTAAGGATATCTCCATCACGACCATGACCCAATACAAGACCGACTATCCCTTCCCCATCGCATTCCCTCCACAGCACATGGGTAACGTCCTTGCAGAGTGGCTGGCCAAGAAGGGCGTCAAGCAATGCCACGTCGCGGAAACCGAGAAGTATGCACATGTGACCTTCTTTTTCAATGGTGGAGTGGAAAAGCAGTTTGACCACGAGGAAAGAGAACTGATCCCATCCCCCAAGGTCGCAACATACGATCTCGAGCCTCCAATGAGCGCCCAAAAGGTGGCTGACAAGCTCAGCGAAAGAATTTCGGACAACAAGTTCGAGTTTTTGATGAACAACTTTGCCCCTCCAGACATGGTCGGCCATACAGGCGTGTATGAAGCTGCGATCAAGGGCGTGGCTGCCACAGATGCCGCCATTGGATCCGTGTATGAGACTTGCAAGAAAGAAGGTTATATACTATTTGTTACGTCCGATCACGGCAACGCAGAAGAGATGCTGAACGAGGAAGGTAAACCAAAGACCTCTCACACCACCAATAAGGTGCCCTTTGTCATGGCAAACGCGCCTGAAGGATGGAGTCTGAAGAAGCAGGACGGAGTCCTCGGGGATGTTGCACCTACCATTTTGGAAGCGATGGGGCTGGACCAACCTGAAGAGATGGGCGGCACGAGTCTCTTGATCAAGAAGTAAGTGGACGCTGTCGAACCATGCACTTACTCATCAACTATTGCTTTGAAACCAACTGAAAGCCTTTCGGGGAATGAATGTTTTGGAATTGCTTGCTTGTAGAACTAGAGACGTGAGCTGATGACATGACTAGACGAAAGGCAAGCACACTGGACCTGGAAGCAGAGAATTAGAGATGTCTTCAAATGACAGACCGCAATAAGAATACATTGAACGAAACATGGAACCCCTATCGGCCACACTTTAAAAGTTTGGTTGAAATGCCTACATTGAAATCTAGACTAGTCACACAACCTCTCGAATGGTCAATCGTTCTCAGTCAACCAAGTCAGTGGCAACTTGCAAGGGTCTTAAACAAAAGCGTGAGAGCACCAGCCAGACAAATACTCTGCCTTGGACAGACGTCGGTCAAGAAGCGAGATTGCATGCTGGGTATTCTCAAAGAACATCCGACGAGGCTTTTGAGGGGGAATAAGCAGGTGATGTGAGGTGGTTGGCACGTGACTTCGCTTAACCTGCCCAGCTATGTCGGCTCACTTACCCAAGCTTGTTGCATCATCGATTTCCTCTTAATTATTGCTCCCTTCACATGCGCTTCTGTCTCCGGAATTAAAGGGCTTGCCTGTTTTCCAACCTCCAACTTTCAAGGTGACCTGGCGCTTTACCAACTCCGCGAAGATTCCATCTCCTCCACTCCTGCCCGATTGTTTCATTTACCCAGGTAGAGGGTTCACATCCAGCATGAGTCGGATGCAATGAAGGACGCCTTTGTCCGAGGCATCAGCAATGTCTCCAAATTCTCTGCGTCTGCACAGATGTCTACCATCATGCAGAGACTGCATATCTCTGTCGACCAGACCTTCCGATACCACCTTCCCAACCGGTTACCAACCTTATGTCGCTCAATACACACGGTGACCAGGCTGCGGTTACCCCGGGAGCCAATTCCATATTTACATATGCCAATACCATCCGAAACTCCATCGTTCTCTAGAAATTGGTCCACTTGGTCGACGGGGCCCAACTCCTCGCGACCTACAACACAACAAATATTGGCAAGCACTCGGAGAGATGGCGCACTTCTGTCCAAGTGTGTCGATGTCGCTCTTCGGCGACCAATACCTTCATTCCTGCCATCTCGCGCATTCCATTCGTGTGGTAGGCACTCCGATAAGACCTTGGACGGGCAGAAAGGAGAAGGACCAAACCAACAGCCGGAAAAACCTGGCATTGTGGATCCATCCAACTCACATAAACCTCCTCCCGACCAAGCTGGGGCTCAACAGCCGTCCCACCAGGAGCACTTCTACGACCGCATTCATCTGCCGCAATTTCACCGTCCGACCAAGGAAGAGCTACTCGCAGCCGCAACGGGATTCTGGTCGAGAATGAAAGTCCGATTCAAGTGGCTGACTATCAAAAGCAGTCGGCCGTTCAATGTGGACGAAATCGTGGGGTTCATCTCCTGGATCGCGCTGGGCCATGTCATCTGGATCGTGATCGGGACCACGACCTTTGTTTCACTCGCTATCCTGGCTATCAACACTGTGTTTGCACAAGAGACTCTAGCCGGTTGGATTGGTAATTATCTCACCAAGTCCTCCGGGCTCCAAGTGGTGTTCGAGTCCGCCATCGTACCCAAATGGGGCGATGGCGTCATCACTTTTCGAAACGTCTTCGTGTCGAGGAGGCCAGGACAACAAAAGTCAAAGATGAAGAAAGGGTCACCTGAAGCCGCAGCGCAAGCTCCTTCTCGTGAAGACCCAATACCTCCCGAAGAGCAAAACTACACTCAGTTCGATATAACTATCGGAGAGATTAATGTGACTCTGTCTTTCAACAAATGGTGGAATTCCAAAGGTCCCTTGCAGAATGTTGAAGTTAAACATGTCCGAGGAGTCGTCGACCGGACTCATGTGTTCTGGACCGGTGAAGAGCTCGATCCGAAATCTTATCGACATGAGCATAACCCTGGAGACTTCGAAATCGAGTCGTTCAAGATCGAGGACCTACTTGTCACAGTCCTCCAACCGCAAGATTTCAGACCATTTCCCATCAGCATCTACCATGCAGACCTGCCACGCTTGCGAAAACAGTGGCTCTTCTACGATTTCCTGTCTGCCAACAGCATGACTGGAGAGTTTGACCGTTCTCTCTTCACAATTCATCCTCGCCAGACACATTCCTATACTGGCGCGCAGCTCAATGACCCTGATGACCCGTCCAATGAGCCGTGGAAAAAACAGTCTCGTGTTCGTGTCGATGCATTAAACATTGATCATCTCAATAGAGGTGCAGAAGGCCCTCTTTCCTGGATTACTGAAGGCAATGTCGATATTGTGGCTGACATCATGATTCCCAATGACAGCGATGACTCCGTGATCAAAGTTATGACAGATTTTTATGAACGATTAGAAGAGACCTTGACTTCGAAAAAGCATCTAGAGGAACTACGCCATGACATGTCCCTTGTGACACCTTCTGTGGATGACGATCCAACTACACCACAAGCTCAAGGCATTCTTCGATCATTGGGACCAAAAGACGAGGACAAACGATTTCTTGTGATGGATCTTCGAATTCATCTGAATGATGTTCGCGCAGTTGTCCCTCTATTCACCCGTGATCTGAGTTACATCAATAACGCACTCATTCGTCCCATCGTTGCGTACATCAACTCCCGACGGACATTCATCCCAATTAACTGCCGTGTGGTGAAACGACAATCAGACTTTGATGGGAGCTGGACACTCTTCGACTCGGCTCTTCTTGACGATTTGTCGGCCGAGGTGTACGATGCTTTCGCAAGAGACGTTACAGATGAGCAAGCACGGTTGCGACGCTTCAAGAAAGTCGGTTTGTGGAGTCTGCAATTAGCGGCGCAGGCCATCTTCTTAGTGAGTACCACCTTCTCAAGTCCTCGTCTTGATGGAGAGGGTCTAACCGGATTTCTCTTGCAGGGAATGGCAGGCAACATGGCTTGATCTGTCACCTACTAACGCCGATAAATGATTTGACGTACACCAAAAAGAATCTTCGCTCAAAAAAGTCTATGTCTCTGCTTAATATATCACGGTATTGTAATATTCTCCGGCGGGAAACGGGTTGTACAAAAAAGTAATACAGCGTTATTGTGCTTTTAGATTCGATGATCTTGTGGCAGGCAGTGTGGCACGAGCGTTTTGGTGTATACCCTGTACGGTGTAGGGAGCTTGCATTCGGGTCGGACTATGGATTGGGATGGATGGGTGTTTGTCTAAGTCGGCCCTCTCTCCCCTTTTAAGGAGAAGGGCGCATGTTCCTGGCCTCTTGATGAGCCAGCGCTTGATCTGTATAGATCAGCGTGCATGAATATCAATTCATATTCGATATCCAGTGTGTCACATCCCGTCATGGTGCGTTCGTTGTTCCCGACAACTTGATTCGTGAATCAGCCACACAGCAAGACGACCATCCATCCCTTCGGAATCTACGCCCAGCACGAAGAACATTCCATCCATCCACAGTATACAGCTGAACCATGTCCAGCCACACCCATGTCAATTACATAGTATGTTCGCATCGTTTACCTGAACTGGACGGATTTGAAGTGGAGGCAAGACAGTCCATGCTTCTCACTTTCACTCGCCGCATAATTTGAACAGCCAGTGGAAAGCTCATGATCATGTCAAGAGCAAGGCTCGTTTTGTACAGTTTCTTTCATTATTGGATTCTGGTATCAGCGCTAACTTGACAAGCTAGAAATATCTGTGGTATATAGTGGTTGATGACGGGTGGGCCAGGCATGCTATGCTGTAGGCAGTTCCTCTCGTCCATGATTTTTTTCGCAAGTCTCGTCCGTCCGCAACGTAACATAGTAGTAATGGCTAGATCTGAAAGGCAGATCTGAGTCAGATTTGCCATGATCTGCGTTCCTAGGATCTTCGCCTCGGGTTCAATCCCCCCTTTTCCGCAGAGCCATCGCTCTCGAAAAAAGCAATAAGTATATTCCTCTCATTCGTTATCCTGTCCTACCTCCACCACTCAATCCACAATACGCGACCTAATTCGTTCGGAAATTCAGCGGACCTTGAGCGTGTCTCAGCTTTGCGCCGAAGAACTGCAGGAAAATTACAATCAGGAATGCGGCGCCCATGATGCCGGTCTGGATGCCGTATTCTGTCTGTGTGCCGGCTTTGGCGGCCCAATTGAGTTGGATGTATCCGACGATGAAGCCACCTGGTTTATTGGTGGTGTACATGTTAGCATTGGTAACGTTTGGGAACAATAAGATGGATATCGGGGTCTCCAATCTGCGAGATTGACGAGCTAACTTACCGAGTGTACGTGAAAAGTTGATCCAGGCTGCGCATTCGCCACCAGCTTCGGGATATGAATCGAGGAGGTAGGCGCCGACGGCTGTGGTGGTTACAATGGTCGCAAAGTTGTGCATGGCCCAGCCGATGGCAAGAACCCACCAGGACCAGGTTTGCGCATTGTGAAGTGTCACCCCGATGAGGTTGTATCCGATGATCTTCAATGGGAGAATCAGGTACAAGATGATTAGACGGTTCTCGGGCTCGAGTCTTCCGTTGTGGTATCTGGCATATAGTCTCCCAATGAGATCGAACAGGAAGTGCCCTACCACAAGGCCAAGGACTGCACCCACCACTGGAGCAGTGTAGATGGCCGCCAGGTTGCGGAAGTTGAAGTTATATGCTGGCACGATCAAGACGGAAATGGTCGTGTTGTTCGCGATGGTCCATGGGACTATCAAGGAGTCAGCAGTATTCAGAATGAGTTCCACCTTTGATGGAACTTACAATCAAAAAAGTAGAAGAGGCAGATCAAGAACACTGGTAACTTGGTGGCGGTATATGCCAAACGACTTCCGGCTTCCAAAAAAGTGTTAGTGGTATAGTGAGTTCGAGCCTGTTCGACGCCCACAACTCTGAGCAGTCGGTTTTTGCGAGGTGGGACCTGTTCCTTGGGAAGATGACGTGGGTAGAAGGTCTCGTCTCCAAAGGCCACAATCAACGCGACTCCTAGCATGATGATACCGAAATTCAACCACATGCCAGTTCTCCAGCTGTCCACACTGATGATTGCAGCCATAAACTGCGGCCCCAGGAAAGGTGACAAGATGATCGCGGTAGACCAGATATTGATCTTTCGTGGACGTTGATGGAAAAAGAAGACATCATTTATCCACGATAGTCCACTCGCGGCACCAGCGACGCAGAAGGTTCCGTTCAGAATTCGGGAAGCCATATAGGACTCAAAGCTTTTGGCCGCCGCTGACCAGGCGGCAGTTCCTGCGGACAAGCAGCTGAACCAAAACAGAACTGGCAACCGTCCGAAGTAGGCCCCAAGCCATACGGTTGCGAGGCCTCCAATCCCGAGCATGAAAGTATTTCTATTCTTCTGTGAGCACCTGTAGGCTAGAACAATTGTAGGCAACTTACCCAGCGGTAGCATGGTTGACTTCATCGGGCGAAATGTGCCACTCTTGGGCTTGAGGAAGCAGTGCGCTGGCACCTGTAGCAGCAGAGTAATCTGCAGTACAGGCATTGACGGCAAGGACCACCAGAATAAGACCCTTCTTCAAGGGGATCCAATTGTATGGGTCTGCCGGGTCATCTGTTGGCTGAGGGATCAAGACGACACCTTTCTTTGACTTCTTCAAGGACACATCTGCCCCGAGACCAAGTTGGTCTCTAAGTTGAGCTTCATCGAGTACGTAGCCTTCGGTCTCACCCACACGCTCAAGATCTACGGTGGTTGGATGGGTGACCGGCTTTTCGCCTTCCACTGGCTCTGCACTAGAGACTGAATGAGCAGATGGGGTAGGTGGCTTGAGGTTGGAGTTGTCCTCTCCTGAGGTTTTGGTCGCCATTGTGTTGTTTGTTTCACAGGAACAAATGAAGAAGACAAGAAAGACAGAGGAATGATGGGGATATGAGCAAAGAATGCTCAAGAAGAAGTGACAGTCGAAGGGAGAAGGGGGAGACCATTAAAATAAGAGTGACTCAACTTGTGGCTCACCTTGCATGCATGGTCGAGAGTGTTCTGTCTGAGTAGGTTCGTGTTCCAACTTCCAATGTCAACGCTTACCTCAATGTAAGAAATCCTAGAATACTCGTAAGTGGGTCGGGAAATTGTTGAATCGACAACGAATGACAATCGGGTTTATGGTTACTCGACTTCTCCAACGAGCGTGCTCGTTCTCAATTTGGTACCCAACCTCCAGGGATGGCCCACTAGATCAGCAGCAACCAGACCAGGTGCGATATCCGTACGAGTTAGGGTCTCAATCAGAAAGTTACGATGCCACTGGGACATCTTGAGTCCGGGAAGGGCAATTAAGGACACTTCACTCAAGGTAGGTTCAGGAGCCTTGTAAAAATTGACAAACCCGGGGTGATGCTAGCATCGTCTGGTTGATGGGGGCGTTCCCTATGATGGCCAGGGATTCAGGGGCATTTGGGTGGCGAAAATAATGGGTACTGATTTGACAGAAAGGACGTGCCAGGTGTAGAATAGAGGAAGCAAGGAGGGCCTCAACTACCCTCATTGGCCTAGTTTGGCGGACATCGGACAAGGTTAAAATGTTGCTAATCCTAGACAACGCGAGCTGGACCCATCAGGCTGACCTAACTTCGCGTCTTACGAAGTACAAGTCCAGTCTCGTAATGTCCGTTCCACAGAAGCTTGTCGGACAGAAGAATGGGCAATTGCGGTGTGGAAGAGACCAGTGGCAATGGCAGGACTGAAAGCTGAGCGTAAGTTTCCCGTCGAGGGGACAACAGGGACTTTGTGAGATCATGATGCAGTGAGCGAAGGTTCATCTGACACGTTGCGTTCTTCCTTCAGCAAATACGGCTGCCAACGAAACTTTGGAAGTCATGTAGTGCTCCAGACGTGTATCCATAGTGTTCTCGCAGGTCCGAATTACTGAGGGGACCGATAGGAAACTTGCCGGTTTCGCGCTACGGGAAATTCATCGAATTGATCGGCGAGGTACTGAGTAAGCACAGTCATTTACCTAGGTAGTAGGTATTTGTTGTTGAATTCTACTTGCACAACGTAACCACCTGCTTGTAGTCATAAATATCACTTGCTGGATTATCAAAATGAGACATATCCCGAGGTATTAGGGTGGTCATTTAAACAAGCTCTAGAGCTTAACGAAGATCGACTCTAGTTAAGTCTAGGCAACAACCATGCCCGGAAGGGTAGCTCGCAGCTCCACACCCCGGTTTATCTCCCGTAAAAAGTCTTGTTTCATCTAAAATCTGGTCGCTGAACATCCTTCTACTTGGTCGAGACTCGATGCAAGATCAGATTCAATCCTGCCTCAGGTTCAGATACACCTCGCAGAGAGCACCAATCCATCCAACAAGGAGAGCTGCACGCCCCAGACTTTCATCCCCGGGGTTATGACTCCTCTTTCCCCAGATTTCATGCGTCTAAGCGAGCGCTTGCAGCGACCGGATGTAGGTAACTTGGTACTGTCCGTCGTCTTTGCATACATTCCCCTCAGATATACAGCCAAGTCTTCTTGCTGGCTTCGTCAACTACCAGAAACGGCAATATCCAGTGAGTCGATATGAACGTGCATCGGACAGGTACCCAAGCACACCAGGGCCGCAACCCGATTGTTTGTCTTGGAATTCGGATCTAGGCTCTCTTCGCCATTAACTACTGTCGTTGCCAGCAGCACAGTAACCAGTTTGAGTACTGTAGAATGAGAAGCCGTTGCCGCTGGTCACGTCGCACATTAGTACCCAGGCACGCCTCGCTCCGAATCCATCAATTCGGAGCTTTTGATCACATGGCTCTCCTAGATCTCGTGTGCACAACATCTGGCGCACTGTGCTTCAATGGCTGCGGCCAACAGGCTATGTAGAAGTGGCGACTAAATTCTACTTGGGCCAGTGGCTGCATGGTGCACTTTCCTCTCACCACGATGCACCATCGCAACTTGACTAACAACGTGTCACAAGCGACAGTCCATTTTTGGCAACACATTGGCACAAGCCCTGTGATCGACTCAGGCCTATCTAGCTGGAGCACAGACTTGTCCGCCTCCCCCTCGAAGTCATTTTGACCAACACACCGTGTTCTGGCAAGTACGGCATACTTCAGAATCAAGTGGAATACCACTGTGTGATGACTTACCAGACGACTTGCTCAGCTTCTCACAGAGTGCTTACGTTCGCCGGGGCTCTCGTTCGATCGGGAGCTCAGCGGATAAGGCTTCAAAGGATGTACTAACTAAGTCGTCCCGTTGACATGCTACCACCATTGCTGGCACATGGTATTGGCGAAGTCAGCTGGATGTCCTATTATTGTACCGTGTGTTTAGGGCCATCTTTTGATGGTGGTCCTACAGTTTCGTCTCTCAAATTGCGAGTGGTTCGGCCGTTTCCAGACCCTTACCAACATCATCATAGGTTACGCATTGATGTGTACACATTGATTATGACCATTAAGAAAGCTCACACTATGTCAGGCCCGACTCGCGAATCAGCACAAACCCAGAGACCCACAGACGATTCAACATTCTCATATCCTAAATACCAAAAGCATCGCCCACGGTGCGCTTCATCCGTTCTCTGATTTCTTCCTCCGTGTACTTATCTGCCCCTTTACCTGTTAGATTTCTGAACGACCACATTCGTCTCGCAGTCTGCTTGGCCGCTCCAGCGCTATGGCGCTGTTGTACCGATGCCGCTGAGCTGCTATCGAAGCTAGTCATGGACGTGGAGCTGCTGTTCGTGATTGCGCCGGAACTGTCCGAAGATGACTGCCGTGAGTGCAGGCTGGGAATGACGATGAATTTATGGTCATCGTGCTCGCTTGGAGAAAATCCGGACTGCGCAGACAATACTCCTTCCCCCGGCATTGATTTTTGAAACAATGGAACTGAGCTGGTTGCATCGGCGGCTTGCTGCGCCTCACCTGACAAGTATATCTTGGGAATCGGTGGCACGGGTGGAGTGGCGTTGAAGCGTCGGGAGTGATGGATAGGAGATGTTGAAGCCTGCTCATCGAGTGGACTCAGTGCTCCCGACATTGTGAAGTCTCCTTGATATGCTGGGGCTTTTGTGACGGGAAACGATGGGCAATCGAGGCCCAATTGCGGATGGCTGCCGCCTGCTGTCCATCTCTGAACGGGCCCCGTACTTGCTAGAGCGCTTCCCAATGTCATAAATTCCCAAGCCTGGTTCTTCTCGGTTTGATTGGCCCTCTTTCCACGGTTGCCTGCACTGATAACCTCACCAGGAGCCAAACTCTGCAGTAGGGTCTGTGATTGCTCAGCTAGCTCCACGAAGGACCGAGAAGGCGACTCCGTGACACTGGATGCTGGCGATGGCTCTGAAACAGCGAAAGGCCCGATGGTCATTGCAATATCCTCAGTCAAACCAACGACTTCCTGATGGTTGTCAATGGCCTCCAACATCAATCGGCTATTCTCCAAGAGCATGTTCTGACGTCGCTCCAGAAGATAGTCGTACCAGGCGCGGTCAGTGGTCACATTGGCCAGCATATCTCGAAACTCATGTTCGTATCTGGCTTTGATCTCTGCAAGTCTGCTTTCGGCAGTCCGCTCAAGTATCCCAATCTCCATCGTGGCATTTTGGTTCAATGCCGCAATCTCGGACACGAACCGCTTGTCGATTGCCTCAAGTTTTTGGTCTCGCTGCTTCACAAGTTCATCGCGTAGTCGTTGCTCTCGGGCGTCCTTGTTCGGCTTGCCCTGGAGATGAAGCTGGATCTGAAGAAACATGTCGTCTTCTGTTTGCTCCGACTCTTTCTCGAATGCCGTTAATATTGACTGGCGTTTTTCTCCAATGCTGGCGGTTCGTCTCTCAATGTTCGCCTCCATTTTGGTGACAAGATCCTTGCTCCTCTGCTTCTGTCTTGTGGTTTCCACTTCACAGGCTTCTGCGTGGGTTTGCTCCGCGAGAAGGTGTCTGCTATCGAGTGTGTGTTGCTGCGACTGCCGGAGTTCTGCAAATGCTGTCCGTAATAATTCTATCTGCTCGTCAACCGAGATTCGAAGGACACGACGGCATTCTATCTCCTCTTTTTCTTTCTCGAGTCTCTTCCGCTCCTCTTCTTCCAGTCTCTCCTGTTCCAATCGTCGCAGTTCTTCTTCTTCTTTCAATTTCTCAGCCTTGAGCCTTTCTTCCTCCTTAAATCGTTCTCGTCGAAGCGTCTCTGCTTCTCTTAGTCGCTCCTCTTCCTCACGCTGCTCCAGGGCCTCGACCTCTGCGATGGCACGAGCAATTTCCTCAGCTTCCATGGTTGCGATCGCTTCTTCCATTTCGGTCTGATGTCTTCGTTGTGCAATGTGCTGCATTCCTTCCATATCCGTGCATTTACACGTCTTCCATTTCTTGCCACAATAATAGCAGAATTGAGAACCACATCGACACGCCATGTGTCGACAGCCTTCAGTACGCTGCAAAAACATTAGCCCAGGATAAAGTGGATTAGGGTTCGTGGTGAATACCTCGACCATAGCACGACATTTGAAACAACGTCGCCAGCCCTCCGCCTCAGCAAGAGACAAGGTGGCTTCAAGACCATAGTCCTGTGGACATTCTTGCGATCGCCGATGTGATAGACCACGACACGTGACACAGATTCTCGTGGAGCAATGGCCGCATCTCACGGCGGAACTCATGAAACGTGAAGCTTTTCTCGGAGGTATCCACTTCAAGCACTTGCTGTTGGGACAATACCATCTCTCCTCAACTGGCACGGCGTACTCCGCAGCCTTGTCTTTGTAGGTCTCTCTTTGTTTCCTATCAAGCGATAGCAAGACAGTCTGCAGCGGTATCTCTGTGAGACAGCATTTTGGTGGGAAGCTGGACTCGTTTCGAAGGGCTGTCAGCACCACTTCCTTCAAGCACTTCCGACAGTATGAGTGACTACAAGGAAGAACCGGTGTCTCACTGAGAGGAAATTCTTCAAAGCAACTGACACATTCGACCTGGGGTGCCTTCTTCGTCGAGGTTTGTGTTCTGTCATCCTTTTCAGCCGTCGGGTTGAAGGTGATGATCAAGTCTAATGTTGATGTAAACAACCCTTGTCCTATACTGTTGTGATGCGCGTGTAGTCGTCGTTTATGGGGTCCAGATGGCTTTCCCACGGCCGCCAAGGGGCCGAGCGAATTTAAATCATATTTATTGTCGCTAATGGTTGACTCCGTTGGCAAGCGTTCACTGGCAGCCTCAGCATGTTCCGCGCCGTGCTGAGTGATAATCAGATCTTTGACTTCGTCATCAGCCTTTTGTTGGGGCCTGGTGGGTGATGATGGTAGAGGCTGTATCAAAGACCAGGTGAGAATTTCCTTGAGTTTAACTGGGAGTACGATCTCGTCCGGGACGATTTGTAGCTCAGCAGGTACTTTTGATTTATGCCAGTCATATCTTGGTTGCAACTTGTTTTGTGCTTTAAAGGCTCTCCAGGGCTGTAGATGGATACAGTCTTTAGGCTCTGAAACTTCAGTGTTCATTTCAGCCATTTGCAACTGAATTCGGACGCTTGAGACGAGCAGGAGCAAAGACGCTATGCAGAGTAAAAGCTCTTGTAACATCGAAGGAGGAATAACATTGAGGAAAAGGCAGTCGGGCCATGGAAATATTGGGTATTGGGGTAAGGCTGGGCGGACTGATGGACGTGACACTGCCTCGAGCCAGCAAACGCACAGCGGGGAGTTGACCAAAGCATCTGGACGCCAAACAACTTTTCGTTTCTGAGTCAAAGTTGTACAGACCCTACACACATAGCACTGATCTGCAAATATGCCTGGCGCGGCAGAGTCAGGGCATTTCAATAGTCAATTTGTGAATCCACGGCAACCTAGGCACTCAAGTGGAGGAGTATAAGAGTTGGTGTAAGTCCACGGCTGTTCTTCCTGGTTTCCCCGTTAACGGTCAGTCCCAGAAGATCAGCCGTCCATCTCGTGATCGACGCCTTGCATGGCTGTGCAAGAGGGAAACACTTAGGCATCGAGCTTAGCAAGCGAGCAAGTGCCTACGTATTAAAGAAACACGATAGCCTATGCCGAAGGCTTAAAACGCCAGTCTTCACTAGATACTGGGACTGGCTCCTTGCGCCATCACAAGGCTGATACACAGTGGAACAGCGAGTCAAGTTGAACCCTAGACGTATGTACCTTGCAACAAACAGGCGGCGAAGTTCTCCTGGCAGTTGGTAAGGCAGACTCGCCAAGCCTCAAGGAATCGGTCCACCGAGCAGTTTGTCCCAGCCGACCAAATCCCCAGTCACGTGGTCACGTGGAAGTTGTGATCGATACTCACTGATGGCCGTACCACAACACATCGTCATGCATGTTCTGTCTGCTCTGAGTTCATGAAGTACCTCGGTATTTCCATTGTTATGTAACTGAGTTGGAGTTGTGAAACTTTCTAGGCACCTCAGCATCGGAAAAATGGGCAAGCAGGGAGAGGGGCTTCCCGTGAGCAAGGATAGAAAAGAAGAAGTAGAATCGAATTTTGAAATGGTTTCATTGAGTCCTCTGCCTAGACTGCGCAAAAGAACTCCATTTTTTGGCACGCCTTCTGGAATAGCCGTCTGACTCGGGCTGCCTCCCCATAATGCAAATGCTTTCGGGGGGAATCTCCTTTTTGGAGACTGACCTTCGCCTGCCGTGGTCGTTGGTTTTCACATCTTGAACACATAACACGCAACGTGGAGGGGAAATCTATTCGTCATCCGACTCTTCGTCACCCTCAACAGCTGTCTGGGCGATTCGGTCCAAATCCCGCTGGCCGGCCTGTGTAATTCTTCGTCCGCCCTTTCCACTGCCAGCTTCCTCATCATCCTCAAGCTTCTCAACGATTCCCAACTTCTCTAGTGCTTGCACGACTTTGCGGTCAACTGAGCCGGAGGCATCAACATGATGCGATGGCCTTGATCCACGGTTCTTGGTGCTTCCATGGACTTTTCGGAGACGGCCAATACCAACAGACTTTCGTAGGTAGATATGTCGGGCAACGGCAGCCGCTCGTACGTAGAACCAGTCGGGAGATTGTGGGGGTAGTTCGTTGGAGTGGGAGGTCTTGACGGTATCAACCCAACCTGGAAAGCTAGTCAGCAAGCCGTTCTACAAAGGTTGCGTCGACGATCCAAAACGTCGATGTTCGATTACACATGGAAGTCAAGGGCGTTCGGAAGGAGGTCGAAAGAGGCGTGCATTTCGAGGGTTCAAGGAGATCTGACCTGGGATTTGAAGTTTGCCTTGTCTCTTCAGGAAATCTGCATATGCTATGATGAATTTTTGCGCCTAGATAATACCAACATGTCAGTAAGGTCCTCCTGTTGCAAAATTCGGTCTCAAAGCCTCAGTCTGCCCGCAGCTGGACACAAGTGTGATAGGCAAATTTCGAGGGTTTCTGTGGGAAGTTCGGTTCGTGGTTCGCACTCACATCGACATCTCGAACGGTAACACCACCCATGATTGCGACGATAGAGACTATACGGTCTCGCAATCAGATATGTGGTCGGAAAGAGAGGTTGTGGGGAGTTCGTGAAAGTGTCGTCGTTGTCTCAATCTCGAAGAGATTCGCAGTGTGGGCAAAAAATGCCTAGAGAATAATCCGTTCGGGGTTAGTGCATCAATATCTTGGCACATACAGATAGGGTCTAGCGCCTTTTGTCAGGCGAGTCTCAGCATTTTGAACATGAATGTTCCCAACTACTGGCGTTAGCTGCCTACGAGTACCTAGGTACGAAGTAGGGAGACTTCCTACATGATTATTAGCGCTATCTATATAGCAGCAAGCTATGCAATTGTCCAAGATTCTAGGAGTACCACGCTCTGGTGCAGCATTTCTACTGGAAACATAGAGCACCCAAACAGCATTTTCCTAGGAACGCCATTTTTCAGTCATTCTGATGGGAGATGTTAGCTATCGAGTTCGCAAACCAGTAATATTCATTGGCAATTGACCAGGAATCAACGAATTTGCGCTCTGATCGAAACGCAGTCGTTACCCAGTATCTCTGGTGCATCTTCAATGTCAACCACTAATATGTATACAGCGGCGCGCTTCCTGAGTCGCAACTTAGGTTTTGATGTCGAGGATGAGTCTGCGCCGATCCGTCGACAATACGGTCGCCTTTGCATTGATTACGACAGACATTTTGGGAGGCGAAGATGCACTAACAACTAGAGAGCGAGTATGGTCTTGTGGTGGAACTATCGGTGGGACCGGCACATGTGATGAGCTCCCTTGAAGATAGCAAAACACACAACCGCGCTGTTACTCGCCAATCTGGCGTCGAGGTTCGAAAGGACAAGACTGGTTGCCTCAAACCCCGCAGATAGTCACTCCAGGAGCACTGACCACACCGAACTTAGTTGGACGTGTCTCCTGCCGTGGTTCATCTTAGTTGTGCAATGACTATCATGTTGATCCAGCAACTTCCTCTCGAAAAGTTGACGAGCCCTGCCTTTTCGATGACAAGGCGCTTTCTGGTGGTGAACAAACCCTCTGGCCGCAGTACTGGAATGCATCGTCCGCATGATACTGGAGATGTTGATCCTGCCAAGCTCCTGAATTATAGATCGTCAGTGCTTTTTATAGTTTGTAAAAGTTGCTGGGTTTTATAAGAAGATGATTTCCAATTAGAACAGAAAGCCTCATGTTAAGCTTTCATTTTACTCCATTTCCATTAAGCCATTTCTTTCTGTTCCGTTCGGGCATGCCAATCTTTCACTCGAGATCAGGGTAGGGATGGTAAAAGGATGCTAATCTCATGACCTGACCAAGTTCTTGAAGACTCTAAATTTGGGTACGAAACATGAGCTGCGAAAGAACAAGTAAATAGAGTCTTCAGGTTGTGAGGTACACTGGAGATTTCGGTTGTGACATACTGTTTAGCATGTAGTGATCAAGACAAGACATCGCCATTCTCGTGTTGGGAGTTCTCGAAGGTAGTAAGTAGGAAGGCCTCGTCGAAAGACCCCAAAGCGGAAGCCTCTACCTTAGCACGAAACTTTATTTCTTAGCCATGCGAGGGAATATTGGATCAATCCGTAGCAGCACACACCTTTGCTCAGCCGCATGCGACGCAACCAGAAGTCAATCCTTGGTAAGAATGCGACTGAACAGACCTTGAGTCCAAGTTGGTCCTTTTGGTCCATGCCCTCGTCACTAAATGCATTGAGCACCATGGTAAAGGCTCCGGTTGAGAAAAATGGACATATATATGGTAAGACTTTCTGTCCAGCTGGCACTCACTTTCTTCATCTCAAGCACACTACTACCGAAGCCCTTGAACAAAAACATTCCCTTTGCTATAACCTCTCTCTACTACCAAACTACGATTCGCCATGACTCTCTCAGGCTTTGAAATTCTGGATATTCTCGAGCTGATCTTCTTCACTCCTGGACTGGTTGCATCAATTTATGTTGTGTATAAACATGGCCATCGCAAGCAGCTGGGTTGGCGGTTTCTGGTGATGATCTGTCTCTTTCGTCTCATTGGAGCCTCGACCTCTCTCGCATCCGTCCACCACCCATCGACAGGCTTAACCGTCACATACGACATCATGAATAGCTTTGGCCTATCCGCTGTCATCTATACTGCATTGGGCCTCTTGGCGCGAGTTCAAAGTGGCATGGATGTTCATGGCCTTCCTCCTCGAATTTTCAGACTTCTCGGATTGCCCGGTATTGCTGGACTCGTGCTCTGCATCCTCGGTAGCATCAACATATTCAGTGACGACACATCGGATCAGAAAAATGGCTTGACATATTTCAGGGTAGCCATGATCTTGTTCCTGGTGGTCTTCGTTGCCGATATCTTGATCACCATTCACAGCTACTTCCACATTTCACATGTTCAAAAGAGTGACCGACGACTGCTCTTTGCAGTGACAGCGGCAATCTTCTTCATGGCAACGAGAACATGCTTCAGTCTTCTTTGCGCTTTCGCGAACAATCCAAGATACTTCAGTTCCTGGAGTTTGGAATGGGAGGCAATCCTGGTCCACGCATGCCTGGGTGTTTTAATGGAGGCCATCATTGTTGGAATCTTCCTCTGGGCCGGCTTCACCACAGTACCGGCTCCCAGGGCCACATCACCTCGTCGGAAAGTCGGGCCAGCCGTCTATCAGATAGACTCGGAAAGTTCTAAGCCACAGGTCTAACGGGAATGAGCGTTTGTCAAACATCGGTGATCAACTGTGCAATACATTTCATTAGCGTCTTGATATTTATAGAACATTTCGAATAGGAATTGATTTGGGTGTATGAAGTTTTAATGAGCGTTCAAAATTGCGAATCAAGATATTTAGAAGTCAATTGTCAAAATTGTGATGACAACTACGGTTGAGTGTAATTGAGCTTACGTGACTTGACTAAGAGTTCCACCGTAGAAATACCGCTTGCTGATTGGGTCCCACGGCACAGGACAGAGTGCTTTGAATCCCTCCAAATTGTTCCTTGCTGGTGGTCACCAAGTAAAGACCACTTGTCACCAGAGCAGCATCACAAAACAACAAAAGCTGCCTGTCACCCGACTGTCTCAAAGGGAGGAATTGTGTTTTCAAGTCTCTACAGCACTCGGCATGGACGTTGTTTGTCCCACAGTCCAGCTGTAGCCTCACCCACACAAACGACTCTTCCATCCCTCCTCCGCACTTCTCTATTCCTTAAATCGCTTTCCTTCCGCGCACACATCTCACAAATAGTCTACCAGATTCGTCAATCATGTCGCAACAGTATCCGACTTCCGGACAGGATGGATATGGTCAACAACCTCCTGCACAGCAATACGAGAATTATGACCATTCTCCTCCTCCAGTAGCCCCTCCACCCGGTGGCGCTGCTTCTCAAGCCGGCCGAAAGAAGCGTGCTTATGCTGGCCAGGCATATGAGTTTGGGGCCGGAGCCAACGCCGGTCTAGGTGGTCAACAACAAGCTGGAGGCGCTGCACCCTATCCCGGGTTTTCCAGCCAACAAGATGCTGCCGGATATCCCCAAGGAGGCTATCAACAAAATCCCGCAGCCGTGCAGGAGAATGCCACCCCCATGTATCCGGGTCAAGAGCCTGCAGTAGGAGGCTACCAGCCCCCTGGAGCAAGTTATCCTGCCCCTGGAGGAGTGAGCGGGTTGGGAGGACTCACTCAGCAGTTTGGTCAAATGGACCTTGGTCAAAAACCGGTGCCTGCCGCGGCACCTCCACAACAACAACAACAACGGGCACCCGTCCTAAACCAACTATACCCAACAGACCTATCGAATCAGCCCTTGAACGTGGCCGAATTGGATTACCCTCCTCCACCAGCTATTCTGCCAGCCAATGTAAGTCCTGTTGGTCCAGATCCATGAAAGCGATGTTAACTCCCTCATAGACAAGTGTGACTCCTTCGCCATATGCCAATTGCCCCCCGAAATACGTTCGCTCTACTTTGAACGCTGTGCCAACCACTCATTCTCTTCTCAAGAAATCCAAGCTTCCGTTCGCGTTGGTAATTCAACCTTATACATCATTACACGACGTTGAGGATCCAGTGCCTGTGGTACCAGATCAAGTAATCTCTCGCTGCAGAAGATGTCGATCTTATATCAATCCTTTTGTCACCTTCCTTGACCATGGTCACCGATGGCGGTGTAACATGTGCAATCTCACGAATGACGTACCGCAGGCATTTGACTGGGATGCTACAACCCAGAAGAGTCTCGATCGATGGCAAAGACCTGATCTCAACCACGCTGTGGTAGAGTTTATTGCTCCACAAGAATACATGGTCCGACCTCCACAGCCATTGGTGTACTTGTTTCTTTTCGACGTGAGCTACGCCGCGGTCACGAGTGGACTACTTGCGACTACCGCCAGATGTATCAGGGAAAGTTTGGATCGGATACCAAACGCAGACCGCCGCACGCGACTCGGATTCATCGCTGTTGACTCAAGCCTACATTTCTTTAACATTCCTCGTGATGGCACCGAGAATGTGCAGACTAGCATGCTGGTAGTCAGTGACTTGGAAGAGGCCTTCTTACCCACCCCTGCTGACTTGCTTGTGACCCTTTCTGAATGCCGCGAGAACATTGAGAGCTTCCTTGACAAGTTGCAAGAAATGTTTCAGAATACCCAAAATGGAGCATCGGCAATGGGATCGGCCCTTCGAGCTGGTCACAAATTAATCGGACCGGTTGGTGGGAAGATGACTGTGGTAACGGCGTCACTTCCTAACATTGGCCACGGTAAATTGGATATGCGCGAGGACAAGAAGCTCTTAGGAACCAGCAAAGAAAGCAGTCTTCTCCAAACTGGCAACAGCTTCTATAAGAGCTTCGCCGTTGAATGTTCTAAGCAGCAAATCTCGGTTGACATGTTTTTGTTTTCATCACAATATCAAGATGTGGCATCTCTGAGCAACCTTCCAAGGTACACTGGTGGACAAACGTACTTTTACCCTGGATGGAACGCGGCAAGAGAGGATGATGCTATGAAATTTGCCAAAGAATTTTCCGACTACCTATCTTCGGAAATTGGGCTGGAAGCAGTCCTCCGGGTTCGAGCCACAACAGGTTTGAGGATGAGCACGTTCTATGGCAACTTTTTCAACCGCAGCTCTGACCTATGCGCATTCCCCGCATTCCCCAGGGATCAGGCGTACGTGGTTGAGGTGGCTATCGATGAAACCATTACCAAGCCAGTGGTGTGTATGCAGACCGCGGTTTTACACACCACCTGCAATGGCGAGCGACGAATCCGTGTCATGACGCTAGCCTTGCCAACCACCCAGCAATTGGCCGACGTATATGCATCGGCTGATCAACAAGCCATCACCACATACTATAGTCACAAAGCTGTTGAGCGTACTCTCAATGGCGGGCTCGAAAGTGCGCGTGATCTTATACAGGGCAAGTTGATCGAGCTTCTTGCAACATACAAGAAAGAACTCGCAGGTGGCAGCATGGGTGGAGGAGGTCTGCAGTTCCCTGCCAATCTTCGAGCTCTGCCGGTATTGTTCCTTGCGCTCACCAAGAACTTGGGATTGCGAAAATCCTCCCAGATTCCAAGCGACATGAGATCTGCGGCTTTGTGCCTCCTCTCAACTTTGCCACTTCCATTACTGATCCAGTACATGTATCCCAAGTTGTTCTCCCTTCATGACATGCCCGACGATGCCGGCACCGTGGATGAAAAGACAGGCGAGATAATTCTCCCGCCGCCACAGAACCTGTCCTCGGAAAGAGTTGCACCTTATGGACTATATCTGATCGACGATGGACAGACACAATTTCTATGGGTTGGTCGCGATGCCGTACCACAGCTGATCATGGACGTCTTTGGTCTTCCAGACAAGAGTCAACTGAAAGTGGGAAAGCAACGCTTGCCCGAGTTGGACAATGATTTCAACGAACGAGTACGAGCAGTCATCTCCAAAAGCCGCGACCATCGGGCGAAAGGTGTTGGCAGCATTATAGTACCTCATTTATATGTGGTCAAGGAAGATGGTGAACCAGGACTGAGACTGTGGGCGCAAACATTACTTGTGGAAGACCGTGCGGATCAGGGAGTCAGTCTTCAACAGTGGATGGGAATGCTCCGTGAGAAGGTACAGTGATGACGATACATTAAGATGCCAGGGCACGAGCAGCGAACGAGTACGACCAGGTCATGCAATAGTCCATAGACAAATACAAGAAGAGATACTCCATTTGTTTACTATCATCATAGAGTGATAAAGCTGGCTGATGTACCTAGGTATCAATGCTGGTATTGGTACTCCATGTCGAGAGCTCTGTCCTAACGAGTGGTGACAATGAATGGACGTACTCGGGACTCGTACAAGAGTACACGTACCCCGTGCGAGTGTTTGGTCTGGGCATTATGGCAAAGACGGGCAAAGGCAGGTTGAGCCGCTGAGTCGAGACTCCAGATTAAGTTCGATCATGGTACCTTATCCGTATTGGTATCTTGGTAGACGGTCCTGAGCTATTTCGGAGTTGAGGTCTGCGACACGAGCAGATGAAACACTGATCCGACCTCTGGAAGGGTGTTCTGGAGTTTGAGACAATCGTCCCAGGGATGTCAGGCCAGACTGAATAGGGCCAAGGGGCCGCAAGAGTACCCATTTAGCGTGACCTTGGGCTGGTATGAGGGTGGATAGGCCATGGATAGGCTTCCTCTAGCCCTGCTAGCTCCATCCCGAGAGCGCCTATCCAGCCAAACGCCCTCGTCAAGCAGCTCCATATCACCTCTTGCACACTGTGAAGTTCTGATAATTGGCATACCACCCTCCAAGGCTCGAACGAGGCTTCTGCTGGTTCAAGTTGAACTTGGTATCCTTTCAATCTCTCGCGTTCTCGCCTCTACCCTCATTCCTTCCATTCCTTTGTCCTTGACTCGTCACTCGGACTGGCAACTCTCCCGACCAGAGCACCAGTACATACTTAGTGGTCGTCCCTTGACCGATCTCGCCGTTGATCTGCACATACTACACATCCAGCATCAACTCTACCTTCTCCAATATTCAGGAACGTACGTCTCCAGTTCAGCTGCCGCTGCCACTTGGCTCTAGCCTACACCCGTCCGCAGTCACCGCACTATTCAGTGATATTACCCCACCATCACTACCTCTACACTGTCTCTGCACCTTACATCTTCACCGGCATCCGCACCACATTCCCCTCCAGACGAACGGTTCTTTGTTCGCCATTCTTCCCTCTTACCGCCTCTCATATTCATTACCTCTCGCAGGCGAGCTAAAGACTGCTTTATTCATGTAAGGCTGTTCTAGTTCCATGTCACATTCAGACAAAGAATGTCAACGTCTGCAAACATCTTGACACTAACCTTAATCTCAGTCATTGGATCGAGTCCAATCCCTGATTGCGTTTCCCACTCTCCATCCAAATTCTCAACACGCCTGGTCCTTTCACTATTAGCGAAGTCCGTCCGACCCTAGGCATTCCTCGAATATTACCCGCTGCCGCCAATCCAAGCGCACATAACAGTCGTTCCAAGATTGCACAATTTCTCTGCAGACACATTCACTTTACCCAATCTTTGACTGTCCTCGACCTTTTCTCGTCGCGACTACACTGTGCTGAATATTGAGCGATCTCTTGGATAATCCAAGGCTTCTTCAACTCACCGACATCCTCGTCAGTGATCAGTACTTCGAAAGTTCGAGTCGCACAATCATTCTATACACAACACCATGGCTCAACAAGCAGGACAGGCTTCCCAAGCCGGAGGTTCCAGGAAAATCTCGTTCAACGTCTCGGATCAGTATGATATTCAGGATGTCATTGGCGAAGGAGCTTATGGGGTTGTTTGGTAAGTGATATCTCTTCAACGAGGACAAGAGCAACACTGAACCCCTTCCTTTGCACAGTTCTGCACTACATAAACCCTCAGGTCAGAAGGTTGCCATCAAGAAGATCACTCCATTCGATCATTCCATGTTCTGTTTGCGCACATTACGAGAAATGAAGCTGCTACGCTATTTCAATCATGAGAATATAATCTCCATTCTCGACATTCAAAAGCCACGAAATTACGAAACATTCACAGAAGTCTATCTCATCCAAGTAGGTCGATCTATACAAGAACCGAGGATGAAAACTAATCTGGTCCTGTCAGGAATTGATGGAAACCGACATGCATCGAGTCATCAGAACACAGGATCTTTCCGATGACCATTGCCAATACTTTATCTACCAAACTCTCCGAGCTCTCAAAGCCATGCATTCAGCAAATGTCCTTCACCGAGATCTGAAGCCTTCGAATCTGCTCCTGAATGCCAACTGTGATCTCAAAGTGTGCGATTTTGGTCTTGCTCGATCTGCCGCCTCCACAGATGATAACTCGGGTTTCATGACCGAATATGTTGCTACGAGATGGTATCGTGCTCCAGAGATCATGTTGACATTCAAGGAATACACCAAAGCCATTGACGTGTGGAGTGTTGGTTGCATTCTCGCAGAGATGTTGAGCGGCAAGCCTTTGTTCCCTGGAAAGGACTGTAAGTAAAACCTGGCTGGTTTTGCGATCATGTGCTGACTTGACCCCAGATCATCATCAGCTCACCCTGATCCTTGACGTCCTTGGAACGCCAACCATGGAGGATTATTATGGCATCAAGTCTCGGCGTGCCCGGGAGTATATTCGATCGCTGCCTTTCAAGAAGAAGATTCCATTGAAAGCATTGTTCCCCAAGACCTCCGACCTTGCTTTGGACCTTCTGGAGAAACTTCTTGCATTTAATCCTGTCAAGCGGATTACGGTGGAAGAAGCATTGAAACACCCATATCTCGAACCTTATCATGACCCGGATGATGAGCCAACTGCAGACCCCATTCCAGAGGAATTTTTCGACTTTGACCGAAACAAGGATCAACTGAGCAAAGAGGAACTCAAGGCACTGATATGGAACGAGATCATGAGATGAAGGAGGCGGTTCAAAGCGCGTAACTCGGTACCGATGTATGATGCATTGAGTGAAACGGAGGTCTTGACGGCCATGATCTTTTGTGGGTTGGCATGCTCCCGTGACCAAAGAAAGTCACATCAGTGATGTGCGAATTATGCAGATTCGTGTCTCCGTCCCATCTTCTAATGATACTGTGCCTGGACTCATCTCATGGATTGTCGAAATGAAGTGGAGTTGGCCAAAGGCAAGGGAGAGACAAAGGAGAGGCAGATTCGATTACAATGCTCCATGAATGGACGAGCATAAGGCAGAAGACTCATCCATGGATATAGAAGAACAATTCACCCTAAAAACAGATTGCGAGAGAGCAATGACTGGATCTTTGTCATCTGACTGAATATTGTATCTCGTCTCACTTTCCAGGCATCTGACTGAATATTGTGTCTCTGCTCACTTTTCCAGGGTTTAGACTCGCTCGAATGTAAAATGACAATTCTGATTCTCACAATTATAAGCCGAAGCAATATATATCATGGCGGGACTTGATTTCTTAGATCCATATATACGCGACCTCTTCGTTTATAGTGGAAAGAATTTCGTATACTCTCTAAATCGGGCGTGTCTATATAGAACTCATCATCAAAAAGGTAAAAAGAAGAGAGACGACAGCAGCAGGGTTTGAACCTGCGCCTGAAACACAAATTAGGATACATTTCGACAGAAAACACGTATTTGCATAACTAACCTCCGAAGAGACATGATATCGTGGATTTGGACCCCGAAGGGCCCAGTTTCAAGTCATGCGCCTTAGACCACTCGGCCATGCTGTCACTAACATTCTGTGCCTTCTAGAACACATTTTAGTCCAAAAAGTGAAGAATTTGGACATCTATACGTCGAGATACATGTGCCGGAGTTTTGCCGACTCGGCACCTGATCGTGAGCATTATAGGCGGTATCGAAAGCCGGGGATCTCGCGATGGGCCCTGTAGAAGATGTTGAAAGCCGTAGAGCTCGCTCGGGAAGACCGAGTATCACGTTTTGGGGTTATTGATATGTTCTTAATACGTCTTGTCATCGGGGAAGCCATGTGACCTAGTAAGGTAACTACTAGCAAAGATGGCACAAGAATACAGCTTGACATACCTAGACACCGAAGCCATCGGCCAAGCACCTATTTGTACTCGTTTCAAACAGGTTGGAAACCAGGCTTACGTTTCAATGGCTTGATGGGGAGAGACTATGATTTGGATTTCCTGCTCAGGGGAGATGAAATGGATTCGACGTCCGCTCGAAGCATTTCCACATCCTGGTATGGAGCATTGATAGCCTGGCCATATGCTTGATTCATGCTTCCTGGAGAACAAATTGCAGGAACGGCTTCAGGTCACGATGTCAAATAATGGTCACCTGGTAAGCCCAACCATGCGAGATACAGGCAAAACAAAGAGAAAAATAGATTTCCTAGTCTTGTGATTTTGTGAGAAGCAACCTTTGGCTCTCAGTCTCTGGAAAAGTGTTTCACCATTTCCGCCTATGTACAATCCCGAAGCCAGTTTCAACTAAATCAAAACACAAACTATTGATCATCGATAACATGCAAGTACTTCTTCGAGTCTCGCTTCTCCCTTGCTGTAGCCGGAGGTAAGTCGTAGTAACTGCTGCTTCTGTAATCTTGTAGATAGTGATATGTCAGCTCGCTGAGCTCTGCTGGTTGCATACCAAGATCCTTGAAGGTCTTGGCCGATTTGTCAACGTATTGATCGAGAGATTCGCGCTCGAGTTGATCTGCGGATATGATTGGCCACCAGATGACTTTGTTTAGATAGTGAAGAACCGGCTTCAACAGGGTCTTGGGGAGGTTGATGTGGCGACGATGCTTTATAATTTCTTTATCGACAAGCTGGGCAATCTCGGCCATGCTGTAATTGGTGGGGCCGTAAAGCTCAAATGTCTCGCCAGCGGTAGAGTCGTCATAACCAATTTTCTCCAAGGCTTCACCTACATCAATAGCCTAAGGAAACGTCAGGGAATGAAGAGAGCCGACCTTGCAAGGGACTCACATGGACAGGGTTGAAGCGTTCTTGCATGTTATTGCAGGTCAAGAAGTTGGTGACACCAGCCAATCGATGTAACAAGTTGTCTTCGAAGCCAAATAAGGGAGCTGGGCGGACAATTGTGGTTTCGGGGAATAATTGTCTTGCAACTTGTTCTCCTTGTGCCTAACAGCAGGTCAAAAAGGTTGTCGATGTGAGTTTGGGATTCGAGCATACCTTTGTCCTGAAGAACTCAGACGGGGAATTAATGTCGGCATTATATGAGGAGAGATGGATAAAACGGTCGACATCGTACTTGGCAACAGCTTCCGCGATGCGCTCAACACCCTCAACGTTGACATCAAAGAGACTGAAGTTCTTGGTTGGATAGTCGCGACCAATCAAGTTGAAGACAATGTCAGAATGTCGAACACTCTCCTCTATTGACTGGGTATTGCGAAGATCGAATTCCATAAAAGAGACCCTTCCCAAATCACCCGAGACCTTGAGATGTCTTTTGCCCATGTCATCTCTGTATGGAATGACAACCTGTACCCCCCTCTTTGCAAGTCGATTGACGATATATCGGCCAAGGAAGCCATTGGCGCCGAAGACAGTAGCTGTATGACCTCCTAGTGATGATCTTCCACCCTGCGAACGAATGATAGGTTTGCCTGTTCTTGTGATTGCAATGTCTTGGAGATTTCGGCGTTGAATGGTTCTAGGTCGAGAGGATCTGGCGGCGGCCCGGAGAGCGAGAGTAGTTGGTCGACAGGACTGCATCTTGAATGCAATTCCCTGGGAACTCCCACAGGCGACAGGAGAGTATTCGAAATGCTCTGTGGGATTTGGACAACCTCAGAGTGAGCTGTTGTGGCGACTGGGGACAGTAGTCACGAAACTCGACGTTGCTGTCGCAGAACAGTCGAGGACCGAGAGCTCCCCAGGTTAATGGCTTGGCATTGTTGAAAGTCGCAGGTACGGAAGAAGTACCACCATCGGCCAGGCTGAGCGCAGGCGCGTCACTTCCCCAATTCTATGGTTTCTGAATCAATCACTTTTTACAACAGTGTGACCACGACCGCATTCTCCCTCTCCCTCTCTCCACTCTCTCTTCACCTTCTACCCCAATCTAAATAAACGCCATCCATCTCGACGACCCCGTAACTCTTCAACTCTTGTGGCTCTGATCTTCCACCATGTCAAAACACCAAGACCCAGACACCATCCTCAACTTCCTGACAGAGCAACGAGATGAAGCGCCCGCAGACCTCCAACACATCTTTCTCTCATTAGAAGAGCTATGGGAACGAAAGTTGTGGCATCAACTGACCGTGGAATTGCTCGACTACTTCCAGAACCCCGAAAGCACTGCTCAAAGATTACCCATTTACAACACTTTCATCATCAGTTTCGCCGACAAGATCAACCAGTTACAGTTGGTCAAACTTGCTTTGAGTGCTTCTGCGCAAATCAAAGGTAAGACATGTGTGCCTCTAGAATGCCGCACCATCTGACAAAAGTCCAGATGATGATGAGCGAAGTCAATTTCTCAAGACCCTTTCTGGGCGAGTCGAGCAGCCTGATTCTGAAGACGCCTATGTTTATGCGATCACGGAACTTGCCAGTGTGTATCTGAGACTGGACCAGGCATCAAAAGCAAAGGAGCAACTGGATAAAGCGCAGAAGATATTGGACCAGTTTGATTTTGTGGAGAATGTCGTCCATGCCGCCTTCTACCGGGTCAATGCCGATTACTTCCAAGCCAAGGGCGACTACACTGCATATTACCGAAATTCTCTTCTCTACCTGGCCTGTATTGAAGAATCAGAATTGTCCCCAATCGAACAACAACATCGAGCCTACGATCTAGCCATTGCCGCCTTGGTGTCCGATTCAATCTACAACTTTGGTGAATTGCTTTTACACCCAATCCTCGATGTTCTGAAGCCTCCTCATTCTCAGTCTTGGTTGCGAGAGCTTCTCTTTGCCTTCAATCGAGGAGACCTAGCTGCTTTTGATCGCATGTCAAACAGTCTCAACAAGGATGAAACCCTGAGCTCACACCGCAATTTCCTTTGGCAAAAGATCAACCTCTCTGCATTGACAGAATTGGTCTTCAAGCGACCACCTCATGACCGGGCCATGACTTTCAAGACCATCAGTCAAGAAACCAATGTCAAGCCGGATGAGATTGAGCACTTGATCATGAAGGCACTCAGCCTTGGGCTACTACGAGGAAAGATTGACCAGGTGGCGGGCATCGCAAGGATCAATTGGGTTCAGCCCAAGGTTCTGGAACGCAGTCAAATCGAGGGAATGCGACTTCGACTCAAAGAATGGGACAGCAATGTGAATGATCTTGGTCATTGGATAGAAGGAGTGGGCAAGGATGTTTGGGCATCATGAGAACCATTCTAGCAAAGTAACATGGCATGGCATCTCATACATGGATTTGCGATGGCGTTCTGAGACCCCGGCGGCTCAGCTTGGATGGTGGTGAGAACTGCAAGAGTTCCAGTATCCAAAACCTACTTGTAGAACTAGATCGATAATCAGGTCTCCAATACAACTTGAACGGCCTAGAACGAATAGCTTCGGAACTAAAAGTCCATCTGGTATGCGAGGCGACTTATGACTGACCAAGGGGACTGCGTCGTGTGGGCTTCCGCAAGTGCCTCCAAATTCAATAATTTTTGGAGATGGGTCGCATCCGCACCAGCACTTTCAACCTCACCCAACTTCGAGCCTCGAACTTTCCTCCGAGTTTCGTAGTCATCTATTCCATCACCGCCAACTCCTGCCAATCTTCACCAGAAGATGTATCCTATCAACTAGGCACGCCCCCAATCATCCCGTCCTTCTAAAGTGCAGTCAAAATGAACACCTCATCGGCGCAAGTTTTGCTCCGTGCTTGTCGACCATCCTCGTCGCGCACTCTCGTCCATCTACCGCCTTCATCTTCATCCTCATGCACCGCTCGAGCTCATTTCAAGACAAAATGGCAGCTTTCTCAACGCCAGCAGCAAAACAGACTCGGGCGACCGCACCACTTCTCCACAAGTCGAGCCACCTGGAATGTCCAAGCAGAGACGAGTACTTCCACAGTCACTACCACTACTGCTGCTACACCGAACCCTCCCGCGCCCGACACCGAGAAATCCTCAACGGTGTTCCACGAGCAATCCAAACCGCGAGGATATGAGCCCGACAGCTACCGGGTATGGCGAGGGGAAGACGAGGACTTTGTCAAGACGAGCGAGAGCTTCATCGGCCGGGTGTCGCGGACAGGGACGATGCGCAAGACGGTGCGGGTGAGCCGCAACGTCCAGGTCTGGGATGCACACCTGCAGAAATACTATACACGGGAGAAGCACGCTCTGGTGCACGACCCGGACGACCTGTTGGTCGAGGGCGACCTGGTCAGCTACGGTGGCTTCCCACCCAGCATTGCTAAGGCCCGCCTCGAGAAGGGCAGACCTGTCGACACCAAGGGCAGGGTCAGCTGCTGTGTCTTCGATGTCTTGACCCCCTTTGGCTCCACTGTTGCGCAACGCGTTCAGGCGAGGTCGTCAGTCGATGGTGCAGCGTCCGTGAAGCTGGCGTCTTGACCTTTTCGTCGAACGCGACCGCTTTCTCGCAGCGCTGTCTACCGGGTCAGCAATCGTCACAGCTCATGAGTTGACCAAACACCCGTCGTGTGAGCGAGCATATCTTGAACACCACACGAGGTTTCCTGCCGAGTCTGACTATCGAAAGCAAAAGGATGATTATCTTCGTCAGCGTCTGTCCCGTCCAAAGATGTATCTTTTCAGCGGACGGCTTCAGGCCTTACACCACCACCTTTTCATTGGCGAAAGGGGACGAGAAGGCGCAATACTTATGACCGCATTGGAGACAAGAAGCATCCGCTGGAGAAATCCAGCTGATTGAAGAACCAAGAAGGCAAAGTAGATATGTATATATCACTGTACCAATACCTAGAACAGATCATCACATCTTGGCTGTCGGCTCTGTTTACAATGCTCGCAGTCTTCCATGATCCTCTCGCTTAGTTGCATAATCCTCCGGCTTCCATCTTTCATATCAATAGAGTGCTCTCCCACCTGCTTAATGTGAAACCAGGATAAGGCCTCGTAGATAGATCGCGCAACTAGGGATGAAGAAGATGTGAGAAAGTGGCCCACTGCAAGCTTGATATAGATTTAGATAAGCGCAAACTACATGTTGGAAGGAAGTCTACTTAATTTGTTTGAAAGACACTTTGGATTAGATGTTTGCGGGCTTCCTAGGGTGGCTGAATTGAATCATTTTCATCTCGATTCGGCAGTGAAGTACCGAATGCCTCTATTCTACTCAAAATCTATTTCCGTGGCCATGTCCACGCCAGATACGCCACGACCAACACAGACATTGCCCCATTCTCGATGGCATCCTGCATCTGGAATCCGGGTAAATTTGAAGACGAGGTGGGGCGTCGCAAGATCATCAATGCGATGGACATCTAAGGTTCTGCTATGGAGCAGATGAAATGGGTCGACAGCCCCAGGGCGGCAAAGCTCCACTGGTATAAGCATCCGATGAGATCCAGGGCTTGCTCAGATGCATCGAGAATGGACATCACAAAGATTCGAAAGGGCCGAATAACCGACATACTCATCATGTAATGAAGAACGAGTTCATAGTGTTTGTGATCGGCTTTGGACCTTTTCCAATTCTGGTGCTTCTCCGGCCTCCTTGTCTTCATCTGCCTTGAGGTTGTCCAACTTGGGCTCTTGAGTTTCTGAAATTGTGGGCTGAGGCTTGATCAGAGAAGCACGGCGGAGTTTTAGCTTTCGCTCGCCTTGAGCAGATATCCTCGTCAATTCTGCAACGAATGATTGACCCCAAAAGGCACTGTTCGCTGGATTAGTTTGTGGTCAATCAACAACTACGACCTAGAAATCACTCACCTAGTATATTTCGAGACATATTTGTGCAACTTGGCATAATTTATGGCACGATGCTCAGGGCTCATAGTGACGGCTTCTTGGATTGCGCCTGCCAATTCTTCGGTGTTCCATGGGTTGACGAGGATGCTACCGTTGAGACTCTGTGCAGCACCAGCAAACTCGGACAGAATAAGGACTCCGTTGCGTTTCTCTTGGCTGGCAATGTATTCGAATGAAACTAGATTCATGCCGTCACGTGTTGAAGAGACCAAGCAGACATCTGAAACTGCATAGAGGGCAATCAGCTCGTCAAAATTGACTGACTGATGCATGAAATGGATTGGCATGAATTCAATGGTACCTGGAATGCGTCAGTGTGGTCAACAACAGGTGATGAGGCTTTCGGTGAGGAGACTTACCGAATTTGCCGTTGATCCGTCCAACAAGTTCATTGACACCGGCACGAAGATTCTGATACTCCTCGACATCCTGTCTACTTGGAACCGCCACTTGCACGAGTACAACCTTACCAATCCATTCGGGGTGGTCGGTCAGGAACACCTCCAATGCATGTAGCTTCTGTGGCACTCCTTTGATGTAGTCGAGACGATCGACACCAACGATCAATTTGACCCCTTTGAACTTTTCTTCCAGCACTGCTATTCGTTTCTGGACCTTTTCCTTCTTCAGGCCTTCGGTGAACTTCTCAGGATCAATACCAATCGGAAAGGCGCCAACTGTAACAATCTTGCCTCCAAACTCGACGCCGTTTGGGGTTGTTGAATAGCCGAGGATTCGAGAACAGCTGCTCAAGAAGTGTCGAGCATAATCATAAGTGTGGAACCCAATCAGGTCACAATGCAGAACACCAAGGAGAATCTCATTGCGAACGGGTAATATGCGGTAGATTTCGCTTGAGGGAAAGGGTGTGTGCAAGAAGAAACCGATCTTGACATTGGATTTGGAGGTGCCTATTTCTTGTCGAAGCATCTGAGGAAGAAGCATGAGATGATAGTCGTGAACCCATACGAGGTCACCATCTTGCACTTCTTCGGCGATCGCACGAGCAAAGAGTCGGTTCGCTTCTTCATAGGCTTTCCACGCTGATTCATCAAAGGTGATCTCGCCTGGGTGATAATGAAACAAGGGCCACATGATGGAATCTGTAACGTGTCAGAATATGTCGTCCACACTGAAGCGATGGCTGTTAACTCACTTGAGAACCCGTTGTAATGCCGATCGGCCAATTCGTCAGCCATGAAGACTGGAACGGCATTGAATTCGTCCTTCAGTTTCGTTGTAACATCCTCGATCTCAGCTTCTGGAATTTCTAAACCGGGCCAGCCATACCACTGAAATGTCGTGGTCTTTGATAAGCCACTGAGACCAGTCACCAGCCCACCAGATGACATGGAATAGTCGTATTTTCCGTCTGGAGATCGTTTGATAGTGATGGGAAGACGATTTGACACGAGCAGTAAACGGGATTCCACCTTGGGTGGCTCAGAAGTGACAGAAGGCATGTTGAGAGACTGTCGCGATTGATTGAAAGCTTCAAAATTTGTGTGTACCACGATCTTGTCTGGAGATTACCGATCTCTGTGTCAAGTGAACAAGTGCGCGATATTGGTTTGATGTTGTGTAAAAGTGATGGATACCAAGAATGTGAAGAAACGAGAACAAACAGACAGTTGCCGGCTCACAGTGACAACTTCCGGACCAATCACCAAAGGTTACGACCAGTTGGTGAAGTATTGGCTTGGAGAGGACACCAGTATCAATAAGTGATATCCTCGGCGGTGAATGGTTGCAGAGGTGTAACAAGGAATCCAGTTGGTTCGAGAAGAAGAATAGAAGGAAGTTGCAGAGGCTGGTGACGGTCGTGTATTACCTGGGGGGAGGAGGTTAATGAACCACCCGGGAGTGGAAAGTGCTTCCGTCGAGGAAGTTACGATCCTTCAGTCAATGTTGTTGTAACGTGTAACTGCACTGCAGCTGCAGGCCCTGGTCGTGATGGAACGAAGTAGTCAAGTTCCTGCCCAATGGATCCTCAAACGCTGCAGTGGTAGACTCGAGATCCCAGTGGAGCCACCACGTTGGAAGTTGAGATCTGGGTGCCTCCGTTTGTTGAGTTTTGGTATTGGGAGTAGATTGGGTTAATGTGCACCTTGATTTCTGAACAAAGAAAACTGCACCGAAACTGTGTTCGATTGTCCTTCATAAAGAGTTTCTAGGTTGGGGTACGATGGTTAGAAGAGCAGCCAGAGTGACCAAAATCCAAGGGTCAAAGTTGGAAGTTGGAACCAGCTCAAGGCTGTTGTTGCAGGGTTTGATAATTCGGAAAGTTCCACTGCCCAACCAGTTTCCCAATTGCAGTGCTACCAGTGCAGCCATTCTGTCGGGGGCAGGCGTACGTCAGAGTCAACCGGCAATACCAAGCGAACTTGAAATTCCAAACACGATGAACGATAAACGGATGAGAGTTCCGGAGCTGCACATGCACATCCCGCCAGGCACAGACAGAGCATGTCCAACACGACAATCATGACACCAAGGGCAAGAATCTCGCTCATGGTGCCCCAAAACGAACAACTCAAAGCAAAATGCCTCGCCCGGCACATATTCGGATGGCACTTTTCTGGGAGCAAAACAAAGCCGGGTTGCATTTTTATTGCTAGCCATTTAGGAAGACTGAGTGCAGAATAGTCTCCGACTCGTACCGACCACGTTGTAACCACGCCTGGGATGATACACATCCTCCCATCACATCAGACGACGTGCTAATATCGAGTACACAGTTCATTCAACGATAACCCGCGGTGTGGACCACATGGCTACCTGAGAAAATGGCCTTAACACAGTCCTTCCTCTTTCCATGTCATCTATATGTCCCCATTGCTTGCTTGAGTTGAAGTTCGATCAATTCAATCGCTTAGAGCCACCCAGTTCGCACATGGTAGAATGAATGGCCAATTCTCCGATGCCACGCTCGAATGCGAAATGCTCCTTTGTCACCTGCTTCCGAAGCGCCGCGCTCGCACATGCCCACCCCAATCCGTGCCCATCCATTCCGTTCCCTTCTCCTCAACCTCCCATATAATGCACTTCCATGCTTTCTGCATTCTTTGGACATAAGAAAAACGTAAAAAATCGGTCACCACTAGGTTCATGCAATAAACCATGTATAGTCGTAAAGCGTAGAGATTCATCATTCATCCATTCGGATCTCGTCAAGAATCAAAAGCAGGGGCGTGTTATCGTCACAACGTCAAAGGAACGTTAAATCTGCTGTCAAAGTTCTCGTCAAATATGTTTAAATGCATTCGCTTGCTCAATTGGCTCGGATCACCAACTTGGCCAAAAACTTGTTCGACAAGGAGTCAAAATCCTTTCGTTCAAATTTGGCATTGGGTCGTCCACGCAGGTAGTTTTCTGGAATTTTGGTTAGTCTGGATATCTCTATAATGCATCAACTACACTCACCATATCTCGTAACATGTTCGCGCACTTCGGTCATCGCACTGCATACATCGGCATTGGAACCGAGCAAAGTGTGGTGTTTGCTCGTGTCCCATTCGAGGAACGATGGTAGCTTCTGTGAAATGGCTTGGAACAAGCCAACGACAACTCCGACAGGAGTGGTCTCCATATCATTGCAGAATTTGTCCACGGCAACGGCATCGGGTACACGGTAATGGCAGTCGAATTGCATGCACTCCCACACAGCCAACAAGACAGATGCCAATATGAAGATGGTAGGCCAATTCTTGAGTTTGTCGCCGCTGTACACACTTGAGTACAGGCTCGATAATTCTTCGAGCACGTCTTTGTGTAGCTCACGCCACATATCCGCCATGGCGCACTTGATCTGGAAGTTGATCATGACGGGAGCCATGGTCTTGCCGAAGAACTTGGAGGTTTCTTCTTCGATTCTTCCTGCAAGATTCTTTTCGACAGGTACGCCTTCAACCATAGTCACATGCAGCGTGAGGTTATAGGCAAGCATGAGCTTCAACGCCTTCTTGATGATCTTGGATCCAGTCCGGAAGTAGAATCGATATGCAGTCTTGAGCATTTGTGAGAGGAATGGTGTACCCTCAAAGTAGTCGTCGACAAACTTCTCAAATGTTCCACTTCCATCAATGTGTCGGTCCAGATAATCACTCAACATGGTGGTCGAGATGCCTTCCATACCGGCGGACAGCCTGGCGGTGGAGATTTCGTATCCTTCAGGAGACTGGTCGTTGGCTTCAATCCAATCCATCTTGAGGCAGGAATCATCACGGACATATACTTCACGGGCAGTAACAGGAAGCATGTGGCCATATCCATGGGTAATGAAAAGTGTCTCTTCAGTGTCGGCGAATCCCTTGATATTTCCAACCGAGAAGCCAAGGGAGACATGTCTCTCATAATCAAACTTCCAATCTTTTAGGAAATACCCGATCTCCTTGATGTCAATGCGGGTACATGGGACTTGCCACAATCGTGCATGAGAAGGTTGGCAACCAGCACATGGTTCACCCTTGTCGCATGTTTTCTTCAAGAACTTGCAACGTAAGCATGCTCTGAGCTTCCGGATTTCACTCGCTTGTTTGCGCTGTTCTGGTCGTAGAGGACCCTTCCTCCGGCCGACCCGCTTTTCTCCTTCAACTTTAGCTGCAGGCGGGGTCTTCTTCATCACTTTGTCGGTCGACTTCGCTGCGATGGGGCTCTTTCGCGACGATTTCCGGCCCGGTGATCCTGCAGAACCTTGAGAGCCAGGAGATCGAATGGATGGAGCCGACGACCTGGCTGGAGGAATAGGGATAGGTCTGACTAGAGCGGAAGGGTTGACACTGATGGAGGTGGTACCTAAGTCGATAGATAGTCGGTGGCCATGGTTATGGCCTGAGCATTCGTAGTCACTATCTGACAAACTTGTTGGGGAATAGACGGCTTGAGTGTTTGTCATATCGAGATTACCCATGAATACACCATTGCCATGAGGTTCAAGGTCCGAGTAGGAGGACTCTGAGAGTGTTCGGTTGTGTATCGTGTGGGTGGGATCGACAAAGAAGTGGGCCTCATAGGACTCGAATGAGGTTCGATGATCTACCATGGTCCAGGCATTTTCATCGCAGGAGCTGGGCTGTGACAAAACCTCGAGGTGAGACCCTGTGGGTGAGTTTGTCAATTGTTGGTATGGAGACACGGCAGGACCAAAGTCGGTTGTCGTGTAGTTGATCAATTCGGTCTGGAAATCTTGCCAATTCTGAGGCATGCCATCGATGCCCTGGTCCATGTGTAGGTAGGATGGCTCCATAGGAAGACCAGAGGAGATGGGAGCTTGTGATACAGGCATCATGGCCAACTGTGAGTGATGCAACTGGAGGTTGTGGAACCGAGGATCGTATTGCATATCGAACGCGGTCTGCTGAGCCTGGAAATCGATGGTCTGTTGTTGCTGGTCGAACCGCCAGGTACCCATCATGGGATGTTCGGCCATGGTTGTTTGTCGAAGGCCATGTGTGGTGGTCTCGATGGGAGAGATGTTTCTTCTCGGGTCTTGCCGTTGGGGAGGCATCTGATCGATTGACCACGCCTGATGTCGGAAATAGGCTGGATTTCTAGAGTCGAGGTCGTAGGTCAGATCAGGGCCTGTCAGGGCCATGTTTCCGTCCATGTTGAAATCACACAGTCAGATAGGTAGCCTTATGGGATGGAATGGTCCTGTCAGAAGGCAGCAGACTCGAGGGAAGAGTTCGAGCTGGCCTCGTGAAGCAGGAAGAGGAAGCTGAAGGACGAGGAGACGGCGAGGAGGACTAGAGTTTACAGAGAGTGACCGCCTCTCTGTAGGCGGTGGTGAGGGAGCGGGCCTCTGAAGTGAGGTGGAGTGAGGGTGAGAAGAAGCGGTGAGCAGCGCACGCAAGTTTTGGGGATCGTCGAATTGGCGGGGGACAAAAGTGGGCAGCGATGGCGACTTCAATGGGACGGGCACCCGTGACCCGTGGGCTGGTCACGTCGGTCGGAGATTCGGAGATCAAGGATGAGGGCTGCTTGGAAGTTGAAGGGCCTTTGCAGCTTTTTGTGTGGTTCGAAATCACCGCCCAGCCAGTGAAGAGTGCATTAGGCCTGGTACTGTTTCCAAGTGGATGGCCAGCTGCAGAGGGCTAAAGGTGTTTTGGTGGTAGTCTGCTGCTCGCTTGCTCTGAAAATCTGGATCTCAGACTTCTCAACCACCCTGACTGGGTCGAATGTGTGCTGATAGTAAGAACTTCAAGCCTCATTCCAGCTAGACACGGTCCCCACGGTCCCTAGAACAGCTGGCCTGCAACCGGGTTTGGTTGTGCTGAAGGCCGGAGGGGCGATGCTCACTCGGCAAACCTCGGGATCTCTCAAAGGCGCTTCAGCGGTGGCAGGAACTTTTCCTCTTGGGTCTTGAGTCTTGACTTCACACAAAGTTGGGTCCCAGATGGACCTTGGTTCTGGAGACTAGGCCGTTCAGCTTGGCAATTGATCGTCCTGTGTTTAGAAAGATTCTCTCGGAGTCCGTCTTGCAGCGTTGATTCAGGCAGAACCCGAAATTGATAAGAATGGGCATTCAGCGAATTTCTCAAAGGCGTCAATACAGCATGGAAAGTACGAGAGGGTTTAGGAAACGAGCCTGAGGGAAGTCATGCTCTTGTTAAGCCATTGTAGAATCAAATGTGACTCCGCCTACAACAATACAGACACGAATTGACAAACACTTCTGAGCCGTCGGGGTCGCCTTTCGATTCCCTTGACTGCTCATCGTGCTCAGCCATTGCGGCGAGAATGCGACGGGGCGGTAGGACCATTGCCGGTTCTGTGCCACAGCATTGAGCAGCCGTTTTCTGGCTCCATTCCCGTGGCACAGCAGGTCAAATCATTGATTACTGTATGAGCCCTCTCTCACGAATTCAAGCGAGTCACAAACACACCTGAGTCCAGGGTTTTCTCGCCCAGGGTCTTGAACCATTCATCGCCACCACTAACCAGCCGTGAACAATTAACAAGCTCACGCTTATGCAGGTAATCCTCTTGGTGCTTACGACTAGTCCTACCTAAGTAAGTCCTTGACTTCGTATCTGCTGTCTATCCCAACCAGATAACAATGTCGCTGCGCCCCGCATTGGAATCTTCTGTTGTAGGGTGTTCAGACAATCCAAACATCGAAATCTCTTGCAGAAGTCATCAAAAATACTCTGTCCGTTATGCAAGGCTGCAATGGGGTCATGTTGATGTACCTTGGACTTTCTCATCCAGCTGGAGAAGTCGAGACGAGTACCTGATACGCGTCTCGATCCAGAGGCGCCATGGTGAAGAGCGGTGTGGAAATCGGTCAAGAAAATATGGACCGGCAAAAGCTTCGGGCCCTTACTGAACGGCAAGGGAATGATAATTTAAGATCCAGATCTCAGGAGTGCATTAATGTGCATATTCTCTCACGAGAATAGCCTTGAAGAGAGATCATTCACAACCTACTGTTTCATGGGAGCTGCCCGTAACACTCTGGCGGTAAGGAATACTTACGAGTCAAGTCTTGTCATTCTCGGACCTTGAAGCCTGCCACCTGCACGTTCGTGTGTCTCAGCAATAGCTCGAAACTAGTAGCACTTTCCAACGTAACAATGATGATGAACCTGGACGAAGAATGTACTGAGATCGTAGAATTCTATTTCAGGGATATTGCAGACTTGAGCTCAAGGGAACACGAATCAACATATCGTGTCCAAGTGCCAAGAACTCTCGTACCTGACTCGAGCTCAACATCACCGCTTCATTTTTCGACCTAGATAATGCCAAAATGGATCGTGCACCACAACTTTACCACATTCTGGAAAAACTTCATCGCCGCTTTGACTACAGCGGCCTCCATCGCTCCAACAGGAATTACTGATACAGCAACTTGCAGGAAGATGGGGAGTGCTTCGTCAAATGTGTTCTTCGGCGGACTAATGTCATTACGCATGAATTCAATGAACTTCTTGTCGTACCGTTCAGTTGATATGTGTGGCAAATCTCAGGCATGAGAGGCTTACGAGTTCAAGATCTCTGATTGTGCCTGATCCGATGGCCGCCGCACTGTTTTTCAGGAAGTTATACATGCTGACATAAGAATTGATGACGAAAACGACTATCTAGACTGTCAGAGTCTCGTGGGTGTTGATGCACATAGATGTGGACTTACCGTCTTCGTATTTGGCGAAGTTATTGGCTTCGAAAGCTGTTGAGGTTTGAACAGTCAAACCCGCCAGAGGTATCGCCGTCTAGAGACTCGATGAGTTGCTGAAGGCGTTGGGCGTAACGCGTGCTCCTGAACGCACTCGTCCCGCATGCCTAGCGTTACTGAACATACTATGCTACTCGTACACAGACAGATCATACAATGTTGCAGTTGAGCCTTATCACTAGGCAAAGGAGGCCAGTTTGCTATCGTCGACTTGTTTTCAGCAACAAGAGATCCTCTACCCAACCCGCCCGAATTATTATCCAAGCTTCCTCGGCAATAAACTCAACATCTCTCATCAGTGTGTCGGCACGAGTCTCATGAACGTCGTGGAAAGTATTGATGGTGACTATACAGATGTAGCATTGAGACTAAAGTCTCATAGCACAAGCAAGAATGATCAAGTATTGTCTAAGCCCAAAGTGGCTGCTCTATAATGCTGCTTTTAGACCGTCCGCCTCAGAACAGCGTCATGCAATTCCGTAAACGGTACTACATGAACCACTCTCCCGACCCTTGGCATTGTGATGAAGTTCAAGTACACGCCCGAATTGAAGAGAGTAGGTCTGCAAGCAACCTTGATTGAATGAGGAAGACCTTCACCAGCATTGGTTATCTGCCCTCCCAAGTCAGTAAAGAACCGTCAACGATAAGTCCAAAATACACTGATGACGAAAGGGGATCCAACCACTGCCAACTTACCAGGAATTTGTGAACAATACTAAATCAACATCCACTCTATTTCACATTCCTGCCTTTTGATGGTGAGCAACATGAGTATCACATGAATTGAAGTTCGTCGTCTGCTCTATACTCCGAGCGTGGTTGTCGCACCTAGCTCTAGCTCTCAAAACAACATGGCTGACTCCGAGAGCCCTTTGTCCTCAATACCTTCATATTTCCGCGAAAAGCCTAGTATCGTGGATAGCCTTGAGACGGAAACCTCAAAGCTCCAAGACGCCACTCTGAAAGAATGCCTGCCGCTCTTGAGAGCACTAGCTGATCCCAATCGCAACCCTTTTGACTTCAATGCCTTTGGCATTCCAGCCTTGGAACGCGAAGATCATGTTAGCTTTCTTCACGACAATCTTGAGGAATTCCCTGCACCATTTGTCGGCATAGATGCTAGTCGGCCATGGATGGTCTATTGGGCTTTAGCAGCGCTTTACATGCTAGGAGAAGATATAACATCTTTCCGGTCGAGGTACTATATCCCTTCTCTGACACGAGTGACCTTGAGACACTCAGGATTAGAAACAATTGAATACCTAACCAAGGACCAAACTTGCTAATATGATTCTAGAGTCGTCAAAACATTCTACCCCGCTCAAAATAAGACCGGAGGTTTCGGTGGAGGCTACGGCCATTACTCACATCTTGCTGGAACCTATGCCGCTCTACTCAGTCTTGCCTTGGTGGGAGGTGAAGAGGCCTATAGTCTTGTCGACCGTAGTGCCATGTGGCATTGGCTGGGGAGGCTTAAGCAACCGGATGGTGGATTTCGAGTGACAGAGGGGGGTGAAGAAGACGTGCGTGGCGCGTACTGTGCCTTGGTTGCCATATCCCTTCTCGATCTCCCACTTACTCTCCCACCTGAGTCGCCTGCTCGGGAAGCTGGATTGGAAACGTTCTTCGATGGCCTCGGCGAATACCTCTCAAGATGCCAAACGTATGAAGGGGGGATAGGAAGTTCGCCGGGGAGTGAAGCACATGGAGCATATGCATTCTGTGTTGTCGCATGCTTATGCCTCTATGATGCACCCCATAGAGCAATATCAAAGTACCTTGACATGGACACCCTTCTATGGTGGCTTTCCACACGGCAATACGGGCCTGAAGGAGGACTTGCAGGACGGACCAATAAACTCGTGGATGGCTGCTACAGTGGCTGGCTTGGAGGATGTTGGCCTCTGGTCCAGGCCGCTTTGAGCGGTCCAAAACAATCTAACCTGGCATCTGATGCTGTTATCAAGCAGAATCTCTACAGCAGCGAAGGCCTGGCCAGATACATTTTGTCGTGTTGTCAGGGTCAACATGGCGGGCTTCGTGACAAGCCATCCAAGTGAGCTAGCTCTCCTACGACCTGGCTATGATTTTCACTAACATCAAAAGACGCCCAGACTCATACCACACATGCTACACCCTGATTGGTGTCAGTACGGTTGAGCATCAACATACATTTACGGACGAAGGCCTCACGGATCCATTCTCATCTGCCTTCTCCTGGGTATCTGAGGAGGCACAAATTCCGAGCGAGAAAGACGGGAGCACAATATTCGAGACTGGGGCAAACCTCCGTGCTATCCATCCGGTATTTATGATTCCATATGAGGCTGCTCATCGGATGAGCCAATGGAGTCGCTCTCACTCTCTTGATCATGAGCATCTCGTCCAAATCCCCAATGAGTCGTAGCCACCAGAGGGTAGTTAATGCCTAGCTAGGCGTTGTCCAGACATGCATTCTTGGATCACCACAGGCTCTAGCTCACCTCGGGTGATTAAAATGGAACTACAAGATGCCTGCGTCAACCTGATAGATACGTAAGGAACGTGTCGTGCAGATTCAGCTTACGACATGATATGCCGTCAAATTCGAGAACTGCAAGGTCATGGAACAGTTTCCGCGAGGTATCGCTTGATCAACCATACAAGTTGTAGACCACAGTTGGTTGGACTATGAGGATGCTGTTGAGCCCAAGTTCATGACGAAATCATTCTGCTTCATAAACGCCCATGGCCTCTTCATCAACCTATAAATGTGAGGGTTGAGGCAAGTGGGGAATCCATGCTCGCTGGTCCGTGGCTTCCAAGATATATTTTTGTGCGGTTGGCAGGAATGCACTTTGCAGCAACAGATAAAGCCTGAATAACTTAGACGTCGTCCAGTGTCCGTGCCTCTGTGTTGCAGCATATTCGTGCAGGCTATCATAGAAAGCTTGTGGGGAAGCGATGACCTTCCCATATGCTGAGGCGGATTAAGCACATGCCAGTGCTTCTCTTGCCTTGAAAGATCAACGCTTTCTGACCCAGCCTATTAGGCATCTACTTATCGACTCGATCATCACCAACGATCAACATCAATGAACTCTCCAGACTTGGGTTTTAGTTGCCATCTTTGGATACGAAACACCGAATTATAATGCGTAGCTTGCAAGAAGCCGCGGTTTGGACTTGCTTCGAGACCTTCAGCATTGACAACGCATACATCGGAAAGTCTGGAAAGTCGACGAGCAGAGAACGGGACCCAGTCTTTTGCCTCCGCTCACTTGGTCTGCCTCCGAGTTCTGCCAGTCAACTATGCATGCAGGCCCCGGTCTTCGCTGTCGCATCGAAGCTGCCCGCAAAGACTGACTACCAACCTGGTTACTAGGCCTTGGGCAGTTAGCTGATGCCTGTAAGCGCTTCCAGAAAGCGTTTTTGCGCTCCAGTCGATCTAGATTACGGACGCCAAAAACTGCTTCCTGGCACTGCTAGCAAATGGCACGGCGGACCACTATTGACACCATGACTTAGAGTTGCACCCATCCCTCGCGTTTAGCCACCTATCAAGATGACATCCTCCACCAACAGCAAATATTGTCGGGATGGTCGTACTTGGCCAGTACCTAGCCAAAACCACCCTTACATCCTCCGCCCGACCAGAAAAAGCATTGTGCTCCAATGACTTTCAACACATCTTTCCATTCCCCACCTGCCAGGTGTTTCTGCAGCCGTACTGATTGCGTCAACTCAAATTCTTTGGGCAATGCCGATTGATCGTCTCCCCGGATCCAGGTCAATCACCCAAGCCTGTCACCACTCTGCAAGACTCACCGGTCGTGCACGTCAGTGGAGGTGCTAGTCCATAACGAACGATCTAGAGGCCTGAGCATTCAGTGAGCTGTGTCTAATCGCAGGACTCTGGCGGGCTCGAGTCTGCGGGGGAGAGACAGAAGATTGTCTGCTGCCAACCATGACCCGCGTCAAGATCTGCATAAGCCTCTCGACAGCGATGGGTGCTAAGAATGGTCCCGACATCATTCTTCCCGTACTGGCTAGAAAGCATGCCAACACATCAGAGACATTACGATGCCAAAAGAGCAGAGTATTCTCTCCTCCGCGATCAACCAATACCTAACCGCTGACCAGCGCGGCTTTTTGGCCACAGTGGAAATCCTTCCTTTGCCCCACGTACAGTGCCGCATGCTTCGCTGTCAGTGCAGGGTCTCTTTCCCATCGAGCTTTAAACTATGTGGAAGTGCCACTACAATTCACCTGTAAAAAGGGCTAGGTATACTGACAAAATTTGGTTTTTTGCTACCTGACATCTGTTTTGCCTGGAGAGATCCTCTCCACGTCTTCGATTCAGGCGAGAAAAGCTCCAAGCGGAAACCCGTCGGTTGATAAGACTCATCTGTCGTCGACAACTTGACGGCATCGAATTGGTTTTTTTGCTTTTCTCTTCTTTACGGTTGGATGCACAACTTTTTGGGCTCGAATTTTCTCGGTCAGTCGAGGCAAACATGCTGCATACCGTTTATTTGGCCAGTACGTTTTCTCCAACGCCTTTCTACCTCTATTTTGGCGTCGATGCGTGTCTTACATTTTTTAATGGCTGTAAACCAATATTATCTGTGTTGGCAACGTCGAATGTGTGAACGAGTTCCATGGATGCCAGGGGCTAGCCACGCCAATCAGCCTCGTGGTTTTGCCCTGTCATGGCCAATGCATTCTTTTGGGCGCCTATCTCTCTCCAGACTTGGCTCCACGCGCTTGTCATCCCCAAAATACTGATGAAGAAAAATCCAGGTCTTTGCCAGCGTCGTCGATGGCCCGAACCATCATATCAGACATCCTATACCCCTGCAGGATTTCGATGCATTGTCCGAGTCAACAATCGTGAATACCAGACCTCGACCTACCATACCTCGGAGTCATCGGCCAAAGAAGGGGCTGCCTTGATCGCTTTCAATATCTGTCGAAATTTCTCTGCCAACGATGGCATGTATCCCACAGGTTTTGCGCACGGCGGAGTGATTCAGGGAAATCCAGTTCCCGTAGGTTCCGGCCGGCATAGCCGTGGTAGTGGGAATGACCACAGAGCAGACTATCGATACGGTGATACGGACAGTTCTGGGAGTCGAAGTGGAGGTAGTTCTCCAGACTGGGCAGATGGCCGTCGCTCTGATCCACACCGTATATCAGGAGGACGTCGACTTGTCTACTCTTCAGCATCATCTCACGAATCAAATTACTCTAGCGGCCGACGCGCTGGCACGCGTTATTAAAGGCATATTTGCCTCTTGGTGGTCCAAGTCGACGGCAAAGCAGCAACTTCTGGAGTTCCATGTCTCTGCCCGCGCACGCCTTTTCCTTCTCAGGCGATTCATTGTATGAACCATTTACGACTTAACGATATCATGACTGAATAAACGAAACCGAACCTGGGTTACGGATTAATGACCAATGACGACGCATCTCCTTCTCCTTCACGACAAAACGTACTAGAAAAGAGTCAAGCAGGCAACTGTACAGTTGTGGTTTGTGTCCTGTTTTTTCTTCTGATTTACAAGCATAGCGAATCTACATACGATTCGTAAGTATTAGGAGGTTGGCCCTCGAGCTTTATTCTTTGATCCAGCTTGGAGGAATGTTTCAACCATTTTCATTTTAGATATTTAGATTGACGAGAAAAAAAGATCCGAAGTGAGCCTCAATAATGATGAACATTGCAATTCCAAATTCTATGGCACGAGTCAAGATTCGTGCGCAGAGTGATAACGATTACATGCTTTTTTTCTTGAAACAGCAATCAGCCACCCACTTCATTGTTCCTTGGCCTAACTTGAGATTGCCAGCAGGGGTCAATAATGATGCCCGTCACGCCCCATTGACAGCTCACAGGTGTCCCCACGGCTTCCTAACCATCTCTGGCTGACGCCTCAGATACCGAGTTTTGAGCACGGAGTGACAGCATGAGTGGCGCAGTCGACCGCCTAGGCCTAACCAAAAACTCCAGCAGCCTTGCTAACTTCGGAGTAGTTGTAAACCACGCTGAGCTGTGACGTCGTCCTCCTTTTATTTGACGATGAGCGCACCGGCACGTCCAAACATCAAGTTTTTGGAGCTTTCTACTTCTCGATGTCTGCAGTAGACAGTTGACATTGAACAGAAGGGCAATGAATGTACTGCTTCCACGCGCTCTGCAGGGCCATTCAGGACTATGAACTGTTTTGCCTCGACGGAACTTTAAGCAGACTCGGGCTAGCACAGACTCGGATTCAACAAGATGCGGCTCGCTCCTACCACCCGATACCTAATAACGACACTCAACCGCGCTCACCAGACGCCAAACGTTTTATCAATTAGTCAAGGGCAACAATTGAGTCGACGTATCTATCAACCTTTAATCCCGAGTTCTGCAACTCGTGGGAACGCTGTCGGCTCCGTCACTTTTGGCGTACGATTCATCTCACACGAGCAGACTGCACGAGACCTCAATCAACAAGGAGTTGATGAAGCTCTTTCGGACTTTGATACTGCCGTCGAAGAGGAGAAGGACAAACAAACCCGAGCACCATGGCATCGTCAAGGGGCAGACACCCCTCCAGTCCGCCGTCAACGATCTGCCGGCGCGATGACCAAAGGCAGGTTATCCTGTGCCCTGGACCATGCAGACATTTACTGACCAAAATCCCAGGAAAGCTGCTGACGACGCCGGCAAGACTCCTCAAACTTGTTCTTCCATTGACCACAGTCGATGTGAATAGTGATCGAAAAGATGTTGCGCCTCTGGCCTTACTGGTCCATCCCCAACAGCCTCTCTCTTACCTTGAGAGACTTATACAATCTGAATTACCCACTATCACCAACGACAAGGGCGAGAATCGGGTTCCTGCAGTAACATTCCGGGCTAAAGAAGCCAAAGATGATGGAATCAGACCCAAGAAACGCAAGGCAGAGGAGGACGACGTCGAAGAAGATTCATCGGATAAAACACTGGGGGAAGGCTCTGTGCAGAGCTATAGTGGTGAAGGTAGGGAGGGTTCTGGAAAGAATGAAGGCGAATTTGTGAAATGGAGTGCATCGACTGATATTGGCGACTTCATTCGGGATGCTGCGAGAGCCAAAGAGTTTGAAGTCGAGATTGAAGGGAGGCCAGACACTATCAAAGTCGGCGTTCCCTCGTTCAATGATCGAACTTTTTATCTGCGACAAAAACTACGCAGGACATCAAGCAAGATCTCAGACATGGCAAAGCTCAAGAAGGAGTGTGATGCCGCTGCCCACAAAACTGGCCAACGAATAGCACTCTCCGGTTGTGGCATTCTGGTCGGGTATGTTCCTCAGCATTGTTCAATCTCCCCTTTCCATTCCTCCCCTGTTCATGTCTCACCTGTCAGTCCTTCAAGTATTCGTTCGTTTGTTGACTATCTGCTAGCTATTGGTATCTCGTCTATCGATTGACGTTTGAAACCGACCTTGGCTGGGACGTTATGGAGCCTGTAACGTATTTGGTGGGCTTGAGTGGAATTATTTGTGGCTATTTGTGGTTTCTATACCATAATCGCGAAGTCTCTTACCGCTCAGCTCTTAACCTCACAATCAGTCGCCGCCAGAGCCGACTGTATGAGTTGAAGGGGTTCGATCTTCAGCTGTGGGAAAATCTAATTGAAGAAGGCAATGCCATTAGAAAAGAAATTAAGGCGGTGGCCAGTGAGTATGATGTTGAATGGGACGAACGTGCGGAGGAAAAGGACCCGGCCGTCACCAAGGCGTTGAAGGACGAACGAAAAAATTCGAACGGCAAGGAAAAATCGAAGAAGGATGATAAGGATGACGACGACGACAAGAATGACGATTAAGCACTATGAATAAATAGTCAACAACAGCCTGGATTTGCGTTTCTGGACCCGCTTCGAACCATCGCATACATGAGGACCTTTCTTCTCGTGCACCTCATCGCCGGACATGTTTGTTTCTTGCAGGATCGAAGATTGTGGTGTCTGCGGCTGTGTGATTCTGACCTGCTCCTGCCACGATTGATTAGCACTGGGGATGAAGACCAAATGAGAGGAAAGCGAGAAGAATACACACCTCCACTACCTTCTCCAGTTCGACGATTACGGTTGTTTCGAATGTCGCGTGACCGAAAGACGCTGTAGAGCAACCACAAGGTCACCCAATTGGGAGCATGTTCGCCATTTGTTGCACCCGCATCGAAAAGGGTTCGTTGAATAGTGCCGGGCTTAGCTTGCTGCCATGTGTCGATGACGGCTTGACGACGACGTTCTTGCCGAATGTGATGCCAGAAGAAAGGAGGGGTGATGGATTGGTCATTGCGCTTGTCGTCTAACAGATTCGAGCGGTCCGAGTTCAATTTGTTGTACACAGCAATTGCTTCCTCCTGCACTTGTCAGTCTTTGTGAACCATAGCATGCCATTGCCTGACTGATCGTCTTTCCGTACGCGCATGGCTCGATAGTGCCCCTCGTGCTTTGGATCAGATGTGCTTAAACCCAAGGCCCTCATGAAATCGTCTTTGGGGGCTCGGGGTCCTACAGGATGCGTTGGAGGCATGGTTGATACTGGGGGGATTGGATACGGGATTGGATATGGATTGAAGAGAGGATGTAAGGAAACAAGCCCGAAAAGTATGTGCAAAAGGGTGAAGAGGGTGGGACCGAAGGTGTGAAGTTCGTGAGCACAGCGAGTGAGTGTCACGGAACGTTGACAAAGGGCGAGTGTTCGCCATTGCAGCGCAATCTATATATCACAAGCGAGGCCAGAAAGCACCCCCTCCCCTCCGAATCTGGGCAGCGGAACTGGAGAGTGGGAGGCGCGAGGGAGAACAGCAGAGCAAACACTTGCACACTGCACTGCACTGCACTGCAAGCATTACGTCGATCCACTATCCACATGGCAAATGCATTTTCATTCCATGATGCAGCAGACAAGCGCTGCCCAATCCCAAGCCCTTTTCCCCATGTCCACGCAGGGCCGGCCAGGAAGAAGCACGCTCCTGAGCCTCATTTGGGCATCTACCTTAGTCTAGCCAGGGCGGTTTTCAAATCGTCGAACCTTTTGGCCTGCGGGAACTAATCAGGCTACGAGGCGAGGCGAGAGAGCGCGACAAAAGCCCTGCGGCGTGAGAGTGTGTGCCAATGCGGGCCCTGCGTGTGGTGCTGAAGTGGTCTGGCGTCTGCACAAACACCCGTAATCGTGTGAAGTGTGAGCTCTTTTAGCAAGTTTGACATATCTGCGAGTATCCGATATGCCACTTGGTGTGTGCAAGGGCACCTCGTGGCGAGTTAAAATGTGGAACAAGGACCGGCCAGGGCAAGGGCAAGGGCGTGCTCTGAACACGACCAGCTTCAAACCGGACAACGGCTATGGAAAGCCGCCCGGCACGCCGTTGATGATGTGATTGTACTGATTGTGAGTATGGTGTTTTTGATTCCCAACCTTTGCATGGGACGGACAAGGGATGGAGTTTGGCATGCGAGGGGGAGTCTTGAATCTGGAGACCTCGGACCAAGGACGAGAAGGTCGTAAGGGCCAGGTACAGCAGTGTACGAGAGTTACGATGTCAGTATTCGTTACTCTAACCAAGGCCCAGGGGGTCAGCCTCGAGTGGCCTCTGTCCTGGATATCTTAAATCCCTGACCCCCACCGTCCGTATCCGTATGTACCGAAATTCCACGTTCCAGAACAAACAGGTAGGTACCTCAGGTAGACTGGTACGAGGTACAGTGGTACCCAAGGCTACACGTCAAGGTTTGGCCCAGCCCTACAATCATACTGTCTGTATCTACCTAGGCGCTAAGGGACGTTGATCATCGTGTTTCTAACTCGCCGAGACAGAGGTCAAGGTCCCTCGTTCCCCTTGGTTATCAGACATCTGACACGCCGAGCTGCAGCAAACAAGTCCATATTACTCAGGTATCTATCTTGTTTCATAATTGGCCTTGCCGATCTTAGTGGCTTTTCGACTTGTAACTCCGAGTGCTTGTTTTTTGGTTTTTTTGGTTTTTGACCTTTCCGTTTCTCATTTCCCGTCGACACATCGGGTCCCACGATCAAGCAACTTTAGAAGATCGAGAGATGATGGTTCCCTCTAGGGAAATGTGCCTTTTACGGAGCCCATTTTATCATCAATCGACCAGGTTTGGCTTTGCTGCCAGTGGTCTTTGTACCTGCCTAAACCGATCACGACCTCTCCTTCGGTTGCTCAAGGTCAATATGACAGCTGTCGTGCCACAACACTCTACACAGCCTCTCGTCAGGTTTTTCCCTCCTCATCAACAAAAGCTGCAGCCAAGTCGAATAGAATGAGCTGTTGTTCTATTCTCTCTATTTTTCGCGGAATCGCGGAAGTGTTCACCATTCTGGTTGGTTGTTTGCTACGTGGAGAGCAGAACCAAGACCTGCATAATGAACAAACAACACCTCGTAGTGGATCCAGAAAGCTTTTGGCGTTCGTCATTTCTTCTATTTACCCATTGGAGAATAGGTTCAACGCAATCAGATTCCCTTCCCAGTTTCACTTATCACGACGCAGCCTCCCTCTAGCAGCGAGCATATTGACACAGGTGAGCCCCGTTGTGAGGCTGTATGTATTTGCCTTTGGACCAGTGGGAAAGGAAGGGGAATCACCTGACGAACCTGAAATACAGTCTGGGCCTCCACAACGGTTTCCCAAGGTTGGTCTGACAAACAACATCTGGAATTCTTGACTGCATTTCCTCTGCTGCCTGGCGGTTGTTGAATGTGCAACTGTATTCCCTGGCCGAAGTGGGTTGTGGTGCGCCAGGGAGGAGAAGGAAACGACCAGTACAGGACTCGCTTGACGACATGTCCTTCGGCCTAGAACGCACTCGGACCGTTAGCTGTGGTGTGACCTGTCAAAATGTCAGCCGGGAGTACGAGTGTAGCCGCTGACGGCCCAAGCATTGAGCTTCAGGTAACCGCGTGTCTGTGACACCTGAGATGTATCTGTCCTTGGAGGGTTAAAGAACAGGCGTCACCGAAACAGAGAATGAGGTCCTCAAGCAAGAAACTATTTCGGCAAAGGACTTCCTTCTCCCTTGGTGGAGAGTGGCAGAGAATGATTTGCACACGATGTCGAAACCCCTTTTGGCAACCACATGGCATTCACAGGATGCTGGAGAACGTCCGGCGGCAAAAGGACTCAATGACTGTCCTCATGATGGTCTTGTTGAGACGATGGGAGTATGATGGGAGATTGTGTCTTGATCAAAAGCATGCAATTTTGACGTCAAACCCATGAGAAAGGTCAGGCTGGAAGAGATTGATGTCGATATTCAACGGGAAGGGGCTGTATCATTAAACGATCGAGCCAGCTTGTGCAAGCGTTGAACAGGGCAAGAAAACAAATTTATGGGGTTACCAGGCTCGGATTGAGATCGAGGTTGATTGCAGGCTCAGCGGGCGGTTGTATGAGTCGTTTGTGAGATTCTTGCGCAATTCGTATTCGCAGCTTTTTCTCGGCTTCTTTGAGATGAATCGTTGGAAGGTCAGATGATTAAACTCTACTCCCCCCAGAGGCTTGTTATGATTCATGGAGAACAGTGCGAGATTATAAGGATGGATCAAGCAGTCAGCAGTCGTGGTGGGCTTTGTCGGCTGGGGCGGGGCTGATACATATATCGTCAGAGCTCCCATCATGCCGGATGATCCGTCGACCTTTTGAAAGTGAAAGCCAAAGCCAAAGCCAAAGCCTCGTCTGCAGACGCCGTGGTGGGTACCGACCAGCGAGGGAGTAGCTTTGCAGGTACCTTGGTACATGCGACAGAGTCCCGGTCCAGGAGCTCTAGGATGCATTTACTCGAAAGAGTAGACCCCAGTCACGAGATGACGTTGAAATTACCACTTTGGATATTGCAAAAGCAGTGACCACTGACCACCGTCCGTGCTCGACGACCCTGGTTTAATCGAGGTCAACATCCTCGGTTGACTGCCACACTGACATCTTTTCTGTCGCAGGATTGCTCTGCCTGCATTTTTCATGTCGTCGCGTATCAACCGTGGCTTTTTTTCATCTGATCATCGAGTCCTCCAGAGTCCAGAAGTCCAGAAGTCCAGGGCAGCCAGCGACCTGACCATTTCCGATCTTGAAATCTCAAATCGAAGATCTCAAACTCCAAAGTTGTCGAGCTTTGATCCTGCACATCATAATCCGTCACCAATCCTTGTAGGTCATTATTGATGATGATATTATTCGGACCTTTTCCCACAAGTTCCGGCATCCGTGCCAGTCGTGCAAGGTATGAGTAGTGGTTCACGCATACTTTTCTCCCCACTGCAGATTATAAGCTTCCATCCGGACACCAACTAGTCAGCCTTCCGGCCGTTTCAATTCAAACTTCTCCCTCCAGTTCCTCCACCAACCCACACCACCGTCTCCACGCCTGATATTGCCCAGTCTGAAATTCGTCCCTAGAATGGAAGTTTCCCTGGGGATGTCTTACACTGATGCACACCATCCAATGAAGAAATAATCCATTATCGCCTAAACGGGACAATTTTGTTGTCGTCGCTGCGCTTGTCGACTTACGCGCCTGCCTCAGAGCCTTGTCGTTTTCTTCCAACTCTGTTACACGCGTTTCGACTATCGAAACGGCTCGCAGGCGAGGTCAAAAGACAATAAAATTAAGCCACAAGATCTCCTCCAGGGGTCCCGCCGGAATTGCACGCCATCCAAATGTCCACGCCACTGCTGTCATCGTCGTCAGCTCCAACCCTTCCTCCTTTGGCTTCCGTTCCTCTTTTCCTACTCAAGACTGAATCTCAACCGCACGATTCCTACCTTGATCATTTCTCCGCGTTACAGCTGCCAAAAACGCCAGGCCACCCAAGCCATGCTCATACTCAGGATGCCTCCTTCTCGTCGGATACCGCTGCTTCCTCTGCTACCCCTAGCTTCCACCCCTTGTTTGTCCCTGTCTTAGAACATCACCCCAATATCCGGAACCTCGATTGGCTGCAGGATCGTCTGCGTAGCGAAGAATTGGGTCAGAAATATGGGGGGATGATCTTCACCAGTCAGCGGGCCGTTGAAGCATGGACCGAGGTTGTCAAGAGAATGAAGGGTCAATCTGAGACAAGCGAGGTTGATACGGATACTTTTTCGAAGCATGGTAAGGTTTGTTCCCTTTTTTTTGCTTCCTTTGCCCTCCTCCGTATGGATATTTCTTCTTGCGTTCGGCGCCTTCTCAACCAGCTCCACTTCGCCCGCTTCCGCCTTCAAATGGGATTTGCCAGACCCTAAAAGAGAGTGGTAATTACTGACATGGGAGCTCTGTTCCCTCAAAGTGACAGGGGTGAGTCGACCCATCCAAGATCATGAGACACCGACCAAAAGTCATCCGACGACGACTCAGCAGCTTTCCTTCGATGATCCTCAAGGTCTCGTGGATGGTGACTTTGTCTTTCCACTTTACTCTGTAGGACCAGCGACATCGCGTGCACTGAACACGCTTGTGGTTGAGATCTCTGGCCAGGATCCTTCATCTCCATTCTCCCGCCTGCGCCCGAGTGTTCTCGGGGAACATACAGGTAACGGCGCGAACCTGGCGCAATACATCCTTTCCCATTATAACAGCTTGCACTCGCGAAGGCTTTATACCTTTTACGATGCTCCTCGACTACCCATCACACCTCTAATCGGTCCTCCAGGTGGAGAGCGTTTCGATAAGGAGGATAAGAAACTTCGGAAGAAGGCTCTTCTTTTCCTGGTGGGCGAGCAGAGGAGAGATATCATTCCCAGAACGCTGACAGACCAGGAAGGTAAGCTAGCACCCAATGAAAGAATCGATGTCGACGAGGTAGAAGTCTATGTCACAGGGATTATGGAGTCGTTCCAGGACGACTTCAGCTCCCACATCGATCAAGTCAGGCAAGCAGGACATAGCCTCGCCGTTGTCGTGGTCTTTTCACCGCAAGGCTGCGAGGCAATGCTTCGGGCTTTACGCTACATTAATGAAGAGGGTCATCTGACAGCATTGGGTAAAGGGAGATGGCAAAACACATCTCCGAGCATGAGTGGCAGCGATGGCAAAAGGCAGTTGTCTGTCGTCATCGCAACTATCGGCCCAACTACCAGAGATCATCTAAAGGATCAATTCGGGTTTGATGCAGATGTCTGCGCATCAAAGCCAACTCCACAAGGTGTGAGCGATGGTGTCCTAGCATTTCTACATGAGAAAAACTTGATCTAGCCAGAACGGATAGAATCATCATGGTATCTTTTCAGTGATGTGGCTTTTCTCTTGTCCTGAGAAAAGCATCTTCTGAAACGATCTAGCATCGTCATCATTATCATGGAGAGAATACTGTCACCCAGGCGGGCTTCAGGCTAACACTCCGCCCTTTGATCGTTGAGCACGCCGTGCAACAGGATAGGAAATAGGGTTCGCGATTTACGAAATTTGTATTCCCCCTGTAAGCAGAGAGAGAGAGAGAGAGAGAGAGAGAGAGAGAGAGAGAGAGAGAGAGAGAGAGAGA